>NC_060138.1:32829401-34312789 GCF_021461385.2 Schistocerca piceifrons | reverse complement strand
AATACACACTCGATACGTGATCGAGCCATATTTGCATATCAGTAACCAGGTCTGGAGACTAGAGCGTAGTTTTAATATCTTAATATTCCCAGTGATTCGTTGTCACCTCGTTCAGATTGGGTGTTCTGCCAGAGGTCCGTTTCTTCCCAACTCGCCGTAACTACGTCCTCATTAGGTGTTCCCTGGCATGGCGTCAAAGCATCGTGTGGGGAAGATGCAGACCAATGGCAAGACAGCTGATCTCAACAAGATGGAACATGGTTACTAATAATGCTCAGATGCATCGACTGTCAAACATCTCAAATGAAGAAATGTCACAATTATTTGTGTTTGTCTGTCTTAAGCCTACTGAGAACGTCATTCACCAGACGCGATTCACGTATCTGGAGCATCCCCAGTGATTATACTGCTTCCAGTGGTTATACTGTAAACATTATGAGCAGGCAGTACATCTTTATTATAGTTGTAGACCCAGAAAATAAGTACTTAAGACGCCACTGTGACTCTTCCCAAGAGATAACCACACTAATAAAGATACGATAATACAGAAATGAATCTAAAACATGCCCATCCACAGGGAGACTTCGTAAACTAGGATCAACAAAGTTGTAAATCAAGAAATGCTACTGTGCAGGAAACCGTACGCAATAGCAGAAAATGTGGGCTCAAGAATCTTTTGAAAATATAACCAGCGAATGCATGCACTCCATGTTCGATTCTAGCTTTTGCAAACAAGAAGTTATCAGAAGGCGGAAGAAGCATACCTAAAACGCTGACGGAAATAACTATAAGAAGTCGTCCTTAAGCAAACCTGCCGTTCAGTCTATGAACAGTGGAAGAACGACTTGTATCATCTACTCGCCACGAGTACATGAATTGCCAATAAAGTGAAAAGCGCGTATTTTAGGACAACTGAGACAGGGAGTACCCGAAACAACACCAAGCTGGGCGTGATGCTGAGATTCTAAGCAGCTTTCTCATTTAGCCCGACGCTTTCATGTGAGCGACGCCCCTAGGCTACCGCAGTATCCATGTTAGAACTGTCGAGCTGTACTGCGACGGCACAAATGGCCAGATGGTTGTAAAACTTGCCGAGACTATCCGTACACTGCTTATTTGTAACGCCAAACTGCGACTACGTCCGATTTTAGCACAGACCTTCTGCCTGTGAAGAAATTGCTAAACAGTGGGTGAATAGTATCGACAAACCTGCGCCCCACATACAACACGGACTCATTACGTCCCAATTAATCGCAACAAAATGTAACTTTGTATCTTTCTGCCACAGACATAGTTCTTCCACAGCAGAGTATCACCCCGTCGTGGAGGCGAGAAACAGGTGCTGCCACCTAACCCGCAATCGTTCACGCCCACACCCTCCGCTACCTACCACATTCAATGTGGATATTTCACAACTTATGACAATGAACGCAGATTTATACCTATTGGCCGATTTCGTGATGGCAGTACAAACCTTCAGGGATGATGGAGGAGAGTAATTTTTTTTTTAATTTAAGGAAAGGGAGCCTGGTCTGGAAACAACCAGGTCATCAGTTACAGGCGAAAACCGTTTCGATACCTCTACCAGTGGACCTTTGCTGCTGCAAGCTCTTTGCTTTCCAAATTTATGAGAGGTGGTAGTAGTAAACATGGGTTGCGAAGTCAGCCGTATGAGCAATTGCTCATCTCTGCTATTGTGGAACGAAGTCTTCCAGTGACCGTGGGATCGAAGCTTTTCAGATGTGCATTTGGCTGTCCATGTTCACTAGACTTTTTCTCGTTTTAGTCCATACTACACATTCATAAAATATAGAAACTTAAGAGCTGACAGGTCCAGTCAGAGGTATGAAAGATTTTCGCTTATAACTCTCTACTCTTTTTCCTGACTAGGGTCATTTACTTCAAATTCATACGATTACTGTTCTCCACCATCCCTGAAAATTTGCACGATCATCGTGGAATTATGCTGTAACTACATATATCTACATCTCACTGTCTTAAGTTAAGACATCCACAGAGTGTGTGACGGATAGAGGAAGGGAGTGGGTGTACAAAACTGTCTAACATACTGTAGAACGTACTTCTCACCTCCACAATGGGGCGACAGTCTGCTGCAAAAGAAAGTCATTGGCACAAAGATACAACCACAGAGTATTTTGCTGCGATTCACTGGCATATAACGGGTCTGTTGCGGGTGGGCCGCACACGGCTGATGCCATTCACCCACTGTTCAGCAGTTCTTCCACAGGCAGAAATTACGTCTGTGCTATAAGCCGACGTAGGGCACGGACAGCTGCGTGTCCCAAGAAATAGGGTAGATTCTTTTGCGAACTAAAAACAGCTACCATCTATTTTACGCTTGTACATGGCACCTGGAGTTCTTTCTGTGTCTTCTCCGAGTATCACAAAAAACTGTCAAGTCGCAATAGCCATCTCTGACAACTACTTTGGCCCGTTCAGTTCGGTAAGACGCGAGCAGATTGTCCATCTCGGAGACAGTCGAGTGTAGAGCAAGGTTTCCTTTATACCACTGTTTTATGTGGATCGACACTTTTCCAGTAATACCGGAACTTTTCAAAAAGTTGAGTTGAACATCAGGATTTGTTTTGACTAACTTACTTCGATCATGTATTTTAACACCAGTTCATAAACTTGATGGCAGCAAGAAGACAATAAGCAGATTTGTATTACGTTTTTGTTCGAGAAGCACGCAGGCGCCAGTGATACGACCTGTATTCGGAGCCGCAGCGTCGCAACAAACTGCGCCTTAGCTTCGAGATTCCAGTCTACAATCGCGTTCCCAACACCCTCCATCTGTTGGCATACTGAGGAACTTTCTTATGTTTGCCAGCAATAGCTTGTTTCTCATTTCCATGAGCAATAACTATCGGAAGATGTTCCTTTGATTTCTGATCATGTAAAGCAGGCAGCAGTTCGCCATTCCAGTGATTGCGCAACACCCCACACCCTGTCTTTTAAATTAGCTTTCATAGCTTCCACACTCTCCTCCAGTACGAATTCTTTGAATCGAGCTCTTAGTTGCACCAAGTTCTTCAGTATTGCATCCAAGTGTCTCAATGGCAGTTTCTAGAATAAACTTTGAATCTCTCATACTTAACTGACACAGATACAGGGCTGTTATTAATTTTGGAGTAATGAGATTTTTTCGCAGAATTGTTTCACTGGTTTCAAATTGTATATTCTCAATCACAGACGGGAAATAATCTTGCAAATGCATGTACTTTTCATTACCATCAGAAGATCAGACTGCCTCAATCTCTGTCGCTGTAAGACATTTCTGTCTATATTTCTTTTCATCAATTGAGATGCGTCGCCGTATGCAATGTCAAACAAATCACCTAACTTGTTGACAAACTCATCGGCGCTGTTCAAATACGTTAAAGTTTCTTGTGCATTTTTTAACTCTTTCCAGTATTTGAGTAGGCTGCTAGTTTCTTCACACTTATGCAAAGATCTGGCAGGTACACGCACCTTTACGCTAAGGACAAGGCATTCGTGAATAGTGAGATTTGCACGTTCGTTGACAGTTAAATTCATCTCACGGATATTATAAAATCAAACTGCCACAACCATTCCATCGGAGGGCGGTTCTGAACATTTCATTGCAATATTCACTTTTCGTAACACTACGCCATTCAACATGTTCACCGACTAACAGCAATATGTTTACTAACAATTTACGAAAACACAGACGCGGAAGTGCGCTTCCGCCTTAGCAAATACTGACAACCTGACATGTTCCACTTACAACTCGGCACGGGTTGCCGGCGTCCAACGTTTCTGAAATTTTATTTACATCTGTTTTGACATTGTACAAATAAGAGGGTATGCGTTAAAAACAAAGGACATCAGTTTCTCTGGAACACCCTAATGGACAGTTTCGGCAAATTCTACAACCGTCTGCCCACCTACACCGTCGCATTACAACTCGAAAATTCTCATATGAATATTGCAGTACGCTACACTCGTCCCTCGGATGACGGGCTAAATTATAACACACTGCGCAGATGCTATATAGAACCTAGCACCACGCTCAGATTTGTAACCAGTTATTTCGAGTTCTCTGTCTTAAGCGTACTGCAACTTTAAAAGCTCTTCAAAACAAGCGCTTTTGGCTTTTACTGACAATGTATAAAAAGTAGTAATGCTGTAATCATATGATCATTTTCTTTCTTTCGGTATTTATAGACGAAATGACTGTTTTGCTTCTGAATGACTATTCTAGACGTGCCAATGTTCTGTGTTCCTTGTTTAATTTCTGCTGACAACTACTCTTTTCGTATTAGCTAATTCAATTTTCTCCACTTGTTTTCGAGATCGCTGTTTTGAACATGGCACATGGTTTTTGTGAACAGTAGACCACTACTTCTGCAACTTTATGTTAGTCATAGCTTAAAGTGTGTGTTCAAGTTAACGTTCTGCCATCAATTCTGTTATCTATTCATCTGCATTCCTCTGTTTTGAGGATAGAGTCAATGCAAGCGTTCTCTCAAAAATATTTTGAAAGTTAATAATGTTCAAGACATGTTGTGTACGCAATGCCTGCAGTATAACCACTGATACGCTCCAAAAAATGTGAATCTTTTGTGGTGAATGATCTTTCAGTATTCAGTGTCCTTACGGCAATTGGAAATTCGTGGTACGGTCTTACGGGACCAAATTGCTCAGGTCATCGGTCCCTAAGCCTAAACACTACTTAATCTAACTTTAACTTACGCTATGGGCAAAAGAAACACGCACACACACACACACACACACACACACACACACACACCGGAGGAAGGACTCGAACCACCGACCCGGGGGGGGGGGGGGGGAGGACCTTGTGACAAAAATACCAACAATTGCTATATTTATTTACTGCATTTAATTTTCAGTTGGTGCACCTACAGTAAGTATTATAAATAAATACACTACTTACGGAAATGACAAAATTCAGGGACATATACTTTTGGTATTTCGACCCTAGGAAGCGACGTCTTTGAGAGGCAAGTTGTTACTTCCGAGCCCCCTCAATGCACATATTAACTAGTTTTCTTCCTGCTGCTAGTATAACATAGAAGAAGCATACAAGTTTGGCAACTGTGAGCGACTAGTTACTTTCTGGTCGGCACAGACCTATACCGCTAAATTCACTATTTCACGTGTCATTACCATTGAATAATCTTTGCGATTTTCACATAAGGCTATCAATTTATGGTTTTCAATCCCGGAAGATAATTCCACGTGGAAACTGTAAGTAATCTCTTCCTTCACAATGCGATGTACCTCTCCTAGCCACAACATTATCTGAAACCATCTGACAATGCTCAGGTACTTCAATTCCACGCCTGTAGAAACCTTCTGGTTCTAAGTTAAGGATGTTGTCAAACCAGGCCTGAAGCGCATTTTAGTCTGGAAACGAATTTTCTTAACGGTTGTTTGATAAAGAGTGGGAAAGGTAAACATTTGACGTTACAAAACCAGAAAAATAAGTATGTGTGGTATGATTTTCCAAACCACCTCCTGGATAGTTTTGTTTTTCAAATCAGCAGTATGCGTTATGTCCTAGTGCACAGCACCCCTCCCACCCTCCATAGATGCATATTATGTTCACACTGAGTGCTGTATAGGAATGTTGAATGTATTTATTGATCGCGTTCGGGTAAAATATTGCTTTCAATTTTAGCATGGAGTAATCGTATGCCAGGCTTCTAATCCTGTGGAAAATCATTCATGCGAGAACGATCGTTCTTGAAATAACAATATCCTTTTCTGGAATCTTTCGCTCAAAGACACTCGCCCACACGCAATACAAAGATTCAGAGCTGTCTATGCTGCATTCATCCCTCTATTTAACCCAAAGCGAAAGGAATCGTTAGCGCCAGGATTTCACCCGGAACAAGTCCCGCCCACTCACCCCCGGTCTTCCCGGTCTTTGTTCGGCGCCTGGGCATCGTTTCAGTTGACCCACGTGGTTTACCGCGTTCAGCTGCACTCGCTCGGCGTGAATGTTAGATTAATATCTTGCTAGGTCTTAAATTTTGCCACATAGTTACAAGACACGTTACAAAAAACGTGTACAGTTGGCCTCAGCTATGCCAGGTACTTCCACAGCAAACATAAGAGAAAACAATTTAGCACTGAATTCTTTAAATGCGAGAACTCAGTATTCAGAAGAATGGCCTATGAAGAAACATACTTCTGTGTGAGAAAAAGCACCCAAAGGGAAAACAGGAGAAACCTACCCTCAAAGAATAATTTGCTAGGAGAAATAGGAACCACGGTATATTTGACACTCGAGTTTCAGAACTCAGACAGTATACGCGAAACAGGCACCAATGTTCACTATAATTCCAGAGGGCATCAAAATTACTTTGTTCTTGCTAGATCGATCCAGTGTGTTTTCGCATGTTATTCACTGAATAGTTTTGCTGAAAAGTTTTAGGGGTGGAAGAAGAGCTGCACACCATGAAGAACGTTTTAAAGCCGTCAAACACAGCAGCATTTATTTCCTCCATAACTGCTCTGTGACAAACATACACATCATCATTATCATTTTTTAAAAATGGTTTGAATGGCATTTATGAAATTAATAAATCTTTTGGTTAAAAATAGACAGGACAAAGAATAACGACAGATTATTTTCCTGAGACGTTTGCAACAGCGTATAGTACAGTAATCACACAGAAACAGCCACAATTCTTTATAACCTCGTTTATAATGCGCAGGTATGGCATTGGAAGAATTTACAAGTTAAAATTCACCCATTACCCATGCAAATACTAACGAAATATGTCATATAAGCAAATATCTTACTTCTTTCATTAGGCATTTCTACTTTATGGCATTCTTATATTCTTTAATTTTCGTGAGTTACTATGAGGGCCTACATAAACAAAACGACTTTCACGTATTTCTATATAACGTTGATGTTAGACAAAAGAGTTAGTCGACTGCACCCGTGGCTTTACTACCGACATGACAGATTCAAGACCATTGTTTTCGCATTGTATGTTTGCTCTGCTGTTTCCCTCAAATAAACGTATCATAATAAGTGAATTAGTTAACGAAAATTTGTCCTCATTGCCCTTAAATAACATCACGTTGTTTTTTGTTTTCTATTGCTGGCGATGCTTTCAATTCTCTATAAATATCTTTATTTCTTTAATAATTCAAATTCGTGTTATATTACTATCCAGAAAAACTTAAATTTCTTATCATTACTGAATTTCATCACAGTGTAACATGTGTTGAACAGTGACGATAACAACTTTGCTGTAGCTTCCAGTTTGCGGAACTGGCGGCTGTTTAGGGGAGGGCCTTACACTACAGATAGGCGTGGAGGGGGGTGAGTGGGCGGGACTTGTTCCGGGTGAAATCCTAGCGCTAAGGGCACGTCAAAGCGAATAATGTGTCACAAATGTTAGAACGTTTTCCACTTGAAAATATTTTACAACTATTTAACAACGTTCTCAACCCATTTTTAGCACCCAAATGTTATAATTATTTCTACACAATCAATGAAACTTTTAGCCTTGATTGCTAATTCTAAAAGTTTAAACTGACGGAGCTCTATAATGGCTGAAAATTGAAAAAATAAACCTTTCTTTTCTGGAAAGAGATCAGTTTTCCTATTCTTTAGTTTCGCACTTGGCTGCACTCTATGCCTGCTAGTAGTTTCTGCACAACAATCAATTGCGATTAAGTTGCCTGGGTGTGTTATGAACGTATGGATGCCCTTCTAACAATCCGTATATTTCAGATTTCCTGAAGTAACTGCAATAGCGGTTCATCTTACCATCCTAATAATAGAACGAAGTGTTACATTAGCATTCCTACGTCGATGTGCCATACACACGCCTTACACAGAAAAATTAGAAAATGAGAGATGCCCGAGGTCGATACGAAAAAAAAGGAGAAGGAAAATGAGTGTTCTATGGCTACAAGTCTGACAAAGAGAATGAAGTTCTGATAATGAAATTGAGGGATAGCAAACCAGTATGTGTAGCCACAAACAACAGTACTACTACTGCTTTGAGCTCTGATGCAAGCTACTCACAGGTAAAGAGAAAGGAAACGTCTATTGCAGTGCCACATCTGTTTGAAGAATACAACGCCTATATGTGTGGCATTGATGTACTGGACAAGCAGATATCACTTTATAGGACGATAAGATAAAAAAATAAAACCGGTGGTGGCCACTATTCACTCAGATGACATATCTGTATGGTAAACACAACGGTGGACGTTCCAAATCTCTAAGCCAAATGAAAAGCTCTCACTGAAGCGGAATAGTGGTGTTGCGCGTTTCAAAGAACATACGATCAACACCGAAATGCAGAAGACCACAAGGACGAAAATTGACGAGAGGACAGGTGAGCACTTTAGCTGCTAAGTAAAATATAGGAAACGTCTTCATACTGCATAAAGATGACAACTGTGTCATAGCTACTCTGTTGGTGTACATGCCAAGTGTTTTGTTTCATTACACACTGAATAGACACACTAATATTACAGTGTGTGTATTTTGTTCACTATGTTTCTTGTTTTCTGCTTAGGTGGTAATATCGCGCCTTTTTATGGCTAATTTTGCCAACGTCCCAGAAATGGGACGGCCTAGAGTTTTTGTTCTATTCTCATCTATTAAAAATTTTCAGAAAAGTTTTTCATTTATCACGAACGTATCACTTTAAAGTGAAATAAATTGAAGAATAAAGTTTTGGCATAATGGATTAAGTTGCAAACATGCAAAATCCAACACACAACTTCAAGATAAACACTAGAACTTCAAGTAAGGAAGTGACAGGTGGTAAATACACTCACAGCCCCGCGCAGCGTTAACCTGGCGGACGGCGCCTGGAACGCGGCAGGTAGTCTATACACGGCGAGGAAGTCTCGGGCGTGATCTGTTCCGACGTTTACGCAGCCACCACCTGTTCGGGGCGAATGGTTTCTGGAAGTTACTGCTGTCACGAGAGTCCAGACTGTGGTATTACTGGTTGGCTATGTAGTGAAGAGGATAATCTTTGTGACTCCATCAGATGTAACATCAGCAGACACGAATATGATTTAAAAGTAAAACATCAAGGAGTTTATCTCGCGACTATGTATTTACATCGCGCGACGTTTACCACTAGACGAAGAACACATGATATACCCCTGAAATGGCTGGTGAAGTATGATAGAAATTACTCCATACACTTGCGCATCCTGCAGTATTGCCAGATTGTGCAGACGGCCGCATTTAGAATTCTGAGGTACGGAGGGTTATACTTGGCAGCTTGAGTGAACGACTCTACTGACTCTACGGCAGCCGCCCGGCTGCCGGGTTTTATGTCTGTACTGTTACCCACTCAAAATCCATTCCACCTTGGACGAGAATGTAACACGTGGCACTGTATAAGAATTTTAATAAAAACAACTTAAATGGAAATAAAATTTAACAATGTGTCATTTCTACAACATTTCCAATTTCTCTTAATTGTTATGGCCATAGACAGGGTCTTCTCTACCTTACTTTCATCACTTCTTGTCACTCTCCCCTAAATGTAAATTTGTTTCCATTCCAGTCAAATTATCGTGAGACCAGCGACATTATGGGGATTTCAAAGCGGGGCAAGATAAAAAAAGAGAGCACCAGAAACTACAGCACACGTACATACATAAAATTTTCCAATACACGCGCTCCTAGCAGGAGCAAAATATCTGAAAAGATTTCCATTCTTTTTTTTTGGAAATGGAAGTACGCCTATATAAATTAGTCACTTTTTCCGGTACCCATACACCGACGATACAAGAATAGACGAAGGGATCACGCGAGGGTGGGCTGCGAGCTGCCACGTCGCCCTAAACCCTCTCGCCACGCCGCGCTGCGTTGAAGCTTTAGGAAAACGGCGCACACATGTTTAACTCGTATGCAGGTATCAATGTAATCGAGATTTTCCTTTTAGTTTATTATTATTCCACTTTATGCTGAACTATTTTCTTCCACGGTCGGTGAATTGCTGTTGTCAAGTATCAGAAGGACATAAACTTCTCTCACAATCTCAGATGGCATGGCTTTTTTCCCTGTGGGAAGAGGCTCATACATCGAGCTCACATGAAATCGTCGATGAGGGAGCCACTGAAGGGGACGAGTACGTTGGCAACGGTGTGCTGAACCCGGTAGCTCAGGGGTGCCCTTAACCTAGCGACGCGGTCGGTGGGTGAGCTACAGTAGTCCCCCCCCCATGCCGGAGGAGCCGGTCCGGGGTTAGAGACGGGCCCCCAACCCATGTTTTCGCTTGTCTAAACATGGCTGACGAAGAGACAAGCGACTCGTGTGCATCTGCGAGGGCCTCAATGCCTCCTGCTCCCGCACCATCAGGGGACATGGAGCAGATCCAGGAGTGTTAGCGACAGGCATATATGGATCACACGGTTACTGGAGTCCAATGTTAAAAAATGGCAAGATTAGCCAAATTGCTATATTGGCACTGAAAAATGAACTCGCCACCTGGGCTATTGCTCACACCTGAAGAACCAGTGCAAATGAATGCAGTTAGTAGCACGAATGCCATTGCTATCCTAGAGCAGCCCTCGGTCTAACGCTTGGAAGTTGACCCCATAAGAATTTATCCCAATTTGGCACATTCTTTGCAGTTGTCTGGAGGATCTGGCTGTCCTGAAAACAGCATTGAGGCACATAGTGTGGTAGGACGTAAGTACGGACGTAAAGTCACCTTCTCGACCACGGAGGCTGTTGACAGAATACAGTTAAGAACCATGAATCTCCCCACCAACTTTGGTGCCCTGCGTGACCTCGTCAAAAAGGAATTTGGAAGAAGGAATTAAACATTTGATCTTGATGATATCTACAATCAGGCTGTCTTAGCAAACGGGAGGATAACATATGACTGGAGGAAGACCGTCCCTGATTCATACGTTCATACATATTTTCCATGACTGCTACGACTCAGTTGGGGCAGCTGAACGCACGTAAGAGTAGACTGGTCATGCAGGAGCTCCAGAGGGTGGTGGAGGAGATGAGTCTTGACGTACTCTGTCTACAAGCTTCAAACTCTCCTGCGGGAAATATAGCTTTCACTGCGGTAGACTGTCAAATAATAAGCTTCCGCAATGATCCCGAGGCCACCATCATAATAAACATAGCCTTAAAAGTCACAGTGCATGCATATCTCTCACATGACCATTGTACTGTCTTTGAGCTCCAGACGCCCATGGGAGTCATACACCTAGTGAACATGTACTTTCAGTATGGTGACGATATAGAAGAGTAACTCGACCAACTTGTGCAAATAACCACGGCGCTGCAAGGTCGAAGGATAGTGGTGGTGGCAGACGTAAATGCGAAATCCGCCTGTGGCACAGTGGCACTCTGGATGTAAGAGGGAAAAAAATGAAGGAAACGATCATGTCTCCGCAGTATATCATAGCCAACAGAGCTGGAGATATCAAGAGTGTTTCGTGAAAACATCACCTTCTTTCCATCAAAATATCCAATGTAAGTTCACGGAGCATACTATACTGGCGGGGGAGGTGAAGCTACTAACATACACATAACGTAAGTGTCAGCTAACGTTGCCGGCCACTTGCAAAACTGGATGGTCAGAGACCAGGTGACTACTAGTGATCGCAACTTAATTACCTTCACGCTTTCTGACATTATGCCACTGGGACATAGGTTGGGATGTTCAGCTCAACTACAACAGTCTGGGAGCGCCTAGCAAGATAGTTTGACGTCCTGACAAGGCCAGATGGTGACGAAGTCAATAAGCATCCAGAAGAGCTAGTGGGACGCTTACTAGAGCAGTTAAGGCAGCCGTACCAACGAGGAGGAGGGCTGTGACTGCCTCTCCATGGTCCGCTGAACTAGGGCAGATGCATCAGTCTGCCAGGAGGCCGAGGAGGTACTACCAGTGAGTGTCGTCTGAAAAGAGAAACAGTGATGGCTGCAAACTTACAGGGACACCAAGGAAGAATTCCAAAGCGAATTAAAAAACGTCAGACTCCTAAACTGGGAAAAGTATGTCCAAACACAATTGGCTATTGACCCTTGGGGCACACCCTAAAAAATAACACGGGAAAAGATATGGTCAACAATGGTACTTTCAACTATTAAGGATGGGAACCGGATGACAGGGTCTTGGCAGGAAATTGCCGATCCCTGCTCCAGGACGACAAGGAAAAGGAGGATACTGAAGAACAAGGCTTAATTAGGCAGGGAAGAATATCCGAACAACAATACAGTGTATCTATTCTCCGAGAACGAGGTGGTGACGCACATTAAATCACTTAAAAGAGGTAAAGCCCCAGAACCAGACGGCATTGTAGCGGAGGTGGTGCAATACATCGCTCCTTAACTGGTAACACCTCTAACAAGAATATACAATAAGGGGTTGAGGCTCAGAATGTTTCCCTCAATCTAGAAAGAAGCCTATGTAGTAATTATCAAGAAAAGCAGGATAAAGATCCTAAGGAAGTCAAGTCCTACTGATCGAGCTGTGTGTTGGATCTGCTTGGGAAATTGTTGGAGTGGTTACTAGCTGACAGGCAGATGGCACACCGGGTGCTCTGTGGGATGAGCAATAGGCAATTCGGCTTCTGGCCAGGGCGATATGCCTCTGACGCAATCGCCATGGCGGCTGAGGCCTGCAGGTCATCCACACAGAAGTACTTACAAGGGAACCTCCCCATCGCACCCCCCTCAGATTTAGTTATAAGTTGACACAGTGGATAGGCCTTGAAAAACTGAACACAGATCAATTGAGAAAACAGGAAGAAGTTGTATAGAACTGTGAAAAAATAACCAAAAATACAAACTGAGTAGTTCATGGGAAGATAGGCTACATCAAGGACGCCGGAAACGCATGAGCGCCGTGGTCGTGTGGTAACGCGAGCAGCTGCGGAACGAAAGGTCCTTGGTTCAAATCTTCCATCGAGTGAAAAGTTTAATTTTTTATTTTCAGTTTATGTGACAAACTCTTATGTTTTCATCACTTTTTTGGGAGTGATTATCACATTCACAAGAAAACCTAAATCGGGCAAGGTAGAAGAATCTTTTTACCCATTCGCCAAGTGTACAAGTTAGGTGGGTCGACAACATATTCCTGTCATGTGACGCACATGCCGTCACCAGTGTCGTATAGAATATATCAGATGTGTTTTCCTGCGGAGGAATCGGTTGACCTATGACCTTGCGATCAAATGTTTTCGGTTCCCATTGGAGAGGCACGTCCTTTCGTCTACTAATCGCACGGTTTTGCGATGCGGCCGCAAAACACAGGCACTAAATTTATTACAGTGAACAGAGACGTCAATGAACGAACGGACAGATAAACACTATGCAAAAATAAAGAAAGTAAAATATTCACTTGATGGGAAGACTTGAACCAAGCACCTCTCCTTCTGCAGCTCCTCACGGTACCACGAGACCACGGCGCTCGTGTGCAAATTGTCTCCATGATATTGCCTATGTCGCCCATGGGCTACTCAGTTTGTATATTTTGCTTATTTTTTCACAGTTCCACACAACTTCTTCCTGTTTTCTCAATTGATCTGTGTTCAGTTTATCAAGGCCTATCCACTGTGCCAACTTATAACTAAATCTGAGGGGGGTGCGATGGGGAGGTTCCCTTGTTAGTTGGCATCACGATAGATATCAGTGGCACCTTCGACAACCTGTGGTGGCCTTCGCTCTTCTGCCACTTGTGGGAGGAAGAGTGCCAAGGGTCTCTTTATGGGTGTCTTAGGAGCAATTTTGTGGAAAGGGAGGTCTGGCTATCATCCCCTAGTGGGAGAGTGGGTAAGTGGATAACGAAGGAGTATCCACAGGTCTCTGTCCTGGGGTCACTCTTTCGGGACATCAATATGGAGCCTCTCCTAGACAACTTTGAGAGCAGCGCTGATGTGCTAGAGGTGATAACCTACACTGACGACCACCTCCTGTTGGTTGGCAGCTGAAGCCGAGAGGAACTAGAACCCAACATCGGGAGAACTATGACCATATTGTCGCAATGGTGCTACAGGATCAAAGTTAAAATGGCGCCAAACTAGTCAATTTACTTGCTTTTAAAATGCCAATTGACGAGGAACCCAACCGTCAGGATTGAGGGCACACCAGTTATGCACCATCAAGAGGCACGATACCTGGGTGTTATTCTGGATGAGAGATGGAGCTTCGCCCAACACACTGAAGTGGCAACTCATAGGTCGCTAGAGGTCTTTAACAACCTTATAATGATTGGGCACAGGCGATTTCATCTTCCTCCACAACTCATCAAATTATACCATAACACCATCCTTGTTTCCATCGAGGGCTACAGGTCTGGAGTCTGGGCTCACAAGGGTCGTTCCTGCTTTGGCCGTGAGGAGGGTGCAGCGCAACATGCTACTGCGATCGATTGGAGCCTACCGCACATCCCCAGGGGGAGCATTGCTGATTTTCATGAGGCTGTACCTCCTAGACGTTACAATCAGAGAGCAGGCTGCGTGCTATTGGGCAAAAAGGGGACAAGTTGAAAAGATGGAGGGCATTTTGGGGGTGCGAGTGGGGGACAAACCGTCGATTAGAAGAAGGAAGAAGAATTATGGCAGTACTTCTGAGATAGGGACGAGACAGGCAGAAGAACCTACCAGTTACTTCCAAACATCAGGGAATGTCTTCAAATTAAACGTTTTCAACCTAGTAAGGGACTATTGCACTTCCTCATTGGGCGTTGTCCGTATCCGGCATATCTCTGCCGGTTTGGGTAAAGGGCAATTCCTTCGTATGACTGTGGTGCCGGGATAGGTACACCGGACCACGTCATCCACAAGTGCCCCTTGTTTGATGATGTTGCCACGGAATTAAGGAACCAACTACCCAAGACAGACATTTCACTTGATCAGGAATCCGGTCACCTTTAACATCATTGACAGACTTGCCAGCGAGGTATCCACCAACGTCCTGCATGTATACCGAAGAGAGAGAGAGAGAGAGAGAGAGAGAGAGAGAGAGAGAGAGAGTGTCGAGCAATGAATCAACATCCCACAGCCATCCCACATCGACGGCGCGCGGACTGGCCGACTGCCGTGACGATTGGAATCCGCCACGTCCTGGATTATGGGGATGGTGTGAACTTACCAAAATTAGACACTGCACACTGTTTATGACCCTAGTAGTTAGGATTCATTGGTAGAATATAGTTTTTCTGGATAATTTAGAAAGACCTGCAGCGATTTCCAGTTAAGGCCAGCCCAGTGTCAGGGGTACGCCCACTGGGATTAGCTCAGTGGGCACGGCCAAGAAAGAGGTTTGTATTTTGCTGGCACACTTAACGCTGCAGGACGTTGCTTGGTAGAGTAGTAGGTTGAATAGTAGGCTTTCCCGTACAGTAGCTAGCTTTCCATCCTGTGGTTAATATTTAGTAGATAAAAGAATAGTAAATGCTGCTTGGTAATCAGTACATTGTATGTACTTAGGACCCACTAATGTTTTAGGTGGTGGGTTATTATGTATAATAATTGTTTTGGTGAATAAAGATTTTTAAAAAAAGGCTCACACAGCCTTAGACCCCAAATCTGTGGTACGGAGAAACCCCCTATATTGTCATTTTAAACCATAACTGTATTAAGTTTTCTTTGCTATTCTGGAAGGTTATAACATAACCTTTCATTTTTCAGTTTCTGTCTCCTCTCAGTTCACTTATCATTACATTTTTTTCCTTGTTGATAGCTCTAATTCTGAAGAAAATGCGTGCCCTTGTGAAACATTCCAGGAAAGATCAGAGAAAAGGTAACGCCTTATATGATAGGCAACGTAAATTCGCATACTATGGAATATCTTAAAGTGACCAGTTAGTATGCTGTCCCTCAATAAACAGTTGTTGATACAGAAAGAGCCCTGAATCACTTTTTGAACATATTTTAATTTCCGTAACTCAGTGCTATATCCTGTATTCTTTTGTCTGAAGATCCTTTGTTTCTATTTTCATAATTTCTATTTACTTGCGCAGGCACGCACTGACAGTCACATAGCAGTGGGTTTTCGTCGTTAACGTTTTGTCTAGTAGCAATTTCTTCCTTAGTCGTTAATTTACTTCTATTTTCCTGGAAAATATTTTCTAATTCCTCGCGATAGCTCCATTTTCGTGCCCGAATATTTCTCTCATTATTAGGCTCATTACTACGGCCTGAATCAGCAGTGGATTGATTTAGAATTGGAACAGCATCACTCTACCTGCATTTAGAACGAGTAGTCAACAGTTCTTTTCAAATCTCTTCCGTAATCGCAACCCACAAGACCATTTTCAACTGGAAGCGAATCTGCAAGTCTCAAACACTTGTCTATTTTCTTTTTGTCTCACCGCTTCTAGGGCTCGTAGCAAATCATTATTTTTCACTTAAGAACTTTCTCTGAAAATCCCTCAACATGCCGATAATTACGCCGTAACTCTGTATTCAATCACCAGTCAGTAATAAAAATTCACATTGACGCAAGCAACCTTGTTTTCGCTCGGAAACGCAAATACAACATAGTGGCAGTCCCGGGCTGCTAGGCGCTGTCCGGGCTCGCTACTGTGGACACCCCTCGTGATCCCTGCCGTGCCTTCTAGTATCCACGCACACACCTTACTGACAGCGAAATCTTGAAAGGTCATTTTTATTCGCCATTTCACCTACATATTACCCAAGACATTTTGGCAACTTCGGAACCCTTGAAAAGAACACGAAGCTGTGGGAATATCAGCACCTACTTTGTTGCCACATCTACCCACCATTTCCTTTCAATTCATAAATGAAACCTGAGTCTGACCACACATTTGGTTAAAAATAATCTCATTTACTCCTACTAATAAGATTATAGCAACAATGTAACAGTCGAGCCCCTGAATGGAATTTAGTATTAACTTGCACATTTCTAGAAAACTTGTGAACAAACATAAATGAAAAATTCTGCACTAAATGTTGATGCTTCTGCAGCTCGTTCCGAATTTTCTGCCTGAATGTTCAGCAGAGTTAAACTGTCAACTTCAAAGCCATTCGAGAACCATTCTGACAGACCTATTTAGTGTCCCTTTTTAATGTCTTTCAGAAGTCTTTATTCTCATTTTTTAATCAAAATTAAATGCGCTGCCGAATCACTTGTAAAAACAGTACTGCAGTGTCAAATATCTACAGCCGACTTGATCCGTCTACATGTCACCATACCAAGTCATGGTTCGTACATAGGGTAGGGAGGGCTCTAGAGGCGCTGTGCACCCAGCTTCCCAAGCCAGACAACCCCGACAGAAAATCAAGCAAGAGGCGGCAGCACCATCACGTGCGCAGGTTGTGTGTCTTCGGCAATG
The DNA here is from genome assembly GCF_021461385.2 of Schistocerca piceifrons. Classification (NCBI taxonomy): domain Eukaryota; kingdom Metazoa; phylum Arthropoda; class Insecta; order Orthoptera; family Acrididae; genus Schistocerca; species Schistocerca piceifrons. The sequence continues at coordinate 34,295,456 of NC_060138.1, read as the reverse complement.
TGGAATGTTAGACGACTGACCAACACAGAAAACGAGTTAAACCAAGTACGCAAGGAGAGGGAAGTATACACTGTAACAGAAACTAGGAAAAACCAAGAGAAACAAGAGATGTGACGGACTACACGATAGCTTACAGTGGGTTCCCACAAAGAAAACGAGCTAGTGCTGGAGTGTCCATTTCAGTCAATGATAAATGGAGAGGGCAGGTTCGTCAATTCAACCTTATGAATAATGACCCATTTCAAATTCCAAGAGATTATCTAAAAGCTGTCTACAGCCCAGAGGAGGAAAGGATGATCCTCAGAAAGTGAATAAAAATCAACACGACAGACCGTGTTGTCATCGCTGGTGATTGTAATGCGGAGCTGGAAATCTACCTACACCAGTAATATCAGGCTTATTTGGAGGAAAGATCCTTGATAATAATGGAAATGAACTACGCACAGTTGTCTCCAACAATTTTAAAATTACTACCACATTTTGCAGACAAAGACAGTAACAAGTTTACGTGGAGTGCACGAAGATTAATGTCTGTGATTGAGTACACACTGATTAATGATAAAATGAATAATCTGATGTAAGATATATTTGTTTGTAGAGGACGAGACATAGGTAGTGACCACTTCCCTCTACGCAGTAAGATAAGGCTACTGCCAAAATGAAAGGAGACAAACTCCTAAAGAAACCACACCACGAGTTGTTCAAAATATATCTTCTGTCGGAATACAGTATTAGGAAACTTCATCAGTACTGACTCCAAGGAAAGCTTGTTTTATTACCAGTCAATAAAGACATCAATATAGAATTGAATATCAAAACTGGCATAATTGAAGAAGCCCTACAAGCACTTGGTAGAAGGAAGAAAACAGATGGGGAAAATAATTTGGAACACAGAAATTAAAGAAGTGATTAAAGAACAATACGTAGCTTGTCGAAGTTTCTACAGATGAAAACGTCAGAAAGTTTGCAGACGTACGGAATAAAGCGGAATGCTGCCCAACAATTACTGTGCAAATCTCACCAACAGTCTACTACATTCATAAGCGTCTTAGAACACGATGTACATGGCAGACAGCAATGTGCATACGAGGTCATGAAAGCGCTCCACAAGAAAGAAAAAGACGCTGCCTTACTAAACATTATAAGCAATGGATAAATTATACAGATCAGTGGTGTACACTGAATGCTGAAAATGACACTCGAGAAAGTATGAACAATGAATCAGTAGCGCAATTACTACGGACGAACTACAATACGGTTTGAAAGGCATGAAATACAGGAAAAAAAAGAATGGATGGAATACATGCAGAGCTAATTAAATATGAAGGGTTACCACTAAATAAGACTTTACAATTAACAAATGAATGTTGGTCGAAATGTAAGATCCCCAGACCATTGGTACATAGCAGAAGTGATCTCTCTCCAGGAAAGGGAAACACAGTGATTGTAGGAGCTATCGCGGCGTAAGTCTTCCAAACACTGGCTACATACTATATAGATAGAACAATAATGACATGCAGAATATTACAGAAACTATTATTTCTGAGGAACATAATGGTTTTAGGTCGTTTATGCACAGTCATTGTGGTTGTAATTAAAAACATGATAGGAAAAAGACAGAGTTTAATGTACAAACCCATATGGCCTTACCGATCTTCAGAAGGCTTTTGGACGCGTGAGCCGTGAGAGCCTATGGAAGATTATGTCCAAATATTGATATACGTACTACCTAACTGAGGTAGTGAAAAGTCTTTACAATAGCACATGCAATGCAGTAAACACAGGTAGGATTCGATTAGATGAAATAATTATTAACCAACGGGTTGGATAAGGATGTGGACTGTCACCTATCCTTTTTAATGCTACAATGACATTACCTCAAATGCAAATGTAAAGTAAACAAAGGAATTAACATAACGAATGAGCAATATCTGAATGTATTTCAGACTGACCTCCAAAGATCAGTGTACCAGCTAACAAAGATCAATATATCAGCAGAACGGAAGAACATCTTTAGAATTTCTAGTAACAAAACAAAAATAATGGCATTCTGAGGAAAATCTCCAGTCAGGTCAAAAATTGTTTTGGATAATTGAGTTTTAGAACAAGTGTCTCAACTCTTATTTAGGATCCGCTGGAAGTTTTGATTTGGACCCTGATATTGAAAATTAAATACAGAAATTTCAAGCTCTCTGTGGCACCGCTAGCAGAACACTGGCTTATAAAGCACAAAAACAAACAGTCGTGATATTCTATAAAGTAACGGCTGTTCCGGTGTTATCTTACACAATCGAAAGTTTGTTTACCACAAGAAAATAAAATTCAAACAGAAGAAATGGGGTTCCTGAGAAAGACAAAGAGCTGCACAAGAAGATATGATTGAAAACGAAGAATTAGAAGAGAAATATTTCCATCATGAATGAAAAAGTTAAAAGAAATATCGTGAAGATTGGGAGCAAACACCTCATGATAATTCCAGGTCACAGAATTCCTCATACGATTGTGAACTACAAGCAGAAATGGGAGATATTGGAAGGCCTGGATAAAGATGGGTATGAGTTTGTTTCAAAGGTCGTAACAGGCAACAGCCTCATCCTTTAAAGGACGATGATAGTGTGTGTAGGTGGCTTGTGGGATTTGTTTGCTTAAAACAGCTTGAATACGTCCATAAAAATCACTCGTAGGTGCAGCTCCGTCATGTGATTGTGCAACAGAAATTTAAATTACGGTTGGTAGTTTTTTCTTAATGTAGGCGACCAAGTTTTTACAGGTTCGAAGACTAGGGACGTTTCGTATACGTTACCACCTAAATAGCACCGAATGACTATATTTTCTCAGTTTTCGAAAACCCTTTTGACTCTTCAAACATTAGAACAAAATACTGGGCTTCTTTCACTTCATGTGAGGCATTCCACCATATTGCTAAGGTTATAAGGATATTATTTGGTTTACCGTGAGGTGTTCATTTTTCCCGTATAGGTTCACGTTTTTCCTAAGACAGATCCTTCCTTCAAAGTTCCAATGAAGGGAAAAAATTTCTGATTTGCACTATCTTTCTACTCACTATGAACTCTTCGTACAAGACCCTTGAGAGCTGTGTATCGAAGTAAATCGGCAGTCTCTTCCATCCCCCCTCCGTTTTCTTGAACGTCTAGAACGTATCTTTGATCCACTAGAGCAGCAACCGTTACATTCACTCCAACCTATTACTTGCAATTTATAGAACACGAGAGCGTATAATCCCTGAACTACAATTGCAAACCTTGTGCTTAAAGTAACAGAATGTAAACATGTACCAGTATAGTTTTAATGTTCATTGCACAGCACTGTTTACGGGATTACCAATAGGTTGCGATCCCACATGTCTGCTTTGACTCATGATATGAAAATACCGGCCATCTGGGTTTCAAGCATAAAGAATATGTCCCTCATAGTGCCACTCATTGCATCCGCGAACAAACTTAACATGCGTAATAATCACTACTAAAAACTCAAATTAACGGGCCAACCACGAGAAGTAGAAATTCTTGCCAAACACTAACAAGAAAACAACCTTAAATTAATGGAAAGAATCGTTCGTTATTGGTCGAAACAGCTGCTGGAAACTTATCACAGACAACTTCTCCCACTGCAGGAAGCAATGACCTACTCGTAAATTTCCTTATCACAGACAACGAAATTTATATGAATTACCTGTCCTCTTCCTGAAAATTCTGAAAACGTATTATGCAACGTTTGGTGGGTTTCTAAACTTATCTTCTCACACCCTTCACCCAGAGCTTTTCGAGTTGGATGGATACGAAATATGAAATCAGATGACTGAAGGAAATCCTCTAATGCGAAAGTAAACAGCGCAGCCACTGCAGATTAAAAAATCAACCATGTATAGAGCCGAAACAGGCAAAATAATAATGTAAAAAGTCTGTTTTTGATGTTTACTGTAAAACAAATAATCGCAATGAGCATGCTATTATACAAATTGTATCAGAGGGAAGTTTTAATGAGAGAGATATATATAAATATAGGGGACTTTCATTTCACATGCATAACATGTTAATAAGAACATCAAATAAAATATGAACACTGTCATTTTCTTAAAACTTAACATCCCAGCAAACTACAATTTACAAAAAATATCAGAGTTCACTTACCATGGCTGTTATCTTGATGGCACTCTCCTCCCAAAGCAAAAACACTCTCCTCAGCAACACTCTCACTCTCCTCAGCAACACTCTCACTCTCCTCAGCAACACTCTCACTCTCCTCAGCAACACTCTCACTCTCCTCAGCAACACTCTCACTCTCCTCAGCAACACTCTCACTCTCCTCAGCAACACTCTCACTCTCCTCAGCAACACTCTCACTCTCCTCAGCAACACTCTCACTCTCCTCAGCAACACTCTCACTCTCCTCAGCAACACTCTCACTCTCCTCAGCAACACTCTCACTCTCCTCAGCAACACTCTCACTCTCCTCAGCAACACTCTCACTCTCCTCAGCAACACTCTCACTCTCCTCAGCAACACTCTCACTCTCCTCAGCAACACTCTCACTCTCCTCAGCAACACTCTCACTCTCCTCAGCAACACTCTCACTCTCCTCAGCAACACTCTCACTCTCCTCAGCAACACTCTCACTCTCCTCAGCAACACTCTCACTCTCCTCAGCAACACTCTCACTCTCCTCAGCAACACTCTCACTCTCCTCAGCAACACTCTCACTCCCCTCGAAACAGAACAACTCCCCTCGAAACAGAACAACTCCCCTCGAAACAGAACAACTCCCCTCGAAACAGAACAACTCCCCTCGAAACAGAACAACTCCCCTCGAAACAGAACAACTCCCCTCGAAACAGAACAACCCCCCTCGAAACAGAACAACTCCCCTCGAAACAGAACAACTCCCCTCGAAACAGAACAACTCCCCTCGAAACAGAACAACTCCCCTCGAAACAGAACAACTCCCCTCGAAACAAAACAACTCTCCTCCCAAAGCAACAACAAAACTCCACTCCAAACAGCAACAACAACAAAACAACTCCTGCCAACTCCGTGCTCAATACTCGATGTGATCAAATCTAACCAAGTAAGACGAATAACCCTCAGCTGTTCGTATCATCCGTTGCAGCCGTCAGGCAGATCACATGACTCGATAGCAGCGCCTCTCGTGGCACCCCACCAACCGTCCGTCTGACAAATTGGCTGTGTGTCGGTGTTTTGACTGACCGACCGACGAATTTTTATTGTCGGGTTGTCGGGCGCGTCCGACCAGTCGACAACTGACCCAAGAAATTGTGTCGTGTGTACCGCGATCGTGACAAACGCATGACTAAAACTCCAGTTCTGACACAGCTCTCAGAATTAAATACTGTTGTAATATACATTTCTACGTCCGAGGCGGACGAAACTTTAAGGACAGAGTTTTTAGAGAAATTCAAAGACTGTACATCTTTTCGCGACACATAGTGTGAGGAGTATAACAATAGAGGTGCAAGAAATGAAGCACTTATTTCATTTTTTAACGAATCCATAATGGTTTCTCTATGTGCAACACGAGATTAAGTCTGTTGATCTTCTTTATTTATGTTTTTAGATTTTAATTTCCCTGTAGACCAAATGTGGCATCTTTAATTTTTATTTATTTATTTATTGCAATTCTAACGCTGAGCGAGTTGTTGCAGTGGTTAGCACACTGGACTCGCATTCGGAAGGACGACGGTTCAATCCCGCGTCCGGCCATCCTGATTTAGGTTTTCCGTGATTTCCCTAAATCGCTCCAGGCATATTCCGGGATGGTTCCTTTGAAAGGGCACAGCCGACTTCGGCCGACTTCCTTCCTCGTCCTTCCTTAATCCGATGAGATCGATGACCTCGCTGTTTGGTCTCTTCCCCCAAACAACCCAACCGTACAATTCTAACAGTCGCTAAATGTTTCATTTCTTACGTATCCATTGTATTTACTAGATGATGCGCGCCACCGTCATGTGGAGTCTTTCTTGTTCAAATATGATATAAGTTTCTGAAATTTGCAGATCATCTTTTGTATAGCATCCGTAAATAAATTAATAACGTTTTGTTTTATTTATTTTATCATGATTTATTACCTCTGTCAACTATAGATCACGTTGCACGTTTCAGGAATAATTTTAGGTAATAATTGCAGCGGTATGACAGTACTGAATCTTAGGTCTGCCGCCAGTGACGAGAAATCGTAATGCAACTAACAGTCTCTCCTCGGAGTTTAGCACCTCTCTCAGGACTGCATTATTTCTCCTTTAAGTCCAGCAGCCCCGAAATGCATGATTCACCCCTTCTTAAATAATCAGGAAAATTATAAGCTCCCAGCCTGAACATGGGTGAATTTCTTCCCTTGCGTTGGCCACTTCTTTGCCCACAGCTTTCTCTCTGTTTTTTCCCTTCTCATCTTTAAAACAGCCAAAGCAAACCGCGTTATTATTTTTCTGAAAAACCAGGCGAGATCTCGTAGAACAAAAACGGAATTAACTGAAGATAAAACAAACAACAGGGCGGCACTATAATCGCCGAGTACAGTCGGTTCGGACGTGTGTAGGCTGCGACCAATTTGGTCATTCTGTCATCCGATAAATTTGTGTGTGTGTAGGAGCCTTGTATACGCAAATACTGTTCATTGAGACCTTAAACCGATGACAAATCCGTATTTTCTGCTTCTCGACGCTGAGCTGCATCTGTTTCCTTTGCCTGGTCTTTGATGATAGCCAGCGCAGCTGGATAGATGTTTTCGCTCTGGCGCAAATTTTAATTACTTCCGGATGAAAAATGGACAATTGTTCCCAAAGTATGGAGCAGGAGCACAGGTTCTTAGTGACACCAATTTCCGTGGAGAAATTGTGGTTCCATAGATCTGGACAAAAAAAATTTCGTAGCTGGGAGGTGGAGGTTAGAGTTTAACGTGCTGTCGACAGCGAAGCCATTAGAGACGGAGCACAAGCTCGGACTGTTGAAGGGTGGACTAGGAAGTCGGCCGTGCCCTTTCACAGGAACCATCCCGACATTTGCAGTAAGAAATTTAGGGAAATCACGGAAATCCCATACCTAAATGACCGGACGCAGGTTTGCACTGTAAACCTGCCGAATGCTAGTCCAGTGTGCTAACCACTGCGTTACCTCACTCGATAATTTCATAGTAGTTTGAAGGAGCGATTCTGAGGTTACAAGCAAACCTCCGCGAGAAATCGTGGTCAGCCACTCAACCGAACTTTCCTCAAGCATTGCCAGTAACTCCCCATAGTGTGTCGCCAGTGATCTGTCGTAATGTTGCTTCGGTATACTACATATAGTATTGAAATCCTTCAACGCTGAAGTCGGAAGCCTGTTATGAGACATCGGAATCTGCTATTGCGAAATTTATATTTTCGACTCTTTCTCTCATTCAGTTACTACCAGTGTCTCACTGTCAGTAAAGGACCCTACCCTACACATGCGCCGGTTTACCGACCGACCGATAAATTGTGCGCGTGTAGCTTGTTGACCGACCGACCGACTAACAGTACGCCTGTAGGCTTGTTGGTCTGAAGAGAGATTTTTCTTTGCGGTGGGTTGGTTGGCTAAGACTGGCAGACGGCCGCACCTGCCTGCCCGCGACCCCATTCGCCGTGCACATCGTGTAGTCTGTCCTGCAAGCCGCCCCACAACAGTTCCTTTTCAGTCACCACGCGCGGGGTTCAGCGCACTCCGAATGTGGCTAACATGGCAGTGTGCGAGGCAGACGAAATTTGTATGAGAGAGTTCCTGGAAAGTTTTCGAGTCTTCAGACGTCTGTGGGACATGCCGTGCGAGCAGTATAGCAATAGAGGGTAAGAAGTGAAGTGCTTCTTTCATTTTTAACGAATCTATAGTAGTTTCATGTGGCAAACAGAGAAATTAAAATGCACATTTTTGTGAATAACTGTTAGTCGTCTGTCTGTTTCTCGATTTTATTTCCTATACTCATCGGAAAGGAAGTCTGATAATCTTAAATACAGACAGATTGGATTTTTATTTAATTTCCGATACGTAGCGAAAATAAAAACTAAAAACCGAATTATAGACACATTTGGTTCATTATTAGAAGTGTTACAAAAATTCAACCTATCGTCACCCCTCCTGCTATGAAGAGCAAAGTGAAGAGCTTTTCTCAAGTTCTAACAACTGTTAAGTGCTTCATTTCTTATGAATATGTTGCTCAATTTATTACATAATACGCACCGCCGCCATTTGCAGTCGTCCTTCTAATCTGAAATGAATTTCTTGAACTTACAGGGGATATTATTACATTCGAACATAAATTCATAAAGTTTACATAAATATATTTTAATTATCGTTTCGCTTCTGCTTTATCACGAGTATTTCCTCAAGCAACTATTAATCACCTTGCAGATTTCATGAATCCTTTTAGATAATTTTGGGGATTAATTGCGCTGAATCTGAGGTCCTCGTAAATTCCGCCAGTGGCTAGAAATCGTATTAGCTATCGTATGACGTTCAGGAGCTCCGAAAAGCATTTTACATCCATTCTTAAATAATTCCGAAAATCCTCGGGTCTCAGCTCCGTAAGTAACAAAGCGTAGGTGCATTTGGTCCATTGCAATAGCCATTTCTTTACCCACAGCTTTATCACGGCTTTTTCTGGCCTTGTTAGTTCGAACAGCCAAGCCAAATCCCAATTATTTACCTGTGGAATACTAAGCGGTATCGCGTAGAACAGAACGTCATAACCAGCTCTAGGAGCAGGGGGGCGCTGAAATCATGTAGTCGGTCGGGACGTGTGTTGTGTAGACTGTTACGAAATTTGTCGGTCGGTCAATAAACTGTGTGTAGTAGAGCGGTTGATGTTGGGGCGGGCTAGTTTTGCATGACGGAGTAATAGAGCACAAAATGAGAGGTGTGCTGAGCACAGCCTACCTAGACAGCCTGCCCGCACCAGTGGCCGAGCGTAGAGGCCATGGCCAAGTCATACGTAATGTTAGACTCCAAAAACGTCAAACGTACCTTCATCCCTGCGCAACTACATCCACCACAGGATTCTCATTCGTGATGTATTTGTAATAATGCAGAGTGAGGAAGTATTTGCAGTAACAAGTAAAACTGAAACCAATGCGTAAACGTAGAGGAAGCGGGATAGTCCAAAAAGCGAAGTAAGGAATAAATATTTGTTGTAAACTGAAACAAATTCTACAGCATGTCACGCGTAAACTGATCGTTTGTGTTTCCAGTTGCGAACACTCATTTAAAGAAATACAGTTGTATGAAAACCCCCACTATCTCCTTCAGGAATTTAGGTTGTAATAAAAAACAGCGAAGTTTGTTGCAATGTGTGCTAAAAAGGTGACACCTTTTAGAGGTGAGAGGTGTTTCTGATGACAGTTCCAAAGAAATAGGCTAAGAATTAATTCATCTAGGTGCAAATTATCGAGAAGTCTGCGTTTCAGATGTTACGTCAAATATTTCTACTGTAAGTATGCATGTCAAAGAAGAGGCTTCTTGCAATCAGAAACCGTATTATAATCTTCTGTTATAAAATTATTAATACAAAATTCTCTATGACGGTTGATATATGTGGACTGATTCGTATAAAAGGCGCATTGACACAGCACATAAGCACATATTGGTCTCTTGTGAATAACATTCAATTTATAACCGAATTCCCAGATGTTAAGCTGACAGGAGTAAATACAGGGTGTATACGAAGACGAGAAAAAAATTCCAGGATTTCTCAGTGAAAATTAGACTTTCTCCTTGGTGAAAATACACTTTTTCCTTGTTAAGTGACAGGGTACTTTTCCTCGAACCTGTAAAATTTATCAATCCTTTAAATGGTTATGGCTTTATACACCAGCATAGTACTTCTCGGCCCTTTAGAAAGCCACATTCAGTAAAAAAAATAAATGAATTTGGAAACGTGTACACTACATATTTTCGTATTACGGAAGTGTAAATTTAAATTCCACCAAACGCCGCATGTCACTTTCTGAAGCATTGAAATAAAGATTGCTTTGCGCTTTTGTAACCAGTCATAGCTCATGTCACGTGATCTCGCCAGGCGATGACAGCGGATATTCGAGCATATGACACGTGATAGCAATACTACTGTTCAGTAGCGGGTTCACAGATAGGAAACGTTAATAATGGTTCAAATTAATATACATCTTGTTACTACAAAAAAAGCAAAGTTTTCACAAATAATCTTGGTCTCTAAGATTAATAAGCTGCAAGAGAAGCTAAGCTTTCACATACCATGTTGATTTTTTGCGCGTTACTTACACACTTCCCACAAAGGACATGACTGATCTTCTGAGCTCGAAATTTTTCTAAATGTTCGTACCAGACTTGATTTTTAAATGAGTCAAACGCTCTGTGATTTAAGGAGTTCATCGTAAATTCTCGCACATAGTAGATCTTACATAAAAGGAAATTTACTTTGAAAGTAACGATTTTCAAACAACCATTCGCAATATTTTCCCGCGACCTGTTATAAATAGGTTCGCCTCAGTAGTTGCCAGAGCGCCAGATAACAGGCGTCACTGCGCTTGCGCAGCTACTAGGATTCTGGAAGCTCGTATGTTCGTAGGTGTAAGACATTAAACGATCTTACATTGTCATAAAAGAAAAGACATCAGAGTATACTCAAAGTGCATCGGAATTTCGTGAAACACACTAAAACGGGTAATTCGGCTTGATGTGCACATTCCTATGTCCAGATTCGGATGTAAATTTTCTTGGAGTACCAGTAATGTATTATTTCATCTTTGGTTCTTCATTATGACATAATTTCATACGTGCTAGAAGATGAAAACATGCACTTTCGAAATGCAGCAAACCGTTGAAACCAGCCAGTAGTGTGGAATTAAACACTTCGTTTCAAATAAATTGACTGCCTCAGTGGAAAAGATTAATGAAAGCCAAATCTCTTCGACAAATATAACTTCATTGTTCTGTAAGGCTATTAATGCTTGACTGTCAGAAAGGTGGAAATAAAATAAAATCTGAAACTAATAACATAATTTAGCCTTCCGTACTCCTGTCAATGTATTTTAATTCACTTGATAGCTCTCAGCCACAGAAATCCATTTTGTTTTCACTTGACGTGAGAGCAATAAACGAAGAGAAAACAGCAAAGTCACTGAACGTAAACGTCGGTCGTGTGAAGATTATCACCTTTCCCACTATAACTGAGACTGCTTTGCGCATCAGAAAAAAACTCGCAATCAATATTGGATGGGATAATTTGTAACCGGGAGAACAAGAACTCTTCAGAAAATTTGTATTATTTATTGCCTATAGCTAATAACTCGTTTTTTTTTGTGTGATATAAAATTAAATATAGGATACATGAAACCAGTAGAAGAGACAAGCAAGACAGTACATTTCGTCAGACATTAAACCTAGCATTTTTACTCTCTCACTTTGTTACAGATTTACATGACGTGCTTTCCTTTCTGGGAAAGAATCTATTACCTCATCAAAGATCGTCAAATGTTTTGCTACATGAAAAAAGAAATTATTTGGCTAATACTGAAAAAGCCGTTAGTACATACAATACCCAAGACTTGGTGATTTCTCAATCTGATAACGTGTTTGTCACTGCTAGATAAAACAAAATAAGCCTGTCTAATATTGTAGCTATCTTAACAAATACCAAATAAACGAGACAGTTTTGGCACAAATGGTCATTTTTATAACACGAGAAAATATAATTCACGAAGTACCAATATCAAATGCTTATCAAGCCTACTACAAGCAAAAAGCTTCATGTTCGGAAGTAGTTTCACATTTCATTCATATGCTCCAGCTTCCCAAGCATGAGATCGAAAGTAGTAGTACGAAATTTTTGTATAAAATTGGAATCGTCGCTGCTCGGGAGTAACCGAGCGGTCTATGGGCGCTGCAATCATGGACTGTATGGCTGGTCCCGGCGGAGGTTAGTCCTCCTTCGTGTGTGTGTGTGTGTGTGTGTGTGTGTGTGTGTGTGTGTGTGTGTGTGTGTGTGTGTGTGTGTCCTTAGGCTAAATTTGGGTTAAGTAGTGTGTAAGCTTAGGGACTGATGACGTTAGCAGTTAAGTTCCATAAGATTTCACACATACTTCAACATTTTTTTGGAATCGTCTTATTCTTACATAATTTGTGTGATGTCCCCGTTTCTGCTTCTTCGTTCTAATAAACATTCTTGTCGTGACTAATTACGTAACTTATTCTCCGGTTAGCTTCACTAACCCTGCCACAATCAACAGTTTAGTTATCCCGCGTTTATTCTCCGGTTAGGCATTACTAGGTGTTCATATATAGATGAGCGAGGTTTCTACGGCTGCTGCCCCCTCTCTTATCCCAATCACCATCGTTCACGGTCTATCCAGTCTCCTTCATTAAGACTTCTCGCCGCCGTTGCTTCGTTGACGTCGTCTTTCCAACATCTCGCAGGTCTACCGCGCCTTCTTCTTTGATGTGGGGTCCATTACCATCCCGTTTTGGCCATCTTGTGTCTGGAATACGCTGTAAGTGACTATACCAGAGTAGGCGCTTCCTTTCTATCTAGTCTAGGATTGTGCTTTTGACATTCATAACCTCTCTGGTCCTATCACTTGTAATATGGTCAAGTCTGGAGTATCCACAACTTCGCCTCCAGAAATCCATCTCGACAGCCATCAGGCGATCTTTCTGCCTCTGAGTTAGTTCCCACAACTCTGCACCATGTGTTGTGATACTTCCAATAATTGAGCAAGCGTACAATGATCTCTTCTCCTCGAAAGCTAACAAGCTGATTACTCTGGTCAACAACACGCAATTCTAGGTAATCCAATATCTGAACTGTTATTGGGACATATATAGTTTGTGTGGGCTTGAACTATCTTATACCCAGTGCCGACTGTAGGGATGAATCAACTTATCGTTGAGGTATGAGTTTGTGGCAATATTGCTCTCAACGTGGATTGTGCTGACTGGTAGTATATCTACAGCTTGATCCGATGCATAAAATTTACTGGCGTCCCTCACCAGAACACGATCATTTGCAAAACCTAGCAGTGGACCTATTGAATCTGTCTAAAGTCGATCGTAGCTCTCTGCCCGTATTTGATTTACGGATATTAATGTTTGCCCGCAGTTAAATACCTTTTCCTGACTGTTTTAACACTTCGTTTAAATCATCAATATCGTAGGCACCAAGTTGTATTTGTAGACTCTCCTTCCGACCGTCAATTTCCAGATGCTCTTCGTGATATTTGGAATGCTGTTATACGCCTCCAGACCAATCAGAGCAATACGCCAGTCCCCTGCACTTAAATCGGCGGAAAGTAATCTGCACGTAATGCTGATACTCGCTCTTTTAAAGTCAGTGTGTATGACATAGCATCTAAACCTCAAATGATGGGCGTGCGTTCAGTTATGGCTGTTTCATATGTGTGGTTGTTCGCACACCGGCTCTGACAAGGAGAGGAGAAAGCGCGCATTCCAGACTTCTCACCGTTCGGTCTAAATATAGCGCGCATTCCAGAAGTTCGCTGATGCAGGCGAAGGCTAATTTGCCATGGCTGTGATGAGGAACATAATGCGGAGATGCCCGCACAGGTATGTGTTAAAGTCCTGACATCGCCGTAGATTGTAGAAAACACGACTTTTGCTGGTGAAGTAGCGCTGTGAATCTTCAGGCGGCTGTAAATCCCCAAATGAATCGAAATATTGTACTGTATTTATACTTTCCTTAACATACGCCACCCAATGGATCCCTGGACCCCCAGCAACATCTAAATTTACAATTCCGCACTCATTAGTCCGCCACATAGTCTCCGGTAATGTATCCCGCATAAAGACGCCACGGAATCCAGGAATGTGATGTTTCCCTTTAACAATATTAATAATATCTTTATTCGTGAGTGCTCGATCAGGTAGGATAACTAACGAACTTTTTTATTTATGAAGAGACCTAGTCCTTTTCTGTATGGTTTAAAGTAGAGACCCTTTCTGATAGCTGCTGCTTCCGTGGCCCGATTATGTCTTCTGGCTTCCTCTAGATGCGCCTGTGCATTTTTGACGCTCTGCCTACAGCTGCAGCCCCACCTGTGAGTGAACCTACCGCCGACAGAGCTGCAAGGGCTGGAACGAGGAACGGAATAATTCCACCTGATGTGTTTGGTAGTGGTAGGGCTCTAGGTGGTTTAATTGCAGTCTTCTTCGACTCCCCGCCCCCCGCCCCCGCCCCCCCCCCTTCAACACACGTTTAGCTGTACACATCGAAGTGAGAATACAGTTTTTCAAAGAACCTGGTGTGGTGTCACCGCCAGACACCACACTTGCTAGGTGGTAGCTTAAATCGGCCGCGGTCCATTTAGTACATGTCGGACCCGCGTGTCGCCACTGTGTGATCGCAGACCTAGCGCCACCACAAGGCAGGTCTCGAGATACGGACGAGCACTCGCCCCAGTTGTACGACGACATTGCTAGCGACAATACGGACGAAGCCTTCCTCTCATTTGCCGAGAGACAGAATAGCCTTCTGCTAAGTCCATGGCTACGACCTAGCAAGGCGCCATTAGCCTTACATAGTTTGAGAGTTATAGTATAAATGTCTCCAGAAGAACGCTGTATTCATCCACGAATAAAGTTAAGTATAAAGCAGCTACGTACTTTTCTTGCTACCATTCAATAGTTATCCTGTTCCAGAATTCACGCCTGTCTGCGTTAGATAGCGTGCCTATCGGCCCCCTCAAAATAACACTGTCGGCACTTCTGTCCACACATCATTTGGCGCCGAGGCTTAACGGATCGTGTTCTTACTCATTGCTTTCCTCTGATTTATTTGTCATGGCTTCGCCACAATCTCCAGATGTACTGTCCGAATTTTATCGCTTGCAGAATCAGCAGACGCAGGTGTTATTGGATGCCCTTGGACAGCTCGTCCAGGGTCAACGTGCCATTCAAACCGATGCTGCAGCCGCCGCTTCACTGCTACCGCAGCCACAACATGCTGTTGCACCGCCGTTTCGCAGTTTTAATGCGGCGCACGAGTCGTGGCCAGAATGGTCCCGACAGTTCGGCTTCCATCTAGCCGCCTACAGAATTCAGGGTAATAAGCGGCAGCCGTTTTTGCTTTCTTGTGTCGGTGTGTCCACCTACCGTGTGATAGTGAAATTGTTTCCCCGACGCGACGTAGCAACTCTGTCCTACGAGGAAATTTTGTCTGCTTTAGATGCCTATTTCAAAGACACAGTGAATGTGGTTGCAAAACGGTATACGTTTTTTCGTACAAAACGTACGGCCGGTCAAACGAATAGGGAGTGGGTAGCAACATTGCAAGGACTTACTAGGGACTGTGCCTTTGACTGTGACTGTGGCCATCTTATTCAGATACAATGGTACATGATGCTATTGCACAGAACGTTTCTGATGTTCGCATACGGGAGCACATTTTGAAACTAGTTAGTCCCTCCCTTCAACAAGTGATACACATATTGGATAGACAAGACACACTTGACTGTGCTCAGGAATCTTTTGAAACTTCGCCAGCAGTGTGTAACATTAACCGGCCCGCCGGGCGAGCTGCGCGGCCCGGTCAACTGCCCTCGCGCAAACAAACGCAGCTGCCGCCGCGCTCTAAACCAGGTGTGCCGCGCCAGCCAACAAATGCAGTGAAATCATGCCCGCGGTGTGCTACTAGACATTCGCGTGAACATTGCCCATCGCGCCAAGCTATTTACTTTTTCTGTAATAGGAAAGGACATGTTCAGAGTGTTTGCCAGAAAAAGCTCCGATCTGACAATCACAATCATTCCAGGCACTTTGCTTCGCGGCGGAATCGAACCAAGGACACTCAGGATAGTGGACCTTCGCCCATGGACATTCATGTAGTTAATTCTGATTCGTCCAGTGCCACTTTCTCTAACAGTGACTGTGTTCGTCCCACAAAAACTGTGCGTCGACGTCGCCGGAAATCACGTCAATTAGCAAGTGATTCTGTACAAGTGAATGTTCAAATTGCACAAGACAATCGCTCTTGTCGTCAGCAGGACAATAAACTTTTTGTAGATTTGGACTTAAATGGCAAGGTCATACCGTTCCAGCTCGATACCGGAGCTGCAGTTTCATTGCTCAATCACGACACGTACAAACAACTGGGCACACCTCCGTTGCGTGCCGCAAATGTTCAGTTACATGGTTATTCAGGACAGAATATACCTGTGTTAGGACAGTGCAGCCTTCTTGCCACATACAAGGGATAAATAAAACTTGTGTCGTTTTACGTTCTTCGTTCTTCTTCTGCAGTGAACTTGTTTGGTTTAGATTTATTTCAATTGTTTAACATTTCTATAGTAAATCATGTCCTATCAGTGAATCAACCTGTTCCTTCAGACAGTGTTTCTCGTCTGTGTGACGAATTTGCAGACATTTTTGCACCGGGCTTAGGTTGCGCTAAAATCTATGCAGCACGTTTGGAACTGAAAGTAAACGCGCAACCGAAATTTTTCAGAGCGCGCAATGTTACTCACGCATTGCGTGATGAGGTCGCACGAACATTCCACGATTTAGAATCACAAGGTGTGAGTGAATGTGCGCAATGCCTCTTCCCTTTCAGCTCCGCTTCATCGCTTACGCCGTACAGGTGTTCCGTTCGTCTGGACGACGGAATGCGAACGCGCCTTTCGCCAGTTGAAATCGGCGTTGCTTTCTAATACTTGCCTCACGCCTTTCGATCCCCGGTAACCCCTTTTGTTGATGGTAGATGCTTCGGATTTTGGGATCGGTGCTGTGCTTGCGCACAAAGTTGGCTCGCATGATCGCCCTATTGCCTTTGCGTCAAAATTGCTCTCATCTGCGCAAAGACATTACTCACAGATAAAGAAGCTTTGGCTCTCGTGTTTGGTGTTACTAAGTTCCATGATTTCTTGTATGGTCGTCACTTTACCATCATCACAGACCACAAACCTTTGACATCGCTTTCTCATCCGAACAAGCCTGTACCTCCGCGTACAGCGCAGAAATTCATTCGCTGGTCTATTTTTCTCTCGCAGTACCGCTACGATATCTTCTATCGGTCCACTGCTAGGCACGACAACGCTGATGCATTGTCCCGTTTGCCTGTTGCTGAGGATAAAGCATTCGATTCTTCCGATCTTGCTTGCATGTTCATTGATTCGGAAACAGATGAAGTGGTCGAATCGTTTCCGATTGATTTTCGTCGTGTAGCTACAGCCACAGCTGCTGACCCTGTCCTTGCTACCGTTTTGCGTTTTGTTGCTACGCAATGGCCTTTGTCAAAGTCTCGGATCGAGGATCCGTTGGTTCGCCGATTTTTTGCTCACAAGGAGAGACTTTTTGTTCCACGTGGTGTTTTGTTGTTGCGTTCTGATAATCAGTCCAGAGTCGTGGTCCCACGTTCGTTACAGTCCTCTGTTTTACGGCTTCTTCACCAAGGACATTGGGGTATAGTGCGAACGAAACAACTTGCTCGTCAGCACTGTACTTGGTTCGGAATCGATGCTGCGATTACGAATATGTGTTCTTCTTGCATGGCGTGTGCCGAACAACAATCCGCACTGCTGCAGAAAGTCTTTGCATGGCCAAAAGCCACTTCCCCTTGGCAACGCTTGCACATTGATTTTGCTGGTCCATTCTGGAATGCTCGATGGTTGGTTCTGGTCGACGCCTTCAGTAATTTTCCTTTTGTTGTCCGGATGTCTTCCACGACGTCCTCCGCCACCATCCAAGCGTTGTCTGCTATCTTTTGCATTGAAGGTCTTCCGCAGACTATTGTTTCCGACAATGGCCCACAATTCATGTCCGCAGAATTTGTCATTCTGCCAGGCCAATGGTATTCAACATCTGACATCCGCGCCGTTTTCGCCTCAGTCAAACGGTGCCGCTGAACGATTGCTCCGGACTTTCAAGTCACAGATGTTGAAGTTGAAAGAGTTGCATTCTCGGGAGGACGCGTTGTTGCTCTTTTTGTCTTCGTATCGCTCTCAGCCCCGAGAGGGTCGCTCGCCGGCTGTGTTGCTCCACGGTCGTCCTCATCGCACCTTGATGTCTTTGCTGCATCCGCCGCATCAGGTTCCTGTGCAGCGGCAGACTCCTGCTTTTGCTCCAGGCGACGTTGTATTTTATCGTAACTATCGAGGTTCACGGCGTTGGCTCGCAGGGCGCATTCTTCGCTGCCTCGGCCGCGCGATGTATTTGATTTTGGGGGCCTCTGGTGAGGTGCGTCGGCATCTCAATCAGCTGCGCCTCTGTCGTCGCACGGGTTCTGCCGCTCCCCGTCTGCTTTCAGCGACGGTGCCGTCCGGTCAGCGCCCTGGGGACCCATCTACTGGCTCGCCTCATCCCCAGGTGTTACCGACGATGCCTTCCATTTTGCCCCATGGCGACGCGCCGCCGCAGCCGCCGCCGCCGCCACCGCCGTCGCCTGTTCTCCCGCCGGCGCCGCCCGCATTCGACGCTTCGCTGCAGCCGCCAAGCGCCTCCCAGGGTCACGCGCCGCCGATCGCTTCCCGTGACCAGCTGTCCTCCGCCATGGAACTCCCGCCCGCTCCGGACCACATGACGTCATCGCGCGTCGGCTACCCCGACGCAATGGAGGTCGACCCTTCGGCCCCTCCTGTCTCTTTACGGGCGCATACACCGCATGTTGACGTGCACCCTGGACAAGGTTTTCAGGCGTTTCCTAGCTCCCCTCGGACCGAATGGCCGGGTGCGGGTGGCACAGCCTTGCCTGTTGTTAGGCTCCCCACCTCATCGCATACGTCAACATGGGGTCCTCCCCACGGCGGGCGGAAGCCTTATCTCACGACCGTTCGCCGATTTGCGGGGGAGGAATGTGGTGTCACCGCCAGACACCACACTTGCTAGGTGGTAGCTTAAATCGGCCGCGGTCCATTTAGTACATGTCGGACCCGCGTGTCGCCACTGTGTGATCGCAGACCTAACGCCACCACAAGGCAGGTCTCGAGATACGGACGAGCACTCGCCCCAGTTGTACGGACGACATTGCTAGCGACTAGATGTACGAAGCCTTTCTCTCTCATTAGCCGAGAGACAGAATAGCCTTCAGCTAAGTTAATGGCTACGACCTAGCAAGGCGCCATTAGCCGTACATAGTTTGAGAGTTATAGTATAAATGTCTCCAGAAGAACGCTGTATTCATCCACGAATAAAGTTAAGTATAAAGCAGCTACATACTTTTCTTGCTACCATTCAATAGTTATCCTGTTCCAGAATTCACGCCCGTCTGCGTTAGATAGCGTGCCTATCGGCCCCCTCAAAATAACACTGTGTCGGCACTTCTGTCGACACATCACCTGGTTCCTCCTTCTTCGCCCCCAAAGCTGTTCGCGCTGCATTCATAGTTAGTTTGTAATTCATCACCCCCATGTCCAATTTAATTTTTTGCACGCATGGTTTTATCAACTACGAATGCAGCAACGTGTTGACATATTCAGAGATCTTTTCTTCGTCTTATTTGCTTAGCTCTATCGGCTAATATTCGGTCGGCAACGTGGCATGCTGGGAGATCTTTATTTGCAGCGAATGCGAGGTCGTGTTCAAGGCAGACTTCGTCTAGTAGGTTAATACTGCTAACACCGCGTGCCAGGCGTTTCTGAAGCTTTGTCTCAGGCCCACAGAAGTTGTACCCCGGAATGTGCAATTCAAAAGGCAATTTTTCAAAAATACCACCTCCACCTCTTATGGTGTGCTGCCTATCATGCATGGTACGCTACTGAGGAGACAGAGGTCTAAGCTTCCTGTTATACACTAACTCGTCAGCGTCAATCCAACTGTTTTCTGATGATGGAAATACTAACAATTTAACTAGCGCTCTATTCCCGCGACGTCTTATCACGCGTTCGACGAGAAATACATCTGCTTCAGAACTCTTTTGCAATTCTTCTGTGTAAAAGCATCCAGCAATTTCTTCACCCTTGCCATCCTTTAGGATATATGTCCTAGGGTTCGTTCTGTGCACTTTGGATACTGTGAATATCTCCGCTGACCAGTTTGGTAAGTAAGATTTCTCGAACGCTGTCTTGTAGTTTGAAATATGTATTAAGTCGCCTACATTGAACCTCTGTTTGCGCGGGTCCAGCATTTAATGTGGAAATATACTTCGTCCATGAGTGAATTATAGCGAACATCGGTCGGTCTCATTTTTATTGTACTATGTTTGGTTCGATAATACCGCGCAATTATTTGTGGGATGATATCTAGCCACTTGTAAGAACCGCGAAGATTAAACGGTATTCACATTTGAGCTTTCACCATTCTGTTCAAACTGTCCACGAATCTAGCTTTCAGGTGGGTAAACGTCGAGTAGTCGTGTATCCCGTACCGCTCCATCACAGTCTTGAAATGTTCATAGTAAAACTCACCACCATGATCGGTTTGAAGATTGTCTGGGCATCGATTCGATCCTGTCTGCAGCAAACGCTCAAACACTACAGACACATCTATACCGGTTTTAGTTTTGACAGGTAATGCCCATGCGAATTTAGAGTATATATCAATAACCATTAAAATGTATTTGAATCCATTATTCTCGTGTGAATATTGACTCATATATACAAGATTGGCCTGCCACAAGTCATCCAGCCGCTTAATCATGACATGCCTCGGAGCATATGTTTTGCGTGGTGGCTTGTGCAATTCTCGAACTACCGTCTTCATACTTATTAAATAATACCTCTCTCTCAAAGCTCAGAGATTATCGAAACAACCTCATTCGAATGAGCTGTACTGCCTGCAGCAGCCGAAGCCATCAACAGTCGAAGCCTATTAGTTCATCCGGCTCATCGTAATATATATACTGTGGGAGTTGATTGCTCACGCCTTTATGCTGAAAGTCTACACCCTCATCAATGCTTTTAGGATGCTCATTCACTAAAGGTTGTATAATGGCTCTGTATTTGGTTTTGCAGGTTTCTCAGTGTTCTGTCAGGAATTTTATACAGCTCAGTCAATTGCAGTATTTCACCATACACTTTGCGATTATTGGTAGAGTATTTTAAGTTTTTTGAGGGCCTTAGGAACATTAGATTCATTAAGCCAGGTGTTCTTCTAAACTCTGTATCCCCGAGGCGTGTCGTGCTATCGGATAAACTTAGTTTGAGAGCCTAGCATGTATGGTCTTTCCCTGCTGACACCGAATGTTCTATCTTACCCGCCCAATACTGGTTGGTGAATTCTGCGATTGAATCATTATCACGCGAAGCCATCTTACTGATAGATTCGGTAACAGGTTTAAAAGTTTCTCTTAATGTTTGCTCGCAACCCATATGCCCCAGTTTCTCTGGAACTACTTTGTGTGCTTGAATGACTTAATGCTTTGTCGACATCTCGGAGCATACTAATCAGAGCTGTGCATATCACGTGGTTTTATATATGCTTTGTCGTTCTTCTTCTTCCCTACACCACCTCCTTCAATAACAACCACCTCAGCTTCTATCTTCACTCCAATTGCGCTAAATCTATTCTCTAGCCAATTTTGGTTAAGTGCAAGAAGTTTAGGAGTGTCCTTTAATTCCCTTACAAGCTTAACGAGTCTTGCCTCAAGATTCGTAAATTTCATATCGGTATACATGTGAGCATTCTATGCACACCTAACCTCTCAGATTGAGCGTCCGCCAAGCGTGCGAATTTGTCCGTGGTGTAATGTCTACTGACGCACTCAGCTATTTTGTACATTTATATATGGAGAAACTGTGGTGTCACCGCCAGACACCACACTTGCTAGGTGGTAGCTTTAAAGCGGCCGCGGTCCATTAGTACATGTCGGACCAGCGTGTCGCCACTGTCAGTACTTGCAGACCTAGCGCCACCACATGGCAGGTCTAGAAAGACGGACTAGCACTCGCCCCAGTTGTACGACGACTTTGCTAGCGACTACACTGACGAAGCCTTTCTCTCATTTGCCGAGAGACAGTTAGAATAGCCTTCAGCTTAGTCAATGACTACGACCTAGCAAGGCGCCATTAGCCTTACAGTGATTTTAATCAGTCTCATTTGTATCGTCAAGAGCGATGTCCCCCCTGCGGGTCCGGGGATTAGAATAGGCCCGAGGTATTCCTGCCTGTCGTAAGAGGCGACTAAAAGGAGTCCATCCTCCTCACGGGGGTAGTTAGCGCCTGCGTCCAGAGACGGACGGTTCCGCGACCTATAATTGTGGTCTTTTTGGTTTTTCACTTCTTGTTTCTTCCTTCCTTTGGTTGGTTCCTTTCTTTGCTCTTCTCCACCTCACTGTCTTCCTTACTCTTTCCCTTCACTTCTTCTCCTTGCCTTCTCATTGCCTCCTTCTCCTTGCCTTCTCATTGCCTCCTTCTCCTTGCCTTCTCATTGCCTTCTTCTCCTTGCCTTTTCTGGTCTCCGCCTCGGCGTTTGAGACAGTCTGTCCTCCTCCTCCTCCCTCTCTCTCTTCTTTTTCCTCTTCTTTCTTCCTCCCTGTGCGTGCCTGAAGGCCGACCCACGCGTTCGCATGCGTAGCCGGTGACGGGGTAATGCGTAATTCCCCGCCCTGGGTAGACATGTAAGGCACGCGCGTACCCCCTGGTAAAGGCCAGGCCTGGGGAGGGGTGATTGCCTGAGCTGATACCTTCTCACCATGCCGATTGGTCCCTCCGTCTGTTTCTCGGGAGGTGTGACCTGAGGTGTAAACATTCACCTAAGGCGGGAGTGCCCTCTGAGAGGGTCCCCACAAGGAAGGAGCGCGCCATCGGAGACGCTGGCAATCATGTGGGATTCCTCCGCAATGGATTCTACTCCATCTCTCTCAACTTTTGCCCAAAAACGGATACGTGACCTGCCACCTGTGACAAAAGTACTACCGCCTGCCCCACAGTTCCTCGTCGTTTCTCGATCTGAGGACGGAAAGGATTTTTCCTCTGTCAACCCTTTCGTTATCCAGAAGGGCGTAGATGCCATAGCCGGATCTGTCAAATCTTGTACCAGGTTGCGTAACGGTACCTTATTACTAGAAACTGAGAGTGCCTTTCAGGCACAAAAACTGCTTCGGGCCACACTCCTGTACACGTTCCCTGTCCGGGTGGAGGCCCACCGAACTTTGAACTCGTCTCGTGGTGTGGTCTATACTAGATCCCTCGATGGATTGACTGACGAGGAGATTCAATCTTTCCTCGCTGAGCAGGGCGTGATGGCTGTCCATAGGGTCATGAAAAATGTCAACAATGACCTTGTACCGACCCGGACACTTTTCTTGACCTTCGAAAGTGTTAAGCTGCCATCGCGCATCAAGGCGGGCTACGAGGTTATTTCTGTTCGCCCCTATGTCCCGACACCTACGCGCTGCTACCAGTGTCAGCGCTTTAATCACACTCGACAGTCTTGTTCCAATGCGGCTAAATGTGTCACTTGTGGCAGGGATGCCCATGAGGGTGACTGTCCACCTGTCTCCTCGTTGTGTGAACTGTCAGGGTGACCATGCCACATCCTCCCGCAACTGTCCTGTCTATAAGGAAGAACGCTGTATCCAAGAAATTCGGGTCAAAGAGAAAGTGTCCACCTCGGCTGCTCGCAAGCTATTGGCTAGTAGGAAGCCTGCGCTGCTCCCAGCGGGGAAATACAGTACTGTCCTCGCCTCTCCTCGGACTACCAGGGAGGTGGCAACCCAGACATGCGATCTGACCTTCAGCACCACGGTCGTCCGTTCGGCCAGTGCTAAGATCGCGCGGTCGACGTCTCCTCTTCCTCCCATCACCCCACAGACACCAGCCCCTTCATCAGCTTCTGTTAAGATGAAGACCCCGAAGTCAGATGCACGGGCCTTCAAGAAGGAACCATCCCGTGCAGACTTCCTACGTACCTCGACCTCCCAGCCTTCGACCGGTACTTCCACCAAACGTCCTTCCAAGAAGGCTCATAGGAAGCACAGTTCTCCTTCTCCGCCCCGGCGCATTTCTTCTCCTGCGCCACCCAGCGGTTGCCGCGCCTGGCCGCACCGCTGGTGGCAGAATATCTGGCCGTTCACCGGCGGAGGAAGCTCCCCCTCCCGGCCATCCTCCCAAGATGGCCGATTAACCTATAGACCCAATGGACGATGACTGTCCGCCTACTGATAGCGGCGGCAGTGCTCGCTCGAAGCCAAGCCCTCAGCGGCCTTCGAGGTGACCCCTTCTTTCATCTTCCTTTTCTTACGATGGCACTTATTCACTGGAATATTCGCAGCATTCGCTCCAACCGAGAGGACTTGAAGTTGCTGCTCCACTTGCACCGTCTGCTCGTCGTAGCCCTCCAGGAAACAAAGCTACGCCCATGCGATCAAATTGCCTTGGCACACTACACCTCTGTGCGTTTTGACCTACCTCCTGTGGTAGGTATCCCAGCTCATGGAGGGGTTATGTTGCTGGTCCGGGATGATATTTACTACAATCCCATCACGTTGCACACCGGCCTGCAGGCAGTTGCCATCCGCATTACTCTCCCCACTTTTACGTTTTCCATTTGTACCGTTTACACTCCATCGTCGTCTGCCGTTACCAGGGCAGACATGATGCAAATTATTCCTCAGCTACCTGCACCATTTTTGTTAACTGGAGACTTCAATGCCCACCATCCCCTTTGGGGCTCTCCAGCATCCTGCCCAAGGGGCCCCTTGTTAGCAGACCTTTTCAACCAGCTCAATCTTGTCTGCCTCAATACTGGCGCCCCTACTTTTCTTTCGGACACATCTCACACCTATTCCCATCTAGACCTCTCTATAAGTACTCCACAACTTGCACGCCGGTTTGAGTGGTATCCACTTTCTGATACGTATTCGAGCGACCACTTCCCGTGTGTTATCCATCTCCTGCAGCATATCCCCTCTCCGTGCTCCTCTAGTTGGACAATCTCCAAGGCAGACTGGGGGCTCTTCTCTTCCAGGGCGACCTTTCAGGATCAAACCTTCCCAAGCTGCGATCGTCAGGTCGCACACCTCACGGAAGTCATTCTCGCTGCTGCTGAATATTCCATCCCTCACCCTACTTCTTCTCCACGTTGCGTACCGGTCCCCTGGTGGTCCGCGGCATGTAGAGATGCTTTACGTGCTCGTCGACGTGCTTTACGCACCTTCAAACGCCACCCTACAGTGGCGAATTGTATCAATTATAAACGATTACGTGCTCAGTGTCGTCGTATTACTAAAGAAAGCAAGAAAGCCAGCTGGGCTGCTTTCACAAGCACCTTCAACAGTTTTACTCCTTCTGTTGTCTGGGGTAGCCTGCGCCAGCTATCTGGTACTAAGGTCCACTCACCAGTTTCTGGCTTGAAGGTCGCGAATGACGTCCTTGTGGCCCCTGAGGCTGTCTCCAATGCCTTCGGCCGCTTTTTCGCAGAGGTTTCGAACTCCGCTCATTACCACCCTGCCTTCCTCCCCCGCAAACAGGCAGAGGAGGCTAGGCCACCTAACTTCCGCTCCTCGAATTGTGAAAGTTATAATGCCCCATTCACCATGCGGGAACTCGAAAACGCACTTGGCCGATCACGGTCCTCCGCTCCAGGGCCTGATTCTATTCATATTCAGATGCTGAAGAACCTTTCTCCTGCGGGTAAAGGTTTTCTTCTTCGTACATACAATCGCATCTGGATTGAGGGCC
Source organism: Schistocerca piceifrons (assembly GCF_021461385.2). NCBI lineage: Eukaryota > Metazoa > Arthropoda > Insecta > Orthoptera > Acrididae > Schistocerca > Schistocerca piceifrons. Next base: position 34,269,874 of record NC_060138.1, on the reverse strand, counting down.
ATGTTCCCGCATGCTGGCGCGAGTCTATTGTTGTCCCGATTCCTAAGCCGGGGAAGGACAAGCACTTGCCTTCCAGTTATCAACCTCTCTCGCTTACCAGCTGTGTCTGTAAAGTGATGGAGCAAATGGTTAACTCCCGATTGGTTTGGCTGCTCGAGCCTCGACGCCTACTTACCAATGTACAATGTGGATTTCGTAGGCGCCGCTCTGCTGTTGACCATCTGGTTACCTTGTCGACCTTCATTATGAATAACTTCTTGCGGAAGCGCTCGACCGCGGCTGTGTTCTTTGATTTGGAGAAGGCTTACGACACCTGTTGGAGGGCGGGCATTCTCCGCACCATGCATACATGGGGCCTTCGCGGTCGCCTCCCTCTTTTTATTCGTTCCTTTTTAATGGATCGACAGTTCAGGGTACGTGTGGGTTCTGTCCTGTCAGACACCTTTCGCCAGGAGAATGGGGTGCCACAGGGCTCAGTTTTGAGCGTCGCTCTCTCCGCCATCGCGATCATTCCTATAATGGATTGCCTCCCAGCTGATGTATCAGGCTCCCTTTTCGTGGACGATTTTACCATCTATTGCAGCGCGCAGTGTACACGTGTCCTGGAGCGCTGTCGTCAGCGTTCTCTTGACCATCTTTACTCCTGGAGTGTCGCCAATGGCTTCAGTTTTTCTGCCGAGAAGACGGTCTGTATTAACTTATGGCGCTACAAAGAGTTTCTCCCACCGTCCTTACGACTCGGTCCCGTTGCTCTCCCAATCGTGGAGACGACCAAATTTTTAGGCCTTACATTTGACAGGAAACTTAGCTGGTCTCCACATGTATCATATTTGTCCGCCCGTTGTATCCATTCTTTAAATGTCCTCCGTGTTCTCAGTGGTATGTCGTGGGGAGCGGATCGAACCGTCCTACTTCGTCTATATCGGTCGATCGTCCGCTCCAAGCTGGATTATGGGAGCTTCGTATACTCCTCTGTACGGGCATCCATCTTACGCCGCCTCAACTCCATACAACATCGGGGTTTACGACTTGCGATCAGAGCATTTTATACTAGTCCCGTAGAGCGTCTTCATGCTGACGCTGGCGAATTGCCTCTCACCTACCGGCGCGATATACTGCTTTGTCGGTATGCCTGTCGGCTACTGTCAATGCCCGACCATCCGTCTTATCGTTCCTTTTTTGACAACTCTCTCGACCGTCAATACGTGTTGTATGTCTCTGCCCTGCTACCCCCTGGAGATCGCTTTCGTCGCCTCCTTCAACACCTTAATTTTTCACTCCCTGCAACCTTTCGAGTGGGCGAGAGCCACACGCCACCTTGGCTCCAGGCTCCTCAGCTCGCTCCCAAAAGAGGTTACCCCCGGTTCGGTCTACCACTCCCGTTTTTTGGAACTTCATTCGAAGTTCATCAATATGACTTTCATTTATACAGATGGCTCTAAGACCAATGACGGGGTCGGGTGTTCTTTTATTGTCGGGGCACAAAGTTTCAAATACCGGCTTCATGGCCATTGTTCGGTCTTCACAGCTGAGCTCTTTGCCCTCTACCAGGCTGTTTTCTACATCTGCCGCCACCGACATTCTGCTTATGTCATCTGCTCCGATTCCCTGAGCGCCATCCAGAGCCTCAGTGATCCGTATCCGGTTCACCCTTTGGTGCACCGGATCCAATGCTCTCTTCGGCAGCTGGCGGACGTCGGTTCTCTGGTTAGCTTTATGTGGGTCCCTGGCCATGTCGGTATCCCTGGGAACGAAGCTGCAGATGCCGCGGCCAAGGCTGCGGTCCTCCAGCCTCGGACAGCTTTTTGTTGTGTCCCTTCGTCAGATTTTAGCAGGGTTATTTGTCGGCGCATTTTATCGCTGTGGCATGCCGATTGGGCTGCCCTTACAGCCAACAAGCTTCGGGCCTTGAAACCTCTTCCCGTGGCTTGGACGTCCTCCTCACGCGCTTCTCGGCGGGAGGAGGTAGTTTTGGCCCGGTTAAGAATTTGACACTGCCGATTCAGCCATCGCCATCTGCTGACGGCTGCGCCGGCGCCGTTTTGCCCCTGTGGGCAATTGCTGACGGTCCGCCACATTTTAATGTCTTGTCCGGATTGTAATGCACTGCGTCTCGATCTTAACCTGCCATGTACTTTAGATGCCATTTTAGCGGATGACCCACGAGCAGCTGCTCGTGTTCTTCGTTTTATCCATTTGACAAACCTCACTAAGGGCATTTGATTATGCTGTTTTTAATCCTATGCCTGTCAGTCTGTCTTTTATCGTGTTTTCCCTTTTAGTTGTTGTTTTAAACTTGTGCCTCGCGGTGCATTCTTAACGTCGTCAGGGTGCTAATGACCATTGAAGTAGTGCGCCCTAAAACCACAAACAAAAAAGAGCGATGTACCACAATGATGGATTAAAGATGAGTATTAACTTAGCTGCATACTTTTCTTATTAGCATTCACAACTTATCCTGTTCCAGACTTCACGCCACTCGGCGTGAGTTGACGCGTGCCCTTTCGGTAACTTCACCCCGTGTCTAGACTGTCTTGTCTAGACACAACAGAAACTCCTAGAAGTTCCGGCTATAACTACCATCCTTCAGTTTCCGCCTTTTATCAATAACGAGGAAACGGGATTGTGAGTGATTCCAACAATCAGCACATATGTTCACAAAGTCATTGTATGACATGACAGTCCCTACATGAGCGTGGTAAATGTATTTTAAATTGAGATTGTCTTGTTTGAAGGCTATGAGGTTGGCGTTATCCCTCACCAACTGTGTTGGGATGCTGGAATATGTCTCAGACAAAATACGTCAACACCCACATGACGACCAAAGCAGAAATATCTACGAATTTGATCCTGCTTTTCAACAGCCACATAGTCAAATATGAAGACAGTGTTAGGCTTTACCTTTTCAGGTTAAGGGGGGATGATGTCGCTTTCACTAAATGCTCTGTACATTACACCATCTACCCCATCTAATATTTTATGCAGTAACTGGTATTTGGGTTGAAGCAGTGCTTCAGAGTAGATGAAAAAGTGCTTGAAGCGGACTCAGTCGGTGTGTGTTGACACAGCCATCAAGACATTTGTCTAACCACAGTTGGAAGGACCTACAATTATAGCTTGTATGCTGTTGGGAAGGAGTGCTCCATTCTTCTTCTTCTTCTTCTTGGTCTTCTGGTCTTGATCATCACAGGACCGGTCACCAACAACAAAGTCCTTGCAGCAAGTGTGCATCACCCAGCCTGCCATGATACCTATTGTGCTATGTACTGGCGTGCAATAGGCTTTTATATGATAGTGTGTGTGTGTGTGTGTGTGTGTGTGTGTGTGTGTGTGTGTGTGTGTGTGTGTGTGTGTTGTAGCCACTAGAGTGCAATCACCTTATCAGCTGAGCTACAACAGCTACACGACAGAATGAATTTCACGTGGTATATTTAAAGGGAAGTGTGTCACATAGATTAACGTACATAAAGGTGTACTAATGTGCATTAACATGTGACATTTTTGTCTAGAGAAATGAAAAAGACAGAGAAATATAATATTATAAATACATTTATTTACTCGAGACATAAAATTATGATCAGCATGGAAAACAAAAAGTTCATTCTTTTTCAAATGGTGCAGCAGAAGTATAGTATTTCGAAAATAGCTGTTTCTTATGTCCCTCAAATTCAACACGTGTATCTCATAATGTTATAGACCCATTGAAATAGTTGGTTATCCCATCAGTAAATTTGAGTTCAACATTCTCAACACTTATTTGAGGAATAGCACAAGACTTCGGCACTGCAGTTATACAGGTGCTAAGACAATGGTCTATATCTTCTATGTGAATGCTACATGTCTGAAGCCAGTTAATGATGTTACTGTATACACCTTGAACACACTGGCGCCATCTATTTAGTACTAGTTACTGCCATGTGTAGATTGAATAAGTTATCAACAGTCGAGTGCTGCATGAAAATACTATGACCCCCAGCACATTTGATATACTCTCTACTTCGACCATCATCAGTTATTTTGCTCCCCAGATAGCAAAACGCCTTTACTACTTTAAGTGTCTCTTTTCCTAATCTAATTCTGTCAGCATCACCCGACATAATTCGACTACATTCCATTATCCTCGTTTTGCTTTTGTTGATGTTCATCTTATACCCTCCTTTCATGACACTGTCCATTCCGTTCAACTGCTCTTCCAAATCGTTTGCTGTCTGACAGAATTACAATGTCATCGGCAAACCTCAAAGTTTTTATTTCTCCATGGATTTTAATACCTACTCCTAATTTTTCTTCTGTTTCCTTCACTGCTTGCTCAATATACAGATTGAATAACATCGGGGATAGGATACAACCCTGTCTCACTCCCTTCCCAACCACTGCTTCCTTTTCATGCCCCTCGACTCTTATAACTGCCATCTGCATTATCACACTCTTCTATAAATGATGTAGTGAAATGTGGCTAGTCCTCCTTTGAATGTCTACATCATCTGCATTCATCTCGATGATCGAACATGTGACGATGCTTTGATGATGACAACAGAGCAAAGACTAAATGTGCACCGCCAATCAGGTCATCTGAGTGGCGAAACAAAATAAGTCGCCGTCCTGGATAACGGTAGTTGAGTGGATGTGGTCCAGTTGGCCTTCTTCCTGCCAAAATCCGACATCTTGAATGACATCCTCTGCTGGTGGCAATGTAACTTAGCCAGTTGGACTATGGATCTCGTGGCGAACACACCTGCAAGATATTGTTGAAGTAATAATAAAGACAAGTCAGGTTTTAGTGCCATTATTGTGCTGGAATTTAAGCTTGCCGCCATTTTCTAGGGGCTTGGGGGGATAGGTTAGTGGACGTAGCCCAATTAGTCTATTTTCCCGCCATTTTCGTGGTGTGATGCATTATCCTGCTGGAATTTGAATTTCCCACCCAATTTTTTTCTGGAGGGTTAGGTTAGTGGAGGTAGCCCAATTGGCCTGTCTTCCAGCCAAAATTCAAACTTCCCACCAAATTCCGCCATCTTCCGTCATTTTGAATAAATTTGGCAACAATGGAATGTGGGATAGAACATACCTTGTCCCCCTACTGTTGGTATCCATGTAAACGAGGCAGCCGATATAGCAGCAAATGCTACAGACTCCCTTCCTTGGCCCGCTGTTTGCGTGGTTCCCTTCACCGATCTGCAGAGTGTCTTATGTCGTCGTATTGCTCTTTTATGGCAAGCACATTGGTCTAAACTTCCCGCTAATAAATTGCGGGATGTGAAACGTCTTCTCAGTGCTCAGACCTCTTCCTCCCGAACTTGTCATCGGGAGGGATAATTTTAACTAGACGCTGGATAGGGCACTTTCTTTTTAGCCATTGACATCTTTTAAGTGGCGATGCTCTCCCACTTTATCCCCACTGCTCTCAACTGTGGATGGTGAGACACATTTTTCTTGAGTGCCCCTATTTTACTCCGCTACGAGCCCATCTACAGCTGTCGCCTGATATACCTTCCATTTTAGATGACACGCGCTCAGCTGATCGCGCCCTCGAGTTTATCAGTGACAGTGTGATCACGTCGGCCATTTGAAGCTCTTTTTGGGAAAAACAACCCCCTCTCCTACAGTGGTTTTCTAAGTTTTCCTTGGGTTTTTTAGTTTCCCCTCTTTTTGAGTTTAGCTCCCATTTCTGCAGATTTCCCATTTGGTTTTTGTAAGCTTCCCTAAGTCCCAGAATGGGCGCTAATGATCGTAGCAATTTTGCGCCCTAAAACTGTAACAAGATAAACTGTAAAATGAAAAAACTACTTCCTTAAAACATAGATTCCCTGTGATACATGCACAATATAGCTTGGCAGAGGTGTATGGCATCCACTGTTCATATCCGATCACGGTTTAGAAATTATACTATGCCTGAATCAGTCCTATACAAAATGATCGTTAGTAATGGAGAATACCTCTCACAAGGAAACGGACCAATGCATAGCAACGATGTTCCACATGTGAAATTACGAGACATGCCATCACTAAATCCGTAAACAGAACATCTGTCAAGCAGATGTATGCATGGGAATTCAGTATCTCACAAACTGCCAGTAACATAGAAATAATGTAATTTTGAAACTGAAGACTCGATTTTATGCCAAAGATGCAGCAGGTTAATTGAGTACCTTGCAAATATCTACGTTCATACAGAGGAAAGTGCCGACACAAGATGGGCATGTTTCGTCGTCGTCGTCATAATCACACACATGAGATGGAACTCCTCTGATGACAGATCTGCTGTTAACGATCACGAGTAGACAGTGCTCTAGGCCACAGACATAACATACAGTTGTATAAGAGTCGAACACAGGTTATGCCACACAACTGATGCACCCCAACAGAACGGAAAAAATTGTTAAATGATCTGACGCAACATCTTCCTCTCTCTAGAATGCATCTACCATTAGATCATATTTCGTTACAACCTCATCTCAACCGATCACTCCATCCGATTTCTGTCATCCTTCACAGATGCAAGTAAGTTTAGGCGCAGATAAACTACCAACACAAATAAATCTTCACAAGCATCCCATACTTAGGCACAGTATCACAAAAAGTAGCTAACTTATTAAAAAATATTAAAATATCTTTCTCCACTAACAGCAAACTTGGATACCACTTACCTCACGCAGGGAACACAAACAAGCCAATAACATAACACAGTGGAATATGTAAATTACAATGTAACAGTTGCCCTGCATTTTACATAGGAAAAATTGGAAGAACCTTCCGCACACGGTATAAAGAACACGCCGACGACTTTCGACTAAACCATTTTGAAAAATCTACAATAACTAACCACATGTATATTAATAAACACACTTGACGGCATCCACAACAGCCTAACTGTACTTCACACAGGACCCAACAGTAAAAAATTTAATCTACTAGAACAGTTAGAAATAATGCTACACAAAGAAAAATATTCCGAAAACTTGTTGAATGAACAAGTTTAACAGCCACATTTTTTACGCCTTCAAAAGTTTATTTTTTCCTAAGAAATCAAATCCATAAGAGTACGAACAGTCGACAACCTACAACATGGTGCCAAATAATTATTTTAATGATACCTGTGTACTAATAATACTATCATATTATCTTCTGTGAAACAAGAAAATCGATTATATTTAGAAGTAGAACATCTGTATGGACGAGAATCTGTGGCATGTTTACGTTCTGCTACTACAATGTGCGAAAAAGTGTGTGACTATGTGTGTATCCCAGTGTGTACTGCAAAAGTAAAGATGTATACTGTGTATACCAACTGCACAACAGAAGCAGACATCATACAATGTTAAACTGTAACTTATTTTCACATTATTAACGCTGTTAAACTTACATCTAGAATATACGATGTTGTAACAGAAAAATGTAATAACAGGCAAACAACTAAAAAACCTGATGCAAATCACTAACAAGCACCTGAAGATGAGCCTCCAGTGCTCGAAATCCATAGTGCAGTAAATAAACGCAACTTGTGACTGAAGGCGGTTTGTTCATTTTATTAAAGAATTCTTCCAATATGAGATGGCACCCTATTCTCTCTCTCTCTCTCTCTCTCTCTCTCTCTCTCTCTCTCTCTCTCTCTGTTCAATGCGTCTGGAATGAGGGAGACTCCCAAGTCAGTGTTACGACTTGTTCACACCAAAGAATGATGTAAACCTGGAAGAAGCACTTGTCATCGATGGTGGATTTCTTCTCCAGTGCGTTGTATGGAAGAATGGTGAAACACTTAAGTTAATGCTAACCAAATACGTTGAATACTTAAGAAGACACTACAGCGGAAGTGCGACAAGTGTGGTGGTAGATGGCTACCCAGAAGACCTGCCCACCAAGAGAATCAAATATGCTAAGCACCTCTGACGAAGCAAAAGACACACTACTCCTGAGGTCATATTTACCAAGCTAATGATGGTGATTGACTCAGGAGCAATTCCTTTCCAGAAATAAAGCACATCTCATTAGCTTGCTCATTTCGAGGCTGGAAGATGAAGGCTTCTTAGTAAGGCAAGCCACTGAAGACGCAGACCACTTAATTGTCTTAATTGTTACTACAGTGCTTGAGGTTTCACAGGAGCATGAGAAGGTTGTGGTTGTTGGTGAGGATACGGACCTTCTCATCATGCTCAATGCCCTAGCCACACCATCAGCAAATATAAATTTCTTGAAATTTGGAAGAGAAAAGACCTCATCAGAAGTATTTGATTCTAACAGTTCCAAACTGGCAAAGATCAGGTCACTCGTATTTCTTTACGCCATAAGTGTGTATGACACAACTTCAGCACTCTTCGGTCAGGGCAAGAAGGTGGTCAATCTACTGGTCAAAAATAAATGTCTTCTGGAAGATATCAAATCATTCTTACAGCATGACACTCAAGCTGAAGCTATTGTCGAAGCTGACCTCCGATTTACGGAGGTATGGCAGGAGAGACTTCAGACAACTTGCGATTCGACCTGTTTTCCAAAGCGATTGTGAAATTTAGATTCACCCTAGCATCCCTACCACCAACGTAGGAAGCAGTTCGCCAGCGTTGCTTGTGGACCTACTTAAAAGTACAAATGTGGATAGGACACCAGATGGATCCGCTCCTCTGGGGATGGCAGGCTTCAGAGTTTTGTCTTTGCCTCATTCCTACCTCCAAAGAACCAGCTCCACAGTCTCTTCTCTCAACAATTTCCTGCAAATGCAACAAGTGCTGTGTAGGTAGTTGTGGGTGTCGGAAGGCTGGTATTAAGTGCTCATTAATTTGTGTAAACTGCAAGTGGATCTCACGAACTAGCTCCCTCCAACCAGACGAAACCGACGAACAAGATGTTAACGAAGACCTGGATTGTATATATGAGGTGACGAAAATTACTGACTGAGGAGCCGAGTGACGGGGCGTCGGACTCGGAAATTTCAGACTTTGAGAAGCTGAGTGGTGCAATGACAGTCAAACGTTGACGTATGTGAAATTTGTGTACGTACCTACTTTTACCTTTTCATCTCATACATTTATGTAAAATTCTGTAATTACGAAATATAATAATCACTACTTAATTTCAAGGAGTGTCTCTTCCTGCGTCCTTCATATCAGTTGAATGGGTATCACTATATTATATTGAGGGTTATGAACGGAGACCACGTACCTGACAAGACAAATTTCACAAGGGAGCTGAAAAAATAACCTTTAATAAAAATTTTGATTGTTTTGATTTTTCATTTAGAGATAAACACTTATTACTCACAGGTTGTGCATTGTCTTTTTTGCATCATTTTGTTATAACATGTATTTTTTACACTTACAAGTTTTTTTGAGTCAGAACTTTCTGACATCTGTCAGATACGAGGTCTCAGTTTTTAACCCTCGACATATGAAAAACTTTTTCAATGTTTCAAATTTTACAAAATTTTAGAATTTTTCTATTACTATATTAAATAAGTGCAAGGCAATTGGTTGCTATAGTTCTGTGTTTAAAAGAGTGTACATAAGAATTACTGAAGAACTACATTTGAAATGTATGATGAGAAATGGTCCAACTTTAATGAGGAGCAGTACACAAATGGGTGGTTCAAAAAATTCACTTCTGGTTTCATCGAATGCCAAATTTCTCTCACCATATCTCTTTTATGAACGACATTATTGATAGGTGGGTTAGTTTCTACGATATTACAAAAAAAGAGGTTAAAACGAAAATTTTTTATGAGCATGTGAAATTGGTCTAATTTTGAAGAACACTAGTATGGAAACGGGTGGTCCAAGAAATGTACGGATGGTCTCGTTCAATGCAGAATTTCATGCCCTACAATTTTTAATTGCGCTATGTTTTCGATTTGTAAGTCATTTAAGAGATAATCTCGAAAGCGAAAAATACCCCTCTTTCGGGTACATTTTTGCCCCCCAGCACTTTTCCACAACTCCGCCGTGGGGGAAAACGTAGTTAACCAAAGTATTGGACATTGATTTACTCCAGGATATGGCTGCTCTCGGAACAGAATTCATAGGTTGCAATCACATTCCAGGAAACTGTCGCTGAATAACAATGACAGAAATAATGGACGCAGTATATCGGGACAAAACACGGGGCCTGGGCCTAACTGGACGCCAACCCCGCAAAATCCTACTGTGAGCACTTTAGAGGTGTCCGAGGAATGGTCCTCTAGCAACGCCGCCGGGTCATACTAAAACCGCCCCCATCGTACTCACTGCGACGGTCTGTCATGTGACAGCCAGAGCGAGAGCACCAGCAGCAGCGAGTACTGTTTGTATAAAGCGTTTATTTTGCATTTTGTTTACGACCATCCACTAAGGAAGGGATTCTATTTGTGTTTATCTGCTCTGCATAGTAACTAACAGTTCTTGATAAAACTTTACGTAGTTTTCGTGTTAGATTTCTTAGTGTTTTCTTGATCGTTTAGAACAGAAAGCGCCCTAAAACCGTCTTTTGTTTGTTTCGCGGCCGTTAGCCACTAGTCACTTGAATCAGCAGTTGTCTTGTGACAGCCAGAGCGAGAGCACCAGCAGCAGCGAGTACTGTTTGTATAAAGCGTTTTTGTACTTATTTGCTGCGCTTAGCTTTTAAATAGTTTTTCTGGGAAAACCTAGCGTAGTTTCCGCGTCTCGTATTTCAGTGAGTGTTTCTTGATTATCAGAGTAGCTCATAAGAAGATTATCTTGGGAATTTCTCACCGTATAGAGTAGGGTAAACATAGTCATGTGTAGGGACTGTGGTTGTTGTGAGCGGACGCAAGGAGAATTGGCCACTCTTCGGGGGCAGGTGGAGGCTTTGTCTGTTAGGCTCATCGAGCTCGAGGCGCAGGCGTCGGCTCGTAGTGGCGTTGGGGCAACTGTGGTGAGACCTATGCCTACTTCGGTGGCCTTGGAATCACATGGAACCCCTGATGTCGCTGCGTCTTCCGGCAGTGAGCATCTTACCGGTCAGCCATCACTCCAGGGTGAATGGCGGACAGTGGTGGGCTCGCGCGTGCCTGGCCGAAAGGCGAAGGTGGGATCTGGCCGCGTGGCAGCTGCCTTACCCCTTTCCAACAGGTACGGGGTGCTTCCTAGTGGTGATGACATCGTTTCCGAGCCACCACAGGATGCCTCGCCTGTTGGGCCAGTGGCCGATTCTCCGGCAAGGTCCCGACAGTCACAGAGGGCGGGCCTATTAGTTATAGGGAGCTCCAACGTTAGGCGGGTTATGGAGCCCCTCAGGAAAATAGCGGGTAGGTCGGGGAAGAATGCCAGTGTGCACTCGGTGTGCTTGCCGGGGGGGTCTCGTCCGTAATGTGGAGGAGGCCCTTCCGGCAGCTATTGAACGCACTGGGTGTGACCGGCTGGAGATAGTAGCACATGTCGGAACGAATGACGCCTGCCGCTTGGGTTCTGAGGCCATCCTTGGTTCCTTCCGGCGGCTGCCTGATTTGGTGAAGACAACCAGCATCGCACGCGGAGTGCAAGCTGAGCTTAATATCTGCAGCATAGTGCCCAGAGTCGATCGCGGTCCTCTGGTTTGGAGCCGTGTGGAGGGTCTAAACCAGAGGCTCAGACGACTCTGCGACTATAATGGCTGCAAATTCATCGACCTCCGTTATTGGGTGGAGAACTGTAGGGCCCCCTAGACAGGTCAGGCGTGCACTACACACCGGAAGCAGCTACTAGGGTAGCAGAGTACGTGTGGCGTGCACACGGGGGTTTTTTAGGTTAGAGGGACCCCCGCTTGGGCGAAACGATAAAATACCTGACGGCTTACCAGAGAGGACATTATCATCGTTGATAAAGAACGTCCGTCCTCAGAGACCAAAAACAGGAAAAGTTAACGTAATATTGGTAAACTGCAGGAGTATCCAGGGCAAGGTTCCTGAATTAGTATCTCTTATTGAAGGAAATAGTGCGCATATAGTATTAGGAACGGAAAGTTGGTTAAAACCGGAAGTGAACAGTAACGAAATCCTAGACACAGAATGGAATATATACCGCAAGGTTAGGATAAACGCCAATGGTGGAGGAGTATTTATAGCAGTAAAGAATTCAATAATATCCAGTGAAGTTATTAGCGAATGCGAATGTGAAATAATCTGGGTTAAGTATCAAAGGTGGGTCAGATATGATAGTCGGATGCTTCTATAGACCACCTGCATCAGCAACCGTAGTAGTTGAGCGCCTCAGAGAGAACCTGCAGAACGTCGTGAAGAAGTTTCGTGATCATACTATTGTAATAGGGGGAGACTTCAATCTACCAGGTATAGAATGGGATAGTCACATAATCAGAACTGGAGCCAGGGACAGAGACTCTTGTGACATTATCCTGACTGCCTTGTCCGAGAATTACTTCGAGCAGATAGTTAGAGAACCAACTCGTGAAGCTAACGTTTTAGACCACATAGCAACAAATAGACCGGAACTTCTCGACTCCGTGAATGTAGAAGAGGGTATCAGTGATCATAAGTCAGTGGTTGCATCAATGACTGCAAGTGTAATAAGAAATGCCAAGAAAGGAAGGAAAATATATTTGCTTAACAAGAGTGATAGGGCACAAATCGCAGAATATCTGAGTGAGCACCATCAAACGTTCATTTCTGAGGAAGAGGATGTGGAACAAAAATGGAAAAAATTCAGAAACATCGTCCAGTACGCCTTAGATAAGTTCGTACCGACTAAGGTCCAAAGCGAGGGGAAAGATCCACCGTGGTATAACAATCATGTACGAAAGGTACTACGGAAACAAAGAAAGCTTCATCATAGGTTTAAGAGTAGTCGAATCATAGCTGATAAGGAAAAGCTGAACGAAGCGAAAAAGAACGTAAAGAGAGCAATGAGAGAAGCATTCAACGAATTCGAACATAAAACATTGGCAAACAATCTAAACAAGAACCCTAAAAAGTTTTGGTCGTATGTAAAATCGGTAAGCGGATCTAAATCCCCTATTCAGTCACTCGTTGACCACGATGGCACCGAAACAGAGGACGACCGAAGAAAGGCAGAAATACTGAATTCAGTGTTCCGAAACTGTTTCACTGCGGAAAATCGTAACACGGTCCCTGACTTCAGCCGTCGCACGGACGCCAAAATGGAAAATATTGAAATAAACGATATCGGAATTGAAAAACAACTGCTATCACTTAGTAGCGGAAAAGCATCCGGACCAGACGAGATACCCTTAAGATTCTACAGTGATTATGCTAAAGAACTTGCCCCCTTTCTATCAGCAATTTATCGTAGATCGCTGGAAGAACGTAAAGTACCTAGCGACTGGAAGAAAGCGCAGGTCGTTCCCATTTTCAAGAAGGGTCATAAATCAGATGCGAATAATTATAGGCCTATTTCGCTTACGTCAATCTGTTGTAGAATAATGGAACATGTTTTGTGTTCTCGTATTATGACGTTCTTAGATAATACAAATCTCCTTCATCATAACCAACATGGATTCCGCAAACAGAGATCATGTGAAACTCAGCTCGCCCTATTTGCCCAAGAAATTCACAGTGCCGTAGACACTGGCGAGCAGATTGATGCCGTATTCCTGGACTTCAGGAAGGCATTTGATACGGTTCCGCACTTACGTTTAGTGCAAAAAATACGAGCTTACGGAATATCGGACCAGGTTTGTGATTGGATTCAGGATTTCCTAGAAGAAAGAACACAACATGTCATTCTTAACGGTTCAAAATCTGCAGATGTAGAGGTAATTTCGGGAGTACCGCAAGGAAGCGTGATAGGACCTTTATTGTTTACAATATACATAAATGACTTAGTTGACAACATCGGTAGCTCCGTGAGGCTATTTGCAGATGACACGGTTGTCTACAAGAAAGTAGCAACATCAGAAGACTCGTACGTACTCCAGGAAGACCTGCAGAGGATTAATGCATGGTGCTACAGCTGGCAGCTTTCCCTAAACGTAGATAAATGTAATATAATGCGCATACAAAGGGGCAGAAATCCATTCCAGTACGATTATGCCATAGGTGGTAAATCATTGGAAGCGGTAACGACCGTAAAATACTTAGGAGTTACTATCCGGAGCGATCTGAAGTGGAATGATCGCATAAAACAAATAGTAGGAAAAGCAGGCGCCAGGTTGAGATTCATAGGAAGAATTCTAAGAAAATGTGACTCATCGACGAAAGAAGTAGCTTACAAAACGCTTGTTCGTCCGATTCTTGAATATTGCTCATCAGTATGGGACCCTTACCAGGTTGGATTAATAGAAGAGATAGACATGATCCAGCGAAAAGCAGCGCGATTCGTCATGGGGACATTTAGTCAGCGCGAGAGCGGTACGGAGATGCTGAACAAGCTCCAGTGGCGGACACTTCAAGAAAGGCGTTACGCAATACGGAGAGGTTTATTATCGAAATTACGAGAGAGCACATTCCGGGAAGAGATGGGCAACATATTACTACCGCCCACATATATCTCGCGTAATGATCACAACGAAAAGATCCGAGAAATTAGAGCAAATACGGAGACTTACAAGCAGTCGTTCTTCCCACGCACAATTCGTGAATGGAACAGGGAAGGGGGGGATCAGATAGTGGTACAATAAGTACCCTCCGCCACACACCGTAAGGTGGCTCGCGGAGTATAGATGTAGATGTAGATGTAGAAAGGGGGGGGGGGGGAGTGGAAGTGATAGACGGCATGAAGAGCAGTGGCAGCTGTTGGGTAAGAGCCCAAGAGCACGTGAACACCGTAACTTTTGGCACCTTGCTGATTTATTCCTTATTTTTCTTTGAACGCTTTAAACATAATGTAGATGGGGTAACCCTAAATAAATGGCACCTACCGCGCTGCGCTACATTGTTCCCCGACTCAGTGAAACTGAAACTTGGGATCACGATCACGGGCGCACATTCACGGGCCAAATACATACGGATTTGATGAGCAATGTAAACGGTTTACAGCACTCAACTAAAAGTTTACATCAATACCACCAGGTGATAGCGCACTGCAGCAGTCGTTTGCGTGGCATAAATCCCACGAGGCAGTTAGCACGCTGCGCAGATACGCCAATTCACTCGTTATATGGTAACATTAGATCGGACGTTAGTATATTTTATACTGACAAAAACACCTATTTTGTGAGATTCTGAATGAGATATAGTACAATAAGTTTTGGATTTTATCCAGCAGTAATCCGTTTGAGGCACTCAGAACCATAAAGCACATGATTGTCAATTGTGAGAGTGGAGCATTTATTCAATGCTTCTAAAGTCTGTTGAGCTTACGGTGGGTCAGGTATATCTGCACTGTGGGCCCACATTACATGTATATCTGAACATCCAAGAAAAGCTGTCTCACTGGTTTCTCTAGTATTCACTTAAATTTGGGGGTCAAGGACAGTGTGCTTTTGGCCCTCGTGGCTCTCGGCGCCTCATTTGTATTCTGGTCAAGTGAACTCGTTGGTAGATAGCACTATTTGAATTTAATAATTTCCATGAAAGGCAGTGTGTGTTTGGAGTTCGCTGTTTACTGCGCATGAATCGGCTTTCTTGTGCAGTGTCAACATCAGCTGTGTTGAACCTGTCTTAATGAGCGTACAGCATTGTGAGCCGGGAGTCCCCCATTTGGGGAAGTTCGGCCGGCGAGGGCAAGTACTTACTGCATTCGACGCCACATTGGGCGACTTGCGCGTCGGAGATGGGGATGAAATGAAAACACAATACCCAGTCCCTAACGGAAAAAAATTTTCTGCTCGAGCTGGGAATCCAACCTGGGCCCCTTGAACCTGTATTAAACGCTAACAGAAAACAGAATCACCAGGAAAAGGAAGCAGGGCCTCTCAGACGACATTCGTTGTCTGAGAAAGTGAGGAAATCAAATAAGCGCGACTAGAAGCGAACATTCAACAAAGAAGTGTATAATACGCGTAAGCTGTGTGGGTGCATCGTAATAATTCCCGATTATCGGCCAGGAAATCAATTCATTAACTAATACATGAATTGTACATACATGATCTTGTACATTTTTCCGAAAAACTAAAAAAGGTGCGAAAACTGCCACTTAGATAAAAATGTGAAATGGAGAGTAGTGAAACCCTAAACATTGTTTCATTCTTGCCATCAACTGCACTAAATAATATACAGAATAACAAAATACCACATACACAACTTTTTTCAGACAAGTTGAAAATTATTATTATTATTATAGACAGTGGCGGAAGTTGTACAAATATCTTGATAAGCATAACTGTTTCACAGTAGGTGCTATTAATTACTGACATATTTACCTGAATTCAAAAATTTGTGAAGACCCAGAATATAAACCTATGAGCAAACCTGATGAAAAGTTTCATATGCTACGATATAAAGAGGATACAGATATTAGAGAAGAACTGTGAGGAGATTTTAAATCGTGCATGAAACTTAAAGAACTAGTTCAGGCAGCCGTGAATTCTGTAGTGGAGAGCATACCCACGGCAGTTGTACTGGACAGAGGAGCAGGTATTAACTTCCGTGACGTGAAATTTTCAAAAGTGTAACTAGTAACACTCGTCTACCGATAATGCCATTCCAAAACTGTGTAGTCTCCGGTGCTACTGGCGTCAAGGGACAATTAGGTGAGTGTGGAATGAGAGGTCCGAACAGTAGTATCAGCTACATGATAATGTGTGCACGTAATTTCCTTAATAGTCATAGTTGCATATTTGCATGGAAGTAAGGCGCTGCACGAGTTTCAAAAAAGTTTGCATTTCACATTTTTATGTAAGTGGCAGTTTTCGCGCCTTTTTTAGTTTTTCGGAAAAATGTAAAAGATTATGTATGTTCAATTCATGTATTAGTTAATGAATTGATTTCCTGGCCGATAATCGGGAATTATTACGATGCACCCACACAGCTTACGCGTATTATACACTTCTTTGTTGAAAAACACGAGTCGGTGCATACTACATTATATTATAGCGGTGTATTAAATTTAGCTAAGTTACTGAATTTTTCTTTAGACTTGGGACTTGGTGTCTGTCATCGATCTCGAAAAAAACTGCTTTGACGAATCAATGAAGCCACAGTGTAATATCTACATCATCTCTTATATTTCCACAACTGTTTGAGATATCGAAATGAGATTATGGCAAATGATAAAACGCAGAGAGACTATTTTTCCTTATGTTTATTATGCAGAACGTCTTCATTTACGGTGTTATTCCACGAACTACAGAATTTTTCGAAGAAAGCACATGCTATAGGTTTCAGAACAACATAAGTGAAGATATTACACGTTTATTTTTGTACCGCGGATGTGCTTTTCCATAAGCTACCTGTGGTGTCACCGCCAGACACCACACTTGCTAGGTGGTAGTTTAAATCGGCCGCGGTCCATTTAGTACATGTCGGACCCGCGTGTCGCCACTGTGATCGCAGACCTAGCGCCACCACCAAGGCAGGTCTCGTGATACGAGGGAGGACTCGACCCCAGTTGTACGAGAACCTAGCTACCGCCCAGTTGTACGAAGCCTTTCTCTCTCATTAGCCGAGAGACAGAATAGCCATCAGCTAAGTTAATGGCTACGAACTAACAAGGAGCCATTTGTATCAGTGCCTATAGCTTCGAGTATTCAAGAGAGATGTATTCCAAGGAATCAATAAAAGTTAAGTAAAAAGCATCTACATACTTTTCTTCTTATTCATTCATAAGTTCTCATGTTCCAGACTTCACGCCCGTCTGCGTTATGCCGAGCGTGCACTATCGGCCACAGCGTTAGTTTAGCATTCCTTTTCAGCAATCCACATCACGGTGTCGGTCCAGCTACCGACACTACACTACCGATCTTACTTTTCCTCAGTTCCTTACTTAAACTTCATAAGCTACTGTTTCGGAATTGTCTCTGCACAACATGTTTGTGAGGTGAAACTGTAAACTCTGCTGTGCTCTGGCAAAAGAAGCAAGTTTTAACAGGGGAACAAGTTAAAAGTACAGGTTTTATTAAAATTCGGCACTCATTATGCTTCTCTGAAAATTACAAATGGTTAATAAATCAGACGAAAACCAATTCAGCGGAATTCTTTTTTGATATTGACGAAAGCAGAGGTGGCAGAACTTTTCGAATGGTCACCATACAAGTGAGGGCTCCACTTAATACTAAACGAAAATTTTGAGCGTACGCTTCAGTTTAGAACGCACTATACCTCCAACGCTCTGAAGTTCCTCTACAGGGCGTGCCCGTAACCCACACCACCACCAGCACTCTCCCCAAACGTGCCCAGCCGTTCTCGCAGCGTTATTCGGCCCGGGCTCAACGTTTCTCTGTGTCAAGAATTTGTCTGTTTCCTGTCTGGTAGGCATGGGATTTCTGCGAAGAGGGGACGCAAAGATCGACCATCTGAACGGAACAAGTTGTAAGTTTCTTGAGGAAAACCTCATGTCATGGTAGGTATAGCGAAAAAGTGAAGGTCAAAGTCTCAAATCGATAAAAACTGAGGCTCTGTCCACTAGTGATGGGCAGTACTGTGTTCATAATGCACTATAATGTCAGAATACAGGAGATGCCATGGATATTTTATCCCACATTAGAACGAAAATAGGCGAATCAGAGCATTTAACATAACAAAAGGCTGACCTAGCTGATTTGCTAAATAAATATTCAAATGTCTTACCACATAAGCCTGGCATCATCAAGGGGTACGAATATCATGCGCAGGTAGTCCCTTATCAGATGTATCCCAGGCGCAAACTATGTTCACACAGCGCGCAGTGGCAACTGTAAATGGGAAATGCCTTTAGGTCACTCACACCAGTCACTGCGCCGACTTCGTCTGCATATACAGTACTGTCATGTGACGTATTGCTTTCCCTGGGCCTAAGGAGAGGCGGTGGAATTTCTACTTAATTTAGCTTCATATATAGTATTAATAGTTATGATGGCATTTTGTAGTCAGTCCGGCAAATTTCTCTTCTAAAAATGAAAAAAAAACTTTTCTAACTTTAAAGCATGATTCTTCAAAGTTAAGTGAATTTCTTGTAATTGTAGATAGTAAATATTTCTGTTTAATTCATGAGTCTCAGACAGATGATCGGTTGTACTAATCTTGTGGACTAATGTATATATTCAAATATATTTGTATAACAACTGATCAAGATTTGGACACAAGCTTTGAAGCAGTAGAAGTACGCTTTGTTTCATGGACTAACCACAGTGGCGTGTAAAGCTAGGAATTTTAAATATGTTCTGAACAGTACAATAGTTAATTCAAAATAATTTGGGAAAGTACTAATGTATGACAGAGATACATGGTATGGGAATTAATATTAAAATGTACACCATAAAATCACACTTTTACTGTAAGCACAGCCAGTATGGGTAAGATATACCAGCAAGCAAGAGAAATAAAAATCTTTAGCTATGCAAGCAAGGCACAAACCTGTAAATGCGTATGGCTTATGTTTAGCTTATTTTTACAAGCTTAGTTGCTAAGTTTTGGCAGGAACCAGTAATTATTTTTCTAGTGAATTTTTCTATATGAATAAAGTAAGCCCATACTATTAACAGAAAAATCTAGGAAATGAGTTCCTTATTGAATCTTGTCTATCTCGTAGTTACACAAAATTTCTCTTTGTGTGTGTCTGGATGCCCACGTTTGATTCGCGCACGCGGCGAACGGTTTATTTACCCACTTTTTGCTCTGGTAATTTTAGCTTATTTCGTAGACACCGTAATTTCTATGCAAGTAAAGGTCGTATAGCGGTGCCCTGTACGAAAGGAAACAAGTTCTTCTTTTATGTAAGATATTTCACATGTAAACATCAACCAAGTAACTAAGTACATGACCGAATACTATGAGAATATATAAATCTTGTGACATAGCTCCACTGCTAAAATCGCAAGAGAGATATTAATATACAAATAATTCTAGTGTTGTATTACGCTTCACCTTGCGTGAGAACAAAATACTTGCACAGCAACTATTTGATTGTCAATGTACACAGAAACTCCTGAGAAAAGAGACACAACGATTCTGTATTCATTGCAGTTTAAAACCCACTGTGGAACTCAGCACACTTATTTAAGTGATACTGAAAGGCTGTGCAAGCATAAGCAAATAAAACATGTGAAAGCCCATAGTAGTACGTTAATCTGTACTCACCTCTGCTGCGTCGGATTATGGAGGTAATCGGATGAAGTACGCACGAACGCTTTTAACCAAGTGTATCTTCATAAGTGTTCTCGCACGGGACAACAAATAAACGCGTCTGGTAAACGTGGTACTAACAAAGCGAACTGATGTCTGCCATTGTGGTATTCAGTAACAGTGCTTAACAAGTCCACTATTGTCACGTATGGTTGTGCTTGTTTAAAGTACAAAAACTTTAAAGATTGAATAAATAACCTGTGCCCTACGAGAACGCTAAACTACCGTTTGTCGTAGACAGTTTTGTAATATGATTAGCTAAGAGCTGAACTATGTGCAACAGGTTAACAGTAATTCTACAGTGGATGTCATGCCGCGCTCTGACCGGTGACAGTGTTGCCAACGTAAAACAAGGAAACGTGTTCTCACTTTGAAATGAACGAACAGTAGAAACTGCGTATAAACTACATTAAACAACTGACCAGACAAATATGCTAAGCAAAACTCTATTCAGCGCCGTCTAGTGGATAACAAATGTTTTGTCTCTGTGATGCTGCACTTAATTTGTTTTGTATAAACGATGCTGAGGTGAAAAGCAGAAGCGCAGCCCGCGACACATCGTGCTAACCTTGGTACCAGCAGCAGGCATTTGTTCCTATGAAGCAGTTGGTGTGGCGGCAGAACCACAACAGAAAAGGTGATAGGAGCCGCCGACCGTGTGATGTGAGCTCCGTATCAATTACATAGTCGTATCAAATGAAATTTACGATGAAGACTTTAACGCTGACGTGTGTCACACTAAGTTTAAGAACTTTATTACAATTTGTAAACTGTTGAGCCAAAAATAGCTCGGACTTGAAAACAATCAGTACAATAATTTTGATAACATAATTAAAACAAAACAATTTTGTGTGTAATTCTGTTACGTAGCGGTTGTAAACATGAAGCGAACTTTATGTTAAACAAAAGTGGATGGAAATTTTATCCCTCGCTGCGTTTTTTTTGCGGAGGCATGTTTTCCCGTCGGCTACGCCGAAGTTGGGAGGATTGGAAACAAAGTATAATGCCACGTAAACACAACTATTCACTTTTGCCTCAGTCAAATGTAAATATTGAAAAAAAAGTTCTCATGCAATCGTGAAAACTAAGCCTTACAATAATGACAGTTTATTGATCAGTGTGCAAGTAAACTTTATTTGGTTATTATATAACTATAGCAAATGAGAATATTTCTGAAAATAATTTGCCATCAGAAAATCGTAACCAATACATTAAAAAAGAGTAAAATTCTTTTGAAAAATATTTAGAGAACAATTAAATACTAGCTGGTAACTGATCGAATGCATGAAGTATGTTCTGTTCATCGTATAACATCATTCATTCATTCGGCTTACAACACATTATATATCCTCATTATCTGTGAAAGACGTTTATGCCATGCCCCCAAAGTGATTTCGAAAACGTATTTATAGAAGTCTATTAATACTGAACTTTATAGTACCGAAAAATGTTTTCTGTTTTTTTATACAAAGAAATGTTTTGTAATTAAAATCGTTTGGATAGACACAGTGCTTAACAAGTTCACTATTGTCACGTATGGTTGTACTTCTTTAAAGTACAAAAACTTTAAAGACTGAATAAATAACCTGTGCCCTACGAGAACGCTAAACTACCGTTTGCCGTAGACAGTTTTGTAATATGATCAGCTAAGAGCTGAACTATGTGCAACATAGCATCGTTTATACAAAACAAATTAAGTGCAGCATCACAGAGACAAAACATTTGTTATCCACTACACGGCGCTGAATAGAGTTTTCCTTGGCATATTTGTCTGGTCAGTTGTTTAATGTAGTTTATACGCAGTTTCTACGCAGTTTCTACTATTCGTTCATTTCAAAGTGAGAACACAACCACCTCTGGCCGTAACAACGGCCTTGATACGCCTGGGCATTGAGTCAAACAGAGCTTGGATGGCGTGTACAGGTACAGCTGCCCATGCAGCTTCAACACGATACCACAGTTCATCAAGCGTAGTGACTGGCGTATTGTGGCGAGCCAGTTGATCGCCCACCATTGACCAGACGTTTTCAATTGGTGAGAGATCTGGAGAATGTGCTGGCCGGGCAGCAGTCGAACATTTCCTGTACCCAGAGACGCCCTTACAGGACCTGCAACAAGCTGTCGTGCATTATAATGCTGAAATGTAGGGTTTCATAGGGATCGAATGAAGGGTCAGCTACGGGTCGTAACACATCTGAAATGTAAGGTCCACTGTCCAAAGTGCCGTCAATGCGAACTAGAGGTGACAGAGACGTGTAACCAATGGCACCCCATACCATCACGCCGGGTGATACGCCAGTATGGCGATGACGAATACACGCTTCCAATGTGCGTTCACTACGATGCCGCCAAACAGGGATGCGGCCATCATGATGCTGTAAACAGAACCAGGATTCACCCGAAAAAATGACGTATTGCCATTCGTGCACCCAGGTTCGTCGTTGAGTACACC
Organism: Schistocerca piceifrons; assembly: GCF_021461385.2. Taxonomy (NCBI): domain Eukaryota; kingdom Metazoa; phylum Arthropoda; class Insecta; order Orthoptera; family Acrididae; genus Schistocerca; species Schistocerca piceifrons. Next base: position 34,247,288 of record NC_060138.1, on the reverse strand, counting down.
ATCGCAGGCGCTCCTGTCTGTGATGCAGCGTCAAGGGTAACCGTAGCCATGGTCTCCGAGCTGATAGTCCATGCTGCTTCAAACGTCGTCGAACTGTTCGTGCAGGAGGTTGTTGTCTTGCAAACGTCCCCATCTGTTGACCCTGTAACGGATGGTGCAGCCACATCTCGATCCCTGTCATGCGGGTAAGATGCCTGTCATGTCGACTGCTAGTGATACGAGGCCGTTGGGATCCAGCACGGCGTTCCGTATTACACTCCTGAACCCACCGATTCCATATTCTGCTAACAGCCATTGGATCTCGACCAACGCGAGCAGCAATGTCGCGATACGAGAAACCGCAATCGCTATAGGCTACAGTTTGACCTTTATCAAAGTCGGAAACGTGATGGTACACATTTCTCCTCCTGACACGAGGCATCACAACAACGTTTCACGAGGCAACGCCGGTTAACCGTTGTTTGTGTATGAGAAATCGGTTGGAAACTTTCCTCATGTCAGCCCGTTGTAGGTGTCGCCACCGGCGCCAACTTTGTGTGAATGCTCTGAAAAGCTAATCATTTGCATATCACAGCATCTTTTTCCTGTCGGTTATATTTCGCGTCTGTAGCACGTCATTTTCGTCGTGTAGCAATTTTAATGGCCAGTAGTGTAATTAATTTCATTTTCTCATATTTTTTGCTTACGTTTGTCGTCTATGGTTTCCTCCCGCCCGTCGCAGACGGGTAAAACAGCCAACAATTTTCTTACCGTGACATACTGGGAAAACTATGCTTACCAGTTTTCTCCCAGAATATTCTCATTCACTATAAATTCAGAGAGAGAGGTGTGGGTTTCGTCACTACTCGGAGGTCGCAAAAGTCATGGGATACCTCCTAATATTGTCTCGGATCTCCTTCCGCCTGACGTAATGCAGCTATTGGATGTGACATGGACTCAACACGATGTTCGAAGTCCCCTGCAGAAATAATTAGCCATGCTGCCTCTATAGACGCCCATAATTGCGGGAGTGTTGCCAGTGCAGGATTTTGTGCACGAACTGATCTATTTGTCCCCTAAATGGGATTCGTGTCAGGCGATCTGGGCAATCGAATCATTCGATCGAATTGTCCTGAATGTTCTTCAAACGAGTCACGAATAGTTGTGGCCCAATAACGTGGCACATTGTCATCCATAGAAATTTTACCGTTATTTGGAACATGAAGTCAGTCAGTGGCTGCTGATGATCTGCAAGCAGCCAAACATGTCAATTTCCAGCCACTGATAGGTTCAATTGGTCCTGAGGACCCAGTCCGTCCCATGTAAACACAGCCTACACCGTTACACCAGCTTGCACAACGCCTTGTTGACAACTTGGGTCCGTGGGGCCTGTTCCATAGTCGAGTCCCACCATCGGCTCTTACCAACTGAAACTGGGACTCATCCGACCACGACACAGTTGTCCAGTCATTTAGAATCCAACCCAAATGGTCAAGAGTCCAGGAGAGGCGCTGCAGGCGATGTTGTGCTGTCAGAAAAGGCACCCGCATCGGTCGTCTGCTGCTGTAAACCATTAACTCCAAATTTCTCCGCACTGTGTCTAGCGGATACATTCGTCCTACGTCCCACATTGATTTCTGCGCTTATTTCACGGAATGTTGGTTGTCTGTTGGCACTGACAACTGTACGCAAATAGTGCTGCTCTCTGTCGTTAAGTGAAGGCTGTCGCCATTGCACTGTGCGTGATGAGAGGTAATGCCTGAAATGTGGTGTTCTCGGCACACTCTTGACACCGTGAATCGCGGAATATTGAATTTCCTAACGCTTTTCGGAGTGGATATCCCAAGCGTCTAGCTCAAATTACGCTCCAGTGTCAGTTAATTCCCGTCGTGTGACCATTATGAAATCTGTAACCTTCTCACATGAATCACCTGGCTACAAGTGACTGCTCCATCCATGCACTGTCCTTTTATACTTCATGTACGCGATACTACATCCACCTCTATATGTTGACATTGCTATCCATGACTTTTTTTACCTCAATGTATCTTATCAGCGACAATGCATTACTATGCTGTTCACAGTAGTGTACCCGAATTCCTATTTTGTTATTCATTATTAAACCATTCCTGCTTTACCCATATTTGCCTTTGTATTTATAACCCTTTATTCACCGGACCAGAAGCCCTCTTCCTCCTGCCACCAAACCTCACTAATTTCTACTATATCTATCCTCAACCTGTCCATTTCCTTTTTTAAATTTTCTAACCTACCTCCCAGATTAAGGGATCTGTTTCCACACTCCGATCCATAGAGAGCTATACAAACCGAAATATACAGCTTGTACATTTAATTGAAACTATCTGAACAGCATTACCCGCGATTACCTTCATTTTTATTGCACTCCCATCACTACGACTACTATATTTACTTGATGATTAAGCAGACGCAATCATCACAATAAAAACAATTGGACGACAATGATACTGAAGATAGGAATATCCTTGTTTCTCTTGATGACGTGAAGTAACAGCTTCGCTAATCTGATGTTCGGGCAACAATAGCTGGCTGCTAAGCGGTAACTGATCAGGATCATAGCTTGGCATCTTGTAATAGCGAGTGGCGCCTAGTTTTCTTAGTGTGTTCACTGTCGCCGCTACGTTTGCTCGCGTTGTCTGTCCGTGAGTGGCAGCAGCAGCAGCGCTTATCGATAGCGCTTACTGTGGTACCATCTTTGGAGCAGCATTTAGTATTTCCGGGTCGTCGTGTGTCGAACAAGAGGAGTTGGGAGAGAGCAGCAGTGAGGTCTGGACAGCCAGTACTCGCCCGACCGCTCGCGACACACATCCACTGTCCGGCGGAAGGATGTGGTCGCGAGAGTGCACGGCCACGTCAAGGACCGGATCCAGCGAGGTTTAGTTGAATGGACCATGATATTTTATGTGTGTGTGTGTGTGTGTGTGTGTGTGTGTGTGTGTGTGTGTGTGTGTGTGTGTGTGTGTGTGTGCGCGCGCGCCTGTCTCTGGCCGTCGAAGTGATCTCATGGAAATAAGTTGCCAGTCGATGATTTATACTGGGATCTTTCCTGTACCTGACTTGAGTGGAGACGACCGTTGGTTGGTCGTTCGGTCGTCGCAGCGGACGACGTACGTTAGGTGTTCCAACCACTTCTGTGCCGACTTGTAATTCGTCCATGTTGTTTCTTAGTGACTGGTTTTAGTATTGTGAGTTGTTGTCGTAATTGTTTTCCGGGCTCCGTGTGTATCTTGTGATCTTGTGGTTTTGAATGAGCAGTTGTTTTAATGCTGTCTGCGTACTGGATTTGGTGTCAGTGGGAGGGTGAACGGACATGAGGTCGTTAGGGGGCGCAGCAGCGAGCAGGTGCGTGCAGCGCGAGGGGCAAGCAGGGGTTGCTGGCGGCGGGCTGCCACTGCCGGATCGAGGAGGGGCGGCTGCGAGAGCGACGACTTCGTTGCACACCGAACCCTGGACGTTTGAGTGAAGAGTTAACTGCTAATGCAACCTTGACTATTCTGAGATCTCGACTTTGGCAGGCGGGTTGTTGCTCCCAGGGCCGCTGAGCCTGGCGGCAACGAGTGAAGTGTTTAGAGGCGGTGAAATATTGCAGCCGTCTTTCTCTATTTGTTATTCATCACTGAATTTAGTATTACTCTTATTAGTGAAGTACAAGCAGTGGCATCTTCTGCCTTGTGGCCGCTAACGCCCCAGTTACCTGCCCTGGAGGTTAGGGTACCTTTCCGGCAGTGTACCTTTCCTCGTCGTGTTGATGCTGTCCGACACGGCGTGTAGTTTGACAACCTCTTGTATTGTACTGTGCGCATATATATATATAAATTTGGGGGGTTTACGTCGGTCCTAGTGTTTCCTTCGCCCTTGGGTGTTTTGTGAAGACGTAGTGCTGTCTGTCTTCGCCCTTGCCTAAAAATATTCCATCGTTGTACCAGTGATTGGACGTTAGGCGCATTGGTTAGTCGGTCGGTCTACGCTTAATCTGCCCCTAGTTTGAGTAGTTTTAGTTGCTATCCTCTTGCGTCGCTACTACTCTTCACTGCCTGTCTCACCCTACCTTATGTTTGAATTACTTTCCCAGGCCGACCCTTGGAACACTTGCTGAGAACTGCTTGTCCTGATTCCTTAGATTGTGGTCTTTGTTTTAAGGATATTTGTAATTCACTAATTATTGTTGATGTGGCCTTCAGCCGAGCAATAATTTCACTTCTGATATGTCTGCGTAAGCAGAAGAAACTAACGATCAAAGTCCGAAAAGAATTTATTGGGCTGTTCAATTAACCAAAACAAATTCTCCAAGTATAACACCAACACACAAAAGTGATCCGTCTTCGAATCACAACTACATACAACAATAAGATAGAAAACAACTGAAATAATATCCTCCTAGTCTCCGCCAGAGACTTCTCCTATATACCGAGCCTAATCCAGAGATCAGCGAGAAGATCAAAGCCGGGCTGCCGTGGCGGCAGCCATCCACGTCTGCTGGCGGTCGATGAACTGCCGGTGTGTGGCCGAGCGCCGGCCTTTATAGCGCTTCGGCGGATGAGTACCTCGGAACTATTTTCCGTCACGTGGTTTGACGTGTGAAAATAGTTCCGGGATCTGCAGCGACCTCTTCCTTATGTTTATGTGGGCCGGTAGTGGCCCCTGGTGTCTGCTGGTGTCTTTGCTGTGGTGTTGTGGTTGTTGCTGTGGCCATTCATCAATACTGCCTGCCGGTCGTGTAGTGCTTCGGGTTGCCCGCGACGCGGGCAACCCGCGGCTGCAGGCTGTCAGTTTCGTTGCTGATGCTCTAGGCGCCGTTATGTCGGGTGGAGAAGGCCTCAGCAACTTCTTTGGTGATAAGGCCTTCAGCCGTGTTACAATAAGTTTTTTAAGCAAACTTGTTTTAAAAGCAACGTATTTATTTTAAAAGTGCAATTTGGAATTGTTCTTTTGACTTCTAATTCAGGCCTTCAGCCGTTTGTTGTTTGAGGTTATTGTTGGTGGCCTTCGGCCCTAAAATTGTGGATATTTTTTTCTGTGCTATCACACAGTCAGTCGTCGTTTTAAGAGATCGTTTTAAAATTTTAATTTCTATAAATAAAGTTTACGTATTTGTTGTGCAACTGAGAGTAACTGATTACGGCTCCATCCACAATCGTAACCTTATCCTGCTCCATTCTGAGAAACGAGCTCTCAAAATCCGCTGAGTTTCGATTGCGCCAAAAGTCGCACAAATCTGAAGGCTGTAAATTCAACTAAATACTTAAGGATTACAATTACAAATAACGCCCCTCAAACCTTCCTCTCTTGGCCTAAGCCGGCGGGTCCATGGGATCGCATTTATTTGCACTTCGCCGGCCCCTTCTTCAGCTACCAATGGCTTCTCGTCACCGATGCCTTTTCACGTTTTCCGTTCGTTATCCGTCGTACCAGCACCACTGCGGAAGCGACCCTCGCTGCTCTCAAGAAAGATTTTTCCTTGGAAGGGTTGCCGCTAACAATTGTTACCGATAACGGCCCTCAATTCCAGAGCCAGATATTCGCGACGTTTTGTTCTGCCAACGGCATCCAACATGTCCTCACTCCGCTCTTTCACCCGCAATCGAACGGCAAGGCCGAACGCCTCGTCCGGACATTTAAGGCCCAAATGTCAAAATATGCCTCCACCCACACTTTGGACGAGTCGCGGACATTGTTCCTCAGTTCCTATCGGTCGAGGCCCATCGGCTCCCGTAGTCCGGCTGAACTTCTGCATGGCCGGCAACCTCGTACCCTTTGGCACCTCCGCTGGCCCGGACCCAAACAATGGGTTCCGACTGCACAGGCTCCCTTTGTTCCGGGATCCCTTATCTAGGCGCGAGGTTTCGGCCCGAGAGCCGGATGGATTGAGGGGGTGATCGTCCAGCCGCAAGGCCGTCAGCTCTTTGATGTCCGCATTGCCGACAAAGTGGTCTGCCGGCACCGCAACCAACTCCAGCGCTGATATCAGCGTCTTCCCGGCAAACCGCTCTGCCGCCTTCTTCCGGCCGCCCGGATGTGATCTCTTCCGCCTGTGGTTGGCGTGCAGGGGTGCCAGACCCCATCTAGCAGCAACAGCAGTCATCTCCACAGCGGCTGCAGGCTCCACCGGCTCCTCCGCCGGCCCGACCGGCTGCGCCATCCGCCAGCGTTGACGATGCCCCCGTGACCTTGGTACCGCCGCCGCCGGTGTCGCAGCCTAGCCAGTGACGCCCACGCAGTCCACTTTTCGGGCAGCATCCCGCGGACGTCGATGAACCTATGCCCCTGGAACCATCGCGGCCGGCTTCCCCGCCTCTTCCACAACGCAGCTCTACCCGTCTGGCCTGCCACGCCGCGCCCTACTCTGCGGGGCCGAGTTTTCACCGCCTCCTACACGAGGCCGCCAAGACTGAGTAGGACGACGTCGCCCTCCTCTCCCCCCCCCCCCCCCCCCGCCCCCCCAGGAAGGGAGGTGTGTACTGTCTGCCATCGGGTTCCCCTAAATGGCAGGCAGCACCGCATAACAGCCACGCTATGAGGGGAAACAAACCAACAGGCGAAGACATCAGGTAAACACGTCAAAGATTCCAGTCGATTAATAGGAACCTTTCCTTGCAGAGCTCACCGCGAGATAGCCAGCCACAGATTCCTACACTGGGTTTCTATTGGCTCCAGCTCACTATATAGGCCCGGCCAGTCGAAGGAAGATCAGTCTTCGTCCGCATCTAATGGCAACCGCTATAGCAGAGTCTGTGAGAAGATATCACCAGAGCCGCTGTACTGCACCGCCGATCGAAGTACCAGTCGACCGAGAGGAACCACATCTGACTAGATCGTTTGACGTCTACATCTATTATACAGCCAGCTATTGTATTGTAGAAGTTACGTTCAATAAATGTTTAAATACTACAATGTACTAGCTTTCCAGCGTGTGTCTTTGTATTTCTATGAATCAGTCAAATAATGTTAGTAGGAATGATCAAACTCTGGTTTTCCACTGGTAAATATACGAGACTTACAGTGATCTCGCATATAGAAACAATATTGCAGAGTTTACTTTGTTTATACATCGTAATCACTTGTCTTCACTCAACATGGGAGTCCACCTGGCTGAAAATGAAGTCACCCATACAATTTCAGCATAACAAACTGGATTGCGAAATTATTTAACATCGACGATGCATTTCACCGCTTTGTGGCATCACCAGATTGTGTAAAAGAACCTGTATATGTAATCCATCTGGCATAAAGCCATATAAAATGGAAAATGGACACAACAATGGCAGTAGCCCACAGATGTTTTAAAAGAATGATGGTAGGCGGTAGCAGAGCAAACCTGTTTCTGATTGGTCTAGAGAAAAGGGGTTGGGAAAGGGAGTACTCGGCGCTAAATTTGTTAGCAACATTTATCTGCAAGGTCGTCGGTACATTACGACAGGTTTGCTGTGGCGGACTGTCCTCTCCCCCAGTGACTGAGTGCTATTTGTGGCACCCACTAGGTCTCTTGCGTGTGCACAGATACGTATTGTTTAAATAACGCAAATTTCTGCTCCACACCTGGGGAGACGGTCTGGTGTAGTGTTAGGCAGACATGCAGTGTTCTCCCATTCGTGACTCTGTGGCCGCGACCGCACAGGGAGTTCGGTACCCTGCTGGCATTATCCAGTGAACACAGGGGAGGAGATCCTCGTCATCCAGGTGTGTATTAGTAGCGTTCTTTGAATTTACACAGACATGTTGGAATCTGTTTGCTTTTGTATTACAGCGGGCAGGAGACTTTTCGGCCAAAACTGATACGGCAGCAGTGTGAGCCACCAGGCTGGGGATGACCACACCTCAACGTTCTCAGCAGTTGCTCCGCATGTTCGCGGTCATATTCCAAACAGCAGTTTCCGCGGCTATCCATCCACAGTTTGCAGTCAAAGGGGTAAGCTACCGTCAGCGAACTGATGTTCGCTGAGGTGGTTTCAGTTATTGGACGGTTGTATCTCTAGGTGCGTATTTTATAGCGCTGTACAGCATCTGAAACAGTATCTTCCGTTGGAGGCATCGGTATTTTATTATGTCGTCACACAATATAGTAATGTAGTGGTGGTTTGGAAGGGGTTTGTCTATTGGAGTGTGGTATTTCTTATGTTACATACTTGGTTAGACATCTGTAGCGCTTACAGAAATTGCTATGACATAATTTCTATCAATACATTAGTTTCTAACACATACACGATGACGTCCCAAAAACACACACACACACACACACACACACACACACACACACACACACACACACACACACACTAGTGATGGAGTGGTGACTTAGCAATGATAAATAAATAAGACCTATGCTTCGTTGTGATTGCCTGAGGGCATCAAGAAATTGACCAGACGTCGAAACAGTGGGGTGGATCTTGTGTGATTCGACGCAATAATTATAATTTAGGGAAGCCCGAAAAATGCGTAAAATTGGGAAGATACCAAAAATATGGGAAATTAAGGAAAATTGCCGAAGAATTTTATAAATTAGAAATCCTTTCAGTACAGAGTACAACTGACTGGGCTCATGCAGTTCAGCTGTACCTGTTGTTGTTGTGGTCTTCAGTCCTGAGACTGGTTGGATGCAGCTCTCCATGCTAATCTATCCTGATCAAGCTCCTTTATCTCCCAGTACCTACTGCAACCTACATCCTTCTGAATCTGCTTAGCGTATTCATCTCTTGGTCTCCCTCTACGATTTTTACCAACCACACTGCCCTCCAATGCTAAATTTGTGATCCCTTGATGCCTCAAAACATGTCCTACCAACCGATCCCTTCTTCTAGTCAAGTTCTGCCTCAAACGTCTCTTCTCCCCAATCCTATTCAATACCTCCTCATTAGTTACGTGATCTACCCACCTTATCTTCAGCATTCTTCTGTAGCACCACATTTCGAAAGCTTCTATTCTCTTCTTGTCCAAACTAGTTATCGTCCATGTTTCACTTCCATACATGGCTATACTCCATACAAATACTTTCAGAAACGACTTCCTGACACTTAAATCTATACTCGATGTTAACAAATTCCTCTTTTTGAGAAACGCTTTCCTTGCCATTGCCAGTCTACATTTTATATCCTCTCTACTTCGACCATCATCGGTTATTTTACTCCATAAATAGCAAAACTCCTTTACTACTTTAAGTGTCTCATTTCCTAATCTAATTCCCTCAGCATCATCCGACTTAATTCGACTACATTCCATTATCCTCGTTTTGCTTTTGTTGATGTTCATCTTATATACTCCTTTCAAGACACTGTCCATTCCGTTCAACTGCTCTTCCAGGTCCTTTGCTGTCCCTGACAGAATTAAAATGTCGTTCGCAAATCTCAAAGTTTTTGTTTCTTCTCCATGGGTTTTAATTCTTACTCCAAATTTTTCTTTTGTTCTGCTGTTCAATTTGGAACACAACCTACAACCAGCTTAGAGACAGAAGTGATGACACTTTCTGCAGGACCTGACCATCATTTTGCAGGACAATGCTAATGCACGTACAGTGCAAGATGTTACTGATTTGTTTGACTGATGGCGCTGCTAAGTGCTATGTCACCTACTGCACTCCGCTAATTTAAGCCCTTGTGAGTTCAACTCGATTTCTAAACTGAAAGAAACACTTAACGTCATTCGCTTCAGAACTGCTACAAATTCGTCCAGCAATAGACCGCGCCGCTCGAACTGTCAACACAACTGGCACTGCTAAGAGTATTCAAGCGATTTCCACATCGCTGGCAAACGGGTCATACACAATGCTGGTGACTACTTTGAAGGTCAGTCAAACTTTGAAACACAGGAGCTGTAAATAAATAGTTACCACTATTAAAGTTCCAACCCTTGTAGATGAGTTTTTATCATGGCTGGTTCCCCCGAGGCTATCAGTAGGGGTCTCGTTTCGATTTAGGTCTTTTAGTGCTCTGTCAAATTCTTCACGCAGTATCATATCTCCCATTTCATCTTCTTCTACGTCCTCTTTCGTTTCCACAATACTGTCCTCAAGTACACCGCCCCTTTAAAGACCCTCTATATACTCCTTCCCCGTTAATGTTTTCCCTTCTTTGCTTAGGATGGGTTTTCCATCTCAGCAATCATGATTATCATACAGGTGGTTCTCTTTCCTAAAAAGGGCTCCTTAATTTTCCTGTTGGCAGTATCTATCTTACTCATAGTGATGCATGCTTCTACATGCTTCTTACATTTGTCGTCTAGCCATCCCTGCTTAGCCATTTTGCACTTCCTGTCGATATCGCTTTTGAGACTTTGTATTCCTTTTTGCCTGCTTCATTTACTGCATTTTTGTATTCTCTCCTATCATCAATTACATTCAATATCTTTTATTATCCAAGAATTTCTACTAGCCCTCGTCTTTTTACCCGGTGCCTTCACTATTCCTTCTTTCAAAGCTACTCATTCTTCTTCCACTGTATTTCTTTCCTCTGTTATTGTCAATGGCTCACTAATACTCACTCTGAAACTCTCTATAACCTCTGTCTCGTTCAGTTTATGCTGGTTCCATCTCCATAAATTCCTACCTTTTTGCAGTTTCTTCAATTTTAATCTACAGTTCATAACCAATATATTGTGGTCAGAGACCACATCTGTCCCTGGAATTGTCTTAAAATTTAAAATCTGGTTGCTGAATCACTGTCGTACCATTACATAATCTATCTGAAACCTTCCAGTGTCTCCAGGCCTCTTCCATGTATAGCACCTTCTTTCATGATACTTACACCAAATGTTAGCTACGATCAAGTTATGCTTTGTGCAAAATTCTGCCAGGTGGCTTCCCCTTTCATTCCTGACCCCCAATCCAGATTCACTGACTGCTTCTCCTTCTCTTCCTTTTCTTACCAACGAATTCCTTTCCCCAATGACTATTAAATTTTCGTCTCCCTTGACTAGCTGAATAATTCCTTTTATCGCATTATACATTTCTTCATGCTCTTAATCATCTGCAGTGGTAGTTGGCATTTAACCTTGTACTGTGGTAGGTGTGGGCTTCATGTCCATCTCGTTCCTACTTTTTTATTCATTATTAAACCTACTCCTGCATTACCACGATTTGATTTTGTATTTATAACCCGTATTCACGAGACCAGAAGTCTTGTTCCTCCTGCCACTGAACTTCACTAATCCACAATATATCTGTTCCAGTCAAAACCCGTTTTTAGTTAGAATGCGTTCTTATTAGTTAAAACTAGTTTTTACTGTGTCACTTGGTCAAAACGCGTTTTGCCTAGTAAAAACTAGTTTTAACTGGCTTTTGCTTTTGACCAGCAGTAAATTCTAGTTGTAACTAAGAGTATCAGTATCAACTAGTTTCAACTAGTAAGAACGCGTTCTAATTAAGCTACTGGTATACAGAACTAGTTTTCACTAAATTTATTTAGGGTCAAATATTAAAATAAAGAGCAACTGATTGAAATAAAAACACCTGCCGACAATAGCCCAGCCCGCCAGTGGGCGCTTTTCGCCACAACAAACAACACGGTAGAGGGGCCAAGCACGTGCAGATCAGTTTGTACGTATTTATCATGTCAGATCTATATCAAGAATGGCGATGGAAAGAATAATGTGTGAGAAGGATGTTACAGACTGAAGAACACGACAAAAGAAAACATTACAATGTTACGACAAAAGGATCTTACGATAAATTAGTGGACGGAACTGAAGAACCACAATAAGATAAGAAAAAGACACAGAAGCTGTATATAAGATTAAATCGATTCAAGGTTATTAATATTTGTGGGACCAGCAAGTCAGAGACAAGAAGAGGGCCTGTGGAGTACTACTTACGTGTCGAAGAAATTTTCGACATTATTGAAGCAGCACATCAGGCCGTCGGTCATGGAGGTAGAGACAGATTAAACGTTGAAACTTCAAGAAAATACGAAAGCGTAACAGTGGACACGATACACATTTATCTGTCTATGTGTGATACTTGTCAGCGCAAAAGGAGCATTAAGGAAAGGGGGCACATGTCGAAACCCATACTTCATTCAGAAATGAACAGTCGTTGCCAAGTTGATCTGATCGACATGCAGACTCCCCCCTGCGGGTTCGGGGGTTAGAATAGGCCCGCGGTATTCATGCCTGTCGTAAGATGCGACTAAAAGGAGTCCATACCCCTCAAGGGGGTAGTTAGCGCCTGCGTCCAGAGACGGACGGTTCCACGACCTATAATTGTGGTATTTTCGGTATTTCACTTCTCGTTTCTTCCTTCCTTTGGTTGGTTCCTTTCTTTGCTCTTCTCCATCTCACTGTCTTCCTTACTCTCTCCGTTGCCTTCTTCTCCCTTGCCTTCTTCTCCCTTGCCTTCTTCTCCCTTGCCTTCTTCTCCCTTGCCTTCTTCTCCCTTGCCTTCTTCTCCCTTGCCTTCTTCTCCCTTGCCTTCTTCTCCCTTGCCTTCTTCTCCCTTGCCTTCTTCTCCCTTGCCTTCTTCTCCCTTGCCTTCTTCTCCCTTGCCTTCTTCTCCCTTGCCTTCTTCTCCCTTGCCTTCTTCTCCCTTGCCTTCTTCTCCCTTGCCTTCTTCTCCCTTGCCTTCTTCTCCCTTGCCTTCTTCTCCCTTGCCTTCTTCTCCCTTGCCTTCTTCTCCCTTGCCTTCTTCTCCCTTGCCTTCTTCTCCCTTGCCTTCTTCTCCCTTGCCTTCTTCTCCCTTGCCTTCTTCTCCCTTGCCTTCTTCTCCCTTGCCTTCTTCTCCCTTGCCTTCTTCTCCCTTGCCTTCTTCTCCCTTGCCTTCTTCTCCCTTGCCTTCTTCTCCCTTGCCTTCTTCTCCCTTGCCTTCTTCTCCCTTGCCTTCTTCTCCCTTGCCTTCTTCTCCCTTGCCTTCTTCTCCCTTGCCTTCTTCTCCCTTGCCTTCTTCTCCCTTGCCTTCTTCTCCCTTGCCTTCTTCTCCCTTGCCTTCTTCTCCCTTGCCTTCTTCTCCCTTGCCTTCTTCTCCCTTGCCTTCTTCTCCCTTGCCTTCTTCTCCCTTGCCTTCTTCTCCCTTGCCTTCTTCTCCCTTGCCTTCTTCTCCCTTGCCTTCTTCTCCCTTGCCTTCTTCTCCCTTGCCTTCTTCTCCCTTGCCTTCTTCTCCCTTGCCTTCTTCTCCCTTGCCTTCTTCTCCCTTGCCTTCTTCTCCCTTGCCTTCTTCTCCCTTGCCTTCTTCTCCCTTGCCTTCTTCTCCCTTGCCTTCTTCTCCCTTGCCTTCTTCTCCCTTGCCTTCTTCCTCCCTTGCCTTCTTCCTCCCTTGCCTTCTTCCTCCCTTGCCTTCTTCCTCCCTTGCCTTCTTCCTCCCTTGCCTTCTTCCTCCCTTGCCTTCTTCCTCCCTTGCCTTCTTCCTCCCTTGCCTTCTTCCTCCCTTGCCTTCTTCCTCCCTTGCCTTCTTCCTCCCTTGCCTTCTTCCTCCCTTGCCTTCTTCCTCCCTTGCCTTCTTCCTCCCTTGCCTTCTTCCTCCCTTGCCTTCTTCCTCCCTTGCCTTCTTCCTCCCTTGCCTTCTTCCTCCCTTGCCTTCTTCCTCCCTTGCCTTCTTCCTCCCTTGCCTTCTTCCTCCCTTGCCTTCTTCCTCCCTTGCCTTCTTCCTCCCTTGCCTTCTTCCTCCCTTGCCTTCTTCCTCCCTTGCCTTCTTCCTCCCTTGCCTTCTTCCTCCCTTGCCTTCTTCCTCCCTTGCCTTCTTCCTCCCTTGCCTTCTTCCTCCCTTGCCTTCTTCCTCCCTTGCCTTCTTCCTCCCTTGCCTTCTTCCTCCCTTGCCTTCTTCCTCCCTTGCCTTCTTCCTCCCTTGCCTTCTTCCTCCCTTGCCTTCTTCCTCCCTTGCCTTCTTCCTCCCTTGCCTTCTTCCTCCCTTGCCTTCCTTCTCCCTTGCCTTCCTTCTCCCTTGCCTTCCTTCTCCCTTGCCTTCCTTCTCCCTTGCCTTCCTTCTCCCTTGCCTTCCTTCTCCCTTGCCTTCCTTCTCCCTTGCCTTCCTTCTCCCTTGCCTTCCTTCTCCCTTGCCTTCCTTCTCCCTTGCCTTCCTTCTCCCTTGCCTTCCTTCTCCCTTGCCTTCCTTCTCCCTTGCCTTCCTTCTCCCTTGCCTTCCTTCTCCCTTGCCTTCTTCTCCCTTGCCTTCCTTCTCCCTTGCCTTCCTTCTCCCTTGCCTTCCTTCTCCCTTGCCTTCCTTCTCCCTTGCCTTCCTTCTCCCTTGCCTTCCTTCTCCCTTGCCTTCCTTCTCCCTTGCCTTCCTTCTCCCTTGCCTTCCTTCTCCCTTGCCTTCCTTCTCCCTTGCCTTCCTTCTCCCTTGCCTTCCTTCTCCCTTGCCTTCCTTCTCCCTTGCCTTCCTTCTCCCTTGCCTTCCTTCTCCCTTGCCTTCCTTCTCCCTTGCCTTCCTTCTCCCTTGCCTTCCTTCTCCCTTGCCTCCCTTCTCCCTTGCCTCCCTTCTCCCTTGCCTCCCTTCTCCCTTGCCTCCCTTCTCCCTTGCCTCCCTTCTCCCTTGCCTCCCTTCTCCCTTGCCTCCCTTCTCCCTTGCCTCCCTTCTCCCTTGCCTCCCTTCTCCCTTGCCTCCCTTCTCCCTTGCCTCCCTTCTCCCTTGCCTCCCTTCTCCCTTGCCTCCCTTCTCCCTTGCCTCCCTTCTCCCTTGCCTCCCTTCTCCCTTGCCTCCCTTCTCCCTTGCCTCCCTTCTCCCTTGCCTCCCTTCTCCCTTGCCTCCCTTCTCCCTTGCCTCCCTTCTCCCTTGCCTCCCTTCTCCCTTGCCTCCCTTCTCCCTTGCCTCCCTTCTCCCTTGCCTCCCTTCTCCCTTGCCTCCCTTCTCCCTTGCCTCCCTTCTCCCTTGCCTCCCTTCTCCCTTGCCTCCCTTCTCCCTTGCCTCCCTTCTCCCTTGCCTCCCTTCTCCCTTGCCTTCCTTCTCCCTTGCCTTCCTTCTCCCTTGCCTTCCTTCTCCCTTGCCTTCCTTCTCCCTTGCCTTCCTTCTCCCTTGCCTTCCTTCTCCCTTGCCTTCCTTCTCCCTTGCCTTCCTTCTCCCTTGCCTTCCTTCTCCCTTGCCTTCCTTCTCCCTTGCCTTCCTTCTCCCTTGCCTCCCTTCTCCCTTGCCTCCCTTCTCCCTTGCCTCCCTTCTCCCTTGCCTCCCTTCTCCCTTGCCTCCCTTCTCCCTTGCCTCCCTTCTCCCTTGCCTCCCTTCTCCCTTGCCTCCCTTCTCCCTTGCCTCCCTTCTCCCTTGCCTCCCTTCTCCCTTGCCTCCCTTCTCCCTTGCCTCCCTTCTCCCTTGCCTCCCTTCTCCCTTGCCTCCCTTCGCCCTTGCCTCCCTTCGCCCTTGCCTCCCTTCGCCCTTGCCTCCCTTCGCCCTTGCCTCCCTTCGCCCTTGCCTCCCTTCGCCCTTGCCTCCCTTCGCCCTTGCCTCCCTTCGCCCTTGCCTCCCTTCGCCCTTGCCTCCCTTCGCCCTTGCCTCCCTTCGCCCTTGCCTCCCTTCGCCCTTGCCTCCCTTCGCCCTTGCCTCCCTTCGCCCTCGTCTCCTTCGCCCTCGCCTCCTCGTTTGAGACAGTCTGTCCTCTCTCTCTCTCTTCGCTCTCCTGTTCTTCCTTCCTCCCTGTGCGCGCCTGAAGGCCGTCCCACGCGTTCGCACGCGTAGCCGGTAACGGGGTAACGCGTAATTACCCACCCTGGGTAGACAAGTGAGGCACCCACGTACCCCCTGGTAAAGACCAGGCCAAAGGAGGTTTGATTGCCTGAGCTGATACCTTCTGGCCATGCCGATTGGTCCATCAGTCTGTTTCTCGGGAGGTGTGACCTGAGGTGTAAACATTCACCTAAGGCGGAAGTGCCCTCTGAGAGGGTCTCCATAAGGAAGGAGCGCACCATCGGAGACGCTGGCAATCATGGGGGATTCCTCCGCAATGGATTTCTCTTTTTCTCTCTCGACTTCTGCCCACAAACGGAAACATGACCAGCCAACAGTGACAAAAGTGCTACCGCCTGCCCCACAGTTCCTCGTCGTTTCTCGATCTGAGGATGGAAAGGATTTTTCCTCTGTCAACCCTTTCGTTATCCAGAAGGTCGTAGATGCCATAGCCGGTACTGTTAAGTCTTGTACAAGGTTGTGTAATGGTACCTTGCTACTAGAAACTGAGAGCGCCTTTCAGGCACAGAAATTGCTTCGAGCCACACTCCTGTACACGTTCCCTGTCCGGGTGGAGGCTCACCGAACTTTGAATTCGTCTCGTGGTGTGGTCTATACTAGATCTCTTGAGGGATTGACTGACGAGGAGATTCAGTCTTTCCTCGCTGAGCAGGGCGTGACGGCTGTCCATAGGGTCATGAAAAGGGTCAACAAAGACCTTGTACCGACCCGGACACTTTTCTTGACCTTTAACAGTGTTCAGCTGCCATCGCGCATCAAAGCGGGCTACGAGGTTATTTCTGTTCGCCCCTATGTCCCGACACCTACGCGCTGCTACCAGTGTCAGCGTTTCAATCACACTCGCCAGTCTTGTTCCAATGCGGCTAAATGTCACTTGTGGCAGGGATGCCCATGAGGGTGACTGTCCACCTCCGTCTCCTCATTGTGTGAACTGTCAGGGTGACCATGCAGCGTCCTCCCGTGACTGTCCCATCTATAAGGAAGAACAATGTATCCAAGAAATTCGGGTCAAAGAGACAGTGTCCACCTCAGCTGCTCGCAAGCTATTTGCTAGTAGGAAGCCCACGCTGCTCCCAGCGGGTAAATACAGTACAGTCCTCGCCTCTCCACGGACTACCAGGGAGGTGGCAACCCAGACATGCGATCTGACCTTCAGCACCACGGTCGTCCGTTCGGCCAGTGCTAAGATCGCGCGGTCGACGTCTCCTCTTCCTCCCATCACCCCAAAGACACAAGCCCCTTCATCAGCTTCTGCTAAGGCGAAGACCCAGAAGTCAGATGCATGGGCCTTCAAGAAGGAACCGTCACGTGCAGACTTCCTACGTACCTCGACCTCCCAGCCATCGACCAGTACTTCCACCAAACGACCTTCCAAGAAGGCTCATAGGAAGCACAGTTCTCCTTCTCCGCCGCGGCGCATTTCTTCTCCTGCACCACCCAGCGGTTGCCACCCCAGGCCGTCATCCATTTCGCCTGGCCGCACCGCTGGTAGCCAAACATCTGGCCGTTCACCAGCGGAGGAAGCTCCCCCTCCCGGCTATCTTACCAAAATGGCCGATGAACCTATAGAACCAATGGACGATGACTGTCCGCCTACTGATAGCGGCGGCAGTGCTCGCTCGAAGCCAGGCCCTCAGCAGCCTTCGAGGTGACCCCTTCTTTCATCTTCCTTTTCTTCTTACGATGGCACTTATTCACTGGAATATTCGCAGCGTTCGCTCCAACCGAGAGGACTTGAAGTTGCTGCTCCACTTGCACCGTCTGCTCGTCGTAGCCCTCCTGGAAACGAAGCTACGCCCATGCGATCAAATTGCCTTGGCACACTACACCTCTGTGCGTTTTGACCTACCCCCTGTGGTAGGTATCCCAGCTCATGGAGGGGTTATGTTGCTGGTCCGGGATATTTACTACGATCGCATCACGTTGCACACCGGCCTGCAGGCAGATGCCATCCGCATTACTCTCCCCACTTTTACATTCTCCATTTGTACCGTTTACACTCCATTGTCATCTGCCGTTACCAGGGCAGACATGATGCAACTTATTTCTCAGCTACCTGCACCATCTTTGTTAACTGGAGACTTCAATGCCCACCATCCCCTTTGGGGCTCTCCAGCATCCTGCCCGAGGGGCTCCATGTTTGCAGACCTTTTCAACCAGCTCAATCTTGTCTGCCTCAATACTGGCACCCCTACTTTTCTTTCGGACACATCTCACACCTATTCCTATTTAGACCTCTCTATATGTACTCCCCAACTTGCACGCCGGTTTGAGTGGTACGCCCTTTCTGATACATATTCGAGCGACCACTTCCCGTGTGTTATCCATCTCCTGCAGCATACCCCCTCTCCGTGCTCCTCTAGTTGGACCATCTCCAAGGCAGACTGGGGGCTCTTCTCTTCCAGGGCGACCTTTCAGGATCAAACCTTCCCAAGCTGCGATCGTCAGGTCGCACACCTCACGGAAGTCATTCTCGCTGCTGCTGAATATTCCATCCCTCATCCTACTTCTTCTCCACGTCGCGTGCCGGTCCCCTGGTGGACCGCAGCATGTAGAGACGCTTTACGTGCTCGTCGACGTGCTTTACGCACCTTTAAATGCCACCCCACAGTGGCGAATTGTATCAATTATAAACGATTACGTGCTCAGTGTCGTGGTATTATTAAAGAAAGCAAGAAAGCCAGCTGGGCTGCTTTCACAAGCACCTTCAACAGTTTTACTCCTTCTTCTGTTGTCTGGGGTAGCCTGCGCCGGCTATCTGGCGCTAAGGTCCACTCACCAGTTTCTGGCTTGACGGTCGCGAATGACGTCCTTGTGGCCCCTGAGGATGTCTCCAATGCCTTCGGCCGCTTTTTCGCAGAGGTTTCGAGCTCCGATCATTACCACCCTGCCTTCTTCCCCCGCAAACGGGCAGAGGAGGCTAGGCCACCTTACTTCCGCTCCTCGAATCGTGAAAGTTATAATGCCCCATTCACCATGCGGGAACTCGAAAACGCACTTGGCCGATCAGGGTCCTCCGCTCCAGGGCCTGATTCTATTCATATTCAGATGCTGAAGAACCTTTCTCCTGCGGGTAAAGGTTTTCTTCTTCGTACATACAATCGCATCTGGATTGAGGGACATGTTCCCGCATGCTGGCACGAGTCTATTGTTGTCCCGATTCCTAAGCCGGGGAAGGACAAGCACTTGCCTTCCAGTAATCGACCTCTCTCGCTTACCAGCTGTGTCTGTAAAGTGACGGAGCGAATGGTTAACTCTCATTTGGTTTGACTGCTCGAGTCTCGACGCCTACTTACCAATGTACAATGTGGATTTCGTAGGCGCCTCTCTGCTGTTGACCATCTGGTTACCTTGTCGACCTTCATTATGAATAACTTCTTGCGGAAGCGCCCGACCGCGGCTGTGTTCTTTGATTTGGAAAAGGCTTACGACACCTGTTGGAGGGCGGGCATTCTCCGCACCATGTATACATGGGGCCTTCGTGGTCGCCTCCCTCTTTTTATTCTTTCCTTTTTAATGGATCGACAGTTCAGGGTACGTGTGGGTTCTGTCCTGTCAGACACCTTTCGCCAGGAGAATGGGGTGCCACAGGGCTCAGTTTTGAGCGTCGCTCTCTTCGCCATCGCGATCAATCCAATAATGGATTGCCTCCCAGCTGATGTATCAGGCTCCCTTGTTGTGGACGATTTTACCATCTATTGCAGCGCACAGTGTACACGTGTCCTGGAGCGCTGTCTTCAGCGTTCTCTTGACCGTCTTTACTCCTGGAGTGTCGCCAATGGCTTCCGTTTTTCTGCCGAGAAGACGGTCTGTATTAACTTATGGCGCTACAAAGAGTTTCTCCCACCGTCCTTACGACTCGGTTCCGTTGCTCTCCCAGTCATGGAGACAACCAAATTTTTAGGCCTTACATTTGACAGGAACCTTAGCTGGTCTCCACATGTGTCATATTTGGCCGCCCGTTGTACCCGTTCTTTAAATGTCCTCCGTGTTCTCAGTGGTATGTCGTGGGGAGCGGATCGAACCGTCCTACTTCGTCTATATCGGTCGATCGTCCGCTCCAAGCTGGATTATGGGAGCTTCGTATACTCCTCTGCGCGGCCATCCATCTTAAGCCACCTCAACTCCATACAACATCGGGGTTTACGACTTGCGATCAGAGGATTTTATACTACTCCCGTTGAGTCTTCATGCTGACGCTGGCGAATTGCCACTCACCTACCGGCGCGATATACTGCTTTGTCGGTATGCCTGTTGGCTACTGTCAATGCCCAACCATCCGTCTTATTGTTCCTTTTTTGACGACTCTCTCGACCGTCAATACCGGTTGTATGTCTCTGCCCTGCTACCCCCTGGAGTTCGCTTTCGTCGCCTCCAACACCTTAATTTTTCGCTCCCTGCAACCTTTCGAGTGGGCGAGAGCCACACGCCACCTTGGCTCCAGGCTCAGGTCCGTGTTCACCTTGACCTCAGCTCGCTCCCAAAAGAGGTTACCCCCGGTTCGGTCTACCACTCCCGTTTTGTGGAACTTCGTTCCAAGTTTATCAATATGACTTTCATTTATACAGATGGCTCTAAGACCAATGACGGGGTTGGGTGTTCTTTTATTGTCGGGGCACAAAGTTTCAAATACCAGCTCCATGGCCATTTTTCGGTCTTCACAGCTGAGCTCTTCGCCCTCTACCAGGCTGTTCTTTACATCTGCCACCACCGACATTCTGCTTATGTCATCTGCTCCGACTCCCTGAGCGCCATCCAGAGCCTCAGTGATCCGTATCCGGTTCACCCTTTCGTGCACCGGATCCAACGCTCTCTTCGGCAGCTGGTGGACGTCGGTTCTCCGGTTAGCTTTATGTGGATCCCTGACCATGTCGGTATCCCTGGGAACGAAGCTGCAGATGCCGCGCCCAAGGCTGCGGTCCTCCAGCCTCAGACAGCTTCTTGTTGTGTCCCTTCGTCAGATTTTAGCAGGGTTATTTGTCGGCGCATTTTATCGCTGTGGCATGCCTATTGGGCTGCCCTTCCAGCCAACAAGCTTCGGGCCTTGAAACCACTTCCCCTGGCTTGGACGTCCTCCTCACGCCCTTCTCGGCGGGAGGAGGTAGTTTTGGCCCGGTTAAGAATTGAACACTGCCGGTTCAGCCATCGCCATCTGCTGACGGCTGCGCCGGCGCCGTTCTGCCCATGTGGGCAATTGCTGACGGTCCCCCACATTTTACTGTCCTGTCCGGATTTTAACGCCCTGCGTCTCGATCTTAACCTGCCATGTACTTTAGATGCCGTTTTAGCGGATGACCCACGAGCAGCTGCTCGTGTTCTTCGTTTTATCAATTTGACAAACCTCACTAAGGACATTTGATGCTGTTTTTTAATCCTATGCCTGTCAGTCTGTCTTTTATCGTGTTTTCCCTTTTAGTTGTTGTTTTAAACTTGTGCCTCGCGGTGCATTCTTAACGTCGTCAGGGCGCTAATGACCATTGAAGTTGTGCGCCCTAAAACCACAAAAAAAACCCTGTAAAAGATAGCCTGTCTACGTAGTGCGTGACGTCACAAGATGGCTACACACATAGTCCCTTCTTCAACAGTTTCACGGAACAGTGCTTGTGAATAGTCGTTCGGCGAGTTTCGCGTCAGTTTACTATTATAGTGAATGGTGTTCCTGCGTTAGTGTACGTGATTTGGTTGTTTAGTTTCTGTGCACTAAACTGGTGATCTGTTTTTCTTGCCTGTGAAAATTTCGTTGCCTGCAAAATGCCGTATCGTTGTTGTGTGCCGAATTGTAGTGGAAATTACGACGGTGGACCAAAAGTAACCGTGTTTAAATTTCCGGAGGATGAAGCAACGAGGAAGAAATGGTTGTCAAGTATTCGCAGAGATAACTTCACTCCTTCAAGTTCAAGAGTAAGTATTTATTTTCTTTATTTCATAAGAGGTTAAGTGTGCTAACAAAGTATAGGCACTTATGCAGTAAGGAAGGTCAGCGACATTTTGACTAATATATCAGATCTTAACCGAATAAGTGCCGAAGAAAATAGCGTTTCGTTTTCTTGCTGGTAATTCTACAGTTTAGCTGGTATAGGTTATATGAATTCTGTATTCTGCAAGTTCAACCAGTATAGCCTAAGCACAGTCATACTTACGTAGTTAAATATCTCAGTATATCTTTATACTTTCTGTTTATGCTGCCTGTTAGGAATAAAAGTCGGTTTATAATTAAGTACGTGCACTTAAGATACAGACGACTTTCGATGTATTCTGCTTCTGTATTTAGTGTTTCTTTTTGCTGTAAAAGTCTTTAGGAAGTTGCCTGTTCAAATACAAGTAATGTGGTGTACCCAGAAATTGAAAATGAAGTAAAAACAGTGTCTCAGTCGCTTGTTGTTAATAAATTATTGGTGGGAATTTGAAGTCATTGCAAGGAATGTTACTATTAGGGAATATAGTAGGCTTTAGACTTAACAGTGAACCATAGACAGGAAAAATGAATGAGTACATAAATGGATTAACAGGCCATCACAAAATGCAAAGGGAGAAACTGTGAAAACATATAAAAAATACTTGTTGATTTTACAAATTCTTACTTTTTGGGTCTGGAATTTCAGATACATGCCAGTGGCCTACACAGCTGTCTTACAGATACACAGCTAAAGTACTTGAAAGCAATTGTGTGCTCATGTTTAGCCTAATAGGTAGCACATAAGTGGCAATGTATTAGTTCATCATACTGTCAGTTTTTATGTAAGTTATGAACTGATATCAAAAGCAAAACAGTGTCTGATAAAAAGCACTACCTTTAAGTATTTCATAGTTCTAAAGATTACACAGTGTTGACAATTACTTTGTATTATTCTGTTACTGTGTCACAGTTGCTTCTATGGATTACACCTGTGTGAGTTTGGTGTCATCATGCTTTCTTGTGCCTGAGGTGTGTGTGTGTGTGTGTGTGTGTGTGTGTGTGTGTGTGTGTGTGTGTGTGTGTGTGTGGGTGGGGGTGGGGGGTGGGGGGGAATAGAGCAAGACATTATGCAAAAATCCCACCCCTCTTGTGAATATATGAGCTTCAAGGCTAAATTATAAAAAAATTGTCACTGTTATTGAATTATGCTACAAACATTAGTCAATGTTTGTAATTTTTGATGGGGAAAGTACTTTCTTCATTTCACCATCTCTTTAAGAGCTTGTTGCCATGAGATGTAACTGCATGTGTTTTGATATTGTAGTGTTATTGTTTTATAGAGTTACTATGCCATGGCCACATTTTCGCTTGAGTATTCTTCTGCATTTTAGTTGGGAGTCTATTTGTATTTTAGAACTAGAAACTAACTTTATATTCATAAATTATTTTCACACTATTAATATTGTCATCACATTCAGTTGTAAGCACCTTTTTCATTTTTTATTCATTTTTAATTACAGGTATGTCATGTTCACTTCCACAAGGATGATGTTATTTGGGAAACACAAATTTTGGATGAAAGGACTGTTCAGTTATTAAGAGCCCCCCTACTCAAACCACGTTTGAGACCAGATGCAGTTCCATCACTACTCCCAAACTGTCCTTCGTACCTTTCAAAGGAAGAAAGTAGACGTGAAGGGCCATAGGAGAAAAAGCAAAGGCTTGAAAATGAGCAGTTAGCTGCAGCGTTACAATATAGTTTAGCATCACAGAAGGACTATGAAAACAATTTCAGCTTCAGTTCTTTAGAAGAGTTGATGTTGCGTACGAAGGAAGTGGATTTGCCCAACGAGTGGAGTGTGATCGAAAAACACAGTGATTTTGTTTGTTTTTTAAAGATAAGAAATCCAGCACCATTAATCACACATTCTGTCGTTATAGATAGTAATTTAAATGTTTCATTGTTTAAGAAAGATGTACAAATTAAGACATTAGGAAAAAGATCTTTTCCTGTAATTGTAACCAATATCCAGGAAATTGTCAGTGTACTGCAGGAGTTTTCAGGCACAGATTGTGGGCACTCAGAAACTTCTATTGATAGTATTGTAGAGATAGTGAAAGACAGAGTAGGAGTGCTGAAAGACAGTTTACAGGAGAGTGAAAAGGAGATGGTAGACTTTATATATGAACAAGTTAGTCTCATAAATGTAAAGAAATTTAATCATGGGTTTAGTTCTACATTTATCATACTGTGTTGTTTGCTATTTTCAATTTCATCTCATGCTTACAATTTTTTACGTAGCAGCTCATTAATGAAAATGCCACATCCAAGCACTCTGCGTAGTATCTGCAGCAAATTTAATGTGAATCCATCTCACGAAAGGCTTGGGGGAAGTAATTTCCTGTCCTATGCAAGACAGAAATTTCAATACTTGAACAGCGATGATGTCAATGTTGTTTTGAGTGTAGATGAAATTCATCTAAATTCTTATTTGGAATATAAAGGAGGTAGTGTTTTGGGCATGTCATATAACTCTGAATGTGCTGCAAATTCAGCATTTGTATTTATGTTGCAGAGTGTCAAGTCTTTGTACAGGGATGTTGTTCACATTTTACCGGTGAAAACCATTTCATCTAATGCATTATACGATGTGCTACTGGCCGTAATAAATGGCCTTGAACTAATAGGCTATAGGGTTTTTTGTGTGGTAACTGACAACAACAAAATCAATATAAAAACCATGTCAATGTTTTCTCTGGATAAAGCTATTAATATAGTTTTTAAACATCCATCTGATCCTAATCGCCCACTTTTCTTTTTAATTGATGTCATACACATTGTTAAATGAATAAGAAATGTGTGGCTGAACCAAAAAAATTATGGTAAAGATATGTTTTATCCTCAGTTTCCAGTTAGAAAAGAAGTGGAAGAAAATAAGTTTTCTGTAGCTTCTTTTAAAACACTGAAACAGATTTATGACATACATTCCAGTTGTTTAGTAAAATATTGTCACACATTGTCTCTCAAATCACTTTGCCCTACATCATTAGAAAAACAGAGCATGAAACTAGTGCTGCAGATATTCAATCGACATGTCAGAAGGCCTTGAGGTAGCTAGTGATAAATTTGATTTGAGACATGCACCATCAACAGCCGAATACATTCGAATAATAACAAAATGGTTTGATGTCGTTGTTGTTGTTGTTGTGGTCTTCAGTCCTGAGACTGGTTTGATGCAGCTCTCCATGCTACTCTATCCTGTGCAAGCTTCATCTCCCAGTACCTACTGCAACCTACATCTTTCTGAATCTGCTTAGTGTATTCATCTCTTGGTCTCCCCCTACGATTTTTACCGTCCACGCTGCCCTCCAATACTAAATTGGTGATCCCTTGATGCCTCAGAACATGTCCTACCAACCGATCCCTTCTTCTGGTCAAGTTGTGCCACAAACTTCTCTTCTCCCCAATCCTATTCAATACTTCCTCATTAGTTATGTGATCTAGCCATCTAATCTTCAGCATTCTTCTGTAGCACCACATTTCGAAAGCTTCTATTCTCTTCTTGTCCAAACTATTTACCGTCCATGTTTCGCTTCCATACATGGCTACACTCCATACAAATACTTTCAGAAATGACTTCCTGACATTTAAATCTATACTCGATGTTAACAAATTTCTCTTCTTCAGAAACGCTTTCCTTGCCATTGCCAGTCTACATTTTATATCCTCTCTACTTCGACCATCATCGGTTATTTTGCTCCCCAAATAGCAAAACTCCTTTACTACTTTAAGTGTCTCATTTCCTAATCTAATACCCTCAACATCACCCGACTTAATTCGACTACATTCCATTATCCTCGTTTTGCTTTTGTTGATCTTCATCTTATAACCTCCCTTCAAGACACTATCCATTCCGTTCAACTGCTCTTCCAAGTCTTTTGCTGTCTCTGACAGAATTACAATGTCATCGGCGAACCTCAACGTTTTTTAGTTCTTCTCCATGGATTTTAATACCTACTCCGAATTTCTCTTTTGTTTCCTTTACTGCTTGCTCAATATACAGATTGAATAGCATCGGGGAGAGGCTACAACCTTGTCTTACTCCCTTCCCAACCACTGCTTCTCTTTCATGCCCCTCGACTCTTATAACTGCCATCTGGTTTCTATACAAATTGTAAATAGCCTTTCGCTCCCTGTATTTTACCCCTGCCACCTTTAGAATTTGAAAGAGAGTATTCCAGTCAACATTGTCAAAAGCTTTCTCTAAGTCTACAAATGCTAGGAACGTAGGTTTGCCTTTCCTTAATCTTTCTTCTAAGATAAGTCGTAAGGTCAGTATTGCCTCATGTGTTCCAGTATTTCTACGGAAACCAAACTGATCTTCCCCGAGGTCGGCTTCTACTAGTTTTTCCATTCGTCTGTAAAGAATTCGTGTTAGTATTTTGCAGCTGTGGCTTATTAAACTGATTGTTCGGTAATTTTCACATCTGTCCACACCTGCTTTCTTTGGGATTGGAATTATTATATTCTTCTTGAAGTCTGAGGGTATTTCACCTGTCTCATACATCTTGCTCACCAGATGGTAGAGTTTTGTCAGTAGTTCCAATGGAATGTTGTCTACTCCGGGGGCCTTGTTTCGACTCAGGTCTTTCAGTGCTCTGTCAAACTCTTCACGCAGTATCTTATCTCCCATTTCATCTTCATCTACATCCTCTTCCATTTCCATAATATTGTCCTCAAGCGCATCGCCCTTGTATAGACCCTCTATATACTCCTTCCACCTTTCTGCTTTCCCTTCTTTGCTTATAACTGGGTTTCCATCTGAGCTCTTGATGTTCATACAAGTGGTTCTCTTATCTCTAAAGGTCTCTTTAATTTTCCTGTAGGCAGTATCTATCTTACCCCTAGTGAGATAAGCCTCCACATCCTTACATTTGTCCTCTAGCAATGCCTGCTTAGCCATTTTGCATTTCCTGTCGATCTCATTTTGGAGACGTTTGTATTCCTTTTTGCCTGCTTCACTTACTGCATTTTTATATTTTCTCCTTTCATCAATTAAATCCAATATTTCTTCTGTTACCCAAGGATTTCTACTAGCCCTCTTCTTTTTACCTACTTGATGCTCTGCTGCCTTCACTACTTCATCCCTCAAACCTACCCATTCTTCTTCTACTGTATTTATTTCCCCCATTCCTGTCAATTGTTCCCTTATGCTCTCCCTGAAACGCTCTACAACCTCTGGTTCTTTCAGTATATCCAGGTCCCATCTCCTTAAATTCCCACCTTTTTGCAGTTTCTTCAGTTTTAATCTACAGGTCATAACCAATAAATTGTGGTCAGAGTCCACATCTGCCCCTGGAAATATCTTACAGTTTAAAACCTGGTTCCTAATTCTCTGTCATACCATTATATAATCTGATACCTTTTAGTATCTCCAGGGTTCTTCCATGTATACAACCTTCTATCATGCTTCTTAAACCAAGTGTTAGCTATGATTAAGTTATGCTCTGTGCAAAATTCTACCAGGCGGCTTCCTCTTTCATTTCTTAGCCCCAATCCATATTGACCTACTACGTTTCCTTCTCTCCCTTTTCCTACACTCGAATTCCAGTCACCCATGACTATTAAATTTTCGTCTCCCTTCACTATCTGAATAATTTCTTTTATTTCATCATACATTTCTTCAATTTCTCCGTCATCTGCAGAGCTAGTTGGCATATAAACTCGTACTACTTTAGTAGGTGTGGGCTACGTATCTATCTTGGCCACAATAATGCATTCACTATGCTGTTTGTAGTAGCTTACCCGCATTCCTATTTTCCTATTCATTATTAAACCTACTCCTGCATTACTCCTATTTGACTTTGTGTTTATAACCCTGTAGTCACCTGACCAGAAGTCTTGTTCCTCCTGCCACCGAACGTCACTAATTCCCACTATATCTAACTTTAACCTATCCATTTCCCTTTTTAAATTTTCTAACCTACCTGCCCGATTAAGGGATCTGACGTTCCACGCTCTGATCCGTAGAACGCCAGTTTTCTGTCTCCTGATAACGACATCCTCTTGAGTAGTCCCCACCCGGAGATCCGAATGGGTGACTATTTTACCTCCGGAATATTTTACCCAAGAGGAGGCCATCATCATTTAATCATACAGCGAAGCTGCATGCCCTCGGGAAAAATTACGGCCGTAGTTTCCCCTTGCTTTCAGCCATTCGCAGTACCAGCACAGCAAGGCTGTTTTGGTTATTGTTACAAGGCCAGATCAGTCAATCATCCAGACTGTTGCCCTTGCAAATACTGAAAAGGCTGCTGCCCCTCTTCAGGAACCACACGTTTGTCTGGCCTCTCAACAGATACCCCTCCATTGTGGTTGTACGTACGGTATGGCTATCTGTATCGCTGAGGCACACAAGCCTCCCCACCAACGGCAAGGTCCATGGTTCATGGGGGGGGGGGTTTGATGTCATGAATGTGAAATCAGTGTTTAAAGGGAAACACAAACAGGATCCTTATATGGATCCGTTGACAACTGTTAGCGTTTCTATGCAATTTTTGCTAGATTTTCTAGACTGGCTTGATGTGTGGAAAGCAAAAGGTTTGTCAAGTGGGTTTCTGACAAAAGAAACATTTTTTGCTATTCAGCATACAACATATGCCGTTGTAGAGATTGCTCGATACTGTACTGAAGAGCTAGGTATGAGCTATTTACTGACAGCCAAGCTACAAACAGATGTGCTTGAGCGGCGTTTTGGAAAGTATAGACCGCTTGCAGGTTCCCAATACAATGTTTCAGTGACACAAGTCTATGAAGCAGCAAAGAAGCTTCGAATTCAAAGCGTAATGCCTTTAGTTTTATGTTCTCCTTCCTATGGCAATATCACAGTAGGGGCCATAAAAATTTTTATGTTTTCTGAAGTTGAAGAAATAGACACATTAGACATAGAAGTCAGTGTAACTCAAGACAATGTTCTTTCAGTGAAAGATATTGCAACGTCTTTAACTTTCATTGTAGGCTACTGTGCTCATGCAGTGATTAAGAAGCTGAAATGTGAGAGTTGCCTTAATGAAATTGTGATTGAAAAGGAATTGCCAATAAACGAATATTTTAGTTTGATACAGAGACTTGATCATGGAGGACTAAAATACCCATCAGACACTATTTTAAATATGATTGTCTACACTTACATTGTCATCAGCAAACTTCTCAAAGATCATGAAAGAGATTTTCTTGCCTGTACGAATCAACGTGCTATTGCCTGTGCAGTAGCACCTGCTACTCTTCACGAAAATGACTTTTTATTATTTGATGGGGTATGCTGCAATGGACATTCATCCCAGGCAATAATGAAAAGTGTTGTTTGGGTTGGTGTCAATATATTTTTAAACAACTACTGTAAAAAGGTTAATGGAAAAAAAAATTTCAAAAAACACTCAGCGAAAACTGCAAACTCTTACAACATAACTTTGAAATCTTTATCTTAGGTTCTTTTTAAATCATTAATACAAAACCTGTCATCAGTAATATTGCTACATCAACAAATGCCTCTTAAGCTGAACTAGTCAGGTTAATCTGAAACTAGTCAAACTTACCAAATTGCAACTTATGGCTGAGAGTTTGTATAAATATTTTAATATATAGCTGTTAACAGCTATCAACACTAATAGCCTAACGTGAAATTTTTATCAAAGAAATAAATCTTTAATATAAAGAATCTTACACTTTTTTTTTCTCAGTTGAAGTTGGGTGGTAAATGATATATACAGGAGGGAGGACCAATAGTAATCTTTTTATAGTATGTGAAACCTAGAAATCAATTCGCTTGCTTTTCCGAGTATGACTTAAACCACTTCTTTGCTGCATGCCTTATTCATAGTATTTCTAATTTGTGTAATAAAGTTATGTGGCCCAACATGGCACATGCCTTGGACAATGACAAGACAACGCCATTTTGATCACCTTCCTTTATTATTTTGAGAAAAACTTACACAAACTGTGCTATAGCAGACTCCACTTTTTTTGCAAACAAGGTTAGTTTGTCTTGGTGATAAATGGGAGACAAGAGCAAAATTGCTCTATAGTTCTCTACATTCTCTGCAACACTTTTCTTTGTATACTGAAGTTATTACTTCAGCTTGTGATACATGTGAGAAATCTGCCGATTTGTAATGATTCATTAATTGTTACTGTTGAAAAAGCTACTATAGTATTTATGCATTCTTTAGGTAGACAAATTTCGATTTCACGTAGTGTTTGTGGTGTTCCTCTGTCTTCTACTACTGTCACTGTTATGAGTGCAGATGTGCATGCTGTGACAATTGCCTCTCTTTTTCTGAATTTACTACTTTCTCTGCAGCTGTTATAACTGTTGTTTTCTCAACATTTTCTTATGTAGATCATGTTTGCATATATTTTACTACCAATACAAATGGAGAAGCTGGTAGGGGAGGGCTTTGCAGTACTTTCATGGCCTTCTTTGTGTATGATTGGCAGGTCTCCTCATCTAATAGTAATGTAATTGTGGAACAGCTCTCACTTCTGTTACAAGCACTATTGAGTGCCACTAATTCTCAGGTTGACTGATTACTGAGCTCTTTAAATAGATGCTTGCTCTGTGCCATAAAGTGCCTTCTTGTTAGCTCATCTTTGCTGAGGAGAAAAATATCTGTGGTGGACTCTCAGGTATGCCCTTCTGTTGGCTTTTTGAATATATTTGTTTATAAAAGAATATTAAAAAAGCTTAAGCCTGTCACAATTGCTTTTCACTCACCTAATCTAATTAATGTAACCAGATCATATTCCAACAACACCTGACACATTTTTGCCACATAACATACACTTACAGTTGGTAATTACTTGCAATTTACAGGGTGACCTAATATAATGTCTATATGCATCGCCATTTTTCTACTACAGTGCTTTCATATGCATTCTTCCTACACAAAACTTTATGGTGCAGTGTTTTATTTGCATTCTTTTAGTGTCCCACTTAAAGACCTTCCATTACTACCCTGGAGATTATAGAATAGCAATTTAATAATTAATGTTGTTCAAAATTTATCATTATTATTCCTAAAATTATGAAACTTAAGTCTCAAGAATGTGGTTATTGTTAATGTTTGGCCTTGGTGTCCACAAGTCTTAATTATTTTGTCCCTACATAGTATTCATGCTGTACATCTATAATTTTCTATTGTGAACCACTACAATCTAAAATTTTTCTCATTCCATGTGTTAGTGATTATTGACAAGAGTGTATGGAAGATGAACAAAAGAAATAAATAAATTCATTCATACACATAATTTTTTTACTTAATTTGCATTCATTCATATCAGCATGGTCAGTAGATGAAACTTGTTTTCCACTTTTAAACAATTACCAGTATATATATTTTGGAATGATGATCTGTTAAAGTATTGCAACTAAATAGAGCTGAACCACCACCCCCACCCCTTTCCCCAAACTTACAGAAGGATGAAGTATTTAAGCCACTGGTGAGTGCAGCCCAAATGTGATGCCAAATGCAGGTAAGTGTTCATTTTTCACAATTATTTCATCACAGGTCACATCACGTCATAAAACTTCTCAACAGATGAAATGAAAGTTTACTTTGTAGTTGAAATTTATTTATGTGCAATTCATGCAAACAGTTTGTTTCAAAGTATATACTTCTTAGTACAGAAACATTCTTTCTTCAAAGGTATTCAGTTTAGAGCAGCGAAATTCTAACCTGGTAATCTGTATTTTGAGACCTCTTGTAATTTCAATACATAATGGAAATTTAGTTAACTTACTGGGAAAAGAGAATTCATTGAAATTTGTATTGGCATACCAAAACTTTATGGCAATACCATTACATACTCATCTCAGGTCAGTGAGATTTTCTTAATGGAAAGAAAGTTTCTTAGGGGAAGGTGCACAAACTGAGAAGAGAGATCATATCATTCATTAGAACTGCATTTCACTTAAAAAATATTAACAGGAGAAATTTCTTTAAATAAAAAAAAGCATGAATACGAGGTTGCTGAAATGGTGGATTAAAACATATGTAGAACATGTCTTTCAGGGCAGTGTTAGTTTTTGAAACGACTCATACTATTGCTTATTACCAGTGCCTCTCTATAGGGGGTGTTATAATTCGAACACTATTTGCCCAATTTTCGTGTTTCTTTTTTTAATTCACAGGTATATCATCCAATCAGGTTTTAAAATGGATTTTGCTACATAAGGAATAAACAGCGGCAATAACAGTGTCCGTAAAATGTTAGCTGCCAGTGTGCTACTTTGCAAAGTGCCGTCCACATTATTAGACCTGCGTCAAAGTGATGCAATATTTAACTTAAAAAACAGAACAAAACCCCTAAAAGAAAGTCCGCGAGAGTATACGAGAATCTTTCGCGGGTGGCTTTCAATCAAAATTTTTGTCATTCAAAATCGTCTTACACAGGAACTGCAAAACGGAAGAATGGTGAATGGTGGTCAGCCATAAAAGATAAATGTATACCCTTGCAGACGTTTAGATTGGCCTTTTCGAGATTTACAATTTATACTACAGCACTTACAGTTTAGGAATGGTATTGGGAAAGAGCACACTGGTGGCAAACACTTGCACTTTTTGTAGCTGACGATCTTTGAACGGCTAACCAGACTGCCATCAAACAAGTCGTGACAATCCGCATTAAAGCAACTTTAAAATAAACTACAATGAAATGGGTCCATTCATTTGGGAGTTTTGATGCCTCAGATAATGAAAGTTATTACAGCCACTTTTTACATCGGGGCTAAAAGGTATGCAGAAATAAGTTACACACAAAAGAACTGGGTCATTTGAGAAAGGAAATCTTGTAATTCATGAGAGAGGTATGTCAGATTTCTTTACGAATTTTTGCGAGCATCGGCACCAGACTACGTGCGTGACGTCACTGAGCGGGCGCGCAGGCTTTCCTCTATAGGGGGTGCTGGTTCTGCCCATGTGGGCAACTGCTGACGGTCCGCCACATTTTAACGTCCTGTCCGGATTTTAACACACTGCGTCTTGATCTTGGCCTGCCATGTAGTCTAGATGCCATTTTAGCGGATGACCCACGAGCAGCTGCTCGCGTTCTTCGTTTTATCAACTTGACCAACCTCTCTAAGGACATTTGATTATGCTGTTTTTTTTTTTTAATCCAGTGCCTGTCAGTCTGTCTTTTATCTTTTTCCCCTTTTAGTTGCTGTTTTAAACTTGTGCCTCGCGGTGCATTCCTAACGTAGTCTGGGCGCTAATGACCATTGACGTTGTGCGCCCTAAAACCACAAAAAAAGACATGCAGACTCAAGAAGGTCGCGGATTTAAGTATATAATGATGTATCAGGACCACTTGACAAAATTTGTTTCGTTACGTGCACTGCAAAGCAAGAGGGCAGAGGAAATAGCACATCATTTAGCAGATATATTTTTGACATTTGTTGCTCCTTGTATTTTCCACTCTGACAACGGCAGAGAATATGTTAATTCTGTCATAAACGAGCTGGCTGTATTTTGGCCTGAGTGTAAACTGGTTCACGGACCACAGACGCACAGCCAAAGGCAAGGTATTGTTGAACGCGCCAACCAAGACGTTGAAAAAAAATATTTTCTTCATGTATGAAAGACAACATTACCACCAACTGGTCAAACGGTCTTCGCTTTGTACAGTTTATGAAAAATCGGGCATATCATTCTGGTATCAAACAAACACATTACAAAGCTGTGTTTGGCACAGAACCACGAGTAGGGTTTATGACTTCGAGTTTGGCTCTAGATGTTATTAAGGAGATAAAAGATGAAGATGATCTTAAAGAGGCTTTAAATAAAATTAATGTGGTAGACGCAGAAAATGAGACACCTGACGAACTGGAACCCTCACACGACTCAGAGGAGATAGCGGTTATGGTTAGTGGCAATGGACGGATTACAGCTGCAGCCAGACAAGACGATGCAGCAGCTTTGCCCAGTACACGTATACAGTCTCCAACAACAGCAGTAGCCAAGCAAGAGGATCCAGAAGCCGTAGCTAGTAAGAGTGCGGAGCCTCAGATAACTCCAGCTTGTCACAAAGAACCAGAAGCTGAAGCTATTACGAAACGACAATCTCAAATACGAACAGCTAGAGAAAACGCTCATGAAAACCTGACGAAACAGGCCAAAAGGATGAAGATGGCTTCACAATGAATACACGCTACTCTAGAAATCTGTGACAATATAATTATACCGATTCCTGTTATCGACAGCGCAAAAGCAGATCTCCCCAATCTTATTGAAGTTGTTCTTCAGAATGATGAACAGGGCTTGCACAAGATTAGAAAGATATATGGGATACTCGACAAATTGTATTGCAGGTATGTATTTCTGAATTGATTTCAATAATTAAGGACAAAAGTTAGACAGTCATTACTTAATTGATTTAATGCTCCGAAAACGTCGCTAACTATTCAAGTAATTCATTCATATTTTAAGATTGAATACTTACATTGTAATATATTCTATATGTATTAAGTACCTAATCGCCTTTCAAACAAACTAATTAAAAGTTCTCTTCCAGATCCGAATTCGACGTGTCCAAAGAGAAATTCTTGCTGCTGGAAGACATGCCACAGACAAAGGTATCATTAAGAACTGCTGCCAAGATGGCAGCCTTAGGATCAGGACAAGAATTTGTTCGCTGTGTGTGTGTAAGAAGACATGTATTTAAAAAAGGTGCTTTTCTTGGGAAAAAGGAAAACTTTGTAACTCAAAATGTCAAGACAGTTTGCCTTGCAATAACATATAATCAAAATTTAATTGTAAAATTTTTTGGCACGTTTCTCCTTTATTAAGACTGTGGCAACTTTTGTCAAATGTATCAGTAATTTATATACTTTCACTGTGTGATTATTTTGTTTCCACTTTCGTAACTAATATTGTTAAAATGGCTGTAATTTTCCTTCAAATGTTTCTTCAGTGTGTGGTTATTTTTGTATTGCTGTAGTTAATATTAACGACTTAGATATATTATCAATATTCTCAATAAATATTGCATTGCACAATACAAAAATGTTTTTATTTTTTTTATTTCGACGAACAAGTAGTTACTCTTACTTTTAATATTTGCCCCTGAATAAATTTAATGAAAACTAGTTCTGTCTAGTTTAGTTAGGAAGCGTTCTTACTAGGTGAAACTAGTTGATACTGATAGCCTTAGTTACCTCTAGAACTTACTGCTGGTCAAAAGCGAAAGTCAGTTAAGCCTAGTTTTAACTAGGCAAAACGCGTTTTGATGAAGTGGCTCAGTATGCACTAGTTTTAACTAGTAACAACGCGTTCTAACTAACAACGGGTTTTCACTGTAATATATCTACCTCTAACTTATCCATTTCCCTTTCTAAATTTTTTAACTTGCATGCCTGATTAAAGGATCTGACATTCCACGCTCCAATTCGTAGAACGCCAGTTTCCTTTCTCCTGATAACGACATCCTGTTGAGCAGTCCCAGCCCAGAGATCCGAACGGGGGACTGATTGACTTCTGGAGTATTTTACCCAAG
Organism: Schistocerca piceifrons; assembly: GCF_021461385.2. Classification (NCBI taxonomy): domain Eukaryota; kingdom Metazoa; phylum Arthropoda; class Insecta; order Orthoptera; family Acrididae; genus Schistocerca; species Schistocerca piceifrons. The sequence goes on along the minus strand of NC_060138.1, from coordinate 34,212,239 downwards.
AGGACGCAATCATTTAACCATGCAGTAAAACTGCTGTAGTCCCTTGCTTTCAGCCGTTCTCAGCACCAGCACAGAAAGGCCGTTTTGCTTGATGTTACAAGGCCAGATCAGTCAATCATCGTGACTGTTGCCCCTGCAACTACTGAAAAGGCTGCTGCCCCTCTTCAAGAACCACAAGTTTGTCTGGCCTCTCAACACATACCCTTTCGTTGTGGCTGCAAATACGGTACGGCTATCTTTATCCCTGACGCACGTAAGCCTCCGCACCAAGTCCAAGGTCTCTGGGGTCGTGGGAGAGAATTAGAGGGAAAACGTATCGCAAAACTTTCCGTACTGTTGACCATGATATGGATGATTCTCGTGACACTACACATGCACTAGCACTTCCCAGATACACTGCGTGGTCAGTTACAGCAGCAGCAGCAGCAGCAACAACCTCATCAGTAACTTCCACTGTGGTAGGAGGCCTTCTCCTTCCAGATGCCACATCAAGCTCAGCCGTGTTTCCGAATTTTATTACCACCTTCATTATACCATGTAATGACATCAGGCCTGTCCCCAGACCTTTCCGTCAGCGATGCTCTCTCAATGCAACACTGTTTTATGCGAGCGGCAGCAAATTCCACTTTCAGTAACAGTGCACTGTTTCTCGTCTCCATAGCCACACTGTTCGCTCACGTTATGGCTAGCCAGATGAGAGCGTGGTTGTCATACTCTCATACAAACAGTTTGCAGCACCAGATTTGCACCTGAAGGAAAAAACAAATATTTTTTCCCGTGTAAATCAGTTTCGCATTAACGCATTAGAATATGTACAAGTTTCGTTGTCATGCGATAATTACAGCCCGCACTGGACCTCCAGCAGTAATTGCACTTTAATTAAAACCACCCTGTATGTACCCTGTCTTGGAAGCGACAATTAAAACTGTCTCTCTGTACACTCACTATATTCCTTATTCAGCACACACATTCTATTTAGTGGGCTGAAGTACAGTAAAATGTTGCTATCATTCCACTTCTTTTTTTGACATTTTGTGATAAATCCATCGTTTACCCTGATAACAAACAGTGTAACTCTTCACTGAATACGACAAATGAAAGATTTGGTATCCACATGGGTGTCTACTCATCAAGGTTCGAACATTACATAGACATTTAATGTAGGTATTCACTTCAACACTGAAATAACTTCACCGTGTGCACTACTGGTAAACGCAAAATATCGAGACAGTATTCTATCTTTTGCCACACATTCTACACCACGTGTGGTGTGATTGTACTAATGGCTTCTCTGATGCGGTGTTACATTGTCACAATATCACGAACTGCTGTTTTGTACACACATCCCCAAAGAAAGAAATCTAAGGGGATGGTGATGTGATGAGGTGACGGCGGCGGCCACGGAACTGGGCGCCCTCTGCCTGTCCACCTGTTGGGAGGCTTTCATTAAGGGATCCCTGGAGCCCAGTGATGAGGAGCGACATCTCCTTGATAGATGACAGTGTCTTGTATATCCCATGGATGGGGTACGGCATAATTCACCAACATGTCTAGGGGTTCACATATTCACTTATATTGATTTCGAGGAAGAAAATTAAGCCAGTCACTCGATCACACACAACCCACACCACAAAATAACGTTTCCAATGTCCCAAAGCTGTTTTCGTACAATATGAGGATCTTCTGATCCCCAGATCCGGGCATTACATTTGTTACCTCTGTCACAAACGTGAAATGTAGTTTCATCGGAAAAACACACACGCTTCAAGATATCATTGTCCTCATCCAAACCGTTCAGCATCTACACTGCATATCGTTCATGTTTTGGGCCATCATCTGCTTATATTGCGTGAAAAATTGGGACCTCGTATACATAAAGATTAAGACGTTTGCGAACAGCTTTATGAACTGTATTCTTGGGCGATCGAAGCTTGTCTAATCGGTTTCGGTGGCGACCTCGTGAATGCAGTTTGAGCTACCTGCCCAGAATCACCCGAAACAAGTGGTCTGCCGCAGCTTGAGGTGATTTTTTTTTTTTTGAAATGGGACACAGTTTCGCTTCACTGTGTTCGATGGTTTAGTTTCTTCTAGCCACACAACACACTGTTTTCTGTGGTGGCGGGGGGAATCGTTTTTACATTGTAGCTCACAAGGCGCTACTTTTCGCAAAAGTGTCGAATGAGACACAGTGCTATAGAAATTTAATGGGTTCCCTAGCAGACCTGTAACAAAAAAATACCATCATAGATATTTAATATACAAAGTGGGGTAAAAACTTATGGACACGCTGTATTTAATTCTTTCAGTGGTTGTAGTCAGCGATCGAATACTTAAGCACATTTTTCGTCAAATACAGTTTGACTGTTAAATCCCTCTCTACAACTGGACAGGCTGGCTGCAAGAGAAAAAGTTTGCAAAACTTCGAACATAGATAGCGAGGCAGTGGTCAGAGCATCACAGTCAATTATTGGGAATTAAAGTGTGTAGCCTTTGTTGAACTCTGAAGCTAAAGGCATAACGGAGAAATTGTGTAGTTTTGAAACATCCTTTGCGATTGCGAGTTGGGGTACAATTCTCGAAAGGTTCAGTGTTGTAAGTCAGCCAGTGTTCCGCAGTTGCACAGTTCCGTAGTTAGTCTCTCGGAAGAAATTAAAATGGGATACCAATTTTTCAAGAATCAATGTCAGAAGAAATTTGAATCACTTCGTAAAATTGCTCGAAGTTCGAGAAAGTGAAGTTAGGACAAGAAACACGATAAGAAAAACGAAGAAATTGTTCGACGAATATGATTCGGATATCAAAGAAGCTAATGGATTAGATGAGGTGCGGATATCCTTTTGATTTTGGATAAAGTGGCTGAAGAACAGAACAAGAATTTTTAGTCTTATAAGGATTTCAGTGAGCTATATGTATTCCGCAGCGTCGTGGTGCAGCGGTAAGCGCTGGGGTTCGTAATCCGAAGGTCGCCGGATCGAATCCTGAACCATTCAACAATTTCCCCCCGTGAACCATGGACCTTGCCGTTGGTGGGGAGGCTTGTGTGCCTCAGCGATACAGATGGCCGTACCATAGGTGCAACCACAACGGAGGGGCATCTGTTGAGAGGCCAGACAAACATGTGGTTCCTGAAGAGGGGCAGCAGCCTTTTCAGTAGTTGCAAGGGCAACAGTCTGGATGATTGACTGATCAGGCCTTGTAACACTAACCAAAACGGCCTTGCTGTGCTGGTACTGCGAACGACTGAAAGCAAGGGGAAACTACAGCCGTAACTTTTCCCGAGGACATGCAGCTTTACTGTATGATTAAATGATGATGGCGTCCTCTTGGGTAAAATATTCCGGAGGTAAAATAGTCACCCATTCGGATCTCCGGGCGGGGACTACTCAAGAGGACGTCGTTATCAGGAGAAAGAAAACTGGCGTTCTACGGATCGGAGCGTGGAATGTCAGATCCCTTAATCGGGCAGGTAGGTTAGAAAATTTAAAAAGGGAGATGGATAGGTTAAAGTTAGATATAGTGGGAATTAGTGAAGTTCGATGGCAGGAGGAACAAGACTTTTGGTCAGGTGATTACAGGGTTATAAATACAAAATCAAATAGGGGTAATGCAGGAGTAGGTTTAATAATGAATAAAAAAATAGGAGTGCGGGTTAGCTACTACAAACAGCATAGTGAATGCATTATTGTGGCCAAGATAGACACAAAGCCCATGCCTACTACAGTAGTACAAGTTTATATGCCAACTAGCTCCGCAGATGATGAAGAAATTGATGAAATGTATGACGATATAAAAGAAATTATTCAGGTAGTGAAGGGAGACGAAAATTTAATAGTCATGGGTGACTGGAATTAGTCAGTAGGAAAAGGGAGAGAAGGAAACATTGTAGGTGAATATGGATTGGGGGGAAGAAATGAAAGAGGAAGCCGCCTGGTAGAATTTTGCACAGAGCATAACTTAATCATAGCTAACACTTGGTTCAAGAATCATAAAAGAAGGTTGTATACCTGGAAGAGTCCTGGAGATACTAAAAGGTATCAGATAGATTATATAATGGTATGACAGAGATTTAGGAACCAGGTTTTAAATTGTAAGACATTTCCAGGGGCAGATGTGGACTCTGACCACAATCTCTTTGTTATGAACTGCAGATTGAAACTGAAGAAACTGCAAAAAGGTGGGAATTTAAGGAGATGGGACCTGGATAAACTGAAAGAACGAGAGGTTGTAGAGTGTTTCAGGGAGAGCATAAGGGAACAATTGACAGGAATGGGGGATAGAAATACAGTAGAAGAAGAATGGGTAGCTCTGAGGGATGAAGTAGTGAAAGCAGCAGACGATCAAGTAAGTAAAAAGACGGGGGCTAATAGAAATCCTTGGGTAACAGAAGAAATATTGAATTTAATTGATGAAAGGAGAAAATATAAAAATGCAGTAAATGTAGCACGCAAAAAGTAATACAAACGTCTCAAAAATGAGATCGACAGGAAGTGCAAAATGGCTAAGCAGGGATGCCTAGAGGACAAATGTAAGTATGTAGAGGCTTTTCTCACTAGGGGTAAGATAGATACTGCCTACAGGAAAATTAGAGAGACCTTTGGAGAGAAAAGAACCACTTGTATGAATATCAAGGGCTCAGATGGAAACCCACTTCTAAGCAAAGAAGGGAAGGCAGAAAGGTGTAAGGAGTATATAGAGGGTTTATACAAGGGCGATGTACTTGAGGACAATATTATGGAAATGGAAGAGGATGTAGATGGAGATGAAATGGGAGATACGATACTGCGTGAAGAGTTTGGCAAAGCACTGAAAGACCTGAGTCGAAACAAGGCCCCGGGAGTAGACAACATTCCATTGGAACTACTGACGGCCTTGGGAGAGCCAGTCCTGACAAAACTCTACCATTTGGTGAGCAAGATGTATGAGACAGGTGAAATACCCTCAGACTTCAAGAAGAATTTAATAATTCCAATCCCAAAGAAAGCAGGTGTCGGCAGATGTGAAAATTACCGAACAATCAGGTTAATAAGCCACAGCTGCAAAATACTAACACGAATTCTTTACAGACGAATGGAAAAACTAGTAGAAGCCGACCTCGGGGAAGATCAGTTTGGATTCCGTAGAAATACTGGAACAGGTGAGGCAATACCGACCTTACGACTTATCTTAGAAGAAAGATTAAGGAAAGGCAAACGTACGTTTCTAGCATTTGTAGACTTAGAGAAAGCTTTTGACAATGTTGACTGGAATACACTCTTCCACATTCTAAAGGTGTCAAGGGTAAAATACAGGGAGCGAAAGGCTATTTACAATTTGTACAGAAACCAGATGGCAGTTATAAGAGTCGAGGGGCATGAAAGGGAAGCAGTGGTTGGGAAAGGAGTGAGACAGGGTTGTAGCCTATCCACGATGTTATTCAATCTGTATATTGAGCAAGCAGTAAAGGAAACAAAAGAAAAATTCGGAGTAGGTATTAAAATTCATGGAGAAGAAGTAAAAACTTTGAGGTTCGCCGATGACATTGTAATTCTGTCAGAGACAGCAAAGGACTTGGAAGAGCAGTTGAACGGAATGGACAGTGTCTTGAAAGGAGGATATAAGATGAACATCAACAAAAGTAAAACAAGGATAATGGAATATAATCGAATTAAGTCGGGTGATGCTGAGGGAATTAGATCAGGAAATGAGACACTTAAAGTAGTAAAGGAGTTTTGCTATTTAGGGAGTAAAATAACTGATGATGGTCGAAGTAGAGAGGATATAAAATGTAGGCTGGCAATGGCAAGGAAATCGTTTCTGAAGAAGAGAAATTTGTTAACATCGAGTATAGATTTGTCAGGAAGTCGTTTCTGAAAGTATTTGTATGGAGTGTAGCCATGTATGGAAGTGAAACATGGACGATAACTAGTATGGACAAGAACAGAATAGAAGCTTTCGAAATGTGGTGCTACAGAAGAATGCTGAAGATTAGATGGGTAGATCACGTAACTAATGAGGAGGTATTGAATAGGATTGGAGAGAAGTTTGTGGCACAACTTGACTAGAAAAAGGGATCGGTTGGTAGGACATGTTTTGAGGCATCAAGGGATCACAAATTTAGCATTGGAGGGCAGCGTGGAGGGTAAAAATCGTAGTGGGAGACCAAGAGATGAATACACTAAGCAGATTCAGAAGGATGTATGTTGCAGTAGGTACTGGGAGATGAAGAAGCTTGCACAGGATAGAGTAGCATGGAGAGCTGCATCAAACCAGTCTCAGGACTGAGGACCACAACAACAACATTTGTATTTGTGTTAGAACTGAAGAAGCCAAGTCCACTCGAAATTCAGGAAGGGTAGTCCAGGATTCAACAAGTCTACAGTTCTGATCTCGAGAATTTAACACGTATCTAGTAGGATACCATGGCTGTAGTAAACCGCCGATAGAGAAGACACGACCGGATCAGTATTGACTGGAATACTGTCCTTTAAATTCTGAAGGTGGGAGGGGTAAAAGACAGGGAGCGAAGGGCTTTTTCCAATTTGCACAGAAAGCAGATGGCAGTCAAAAGAACCGAGGGGTATGAAAGGGAAGCGGTGGTTGAGAAAGGAGTGAGACAGGGTTGTACCTATCATAGATGTTATTCAATATGTATATTGAACAAGCGGTAAAGGAAACAAAAGAAAAATTTGCAGTAGGAATTAAAATCCACGGAGAAGAAACAAGATTTGCGAACTGAAATGGGGTTCCATGGTTTGTTAATATCACCCAAGGGTGAATGACGGAAGGTGTGGACCAAGGGCATTTGAGGTACTTCCTTCACTGTTTATTTTTTTTACAACACACTTCTGTATTAATAACATTGATAATACTTTTAAAAGGAAGCAACACAACAGGCCTTGTAAATTAATATGGCTATGAGCACTATGGGACTTAACTTCTGAGGTCACCAGTCCCCTAGAACGTAGAACTACTTAAACCTAACTAACCTAAGGACATCACACACATCCATGCCCGAGGCAGGATTCGAACCTGCGACCGTAGCGCCTTCTAAATCGCCCAACTGCATAAGTGAACTACTAAAAATAATCGTTAATATGTTTTGAAACACAATAAACTTCAACTCACAAATAGCATTCAGTTGTTTACTAATTAATATCTGTTCAAAGCAATTTTCCCACATAATCCACAACTTGAAACCAGAAATGAGTGCACTTCATTGCTATTAAATGTCTGCATAAGTTAATGGCCATACATAGTAACCTCTGAACAACGATTCAATTGACTTAAAAAAAAAAACACAACCACCTAAACATGTTTACAGAATTATGGGAAAGAAACGTATATACACCTTCTGTTTAGGAAATGAACCACTTTCGGCCTGAGCCACCAACAACATAAGTCGGTCTCTTTACCCACATGGAGCCAGTACGGGTTACTGGAAGGAAAACTAAACCGAGCACTGGTACACAGCGTCTGGTCCACCGCACTGCCCAGCTCGCAGCCCTGTCGCGTCGCGCTTCCACACCGGCCCTCGTACAAAGATGTCGGGTCGCTCTGGGACGGGTGTCTGCACAGAGCCGCCTGCCTGCAGGCCGGAGCACTGTGCGGTGAGGCGACCAGCAGAGGTGGAGGAGGAGGAGGAGGAGGAGGAGGAACAAGTGGCGCTGCAGGTCCTGTAGGCGTGTCAAGGGGGCGCTCCTCTGGTCCGTGACGTCGGAGGTGTGGGAGGGTCACAGTGGCTGCCGTGGCGGCTCGAGTGTTGCGTTGCGGGCCACCAGTGGAGGACGGGTGTAGAGTAGGAGGTACACGCCTGCCCGGCTAGCCGCGCGGTCTGACGCCGTGCTTCCCGAGCGGGAAGGCGTGCCGGTCCCCGGCACGAATCAGTCCGGCCGATTCGTGTCACGTCCGGTTTGCTGGCCGGCCTGTGGATGGTTTTTAAGGCGGTTCTCCATCTACCGCGGCGATTGCGGGCTGGTTGCCCTTATTCCGCCTCACTTACACTATGTCGGCGACTGCTGCGCCAACACTGTCTCCACGTACGCGTACACCATCATTACACTACCACACAGACATTTCGGGTTCCACTTTTGTGGTACGAGATGTTCCTGGGAAGGGGGGGGGGGGGGGGCAGGGTCCACTGGGAGCCGAATCACACAATAACCCTGGGTTAAGTGTGGGGTGGCGGAGGGGTGGACTGCTGTGGGGTTGTGGACCACTGGGTGTTACGGCGGGAAGAACCGTCTCCGTCGTTTCTAGGACCGCAGTTTAATACACAATACACGCGCTACACACCCCGTACATGTAGTAATAATGATGTTGTCGACACAAGTGTCACGGGACATGTTGACACGACCGAGGATTGCGCGAACTAAACAGTCAGAGCGAGTCCACACAGCTGCCTTCACTGGTCAGCGACGCCGTCGTCCCCACAAGCATTTGTACTCGAGTTACTGCACTTCATACACGACACCTCTCAAGTAAAGAATGAAAGTGAGTCAAACTCTTTCAGGATTCTGCGAGATGCCAAAAGGTAGCAACTTGGCGAACCTTTAGCCAAAACTGAACATTGCTCTTCAAATACACTCTGGCACACTCCACAGTAAGGTCTTCTTCCACTGTAAAATACACAAATAATTATTTAAGAAAATCACAAAAACAGGATCGTCTTAATTATTTCGGTGGCTTTACTGTCGAGTCAGATTTGACAGTGAAACTGAAGTAAGCGAAAATCGTAAATTTGTTTTCCAATGACAGAGCAAGGACAAAATCAAATGGTTCAAATGGCTCTGAGTACTATGGGACTTAACATCTGAGGTCATCAGTCCCCTAGAACTTAGAACTTCTTAAACCTAACTAACCTAAGGACATCACACGCATCCATGCCCGAGGCAGGATTCGAACCTCCGACCGTAGCGGTCGCGCGGTTCCAGACTGAAGCGCCTAGAACCGCTCAGCCACAACGGCCGGCAGGACAAAATCCCTTCTTATTTCAGTAGTCAGTGTTTTGCGTCCTGATACCTTCCTAAATGTAATGCAAATTGTTTGTATTGTTTCTGTTTAATTTGAGTAAAAGCACAATTTCAATGTTGACATTTATATGTATTGTGTGAATGTTTATTAATTTTTTCTGTTCGTATTTTTATTAAAATCACTCTTTTAAGTTCGAAAGTCAATCTTAAATAATTATCTGTGTTTCATATCGGTGGGTTGGTGGTGGTGGTGGTGGTGGTGGTGGTGGTGGGCGGCGGCAGCAGAGATGTTTTTGCTCAGGGGCGTCTCATGAATCCTAAGTACAGACTTGTCCACAGTCACTGACCTACAGCCATTCGAACGGAAACCGTTACTCCTGTAGTGCTGTCACAGCACCCTTGCTGCCTCAGCCAAATAAGGCGCTTATTAAATGCACTGGAGGATTCAGTCAACACTATCTGCTGCGAATGCACTGTCACAGGGAGACACACTTGTTCGATTCTCAGTCGCTCAACTGCACGACTGCAATGTTCTCGTGGAAACTGCCAACAGCAGCAAGGACCCTCAAACCTGTAACCACGTTATTGGGTATAACAACAACTTATAATCTGTAATTTTGCATACAAGCGAATGATCCATTTTGTGACGATCTAACTCCCATTATTTATTTTTTATACATAACGACATGGAATAAACACATGCCAAAAGTTAGTTCCGTACGGATACGATCTATTTCTTTTAATAATAAATTAAAGTCAACCACTGCAGCTTATGTCTATTTTCAGGCAATTCTCAGGGACCACTGTAAGGATTTTGGTATGGCTTTAGTTAATAGATTGGTTCACGGGGTAGGTTTGTGTATATGATTTATAAATATTTCTTAGAAAATTATATATATTATTTATCTATTTATTCATACTATGAATCATAGTATCTCCGTTCCATTTCTTCTGTGGTGGTGATCTGCTCAGAACATCCGCCCACAAACAGATTTTGCATACGCAGTGGAGAGTGAAGTAACAACACTATTTTCATCTAGCATTGAAAAACGTATTTCGGTTATTAGTCCAATATTTGATTACGTGATCCATTGTGTGAACTTAAAAAGTGGTTATTGGACATATGGTTATGTATTTTAAATATCAAACATATGGAGTGAAAATATTTTACTCGAATAAATGTGTCCACATTTTAAGAAAAACCTACCGGTGGTCGGGCTCGATCCTAGGACCTTGCTTTACACATAGATACATTCATATCCGCGCCACCAAATCTCCAAACATAATCTTAAAGTATTATCTGTTACGAACAGCATCAATAATTTTTAATGAGATTTTCTCGAGACTGATACAAAATTGTGCTTTATGCTTCTACCTATTTTCAAGTCTAGGCCATGAACTTGAAGTATATTTAAAAGTGAATCGAATGCGTGAGCGAATGGAGGAAGATATCATTTATCCAGAAGTGACATACGCCATCCGAAACGACTTAACCTTTGACCGCTGACAAGAAATCTTGGTTTTGGTTTCTACGTACTTCCTGAGACCCCTCGTATATAAGCGTGTGCAGTAGACTAAGTCTCACATTCCGAATCTAAGAGATCAGCGTGCGAATCATTCAACTCTCTTTTTTTCCACACGTTACGATTGCGACTAAGTTAAGAAAGTCGATGATTCGAATACTGAGCACGAAATGTTACTTCCTACATGCTACACAGCATCCTTGGTTTTGTTGTTCGCACTTCTCAAATCAGTGCCTGATTTTTGGAAAAGATGCGTGATGTGAGTACATGACGATCGTCGTGAGGACTGAGTTCTCCGCATTGTATATCGGGCTGCGAATGCTCTGGCGGATTTGTTCTTGCTAAGTATGCGTGAGGTTCCCTGTTCCATGCTTACTACTTTAACTGTTGCCTTAAGTACTAGATGCGATAGGTACTCTGCTTCCCGCAATCAAATTCACGGAAATCCAAGTGATGTAAACACATCCTCCATTCAAATGTGTCACAAACGTAACGGTAATTGCTGTGTTTAAAGAAAAGAACATATCAGCCATGACGAGCTTAAAACGGGGCAGGGGAGTTAACTGTAAAAAAAATTTAAATTCCCTCAGCGAGGTTCTTTCCATACAACAGGAAAAAGTGCACTTCGCTAACAGAGTTGTTACTACTAGCTGTAATGCTCATAGATAATTGTGTCTCGCTCACTGTTCGTTTTGTATGAGATGCAGTAGGTTCACATGAGATTGACAGTATGTTGGTAGAATCATGTTTTCTAGCCACTTATGTTCTGTACCAGTTAGTAAAACTTCGCAATTTAATGTAACGAATAGGTGAGCGGTCTCAAAAATTGTGTCAAGATGAAGCTTTCGCAGCTTAAGATGCCAACCGAACTACCAAGCCGTATTGGCTGCTGTGACGACCGAGAGAAAATCACTCCCCACGAACTCGGAAATGGGAATGACTGTCACACAACGGCCTGAATTTTGTGAATGGAATGGCCCTCGTAAATGACTTTTGGATGTCAGTTCTTCCACAGATAAGTAAACGTGTAATTAATTACAAGAGGATTTATCGAACTACCGAATTAACCCCAATATGTTACAATCATTCCATGTAAGTACATAGACAAGCAAGAAAGCAATAATTATATATTGATGTGAGCAACGAATTACGAGGTTAGAGGGACTACGAATTACGAACAACGAGGCGCACTTGAACCAGAGGTGGATTGCTTTGGCAACGTCCGTAAGAAACAAGTTGTTTGGGAGTGACCATCGTCGAAATAGATCATTCTCTAAAATATAAAACATATGTCTGTGCAATGATTGGCTCCATCGTGCAAGAAAAAGAAAAATGTTCAAATGTGTGTGAATTCCTAAGGGACCAAACTGCTGAGGTCATTGGTCCCTAAACTTAAACACTACTTAAAGTAACTTAAACTAACTTACGCTAAGAACAACACATACGCCCATTCCAGAGGGAGAACTCGAACCTCCGGCGGGGGAGACCGCGCAATCCGTGACATGGCGCAGCAAACCGCGCAGCTACACCGCGCGCTGATCGTGCAAGAAAGATGTTCCGTGCATGCAACTGACAAAAGCTGGTCAGTCACGTAGGAGCACTCGAATTCTTGATCTAGCGTTGAATGACGGAACCTAATCAGGTTCAGAAGCAAGACCGAAAAGCGCGATGCTGCTTTCCTTCCCAGTCAGGCTGCGCTGGGAGATATTCACACTGCAGGCGACGTGTCGGAGCGTCGAGCTCGTCACACAGCGGAGCCTGCTGCTAGCCGCTGGTCACCGCCCGCCGTGTGATCGGCTGACCCCCAGAAAAGCGAGTCCGGCCTCTGCAGTGCCAGCAGAGTCAGAACGTCTGCTTTTGCCCATCTCGAAGCATCGAACATCTGCTTCCCTGTCTCCATCCATCCAAAAAAAATTCTTTGTTTCCTCTAGGTTCTGCACAAAACCAGTGCAAAAGTATAGTACACCAATGAGAAGGCTCTACTAAATATTGGCCAGCTAGTCCAACACACCATTTTGCAAGTGTTTTACAAGTTATCCAATGGGCTGCCTTCTGGTGTGTATAATTTTGAGAAAATAAACTCCTACCTGTCACTTCTCAGATACCCAAGTAGTGGGACAAGAGGGGCATCACTCCACTCTGCACTGTTGTCAAATTTATTCAAGATCGCGGTTCCAAGATGGCGGCGACGGACGTGGCAAATTCACAATGATGTCATGATATAAGTTCAAATTTTTGCGTGGAAACAGGTCAACCGGGCTACCTCCACTAACCTATCCATCTCCTCCCGTCCCACCACTCTGTTCACAAACAAAATGGCGGGAAGTTCAAATTTTGACGCTAAAAAGAGGTCAGTTGGGCTACCTCCACTAACCTAAGCCATCCACCCTCCACCTCTTCCTTGAAATTGGCATTGAAAGGACTCAGCCTTGCTGGACTGCTGGATAGGATGGCTGTAAGTGTTCACTTTGCATGAAGTATACATTTAAACAATTTGAGTTTTCATAGGCTGCAGCTCTATCCAGTGTGTTCGTTATAAGGTCTTGAGTCCAGCTGGCCTAGCACACAGTACTGCCACTAGAGGTTATATCCTTTCTTTCAGGAGTGCTAGTTCTGCAAGGTTCACAGGAGAGCTTCTGTAAAGTTTGGAAGGTAGGACACGAGGTACTGGCAGAAGTAAAGCTGTGATGCTGGGGCGTGAGTCATGCTTGAGTAGCTCAGTTGGTAGAGCACATGCCCGCAAAAGGCACAGGTCCTGAGTTCGAGTCTCGGTCCAGCACACATCTCAATCTGCCAGGAAGTCTCATACCAGCGCACACTCCGCTGCAGAGTGAAAATCTCATTCTGAACACATGAACTGATCAACATTAAGAAAAAAAAGCGTCAGGATACGGTGGTATATAAAAATGTATGTGTAATAAGCTAAAGAATAACATAAAAATTGCCTTAACTGGCTATGGAACAGCTTCTTCCAAGGAAACCAGACAGAAATCACCCCATCTGTTACGGGTAAAGATCTTTCACACATATTCATAAGAGTTATGCAATGAACGGCAGAAGCGATTGTGTCAAAATTATTCGGTGTTGATGGAAACTGAAATAAAACAGAGATTTAGATGACGATACCCCTTACCACCAACCCCATTTAATTTATGTATCACGAAGAAACTGCACATATTTCTCGTCAGCACACTTTAAAATTTATTACGCATCTATAGACTCCATATTATTTGGAGGTCCCCGAGTAATTATAGCTGGTACGCAAAGACGTCTACAACTGGAGATGCATCTGTTTCCAAAAGCGAAACCTTAGCATAACGCCACAGTCGTCTAACTTCCCTAGAGACGTGCGTTAACGTGCCACCGCTCATCACAGCGCCGCCGAGTCAGAGCGGTGCCGCGACTTGACAGAACCGCTGGCAGCGTGTTCCAGGGGACGTGGGCTCACAGGTCAGCGAGTCGAGCCACGGACGTCTCCACGGCGTCTGGAGGGCCTGGCTGGGCACTCGCGGCACTGCCGATGGCCGGCCCCTACACCCCACCCTGCTCTGTCTCCCAGAGTACTCCCAAAGAACACAGTGTCGACCCTATGTCCGAGTGAAACGTTCGCCACCGTGCAGGCACAACATCTACACACGCGACAAAATACTTGAATTTTGCAGTGAGAAAACGCCCAGTAAAGTGGCAATAAAGAACATTTACCTGGCACAGTGCTCACCACCGCTGTTGTAGCCCCGATAACTTTGTGGCAAATGTTCTCGCCGCCTATTTGACTGCAGCTGAAAACACTTCGGTTCAACTCGACATGGCGCTATCCAGCTGTAATGGCTACCACTTGACAGATGTAAGAAAACGGCAGTATCGCGGTGCAAGAATGGTCACATGGATTATCCGTATGTCATCGACCAGGGGAAACGGCTAATGGCAGTATGACAACTTGAAAAGATTAAAGAGCAATTTGCGATACTACTAAATACACAGTTTTGACCTGTGACAGAATATTATTGACTTCTTGTGACGTCACCTCGCGTAGTACACTTAGAACTGAAATGCTCTATGGCGTTGTTCGACTCCACATTTTTGCTGATGTCGAGATAAATTGTTTTGTCTTGGCAATGTGTTAGGAACGATAGTGTTCTGTGGTAAAAATAAAAATTTGCACCGCTGTGCAGCTTTCTTCGCTGTACTCGATTCGTCTTCTCTGTCTCGTACTATTAATCTAAGACTGAATACCGTATTTGTATCTAATATTCTCATTCACGTCTTGATATAATTCCTGTAATGAAAACTCAACCTTTCATTAACAGTCCAAAAGATTGCCAGAAATTTGTTATCGCGTTGAATACATAGTCTGATGCACAGTCACCTTGCTAATTACATCGCTGACCATATACGAGTAGACATACAGTGTCTCAATTCCCACTTTATGCCATTAAACGTCTGACACAATTTGATGATAATCGAATACATTACATATATACAGTCACAAATTTAGTAAGCAGGTCACACAAATTCAAACAACGAAGTTTTCCAACTGAGTCACGAGCTACCAACAAGTGCTGCAATGTACAAAACTGACTTAAAAGTTTATCATACGAAATCAAGTTACCAATAGGTGTCTGGAACTTTCATCTGCATCCGAAAACAAACCTTTAGTTTACCAATAGTAACTTTCTATACACATAGTCAAAGAGAAGCATCTACGTTGTGACGACTGCAAATACAGGGTGGTCCATTGATCGTGACCGGACCAAATATCTCACGTAATAAGCGTCAAACGAGAAAACTACACAGAACGAAACTTTGCTAGCTTGAAGAGGGAAACCAGATGGCGCTATGGTTGGCCCGCTAGATGGCGCTGCCATAGGTCAAACGGATATCAACTGCGTTTTTTAAAATAGGAACCCTCAACTTTTATTACATATTCGTGTAGTACGTAAAGAAATATGAATGCTTCAGTTGGACCACTTTTTTCGCTTTGTGATAGATGGTGCTATAATAGCCACAAAGGTATACGTACGTGATATCACGTAACATTCCGCCAGTGCGGACGGTATTTGCTTCGTGATACATTACCCGTGTTAAAATTGACCGTTTACCAATTGCGGAAATGGTCTATATCGGGTTGATGTATGGCTATTCTGATCAAAATGCCCTACGGGCGTGTGCTATGTTTACTGCTCGGTATCCTGGACATCATCCAAGTGTCCGGAACGTTCGCCGGATAGTTAGGTTATTTAGGGAAACGGTAAGTGTTCAGCCACATGTGAAACGTCAACCACGACCTGCAATAAATGACGATACCCAAGTAGGTGTTTTAGCTGCTGTCGCGGCTAATCTGCACATCAGTAGCAGACAAACTGCTCAAGAATCGGGAATCTCAAAAACGTCGCTGTTGAGAATGCTACATCAACATCGATTGCAACCGTACCATATTTCTGTGCACCAGGAATTGCATGGCGACGACTTTGAACGTCGTGCGCAGCTCTGCCACTGGGCACAAGAGAAATTACGAATTACGGGACGTGACAGATTTTTTGCACGCGTTCTATTTAGCGACGAAGCGTCATTCACCAACAGCGGTAACGTAAACCGGCATAATATGCACTATTGGGCAACGGAATTTCTTTCTGTGGGGAAAGTTGAAGGATGTTTGCTATCGTGATCCACCGACAACGCCTGACAACATGCGTTAGCGCATTGTCAATGCATGTGCGAACATTACGGAAGGCGAAGTACTCGCTGTCGAGAGGAATGTCGTTACACGTATTGCCAGATGCATTGAGGTCGACGGACACCATTTTGAGCATTTATTGCATTAATGTGGTATTTACAGGTAATCACGCTGTAACAGCATGCGTTGTCAGAAATACGTTCACGAAGGTACATGTATCACATTGGAACAACCGAAATAAAATGTTCAAACGTACCTATGTTCTGTATTTTAACTTAAAAAACCTACCTGTTACCAACTGTTCGTCTAAAATTGTGAGCCATATGTTTGTGACTACTACAGCGCCATCTATCACAAAGCGAAAAAAGTTGTCCAACTAAAACATTCATATTTCTTTACGTACTACACGAATATGTAATAAAAAGTGGGGGTTCCTATTTTAAAAAAACGCAGTTGATATCCGTTTGACCTATGGCAGCGCCATCTAGCGGGCCAACCATAGCGCCATCTGGTTTCCGCCTTCAAGCTAGAAAAGTTTCGTTCTTTGTAGTTTTGTCATTTGACGCTCATTTCGTGAGATATTTGGCACGGTCACTATCAATGGACCACCCTGTTTATAACTCGTGTTGTAAGAAGAATAACAGGCTGACAGCAAGCTTCTTGGGTCGTACCTATCAGCACTGATGTGTCCCGCGCCCCAAAAGGTGGAGGTAAGACTTCCTGAAAAGCTCCCAAGCCCGAAAAGAGTTTTTAAGAGAGCGGCTCTCGTGCTGTGAGATAAGCTGTATCACTTCAGTGAGCAACATCGACAGCTTCTTCTCGGTTTCAGTAAGCGCACGATTTCGCAACGCCGCTGTTACAGCCTCTGCTGAAATCGCAGTATTGCTAATCAACGACACACACCCCTTACACCGACTGTGCATTGTTGCGAACTTTCCCAGGGATCGTCACTGCAGAAAAATATCCTGAGTTACACAGACCTCACCCGGAAGCTTTTATTACTGGTGACGTGATGCAGGAGTTTTGTATTCACGCCTGTTTAGAAATGTATAACACATAAGAAACCAAACTTAATCATGCATGAGGTGCTGATGACATCGGTCCTTAAATTACACGCTATGACCGATCAGCATCATTAAAGGGAACGTAGTTGTGCATTAAAACTAGTTACAAGTGAACAAAGAAATTAAGTAACTAACCCAGTAGTTCAAATATTTAAATACCGACAACATTTACCCTCGCATAGAACAGAGGGACAATAGTTTGTAGAAATTCTTGCGGCTGTAAAAAGGTCGATGCTCCAAGCATAAGCCAACTACCACCGTCATACCTTAGCAAAAGATCTTATCGAGAAACCGAGAAAAATCTGTTCGTAAGTAAACTCGCTAAGCGGGTCCAACGCTTCTATCCAGTCACTCGTTGACCAGTCTGGTGGGGCAGTAGAAGATAGCATAAGGAAAACCCGAGTTTTAAATTTCACATTTAGGATATCGTTCAGGTAGCAGAATCGTACAAACATACCGCTGTTTGACGGTCTTGGAGTACGTAGTAATGCGCATCCGCGGCGTGGCAAAGTATCTAGAAGAGTTGAAAGCAAATAAGTTGCCAAGTCCGGATGGATATCCAGTCCGTTTGTACAAAGTACTCTACGGTAATGATTCCTTACTTAGCCTGCATTTATCGCGAATCTCTCGCCCAGCGAAGGAAAACACAGTATGTGTTTCCCGTGTATGACAAGGGTAAAAGAACGGACCCGCAAAATTACAGATCATTACTCTAGCATCGGTTTTCTGCAGAATTCTTGACATATTCTAAGTTCGAATATAATAAATTTACTTGAGATGGAAAAGCTTCTGTCCACGAATCAGTAGGATTTTAGAGCCCTTCGCTCCTGCGAAACTCAGCGTGCCATCTTCTCACGTGACATCCTGCGAACAATGGACGAAGGGCAACAGGCGGATTCGATGTTCCTAGCTTTCCGAAAAGCGTTCGACACGCTGCCCCGCTGCAGACTGTTAACGAAGAGTACGAGTATACGGAATACGTTCCCAGAGACGTGAGTGGCTCGAAGCATTATAAAGTGACAGAATCCATTACGTAGTTCTCTGACCGCGGGCGTTCATCAGAGACGGGGATATCGTCAGGATTGCCCCAGAGAAGTGTGATAGGACGTCTGTCACTTTCTGTCTACGTAAACGATCTGGCGGAACGGATGGGCAGCAATCTGTAGCTGTTTGTTGATGACGCTGCGGTGTACAGGGAGGTGTCGTGGTTGAGTGACTGTGAGTCGACGCAAGATAAGACAGAATTTCCGTTCGGTGTGATGATGGCAGCTAGCTCTAAATCTAAAGAAATAGAATACAGATGAGTAGGAGAAACGAACCCGTAATGTTTGAATACAGCGCTAGTGGTGTGCTGCTTGACAGTCACGTCGATTAAAAACCTACCCATAACGTTGCAAAGAAATATGAAATGGAGCGAGCGTGTAAGGATGGCATGAAGAACGCGAATGGCCGACTTCAGTTTATTGGGAGAATTTTAGGAATGTGTCGTTCGTCTGTAAAGGAGGGCGCATATATGGCACTAGTTCAAATGGCTCTGAGCGCTATGGGACCTAACATCTGCGGTCATCAGTCCCCTAGAACTTAGAACTACCTAAACCTAACTAACCTAAGGACATCACACACATCCATGCCCGAGGCAGGATTCGAACCTGCGACCGTAGCGGCCACGCAGTTCCAGACTGAAGCGCCTAGAACCGCTCGGCCACAGCTGCCGGCATGGCACTAGTGTGACTCATTCTTGAGAGCTGCTAGAGCGTTTGGTATTGTCGCCAGGTCGGACTGAAGGAAGACATCGCAAGTGAAAGTCAGAATTACGTAAATATTTGAACAGTAACAAACAATACTTTTGCCTAGCAATACTGTTTAAAGAATAAGGAAAACGGTCGCCAGCCTAATTAGGCAAGAGAAAGATGAACGTTCTCGTTTAAGAAAGTAGGTGTGAGCAACTTTAACGGACAAACACAACCTATACTTGGCCACACGCGAGTGCAATGAACCCTGACACATACATATGTGTACGATAAGATTGAAACTAACAGCTAGAGCAGCACAAATTATTTGCGAAAATATAACAGATACCGAAACACACTATTACTTTCAGAGCTTGTTCAAAGTGAATGGTCTTTATAACATTACTATTAACGTTCACTGCAGGACCATAAATTGGACATAGGTTAAGTCTCTCTCAGTTAAATACTTTACTATTTAAAATGAAAGTTAATTGGGATCTACTAACAGCTTGCTTCTCACTTTCTTTCGAATAAAGAAATTATGGTTTTCATTAATAGTGGTCTTCCCGTTATTTGTTACCTAGCATTAGTACAATAGACAAACTGTGGATCCTGTTATACTATTAATATGCACTTCCAATACACAAGAGAGACAAACACTTAGCAATCATGAACATATAATTTTCTACTATTGCAGTTTTCCACTTTTACTACAGTGAAACACAATGTTGACAAAATTGCAAGAAACTGACTCACCTTTTAAAATTTACTACAGGCAGCAATCTGATCATTTGCTTAGAAAAACTTTATAAGCCTCAGTTTTATGAACTTCTAATCTTTAAAAGAAACAGCAAATTGTCTTTATTACCAATGTCTTCTACTTGCAAATAAATGATTAAATAGGTGACTTTGAAACTCCACAAAACTGTAAATTGGACTACACTCCTGGAAATTGAAATAAGAACACCGTGAATTCATTGTCCCAGGAAGGGGAAACTTTATTGGCACATTCCTGGGGTCAGATACATCACATGATCACACTGACAGAACCACAGGCACATAGACACAGGCAACAGAGCATGCACAATGTCGGCACTAGTACAGTGTATATCCACCTTTCGCAGCAATGCAGGCTGCTATTCTCCCATGGAGACGATCGTAGAGATGCTGGATGTAGTCCTGTGGAACGGCTTGCCATGCCATTTCCACCTGGCGCCTCAGTTGGACCAGTGTTCGTGCTGGACGTGCAGACCGCGTGAGACGACGCTTCATCCAGTCCCAAACATGCTCAATGGGGGACAGATCCGGAGATCTTGCTGGCCAGGGTAGTTGACTTACACCTTCTAGAGCACGTTGGGTGGCACGGGATACAAGCGGACGTGCATTGTCCTGTTGGAACAACAAGTTCCCTTGCTGGTCTAGGAATGGTAGAACGATGGGTTCGATGACGGTTTGGATGTACCGTGCACTATTCAGTGTCCCCTCGACGATCACCAGTAGTGTACGGCCAGTGTAGGAGATCGCTCCCCACACCATGATGCCACGTGTTGGCCCTGTGTGCCTCGGTCGTATGCAGTCCTGATTGTGGCGCTCACCTGCACGGCGCCAAACACGCATACGACCATCATTGGCACCAAGGCAGAAGCGACTCTCATCGCTGAAGACGACACGTCTCCATTCGTCCGTCCATTCACGCCTGTCGCGACACCACTGGAGGCGGGCTGCACGATGTTGGGGCGTGAGCGGAAGACGGCCTAACGGTGTGCGGGACCGTAGCCCAGCTTCATGGAGACGGTTGCGAATGGTCCTCGCCGATACCCCAGGAGAAACAGTGTCCCTAATTTGCTGGGAAGTGGCGGTGCGGTCCCCTACGGCACTGCGTAGGATCCTACGGTCTTGGCGTGCATCCGTGCGTCGCTGCGGTCCGGTCCCAGGTCGACGGGCACGTGCACCTTCCGCTGACCACTGGCGACAACATCGATGTACTGTGGAGACCTCACGCCCCACGTGTTGAGCAATTCGGCGGTACGTCCACCCGGCCTCCCGCATGCCCACTATACGCCCTCGCTCAAAGTCCGTCAACTGCACATACGGTTCACGTCCACGCTGTCGCGGCATGCTACCACTGTTAAAGACTGCGATGGAGCTCCGTATGCCACGGCAAACTGGCTGACACTGACGGCGGCGGTGCACAAATGCTGCGCAGCTAGCGCCATTCGACGGCCAACACAGCGGTTCCTGGTGTGTCCGCTGTGCCGTGCGTGTGATCATTGCTTGTACAGCCCTCTCGCAGTGTCCGGAGCAAGTATGGTGGGTCTGACACACCGGTGTCAATGTGTTCTTTTTTCCATTTCCAGGAGTGTATTTCCATCACTGGGAGGCTTTCACAAAACTACATTTACTACCTCCCATAATTTCATGAAATCCACAGTAAACCTGAATACTCTCTTATTACCAAAGATCAAACATCATTTAATTTTTTTAGGCTTTCATTTTTTACACAAACTAGGACACTCGGTAATCATAGTTCAAATGGAGAGGAACCTCAGAGCTATTGTAATAGGGAAAAAATCAAGGTAGGTACATAAATTGTTATAAGTTACCTTATATTTGTGCACACTAAATCGCCCAATAAGCTGATCCTTCAATGTACATTATTATAGCACTCCTTTACAGTGATTGCGCAATGTGGTGGCAACTGTATGTTTGTAGGCGGATTTGCAGACAGAATTGCTGGACTCTGGCCCTTCTTGGTGGCGATGATGAATACCAATTCTAGAATCGTTCCAGCTATTTATCCATCCATACGAGGCATTGGAAAGTAGCAGAAAAAGCCTCTCTCGGAACCACCACAATATGCAACCTTTACTTAGGCAGTGCACAGTTTGGTAGCTCGTCCCCGACTGACTCTTGGTTCCACCTTTTCTACCTAGGCCAGCCACAATTTGCGCGCGCTACACTGTTCCGTTCCGGAGGGGAACCACTACACCTTTTACATACAAACTAACTAAGAATCCAAAGTGAAGGTTAGCAGTTTACATAACAGCAAACAAACATTTTAAATAAACCAGAACATTTGCACATATCGACATTTCTACAAAAAATTATTCACACAGAAATTACAATTATATATAGTAAGTTTTGTTCCCTCTAAATAGGACAAACAATTTAAATGACAGATACACTACATTGCATAGAATCAAACCATGACATCAAAGTTCTTACAAAGGAAGGAGTATACAGTTTCGTGTTATAAATTCAATCAATAAACATTTACAGAAGCTCAACGATGTAACATTAAATAAAACAAAAGCAAAATAAATCAGTAGAGTATGAGAGATATGGTGTTAAAATGGGGCGCTCAGCGGAACTGACGGACTTCGAGCGTGGTCTGGTGATCGGGTATCTCTTGTGTCATGCGTCTGTACACGAGATTTCTACACTCCTAAAAATCCCTTGGTCCACTATTCCCGATGTGGTAGTGAAGTGAAAACGTGAAGGGACACGTACAACACAAAAGCGTACAGGCTGACCTCATTTATTGACAGACATAGACCGCTGACAGTTGAAGAGGGTCGTAATGTGTAATACGCAGACATCTATCCAGATCATCACACAGGAATTCCAAACTGCATCAGGATCCACTGCAAGTACTATGACTGTTAGGCGGGAGGTGAGAATACTTGGATTTCCTGGTCGAGCGGCTGCTCATAAGTCACACATCACGCCAGTAAATGCCAAACGACGGCTCGCTTGGTGTAAAGAGCGTAAACAATGGACGATTGAACAGTGGAAAAACGTTGTGTGGAGTGACGAATCACCCACACCTTGCTTGCACCCCTTTTGGTTTTGCGTGGCAGAATCACTGCAGAGTCCTACATTGATGTTTTCAGCACCTTCTTGTTTCCCACTGTTGAAGAGCACTTGGGGTATAGCGATTGCATCTTTCAAAACGATGGAGCACCTGTTCATAATGCTCGGCATGTGGCGGAGTGGTTACACGACACTAACATCCCTGTAGCCGGCCGCTGTGGCCGAGCGGTTCTAGGCGCTTCAATCCGGAACCGCACGACCGCTACGGTCGCAGGTTCAAATCCTGCCTCGGGAATGGATGTTTGATGCCCTTAGGTTAGTTAGGTTTAAGCAGTTCCAAGTTCTAGGGGACTAATGACCTCAGATATTAAGTCCCATAGTGCTCAGAGCCATTCGAACCATTCGAACCATTTGAACCATCCCTATAATGGACTGGCCTGCACAGAGTCCTGACCTGAATCCTAGAGAACACCTTTGGGATGTTTTGGAACGCCTACTTCGTGCCATGCCTCACCGACCAAACATCGATACCTCTCCTCAGTGCAGCACTCTGTCAAAATGGGCTGCCATTCCCCACGAAATCTTCCAGCACTTGATTGAACGTATGCCTGCGAGAGTGGAAGCTCTCATCAAGGCTAAGGGTGGGCCAACACAATATTGGATTCCAGCATTACCCATGGAGGACGCCACGAACTTGTAAGTCATTTTCAGCCATGTATCTGGATACTTTAGATCACATAGTGTGTTAGGAGAATGATTCTTGGGCTCAAATGGGAATCGCTGGAGGGAAGATGGCGTTCTTTCTTTCATGGAACAATATCGAGAAAGTTTAGAGAAGCGACATTTGAAGCTGACTGTAGAACGATTCTTCTGTCGCCAACATATATTTCACGTAAGGGTCACGAAGGTAAGAGAAATGACTGATCGTACAGAGACATGTAGACTGTCGTTTTTCGCTCACTCTGTCTGCTAGTAGAACAGGAAAGGAAAATAGTAGTGGAACAAGGTATCTCCCGCCACGCACTGTATGGTGGATTACGAAGTATCTATGTAGATGCATGTGTTGATGTAGTATTTACGGGTGCGACGATGGAAGAGTGGTTATCGACAGCTATGTTTGTACATTTTTTTTTTACAAAAGATATCCCAGAAAGAAAAGCCATAACTGAATACTGTTGCACTGGGGGATAGTGACCACAAAGGAAGATCACGGTTAAATGCACGCGACAAGAAACGCTGGACAGAAGCAAAGCTAACATTGCATCGACAGTGAGCAACTGTTAGAAGACCTCACATGTATTCAGGTCACGTGAATCGTTTCTCGGGGGACGCTGTTGCACACAAGCGATTCCATACCTTGATGACTACCGCAATGTGTAAAATGGCGACGGAGATCTCCAACTTGATGTTCTGATAGACCTATTCTGTAGTCGTTCACACCACTTAGGCACTGCAGGGTAACGTTACGAAACGAAGCTAGAAACGATGAACATAATTACGAAGTCTATTAATGGTTAGGAGTTAAAAGCCATGCCACTAATATTAGGATAAGAAATTTATCATGCAAGTGCCGTCTCATGGTGATATAGTGTTTGTCAAATTAGTACAAGAAAAACATAAGTTATATACACTGAAGAGCCAAAGAAACTGGTTCACCTGGCAAATATCGTGTAGGGTCCAAGCGGGCGCGCAGAAATACCGCAACACGACGTGACATGGACTCGACTTATGTCTGAAGTATTTCCGGAGGAAACTGGCACTATGAATCCTGTAGGGCTAGCCATAAATCAGTAAAAGCACGAGGCGATGGAGATCTCTTCTGTTGCGGCGTATAGTCAAGCGCCGGAGAGCCAGTCGGGAACGACAGAGAAGAGATGGCTGTGAGAAGAGGTCAGCTAATAGCACGCTGACCGACCCCTCTCCAGGACGACAATGCGACAGCAGCGGTCCCTATGGGAAAAGGACATAAGCGTCGTGCCCGACAGGTCGCGGCCCAGTTGGAGAGTAGCTACAAAATTAGCGAGTTCTATTGCTGCATCGACACTAGTTACTTTGTTTGTAGGATCTATATAACACGGACTTGGGAATTGTTTATACTTAAGAACATTTCTTATTTTGCACGCCGCCCTTTGCTTGCGACACATCTGTGTAATTGACAAAGTTTGTATTGTGATCTTTTCTTTTTGTAATAGAACTCATTAATATGATTTGTTTGAATGTTGTCTGGAGATCCAAGAAAGCAGGTTCCTCGACACACAGTGTTTGACGACTAAAACGAACTAAATTCCGCCCGAACACGCCACGAAGACACAACGGTATCGACCGGCCGCCGTGTCGTCCTCAGCTCACAGGCGTCGCTGGATGCGCATACGGAGGGGCGTGTGGTCAGCACACCGCTCTCCCGGCCGTATGTCAGTTTACGAGACTAGAGCCACTACGTCTCCATCAAGTACTGCTCCTCACTTTGCCTCACAAGGACTGAGTGCACCCTCTTCGCTCCGTCACCCATTCAAGTGTTAGCCCAGCCCGACAGCGGTTAACGTCGGTGATCTGTCGGGAACCGGTGTTACCACAGCGGCAAGGCCGCTGGCATATTTCACGACTAAGCTTGATTTAACCTTTGGCGACGAGGCGTAAGAAGATCCCAGAGCCTGGCTACCATGAATTATCTTTTGTTGTGGGCTTTGGTGTTTTGCTTGTGCTTTAATTCTAACCTGGTCTTTTCTTTGCAGTATTTATAGTGTCTTTGCTAGTCAGTGTTTTCAGGTGGGCGTTGCAGAAATTTTCTTTGCTTGTGTGCTTCTTTTCCTTGTTTACATTGTTTGTTTATTGCATTTGTCTATTGCAGTATGAACAACCCACCCCTCCCACCCCCTGCTCAGGTGCCACAGCTGCAACCGACAGATACAATGCAGACACAGCAGGTCGCCACGCTGCTAAACATGGTACAGCAGCTGCTCACCAATCAGGCCGCCAGTACAGAGCAACAGGCAACAATAGTGGCTCCGACGGTCATTCCACCTTTACACCAGTCTAACAAAAAATTCGAGGACTGGCTCCAGTGGTAGCAATAATATGAAGCCCCGCAAAATAAATGTCGTGTGACTATGGCTTCCCGTCGGGTAGACCGTTCGCCGGGTGCAAGTCTCCATTTGACGCCATTTCGGCGACTTGCGGGCAATGGGATGAAATGATGACGATTAGGACAAGACAACACCCAGTCCCTGAGCGGAGAAAATCGCCGACCCTCCCGGAAATCTAACCCGGGCCCTTAGGATTGACATTCTGGCATTCTGTCGCGGTGACCGCTTTTTTTTTTTTTTTTTTCGTTGTTTGGTTGTTGCGGACGTCACATGACATCCGTTCATGTTCGTTTGTTGATCCTTCCACGTAGTTTTTTATTACAGAGGCCAACCAGCTCTCTGACCGAACACGCTCAGCTACCGGGGGCAGACGGAGCCCACGTAATAGTTCATAATGTACCACGTGCTGTGAAGCTACATTAGTTTTTGCCCATGATAGGAAGATCAGTCTTTCGCCTCATACAGAATTGATTCCCTAACGCCACTCCGAGTGAACTTTCCTATGATCAGTTTGAAGATTCCCTAACTAGCTATTATGACCAACAAGTGAATGTGGTGACAGCTAGGTACCAATTCTTTAATTGCAAGAAAAGGTCAGAACAAACTCATCGCGAGTGGGTAACAGATTTGCACGGTGTGACGAGGAAATGCAAAATCAGATGTACATGTCGTGCTTTATATTGGGATGAAATGCTGCGTGATGCGATCATGTACAATGTAACTTAAATCAGGATTAGAGAACAAGTTGTGAAACAGTCAGATCCATCATTTCAGCACTTTGTACAATCTGTAGATGAGTGATTGAGGTGCAGCAACAGCAGCAGCAGCCGATAAATTTGAGCAGCCACCAATTTGTCATCCCTTGCTTACGACCTGCCCATTAGATAGCAACAGCCCACCTGAGCCACCCCACCTAAACATTTCCCTACACAGGTGAACAGAATTAGGTCGTGCGCTCGGTGATATTCACGGCACAAACGCCAAAATCTCCCAACCAGGCAAGCACAGCGTTAGGCTTGTGGCAAGCAAGGTTACGTAAATCCGCATGTTTGCAACGGAACAAACAAGAATTCTGCTCACTCACAAAAATCTCGTCACAAGGCCGATGTGATCAATGCAGTGTATTCAAAGTGTATTCATAAAAACTAGCCAGGAAACAGTTTCTTCAAAGCTACGCCAGTTCAACAAACTCTTTGTTTATTTGCATATTAGTGGAAAATGTGTGAAATTTTAGTTGGACACGGGTGTCTCTGTTACATTGCTGAATTGTGTAACGTAGATGAGCCGCAGTGGTCGAGCGGTTCTAGGCGCTTCAGTCTGGAAACGGGCGACTGCTACGGTCGCAGGTTCGAATCCTGCCTCGGGCATGGATGTGTGTGATGTCTTTCGGTTAGTTAGGTTTAAGTAGTTCTAAGTTCTAGGGGACTGATGACTTCAGATGTTAAGTCCCATAGTGCTCAGAGCCATTTGAACACACACGAACTGTTAGGCTCCCCACGCCTGTCTAAAACTAGCACGCAACTGATGGCTCAGAATGGACAAGACATTCTCTTTCTCGGAAAATGTACTTTGCCTGCCGTGTATCACTCGCATACGCGAACTGTGACTTTCACTGTGCTACAATCACGCGATTATGAGAATGTATTTCGCCTTGATGCATTTGATTTGTTTTGTTTTGTTTTCAAATTCAGGACAATGTGTTGTCAGTGACTGCACTCAATGCCAAAGAGTGTAGCTCAGTTACTGAAAGAGTTCCCTGAACTCTTTCCTGAAGTTTTAGGCAAGGCTGAAAGTTTTGTTGCACATACTACTAACAAGGGAACCTCCCCATCGCACCCCCCCCCCCCTCAGATTTTGTAATCCCCCCAGGGGGTCCACAACTCTTTTGTGGATACGTGCGTAGCGAGCACGGGACCCCGAGCTAATGTGGTCCTCCTTCCTTTTCAGGCTGCATACCCTCCCTTTCCGCATCCTTCCCTGTCCCCCATCTTCCCCCCACCCCTCACCTCTGGCTTTTTCCTTCCCTTCCTCCCCCTCTGCGAGTATGGTTTGTGCCTACGTCTGGAGAAGGACGCTCGAAACTGTTACAAATTCCTTGCTTTCTATACTTGCAAGACTTCGTCCTTCCTCTGTCCTTCTCTTTTCCTTCCCTCCTCTCTTTGCACTTTTCTCCGCTGCGGCTTTTGAGACCCCTCTTCTTTCCTTTCCCTTTCTCTTTTTTCCTCCCTGTGCGTGTCTGAAGGCCGACCCACGCACTTCCATGCGTAGCCGGTGACGGGGTAACGCGTAATTCCCCGCCCCGGGTAGACAGGTAGGACACGTACATACCCCCTGGTAACGGCCAGGCCCAGGGAGGGGTGATTACCCGAGCTGATACCCTCCGAAAGTGCCGATTGGTCCCTTCGTCCGTTTGTCGGGAGGTGTGACCTGAGGTGTGAACAATCACCTAAGGCGGGTGTGCCCTCGGTGAGGGCCCCCACAAGGGAGGAGCGCGCCATCGGAGACGCCGGTAATCATGGGGGATTCTTCCGCAATGGTTTCCTCACCTTCCACTATGTCTGCTCACAAGCGTAAAGTTCACTGAGTCTCAGCCACAGACAGTTCTTCCATCGTTGCCACAGTTCCTTGCTGTTTCTCGGTCTGACGAAGGTCACGACTTCTCCACGGTCAACCCTTTCATTATTCAGAAAGGTGTCGATGCAATTGCAGGTCCTGTAAAGTCTTGTTCCCGATTACGGAATGGCACCCTGTTGTTAGAAACAGTCAGTGCCCTCCAGGCACAAAAATTGCTGCGTACCTCACTACTACACACCTTCCCTGTCCGGGTGGAACTGCACCGTACTTTAAATTCCTCGCGTGGAGTCGTTCAAACACGCTCCCTCGATGGATTGTCTGATGAAGAAATTCAGCACTACCTGTCTGATCAGGGCGTAACGGCTGTTCATAGGTTTATGAAAAGGGTTGACACGAACATCATTCCAACCAGCACTGTCTTCTTGACATTTGACACAGTTCAACTCCCATCGAAAATCAAAGCAGGCTATGAGATAATTTCCGTTCGCCCTTACGTCCCAAACCCTACGCGTTGCTGTCGGTGTCAGCGGTTCAATCACACCAGCCAGTCCTGTTCCAATCTCGCCAAATGTGTTATGTGTGGCAAGGATGCCCATGAGGGTGCTTGTCCACCTCCATACCCTCGCTGCATCAACTGTATGGGTGACCACGCTGCTTCCTCTCGAGATTGCCCCATTTTTAAGGACGAAAAGCTCATCCAGGAAATTAGAGTGAAGGAAAAGGTGTCGACCTTTGATGCTCGAAAATTATTCGCCAGTCGACAGCCCACCGTGCCTCAGACAGGAAAATACAGCACTGTCCTTGCTTCTCTTGCGACCTCACCTTTAGTACCACGGTCGTCAGATCGGCCAGCGCAAAGATCGCCCGTTCAACCTCACCACTATCGCCTGCCCACTCTCTGGCTCACTCTTCGTCAGGTTCTGCTAAATCTCGAGCCCAAAAGTCAGACACCAAGACTTCGAAAAAAGAGCATACTCGTGGCGAGTTTTTACGTACCGCAACTTCCCAACCATCGGTTCCTCCTTCATCTAAACATCATACTTCCAAGAAGGCTACAAAGAAACCCAGTTCATCTCCTTCTCCGCCAAGGCGTGTCCCATCTACAGCACCACCTGGCGGATATCGCCCTCGGCCGTCTTCTGTGTCGCCGAGGCGCACTGCTAGCGGCCGATCAACCGGCCGATCGCTTGTGGCAGGAGCTGCTCCTGACCAACCTATGGATCAGGATCTTCTGCCTTCGGCTGAATGCCATTCCATGCTATCGGTCGCAAGCTCTGAGCAGTCGTTGAGTTGGCAGCGACCTTGGTCACATTCCTCCATTTTCTGTTCACCCTATGTCCATTATCCACTGGAATACCCGCGGTATTCGAGCCAATCGGGATGAATTGTCGATCCTCTTGCGATCCTATTCGCCGGTCATCTTCTGTCTTCAGGAAACAAAGCTGCGTCCCCATGACCGCTTTGTTCTCCCCTCTGCTGAAGGCACTCCAGCACATGGGACTCATGATTCTTCTCCATGAAACTCTCCATTATCACCCAATCCATTTAAACACTTCCTTCCAAGCTGTCGCCATCCGTCTTTCCCTTTCCGGATACACATTCTCTCTTTGTACTGTATACATTCCATCGTCTACACCAATGGCACGAGCTGATCTCCTTCATCTTCATGGTCAGCTTCCACCCCCCTATTTGCTGGTTGGGGACTTCAATGGCCACCACCCGCTTTGGGGATCTCCACATCCTTGTCCACGTGGCTCACTATTGCTAGACGTCTTCCACCAAGCGGATCTAGTTTGCCTCAACACTGGGGTCCCTACATTTTTGTCTGCCTCCACGACAAATTTATCTCATTTGGACCTTGCGGTCGGTACTGTTCCGCTAGCTCGGCGCTTCGAATGGTTCGCCCTTGATGATACACACTCAAGTGACCACTTTCCATGTGTCCTTAGACTGCAGACTCAACTGCCATATATGCGGCCGCGACGCTGGAAGTTTGCCCAAGCCGATTGGACACTTTTTTCGTCTCTAGCGACATTCGATGACCGTCACTTTCCCAGCGTCGACGATGAGGTCACACATATTACCGACGTTATTCTTACAGCTGCGGAACATTCAATACCACGCACCTCCGAATTGCCCCGGCGGCCCCCAGTTCCTTGGTGGAACGAGGCATGCCGTGATGCAATACGTGAGCGGCGACGTGCTCTCTGCGTTTTCCGCCACCATCCTACTTTGGCCAACTGTATCCGCTATAAGCAGTTCCGAGCGCGATGCCGGCGTGTCATCCGCGATAGCAAGAAGGAAAGCTGGAAATTCTCTATTAGCTCATTTAACACCTTCACTCCCTCCTCGGAAGTTTGGAGTCGGCTTCGACGGTTCTCAGGCACGCCTAGTTTCTCCCCGGTCTCTGGGCTCACTGTCGCGCATGATACATTAGTGGACCCCGTCGCAATTTCTAACTCACTGGGTCAGCACTTTGCTGAGATTTCGAGCTCTTCAAATTACAAGCCAGCGTTTCTCCCGAAGAAACGTGCAGCGGAAGTGCGACATCTTGCTTTCTCCTCTCAAAATCGCGAAAGCTACAATACTGTTTTCTCCATGCGGGAACTCCAACATGCACTCTCTTCTTCTCGCTCCTCCGCCCCAGGACCGGATGGTATCCGCGTCCAAATGTTGCTGCATTTACCACCCCATAGTCTGCGTTACCTCCTTCGCCTTTATAATCGAATTTGGACCGACAGTACTTTTCTCAGACGATGGCGGCAAGCTATCGTCGTTCCTGTTCCGAAACCTGGAAAGGACAAACATCTCCCCTCTAGCTATCGCCCCATTGCTCTCACGAGCAGTGTATCTAAGGTTTTGGAGCGTATGGGGAATTGCCGTTTAGATTGGTGGCTGGAGTCCCGAAGTCTTCTAACACCTGCCCAATGCGATTTCCGAAAGCATCGTTCTGCAGTTGACCATCTTGTTGCTCTCTCCACTTATATCATGAACAATTTTCTCCGTAAAGGCCAAACAGTAGCAATATTTTTTGATCTGGAGATTGTATACGATACCTGTTGGAGGACAGGCATCCTCCGCACACTGTTCTCTTGGGGCTTTCGAGGTCGGCTGCCCCTTTTTCTTCGCGAATTTATGGCAGAGCGCACATTTAGGGTGCGGGTGAACACTACTCTCTCCCGTACTTTCTCCCAAGAAAACGGGGTACCCCAGGGCTCCGTGCTGAGTGTTGTACTGTTTGCCATTGCCATAAATCCAATTATGGATTGTCTCCTTCCTGATGTCTCGGGCTCTCTCTTTGGGGACGATTTTGCGATCTACTACAGCTCTCAACGGACCAGCCTTCTTGAACGACGTCTTCAAGGATGTCTCGATCGCCTCCACACTTGGAGCATCGAAACCGGCTTCCGTTTTTCTCCCAGTAAGACCGTTTGTGTTAATCTTTGGCGACGTAAGGAGTTTCTTCCGCCCTCCTTACATCTAGGTCCTGTCAACCTTCCGTTTTCAAACGTCGCTATATTCTTGGGTCTTATGTTTGACAGAAAACTGTGCTGGTCTTCCCACGTTTCCTATCTTTCGGCTCGCTGTCTGCGATCCCTTAACACCCTCCGTGTCCTGAATGGTACCTCCTGGGGAGCGGACCGAGTGGTCCTTCTCCGCCTCTATCGCGCCTTAGTGCGCTCGAAATTGGACTATGGAAGCATAGTCTACTCCTCTGCTCGGCCGTCTATTCTTCGGCGTCTCGACTCTGTCCACCACCGTGGATTACGTTTAGTGTCTGGAGCTTTTTACACCAGCCCTGTGGAAAGCCTTTATGCTGAGACTGCTGAACCTCCGCTGTCCAATCGGCGAGCAGTCCTTCTGAGTCGTTATGCTAGCCATCTGTCTTCCATGCCTGCTAATCCAGCCCATGACCTTTTTTTCGACGCCTCCTTTGATGTAGAGTATGCAGGCCGCCCCTCCTCCCTACTACCACCGGGAGTCCGCTTCCGTCAACTGCTCCATTCTCTTTCCTTCCGCTTTCC
Source organism: Schistocerca piceifrons (assembly GCF_021461385.2). Lineage (NCBI taxonomy): Eukaryota > Metazoa > Arthropoda > Insecta > Orthoptera > Acrididae > Schistocerca > Schistocerca piceifrons. The sequence goes on along the minus strand of NC_060138.1, from coordinate 34,179,805 downwards.
TAAAACCTTCTTGACAACTTGGGGTACAGCACCGCCTTGGTTCCGGCCCCGGATTTGCCTGCTCCGTGACCTTTGTCGATTTCCCATGGATGGTACCCCTTCACTTGTTTATCGTCGGGCATTTGCTGCTCTATGTGCACAAATGACGGACGCCACATTTATTTACACCGACGGCTCGAAAACATCGTTAGGTGTAGGGAGTGCCTATATTGTTGGCGACACCCCAAATCACTTTCGGCTTCCCGACCAGTGTTCGGTGTATACTGCGGAGCTTTACGCTGTTCTCCAGGCTGTCCACTACATCCGCCGCCATCAGCGGATACAGTACGTTATCTGCTCAGATTCTCTCAGCTCTCTCCTCAGTCTCCAAGCTCTTTATCCTGTGCACCCTCTGGTCCACCGGATTCAGGACTGTCTGCGCTTGCTCCACCTGGGGGGGGGGGGGGGGGGGGTCTCAGTGGCGTTCCTCTGCCTCCCAGGACACGTTGGTATCTGTGGAAATGAGGCGGCCGATATTGCAGCCAAGGCTGCAGTCTCTCTTCTTCGGCCAGCTATTCAATCGATTCCCTTCGCCGATCTACGGAGCGTTTTATGTCGTCATGTTGTTCATTTATGGCACGCGCATTGGTCGACACTTCCCCATAATAAATTGCGAGACGTGAAAGCTCTTCCTTGTGCTTGGACCTCTTCCTCCCGAACGCGTCGTCGGGAGGAGGCAATTTTAACTAGTCTCCGGATAGGGCACTGTCTTTTTAGCCATCGACATCTTTTAAGCGGCGATCCTCCCCCACTCTGCCCCCACTGCTCACAGCTGTGGACGGTAAGACACCTTTCAGTTGAGTGCCCCTATTTTAATCCGTTACGCTCCCGTCTACAGCTATCGCCTGATATATCGTCGATTTTAGCAGATGACACGCGCTCAGCCGACCGCGTTCTCCAGTTTATTAGTGCCAGTGAAATGACGTCAGTCATTTGAAGCTTTTTTTGGGGGCAACCAACCCCTTTCTGTAGTGGATTTTTAAGCCTTCCTTCTGCTTTTAGTTTCTATAATTTTTTGACTTTCGTTCCCATTGCTGCTGGTTTTCAATTTCGGTTTTTTACGGTTTCCTAAGTCATGGACCGGGCGCTAATGACCATAGCAGTTTTGAGCCCTAAAACCAAAACAAAAAAAAAGTTTGTCGCATGAACTGCAACAAATGAATGCAACAGTTTCACAGTCGCACAGTCGCACAATTTTCCCTGTGCTATGTCAAAACATATGTTTTTTGTTTTCAAATTTTTCCGTGTGTAGACCGTCAAATCCTGCATGTGTCCAAGCAAATCTGAACATGTCCTGGAATTTTGGGGGGCGAAGTTGATTATGTTTGAGTGCCTTAACTTTGATAATAGTCTGAAAATAAAAAATTTTTCACTCGAGGGAGGCTTGAATCAAAGACTTTTCGTTTCCCAGCTGCTCACGCTAACAACTGGACCACGGCGCTTCAGAGTTTATAGTGCCCTTGATGCTGCCTATCTTGCGCATGGACTACTCAGTTTGTATATTTTGCTTTTTTTTTCATAGTTCCACACAACTTCTTCTTGTTTTCTCGATTGATCTGTGTTCAGTTTTTCAAGGCCTATTCACTGTGCCAACTTGCAATTAAATCTGAGGGGGGTGCGATGGGGAGGTTCCCTTGTAAGAAAGAGAATGCGCAGCCGAAATGTTATCGGGCCAGAACTGTTCCAATTGCATTGCGTGATGAAGTCGCTGCGGAACTCAAAGAATTGGAAGGCAGTGAAGCTACTGCGCCTGCACAAGCTAGTCGATGGGCAAGTCCACTGGTTTTGCTCCCAAAACCTTTAGGTCGCATTCACCTCTGTGTTGCCTAAGTAAACAGTCAGCCCACTAACTGTCAATGATAATTATACATTGCCACGCCCAGAGGATCTCATGGACAGCTTAAGTGCTGGTCGCTACTTTTTAAAAATTGATTGGCACGACGTTTATCTTCAAATATCACTAGATGAAGAATGTCAAAAAGTGTGTATTGTGAACACTCATTTGCGCTTATTCCAGTATTTGCCTTTGACAGTACTTCCACACATACCATTTTCCAACGGTATTTGGAACAGCTGACTGCACAAGAGCCCAACTGTTCAAACTACTTGGACGATATTGTCGTAGCAGGTCGTACACCTGAAGATCGTATTGAAAGTTTACTTGCTTTGTTTCGAGTGTTACCTGATGCAGGACTAAAATGTAGACTGGACAAGTGTTGCAGTATCTTGGTCATGTCATAAACAGTCACGTTGTACAGTTTCTACAATCACATTTGTTAGCCATACGTGACCTGCCAGTTCCGCGCAATGTCACAATTGCAGTTAGTTTTAGGAGAAATGAACTATAATATTCGGTTCATACCGAATGCTGCACAAATCGCAGCTCCTTTGCATCGCTTGCGTCGAAAGAACGTCGCCTTTGTTTGGACAGATGAGTGCCAAGAAGCTTTCTCAAAACTTAAAGAAGCATTTCTCAGTGATCGATGCTTGGTTCACTCCGATTCTGACAAAGCAGTTGTGTTGCAAGACGACGCTTCCTCTTACGGAATAGGAACAGTGCTGTCGCACAGAACTGGTGATTAAGATAGGCGTATTCCTTTCGCACCATAAGTGTTCTCCAAGGCTCAGTGTAACTATTCACAAGTAGAGAAAGAGGCATTGGCTATTGTGTATGGCAGAAAATTCTGCTTAGTAACGGATCACAAGCCATTGCAGTCCTTGTTGCATCCAGCGCGAACCGCCCAAAAACTGCAAAGATAGGCTTAGTTGTTGTCTCAATCCGAGTACGAGATTGTGTATCGGCCGACAGCTAAACATGGTAATGCGGACGCACTTTCACGTCTTCCGATTAGCCGCGACACAGACTTTGACCGGCCCCTCGCTTCAGTCTGGAACAGGCAACCATGAAAACCAACGGCTCAATGTGAACAGACTGGCTTCGATAATTAAATAAGTACTCAACCTTGATGTCCTGGGTCGGTGAGCCACGAACCTCGTAGCAATCGGAACAGCTCCCACACACTCCGACACTGCGTGTAGACCGCCAGCGGGCCCTGCCCACTGTGCCGCGCGGAATTTCCTGGTTAACCCACACCAACCAACCGACTGCTCGCACATCAGCACGGAGACAGCACTAAACTAACAGAGCAGCTGAGATCACAAGCTACACACAATTTCACAAACACTAGGACGAAGAACGCAACCAATGCTAAAAGCAGTGACCGAGCAATGACACGGTCGACCCACAAGTTGAGACACACACCGCCAACTCACAAACCAACCGCAGAGAGCAAATACACGTCGTCTGGTAAGACGACCAACCGACGATGAATCGAGACCGTCCCCAGTTCAAGCCACGTGTGCCGGCGACGGCCGGGTGAGTCACGGCTGTCGAAGCCTCACCACTGCTCCAACCCGACTGACTTCCACCGCGTCCCAACTCTACGGCTGCCACGTCCGGACTGCACTGCAGGCGCATTCGTACACGCTGCTCGACAGACGTCAACTGGGAAGTAGTAGCAGACAGCAAAGATAATACGGCAGGGCTATATCGATAAGCACTGCTGCTGCCGCTCAAGGGCAGGCAAAGCAACAACTCAGTGACAACAGAAATTGAAACTAAGATAACGAGGTGTCAGTATGGTTAGAAACAGGATTTAAAATGAGATACGGAGCGAACACGAGTCGCGCACGGCACACTCGGTTCACGTCAAATGAATCTGAAACATTCTGTGAACGCAGCCCAATGGCATACAGCATCTAACTAGTGCACCGTTCCACCCACAGTCAAACGGCGAAGCGGAAAGTTTTGTCAGAACCCTCAAGCAGCAGACTGCTAAGCTTCACTCCGCACACACTAGGGATCAAGCATTGCAACTGTTTCTCGCCTCTTATCGTTCGCATCCACGAGATGGACCATCGCCGGCGGAATTGTCACAGCCGCCACCATCGGACACCGCTCTACCTGTTCCATCCTCCTCTGAGCCCGGCGCCGAAGGAAGGTCGCAAGCGCCGCTTCGTGCCGTGTGTTATTGTCTTTTACAGGGTTCTTTGCTGCAGCACACGGTGAGCGCGAGGCGAGATCCTTCGTCAACTTGGAGCATGCATGTACCTTATTTCAGGCCCAGACGGATTGCAGCGCCGATATCACAGTCAGTTTCGCCACTGTCATGTGTGCGGTGATCCTCCTGTGTCTCTTCCCCCAGATTCACGTATTATGAAGACGGCGCGGCCACAGCAGCCGCCAGACGGTGTCATCACGACAACGCGGGACGATCCCGTGGAGACGGAGCCTTCGCCTCCTCTCGTCCTACCGATGTACCTGGAGCCGCCCACGCCGCAGCAACCGACGCCCTTTACATCTAGCCATGGGCCTCAAGAGGTGGACGCGCACGCTTCTTGTTGTTTTCCAGGCACGTTTCCAACAGAGCGAAAACCGGGTGGTGGGGTTCGACTGAAAGTGAGGTTCCCTGCAGCCACAGCTTCCAGCCCATCAGGACGTCAAGGCGTCCACGCTCCCGACTGGTCGCGGCCCAGTTGAAGAGTCCAAGATTAGCGAGTTCTGTAGCAGCATCGACTCTACTTACTTTGCTTGTACAATCAATGTAACACAGACTTGGGAATTGTTTATACTGAACAACATTGCTTATTTTTCATGTCACCCTTTGCTTGCGACACATCTGTGAAACTGACAAAGTATTGTAATCTTTTCCTCTTGTAATAAAACTTATTAAAACGATTGTTTTGAATGTTGTCTAGCGATCCGAGAATGAAGGTTTCCTAGACACCCATATTTGACGACAAGGTTGGATTTAACATCTTCTGAACAGCACGTTGCAAGGCATCCGAGATATTCTCAGTAATGTACGTGTCTGGGGAGTTTGGTGACCAGTGGAAGTGTTTAAACTCAGAAGACCGTTCCCGGAGCCACTATGAAGCAATTCTGGACGTATGGAGTGTCGCATTGTCCTGCTGGAATTGCCCAAGTCCGTCGGAATGCACAATGAACACGAATGGATGCAAGTGATCAGACAGGATGCTTACGTACGTGTCACCTGTCAGACTCCTTTCTGGACGTATCAGGCGTCCCATATCACCCCAGCTGCACACGTCCCACACCATTACAGACCCTCCACTCCCTTGCTGACATGCATGGTCGATGGATTCATGAGGTTATCGGCACATTCGTACGTGTCTATCCGCTCGATACAATTTGAAACGAGACTCGTCCGACCAGGCAACATGTTTCCATTCATCAATAGTCCAATGTATATGCTGACGGGCCAAAGCGAGGTGTAAAGCTTTGTGTCGTGCAGTCATCAAGGATAGACGAGTGGGCCTTCGGCTCCAAAAGCCCATATCGATGATATGATGGCCCGGCATTGAAATCTGCAGCAGTTTGTAGAAGGGTTCCACTTCTGTCACGTTGAACGATTCTCTTCAGTCGTCGTTAGTTCCGTTCTAGCGGTATCTTCTTCTAGCCCCAGTGATGTCGGAGATTTGATGTTTCATCGGATCCCTGATATTCAGGGTACACTCGTGAAATGGTCGTATGGGAAAATCCCCACTTCATCACTACCTCGGAGACGCTGTGTCCTATCACTCGCACGCCGACTATAACACTACGTTCAAACCCACTTAAACCTCGATAACCTGTTATTGTAGCAGCAGTAACCGATCTAACAACTATGCCAGACACTTTTTGCCTTATATAGGCGTTGCTGACCGCAGCGCAGTATTCTGCCTGTTTATATATCTCTGTATTTGAAGACGCATGCCTATACCAGTTTCTTTGGTACTTCAGTGTACAAAAAACATAAATACACTCTAAGACAAAAAACGACGCATCACGAAAGATTTATGCAAATTGCTCAAAAATTTATATGTATACACGTATCGACGGACAATGCAAAATTGTAAACTTCTGGGAAAAGCGCAATTTTAGAGAGCAGCTGACAAATACTGCAAACGGGGTACATGTCGATTCCACGAATCGACGAACTTCTCGACGTTTGAATAGAAAAAATGCCACTAATATGGATAAAATGCTGAGTAATTTTAAGCAGCGTAACCACAAAAACGGAGCAACAGAGATAAAATGTGTTGGGTTATCCGCTAATGATGATATTCAGCTGAAATAGATTTCTCGTAACTAAAAATGGTGTTCCAGCGGTAGTCACAAAATTTGTCTGTAAACGCAAAAGTCCGGTGGTAAGAGGGCTCGAATTACAGCAGCCGAAAAGCGGAAAAAGTGAGATTCAAAAGATATCCAAACTGGGGAGGTAAATATTATGTGTGTCAACGGCAACAGAATTGTACCTTATGGATGAAGAGTGTAGTGTGAAAAACATTGTGTATAAATAAGGGTCTTTCCATGTATAGTTTTTAAGAGTTTCTGTTTTGTATGATATATTCATGAATTAAAAATGTATGTGATAAAGTAGGGAGGCACAATTTAGTACAAGAAGGGAGTATATATTGGTTGTGCAATTCGTGGTTCGCAGAAGTCGGCAGAACAAAATTAATTTCATTATTTGTATAACAGAGGATTCAACTGTTCATAAGACCTACAGATAAAACTTCAAGGGGTGTCTTAAATGTGATACTTTTACTAGATCTAATTTTCTTGTGGAAACTGTTCGCACAAAAACTAGTGTGAAGAGGTCATCAGACATCACTAAAATTTTAATTGTTTGTGAGAGTAAAACATGTAGTAGTAGTAGGTCAAAGCCAGCGTCACCCCACTCTGAATTTTTGCCAAATTTATTCAACATGGCGAATCCAAGATGACACCCATAGCTGTGGCAACGTTGCAGTGACGTTGTGACGGGAAATTCAAATTTTGACGGGAAAATAGGACATTTGGGCTATCTCCACTAGCCTAACTCACTTTCCCTCCCCTCCCCCTGCCCCCTTTCCCCTCTCTCATCCCCTCACCAGCCTTATATTCCCCTGCACCATCTGGAAATTGGCAGGAGAAGTACTCAGTCTATGCTGGGCTGCTGGATCGCATGGACGTTAGCCTCTATTTTGCATTGCATTGTTTATTTAAATAGTATGAGTTGTTACAGACAGTAGCTCCACACAGTATGTTCACCATGAGGTCCAGGTCCAATTGACCAAGTTCACAGTATCGCCACCGAAGACCACAGTCGTCCCTCCCCCTCTCCCCACCCATGACGTAATCAAAGATGGTGATCAGCTCAAACTGATGAATGCGTGTGCTGTAAATGTTGAGTGTTCGATAAAAGTCCAGCTGAAGCACGAGAGGCGAGATGTTCTCCCACTCTGGCACATGCATCCATGTGAACAGTTGAGGAAATGCTGATGATGAGCAGGGATGAATTTATGTGTACTACATGCAAGCCCACAGCTGAGGTCTGTTTCCATAGCCCCTTACACAATGACTGGAAAGAAAAGATAATGCCTTTCGGCCAATAAAGGCAATGCAATGGCATGGCGAACATTCAGTTCAGTACTCGTGTAGATAGATGCTTGTGCTGGGACCGCCTGCCTTTTCTGAAATTTCCTAACACTCCACATAAGCTTTGCCCTATTCCACATGAGCTATAGGTGTTAACCCTGAGGGTTGGGGACCGACTGAACTAGTTCACAACACAACCACCAGAGAGTACTGTCCCCACCCCCTCCCCCCAACATCATCTCTCCCATGATGTAGTCCAAGATGGCGGTCCAGAAAAAAAAGGGCAAGAACCAATAGCAACCCTAAATCTGGTCATGTGTTAGACTTCAGCCAGTAGGATGGTGGTATCTGGCGACGTCACTGGAGGAGGTATGGGGCAGGCTCATCAGCTCTGTGACCCCAGCCTCGCTCAGTCAGCCAGCAGCAGCAGCAGCAGCAGAGGAAGAACAGGAAGGAGATTAAGCTTAACCATTATGGCCATTTTAGAACCTGTGACCATTAACTGGACGTAAATATATGAAACTGCACCCAGTCACTTTTTTAATATTTATTTATTATTGCATGAACCGGTTCATCTTCAGATGGTTTTCTAGAAGTTACTTCACTATTTCTAGCATAATGCTGGTTGCAGGCTCTGTGACAAGAAGATGGAACACACTTTAAAGTATCGCCATGGCTATTGTTTACCTATCAATATGGATGCATAATTTTGTTTCTTACTTATTCGGACAGTGTGGACGGCTTTTTTCGTTAGTAGCCATCTGTCGGCTTCCATTTTGTTGGCCAGTTGGTACATCACTTGACATATTTTTAAACAGTCTGTATTTATTTACACTGTGACAAGGAAACTTAGCCAGCATCCAGCTGTTGATTCTAGCAAAGATCTTGGCGGAAAGATATGGAGTAGGTCCATTTTGCTCAGAGATGCAATTTTTTCTTGTTTACACGTGTTAAAGTCGATGTAATGGCAAGTAATTTAATCAGACTGGTGATAACATGAGAGCACAAAATAAATAAATAAATAAATGAATAAACTACAGGAACAAACTTCAAGTGATCTGATGTCTTACAAGCCCAAGCTTGCAGGGGCGAGCGCCAACATGTTGATCTCTGCGGTGGCCAGACTTGTAGCGACCTCAGCTGCCATCTTGTCGAGACCTGCACCGACCTCTGAACCTGTGGCAGCAACAGCCTACAGAACGTCTGACCCGTAGCGAGCACGTGGGATCCTGTAGCACACGTAGCCCATTTGCTGGAGCAGGACAAGGAGCTGTTATTGTCTGTCCCACTCATCGATTTGTGTGATGAGGACGCGCAGTCTCGTCCCAACACATCGAACGCTGCTGGTGGTCCTAAACAACAGCAAGATACAAGACAGTACTGGTCACTGATATACGACCCATGCCAGCAGAACATCCCTTTGCTAGTACTGGCACACAGGGCAGATGCTGTGGATAAGAAGGTATCGAGTGTACCCATGTATTTCAGTTCAATATGCTGATTAACTCCCAGTGGAACAAAACATGTAAACGTGGGTATAGAAGCACATCGTGACTGGGGCTTGCATGTAGGAATATAAATTGTAAACGCATCGAAGGGTGTTAAAGTGCCTATTTTTGAGTGACTACAGAGTATTATCCAACTCATACCCCCCTCCCCCGGACATTCGCCTTAGTGGTGTGACATTATCTGTTGCAACATACAACAGAGTGACTCTGCACTATGTGTGAAATCGGCTGACAAGTGTGTCTATCTACGGCACGCCTCAGTTATGAACTTACACGACCTGGATACTGCGCTACACCTTGCATTGGAGAGCTTGAGTCATTGGTTGTCGAGCCTAGAATCCGCATGCAATGATGTAAACTTCCCACGTCTGCATAGCGTACATGGTGATGATTTGGAGCATTAACTTTATTTGCACATGAACGCAGAACCAAAAGAGAAACAGGTTAAATGTTTGTGTGAATAACCAGAGTAATGTGAGGCACCCATTGCCTTGAAGGAGGTCTGTGCGTAATTTATTCCATGTCAAAAAGCTTTGCTTGGGAAATACTGCACAGGTGCGAAGAAGAAGAAGAGGAAGAAGGTAAAGAAAGAGTCTGATGATTTTTTTTAAATACTGCACCTCATGTATGAAATTTAAATAAATAATATATATACATAGAATCTCAAAGAGTGTTCGTGTTTTGTTTCATACCTCTCTCATCATAGTCCAAGTTCTACACTTATTAATATCATTATTTTCAATTCTACACCTATATCATGCCCCAAACATATCTTCACCAGTCATTGACAAAATGAATGATGAAGTGACTCTTCAAGGGCAAAATATATAGCTGATTTCTCTACGCAGCCAGTGTAGCTAAGTTGGTTAAGTGATGCAGGTATAGTGGTTACACATACTATTACCGTCCTTACAAGTCAATATGTGCCAACTACAAGTCAGAACCTGGCGCAGTCAGTATCATGGCAGGGTGGGTGAAATATCATCACAAGGACTTTCTCATTGTGGATCCATCCAAATCTGACAAGACTTATTTCGTCATGGTGCCGGTCGCGGTGGCCGAGCGGTTCTAGAGGCTTCAATCCGGAACCACGCGACTGCTACGGTCGCAGGTTCGAATCCTGCCTCGGGCTTGGATGTGTGTGTTGTCCTTAGGTTAGTTAGGTTTAAGTAGTTCTAAGTTCTAGGGGACTGATGGCCTCAGATGTTAAGTCCCATAGCGCTCAGAGCCATTTGAACCATTTTATGTCATGACGCTGCTAACACATGTAGATGGAGTCCGATTTGAACGTATTTCCGTATTGTCAAAAACAGTATTTCAGCCCAAGTCTCAACCATTACAGGAGACATTGCGCGGTGTAAAAGGTGTTACCTACAAGACGTTCAGTGAAAGCAGTGATATCCTCCCACCTGAAGTCAATCTTCGTATTTGAAAATGTTCCTGTGGAAAACCAAGAGCAAACTCGAAAATATTTCTGTTGCGGTTGTCATATGGGTGCTGATATATTTTATCTAGGAAAAACATATTCCAGATTCCGGAAACAGTTGGTTAGGGATAATGCGAACCTCATTATAACCTTCAAACAAGATAATCTGAATTTAAAACACATTTACCATGCACATGTGGGAACTGACATGTTGTTCAATGATTTTGTAAAAATACGTGCTGATTGCTGGAATCATTCGCAGTATGGGTTTCTCGTTATTGATAAAACAAGAAAACTGAATGATGGTTGGTACAAGCGAAACTTCCAAGAGTTTCTGTGTATATAACCTGGTAAGAGAGTTGAGTACATCACCATGGACAAATTCGGGCACATGTCTAGCTCTCAACCCGAGAGGATGGGTGCACACAGACAGAACACTAGCTTGTACATGGATTCAAGGTATTGGGTACGAAGTTTGAGGCATGCACAAGGAGCTAGAGACGTGTTGCCAGACTCTTCTGAGAATGATCATTGCATTAAATGAGATAATTAATGAAGTCGGAAAGAAAGTAACCGTTTTAACTGATAAGGTCGAGGCTATTGAGGGGAAAATAGATGTAGAGGTCGTTGTTGTTGGGAAGGGGAGCAGGCAGATAATAAGAGGAACAAGAGCGGATGTGTAAAGTCTCAGGCTGTAGAGACGTCTGAGTAGTATTCACCGAGATGTCAACGAAGCAGAAAGTCATTCAAGCGCGGAAGGCCATTCGAGAGAAATTACGGTTATTAAGGTTAGGGCATAGGGATCGACAGCAAACACCAAGAGACGAGGCCTTTAACCCTTTGACTGCTGTAGACGAGTTCACTCGTCATGCTGTGTGCCGCTCCCTGGGTGCTAATGACGAGTTGAGTCGCGGCCGCCGGTTTTCCCCTCAGCGGTGTTGACGAGTTGAGTCGCGGCCGCCGGTTTTCCCCTCAGCGGTGTTGACGAGTTGAGTCGCGGCCGCTTGCCGGCCCCTGAGTTCTGATGACGAGTATAGGCGCGCCGCTACCCGAGTGCCGATGACGAGATAACTCGGACAGCGGACTTCCCGTCCCATGTCTCAGTAGCCTTTCGCAGTTCTGGCCGCTAGCTTGTCTGTCGTCAGCCTAGGCTTCGCACTACAGTTCACTGTTCATCGGTATTTACATCAGTGTTCTTCGCGTCCTGTATTTTACAAGGAAAATGGCGAGACGTCGTGGTTGCACTGAGGAAGAAATCGTGGAGATTCTTACGAGGAGATTTTGACGAAAGTGATAGCTCTTTCACAGAGTCCGAAAGCTCTATTCACAAACCGTTCACGTCAGCAGGGCTGTCAATGTGGTCTCATGTTTCAACGAGAGATGTTGGTTGTTCTGAATCTGAAGAATCGAAAGTGACAGTGAAACGCCTACAAAGGAAGCGCGCCTTAGTGATATATTTGACTGGAAAGAAAATGACTTTCAGCCTGTTAACCACGCATTTGATGATACGCTGTCGGGACATGTGTGTCAAATAGGGAATGAGTCAAGTGTTCTGTCAGTTTTTATGATATTCTTTAGACAAGAACTGATGAAATACACTCCTGGAAATGGAAAAAAGAACACATTGACACCGGTGTGTCAGACCCACCATACTTGCTCCGGACACTGCGAGAGGGCTGTACAAGCAATGATCACACGCACGGCACAGCGGACACACCAGGAACCGCGGTGTTGGCCGTCGAATGGCGCTAGCTGCGCAGCATTTGTGCACCGCCGCCGTCAGTGTCAGCCAGTTTGCCGTGGCATACGGAGCTCCATCGCAGTCTTTAACACTGGTAGCATGCCGCGACAGCGTGGACGTGAACCGTATGTGCAGTTGACGGACTTTGAGCGAGGGCGTATAGTGGGCATGCGGGAGGCCGGGTGGACGTACCGCCGAATTGCTCAACACGTGGGGCGTGAGGTCTCCACAGTACATCGATGTTGTCGCCAGTGGTCGGCGGAAGGTGCACGTGCCCGTCGACCTGGGACCGGACCGCAGCGACGCACGGATGCACGCCAAGACCGTAGGATCCTACGCAGTGCCGTAGGGGACCGCACCGCCACTTCCCAGCAAATTAGGGACACTGTTGCTCCTGGGGTATCGGCGAGGACCATTCGCAACCGTCTCCATGAAGCTGGGCTACGGTCCCGCACACCGTTAGGCCGTCTTCCGCTCACGCCCCAACAACGTACACCCCGCCTCCAGTGGTGTCGCGACAGGCGTGAATGGACGGACGAATGGAGACGTGTCGTCTTCAGCGATGAGAGTCGCTTCTGCCTTGGTGCCAATGATGGTCGTATGCGTGTTTGGCGCCGTGCAGGTGAGCGCCACAATCAGGACTGCATACGACCGAGGCACACAGGGCCAACACCCGGCATCATGGTGTGGGGAGCGATCTCCTCGTCTCTCACGCGGTCTGCACGTCCAGCACGAACGCTGGTCCAACTGAGGCGCCAGGTGGAAATGGCATGGCAAGCCGTTCCACAGGACTACATCCAGCATCTCTACGATCGTCTCCATGGGAGAATAGCAGCCTGCATTGCTGCGAAAGGTGGATATACACTGTACTAGTGCCGACATTGTGCATGCTCTGTTGCCTGTGTCTATGTGCCTGCGGTTCTGTCAGTGTGATCATGTGATGTATCTGACCCCAGGAATGTGCCAATAAAGTTTCCCCTTCCTGGGACAATGAATTCACGGTGTTCTTATTTCAATTTCCAGGAGTGTATATAGCTGACGAAACGAATCGGTTTTATTTATTCACCAAGGAGAATACTCCTGAATCAGTGCATTCTCGAATCTCACAGTGGAAAGATACTGGATATGAAGAAATGTATTGTTTCATAGCTGTTTGTCTTCTGATGCCTCGCGTGAAAAAACTGAAAATTAGCGAATACTAGATCAGAAATGTTCTTCTAAATAATTTTTAGTGAACTCATGACAAGAGACCGCTTTTTGTTACTTATGAGAATGTTACATTTCAGTGACGACTTTGACAGTACTGGAGGAGACAGATTATTCAAAATTAGGAACATTGTCAATAAAGTTCGTACAGCTTTCCGTTGTGCATTTAATCCATATCAGAAATTCTGCATTGATGAAAGTTTGTTATTATTCAGAGGATGCTTATTTTTCAGACAATTCATTCCATCGAAACGGAGTAGATTCGGTATAAAAATATTTGTGTTATGTGGTCGTAAGACTGGCTATGTCTTGGAGTTCATTGTTTGTACAGGGCCATCGACAGGAACTGAGTTCCACAATTTGGGGAAGAATGGTGACATATTGACTACACTTATGAAGCCCTATTTAGAATGTGGACATACCCTTTACGTCAATAACTGGTACTCAAGCCCAGGCTTGTTTGCTTGACTTCACAGGCATGGGACGAACGCATGTGGTACTATCCGTAAGAACAGACGCAAAAGAAACTGGAACGTGGAGATATTCAATTTATATGTACTCATACAAAGCTTGCTATAAAGTGGTGTGACAAAAGGGAAGTGTGGATGTTGACCACATGTAACACCATAGATATGGTTGACACAGGAAAGATTGACAGGAATACTAGAGAAAAAATTAAGAAACCACAAAACATTGTAGATTATAACTTGAATATGGGAGCGGTTGACCGTTCTGATATGCTGCTTAGCTCTGTCGGATATATACGGAAAACTATAAAGTGGTATAAAAAGTTCTTTTTTCACGCTCTAGATCTGTGTGTTTTAAATGCTCATGTCCTACACAGATCGCTAACAGGTCGTAAAATGACGATAGCACAGTTTCATCTGCACTGGTAAGGAAACTTACAGAAACGTATGCGTTAGAGCGCAGCAAAGCTGGCAGTGGAAGGTGTTTTGATGATAATCCTCTAGGATTTTTGGCAAGGCATTTTCCAGACATTATAACAAGTGAGCAATCCAAGAACAGTGCTCTAACGCGTAGATGCATTGTTTACTGGAAATAAAAAGTGAGTCGAGAAAGCAGGTACGAATGTAAACTTGCAAGGTACCATTGTGTGTCGTATCCTGTTTTGAAAATACCACACAAAACAGAATTACTAATTGCAGCATAGAACGAATACAATAATGGTATGGGGAAAAAACTTCGAAAAAAAAATTATAAAAATGGAAAAACAAAATTTTTTTATTAACTTCGTCAGTGCCGGTCCAAAGCCTGGAGCAAAAAGAATGGGAAACATATTCACAAAGTGTAAAAGTAACGCCTAAATTTACAGTTCATGACTTTGAACTTTCTCTGTAAGTGAATTTCATGAGCTAACAAAAAGACAGAGATTTCACAGCTTTCAAATGTGGTTGTTGAACATAAGTATTCAACAGATTTTCCAACAAGTATTTGGTCGAAGAAACAAATTTACGCACAATCGGGTAATTACAAAGCGCAACAAATATTCGGACAATTCAGCGATACAAATTTCTTATCACACCAGAACAAATTTAACGACGTAAAGTAAAATTGTTCTTACCGTTGCTCACAGTAAATTCCGATGGTGTAGTGCGATATGAAAGACGATCTGTAAGTCGCTTTCTCCTATAAACGACGTAATACGATGTTCTGAACAACAAAAATGACGTACAGTAATCTATAATCTATGGCTTATTTTATTCTTTCTTGAGTTAGTACGATGAGGAACGCGTAGATAAATGCAGACATTATAAACAGGTATCCAAGAAAATAAACTATTGATGTGAAGCTAACGAATCACGTCGCTTTCGGCATAATCTACAAAAATAGTGCAAGAAAACTACAAGAAAGATATCATTCTTGGTGGAGGAAAATAGTTTTACCAGACAGTTTGATTCTGTAGTAATTCACCTGCAGGTGAACTACGTAGTGAGAGCATTTACGATAATTCTGTGTCAGCCGTGAGAGGACACAATATTTCGCGTGGAGTCGCAGTCACTGCAGAAATATTCAGCACAGGGCGGGTGGGACAGCGAGGGGCGGTCCGCCCCAGGCGGCAGCTCGATGGTCAGCCGCACTAGCGCAGGTACACGGGTGACCGTGCAGGCCGCAGCGCCTCAGCGTGCCAGCAGTCGAGGAGGTAAGCCATTTACTGTTCCTCACAGGCAGCTCTTGGCAAAAACACGCGATAACGATGGTGTTGCATTGACGAATTCCTTATCCGTCACGTCCCTGGTTAGATAGACAGAACATTCGGCGTTAGCAGGGGAAGACTGTACGTGTTGGGCACGCAGCCTATAAACGTAACTGGTGACACAACACAGATTGGTGATAGCGACTTTGAGAGGACACCTGGCTTTATAAATTATTCAGTTAGGGAAGTGTACCGAGAAATACCGCATGTGACTGATGTACATAAGATCAGCAAAAATCCTGAGCAACAAGAAATATAAAACCATTATAAAACCAATACCTAATGACGAAAACAAGAACAATAACAGTAGCGGCGATGGTATTGACATTGTGCATACAGCAGTGATACCACAGTATATATATTATGACGACCCCGACGAGAGAATAGATCGACTATGGCTGCTCATGGCATCAGCTGCTGCAGGTAATACAGCTCGTTCGGATGAGGCCGTTGCAATAATTTCTAAGCGTAGAGAGAGAGAGAGCCATCATCGAATAAGTGTGGAGACAGTAGTTCGAGAACTTCACAAAGCAGCACTCAAAACATACCCTCGTAAGCAGTTTATGACTGGAGGTTTGGGTGACTTACGGCAGGCTGATCTTATGGATATCAGGTAATATTCACATGGGAATAATGAATTAAATTATATTTAAATGGTTATTCATACATACTCCTAACCTTCCTGGGCATTACCTGTTAAAACAAAAACGGGTAGAAAGCTCGCGAATGTGTTTGAGTGCTTGCTGCATACAGGGACGAATCGATCCCCAGACAACCTCAAAACCGATCAAAGTGGAGAGTTTTACAATAGGTTTTCCAAGACCGTGATGCAGCGGTAAGGAATACGTTACAACATTCACCCACGTGAAAGCAAGTTTCGTGGAGCATCTGAAAAGGACAATAAAAGGTCAAATGTGGATGCGTTTTAATCTTCGCGTATCATACAAATGGACAGATATCCTCCAAGAAATAATTGCTCAGTATAATCGAACCATACATACCACAATAAAAATCAGACGAAGCGATTTTCATGATAATGTACTCATGGATACGGTGGACTATCGCATTAAAATGCCGGATTCATGCAAACAGAAAATTAATGTAGATCATTTGTTAGGTATCTCAAAATATAAGAAAGCATTTGAGAAATCATATCTACCGAAGTGGTCAACAGAGATATTTACAGTTTGCAAAGTGCAAAGAACGAATCCTAGAACTTATATCTTAAAGGATCGTAAAGGCGAGGAAACTGCAGGTTGCATATACTCCGAAGAGTTGCAGAAAAGCTCAGAACCGGATATGTTTCTCGTAGAGAGAGTCATACGACGTCGGGGAAATAGAGCACTAGTCAAATTGCATGGGTTTCCTGCAGCACAAAACAGATGGATTAATGCTAACGATTTGCACATGCACAGTCCATAACCACCGCAGTAGCATAACATGCGTGCTAGGAGACGCATTATAGGAGGGGTGGTATTCTAGACAAGACAAACTGCCACAGGTATTCCACATTCCGGGGTATAACTACTGCGGACATGGAACAAAGATTCTGAAACGCTTGGCAGGAGGTGATAAGTGCAGACGAAGCGTGTATGGAACATGACATTGCATATGTTGCAAATAAAGATCTCTCAAGTCATCACATTGGAGGTAGGATTTTAGCTGATAAGGCTAAGGCGATGCGGAAAAGAAAGAATATTGGTGTAGATCAATGCAGTGCAGCATTTCAAGTTTATGAGTGATGAACTTCAAGCGGGTTATGAATGCTGCACGTTGTGCCTTAAACAAGAAAAAGAAGAAGGGTGAAAGCAGAGTTGTTTGAAGAACTGCATCCTGAAGCTAAAAACGGTCTGAAAGGCGCGAGAAGAAGAAGAAGATCCCTTAAAGCACCTCTAATTTCACCAATACGAAAGATGTCTTGTGTTTTCTTGTTCCTCATCCCAGCATTCTCGGCGGTAGGGTCCCTCGCTGGTGGTGCTGCAACTGTTGCTGGAACAGTCAAGAACGCGCAAAACTCCGAAGCGCAGTTAGAAGGGGCAAGAAGACATAACCACTTGATGGAAGCCACAGCCGTTGGGGAAAGGACTATACTTGAAATCTTACAGGAAAGGGCTTGGCGTATCCATAAATTAAAGAAAAGCCCTTTAGCAGTCCTACCAGATCACAAATGCTGCTCTTCTCGAGCTTGTTAGAAAAAATTCAACATTCCGAGATTTCATGATGTGTTTATGCGGGATACATTACCGAAGACTATGTGGAAAACTGGTGAATGTGCCATCGTAAATTTAGTTGTTGCTGAAGGTCCTGGCACCCACTAGGTGTCACACGTCATGATAAATGCGGATACGTCTACTATTTAGGCTCATTTGGAGACCTGCAACCGCCAGAATAAATACAGCGATACTTCACTCACAGAAGACGTTCGCTCTACAATTATCGGAGCTATCGACTTTAATACATACCTCTGTGGACATCTGGGCATCATGTTTCTCTTGACATTCACAAAGAAAAAGAAGCATGCTATATAAGGAGGAGCTTAAAACATTCCTTCATCAGTTGAGGTACAGATGCAATGTCGTACACTTTGACGTTAAAAGAACGATCATCTGTATTGCGTGCAAATTACTTCCCTCCAGTTGATTTGAGCATTGGTGTATGAAGTATAGCATCGATTGGACTGGAGCCGTACAACGGCATCCCAAATATCACTGAGACTAACAACAAACTACATCTGGATATTAATGGTAAAAAAGGCATTGTGGAAATAGAACCGGGCGCATACGATATCCATGATTTAAACGAAGTCTTAAAACAGTCTGGAAAAGTTATTGAGCTGCATGCAAACATCAATACACTTAAATATGAAATAAGGACTGAAAATGCAGCAATTGACTTTAACCAGAAAGGTTCAATAGGGCCTATGGGGTTTCACAAACTGACATGTTTTGAAGAAAGATCCAAGTAAATATTACAAGTCAGATCAGGCTGTGGATATACTGCCTGTCAGCACAATCGGAGTCGAGTGTAACGTTGCAACGAACTCCTATCTCAACGACCGTCTGATACACATTATTTACGGATTCTTCCCTTGAGTTGCAACGCGGTACAAGATTGTTGAAACTCCTTCCATTGCAATATACCTTCCAGTGACAGTTCAATTGGAGTAGCGTATTGTGGATCAGAATAATCAAGTTGTTGACTTTCGTGGTGAGGAAATCAATGTACGATTACATCTAAGCCAAGATCGGCGCACAGTACAAAATCACTGCACGCAATCCATAGCACGTCACTTCGTGTGAACTACGAGTTTCTTAAATCAGTTGGCTTGAAACCTCGCAATGATGACCTCACTCAGTATAACCAGTTCAGAAGAGTATGATGAGCGAATTATACGTCAGAAATACTTCTCGCATAAACCTGACATTTCAACCACATTTAACAAGAATGATGAAATTATGATTTTCCTCCAGCACCAAGAAGCGCTGACGCTTCCATGCAAGAGTTTCATATATTTGGAGGAGTCATTCAACGAAACCAACGGCGGGTACAGTGGGAGCCAAGCTTACACGTAACGCCTTAGTATCCCTGTATCAAGAGATACGCTATGAACGCAATTGGTCTGAGATCGACCGTGCACACAATGTGGCATAACATCAACCCTTAAAACATATGTCTCTACATCAGCCACGGATTTCAATGCCTTAGAAAATGTGGGATGATTCATAGACGATCCGGAGGATAGAGCTGTTGCAGAATACAAGCGATTTACTGTATGCATTCCTCTAAAAATACTTATGGTTTACTTTTAGGACATGAGACAGATTACTATAAATGCTAAACAGGAACTCACTCTGGTACGGAGTGCAACGGATAATTACTCGTACATTAAAGGAGCTCAAGAGGAGAATATCATCACAATTAGCAAGATAATATGGAATATACCCCACATCAGTGTATCAGACGAGGAGCGTTTGAAGTTTTTAAAAGACCTGAATTCCGGTACATTTCTATCACTAACATTTCTCTCTTGGGGGGGGGGGGGGGTTTCGAGTATCGAATGTTACCGTCTGCAAGCAGACAAACACGTGGTATTAAAACCTGTTCACATCTGCAGACATCTACATTCACCATACTTAATTTTCAGACTGACAAAAGCGGGAATATATCAAATGATTCCTCTGCATTCGACAACTGCTAGTTAACTAACGCCAGAGTCTGCGTGAATTCAGAATTCTACCCATATGCAGTGTGCGATTTGCGCTTTTAGCAGAGGGGGGAGGGACGCCTTAGGGGGTTAGTATAATTATATCTGTTAGTAGCTTGGACCGTGGCGTTAGCCATGTTTAAACAGTTATTTATAAATAGAAGTTAATGCCGAAACTCACTATTCACGCGTAGGCACTATCAGAAAAGTCATCCCTAGTTATATCTTTAAAAGTACATTATAGGTAAAGCTTATTTACAAAATCATCTACATACAGGTATACAAAGGGAATTCAAAAAGTAAAGGCACATTTGTGAAAAGCTGTACTTATTCTGATGATAGAAAACTGAAATATGCAGCCGGCCGCGGTGGCCGTGCGGTTCTGGCGCTGCAGTCCGGAACCGCGAGGCTCCTACGGTCGCAGGTTCGAATCCTGCCTCGGGCATGGGTGTGTGTGATGTCCTTAGGTTAGTTAGGTTTAAGTAGTTCTAAGTTCTAGGGGACTTATGACCTAAGATGTTGAGTCCCATAGTGCTCAGAGCCATTTGAACCATTTTTGAAATATGCATTTTTTTCTACGTAACCTCCCTGGACTTTAATGCAGTTTTCCCGACGTTTTACGAATTTTTTTTTTTATTTCATCAGAAAATACGTTTTTCGGTTGTATCTGTAACCAATTTTGCACCGCAGCAATGACGTCTTCATCACTTTCAAATCGTTTTCCCTTTAGTGCTTCCGTTAAGGGTCCAAACATGTGAAAATTGCTTGGAGCCAGGTCTGGACTATATCATGGATGTTCCAGCACCTCGAATATCAACTCTTTTATTGCGTCGGCTGTCCGTTTGGCAGAATGTGGGCGAGCATTATCTTGCTGCAGGATGACACCTCTTCAGTTTTCCACGACGTTTGGATCTGATTGCAGGTTTTAGTTTCGTACGGAACACATCACATCCACCATACAATACAGACCTGGCTCTAAAGCCTCGTTTACGCTGGGGCGACGTCTTGCAACTTTGTGGCATGCTACGGAAATTTGGCGTGCGTCGTCTTGTAGCATGGCACAACAGGCAACATCTTACGGCGTATGTTGCATGCGGCAGGTTAATTTATGCCGAAGTAACAGAATTTGTGCTACACGTGTGTCGGTCTTGCAGTATGATGGGTGATAAAGTGATCTCAGCGGCGGCCTACTTGGTACTTGCAAATGCAGCTAACAACGGAAATGAAAACCGAAGGGAAAGAAAACGATGGTGGAAGAGTATTTAAAGAAAGTCCACGAAATAGTATCCTAGGAACTAGAAGCAGAAGATGGTGCGTTATTTAGTATTTTACGAGAATGTCGACTGAAGACTTTAATTACTTAATGCGGTTAACTACACCATTTATTGTAAAGAAAGATAACAACTGTCAAGACAGTATTTCACCAAGAATTCGCTGGGCCATCACATCACGATTTTTAGCCACTGGCGATTTATGCAAGTCACTAATGTACTTATTTGAAGTATCATATTCTGCTATTTCCCTCATAGTGCCAGAGGTATGTGAAGCTTTTTCATTAGTGTTGAAGAATTACATAAAGGTAAGCACGCAACATTCAATACTGATTTCATTTAAGTAATGTTTTATTGACATTTTTAAGCAAATTAAAATGGATATTAAAGAACTGTTAAAAATACTTATTTCTAAAATCGAATTATTTGAGCTCTTCTGTTTCTGTTTGAACAAATTCGTCACAATTATTATTGTCCACATATACAATTTCACACCTAGGTTTTGCAACCAATGTTTCGATGCTCGGAATTTGCTGTTCATACTCCCCTAAGGGCGCTTTAAAAAGAACATGTGAAAGTACGTGCTTGACATATGTGGGAGGTACATGTTCTTCAAGAGCTACATCGCCGTCACCTTTTGATACTGTGTCCTCTGTGTCATCAATCTGAAAAAGTAGGGAAAGTAATGAGTATGTTTTACTTTTCAGATTCCAAAGGATACTGAAGAATGGCAGAAGGTAGCAAGAAATTTCGAAGTGAAGTGGAATTTCCCTCACTGCATAGGGGCCATACATGGCAAACATGTGCAAATTATGTGTCCTCCGAATACTGGAAGTGAATACATCAACTACAAAAAAACATTCAGCATTGTCCTTATGGCAATTGTAGACGCAAATTACTGCTTTCAATATGTTGTATGTCACAGGGACAGAAAGAGAGGGGAGGAGGAGATTGACTTTGAGGGGGAGAGAAATTGACCTTAGCGAAGGGGAGAGTGACGGAGGGGTAGAAGGTGATAGAGGAGAGAAGCAGATGGACAAAGAGAAGGGCAAGAGAAGATGGGGAGTGGGAAAACAAGGAGATGGACATAAGGGGAAGGTAGAGACATCCGGGCAATGCAGAGTTTACTTACCTCATTTACAAAATTAATAAATCTTCATATGTAGTTAATTAACAACTTTGTAAATGATTCATGTAACATACGATACTCAAACTATACTAAAATACGTGATGAATAAAATGTAAAATTAAAATTTTTGTTTTGTTTTGTGCTTAACTTTAAAACTCTGAAATTATAAGTGAATGTTAATTTGTAAATCATCGTATTATGACAAAGCCACAGCAAAGTGTGGCCGGTTCAGCTAGTACAAAAGCATATAATTGTCATTTTAACTTACAGAGTTTAGTTGAAGAGACGAGATGAATGAGACTGCTCCTGAAGGTTCGAGGGTTTGCCTGTTGGTTTGTCAAGGGCGCTATGGTGCTGAGAAGCAAGGCTTCTTTTTCTTAGCTGCAAATTTTTCTGCATCGAAGCAATGCAGTGGAGGTCCATTTATTGAAATGAGAAGTAGATTTGAAAGTGTCAGAATTTGTAAGTGATTTTCTGATCAGTCACTGTTAAATTCATGTCACTGAATCCGCGTTCATATTCAGCCGTAGATATAGGTATAACTTCGACTGCTTTCAAAAGTTCCTTCACAGAAGTGGGCATGTGTTGAGGATTTTCTTTATGGATTCGAAAATCTTTAACCAGTGACGCACACGAGCATTCACGTAATTTAAAATCCATCTTTTTACACAAGCGAGAAATTGACATGTCACCATAATACACCATCATCTGAAGGCCACGTATCTGAATTTAAAACGGCTACACCCGAAAAGAAATCCAAGTCCTCAAAGCGGTTTTTTATATTGTCTACCAAAGAATGGTATACTCTCTTTCAAATTCGAAAGGTGGCAGGGGTAAAATACAGGGAGCGAAAGGCTATTTACAATTTGTACAGAAACCAGATGGCAGTTATAAGAGTCGAGGGGCATGAAAGGGTGGCAGCGGTTGGGAAGGGAGTGAGACAGGGTTGTAGCCTGTCCCCGATGTTATTCAATCCGTATATTGAGCAAGCAGTAAAGGAAACAAAAGAAAAATTCGGAGTAGGTATTAAAGTCCATGGAGAAGAAATAAAAACGTTGAGGTTCGCCGATGATATTGTAATTCTGTCAGAGACAGCAAAGGACTTGGAAGA
This sequence comes from Schistocerca piceifrons, assembly GCF_021461385.2. NCBI lineage: Eukaryota > Metazoa > Arthropoda > Insecta > Orthoptera > Acrididae > Schistocerca > Schistocerca piceifrons. Next base: position 34,156,532 of record NC_060138.1, on the reverse strand, counting down.
GCAGTTGAACGGAATGGACAGTGTCTTGAAAGGAGGATATAAGATGAACATCAACAAGAGCAAAACGACGATAATGGAATGTAGTCGAATTAAGTCGGATGATGCTGAGGGAATTAGATTAGGAAATGAGACACTTAAAGTAGTAAAGGAGTTTTGCTATTTGGGGAGCAAAATAACTGATGATGGTCGAAGTAGAGAAGATATAAAATGTAGACTGGCAATGACAAGGAACGCGTTTCTGAAGAAGAGAAATTTGTTAACATCGAGTATAGATTTAAGTGTTAGGAAGTCGTTTCTGAAAGTATTTGTATGGAGTGTAGCTATGTATGGAAGTGAAACATGGACGATAAATAGTTTGGACAAGAAGAGAATAGCAGCTTTCGAAATGTGGTGCGACAGAAGAATGCTGAAGATTAGATGGGTGGATCACATAACTAATTAGGAGGTATTGAATAGAATTGGGGAGAAGAGGAGTTTGTGGCACAACTTGACAAGAAGAAGGGACCGGTTGGTAGGACATGTTCTGAGGCATCAAAGGATCACAAATTCAGCATTGGAGGGCAGCGTGGAGGGTAAAAATCGTAGAGGGAGACCAAGAGATGAATACACTAAACAGATTCAGAAGGATGTAGGTTGCAGTAAGTACCGGGAGATGAAGAAGCTTGCACAGGATAGAGTAGCATGGAGAGGTGCATCAAACCAGTCTCAGGACTGAGGACAACAACAACACAACAACCAAAGACTGAAAAAATTTCTTCCGAAATGTCTTAAATCTGTTATATTCATCACAAGTTGTTTCTTTAATTAATACCCCTTTGAATGTGCGCTTTTCCTCCATCTCTTGTACTATCATCCTAATTCGAGGCGTTTTCAGTGTTTCAAGAGTTCGTATAGCCACTTCAATTTCCTGTTTTGCTTTAATGACTGAACAATTTCTCTTTTGCATAATGAATGTTAATACTTGCAGAACTTCTAGGGCCTCATAAAGCACAACTAATTCCATTACAAGCAACCACTTTGTGAGATGTTTTGGTAAACCTTCAAATTTAGATCTCTCCTGAGTTGATCATTAACCATCATGTCTCAGTTTTTCAAAAAGATGGACAAGAGAACTGTTACTTTCAATAAAAGCTCGAACAGCATTAAATGAGGAAGCAACCTAACGTACGCGAAAAATACGGCCTAGTTTTAATATCTGCGAGGATAATTCTAGTGAAACACTTTGTAGTAGTCTCTGATTTTTGGGACTTCGAAAAACACAGAATATAAGGAATCTAAAAAAACCTGTATACGGTATACATGCAGGGATGGCTAGAGGACAAATGTAAGGATGTAGAGGCTTACCTCACTAGGGGTAAGATAGTTACTGCCTATAGGAAAATTAAAGAGACCTTTGGAGATAAGAGAAAGACTTGTATGAACATCAAGAGCTCAGATGGAAACCCAGTTCTAAGCAGAGAAGGGAAAGCCGAAAGGTGGAAGGAGTATATAGAGGGTCTATACAAGGGCGATGTACTTGAGGACAATATTATGGAAATGGAAGAGGATGTAGATGAAGATGAAATGGGAGATACGATACTGCGTGAAGAGTTTGACAGAGCACTGAAAGATCTGAGTCGAAACAAGGCCCCCGGAGTAGACAACATTCCATTGGAACTACTGACGGCCTTGGGATAGCCAGTCCTGACAAAACTCTACCATCTGGTGAGCAAGATGTATGAAACAGGCGAAATACCCTCAGACTTCAAGAAGAATTTAATAATTCCAATCCCAAAGAAAGCAGGTGTCGACAGATGTGAAAATTACCGAACAATCAGGTTAATAAGCCACAGCTGCAAAATACTAACACGAATTCTTTACAGACGAATGGAAAAACTAGTAGAAGCCAACCTCGGGGAAGATCAGTTTGGATTCCGTAGAAATACTGGAACACGTGAGGCAATACCGACCTTACGACTTATCTTAGAAGAAAGATTAAGGAAAGGCAAACGTACGTTTCTAGCATTTGTAGACTTAGAGAAAGCTTTTGACAATGTTGACTGGAATACTCTCTTTCAAATTCTAAAGGTGGCAGGGGTAAACTACAGGGAGCGAAAGACTATTTACAATTTGTACAGAAACCAGATGGCAGTTATAAGAGTCGAGGGACATGAAAGGGAAGCAGTGGTTGGGAAGGGAGTCAGACGGGGTTGTAGCCTCTCCCCGATGTTATTCTATCTGTATATTGAGCAAGCAGTAAAGGAAACAAAGGAAAAATTCGGAGTAGGTATTAAAATCCACGGAGAAGAAATAAAAACTTTGAGGTTCGCCGATGACATTGTAATTCTGTCAGAGACAGCAAAGGACTTGGAAGAGCAGTTGAACGGAATGGATGGTGTCTTGAAGGAAGGATATAAGATGAACATCAACAAAAGCAAAACGAGGATAATGGAATGTAGTCGAATTAAGTCGGGTGATGTTGAGGGTATTAGATTAGGAAATGAGACGCTTAAAGTAGTAAAGGAGCTTTGCTATTTGGGGAGCAAAATAACTGATGATGGTCGAAGTAGAGAGGATATAAAATGTAGACTGGCAATGGCAAGGAAATCGTTTCTGAAGAAGAGAAATTTGTTAACATCGAGTATAGCTTCAAGTGTCAGGAAGTCATTTCTGAAACTATTTGTATGGAATGTAGCCATGTATGGAAGTGAAACGTGGACGGTTAATAATTTGGACAAGAAGAGAATAGAAGCTTTCGAAATGTGATGCTACAGAAGAATGCTGAAAATTAGATGGGTAGATCACATAACTAATGAGGAAGTATTGAATAGGATTGGGGAGAAAAGAAGTTTGTGGCACAACTTGACCAGAAGAAGGGATCGGTTGGTAGGACATGTTCTGAGGCATCAAGGGATCACCAATTTAGTATTGGAGGGCAGCGTGGAGGGTAAAAATCGTAGGGGGAGACCAAGAGATGAATACACTAAGCAGATTCAGAAGGATGTAGGTTGCAGTAGGTACTGGGAGATGAAGAAGCTCGCACAGGATAAAGTAGCATGGAGAGCTGCATCTAACCAGTCTCGGGACTGAAGACCACAACAAAAACAACATGGTATACATCTGCTACATCATTCATAACATCGTGGACAGCTAATTCCATTTTGTGGTTCATACAATGAACGACAGTTAAATCGTTATGTGAATGACTACGCAGTAGAGCGGCTACGCCTTTCTAAGGGGCGAGTATTGTTGAGGCACCATCTGGTGTGATACCTACAAGGTGTTTCTTTATTACATAATTTGTAATGCCATACTTTTCAAGAGCTGCTAACAGTGTGCTGAAAATGCATTCTCCTGTCACACTTTCTAATTCAACAATGTCAAAAAAATAACTGCAAGCAATTTCCTCAAAGGACAAACGTAAATATATTATTAAACAAGTTTTATTGGAAACCGTTGTACTTTCGTCCATCATGATACTGAAGTTTGTACCCGATTCTACAAGGAAGTGAGCAAGATTCTTTTTCATTTCTTCTCCTACGAACATAATGATATTTCGGCATGCATGGTCAGAATGAGGCATATTACCGACTGATAAACGATTAAGCTTTTGTAGTTCAATTACTGCAGGATACGATTTGAATGATAATTTCTGTTTAGCTGTTACATATGCAGATTTGAACAACGAAGCAGTTGCGATTACTTTTTCTTGATGCTTTCCCCACAACTTTGCATTTCAGTGACGCATTTTTGTAAACTTTTCTTCTCTTTTATACTCGTGTTTTCCACGCACTTCATGTGTGATTTACACTTTGCATGATCCCCGATTTTATCATTTATTTTTTTGGCGTTATTAGCAGAAACACCAGCTAAAAACGCGTTATCGATACGCACACGTTCACTGCTTTCCACCTTAAGTTCACAAACTTGAAAACACACTGTGCATATTACTAAGTTTTTGTCATTTACGGGCAGCCACGCATTAGTCTTTTGCCAGTTTTGAAAACGTGATAAGGTAACACAATTTCCTACTATAATTCCAAGAGAACTGTTACTTCCATTCCTACCTTTGACGTGTCACAGTTTTCAGTCACCGGAGATTCAGTCTCTTCCCCTGTATTAGCACCATCATTACCGTTTTCTTTTTTACATTCACTGTATATTTTAACTCTTTTAGCACCACTGTTAGTATCCTGACTGTCACGGTTTGTACACGTATCAGGTAATGCACTGCTCTTAAGGAAATCAGAAATTTTCCTTTGTTTGAATGACATCCTGAAATTCCGTAGTTCTTACAGGCCCGGACGCACTCAACTCACTAATGAAGCTACTGAAGCGGGAACGTGTGAAGATCGCCGTGTGTTTGGCGGACGCGCGGCAAAGAACGAACGGCACCAATTAATTTGGAGTACGGGATGCTGGGGAGCCTGTGTTAAGCTCCACCCATGTGGTTCGCGGCTAGCGAAGTCAGACTGTCCGATCCCGTCTGACCAGTACCGTTGCTCACTTCGCACCACTTTGTGCTTTCGTCCCTGTTAGTCCGCGTCATACCGTTGCCAAAAGGTGGCCTAACGGTAAATGTTCGCACAGGTACCGGGCCGGTCGCCACCCTGTGTCAGGGCCCGGGGTGGGAATTTCAGCCCCCCAGCTCACCCAACTCTGCGGTACGACTGCTACGTTATCACTGCCACACTACTTCCCTCGCAAGCTCGCAAGTAAACGGATGACGCACCTTAGACGAAAGCAACAATGACAACATGTTAATGATGATTTAGTTCTAAATGTTTTGAAATGCTTAACTACTACATAACACTTTTTCAAAATTAATAAGCAAACATATTAATATTATTAATAGTAAGACTGTATTAAAAACTTTCAGTGTTCGGCTCCACAAATTTAAATTATATTTGAAGTTTTACTCCAGTGCATGGGAAATAAACATGGGGATGGTCTGATGCAGATTGGGGGAAATCCCCCCCCATACCCCTCCCCCCATCCCCCCCCCCCCCCCCCCCCCGCTCCCCTGCAAATCGCACACTGCCCATATGACAATTTACACCTGCAGTGGGATGAAATTTGTAGTCTAGCATATGACATGTACGCTAGGTATCATGCTTCTTACTGTGAAAGTGCTGAAGAAGGGGTTGTCTACTCAGTCCACAGAAGCCATCACCGATCATCGTAATAGGCCGCTCGAAACACAACGAGATAGTTACATCTGCACCAGATGTACGTATTGAATTTAAATCTTCTGCAAATTTCCTGGAACACACTGCCATGTATGCTCTAGTTCCACATGACTGTGTGATCAACTACCGCCCGCTCACAGGCGTTGTGCAACGAGCTGTATAAATGAACAGGTGCTGTGCCATACCTAGAGCATTCCACAATGGCATCTCAAGATGTAAACATCATTGCAGACGCTCAGGGTTTCTATGATGGTGAGTGTAGACAGTTCATATTTAAAGATGTTGCATTCGCAGTGTACAGAGAAGATGTCGTAATAATAGAGACATTCTCAGCAAACAAACCGTCACCGAGGTCTTTCAAGGATGTGAAGTGCGTTGGAATTCACTGAGATGATCCTGGCATACCATATAACGATATGGTGATGTCGCGTCTACTATTCAACCACACAGATACCATTATCTACGTGAAGGGGTAGGAGAAGATCTCGTGAATGCATCGAATCCTCATGTTTGTTGCTGTTCAAGACTTGTAATTCTACGGGTGCCCTGCTCTCCATTGACTCAAGAAGAAGAAGAAGAAGAAGAAGAAGATGTAAAATTACTTTTAGGCTGGATGAAAAATAAATTATTTTTTACTTTACAACCTCTGTGTTCTTTTTTCAACCCTGTTCCAGCTTTGACAGTGTTCATTTTTAACCAGATACTACGTCTGTGAGTTTCTTCAAGCACCAGAGATATAATTTTAGACATGTGTGCTGTATGTCTTTGAAAGTGGACACGGTCACATGCCTCCTGCTCCCATAACCCAATTCGGGCTGCACGACAGGGATAATTCCACGCAGCCATTCTGTATATTTTCCTATCATCCATCTTAAACTTGATCTCCTTTATAGCACTCACTCTTCAGCAAAACTAATGTCATTTGTGAACAGACAGCTATATATATATATATATATATATATATATATATATATATATATATATATATATATATGGTGAGTCACCTAACGTTACCGCTCGATGTATTTCGTAAACCACATCAAATACTGACGAACCGATTCCAAATACCGAACGTGAGGAGAGGGGCTAGTGTAATTGTTTAATACAAACCATAGAAAAATGCACGGAAGTATGTTTTTTAACACTAACCTACGTTTTTTAAATGGAACCACGTTAGTTTTGTTAGCACATCTGAACATATAAACAAATACGTAATCAGTGCCGTTTGTTGCATTGTAAAATGTTAATTACACCCGGAGATATTGACGCTTGAAACATCCGACGTTCAGTTGCGTGTTGTAACAAACACGGGCCACGGTCGGCGAGCAGCATCTGCAGGGACATGTTTACGATGACGACCGTGTTTACGAGCGTGGCTGTAGTGCACTGTTGTGATTTGGTCTAGCTGTCGCAGTGTCTGCATGTAGCGCTTGCTGCTATTGTTATTCTGCATTCGTCTCAGCACACAGACCAACTGTAGTACTCCGTGTTACCAGACGTCTGTGATAGTGTAGTGTTGTAGGAACTGTGACCATGGTGTATTCGAACTCTGAAAAGGCGGAGATGATACTCATCTATGGCGAGTGTCGACGAAATGCAGCTGAAGCCTGCAGGGTGTATGCAGAACGGTACCAGGACAGAGAGCATCCAACGTGCCGCACATTGCATAACATCTACCTCCAACTGCATGCAACAGGTATGGTCGTAGCACGCAAACGGGTCCGTAACAGGCCCGTCACAGGAGAAGCGGGTGCAGTTGGTGTGTTAGCTGCTGTTGCCATGAACCCACACATGAGTACACGGGACATTGCGAGAGCCGGTGGACTGAGTCAAAGTAGTGTCATGCGCATACTGCATCGTAACCGCTTTCACACGTTTCATGTGTCGCTACATCAGCAATTACATGGTGATGACTTTAATCATCGAGTGCAATTCTGTCAATGGGCATTAACAGAGAATGCGTTGCAGTTCTACCTGTTTACCGATGAAGCGGGTTTCACAAACCACGGGGCAGTGAACCTACGGAACATGCATTACTGGTCCGTGGACAATCCTCGCTGGCTCAGACAGGTAGAGCGACAGCGACCGTGGACTGTAAATGTATGGTGCGGAATCATTAGCGACCACCTCATTGGTCCTCACTTCATTGCAGGGGCACAAACAGCTGCAACATACATCGCGTTTCTACAGAATGACGTGCCAACGTTGCTTGAAAATGTCCCACTGGAAACGCGTCAACGTATGTGGTATCAGCATGATGGTGCACCTGCACATTCCGCAATTAACACTAGGCTGACCCTTGACAGGATGTTCGACGGGCGTTTCATAGGACGTGGAGGACGCATAAATTGGCCAGCCCGTTCTCCTGATCTTACACCTCTGGACTTCTTTCTGTGGGGTACGTTAAAGGAGAATGTGTACCGTGATGTGCCTACAGCCCCAGAGGATATGAAACAACGTATTGTGGCAGCCTGCGGCGACATTACACCAGATGTACTGCGGCGTGTACGACATTCATTACGCCAGAAATTGCAATTGTGTGCTGCAAATGATGGCCACCACATTGAACATCTATTGGCCTGACATGTCGGGACACACTCTATTCCACTCCGTAATTGAAAACGGAAACCACGTGTGTACGTGTACCTCACCCCTCATGGTAACGTACATGTGCGTCAGTGAAAAAGACGAATAAAAAAGTGTTAGCATGTGGACGTAATGTGCTGTTCCAGTCTCTTCTGTACCTAAGGTCCATATCCGTTCCCTTTGGATCCGTACGTAATTCGGTGCTCTCCGATACACACGATCGAACAGCGGAGGAGTGGTACTCAAGCGTCAACTTTAGGTTACAATATCTCCGGATGTAATTAACATTTTACAATGCAACAAACGGCACTGATTACGTATTTGTTTATATGTTCAGATGTGCTAACAAAACTAACGGGGTTCCATTTAAAAAAACGTACGTTTGTGTTAAAAAACATGCTTCCGTCCATTTTTTTATGGTTTGCATTAACCAATTACACTAGCCCCTCTCCTCACGTTCGGTCTGTGGAATCGATTCGTCAGTATTTGATGTGGTTTTCGAAATATATCCAGCGGTAATGTTAGGTGACTCACCCTGTATATATATATATATATATATATATATATATATATATATATATATATATATATATAACGCTACAGGGGACAGGATTCATGTAAATACTGACGACAAAGACGTTTAGTGACAAATTTTTTTCGTTTATTCAGTTGACACAAATATAACATACTTCTTGAGGTACAATATAATTCTTGAGGCACAATGTAGTTTTTGAGGTACGATATAGTATTCTTGAAGTACAATTTCACTCTTATATTCCAGTTCAGATACTTTTACCTTACATACTACAAATTCAAGAATATTTTTTTACAGTTCTTTTTCCAATAACACTGGAAATTTTTTTTAAATCTACGCTAAAAACTAATGTGGAGATACTTTCTTTACTACAACTAAATTCCACAGTCCCAGTAGCATAGTTTTTACAGTAATTCTGGTCGACTGTGCTCACTTAGAATCTAAATTGAACAGCCCCAATAGTAAAGATTTTTACAATAACAATTCTGATGGACTCTGAGCTACATAGATATATATATACACTTAAAAACTATTCTAACTTAGATGGCTAACGGCAGGTGAAAAACCTAAAAAATTATTCCATTTACCAGACGCACATGGTGCTTAGAAATATATGTTGACAGTCTGCACATGCATTGCATATGAACAAATAAATAAATATAAACATATTTTTTTGTGTTTATGGTTTTTAATATTTTTGTGTAGGCTTTTTTAACATTTTTCTCTCACACACATGGTGTGCATATAAATACATTTATCTTTTACTTTTTTTATATTTTTTTCCACACTTGGCTCATGTGTCTATATACACTTGAATCCAGTATTACAGATATTTACACCACACACACACACACACACACACACACACACACACACACACACACACACAAAATTACTTACACTATGAAATAGGGTTCTACTACTGCTCTGCAGACACACTCTCTCTCTCCCTCATTCTCTCACTCTCACTCAGAGTCTACCATCCCTTCTCTTGCTAAACATGAGTAGTGTGTGAGTATCGGAGAGTTTCAGTCCCCTCATCACAAATGAGCCTTTTATCATCATAATATGACAGGCCGAGTTTAGACTACACCACAGTGTACACCTCATGTGCTCTCGACTGGATACTGGTCTGTCGTACTATATCAGGCAGCTGTAGTGAAGCACCATGAACACCACTGCACAGGCACCGCTTATAGTCTTCGATAGAGAGGACTCTCAATGCCATACGATGCGCATCCTTATCCCACCTCTGGGTGGCACCTTCCAATGGGCTGGCCGGAGTGGCCGAGCAGCTCAAGACGCTACCGTCTGGAACCGCGAGACCGCTATGGTCACAGGTTCGAATCCTGCCTCTGGCATGGATGTGTGTGAATTCCTTAGGTTAGTTAGGTTTAAGTAGTTGTAAGTTCTAGGGGACTGATGACCTTAGAAGTTAAGTCCCATAGTGCTCAGACCCATTTGAACCATTTGGAACCTTCCAGTGCGGGAGTGCATGCATGTTTGATCACAGACCTACAAACTCCACATTTGGCAATCCATTCGCCTCGTCCTTCATAAGGCTGATAACCTTCTTATTCTGTGGGACATCAGTTTTGGGGTGGAGCCTTCTTGTGGAACTCGCTCTAGACAGAGCGGCAAATAGGCGTGTGCATCATGCAAACTAATAGGGTATTTGAGCTCTGCCTCCACCACAGGCCTTACATCAGAATCAGCTGCCACACCCCCCATGATTTTTCCACGTAATCCCTTGCATTCGTCTTCGGTCACCCATGATAGCTGCTGGCGTGTCCATATAAGTTAATTATGCCCACATGCATTATGTAACTTGAATCAAGGAATACATTTAACGTGTCACTCATCCGTGAGCTGTTTGCCTTCACGTGCCTATGGACACATTGGCAAAGTCCTCCCATGGATCCCACGCTGAATGAAAAGAAGCATGTCAGTATTGGTCAATATTCAACACTGCACTTCGTTTTCTTGAGCACTGCGTCCCAAGATGACCCGGGTGCCGTGTAATAAAAGACGGGATTCAAACAGTATGTGACCATGCATAGACTTCAGAATTTCTCAAAAACTTCTGCAAGAAAGCACACAGTTGTGTCCACGTAAAGTTGTACGTCCTCTCCTAAAGTGGACATTTTGAATTCTTACCAGACTTTTGTGGCAAGCTCATATCTTGCATCCATTATGGCGTTGCCTGTAAGATTTCTGGAGAATGCAGTTATGTTGGGTAGTTTGCTTTAATTGAATTTCGCCATGTTATCCACATACTCGTAAGGCAAAACCCCTTCCTAGTCACAAGCTGAAATGTGTCCTGGTCGGGAAATGCAGCTTGAGGCAGAGATTCAATGACTTTCAGGAGTGTTGCCTGAAGAAACGTAGCCTATCAAGGAAGTGGAGCATAATTTTTGGCGTCATTCATTTGGAAGATGAAATGCATTTCTCGATGTTCTCATGTAGAAAACTGATCTGATTCTACTCCCAACCACAACCAGACAAGTGCTCAACTAGACAGTGAGCGTCATACCCACTTAAATTATGGAAGACAATGGGTATGTGCCTTGGTAGCTGGTACTTCAAATTGCACACAGAACTGTCAGTGGTATTTATGAGGAGCTCCCACTTCTCTGTCTAACGGCAGCTCACAGATATAGCAGTCGACTGCATTATTATACAAATCATCATTCTCCTCCGATTGGGTCAAGGGGAACGTTGTCGCTGTAAAGCTTATCAACATCTGATGAAAGTCTTTCGAGCTCATTGAGCAGTCAAACCACAGGATTACCCCTGATATAAGATTTGTGGTCGTTAAGACTCGAATCATAGTATAATATTACTGGTATTTAAAAAAATTTAATATTATGTTAACCACTTTTGCTGCTGGCAATTCTTCTGAAATGCGAAAATAGTGCATAGAAAATTTTTACTTCTTTATGACGGAATTATATTTTGCAAACCAGCATCATATTCCCTAATCAGACCGACAAGAACGTTGACTGAGGGAACTGTTTAAAGGCCAATCACCGATCTCAAAATTATGCAGTTTGTGTAAGTATTGGAGCAAGGGGGACACGAGGACTCTCTGCATTGTTGCCAGATGCATTCAAGATGCCAGCAGTGACGTTATCCAAGATGGTGTCATGTAGACTTGGCAACAGCGCTTGGCCTCATCCAAGATGGCAGCCATGATGTCATTCAAGATAACGGATTTTGGCAGGAAGTTTGAATTTTGGTGCCTCGCCCCCCTCCCCAAGAAAAATGGCGGGAAGTTCAAATTCCAACAGGATAATGCACCGCACTACGGTTATCTCTACTAAGGTCAGAAAATCGCGGGAAGATAGCTCACTTGGCCTACCTCCACTAACCTAAGTCACCCTACTGCCACCTCTTCCTATGAACTGGCACCAAGCTTGAATTTTAGCAGTAAACAAAGGTTAATTTGCATATCTCTACTAAGCTAAGAAAATGGCGAGAAAGAAAAGGCACTTGCTGTAACATCAGTCACCTAACCACCACCTACTCCTAAGGAATTGTGGGGAAAGGACTTGCAAATAATTCTTTATTTAATCATTTTCATGCAGTAGGGCCATCCAGTGTGTTCACCACGAGACTTAGTGTACATGGTCACCACCAGAGGTTGCTCCCATCTGTCATGTAATCCAAGATAACGGCAAACAGTGCGTTCACCAAGAGCTCCAGACTCTATTTGACATAGTACACAGTACCAGCACCAGAGGGCGCTGTTGTATGTGACGTCATCTGATGATGCGACTATCGTTATTCAAGATGGCGACATACATTGCGGTCACCACGAGGCCTAGCACATATTGACACCATCAGAGAGTGCTACTGTGGAGTTAAAAATGAAGTTTCGCAAATGCCACACCCACCTACACTTGGAAGGAAATACCATTATCCTCAACCAACCACCACGTCCCCTTACCAACCCATGTTGTTGGGCTAATGTAACGTGTACTAATGTGTACTAAAGTGTACTAATGTGCACTAACTAGTACTAATGTGTCTATGATGGACATAAGTTTTTATTTTGAAAGCAATGACTCCACCACAAGACCTTGGCTCCAACTGACCTAGTACACATTACTGCCACTTGAGGGTACTGTCATCCCTCCTGTGACCTAATCCCAGATGGTGGCCTGTGTGGGTAAAATGGTGCTAAAATGACTCAGGTTGTGCTGGGCTGCTGAGGAGACTAAAGAAGCAGCGCACTCTATTTATTTTGGAAAATTTTATTTAGCGATGTAATATATTTGTCACACTGACACAAAACACTCGCCCTTACATGCTTGGGGTCAGAGTACACAGTCTGCAGACACGCAAATAACTCCTAATTTTCCCAAATAATTTCAGTACAGACCTGAAAACTGTTGTTAAATAATTCTGCACAGTGATGTGTAGAAACACTCAGTACTCATAAACTGTCCAAATAACGGATATCACAGCCTACAGACCTGCTCACAAATTAATGCAATCAATGTGGGCAGGCACCTCCTGCCACCCCCTGTAAAGTAGAGTGCAGAGGAGATTAGCCGCAACCCTTGCCAAGTGACGCAGCGGTCAGCTGTCAAACCACACACAGCTACCCTCAAGCATGAGGTGGCCACATCCCTTACACACTTGACACCGAACAAATTCCTATCCACACACGTGTTCACCTGGACACTGGTGCAGACGCCCCCGGGGCGCGCACAGCCGCGAATCGACGCCAGACGCATGTGAAAGTTCCCCCTAACGGAACATATGAGGTGCGTTCAGCCATGCGTATCCATGAAATGTCTGCGTGGCGACTCGCCATCTAAAATTTGCTCAATGTTATTCTTATGTCACATGGCTTTATAAAAAATAACAGCCAGGTCGACCTCTCAGCAATTTATACTGTCCCAGAAACAGTTAACGCTCGCTTTCTTCACGTCTCAGCTTGTATGTACAGAAATTCTTGCACTAACAGAACCTGTTCTTGAAAATAATGCCTAATGCACTCTTCCCAGCGCTCCAAACATGATTCCCTTCTTGCTCTCAACATATGCAAATGTTCTCACCGCTATGTAGAGGTTCCTATATCCCAGTACAAAGGATGTGAACGAATAGAGCATTATGATTCGCTCTTATCGAATTTACCTGTAGAACTACTGATGCCACCGTTATCGAAGCTCCTCAGCCTTTTTTTCCTTCTGCAGACAAGACATTCAGCGGTTATTTTACACAGATCAACATATTACAACGACAACTAAACGTCGCAAAGCGCCATACATATCGCCAAACACGGGGAGACTCTTACTCAATCACACTGCTCCCTCACCGAGGACAGGAGCTTGAATATTACAACGTGAAACCGACCTACGAGCCATCAATATATCACTCTGTAGCCTACATAACGTCAAATACGTGAAGAATCCTACTCAATTACTGTGCTCCCCCACCCAGGACAGGAGCTTGAATATTCGTGCGCAAAACCGAGCTCCAACTCAGCAATATACCACCGTGTTCTGTGTCAATGTAATAAACGTACAGTTCATATCCTCTGCCAAACAAAATCATCCCTCTTACATCATAGCACCCTCAGTGGCTCAAAGTCACGCTCAGAACTGTTCTACAAATTCGCGATCGTTATCCCTCGACACAAATGCGTTACTGTTTGTAATCCGATCCTGCTTCCCTGCTTCCTCGCTTTTCTACTCATATCTCCAGACTCGGGGATTACATAGGACATGCCCATTTTCACCATAATATTATACCACCTGCCGATCATCCCTCCGGAATTATGGCTTTGGGTGCTCAGTTTGTCACACTGCAGGTACTGGTGTATGTCCCGTATTAAAGTTTTGGCTCGCTGGCATGTGTATTGGCCCAGCATAGATGGCGATGTTGAGCGCCTTGTCCATGGGTGCACTGTGTGTGCGCATCACCAGGCAAGCAAGTACCCCTCAGTCATTTACACCCTGGCCTGTGCCTCGCCGGCCCTGGGAACGCATCCATGAGGACTTTGCGGGCCGTTTTTGGGGTCCATGTGGTTACTCATCGTCGATGCCTACTCCAAACACCCATATGTTGTCCGCGTGAGATCCACCACCACGGAGGCCCTGGCCCAGGTTCTCGCCACTGATGGCCGCCCACACATGTCGGTCTCCAAAATGGTCCACAATTCACGGCGTCCTCCTTCCACGACTTCTGTAAGGCCAATGGTATCGAACATATCCGTAGCCCCCCATTCGTCCAATGGCGAGGCAGAGAGGCCAACCATGTCGGCCCTCACCCCGTTTTTGAGAACCTATCGCACTACGCCAATTGACGGATGCAGTCCGGCAGAGCTCCTCCGTGGGCGACAGCCGCGGCCCCTGCTCCATTTGCTGCTGCCGCCCTCCTCCCGCCCCCACTCCCGGCCCTCGCAGCGGTATACCCCTGGCACGGCCGTGTGGCCCCGCGAGTACGGGCGCAAGGCGGATTGGACACCCGCCACGGTCGTCGCGGCCCGTGGGCGGCGTGTTAAGTCAGTGCAGACGTCGAAATGGTTGGAGCGCCGCCATCATAATCAGCTCCGCCCTCGTGCTGCCACGGACTCGGGCCGCCGCCTCCTTCCCTACCTCCTTAGGGTACGGACAGACCCCTCGGGTCACCGCCCCAGCCCCCGGTTGCCGTCTCTCCGCGGGCCTGCCGCCGGCCCTCTCAGCCTCCGGGTGGATCGGCGGCTCCATCCCCCGCCCTGGACTCTGGATCGGCTGTCACGGATACCTCGGGGGTCCCTTCCTCCACGCCAATTGCGGTTGATACGCCCTCTTGCCACTGCCGCCCACCTCGGCACCGTCCGGGGCCATTCCGCCCCCACGCGCAAGTTTCAGGGGGGAGGGATCTGGCACCGCGCGCCGCGGAATTTGAATCCGCGCCAGACGTCGTGGACGTCCAAGACACGTACAGGGCTCTGCACCGACGCGCCGTAAGCTGTGGCGGCGCTCGTCTCCTGGCCCGCTTTTAGTGTGAGGGCGCCACAGTGGAACATGTGATTCCAGCGGCCAAAAGCGGCGCCCCCGATAGCGTACTTAAGCGCTTGCCTTTCGCTGAGCCAGGAAGTCTAATCTCGAGTATGTCTGTTGACACATCGCCTCTTGTTACGCAGCTTACTGACTTGATCTGTGTACGACTGGACGTGTTTGTTAGGTTTTCTTGTGAATCTGTTGTTCGATCTTATGGTTGTTTGTTCTGTCCTTCGTTGGTCGTGTCCCTCCTCTCCCGTTGTGCTGTTGTCCGCGGGTCACGCCGCGCTTTACGTCATTTCTACCCCGCGACCGTCCCGGTCGCAGTTACAACAGCTGCGGTCACCGCAAGGAGCTCTCTTGGGAGTCCAGTAGTTTGTATCCGATACACCAGTGTTTACTGTAACTCTCGATAACTCCCAGTAAGAACGCGAAAGAGAAATTTCGTCGCAATTGAGGAAAACAAGATCCATTCGGTCTTTTTCCGAAAAGAAAAACTCGGCTGAGTTCGCCGTATTAAACCACTCCTGGAAATCCATATAGTTTGTAGTTGAAACAGCGTGCGTCTGCCTGTGACACTCGAACTATCTCAGTAAGGATGGGACATAGAAATTGTGTCGCGATTAAAAACTACAGGCCACATGCAGGCCTTTCTCAGGGAGACTAACACGGCTACTATCACCCCATGGAGCACTGTTGGGAGTCAAGTAGTTTGTATCCGATGCTCCACTGCCCACTTACTGTAACCCTCGAACACTCCCAGCAAGCACGCGACACAGAAATTTCGCCGCAATGGAAAGGAACGTGCTACACGCCTGCTGCACTCGCTGTATTGGACCTCTCCTGGGAGTCCAACAGTTTGTAGCTGATGCAGCACTGCTGCTCACTGTAACCCTCAAACCATCCCAGTAAGGATGCGACATGGAAATTGCGTCGCGATTCAAAACTACAGGCTCCATGCCGACTCTTTCCAAGAGACTAAGGCGGGTGCAGTCACCGCATGGAGCCTCTTTTGGAAGTTCAGTAGTTTGTATCCGACGCACCACTGCCCGTTTACTGTAAACCTCGAACACGGCCAGTAATGATGCGACATAGAAATTGCGTCGCAATTCAAAACAACAGGATGCATGCCGTCTTTTTCCGAAGAGAAAAACGCGGCAGCGATTGCCGTATTGAACCTCTTCTGGGAGTCCAATTGTTTGTAGCTGCTGCATGCACTGCTGCTCACTGTGTATGTAAGCTGTATGAACAAAATATGAATCCCATTAACTAACAGTAAACACTCAAAAGATGACGTAAATGTATTTTGGAAATGGTTTGTCTTCTGTAATGCTGATACTGCTGGTCACGGTCAGTTTTGCCCAATACTATGTGCTCTGGCCATGCTGCACCTGCTGCTATCTTCCTGACATTAGAAAATGGCAACAGTGAGCATCTGTAAGTAGTGATTCTATGCATGTTATGCCTCATTGTTTCAGTTTTTGCCGCTCGGTGGCACCGTAGTTGGGCCACAGTAGTCGCGTTTGGAGAGAAATTTAAAAACGTCCAAGTTGGCAGGCAGTAGTAAATACAAAAGTTAGAAGGAGATGCAAAACAAACCTGCTTCTCGGCGTACTATAATGCAGAAAATTTAGAAGTCAAAGTTTGCAGATGGCAGTAAATTCAAGTAAATTAAAGATTTCAATGTTGGGAAATTTAAAAAGAACTGCTGGGAAATTAAAAAATCCAACTAGCTGAGTTAAGTATTATACCGCAGCCCCCCTCCTTTCATTTCCCAACTAACCACAGCGAATTATTGAAAGAAGGCATCCTGTCAATGTAGTTTTTAAAATACCCAACCCTCACCTCTCCCCTCTTCACTTCCCCCACACCTCCACCCATCTCTCTACCCTCCTGTTCTCATCTTCACCAAAGTGCAGTACAGTGCTACTCATCTCCGGTGCAATATTAAAATACCAAGATGACGAAAACAGAGTAATTATCTGGCTTATGCCCCCTCCTCCCTTTCCTCTTTCCAAGCAATGAGAGTGTAATATTAACAAATAGCCCAGCTGTGATAACGGGAAATTTAAAACACTTTTCCCCTCCCCTTTTTCTGTATTTCCATACAATCATATCACCTTATTAAAAGTCCAAGATGATCTAAGAAGACCAATTGTGTGGTTTATAATCAGAGTCCGTTTCTTCTCAACCACTCATAGTGCAATATTAACAACCCAAGATGATGAAAATAGACCACCTGTGAGCCTTATACCCCACATCTCCTTCAGTAAAAGCTAGAGTGTACATTAAACATAATAGTAAACGGGGAACGCTATACGACGACACACTAAACACTAAACGGTAGATGCTAAGTAGTGAACACTAACTGGTAAATACTAAACGCTAAATAGCAAACTTTAAATTCTAAGCGGTGAATGCTCAACAGTTGACAGTCAACGTCAACCACCTAATGGTGAAAGCTAAACACCACACACTGAACGCAAAATGGTGAATGCCATAAAGTAAGCACTGACTGCCTAAAGGTAGTTGATAACAATAAACGCTAAATGTCTAATGCTAATCGCCTAACAGCAACTGATAAACAACAAGAGCCCAATTCTTTATGGTGAATGGTAAATACTAACCACTTAACAGTAAACCATAAATGCTATATGATGAACGCTAAGAGTCTAATGGGAAACGCTAAATGGGAAATGCTAAATGGTAAACACGAGATGCTTAATGGTGAATGCTAATCTCAAGTGCAATATGCAAATATATTACAAATGTCTACGAAAAGTTGTGACGGATAAAGATATTGTTTAGCTGAATCAGTTTATGAAAAGTGAAATATGATTGTCAATCCAAGTAGACCTCCGGTATAATGTTAAAAAGTGATTCCAAGGACTACATTATGCATCATTGACATACAAACATATCTCTGTATTTCTCACATCATTAAGTGCTGTACACTTTACCGTTGTCTATCTTTGAAAGTAATAATTTCTTTTCTCACACACAACGACATCAAAATTACTTTATTTTTTAATATATTGCAGACGAACAAGGGATGGGAGCATAGTATTTAAACAATTTTAAAATGGTGTCAAATTATAATATTTCCGACGTATGAGTACACTTCCTTCTACTGTCCTCCCTACATACATTCAGCTACAGTTTAGTGTTGAAAGATAAAGATTTTCACCATATCCTTTCAGAGCCCATAATACTCATCATTTCCGTCATAAAAGTGGTGCCATGTTACATTATTTACATATGCAGTTATATCTGTGACATAATATTAATGTGATGTCATTGTTTTTGTATCCCGCTTGGAAGGCGGCGCGTGGCTCTACTCCTTAAAACTGACAAAGAGGCCGAATGAAAGGAAGCGAGTAGGAGCAGGGGTGGTAAAGTACGTCGGTACTGCAAGTAAAGTAAAATAAGTTTTTACTGGTGCATGAAAATATACAAGTGAATCTTTGGTACAAATGAGCACGTAGGTGCGAAGCCAAAGTCCGGATAAGAAAATCTCCATAGTAAGCTAAGCTGAACCGATGGTTCTCGGCCGTCTGCTCTTCATGAACTGGGTGAAAGTGGAGCGGCGCTCGAGGAGCTGCACAGCGTCTCCTAGATGGCGCCGTCGTCCGTGTAGATGGTCCGCTCTCGTAGTGCCAACCTACACTGTGGCATCGGAACTGTCGATACCACAAATGTCAAAGTTATACATTATTTACTTCTCGCTAAAGATCAAAATGTCTCCAAGGCCAAATGTATACATTATATATATATATATATATATATATATATATATATATATATCTGTGTTAAGTATGTCAAATGCTGCGACCTCTGGTAATCATTTCTCTTTCCCTCCCTCTGCCTCCTTCTTGCTCACACATATCTTGGTACTTCATATATCAAACACAACTAGGCTCCTTAAACACACATGTGATCAGTAATAAGTTCTGGTTGGTTTTACAGAAGTTGCAATAAATTTTCCATGAAGTTACCCTCTGCACTACATTGTAATTTAATTTCCTCATTAAATCAATTCTCTTACATAGCTTGTGTGCATCTGTCTCGTCATTAAATATCATCTCTAGATATCTTTTTTTTCTGCAAAACAATATAAATGCTAGACTATGTCCCATAACTATTCAATGTGATTCACGTCGGGTGATGTGGGTGGCCAAATCATTCGCTCAAATTGTCCATAATGTTCTTCAAACAAGTCACTAACAATTGCGGCCCAGTGACACGTTTGGGAACATGTAGCCACTAATGTCAGAAACTGGTCTCCAAGAAGCCAAACATAACCATTTCCAGTCATTTATCGGTTCAGTTCGATCAGAGGACCCAATCGATTCCATGTAAACACAGTCCACACCGTAATGGAGCCACCATCATCTTGCACAGCAGTGCCTTGTTGACAACTTGTATCCGTGGCATCATAGGGTCTCCATGACACACAAAACCTACCATCAATTCTTACCAACTGAAATCAGGACTCATCTGACCAGGCTACGGTGTCCCACTGTAGTGTCCTACCAGTATGGCCATGAACACAGGAGAGGCGCTACACTTGCTGTCGTGCTGTTAGCAAAGGAACTCGTGTTGGTCGTCTAATGAAAAGCCCATTAATGCCAAGTTCGCGGCACTGACCTAACGGATACGTTCGTCGTACGTCCCACACTGATTTCTGCAGGTATTTCACTCAGCATTGCTTGTCTGTTAGCACTGACAACTCTACTCAAACGCCGCTGATCTCGGACGTTAAGTGAAGGCCATCGGCGACTCCATCGTCTGTGGTGAGAGGTAATGCGACAAGAAACTGTTTGGGATCTTTGAACCCATCATGGTTGACCGTTATGCCAATAAATATTCGATTTTTGAAAACTGAAATCCTGCAAACACATTCTAGACAATAATCTCTGGTATCAATACGCTTTATGTATGGGTTACCCATTATTTATAGTTATATACTTCTTTCTTAGGTCTGATACTAAGAACGGCGGTCATGATAATGATGACGATGTCCAAAAAATTTCAGGTGTTCTTCTGCTATTGCAGCTTCTCATGCTGTTGCTGCTCGATAATTAATATAACATTAAATGACGAAACACGCATGAGTCATTAGTAATACTGTTAATAGTGAAATACGTATTAAATAAAAATAAAAACAGGTATGAGTTATCAAGATATATAGGTTGTTCAAAAAATGTCGATTACTTCGAGAGGTCGTCGTATTCACCGAAAGAAGAAAACTAAATCCGATAAACATGGCTCCAGAAATACATACTTTCCGACATAAACACGTTGTTATAGGAAGGGCTGCATGTCGGTTGGTTGCTGATATTAGCACAGTTCTTGTATTGGCACTCCATCAAAAGCGTCGGCAGGGTATTATGATGTCTTACTCACAGTATCCTACCTACCATTAGGTGGTCTGCTGTCAGTTGTGCGGTTCGAGTCGTGTTGTCGGCTACGCTAGTTTTCGTCGTGTTTCTGTGCCATATTGTACACTACTGTCAACCGTGGGTAGGTATCATGGCGTTTTATCTTCTTCACTTATTGTTTACTGTTACTGTACGTACAAATGGTGTAGTATAATTACATTTTCTCTCTTCCACCACTTCTTACCAACGGAAGCCTACTACTCGACAAATGAAATGGCGGATATGATATTCTGCTATGGTCTAGCAAATGGACGTAGAGTGCGAGCCTATGCCATCTACGCTAAAATAATAATAATAAAAAAAATCCATAGTACAGAGTGCTCTCTGAAACTCTGTTCAGCAGACTCTGTTCATCAGACATTTCAAACGTCTGAGGGACTCAGGTACCCTTGCACATCGGAAGACTCATAGTGGAAGGCGCTGCACAGTACAAACGCCTGATATCCTGTTATGGAGGAATGTGTGCTGTGTTTGGTGAAAAACAAAAAAGCACCATATTATCGGCGTGTGACGATTGACAACAGCAGAAGGCGAGTTTCACTCTCTTATCTGTGGGGTAATTCATGAATAATTGCTATGCTCTTATCATCTACAGCCTGTTCGGGAACTAAGGCCACAGGATCATCATAGTAGACGGTGGTTCTGTAAATGGCTTTGCAGAAGTGTGCCACAGATCCCCTGTCCATATCCAATATTTTATTTACCAATGAGACACAGTTCATAAGAGATGATGTTTTGAATTTTCATAACCGTCGCATATGTGCAGATGTAAATCCGCAAGCATTTCAGGAAAGAGGACATTAACACTGATTCTCAAACAATGTATGGGCTCAAATAGTTGGCGATAGATTAATGTGCGACCACGAAAGTTAACTGGGGCACATTATCTAGAACCTTTCATTAATGTATTGTCTACCTTGTTGGAAGCTGTACCAGTGCAGTAACGATTATGAGTGTGCTTCATGCATGGTGCCGCACCAACACACTTTAGTCACAATGAGCACAGACATCTGACGCAGACATTCCAGAACCGCTGGATTGCTCAGGGGAGCCCCACACCATGGCCTGCTTGTCCCCCACATCACCACCCCCTAGACGTTTGGTTGTGGGAAAACTTGACGTACGAACATTAGAGTGTCGCATTTTCAATGCATGTGAGTAAGTAGAACAACAACTGGGTGTACTTCAAAGGATGTGTCATTCCTTGCAGAGGGCAGAGGAGTAAACTGTCATGAATGGACACACACACACACACACACACACACACACACACACACACACACACATATATATATATATATATATATATATATATATATATATATATATATATAACATCGAAACAGTTGGTAAATTGAAGATTTATTTAAACCCCTTTACCACTGTTTCAACGTTCATAAAAACGTCTTCTTTAGAAGCAAATATTGAGAATGTAAACACGTTAACAGTGAAAACACACACACACACACACACACACACACACACACACACACACAGATATATAATGTCTATGTTTAAGTTGCACCAGTTCATTTAAAATGGCTCCATCTTTGTAAGTACAATGTTTAAAATGCCTCTAATTCATCTACTAGATGAAGCCTATAACCTCTACCTCCTTTGTGCAAAAGTCTTAAGTCTTCTAGTTTCTGTGTAGTGTTTTACAGAAGACTCCCACTGTCATTAACGTAACAGAGAAGTAGCTTGAGCTTGCTTAGGACTAATGGATATATCATTTTCCCCGTCAGTTAAGGCTAGTGGCACTGTGTTTCTTCGTCGTTATGATGTAAATATATTTCCAGAGGTTTGTTGTTCACAGTTTTTCAGCTATGTTATTTTTGTGTGTTATACTCGTTTTACCATCTTAACCACCCTACCACTATCCCTCCCCCCTTCCATTTCCTTTCCCCCACTCAACATCTAACTTTCTCACCTTCCCTCTCTTCCCCTCATTACGACCCTGGTCTTTTCGCTATTGCTTCTATTTGCAATTCTCACAGTCTACGTAATTCGTTTTTACCACAGTGACCTTCTTAGATGGTAACTTATTATCTGTTTCCTAAAAACACTCAACAGCCCAAACCATATAAAACATCGCTTTACGTAAGGCAATCGGTTCCAACGGACGTTGCTATCGTTTTCAGGTCTGTGTGAAAGAGCATATACGTGGAAAGTGTCTCATAATATGATTTAAGAGACAACATTTGTGATAAACGTTTGAGTTTGGCATTACATAAACGGGAGTGGAACTGTAAATTTACATATCTTAATTTTTTTTGTTTTGAAACGTGCTTATTTTATGTTGCGTGTCACGCGAAGTAGACATGTTTATAAAAATCAGCACATTATAAAAGACTTGCCATAACTAAAATATTTTAAAAAAACATAGAGCATCTTTAACAAATGGCCATGTTGCCATTACTATATATATATATATATATATATATATATATATATATATATATATATAATGGCAACATGGGCTTTTTTCACTGTTTAGATTACGTCAAGCTTACTTAAATAATGAGCTGCTGTGTTCTGCGTTCATGTGATCTAACAAATATATTACATCACATGAACGCAGAACACTGCAGCACATTATTTAAGTAAGCTTGACGTAATCTAAACAGTGAAAATCCGCTTGAAACGGTGTATAAGGTACACCTGACTGGTAACATTGCAAAAGATAACATTTGTAAAGCGTCCTACAATCGCTAAGTGACTCTTACATCAGCACCGTGTAAGAGACTGTAAAAAATATTCTTTTCACATTTAGATTTAACTACTTTAATGAGTGACCTTTACGAATAATAACAGTTCAAAACTGCACTTTACTTACAACTGAATCACATTTTTATTCATATTTTCCAATTCGCATGTCATTACTACTGCATGCATAATAGAAAAATTAAGGTATTTACTTTGCAACAGTTTACTTCATATTTGTTGTTGTCGCGCATCCATACCGCAAAGCAACAGTCACGAAAGCGCACAGGTCCATTGCTGCAGGTGATGGTAAGGGAGTGGGGCGAGAGTGGGTTTGGTAGGATACGTCCTGAACAATGATAGAGTAGCACTTGCAGTGCATAGGTTCAGTAAATACCCTCAAACTACAAAATATGTACAAATCTTTCCAACTAGTTTATTGTGACCTTGAAGTATAATTATTCACATACAGCTATGCGTAAAAGCGTAGAATGCTAATATTGTGAGCCTGGTGAGACCAGAAACAACCACAGTTCAAGCATGCCACATAGATAATCGTCCTTTAGATGGACAGAGTTTTTCTTCACAAAAGTTTCTATAGACAGGCGCCAGTCGTATTTTGCTATGTGGGGCTGCGCATACTTAGGTGTTGTACTGCAATGTAGGAAAATGTATATGGATATGTATGACAGAGAAATTATCACATAAACAGCAGTATGTGACCAACCATGGCAAAAACTAATAGTACCTGTTATTTATGTTATGCAGGTAGCAACATGGCTGCTTTCTATTTCTGTGTTTGGAGTACAATATTTCTAAGAATAATGATCTCAGCATAGTGACAACTTGGGGTGCATATCATTTCTGCAGTGGGTAACTGCAGAAGGGTAATTAAAGGTATAACTAAGAAGTCCCGTTATATTTGTGCAAAAAGTCTCAAACATTAAAAACATAAGATTACACTCATTTAAGATAAAGAGTCTTGGTAGATCTTTACATTGTGAGAAATGTGGTGCACTCATAATATCAATGTACATATAGTAACATTATGGATACTAGGAGATGGTGTAATCTAACAGCTGACATAGCTTGTCTCCCTATGTGCAGTCAAATTTTCTTTTAATTTTTTTAGAACATGGCAAATTACTGACATAAATATACAATAATAACACCTTACGTTATGGGACCCTTCCTTACATCCCGCTGTTGCAAATGGATGTTACACCACGAGACGTACAGAAATTTGAATACAGCGAATACAGAGAACAAAATTGTGCTGATGGAAGTTTGAACACAGTCCAACCCTTGAACACTGAACCACGACGCCGCAGCTATAAATATTCGCTGAATATTGAACTTGTTAAGCTTGGACAGCTCATTGTTTCTGTTGTATCCTAGCCAGTAATGCCAACCGAGCCCGCTGCCAAAAGGTTGGCAGCATCAAAGTACGGACGCCGTCCGCATAAGCAGCGCCAGCGAGACAGGAAATCGCCGCAAGTCTGCGCGCGCCACCGCTGGCTTCTGGCTTCTTAAGCGCTGGAGTCGTGAGCGCTAGGACAGTTCTGTATTCGCCACTCAGTTGTATACTCGCCACCGAATTGTGTACTTACAAGTCAGTTGTGTGTTCATCGCGGCAGAGTTGTTGTTTGTCGTCAGTCGACGCTGACCTAGCCGCTCCGACTCGAACTAGACAGATTTTTGTAGACACCGAGTTCACTATTGTGTTACTGTATCTTCATTAATAAAAGATAAGTACCGACTTTTATTTAATATGAGTGTTTGGGCTTTCATCTTTCTGTTTACTGTTCCAGCGGACCGGTCGGCCCGCTATTAAAAGTGTGGCGGTGACTTCGTAAGCCAATTCTACAGCCAAGTGTTTGTCGCTACGAACACCGCCACAAAACTGGCGACGAGGTCTTCCGAACTCGTGTGCAGGGCTGGTTCAACTTGTTCTTGTTATACTAATTATAGCGATAAACTTTTGGGGGCTGGTTTAATTTGTGTTCACTATGTCTGCCGAATTACAGCAGTTGATCTTGTTACAGAGTCAGCAAATACAAAGTCTGGTGGAAGCAATCGCCAAACAAGCGGCTAATCCTCCAACACAAAAGGAACAAGCACAGGCAGCACCACAGTTCCGTGCATTTGATTCATCCAGAGAAGAATGGAGCGAATATTTCGCGCAGTTGCAGGCGCACATGTCAGTCTACAAACTCACAGGTACTGAGCGGCAGCTTTATTTAATTTCCACTGCAGGCGTGGAAATCTATCGACTACTTTGTAAGTTGTTCCCAGAATCCCAGCCAGAAGCTTTAGACTATGACGTTGTTGTTAACAAGCTTGCTGAGTATTTCGAGTCGCGAGTTCATGTGGCAGCAGCCAGATTCAAGTTCTTCAGATTAAAGAAACTGCCACATCAATCAAATAAACAGTGGTTAACAGATTTACGGGGCCTCACCCGTCAGTGCCGATTTAATTGTGTGTGTGGAGCTTCCTACAGTGATGTCATGCTACGAGACGCTATTACGCAAAACATTGCAGATTCTCGTATTCGTGCTGCTATCTTAAAGTTGCCTGACCCGTCATTAGAGACTGTGATGAACATCATTGAAGCCCAAGATACTTTTGACTATGCTGAGTGTGAGTTAGATCGGCCATGTATTTCTCAAATTGCCTGTGCTAAGCAAGTTATGTCACGCCCGCGGCCCCACCGGTAGAGTCAGACTGTAAACACTAGCCGGCCGCGTCATGTTAAACACATTCGTCAGCCGCGTGTGCAAAATGATAGAGTTAAGTCTTGCCCTAAGTGTGTTCTTGCTCATCCTCGTGAACGTTGCCCGTTAAGAAACGCGGTTTGTCACTTTTGTCAAAGGAAAGGACACATCCAGACTGTTTGTTTGCGTAAACGCAAGAACAATTCTAGTGCTGCCCACCCCATGGATATTCATGTTCTTCAAAGCCAGCCCGCCCAGAAGGTCGCGTTTAAAGGCTCTTCCACGGTTCGTGTGGGTAATAAACGTGTTCGCAATAAGCCACCCACCCAGCCCTCTGCTATGCGACCCAAGCGTAATTCAAACGCTGTAAAAAGTGATGTACAGACTGCAAGTGCAGCGGGAGTTGTTGTTCCACCCGCCCAACCCACGAGTTGTCGTAAGCAGCGAACACGCGCTAAACGCGCTGATTTTGTGTCTTCCGCCTCCACTGCACCGATCCAGAGACAGTGTAATAAACTATTTGTGAAGCTACGCATCCAGGATAAGACCTTCAATTTTCAATTAGACACTGGTGCGTCTGTGACTCTCATAAATAGTGCTACGTATGCGGCTATCGGCCGCCCTAAACTTTCAGCGGCAAAACATTCTTTGGCGACTTACAGTGGCGAACAAATTCCTGTGTTAGGTGTATGTAGCGTGCCAGCCACATTCCGTGGCAATACAAAAACAGTTTCATTCACAGTGCCCCGCGCTACAGACAGTGTAAACATTTTCGGATTGGACTGTTTTGACTTGTTTGGCCTGTCTATCCAAGACAATGGGTTGCAACTTAATTCTGTTGTTCCTCAAGACAGCATAACCGATTTGTGTAAACGATAGAGTGACATATTTAAAGACGAACTAGGTTGTGCTGCGAACTTTGCCGCTCATATTACGTTACAAGATAATGCTCAGCCTCGATTTTGTCGTGCTCGTCCAGTGCCTCACGCCCTCCGGGCACCTGTAGAAGAAGAACTTCGTCGTTGGCAAAACAACGGTGTTATTCAACCCGTTTCAGCGAGCCAGTGGGCTTCTCCCTTAGTTATTATAAAGAAACCGTCTGGCAAGTTACGTTCGTGTGCTGATTTTAAGTTGACAGTTAATCCTCAGACTGTCATTGATTCTTTTCCTTTGCCTAGACCGGACGAGCTGATGGATAAGTTAGGGGAAGCTCGTTTCTTTTCCAAAATTGATCTCCGTGAAGCATATTTGCAATTGCCCCTCGACGAGCAATCACAACAGTATTTTGTCATAAACACGTCGTTGGGGCTGTTCCGTTTTCTGCGTTTGCCTTTTGGTTGTGCGTCAGCTCCAGCTGTTTTTCAGCGTTTTTTGTCACAACTTCTGGCTAATGTGCCATCGTGTTGCAACTATTTAGACGATATTGTTGTGTCCGGTCGGACGCCTGCTGAACATTTCCGTAATTTGGAGTGTTTGTTTAAAGTGTTGTCTCAGGCAGGCCTACGTTGCAACATCGATAAATGTTCATTTTTCCTTACGGAGATGGAGTATCTGGGACATGTTATTAATGCTCAAGGCATTCATCCCTCCCAGTCACATTTAGCAGCTATTCGTGATTTGCCCGCCCCTCGCAATCTGCATGAATTGCAAGCAGTTCTTGGCAAATTGACGTATTATATTAGGTTTATACCTAATGCATCACAGATTGCTGCACCGTTGCATCGTCTCCGCCGTAAGAATGTTCCGTTTGTGTGGTCAGCTGATTGCCAATCAGCCTTTCAGCAGCTTAAGGAGGCTTTATTGAATGATCGTTGTGTGGTCCATTACGACCCTAACAAGCCTCTGGTGTTAGCTTGTGATGCCTCTTCTTTCGGCCTCGGTGCCGTGTTGTCTCACCGAGTCGGTAACACCGAACGTCCTATTGCGTTCGCATCTAAATTGCTAAACAAAGCTCAGTGTAATTATAGCCAATTGGACAAGGAAGCGTTGGCTATTGTGTTCGGTGTCACAAAATTCCATCACTACCTCTATGGTAGACCATTCTATTTAGTAACAGATCACAAGCCCCTGACGTCACTGTTTCATCCGTCTAAACCAGTTCCTCAGCGGACAGCTCAGAGACTACAACGTTGGGCTCTTTTGTTATCACAATACCAGTATGAGATACTGTATCGCCCTACAGCTCAGCATGCAAACGCTGACGCGCTTTCTAGATTGCCGATTGCTGCGGATGATGTCTTCGATTCCTCCGAAGACTCTTGCCATCAGATTGACGCCGATGAGCATCAATCCCTCCGGGATTTTCCGATTGATTATCGTCAGGTGGCACGTGAGACAGCTACGGATCCTCATCTGAGTTTACTATTACGTTTTGTTCAACGTGGTTGGCCGTCCAAGGCAAGGGACATATCGGATCCTGTGGTTCGTCGCTATTATCCACAACGTCATCTGTTGTCTGTTTCGCACGGAGTTTTGCTGTTACGCACCGAGAATGACCAGCTTCGTGTAGTGGTTCCCCAAGTGCTCCAATCCAAGGTCCTCGACTTGTTGCATCAAGGTCATTGGGGAGTGGTCCGCACCAAGCAGCTTGCCCGCCGTCATTGTACATGGATCGGCATTGATAAGCTGATTACACAGATGTCTACAGATTGTTCGACGTGTGCCGAACACCAAGCTGCTCCGCCTCAACGCTATTTTGAGTGGGCACGCCCTGCCGGTCCCTGGCAGCGAGTACATATTGATTTCGCTGGTCCATATTGGAATTCTCGCTGGCTCATCGTGATAGATGCATTTAGTAATTTTCCGTTTGTTGTGCCCATGCAGTCTACAACGTCTGCACAAACTGTACAGGCGTTGACTTCAATTTTTTGTATTGAGGGTCTTCCAGAAGTTTTAGTGTCTGACAATGGTCCACAATTTACCTCTGCTGAATTTGAAAGTTTTTGTTCAGCCAATGGCATTCGCCATGTTCTTACTCCGCCGTTCCACCCTCAATCGAATGGTGCAGCGGAACGTTTTGTACGCACATTCAAGGATCATATGGACCGCCTTCGTGCTACGCACTCTCGTCAGCAGGCCCTCATCACGTTCCTGTCGTCGTACCGGACCACGCCACGCGACGGCCCTTCGCCTGCGGAGCTTCTCCACGGCCGTCGTCATCGCACCCTACTACAGTTGTTGCACCCCCCGGATCG
The DNA here is from genome assembly GCF_021461385.2 of Schistocerca piceifrons. Lineage (NCBI taxonomy): Eukaryota > Metazoa > Arthropoda > Insecta > Orthoptera > Acrididae > Schistocerca > Schistocerca piceifrons. Next base: position 34,127,196 of record NC_060138.1, on the reverse strand, counting down.
ACCCGCCGCTTCTGAGCATCGCACGCGTTTTCAGCGCAACGACGCCGTTTTTTTCAGAGTTTATCACGGTCGCCGTCGTTGGGAACGTGGTACCGTGACACGTGTCCAGGGTCGCGGTTTTTATACTGTTCAAGGTGCTACTGGGGTGCACAGGAGGCATCAGAACCAGTTGCGCCGCGCTGGCCGCCCGGATCCTGCCGCTCGTTCTTTGTCCACAGATTTCGTCCGCGGCGGGTTCCAGCCGCGCCTTCCGACTTCGCTGCCGCCCCCGGGGCAGCAGCAGCAGCCGTCGCCGCTACCACGCCGACAGCCCGTCCCGTTGATGCCTCCCGCGCAGCTTCCTCCGGGAGCGCCCCAGCTGGTCGCTCCGGCGCCTGCGGTCCCTCTTCAGTCGCCACCGCCTTCGGAGCTGATGGACGTCGACCCCTCAGCCGGGCCGCCTTCCCAAGCGGTGGCTGTGCAGCCTGTCCTGCAGCCGCTTTCCTTGGGCACCCCCAAGGAGTCTGCACCCGCAGCGCCTTGTCCGGCGCCCACTCAGCAGCCGTCGACGCAGCGTCAGGAGACGCTGCCTCTCTTCGTGGGTCCCGACGTCCCGTCGCGTCCAGTACCAGAAGCTGCGCCCGTGGTCACAGGCGTGCGCCCTGACCTCGGTTTTCAGTCGGTGTTTCCCGAGGCCCCGCGCAGCCAATGCTGGGGTGCGGACCGGGGACTGCCACCGACAACAGTCTCCACCCCGGTCTCTTCTGCTACGCCTGCGGCCGGACCCCTCCCCCGCCGTCGACGCTCGCCACGTCATTATTCAACGACGGTGCGGCGATTTGGGGGGGAGGAGTGTTGTATCCTAGCCAGTAATGCCAACCGAGCCCGCTGCCAAAAGGTTGGCAGCATCAAAGTACGGACGCCGTCCGCATAAGCAGCGCCAGCGAGACAGGAAATCGCCGCAAGTCTGCGCGCGCCACCGCTGGCTTCTGGCTTCTTAAGCGCTGGAGTCGTGAGCGCTAGGACAGTTCTGTATTCGCCGCTCAGTTGTATACTCGCCACCGAATTGTGTACTTACAAGTCAGTTGTGTGTTCATCGCGGCAGAGTTGTTGTTTGTCGTCAGCCGACGCTGACCTAGCCGCTCCGACTCGAACTAGACAGATTTTTGTAGACACCGAGTTCACTATTGTGTTACTGTATCTTCATTAATAAAAGATAAGTACCGACTTTTATTTAATATGAGTGTTTGGGCTTTCATCTTTCTGTTTACTGTTCTAGCGGACCGGTCGGCCCGCTATTAAAAGTGTGGCGGTGACTTCGTAAGCCAATTCTACAGCCAAGTGTTTGTCGCTACGAACACCGCCACAAAAGTTTCTACTTCGCATTTTCTTAACAGTTCAGTATACCTTCTTCTTATTTTCATGCTTGATATGGGTTCAGATTTTGACAGACTTTTCACTGGACCATCTTATCACTAAAACTGAGGGGGATGTCAGAGGGAGATTCCGTTGTTAGGTGAAGCTAGTACATAGGCTAAAAATTATTTCGATATATATTGCTTCTCACTGGTTCACACAGTAGTATGATTTTACAGCAATTGTAAATTAGTTACATAGATGACTTCAAGATGTAACATATTTGTAAGGAGAGACCATATCAAAGAAATTCGTGTGAAACTATTACTGAAAATAATAGTGCGTTGTGGTGGGTGGTGGACAAAAACCACAATTAACATTTCAAGGTAAAGGCTAAAAATGTGAAAGTGCAACATATTTTATAGGCGCCAGAAGTATTTAATATTATTTAGATATGTTATATATAGTTTAAGTAGTGTGCAGCATACAGCATGCCTGTATTACAGCATAGTTTTAAAAGTCTGTACTTACGTTATGCTATGTTTCTGTGTGCCATGTGACATGAATAAAATAAAAGATAAGGGTTTTTCCAACATATGGAAGATGGTAGAGCAATCATTATCGAAAGTGCTGACGAATATTATCATATAATGTAAAGTCGCTTTCAGGCTAGTCATTTATATCATACTCTGTTACTAATTTCTCATATAAGAAAAGGCATAAAACTGCTGGTGTTAAAGGGAAGTATTAGAATACATGATTATACAAGATGAAGGAATTGTTATCTTCAAATTCGAACTGCTCATTAAGAACATCACTTGCTTGTCTTTTTCCTCGGCTATATACTTGTAATTTTAAAAGAATGTCCAATTTTCCAGCTTTAGGGGAATAGCGTAAAATTTTCATGTCATGCTCTATATTAACTATACTGGGCTTGGACTCTCTTACGCGCTCACTGAAGCTAGTGGTATTATAATTTCCACTATGCTCCGCAAACTTGTGTAAAATATCAAAGACACAAAATCTTTTGCATTTACCACATTTTAATTTATAGCCACCTATGCAGTTATACTTATTCTCATGGTCTTCTATTTTATGCCTAAGTTTGACTCCTAACTTGTTGAGGTGTTGATTTTTATCCACATAACAACTTGGCGTAAGGTCCAATGTAAAATGAAAACGTTGCACAACAAAAAGAGTTTTCGGTATGTAAATGTACAGCTCAACTTTTCTGTAATGCCAAACTAAATCTTTTATGTCAAATATTACGTCACAACTCATGTTATGAAACATATTCCATGTATGTGTGTTTTCTTACAGACCTGAAGATGACAGCAAGTCTGTCGAAACTGGTCGTCGTAAATAAGGAAGTGTTTTATGAGATCTAAGATGTTGAATGCTTTTAGCAAGTATAACAGATCACTCCTTCAGGATTCTCAAAGCAGGAAAATTGAATCAAGTTATGCCCCATCACGCACTGTAGGAAACCTATATATTACAGGATACGAAACAGAAAATAAAGGAGTGTATCCTACACATTATTTTTAACAAGGTATGTACTAAACACAACGTAACGACGAATTAAACAAGAATTTACCTTAAAAGTACGTTTCACACTGCGGAAAAGGTGAAAAGTAAATTAGAATTAATTTGGGTCAGATTGCTAAAAACAAATCTTTACAAAAATCGTCTTCTGACTGAAGAAGTAACTAGAACAGAAAATAGTTTCAAAACCATATTACCGAGAAACAGTTTAAAGGAGTCCCACGAATAATGCAGAACAAAATTAAACAGTTATCTGATCACATTACTGCCACGGATAACAAAAGGTTAGAATGGCTTTTACCTACTCTACCAAAGCATTATGATGCTCAAATAGGAACCTTTCCAACATTTGCAAGTAGAAAAGAAATATTAAAGGCAGTGGATTTTACAGACACCGAAAAAATACTTTCAGATAAAGTTTTTCAACACAGATTATAGAATCAATGGCAAAGCAAATGAAAGAATAATTGCTGATAAAAATACCACTTAAACTGGGCTGGATAGAAAAAAGAGGTTATTACCACATCTGTAAAAAGAGCACAACCATTAAATAACGAAAAAATTATAACTCGCTAAAAACACTCGATATTTAATTTTAAAAATAATAAAAAACTAAATGATACCTACATATCCACATACCTCTCCAATAGGCATTATGAGTTATTTAAAGAATAATTATTAACACATTCCGTATGTGAATGAAATGGGAATGAACAATAATAAATGTTGCAATAGGACGTATTCTCTGCCATGCATTTGAAAGTGGTTCACAGACAGATTACAGGTGTGGATTTAGATTGGATAATGTGTGGGAGGTCATATTTGCTTCTTCAGATGAACTGAAAATGTTAATCAAATAATTGAGTCAGGATTACGTTTACATCGTACAGGGCAAGATATGTGAGCAAGAAGAGGTTACAGTCATTGCAAGAGATTACGCCGCAGGATTATCAGCCACATGGCTGCAGTGAATGCTGAGTAGGATCACATTACCATCGAACCTATGACACGTGCATTGCCACTTCAATTTTTATGGCGTACTCTTTAAAAATATGCTTTGCAGCAATACCTTTGTTAACAATAGGTTTTGTTTTGGACCATCAAAATCCGTCTGCTTAACTAGGTTTCCCTTCCAACACACACACACACACACACACACACACACACACACAGAGAGAGAGAGAGAGAGAGAGAGAGAGAGAGAGAGAGAGAGAGAGAGAGAGAGAGACTCCGTCTCCGGGAATGGTACAGGGAGACAATTATCAAACTGCATGAAAGAAACGTAAATTAGCTACAAGCTACGGCAGATACACACTTTATTCAACATGTAAACGTCACTACAGGTATTTGAATATACCAGCAGATTATGACATTCGATATGCCTACCATCATTCGCGATGATGTGTCATAGACATATAGCGAGATCCTTCATGACCCACTGAAGTGCCGGAACATCGATGCTATCGACGACCTCCGCAAAGGCTGTTTTCAACTCAGCAATGGTTTTAGGGTTGTTGCTATACACCTTGTCTTTAATACAGCACCGCAAAAAGGAGTCGCATGTGCAGAAATCCGAAGGATATGGCGGCCAATCGAGGCCCATCGCAGTGGCCTCTGGGTACCCCAGAGGCAGAGCGCGGTCCCCTAGGTGCTCCTCCAGGACATCAGACGCTCTCCTACTTCGGTGGGGTCGAGTTCCCTCTTGCGTGAAACACATCTCGTCGAAATCATGGTCACTTTATGTAGTGGGGATGAAATCATCTTCCAAAACCTTCACGTAGCTTTCGGCAGTTACCGCACGATCAAGGAATATCGCACTGACTACTCCGTGACAGGAAATTGCACACCACACAGCCACCCGTTGAGCGTGACGAGATTTCTCGATCGCGAAATGCGGATTCTCAGTTCCTCAAATGCGCCAACTTTTGCTTATTGACGAACCCATCGAAATGAAAGCGTGCTTTGTCACTAACCCAAACCATACAGCGCATACTAATTCCAATCATGCCTCGCTGCCAACCGTGCAGTTTTAACGTCCTAACACAAACAGTTCGGAAGCTATGGCAACGTTATTTGATATCGTGATTAACTGACTGATTAATGCCTCTTAATCACATATTTTTCATGCTGATTCAGGAGGAGAGCGTAAGATAGATGCGGGAAAAATTCGTTAGGAAGTTTTCATCTGATGCTGAACCTTCCTGCTACTAATAAGTATTTATACGCTTTGCTAATCGACTACTTATCGTAATACATGAAAACAGGGGTAACACATTACAAAACAGGAAGTGTCTGAGGAGTGCGGTATGCCCTATCGGCATTGGAGAAAGGGCGGGGCCATCCAATAGTGAGCACAGAACATGTTCCCCACAAATTTGGAGCAACGGTGCTGGTTCATCTTAAGGATTGCAAGGTGTATCTGCCATCAAAATTTTCGATCATCAGTCTCACTAAACTATACTTTCTCAACATTGGTAGACTGTGCATAATATATCGTAGAAGAGACAAAAACACAGGCACAGTCGATTTAGAAAATTTTATTAGGTAATTTTTTGTCAGAAAATATCAGTTTCTATTCACAAAGTACTACTCTCTATAAGACATGTTAATATTAGATCTCTGATAAGACTGACGTGACTCCTTGCTATATTCACGAGGCTGTCTCACAGAAAAGGTCATTGGTGAGTTAAAAGCCCTTATAGTAGTCACTGAGCACATAAGACAGTCGCTTCAGGGGCAGTGGTTTACTGATTCCAAGTACGGCGCTGTTATAGAAGACTACGATGTTACAAACGACAGTAAAGTTTCAGTTCCAGTACAAGTAGCTAGCAGATACCGATATTTAAAATATGTTATTTGTAATGTGTGCAGATTGCACGCAAAATACTATTCAGTACTGTTTCCATTTCGTTAACGTAGATCCAGCAGTGAAATTCTGGATGCCTACTCGAGTTAATTCAAATACGATCTCAGACCGAAAGAAATTGCTGCTTACCATAGACAATACGAAAAAAGTGTGGAAAACGATTAATAATGTGCATGAAATTCCTATATTTCAACATTATAGATTGTAACAGTTCGCTGAGAAAATTTTTATCTAAAAAAATTCTTAGCTCATCAGTATATTGTTTGTCTTTCCCTTTCGTCCTCAGTAATCTGTTATTAAATAATAAAGTAATTATGATACAGTATTGTTCCTATCTCTGTCTCTCTCTCTCTCTCTCTCTCTGTTTCTCTGTCTCTCACTTTGTGTGTGTGTGTGTGTGACAGAGAGAGAGGGAGAGAGAGAGAGAGAGAGAGAGAGAGAGAGAGAGAGAGAGAGAGAGAGAGAGAGAGAGACAGAGAGATGAGGAGAGAGCCAGTCGGAGAAAGACATGAAATTATTACTTTCCAATAGTGGCAACACAAGAGTATAGCATTTTTTATATAAGAGATGCAGATATATGTGTGTATATAAATATGCATAACTTTGATCTTCGAGTCACTTTGTAATATTATTCCAGAGGTGTGTTAATGTACACATACAGCACTGACTTCATAGAAATAATTTAAACACAATTATTACGCATGATAAATTTCGTAGAGGTCTGTACTTACACTCGGATATTTCAACAGTGTTTAACATTTACCACTAAGCATTTAATGTTCACCATTTAAAGTTCACCATTTATTGTCCATCATTTAGGATTTACTGTTGGGCGTTTACCGTTTAGTGTTTACAATTAAGCGTTGTGTGTTTACCGTTAGGTGTTCCAGGTTTACTGTTTACCATACAGCATTTACAATTTAGTGTCTACCATTTAGCAGTCAGAGTTAAGGGTTTAGTATTTACCGTCTAGCATTTAGTATGTACCATTAGCATTCAGTGTTCACTGTTTGACGTTTACCACTTAGTATTTATTGCACAGTTTGTGCTGTGTAACATTTACTGTTTGCCATAATATGCTTAATGTCTACCGTTTAGCATTTACTGAACGTTGTGTGGGGCATAAAACATAAAACTCATCAATTTCAATCATTTTGGAATTTTATTACTTCCCTGGGATTGGTAGAAAAACACAAGGAGGTATATTATAAAATACACAATCATTCTGTACGTTAGTTGTGTAATTTGACACAATTTTTATGCTGGAAATAATGCACATCTTTGACTTCGTAGTAAACAATGAATATTTTTCACGTTCAAGTGTAGGTTCCAAGGATTTTACTACATCTCTGGTACAGCATTTAAACACTACACTGATGAGTTAGAAACATGAATGGTATTCGCGGGAGGGGGGTTTCAGGCACACAATCGATGTGCTTCCGTCATTACAATTGAGTGGAGATTAGGAGAGGAAGAGGCTTTACTTTTTACTTGATGAATGCATCAGAAATAACGTAATTTGCCACCGTCTTTATAGTATGGTTATTTATTGATAGAGAGGAGGGTCATGCGGTATAAACCACGCAATTGATCTCTTCCCGTCATAACGGACTTTTAATCCTGTGTTATGATTCATTAGAAATATGGACTTGGGAGGATTCGGGGAGAGGATGGGGAGATAGTTTTAATTTCCCATTCATGCAAATAGGCTATGTTCTCATACTACACTGTGACGAACTGGAAAGACGAGAGAAATGAGGGGGAGTAAAATACGCACTTGTCTGTTTCCATCACCATAGACTTTTAATATAGTGATCGACATAAAGAGTACTTTGCTCTGAATGGTTGAAGATACGGAGGGGAGGGAAGAGGTGACGAGGACAGTCTTTCTAAGTTTCCATTAACAGGATGCCTTGATTTAATACTTTCCTACGATTTCTTGGGAAATAAGTTGGGGAAGGGGGGTTGGGGAATGAAGCACAGCCGGGCTGCTCACCACACTCTGGGCCACACTGTGCTGCAGTGTTAGCGGTCCCGTGTGCCTCAGCCGTGACACGTGCCGCAAAGCTCATCCGTTCGCAGTGTCAACAATACTGCCCTGTAGCTTACTTCTTTAGCACACTGGCTGTGCTCATCGCTACTAACTGACTACGGCTGGGTGAAATTTAAAAAAAAAAAAAAAAAAAAAAAAAAACTATGTTTCCCACACAAAACTTTTTCGAGGCGCAGCGATACGTAGTTTCATTTCTCCCATTCAGAATTTCGTGCCACACAGTCATTGATTAGCTTTGTACATCATTTGGCCCAGCAAGCACTAACATTTCTACCGAGAGTTCGCAGATCCTGTTCTGAGTCCTTAAGAAACGCTATTCGGCCGCTGTGATCGCTAAAATTGCCACAGAAATTCTGGGGCAGTTGACTTTGCGTTTTGTGAACGAACGACAAAAGATGGTACATCGTAAATATATAAAAAATTAAACTGTGAAGGAACAGGAAGATTATATGATTATAGGCGACTGTCATTTATTAGCCTTCCACCATATTAAGAATGAATGTGGAGCCGCTTATTGATTCCAGCTCCACGATGAAACAGAAAACAACAACCATTAGTGTGATGTACCAGAATTCTATATGTCATTCCATCATATACTTTATCTATATTCATGTAGTGAGTCTCGTACGCACATTTACTCAAAGGCTTTTATACCAGTGTATTATTTTACAGTTGGACACTGTCTTTCCTAACATAATGTATGACAAACAAATATTGCGCCGTGTCTTCGCCTAGGTCGTGGTCACCGCGTAAACATAATTGCAGTAGAAACTACAAATGGCATCGTTTATGAGATAAAGAAGACATCAAGAAGCCTTGTTGATTACAGACGGTACGTCAATGGCAATTTGCAAACTTGAAGCGTGTGGTTGGCTGAGTTTAGAAGTTAAACAACAAGTTTATTTCAACCCCTCACCTCGTGCACACACAGTCTGTGGTGGTTCATAATGAAGCTAATAAATCTCTCCTACTTGGCGTCTCGGTTGAATACGAGATGTGGTCCTGCAGCGAGGCATACTTATCGCTCCAGGTGACCACATACCAACACGGCAGCGATGTTCCTGCGCTTATGACGGTCCACTAAGCACAGGAAGCAGATTTACACGTTGTTCGCTGCGGCTTCCTTCCTCCAAAAGTATGATGTGGTTCCGGAAGGCGCCTGAAAGAATCCGGTTTGTGTTGTCCATCACTGAATTACCGAGTGACTTTTTGCACACTACTTGATTTACAGTTAGCCACAATCCACAAAATTCGGTAGCGATCTTTGTCATCAGCATGCTCTAGACAGCGATCTCTATGATATATCAGCGACCCACAGTCCGGCCGCCATGAAGAGGGCAGGTCTGGACCGTGCAGTCCATCCTTCTTCGACGGCTGGTAAAAGGTGTGACGTCAGACCGGTCACTTACTGCGCCGCACTGTTTCATCGCCCTCCAGTACAGCACTGCTTTTAATGTACGGTGACCACACGTCCCGTATTTTACGGGATCGTCCCCTGTTTAGCTTGAGAGTCCCTTTGGCGCCACAAAATACATATGGGACGCATGTTGTCCCGTTTTTCATTAACCGTCCCGTACATTTTGAAATACTGTGTTATTACGAAATGAGCAGCATAACCAAATGGAGAACAAATGTGGTCATACCCAAGGGACGAAGAAAATGAACTCCTTGATTAAAATAAACTGGAGGAGGTCTCTCATCTTCAACTTCCTTGCATCTCAACAGGAGTTTCCAGCTCGTTACTGAATTTCTGCTAGCCCTACCTGGCACTAACGCTACTACATAAATGGTGTTCTCGATCGCAAACACTTGACGAACCGGACAAAAGAAGAGGTTTAGTGTGGAAACTGACAAGAAAATAACTATAAGTAAGACAGTTCCATAAAAACACGGGAGAGCTGCCGGATATCAGTAACGTCCTGCCACGATACTTCGGCACAGAGTCTTCTGGTCATCTTCAGGTGAGTACCACTGTAGTAGTACTGCCGAGTACGCGCTGAGCTCCGCTATTTAAAGCCATACTGAGGTGACATCGCGCATGCGCTGCTCAGCGTGCGCGTTAATAACAACTCCGTGCGGTGCGCCTCGCGCCCTCCACGGTGAAAGCTTGGCGTGTCGATATCAGGTCGATTTTCATATTTATGCAGATAACTACGTCGACTGCGAAGTATTTCTATAACAGGATTCCAGGCGGAGTTTAGCTGATAACCGCTATCTCGATTGATGAGAGTCTCGTTGTCAGACAATCTTATTTCCACAGATTCACTGATAATCGAGCTCCAAAAGTTTGATGTATAAGCCAAAACTTTTGTGTCATTGTAATTCGTGGAATAGTCTGTGGAAGTACAATGTTCGGCGATTGCAGACTTGGTGGTTTAGAGAAGGCGAGTATGCCGTTGGTGTTCCACAATGCGTTCCTGCACAGTTCGTGTGGTTTGCCGCATTCACACGGAATTTTGTAAACACCTGATTTACGCAGACCCTGGTCGTCATTAACGGATCCCACCAGTGATGAAATTTTGGAAGCAGGGCGAAGATAAATCTCACTTGATACTTTCGCAATATTCTGCCTATCTGTGAAGAAATATTCGCAATTAATGGCAGATAAGCAACCGACCTGAAAGCCTCTGCCTCTTCCTTATTCCGTCGTTTGTAGGTCTTCATCACTCTGCACGGCTTTAAATAGCGGAGCTCAGCGCGTATTCGCCAGTACTATTACAGTGGTACTCACCTGAAGATGGCCAGAAGACTTTGCGCCGAAATATCGTGGTAGGACGTTACTGATATCCGGCAGTTCTTCCGTGTTTTTATGGAATAATCAGTACGCTGGGAAAGCTTTAAACATCACAGAAGTAAGATACATTTTCAGGATTATTCATGTGCTGATTTTTATAAAATTCTGCTTGAAAATGTATAAAATTCCTGAATGACATACATCATCATCATCATTAGCATCATTGCTTAAGACTAATTATGCCTTTCAGCGTTCAGTTTGGAGCATAACCCCCTTATAAAATTCCTCCGTGATCCCCTATTCAGTGCTAACATTGGTGCCTCTTCTGATGTTAAACCTATTACTTCAAAATCATTCTTAACTGAATCCAGGTACCTTCTCCTTGGTCTGTCCCGACTCCTCCTACCCTCTACTGCTGAACCCATGAGTCTCTTGGGTAACCTTGCTTCTCCCATGCGTGTAACATGACCCCACCATCTAAGCCTGTTCGCCCTGACTGCTACATCTATAGAGTTCATTCCCAGTTTTTCTTTGATTTCCTCATTGCGGACACCCTCCTGCCATTGTTCCCATCTACTAGTACCTGCAATCATCCTAGCTACTTTCATAATGACATACATTCTTCTGCAAAATATAAGAAAGAAACATTTTCAGAAACTATCTACTGAAGATCTTCCAGACCCATTGCGAGGACAAAATAAGTATCCTATGTAGTCAATTTTCTACCCTAGTCAAGGACTTAGTTATATTAAAGTGATATACTGTGTTTGCATGTCGCAACAATAAAACAGTAAAGTATTTACTCGATTAGTAATGCAAGGTATTTTGTTCGATGATCTGTGTAGTTGTTCCGTAAACCAAGTAGTTTGACAAAAATCTAATATACGCAAAATGTCCATTCATTTCAGCTTTTAAGCTGTGTCCAATATATTGATTTTGGAAATCTGGTCAGCCTGTTTTGATGGTCCATCAGTGTAAGTGAGCGAGGCTGCACAGCGGTTAGCGCACTGGATTCGGAGTCGGGAGGACGAAGGTGAAAATCTTCGTCTGAGCATCTCTGTGACTTTCCTAAATTACTTAAGACACACGCTGCGATGTTACTTCTGAAAGGCCGTGGCCGGTTTTGTTCCCCTGTCCTGTCCTAGTACGACCTCGCGCCACATCTCCGATGACTCCATTATCGACCGGTCATTAAACACCAATCTTCCTTGCTCGTACGATCATGAGGAAGAGAAATAACAAGTAAACCATTTAAAGTAACATATTTTTATTTCTAGATGAGTCGCTAACATTTGTTAATAGCAAACAGTGGTTATGTCCCAGATTAAGAATGTAGCCCAGTTCGACAGCCAAATTCATCCACGATAGGCAGGATTGTACTAGAGATAAAAGTTTTGAAAACATCACCGGTGAAATCAGCGAACAAAATATAATCGTTGGAATAAATCATAACAGTCTAGATCGCAAGGCACGTTTATTAGAAGTTGACCAGTCTAGATCATCACGTGATCGTCTTCATACCTACAGCCATATTGATGGACAATCTCCTTGTGGAGAAGGAAGCACTGACTGACGATAGGCAATTGCTGATTGTCGTCATTCAGCGGGTCTTGCTCCACACACAGGAATCGTCCATCAATATGGCTGTGGGTCTGAAAATGGTCGTGTGATGATCGAAACTGGTCACCTTCTAATAAACGTGCCTGTCACGGTTTATTACGAAGCGCTAGTTATAGCTCTACTGGTGCCGAAACTTCTCATGCGGCATTCGACTACCTCCGTCTCTATGCTCATCTTCAGCCTCCAACATGTGTTTGTGTCCCATTGATTAACTCTGTCCTTCAAGTAGCCACATAGTCAGAAATCACAAGTGTACAAACCTGATTATCTTGAGGTCACACAATTTGGAACGATCAGCCAATGATTTTGTTTGCTCCAGATGTGTTGCTGTGCAAGCGATTGACCTCATGACCAGTGTGAGGTGGAGCTCCACCATCCACCAAAACAGTGGATTCCAAAGCACCTCTCTCTGTAGAGTGGGGATCACATGTGACTTCGTATGTCAGTAACTAGACAGAAATCTGATTTATGCAGAATATAGTAATTTGCTAAGGCTTCTTTTAACTCTTCTTAGTGGATCACACAATCAGTCGTCTATATCCATAGCGCATTTTTGTTTGAAAGAGCTAGTAAGTTTGAACTATTCAAAAGCTTATCACATACAAATCTACTGAAATACTAGAATAAAGCCAAGGGTGTTTCAAGTTGCATCTTAATACTTGGATACGGAAAATTGTTGGTGGCATTGATTTTTATCACAGTCAGGTGTAATTCCAGTTGAGGTAATAACATCACCAAGAAATTTAATCTTTTCGCTGACAAATTCTGATATTTGTAACTTAGCTGTTACTTCTGCCTTTGAAAACTTGTGTTGTGTCTTTTCGGGTGACTGTGTATCTCCTTCTCCCGTCTGTGTATGGTCAAGTAGTTCAGGATCCAATATTGTGCGCAGTGCAGTTACGATTACTTCTGCGCTTACGTGTAAGCCAAGTGGCAGCACACACAACTGATAGCTTCTACCAACGTAAATAATGGCCGTGTGTTTCCTGTATTCTTAGGTTGGTCTTATCTCCTTGTAGGAACTTCGGAAACCAGTACTAGTGACGAATGTAATTCCAAAAAATTGTGTAATTCCTCTTGCAGTATCTATGATTTTGTACAGGAAAGATAGTTTCGTTAATTGGCCTCACATCCTAAAACAAACGAACATTGCCCTCAGGTTTCGCAACTCTAACAACGGACTCTGTGGTACAATTGGTGGCTCCGTTATGTACCACACAGCATGTGTTTCATTCCATTACTAGTTGCTTATTTCTTTGACAATGGAATGGAATATGTACTGTAGCAACAAATCTCTTCCGAATGGACACTGATGCGATATCGGTAAGTGGTTTTGAAACCAGGTCACTCACTAAATATGTGTACATGTTTCAGCACTAAGCTTACTAACTCAATGCGTGAGGCAACAGTGATAGAGTGAATTACTTTATTGACTCCCTGTATCATCAACTTGACCACTATGTGAAGACGTGGTGCTCTTTTGGGTTAAATTAATTCAACTTTTATCCCATGGCAGTACTTACGAGGGTTTACTTTTGCCTTTTTCAAGATCTGTTGGATTCTTAGGTTGTCGACGTTCAAATGGCATTTACCCATGGAGAAGGTTATTACCGCGTTCTTCGCATGTAAAACGTCTGGGACCGAAATAAACTTGACTATTAGTCCATATGTGATTAAGAACAGGCATAATATTACTCAATTTCCTAACGTTACTTCTAGTAGTGCCTAGATGCTGAAATACTGTGACTTAACCCCAATAGCATCCAGAAGTCGATAGTTCTTGAGAGGGTTATTACTCAAACTGATGGAGCTAATATTTACCATTGTCCCTGTATCAGCTGCAATATTTCCTACTAGCGCATGTGCAGTAACCTGTACAATTTCTTTGCTTTGCACATGACTTTTAAAGTGACTGATTACTAATTCTTCCCTGATATCATTATCGTCGTCATAATGTAGCAGGTTAAGTGTATTTCCTACGATGCCTCCAGAACCAACCCATGGTCTGCATTTGAAGGCTTAATGTAACCGTGTCTAGGATGTTGACCCAGTGTCTGAGAAATGTGGTTCATTTGCACTACAATTATGTTTACAGTCAGATGTCTATTCCGCCAGTCTCCTTTTACGGTAAATATATGTTCCACCGTTGACTCCTACATCTCATGTCTATCATATTTATCGAGTATTTAGTGTTGCTCATCAATTCCTGTAGCGGAAATACACCTAGGGTTGTTTTCATTGTTGTCAAGGTTATTATGATAATTCAGCCAGTCCCCAGTTCCATACCCATAATAAGCCACAGAGCATCGAGTGTCACATCGTTTTCTTTTACTATTCCTTGGCGGGCCTGTATCTGTTTACAGCGAATTTTGCATATGAGACGGCCCCGACTGTGCCACTCAATGTACTGTGTTGTCTGTGGTGACGCAACTGTGTCTACGATGGCGAAGCTTGAGCCGCACCATCGTTCCGGTGGCTGTCCGCTCTTGACTCTTCTTGTGTCAGGCCAAGGAAATCCATAAAAGTCGTCCCAGTACTTGGTCTTGTTTATATAATTTTCGGAATATTTATGGAGTCTGCCCTGTTTGCTGTTAAAGGGCTCTGTGCTAAAGACATTCGTAAGTCTCTCTTGCACAGAAACAGACAAATATTTTGCTAGAAATGCCTGCTCAAACTGAGCATAATCTTGCCAATTGTCAGGTGTTGTTGTGGCCCAAGGGATGTCTTCCTCCAGTATGAAACCTGTAAGGTAATGTATGTTCTGTTTGTCCGTAAATGACCTGGGCAGTACACATTGAAAATCCTTAATCTATACAACAGCATAAACACTTTTTCTCAGGAATGAATGTTTGAAACTGCCTATGTTTGATTAAGCCTTCATCCAGTAGGACAGACGATAATTATGGCGTTATCCGCATACCATACAACACATCGATAGGAGACATACCACTATGATTTAGCTCATGCCCACAAGGCACAAGGCTAGAGCTGCCGTCTGCTCTAGTTCTAATATGCGACAAACTATTTGCACATTGCTTGACGTTGGGTAATTCCTGTTGCATTTCTTGGACTTGTGACCTGTAATTCTCTCGCCACTGTGGGAAGTCTCTATCCGCTAAGACCTTTAATTGTTTACTTTCTCAGTTAAGGACCTTGGCTGGACTGCCTCCTTTTGGCAATCGCTCATTCACTGCCGAACTACGTGTGACAGTTCAGAATCTAAACGTCCATTTACAAACTTATCTTTGTTTGGATGCCACTCAGAATTACCTTTATCATAGCTGAGTAGCTGTGATTGTAATTGCAGTTTATCATTATCCTGTTGTTCACTAGTAAATTTTTCCACTTTAAGATTTAATTTACGCACAGTCTTACCATTACGTTTGATCTCTTCAGACAATCGTTTCATTTATCAGACAATCACTGATTACATCTTTCAGTGTAGTTTCTTCAGCATTCATTTCATTTTGTCAGAACAACATATCGTCGTTGCAGCGATAAATTTGTAACATCGGTTATCGGGGTATTACACTTTAATCTTAATTCTGATACGCCAGCCGATAAATCCACTATTTGTGTAGAAATATCATTACAAGACTCTTCATCCTTTTTAGAAATTTCGCCGATAATTTAGTGGACAATTGATCACATTTAGTTCATATGTCAGCAGAAAAATTGGTAGAAATCTCTCCAACATTTTATTACGTATTTTAGATGTCAGTTTAGTTATTATTTGAAAACATAATTGATCATATATTTCTTTTACCACATCCACTAAACTGGTCGTAGGTTGTGTTCCAAAAATGAACAGCATAGAGACAAAGTGATAACACTTTCTACAGGACTTGACATCATTTTGCACGACAATGCTAAAGCACATACAGTGAAAGCTGGTACTGATTTGTTTGACTAATGGTGCTGCTAAGTGCTATACCACCTACTGCACTCCCCTGACTTAAGCCCTCGTAAGTTCAACTCGATTTCTGAACTGAAGGAAACACTTCAAGGCATTCGCTTCAGAACTGCTACAAATTCGTCGGGCAACAGACCGCGCTGCTCGAACTGTCAACATAACTGGCACTGCTAAGAGTATCCTACGACTTCCACATCGCTGTCAACGGGTTATATACAAAGCTGGTGACCATTTTGAAGGTGAGTAAAACTTTGAAACACGCATCTATTTTGTACGAGCTGTAAACAAATACTTGCCACTACGAATGTTCCAACCCTCGTATCTATGACGTTTCGCTGCCATACGATAATTACAGTTCACAGTGGGCGTCTGTAGGTAGCTGGATTTTAATTATACACCACCTGTTATTTTTGTCTTCCATTCAATATTTCCAGTGTGAGTCAAAACCATACAATAACACAAAGAAAGTTTCTACAACTTATTATAGTCCTGCTCTGAGGGAACTATTGTAATATAATTAAATTACTTGAATACTTTTGAACTGATTATTAGTAACACGATTACTTCTTCTTTCATACATAGGGTTTTAATTTTTTTCTTCTTTGTCTCTGCGGTTGCCGATTTATTTACGTGGATTACACTCCGTGTTACAAGTTCGCTGAACTGACCATTAACATTGTTATTCACTTATTTTGCTTCGTACGACGAATTCGAACAAATATTCCGAAGATTGCAAACTCCAGCGTACGTGTCCGTCTACTTCTAAACAACTACTTTAATCCACTAAACATGTGTAATAATATTCGGAAATATAGGGGTTCTGTACCTACAAGAACAACAATTTCTGCGAAAAGATCACACAGCATGTGCCCCTTTTATTCAATGCAATGCATATTTTACAATGTGCCGTTGCTGTGACGGTACTTTCTTTTTTCATTCGATCTTTAAACTTCATTTTAAGTTGGTCTCGGTTAATGAACAGTAATTTATTTATTCTGCAATATACTCAAGTGAATAACTGTTTTAGTCGTGCATTTTAATTCTAACGATACACAATTTCTCATGACAGTGTTTCTCTATTTTTTTCTATACTGCTTGTTAATTACTGACACAATAACTGATACACACGTATATGCACTCCTGTTCTCACGATGTTAATTGAGTACACACTAAGAAGAATGTTACATTAACATGTGGCCAAGTGCAGTTCCATTGCTTATTGCTAAACTAAACTACTGTCCTGTTCTTTTCTGGTGCCATTATTTGTGTGTAGATAAATCATTATTTATGAATCCTGACGTATTAATAGGATCGGTTGATTTCATGAAACCATGGTTTTGGGAAATAGAACTGAAGTAATAAATGTGTACTGCGATATTTTATGCTTTCTACTTGTGTTCGTTTGCTTTAGTGCAGGAGGAACTTGTAGCTATATTGAGTGGTCAGATGAGAGAAAATAGTATTTCATGAAAGATACAAGGCTGATGAACTGGCTACTGCTGTAGCCCAGCTGCCTGTCAGTGGTAAGCAGAGCTCGGATAGCCCAGTGCAAGCCAGTGTTTGTGGCTGAGCTCACAGCGTGTTAGGTGGAGCTGGTGGATGAACCTGCTGACCACACAGTACATGTAAAACGAAGATTGAGAGATGAATCTATGTTAGAATTATTTAAATTAAGTGTACAATAGGAGTTAGGGGTCATTATGGTGGTGGAAGAACGTGATGAACTTGGCACAGAGCCTGTCATGGGCCTTGTTGAAGGGAAACTATTACAAGGCCAGCGAAAACTTTTTTTGAAAAACTGCTTTTTACTTTGATAGCTGCTCTTGATAAATTTTTATGAGCTGAATCCAAATATAGCCTTAGTTTTTTTGTATTACCTATAGTTTTCGAGCAATATACTTTTTATTATATAGTACAAAAATTCGAAGTTACATGGTAAATGGGGAAATTTGGTAAAGCTACCTTGCTGACCAAGGAACATGCGTATTACTTTTAGATCGCCTGTTATCATCCAACCATGAGCAGAATATCCTGTATTATTTAGCACTATTTCTAGGTTTTCATAGCTTTCTTTCATATGTATAGAATCTCCAACAGGTACAGATGCATACATGTTACCAATGTGTAATAAAATAGACTTTAAAGTAGTTTGAGATGAATACAGCCTTCAGTCCTCATTTTTGTATTCAATACCAAACTCATTCATTAAACCGGGAATGTCTGAGCAGTACTCTAATTCACATTGTTGTTAAAAAAAATTGGAAAATTGCTGCTCTCTCTATATATACATGTATATGCTGGTTCCAACTGCCAATAAGTTCTTTTCTTTTAATCAAGAGCCAAGCAATACAGCTTTTTCTTTCATTAAGCACAGATCCCTAACCAAATTGTTAAGCTCGGTCTGAGTGAACAATTTGGGCTGTAGATTTTCTGTATTACAATGGAATTCATCATCACCTGTTTCATCTAAATCAGATTGTTCATCAGAAAATACTTCTGTTGGAATAAAATTTAAATCATATGGTGGTTCAGGAACTGGCAAATCTGCACCATGCCCTACTTGTTGGATGGCATACAGAAGGTTAGGATAGCTTAATACCTTCTTATTTTTCGAATTATGACCAGTAATATCAACACTGCAAAAGTAGCAATCATCGGAATCATTTCTTTGCTCCCTCCACATCATGGGAACAGCAAATATAAAGGCTTTTTTCTCCTTTTTGTGCCATTTTCCCCGATCTTCAACACACAGATAACATACCTTGTACAGCACCCAAGATTTCTCTTCATCCCCAAGTTTATATCCAAAGAATGATAGATAAACCTTTCTCACAAAGTCTGTAATGTTTCTTCTGTGTTTTTTAATCAAAATTCACCATGAATATAACAACAACTGTCAGCAGAGCTTGTACAAGCGCAATTACATATTGCACTGAGCACATATACAGGAAACAGTAAAGTGAGGTTAGGTTGACAGCAAACAAAACACCATCTGTTAATATAAAAATAGAATCGGCCTTTTTTTCCTAGAAAATGTTTTTCGGCAGTGTTATCAACGTCATCTACATACATTACACCTCATTTTTAAATTATTTTAACTGTATAAAAGCTGTCAAATTCTTTAAAAAATCGCTTTGCTTTATAAATTTAACTGTAAAGGATGAAGAAATGGTAGGGGATACAGTTTTTTTGTCAGTATCTCCAGCCTTCTTCAATGTATACAACTGACTGGTTTCAGATAGATTATATAATAGTAAGACAGAGATTTACGAACCAGGTTTTAAATTGTAAGGCATTTCCAGGGGGCAGATGTGGACTGTGACCACAATCTATTGGTTATGAACTGTAGATTAAAACTGAAGAAACTGAAAAAAGGTGGGAATCTAAGGAGATGGGACCTGGATAAACTGACTAAACCACAGGTTGTACAAAGTTTCAGGGAGAGCATAAGGGAACAATTGACAAGAATGGGGGAAAGAAATACAGTAAAAGAAGAATGGGTAGCTTTGAGGGATGAAGTAGTGAAGGCAGCAGAGGATCAAGTAGGTAAAAAGACGAGGGCTAGTAGAAATCCTTGGATGACAGAAGAAATATTGAATTTAATTGATGAAAGGAGAAAATACAAAAATGCAGTAAATGAAGCAGGCAAAAAGGAATACAGACGTCTCAAAAATGATATCGACAGGAAGTGCAAAATGGCTAAGCAGGGATGGCTAGAGGACAAATGTAAGGATGTAGAGGCTTGTCTCACTAGGGGTAAGATAGATACTACCTACAGGAAAATTAAAGAGACCTTTGGAGAGAAGAGAACCACTTGTATGAATATCAAGAGCTCAAACGGAAACCCAGTTCTAAGCAAAGAAGGGAAGGCAGAAAGGTGAAAGGAGTATATAGAGGGTCTATAGCAGGGTGATGTACCTGAGGGCAATGTTATAGAAAGGGAAGAGGATGTAGATTAAGATGAAATGGGAGATACGATACTGCGTGAAGAGTTTGATAGAGCACTTGAAAGACCTAAGACGAAACAAGGCCACAGGAACAGACAACATTCCAGTAGAACTACGGACGGCCTTGGGAGAGCCAGTCCTGACAAAACTCGGTTGGTAGGACATGTTCTGAGGCATCAAGGGTTCATCAATATAGTATTGGAGGGCAGCGTGGAGGGTAAAAATCGTACAGGGAGACCAAGAGATGAATAAACTAAGCAGATTCAGAAGGATGCAGGTTCAAATGGCTAAAAGCACTATGGGACTTAACATCTAAGGTCATCAGTCCCCTAGACTCAGAACTACTTAAACCTAACTAACCTAAGGAAATCACACACATCCATGCCCGAGGCAGGATTCGAACCTGCGACCGTAGGAGCAGCGCGGTTCTTGACTGAAGCGCCTGGAAGGATGTAGGCTGCAGTACGTACTGCAAGATGAAGAAGCTTCCACAGGATAGAGTAGCACGGAGAGCTGCATCAAATCAGTCTCAGGACTGAAGACAACAACAACAACAACAACAACAACAGTTTCTTTAAGTATATTATTAAGATTTCCCACCCTAAAAGCATAAGAATAAGGTATTTTCAGCAAAAAAGGTTTTTCCATCCTTGGCCTGTGTTATTAAATAATGAGATAGCAAACTGAAGTTTAAAGAGAAGTTACTTCACACCTACAGTGGTTTTGTGAATGCTGCCCCAACAAAGGATATAAACAACAAAACATGAAATCTTTTTTCCTGAAATGTAGCACATACTTCTTTCTGTTACTGGATAACTATCTCTAATGACCTCAGTATCAATCAGAAGCTAAACAATAGTCTTAGAACAAACAGGAACATATAAAATTGATATAGTGTCAAGTCGAAATCTTACTTTGTGATAGTGTGAAGCTACCATATTTTCTGATGTTAAGGTATCTAGTGTAAAATGTCTAGTGTTTTACTTATGTGCCAGTTAAGTTTCTTTTTCTATCGAGACCATTCCACGTGTTCTCTTTTCAGTATATTTTCACGTTTCATAGATTATTTTTTCATGACTGAGGCATTAGCCTGTTGTATAGATAATTTCTTCTGTATGAGTGGTGATATAGCCAATGAGCTTGCCACATTGGATCTCGCAGATTAAAAAAAGTTAAAAAATGTCAGGCTTGGTTAGTACTTGGATGGATTACCTTCTGGATATTCCAGGTGCCATCGGATTTGAGAGATTTGCTGTTGCGCAGTATGACCATTATTATTATAGTGGAACATGTGATGAGCAATTTAATGTTCTTGAGGAGTACTATTGATGAGACAATTTATAGTGCTTTTCTTGATTATGGGGACGAGTGAGGCAGTGTGAAGTGCTCTTACACATGATGATTTAATTAGAGATGTGATTACCATGTCTCACATAGATACATAACACCTTCTTATTTTTGTTTTATTCATTAATGATGTAATTTTCTGCATGCACTGTGCAGTTTCTTGTTGGAGTGTCAGATCTGCATTTGATTAACGCCCATTTTCATCATATCATTGTTATGAATATTTTGATGTAGTGATATTGGGTTTATCAGAATAATGTGTGATATAATGAGATGATACTACTTAGGAATTTTCGTTTGTTTGTTGTGAGTCTGAAACTGTGACGTGTGATTGTAAGTGGATATTATCTATCTAGTGAGGTTCAGTACACACTGTGTATGATATAAAGGTGGATTTATGCCAGTTATGTTTAGCCTTTACTAGATATTTTACTTGATGATAGTTCCCTTGAATGAGTAACATTCGTCTTTGATAGAGAGCAATTCGTATGCAAGACAAGTGTGGGCACAACCTGATATGTTGTGGATATTTATATTTTGCGGACGTTTGTGATATGGCTTTATGATTCTACTGCGTTCCAAATGACGAGACGATTCTGTCCTAGTATACTGAAAAGTGAGTTATGATTTGCAATTGTTGTGTCCTGGTCTGTAAAGATGAGTATATGATGTGACAGATGTTTCGTTTGTTCGATATTTGAGCCAGAGTGGGTACACTGTGAGCATTAAAGTGAATATAATGTGTAGAGAGGTTACCATCTTACTGCTCAGCGGCTTGTACTGACCGTGTCTGTGATGACTGTAGAAAGTTCAAAGTCTTTCCTGCCAAGGCAGTGCATATTTTGTCTTTCATGCTATATGTTGTTTTCTACTCTTGTTCTGCACCGTGTCTGTGTTTGTAGATCTATTACTATCGATGGAATTGGTGTGAGAGTTATTTGAAGAACTTGGCCAGCTGAAAGAAAATATGTATGTCCATATGGTGTAAAAGAAAAATGATTCACTCGGGTTGCTTGAGACATATCTGATTGTGTCAAGGGAAGTAATAACTGTGATTAAGATCGCGATATGGATTCCGTTTCATTGATGCTTGATTACGTTTTATGATGGTTTCTCGAGACTGTCGTGGTGTTCAAGGCTGTAATGCCGCGATTTCGCTATGCAACAATGCAAGTAGCAGTTACGGTAACGTCCGAGATTAAGGCTAGTGGAACTTTTGATGCGGTACGTTTTTTCAGCTGCAATAAATCATGTTTGACGTCCAACTGCATAAAGTGATGAAACACCGTTAACGTTCACCCGCGTCAGCTAATGTTTCTGGTCTTCTTCTGTTGTCGCGTCCTGTTGTTAGTAACTGTGGCTCCGTGTCGCATCTGAACCTCTTTGTCAACTTTCCGCCTCCTTCTGAGGAACGCAGCTTCTGTCCACTAAAATATTCCAGTTGTTGTTCCTGCACTTTTCTTTTTCTTTTACGTGAAATAACTTCACGTGTGTTCCAAGAATTACAAATTCGTGCGATTTATAATTTTAAGTAATTCATTTCTCTCGTGCTATTAATAATTACCAATTGTGTGAAAATGTAATGCAGTGTGGAAACTGCAGCAGTTTTGTTCCCTGTTTCAATCGATGGGAGATTTCCTGTTGGTTTTGAGCGAAACTAGACACTGTAACTAGATACACTGCACAATAGAGTTGAACACGTCCATCTTCGCACCCCTTCGCTGTGCTATACTAGTATAATGCTAAACAAGGAAACACTTTGAAGAAGAATGGTCTCATCTGTTAAAATGCTGCAGACTCTTAATAGCTCTTAATCATAGCAACACATTTATAGAATTTAAGTGCAGAAGAGTCCCTGTTCACCAATAGTGCTGTAACAATATTTAGCAGGCTGTCCTTTTTTTCAGAACACTCCCCAGAAAGTTAACAGAATCACAGTACAAGTTGTAAAGAAAGACAAGGAGGCAATCAACATCTGCAAATCCAAGGAAACGACGCCGTAAAGTTGATGAGTGGGACTCTGGCTGCGGACCAGGCGACAGAAGTGGCGCAGCTCTGACGTTTCTGAGCTGCGGAGAGTCGAACCCAGGTGTATGGTTCAAATGACTTTGAGCGCTATGGGACTTAACATCTATGGTCATCAGTCCCCTAGAACTTAGACCTACTTAAACGTAACTAATCTAAGGACATCACACAACACCCAGTCATCACGAGGCAGAGAAAATCTCTGACCCCGCCGGGAATCGAACCCGGGAACCCGGGCGCGGGAAGCGAGAACGCCACCACACGACCACGAGCTGCGGACAACCCAGGAGTAGCCGACAGAGGACAGGAGCTGTCAGCGCCGCCTCCCTGGAAAGCGGTTGCGAGGCTACTGTCACCATTAACACCAGTGACGACTGCCACGACAGAAACAACATGTGTATCGCCACTAGCTGTTTCTGCTGACGTGTTAAGACTGCGGCAACTACATTCCAAGATATACTGCACAGTGCAGTCACCATTAAGACTATCTCGTGGGCAGAAAGAACCTCCTGGGACAGGTGGCACAGTGCGGAGTAGACTCTCCTCGCGGTAGCGGTCTGCAAGTGGTCGCCGCTGGCATCTCACTTGGGCTGTAGCTCTCAGACACTGGTTGACCTGGCGCGAGTACTCCTCACAAGAAGAACGAGCCCCACATACCTGCAAACAGATGTAGGTAGAATACCACTTGAGAACCATGATAACGTATACGTCCATTTCATCCCTTCCATCAGATATACTGACGTCACAGCAACTACACGTAGCGTGAGAGAGCCTGCGTACAGCACTTTGCAGCAGATCCTCACCGCCGTGCTGGAGAAATGGCGACACTGCGACTTACCACTGTCCCGGTAAGACAATAGAGTGAGTATTCTCAGGTACTTGTGGGTATTTCGAAACAGGTCTACGGCGACCACCGCCACCGTGTTGACGTGGGATGCCATCACATAGGCCACAGACCACACAAAGGTGATGGAATCATTTTTCATCGCGTTCATTGCTTGCATCCAGTTTATCATAATCGCTGCTAGTATCAGGCTCATGACGAGAACAGCCGCTGTGTACAGTGTACCAGCACGTGTCCTCCGTACCGTGGTGGCCGTGCGGTTCTAGGCGCTCCAGTCCGGAACCGCGCTGCTGCTACGGTCGCAGGTTCGAATCCTGCCTCGGGCATGGATGTGTGTGGTGTCCTTAGGTTAGTTAGGTTTAAGTAGTTCTAAGTTCTAGGGGACTGATGAGCACAGCAGTTGAGTCCCATAGTGCTCAGAGCCATTTGAACCATTTTGTCCTCCGTAGCTCACACCTCTCAGTGTCCACTGTGAACGGCGTCAGCCCGAAAACCCTGCAGATGGCGTGGTATCGTGATACAGATCTTAAGAAGTCCCTTCTATTCGCCATTTCAATATCGGATAGCACTACAGGACACCATCAGTACCTGTGATAAAAGAAAACATGTCCCCAGTTACACTAAGAAAGTTGCTTGCATTACATAGAGAACAAATCTTAAATTATCGACATAGAAATGATTAACAGACTAAACTCAGCTCAGAGATAGCACATTCATGACAAATGAGTTTTCCTTAACGCATGTTTTCAAAAACCATTACGGCAATAATGGAGTAACCACAGGGATGATCATTATTTTTCGACATGTCAAATAGGTAAACAAAACATAATCTTGCAGTCCAGTATAGTTATCGCTTCCCTACAAACCGCAAATAGTGAAAACTAAGACAATTCGAATCATTCATAAATTGTTGAGTATGAGGAGTAGGTAAGTTCTGTTTGTTTGACCGTATAAGTTCTTATGTTCTCTTAACAGAACGAATAAGACTGACTTCCCTGTAATATGTTTATTAATTACTACAAGTGCTACTATTGTTTCGTAAAAAACACCCATCAAGCACATTGCAAAATCTACAGTTATGAGTGTCTTTAGTGAGTCTTCGTTACACCACATACAGAGCCTGAAACATTTAAATAATTCTGAGTAAAGTAAGTAAGTAAATGAAAATAAATAAGACTGAAAAGAAGGAACGTCAAGAGGCAATATTTTATCATAACCGGGAACATTGTCGACGGAACACTAAATCAGTTCGAGATGGAAGTGGCGATTTCGACTTGAAGGAGTAGTGTCGGCAATCTTCAAGATAAGCCAAGAAAACCTAATTCATGTGGAAACATCGGAATTCATACTCCATTTCTCTCATATACATGTTTAGCAACTTATATTTGATCTGAAATTTTTTGCCAGTGTGCTTTGGCAGTGAAATGAGCTATTTTTGTTATGTTTTCTTGTTAGCGTAATGCTGTCCTTAATTTTGTTTCCATTTACGTGTAGCTTCTTAATACAAATTTTGTTGGCTAACATGGGATCGTAGCCATCGTTTTCTGCTAATACTTTGCTATTTGAGTTATATCTAGAAA
Organism: Schistocerca piceifrons; assembly: GCF_021461385.2. Taxonomy (NCBI): domain Eukaryota; kingdom Metazoa; phylum Arthropoda; class Insecta; order Orthoptera; family Acrididae; genus Schistocerca; species Schistocerca piceifrons. Next base: position 34,101,387 of record NC_060138.1, on the reverse strand, counting down.
GTTTATTTTATCGTGGTGTTCATGTTCGATTATAAATATATTATTGTGTGAAATCAAATACTGGAATAACAGCAATGTGGGACGAGTGTATTGCCGCTCACCGCATAAAGAAATCATTGAGTTGCAGACAGGCACAATGAAAAAACAGGCTAAATACTGAGCTTTAAGACAGTGCTTCTTCATAAAAAGAAAACAAACAGATATTCCCACAAGAAAAACTCACACAGACCTGGTCACTGCCGGTGGGCACTGGAGCCTGGCTCATGATAAGTCGGGCTCCAGCGTCCAGAAACAGTGGCCATTTTTATGAGAGTTGTGCTCGAGTGAATGTGTGTGTGTGTGTGTTTTCTATTTCCGAAGAGGAATATTGTTATACTGCTCAATACTTCAGCTGTCTTTTTGATTGAGCCTCTTAGTGACTCAGCGCCTCCTCATGTGATGAGTATCAATCTATTCTTTCCGTACTGATTATATTTTTGTATAATTTATTCCATTCTGAGGAACATCTCTATTTACATTTCTGATCGGTCTTGTAACAGTAGTGTGTCATCTACCTATTTGTAGAGGTAACGGATCATATTAATCCATTTAGGATAGCTATAAGGGAACTGGTTCTCAGTGTGGTGTAGTGAAATATTAGCGAGTATTCCAGCAAGCTGGTTTCCCATTACTAAACTGCATTCTAGTACATATATTTGGTTGCTGAACTTGGAATGGTTGTAGGAAAGTTATAGTTTTAGTAAAGTAATAAAATTCCCCCACAAATACTGCGTTCGACGTACGACGTGTGGGAACCTTATTTTCGGCAATTTCAATGGTCTCATTAACTATTGAGTTGGTGTACATGTTGATTTTATCTAACAAAACATGTTTTAAATCGGATGGGATATCGATGTCTGTAATTTGTTGTATCACTCCACTAGAACTATTCACTGTACACTGATTTCCATACGTACAGTCATGAGCACGTATACAAATTACCTTTGTTTTAGTCAGAATAAATAACTACTTTGCAGTTTATTACTGGATTGATAGGGATACTCTCATTATGAATTTTTGGCAGTGACTACAGTTTATTGGCAGATGGGTTCACCATGTTGCAATATGTTTCTTTCTCTTTTGTCAAGTAAAATTTTTAATTTGGACAGAAATCAAGTAGCTGGATGTCCTTTTGTACAAATCACGTTATTTTTGTTGGACACTCGATTCTTTTTATGCAGACTATTTTGAACATGCCTCCTACAGTATTCCATTCATCAGTTACTATTACACTGTTAGTGTTTATTTCACAGAAAGTACGAAGATTTTCCTATTGAGGAGATTATCAAATGATATCAAACGCTCAATTGAAATGTCCAAGCTGAGAATAAACATCAGAACACACACCAGAACACGAAGTTGTCATTCCATGGAATAATGCTATAAATTCACTCACTGGGGAGTCTACAAGTTAAAGAAGCATAGCCTTGAGATAACATGCATGGGAAAGGTACGAAGAAATGAAAGCAATATCCGTAGAAGATGTGAACGCCACTGACAGAAACCTATCTCCCTGTTCTCCCTCTTCTCCGCTCGTAGGAAGCACACCGCGACTGGTACACGCGGTGATCGGGGACCACAGCACAGCTACGACACCTGAGGATGGGCTCTTAACAGTCCGAAACTGGTCGTGTGAAAATAAAGTAATTTACAACTGAAGCGGTATTTTCAACCTCTGCTTTCTTTATTTAGTTTACATCTAAAGACACAAAAACATTCAGCTAGTGATATAAAACAATGCCTGGTAGTCCCAGCAACTGATGGAAAACGTACCAAACTAACTACTTTAATTAAAACACGAAGGTTCACACGCTTGACAAAACATCCTGTCATTGTTTCCAACGAAGAAACAGTGTTAAACAACAAAAAATAGTCGAAAATTTCTCCCATGTTGTTGTAAGTGTCTGTTGTTGCAATACATTCTTTTGTATGATATTATGTTAACAAAAATAATGTAATATGTTAAAAGAAAAGAAAAAATTCCTTGACGTCTATATTTATGTGCTGCTCCATGACTCTGCTGTCAATATCTTTATTCTTGGCTTGTGTGTAACTTCTGTGTATTTTCTTACAGTAAATGTGTTTTTTTCGTATCCAGGGTGTAATTACAAAGCTAATAAAATGTTTCTTGCCTTTAAATAATATTTTTCATCAGGTTATGGGCCCAGTACACGTATAAAGGCAAATAACACAGTTTAATTAAAACAATATTTGAAATGAGCGTATGTCTGTAAAGAAACATGACCGCTAGCGGCGATTATAAGGTCAGCATTGATAAGCTTGAAGGACCTGACGACTGGGCCAAATGGAAATGGCATATTTCTATGGTGCTACGTTCATATGGACTAGAAGATATTATCAACTCTATACGTTCACGTGTACCGGTAATAATATGGCAAAGAATTTAACAATAAGAATGTCAGTGAACTGCTTGCAGACAGGGGAATAGAGCTACTGATTCCTCCTCCTTACACTCCTGAACAAAATGGTGTGGCTGAACGGGAAAATAGGACCATTGTTGAAGCTGCCCGGTCAATGCTACATCCGAGTAAATTACCTAAAGGGTTGTGGGCAGAGGCATGTAACACAGCAGTCTACCTAATAAATCGTACTGGAAAATCTTCAGTTCAAAATAAAACCCCTTATGAACTATGGTTTAATCGACCAGTAGGACGACTTGATCATCTCAGAATTTTTGGTACAGGCTGCTATGTTCACATTAACAAACAATTCCGTTCCAAGTTTGATGATAAGGCAGTTTTTGGACGACTTGTTGGATATGTTAATGACAAAGATGGGTTCAGAGTTTGGATTCCATCTAAAAGAAAAGTGGTGTTGAGTCACGATGTAAAATTTAAGCCAGAAATTGTTTGTGATTTACATAGTGATCATGTTGAATTTGAAGTCCCTCGGGAAGAATTTAATGATCCGAATTCATCTAAAGATGACCAATGTAAATCTCCTAGGCTGTACACTTCTGGAGGAAGCCAAACTCAAGAAAAAATTGGTACTCTCGATTCTAGAGAAAGTCAAGAGTCGAGTGAATCTGAAGAAAATAAAGAATTAACAGAATTTCTAAAAGCAGAAGCTGCTGAATCTTCTAATGAAGAGAAACAGAAGAATAAAAGACAACGAAGAAAACCAACCTGGATGGAAAGTGGTGAATTTTATATGGCAACAGAAGTTGATGCACTTGGATACAAAGATTCAAACTGTTTTTCAGAAATATTGCAGTCAAACGAGAAGGAAGAATGGATGCAAGCTATTAGTGAAGAACTTCAATCACTTAAGGAAAACAATACCTGGGTGCTGGTTGACCGTCCGGAGAATGCCAAAGTATTGCAAAACCGCTGGGTTCTACGGCGAAAGGTCGCAGTCATTGGAGGTACTCGCTTTAAAGCCAGATTGGTTGCAAAAGGCTGTATTCAGAAAGCAGGAATTGATTATGACGACGCCTTTAGCCCTGTGTCACGTTATGACACCATACGAACTCTGTTGGCTGTAGCTGCTTCAAAGAAAATGCTGCTAGAGCAATTCGATGTAAAGACAGCTTTTTTGAATGGAATACTTGAAGATGAAGTATATATGGAACAACCAGAAGGTTTCGAAGATGGTGCAGGCCGAGTATGTTTCTTAAAAAAAGGTCTTTGTGGGTTGAAGCAAGCGCCACGTTGTTGGAACAAGCGTTTTGTTGAGTTCATGAAGAAAGCTGGTTTTTCAAACAGTGATGCAGACCCATGCCTATTTTATCGTAGACAAAATGGAAATAGCCTTTATGTGGCAATCTACGTTGATGATGGCCTGATTGTCGGCAGTAACAAGAAAGAAATTACTGTTTTTATGGATGTTTTACAACATGAATTCGAAATAACAACTGGCAGTCTTGACAATTTTCTTGGCATAAAAATAAAGCAATATGAAGATGGAGCAATAATGATAAGTCAAGAGAAATACACAGAAGAAATTCTGCAAAGATTTCGAATGGCAGAATGCAGTACAATCTCAACTCCTATTGGACGTGAGGACAATAATCAAAACGAAGAAGTTTCGTCATCTGTACCCTACCGTGAAGCAATTGGTTGTCTCATGTACCTTTCAACAGTAACTCGTCCAGACATCACTTTTGCAGTCAATAAAGCTGCTCGATCTATGGAGAAACCAACCACTGAAGACTGGAATAGAGTAAAGCGCATTTTCCGGTATTTGAAAGGGACCTTAAATTTTGGAATTGTATATAATAAAAAAGAAGAGTTAAAGATTTACGCTGATGCAGATTTCGCAGGTGATAACCGGACAAGGCGCTCAACAACTGGAATTCTTGCAAAGTACTCAGGTGGTGCAGTGTCATGGACAAGTCAGTTGCAGGAAGTAGTGGCCACATCCACAACCGAGGCGGAAATAATGGCAGCTAGTGAAGGAGCAAAAGAGTTAGTTTGGTTACGTCGTCTGCTATCAGAATTAGTGGAAATGTCGGGGCAGCCTCCAGTTCTTTACATTGACAATGCTAGTGCATTGAAGTTGGAAAAAAATCCAGAATATCATCGACGTTCTAAACATATAGAGGTCCGACATTTCTATGTTCGTGAAAGATATCTGAATGGTGAGATTTTCTTGGAACACATTGATGGACACAACCAGTTGGCAGATATTTTGACGAAACCTCTTGAACGAGTTCGATTTAATTTTCTATGTTCAGAAATTGGCATGCAAGAGACAAAGCAATAATTTTATGATATTTTCTTTTGGAGGAAGTGTTAAAAGAAAAGAAAAAATTCCTTGACGTCTATATTTATGTGCTGCTCCATGACTCTGCTGTCAATATCCTTGTTCTTGGCTTGTGTGTAACTTCTGTGTATTTTCTTACAGTAAATGTGTTTTTTTCGCATCCAGTATGTAATTACAAAGCTAATAAAATGTTTTCTTGCCTTTAAATAATATTTTTCATCACTGTTCCTTGATCGTACACACACATTTTCACATCTTGTTTTCCCAATGAAGTTACTTGAGGAACATCAAATTCACTATACGAAACAAAATACTGTTTGTTGGGAGTGATATGATTTGTAGCGCCACTGTCGCAATACCATTTATTTGGGTCACTGTGATTACTGGTGCACACACCCATAGCGTATGAAGTAAATGCAGTGTGTTCACTGTCTCGCTTCTTCTCTTTTCTTTTATTGCTTTCACGAGTGTTCTGTGGACACTCTGCTGTCCAGTGACCTAAATGTTTGCATTTATTACACGGAAATTTCAGTTTTAATTGTGACTTCGTCATCTTTACTTGCTGATTACTTGTTTGCCGTTTTCTTGTTTTAGAAACGACAAAAGCTGCACTTCCATTAACGTTTTGTTCACGCAGTTCAATAGCACAGAGTTTTTCAATCAATAAATTCAAGCTTTGCTTTTCTGTCGGAATCGTATCCCAGAGATCCTTAAAATTGTCGTAGTCTTTTCCCAGTGTAGACAAAATTCGACCATTTAAGATTCTTTCAGATAGCGTATTTTCTTCATGTTTTGATAATTCATCGTTCAGGTCCACAAATAACTTTTGCAGTTTGGCCACATGTGCACTAATATCTTCCGATTCATCACGTTTAACACGGAAAAATGTTTCAATCAACATATTCAAACGCTGAGTACTGCTACATTCAAATCGGGCGCGTAATTTGTCCCAGATTTCTTTAGCATTCTTGCACGTTAAGACGAGTTCTACAACAGGTTTACTTAGCGCACTTGCTATAAGACTTGCTGCCTTTGCGTCGTCCTTGAGCCATTCCACATACGCTTCTTTTTGTTCACTTGTCGCATCTTGCGGCAACTCTACACGTTCACGTGTACCGTTAATAATATCTTCTAGTCTATATGAACGTAGCACCATAGAAAAATGCCATTTCCATTCGGCCCAGTCGTCAGGTCCTTCAAGCTTATCAATGCTGACCTTATAATTGCCGCTAGCAGTCATGTTTCAGTATCTGTTATTGCAATACATTCTTTTGTATGATATTATGTTAACAAAAGTAATGTAATATATAAACGAATTTGTATAGTCTGAGATCAGTCCAGTTAATCATTACCTTTGGATGTAAATTACATCAAATTTGACAATTAAGCATTAACAAAATCTACAGTGTGATTCAAAGTAATATGAACAATCTTAATTTACCGTTTTTTATTCCATGTTGTTGATACTCACAGATGAAAGAGATGTGAACAGGGAAGAATAGAGATAGCTTAAGGAACGTTGTGCAGTCGGCGACAGAAGTGTGACGAAGGTTTGTAGAATGATATCCTTACAGATGGCCGCCAACTCTTTTAACAATTTATCGCATTTACCAGAACGTTTTTATCAACTCGATTAGTAGCAGACAATTATCACAAAACTGTACTGTTGCACGTCGATTTGAGTGCATCAATCATGTTGGTTGTCAGGTTGAGACTCCATATATTGATATCCCTGAGTAAATAATTTCTGTCAAACAGTGTGCACGAATTATGACTCAACTGTATGTGCTGAATATCACTGGTATATGCTGAGGTAATAATGGGTAAATTATTGGCAAAAATCGTTCGCAAATCCTAAAAGCAGTACACGTAGCTTGTACGTTGGACTATAAAAAAACTGATATGGAACACTCTTCACCTGAGGTAAATGTACTCTGTAGCGCAAGTACCGCTGATGATGGGTACATGTCCCAATTCTGTGTTGCTTGAGGCTTTCCCGACGGACATGTTGAATATATGGTTCTCGGGCGAGACGTCGGATGTCATAGTGAAAACTCCACAATATTTCGTCAGCGCAACTGGCCGCCATCTTCAGGGGCGACGAACACACTGCTAAGACAGGACCAGAGCCCCCTATTTATGCCAGTCTACGTACCACTTTCCGACAAAATGGATACTCCGAACGGGAGATTCGCCGTGCCTTGCAACCGAAGCGGGTTACCCAACGTGAGGAAGTGGAAGAAGGCGAAGAACAAAGGGGAATGGTCGTGTTGCCATACACCGGCGGTGTCTCTTCAAAAATAGGATGATTATTGGAGAGTCATAAAGTTAAATGTGTCTTTCGTCCGCCGGCAAACTCAGAGCTCTCTTGGGCTCATCTAAGGACAGCCTTGGCCTAAGAAGACCCGGTGTTTACGAGAATCCTTGTAGCTGCGGCATGCCGTACATCGGACAAACTTGTCGCACTGTAGAAGAGAGATTCACTGAACACAGACGCTACACTCGTCTGGAGCAACCAGAAACGTCTGCAGCGGCCGAGAATTGTCTCAGTACAGGCCATTCTATGAATTATCAACATACCAAAATTCTCGCATCGACGAGTTCGTACTGGGACAGTGTTATTAAGGAAGCAGTGGAAGTACGTAGCTCGACGAATCTTGTAAACAGAGACACGGGCTATCAGCTTAGTACAGCTTGGGATCCAGCACTGGCCATATTGAAGTCGCTTCGAGCAGAGAGGAGTGCTATTGGTCATAAAACGGATGACGATTCGCCCGCAACATAAATATTCTGTTGACAACGGGAGGATAATCAAGGCGCCTACGTGGACGCGCATTTTTGCTTGCGGCTTCCGACAGAGGTCGCTGGGGCGGCCGATGGCAGCGCAGAGCAGCGGCGGCAGCCTCGGCGCGTGCGCCGAAGTCTTTGGTTCTTCATCCTGTAGGTGGCGCTGCTGTCCTTCCAGCTATCGGTTGATATCGTCGCTATTGGCCATCGAATTTGGCGCCTCCATGCATGCGCACTTCCTGCCCAAGACTGGCATAAATAAGGGGCTCTGGTCCTGCCTTAGCAGTGTGTTCGTCGCACCTGAAGATGTCGGCCAGTTGCGCTGACGAAATATTGTGGAGTTTTCACTATGACATCAGGAGCCTCGCCCGAGAACCATATATACAACATGTCTCAATTCTACTCCGTATAGAAATAAATAAGAATACCATCTAGAGGATAATTTGTCAGTCAGCCTTATTCTACCACCAATCCTTTCCCGCTCTGATCTGTTGCATATGTTATATCAGCACTTTCCACCTACCTTTTGTATTTTAACGCTTAACAACATTTTTCCAGTTCCCTTTCAACAATCTCCACGTCACAAGGCATAAAGTAATTCCAGAGAGCAAACCATCTTATTGGCTTTAATGTAGCACACTCGTCCCATCAGAAGTGAAGGCCCCAGCTCATTCCCTTCCCACAGAAGTGAAGTACTATGTATCTCCTGGTTCTTCTCCTTCACTTTTGCTTTTACCAGTTTCCTACGTGACCGATATTGTTATATGGTTTAAAGTAATGATAGTGACTGCTAGCGACCGGATTCCCTCCCTAACGCCATCGCTCCCCGTGGGACAGAGTCTGTGTACCAGATCTGTCTGCTTGTAGTGTACTGCTCATGTTTAAGTGCGACAACTTTCTTCCAAACGTTTATGTGGTACTATCTGACGCCGGACAGAAGAGACAGCCCAGTATTTACCTAGATGGCTGAGGAAAACCGCGTAAAAACCACCTCTAGGGTGACTGGCTAACGAGCGCTTGTCGTTAATCCACTAGGGGGATTCAATCTGAGGCAGGTTCACCTCCTCGAATCCCTGAAGTGGTGCATTAACGCGCCCGGATATCTGGGCAGGTTTGTAGCTTCTAGTTACTAAATGCCAGATACCAATCATTACCAGCATAAATATCGCACATTCTTTTCCAAGCAACATTCTTCCCAGTTGTTTCCTCATGGTGATTCCTGGCCCACAGGTCCCAGCAGTGCCGACTGTCACCAGACCGTTATGCAAGTTTTCAGGTATACGTGGAAGAAAATTAGGCTGCGCGAAAATCGACGAATCTTAAGCGCGAAACCGATCCTGTTCGATAGATTTACCACTTCTGAATTCCATCAGTTTCATCCCCTAAGGAATATTGTGATTAGGTTTGTGAATGTGGGTTTTTCATAGAATGTTATGTATTCATTTGGAGGAATAGATTGCACTCTTAATGTTACTGTCCCTGCTTTTAGTTTCAGCGAAGGCTGTTCCGACTTTCTTATATGCTGAGCCAGTCCTTCCGACAATCATTTCGTTTTCGGTTTCTTCACATTTTTCGTGCAGCCATTTCGTCTTAGCTTTCCTGCACTTCCTATTTATTCCGTTCCTAAGAGATTTGTGTTTCTGTATTCCTAAATTTCCCTGAATATTTTTGCACTTCCTTCTTTCATCGATAAACTGATCAGCCGAAGTGTTTCTACTATCAGCCACGGTTTCTTCTCAGTTACCTTCTTTGTACCGTCAGTTTCCTTTCCAACTTCTATAATGGCCGTTTTTGGAGACAGCCATTCCTTTTCAACTGAACTGCCTACTGAACGTTTCCTTATAGCAGTATCTATACTCTGAGAACTTCAAGCGTGTCTCTTTATTCCTTAGTTCTTCTGTATCCATCTTCTTTGAGCGTTGATTCTTCCTGACTAGGCTCATTAAACTTCTTCATCGCTGCTAAATTGTGATTCGAGTGTATATCTGATCCTGGGTATGCCATTCAATCAAGTATCTGATTTCGGAATCTCTGTCTGCCCATGATATAATATAACTGAAATTTTCCTGTATCTCCAGGTCTTTTGCAAGTATACGTCATCCTCTTGTGTTTCCTAAACATATTATTCTCTGTTAGCAGCTGTAATTTATCGCAGAACTCAATTTAAGCTTTCTTCCTCATTCCTATTACCAAGCCCACATTCTCCTATAACCCTTTCTTCTTACCCTACAACCGCATTCTAGTCCCCCATGACTATTAGATTTTCGTTTCTCTTTACATGCTGACTTACCCGTTCAATATCCGCATACACGTTCTTTATCTCTTTATATTCGACTTGCGACGTCAGCATGTATTCCTGAGCTGTTGTTGCCGGTGTTGGTTTATTGTCGATTCTCTTTCCTTGTAAAAGGTATCATACGACAAAGGCAATATTCGGACGCCTTGATAAGAAAACCCCATGCCGGATTAAACACAAATATTTAAGTTAGTAGATTGTACGGGCGAATGCATCGTCTCGTAGCCACGCTCAACAGCGTATACATTTATAAATGATATACACTGATGGGCCAGGACATTGTGATCACCAGCCTACTGTCGATATAAACGACTCAAGAAGACACCAGCGTCAACTGGCTAGGAATGAGTGGTAGTCAGAGACACGCACGGCGCACGTAGTATATGTGGGCGTGCTGTCCGCGTGTGGAATGGGGAGGCCGCGCCACCTGTGTGAGTTTGATCGAGGGCAGACTGTGATGGCCGGCCCTGAGGCTCAGCAGGAGCGTTTCGGAAACTCCACGACTTGTCGGACGTTCGGGGAGTGCTGCGGTGGGTGTCTTCAACAAGTGGCGGAACTAAAATGAAACCACGTCCAAACGTCGTGGGGGTGTGCGGCCACATCTCATTACGGATGTTGGACGTCGTGGGCTGTGCAGACTTGTAAGACAGGGCAGTCGGCGAACTGCAGCGGAAGTAACATCAGACTTTAAAGCCAGGCAGAGTACAAGTGTGTCTGAACACACAGAGAACTGAACACTCCTAACTGTGGGCCTCCACAGCCGACGACCCATGCATGTGCCAATTTCAACACCACGACATCGGCAGCTACGACTGAAATTGGCACGTAACCGTCGGCACTGGACGTTGGTGCAGTGCCGGCCGGAGTGGCCGTGCGGTTCTAGGCGCAACAGTCTGGAGCCGAGCGACCGCTACGGTCGCAGGTTCGAATCCTGCCTCGGGCATGGATGTGTGTGATGTCCTTATGTTAGTTAGGTTTAATTAGTTCTAAGTTCTAGGCGACTGATGACCTCAGAAGTTAAGTCGCATAGTGCTCAGAGCCACTTGAACCATTTGAACCGTTGGTGCAGTGGCAGAGCGTTGCACGGTCTGATGAATCCCGATACCATCTTCATCGTGCCGATGAGAAGGCGCGAATCCATCGTTTTCCAGGGGACCACCTCTTTGACACCTACACTGCAGGACGGCGGTAAGTTGGCGGCGGCTCCTTTATGCGCTGTGGAACGTTCTCGTGGGCATCCGTGGATCCAGTGCAGCTCTAGCAAGGCGCCATGACGCGCCAAGGAGTATCGCACACCTCCTCATGACGATCGTGTTTCCCGACGCCAGTGACAGTTTTAAGTACGATAATGCACCATGTGACAAGATCAGGAGTGATGCGGAGTGGTTCGCGCGGCGGTTCGGCCTGAGCCAGTGAGGCGCGCGCATCGGTGCCGCTGCGGGCTACGGTTTCTCGGCCGAGGACAGCTCCAGATTCACTTATGTGCTGTGGGCGCCGCGAAAAGCAAATTGTCGTTTCTGTAGTTCTCACAACGCCAGCAAATTGTCTTGTCTTGCGCCCCACAGCATGGGAAAGACGTACGCGCAGAGGAAACCTGCTGCCACTAGGGGGCCTTCGGTTTTGCGTATCACTCAGTCTGCCGATCAAGCAAGGAAGACCCGAGAAGATGAGTCGCAGCCTGTTCCCCCTTCGTATGTCAAGTGCAAAGACGGGTTTACGGCGCTGTTCGACTTAATGACGAATTGCGCCAAGAACGAGGTGGTTTACGGGCCTGTCGCCACAGACTCGCTGATCTGCGTTCGGGCAGCACACCTGGCCGACCACAGGGCGATCAGAAGTGCTGTGGCCGCCCACACTATCGACGCGCCGCCGACGCGTGAAAAGGCGCCTTCCGATGGAAGGAAGGAGACGACCGAGGCACTCCTAAGGGGGCTGCCTTGCTGCTGTGACGAAGCAACGGTTCGGGAAGGGCTGCTGCGAGCAGGTTTCGCTAACACAACCGCAAGGCTACACAACCAGACCAATAAGGAGAGAGCGCCGCCCTGTGCCGTGACCGTCCAAACGGCCAACAGCGAGGGTGACCGACTTGCGGAAGCTGCTGGGTTTACCGGTTACGACGGAGGCTCTCCCCACCGCCACAGACCCCCAGCGCCAGTGCGGCCATGTCGCGAAGTACTGCCGCAACGCGGCGCGGTGCGTCAAGTGCTCTGGAGAGCACGACAGCCGCGCCTGCGACCGCGGTAGAGAAGCTTCGCCGACTTGCGCCCGGTGTGGCGGCCCGCAAGTCGCCAGCTGGCTCGGCTGCCCGGCTTTTTCAGTCCGCAGTCGCGCCGAAGGCGGCGAGACGACCGCGGCCGCACCGACGCAGCGGAAGAGACGACGACGTCGGCGACGACGGCGGGTGCAGACCAGCCGTGCTCAGCCGAGGGCAGCTCCTCCGGCCAAAATCGGGGACGACCTGCCGGAGGCAGACGTTCGAATGGCAGCCCGCGCCCCTGTGAAGAGCAGCGGCGTCGACATCAGCACCGCCGTGGAGACGGCCACATCAGTCCTCAAAGCCGCTTTGGCTGCAGAGAAGGAAGGGGCCTTGACGCAGCTGCGTGCAGTTCTCGCCCGAGGCCTCCGTGCAGCAGAAGTTCGAACCCGTGCGAACGCTCCTGCAGCCTCGCAGAATGGCGTTCTGGTGCCTCCCCCGCCGGCCGCCCCAGCAGCGCCGCAGGGGAAGGATGCCGTGAAGACGAACGCCGCCCCAACGGTAGCGGCGGCGACGCCGACCGCCGTGGGGCACACCCGCTAGGGACCGAGAAGCCAAAAGGGCAGCCTACGTCGCGCATGCGCGAGAGAACGGCCTGCAGCTCTCCGGTGATACCGCGGCGCAGTCCGCCGAGCAAGCAGAGCTGCCGGAGGAGCGGCTGCGGCAGAACTTCGCCACGCAGCAGCAGGGGACGCCGGCCGACAGCGAGCTGCAGCTGTTCAGCACCAGCCCGGTGATGCTGTGCCAGGTCACTGACGAAGCGGCGCAGCAGAGGGCACGAGGCAACGCACTGCGCTGCCGCACCGGTCTCCTTTAATTATAACGACCACGGCACTGACACGATATCTTCGTGCGCGATATTTCGAAAAATCTACCCTTGCATGAACTGTCGCAGTCAGCAAGGCATCCGCTACTGCTCTTACTACCCGACCTAACTATCACACTTTTTTGCCTCTGCCCTTCAAACCACTACCCTTCGTTCGACTTTCGACCCAATCTATCTCCAGATGAGCACCTATAAATGGTTAACCTTAACCAGACGTACGCAAACATCGCAGTACCCACATCCTGCGACACCTCACTTTAGTGATCACTAACCCTTATGCACAGATGGCGATAGACCTTTCGAGTTGGCCACCCTGCCGGTGTGGGCGTGGAGGGGCTCCACCTCCACTCCATCAAATATGAAATTGGTGGGTTCCTATGATTTACGCATGACACCGAATAACCGCTTTACATTGCCATACCTTGTTGAAGACGAACATGTAAACCATGTAGGTCTTTCTGTCTTGACTGCTGGAAAAGCTTTGACATCCTTGTACATTTTCTTCTTTGTGTCACGTTTCTTCGTCAATACTCACTTACTTAATATGTTTCCATATCCACTGACCTGTAATTTTTTGGTAACCAACTGTATTTTTTGACATCGAGAAGGCCTACGATACCACTTGGAGGTGTCTCATTCTGGAGCAGCTTCACGAATGGGGTTTTCGTGGTTCTCTATCTATTTCATTCAGTGTTTCCTCTCGTGACGATATTTTAGATTCCGCATTGGTGACGTCCTGTCTGACCGCTTTGAGCAGGAGAACGGTGTCCCTCAGAGTATGGTTTTAAGTGTGACTGTTTTTGTCATAGCTATTAATATCACTACCTCTATAGTGCAAAGTCCTGTCCAGTGGTGCTTGTTTGTGAATGTTTTCTCTTTGTTTTGTTTTTCTTCAAGCCTTCCAACGACAACGCATCAGTTGCAACTTACTCTCAGACGTTTGGATGACTGGGCGCAGAAGAGTGGTTTTAAGTTTTCCACCGAGAAGTCCGTATGTGTTCATTTTCACCGTTCTCGTTCGATTTTAACCATCCCTGAGTTGAGGATGAGGGACACTGTCCTAACTTTTAAAGACACGGTGAGATTTCTGGGTCTCGTTTTTGACTCGAAGCTTACGTGGTTACCTCATCTTAAAGACCTGAAACGACGGTCACATCACGCTTTAAGTATTTTAAAATGTCTTAGCCACAGTACATGGAGAGCCGACAGGACTTGTCTGCTCCAGTTTTACAGGCCGTTTGTGCGACCTCGGCTCGATTATGGGTGCACGGTGTATGGGTCTGCGAGGCCTTCACACTTAAACATGTTGGACGTTGTGCACCATGAAGGGCTTCGGTAGGCCACTGGGGCATTCAGAACTAGTCCCATACCAAGCCTGTGTGCAGATTCTGGTGAACCGCCACTTCATATGCGGCGACGGCTACTTACGGTGCGCCAGGCGTATAAACACCTGACACACCAGCATATCATACCGTTGCTCAGCTTCCTCTGGCACGGCTATTTCATAACCGGCAACGAGCGACGCAGCCCTATGGGATTCGCGCACAGGATTGCCTCTCTGCGATGGATATGGCTGGTCTTCAGGTTTTCCGTCGTGGTTGGAGCAAATTTCCCCCTTGGCTACTCCGGAGACACACTTATTTTAGATTTGACTAATTTTATGAAAGATAGTACACCAGATTTTACATTCCAGTCTCAGTTTTTTAACATTTTAGATGCGCATCACGGTTTCACCGTCGTTTACACTGATGGCTACAAACAGGAGAATTTCCTTGGCTGTTCTGTAGTGTTCGATGGTCATGTTACCCGGATTCGCCTCCCTGATGAATATAGTGTTTTCGCAGCGGAACTCCACGGGATCCTGAAGGCACTGGAGCAGATGAATCCTGTTCGGGGCAATCGATTGCTCCGATTCCCTTAGTGCCTTACAATCATTACAGAATCTGTACCCAACTGAGGAGATGGTCCAGCTGATATATGACCAACTGTACTTGCTCCAGCGGCGGGGTAAGGAGGTGTCCTTCTGCTGGGTGACTGGTCATGTAGGAATATGGGGCAATGAACAGGCAGATCGGGCTGCCAAGGAAGCCTGCAGAGAGCAGGATGTGGTCCAGTGTACTATTCCCTTGCAGTCTGTCATTTCTGCACTCCACAAGAAGTGCATGGAGTTGTGGGAGGAAGAATGGCTGGCGGTGACGGCCAATAAATTGCGGTTGGTGAACTCAACAACTCGGCCATGGCGTTCCTCCTGTCGGTTGCTCAGGCGGGAAGAAGTGACCCTCACGCGTCTTCGGATCGGACACTGTCCCCACACATAGCTTTCTATTACGGCGGGAGGATCCCCCGTTTTGTGATGCTTGCTGTGTGCAGATCTCTGTCCGCCACATTTTAACAGACTGCATTTTATACCGTGATGCAAGGGCAGAAGCACAAGTTGATGGGGATCTGCCCTGTGTTTTAGCTAATGATAAGACGTGTGTGTCTAGGTTTCTAAAGTTTTGTGATGTGTCTGGACTCTGGCCTAAACTTTTAGGCTGGAGGTTCTATTGTACTGCAAAGTGGCTGGCTCCTCCCTTTTTTCCTTGCGGTCAGCCGGCCACTTCCATCTGATATATTGTTTTAGATCCCTCTACCACTTTCGTCTTGTGTTGTCCATGTTTTACTGTTGACGGCATGCTCCATCCCACGTTTCGATGTGGGTAGGCCCATATTTTTCCAACCTTGTTACCTGTGTTTTACCTTCTGTTCTGAGTCTTTTGTTGACACCCGTCTCAATCTGTTAATGAGCGAGCGCTGAAGACCTTGCCGTCGTGCGCCCGTACAACCCTCTTCACCCAACCATCCATGACCGGCTTTTTGTGTGTATCTATCAACCCTTTTTATATTACAGGAAAAGGTTACTGATGTCAAAGATTTGGCTAAGAATAACAATACTCACTTGTCATGTATCCCTCTCCGCCTTTTAAATGTGCCATGCTAGTGGGTGAACGTTACTGGTACTGATAAAATCTTCTCTAGTTCCAGTCCTGGCGGCTGCGTCGAAATTCCATGACGTTTCGATGAGTGCCACTCTCATCCCCTTCTGGTGAAGTATCGAGATTGCGCAGGTGTCCCAGACACGTCAATATATTAGATTTTACAAAAAAAAAACTTAGTTTACACAACAGTCCACGTCTTATCACAAGAAAATGCTTCATTTTTTGTATAGAAAACTGTGAAGAAGCACAAAAGTGAAGTAGATCTTACTGCACATAAAAAAGTGTGGTTTCAGATGCGTGAGACTGCAGTTGTGTGTGGGAGTTGCCTTTGCATGAGTGTGTGTGTGTGCGTATGTGTGTCTAGTGTTGACGAAGATCTTAATGGCTGAAAGCTTTATTTGTGAGAGTCTTTTTTTGTGCCTATCTGCGACTCAGCATCTCCGCCATACGGTGAGTGGCAGCATTAACTTCTCAAAATATTGTTAAAAACAGGTTTGTTTGCCTTGATGCACACTTGTAGCCCGTGTTTACCTCTGCTGCTCAATAATGGCAGCACAGCGTCTCGGCATACCTCGAATCAGCTTTCGAATGAAATCCTGTGGTGTTCCTTGCCACTCCACTAATAAGGCTCCCTGCAACCGCTGCAGCGGTTCAGGAGGATTTGCACGCGTCCTGACTCTTTCTTCAGTAAATCCCATACGTGTCCTATGGGGTTTACCTCGGGACTACATGCTGGCCACTCTAGAACACTGATATTGTGTCGCCGAAGAAAATTTTGCGCTGGAGCTGCAACATGGTCACGAGCGTTGTCGTGCATTAGAAGAAATCTTTACCCAACATCTTGTGCCGAAGGTTGTACAAAGGATCAAGCATCTCGTTGACATACTTCTCCCCTATTACACGTGTGTTATGCCTCCTGTGGACCATAACCAATTCTGTTCCAGTGTACGCGGTAATTCCTTACCACAGCTTTATAGAGTACCGTCCATAATTCACTGTTGGAGGCACTTCAGCTTCCTTATTACGTTCCTCACGAGTTCTCCATACCCCGGTACGAACATAAATACCACGGAAGTTCACTCTGCTTTCGTCGCAGAACAGCGCATTAGCGACCGATGCCTGTGGTCTTCGGCAAAGTGCAGTCTCCTTTTTCTACGTAAGTTTATTTCGCCGTCGATACCTAAACTGATTCTCGTGTAGTCTGTTATGGATTCTTTGGTGTATTTTTCACTAATAGTGGAAGTGCTACAACCAGTAAAGTTTACTCTTGTGCAAAAGATCTCTATAGTAACAACAATTTAGTTTTTTCTCCTTTCTGATTCGTGTATTATACCTTAGCGGCGGTTGTCTCTCCATAGAAGAGTGGCGTGGAGTGGTGGGGAGGGGGGGAGGGGGAGCAGCTGGCGACTTGTCGTAGTGGCGGAGGGCGGGGGCCGTACGTGGAGCGAGGGCGAGTTCCCGCAGTGACAGATGAGCAAGTGACTGCCTGTGGCAGAGGCAGTCGGCACGCACGTAATGATCAGCTGGTGTCCGCGGCAGCTGCTCGGAGGCGGCGCTGCGAGAAACTCGCGCTGCAGCTGAGGCGCTCACGCGTGGGGCTGCTCGATCCTCCTAGTAGCGGAAGGGAAATCGGAAAAGTGTTGTATGGAAGGCCTGCAATGAAAACTAAAAGTATGACAAGCACACATTTAATGAATTCATTATTTCATCATGACAGTGTTTTTACTTCTGCTTTGGTGCTTTTATTAATCATACGCAATTTATGAAATTGTTTCATGACTTCTTTGAGTATTCCTAAAAGTATGACAAACGAAGAACTCGTCACATGCTACTTTGGCGCTTAATGTCACCCTCATAACCAGAAGTATCCCTTTGACCCACATTCAGAAATTAAAAACGGCACGAATAAACATTTATAATGACAAATAGATGCCCTAAGCTTTTACCTAGCCTCTTTAAAACAATAAAGCAATATTTTCGAAAGTAGAGAGCAATCAAAGAAGGAGGAATGAAATTTTTTGTGATGGTCGTACCCTTACTGGAGCCAAGCTGAAATTATTTGGACAGTTGACTCGGTATGTAAGAAGATGTCATCTAGTGACGACGTGCACCACCTGACGGACAGCAGATGTACTGACAATGGTTTAAACGTCGTCCGCCGACATACAGTGCAGTGACACAGCTACCACAGAGCCATCTGTGTCTACCCTCTGATAGGAGCAAGGAGGCTCAGTTTGGTGCGTAGGTAGGGATCACGCAGGCAGCTGCACGTGCTTCCTGCAGCCAAATGGGCGAGTCTGAAAGGGGACAGATTGTGGCCTTCCGGGTGGTGGGATGGTACTTTCGGAGAATTTCCACACAGGATGAGTCTGCTGCGTCAGCTGCGTAACCGTACTAGTATCAGTGGTCACACGAATATTCTCATACGTGCAGATAAGGTTCTGGATGTCCACATAACGCAGACACCCGTCAAGATCGTCGTGGCAGCAGTGAAAGATGTACAGCACTTGTATTTTACTAGCTGTAAGAGACCCAGTACAAGTTATATACAGTTGTGGGTTGGCAGAAGAGCCAACACCGGGTTACAAGAGGAAGCCGAAAGGCACGCGTATTAGCTCACGCAGGCTGGCGTGAGGTCTGGAACAGGACGGGGAAATTAAACTTTAGAAAAACGGACGTAGCTGGTGGAATACTTAACTTTAATCCATTAATGGTGAACGTCGGTCTGACGGTACATGAATCACAAGATCAATAGCAACTGATAAAGGCGCCTTGCTAGGTCGTAGCAAATGACGTGGCTGAAGGCTATGCTAACTATCGTCTCGGCAAATGAGAGCGTATCTTGTCAGTGAACCATCGCTAGCAAAGTTGGCTGTACAACTGGGGCGAGTGGTAGGAAGTCTCTCTAGACCTGCCGTGTGGCGACGCTCGGTCTGCAATCACTGATAGTGGCGACACGCGGGTCCGACGTATACTAACAGACCGCGGCCGATTTAAAGGCTACCACCTAGCAAGTGTGGTGCCTGGCGGTGACACCACATATAGAACCTTAACATAAGCAGGCAATGAGGATGACGTTACTAATCGCCTGTTTACCTGCTCAAGGTATAATTGGCAAGCAGAGTACGGCACAATGTTTTTGCTGAGAAACGAGACGGAACAAGGACGGACGTTGTGAACTAGCTGGCCATTCCGTGCTGCGTGTCACGGATAGATCAGCGTTTCTGGGCTGCCTGAGGGCCTGCGTCGCTGGGGCGGCCACATTCCGGAGTCAGTGGTACAGCAGGGGGTGCGGGCCCGACGGCTGAAAGCCGTCTCTCAGCAGTACACGTCTGTAGGGGCTCGGGCCGTTGAGACTCTACAGAAGGAGGAGTGGAAAGTGAAGCCCGGTGCTGCGAAGCAGGTCCAGCCCAGCCGCAGTCCAGCGGCCACAGCTTGGATTTGGAGAAACCAACAGCTATTGGCTCTTCTGAAAAACTAGGCAGGAGTAGGAGTTTTGCTCGAAATTTCCACTGAACTGCTACGTAGAGTAGCACGTGCTGGCGGAAGGCTGTATGACTCGAAGTAGGAAGGGGGCACTCGTTTAGAGGCGAGTTCAGTACAATTAACACCAGGCCATACTGAGGGACTTTTTTAAGGACATAAGATATTCCTATCAATCGAAAATTTAATTTACTAATGAAAAATCGATTTTGACAATAAATTTTGTACATATACGGCCAAAAATTCGTTATCCTTTTTTATTATTTATCATCCCCTTCCAACACCACAACATCGACGTGCAAGACCCGACTGGTGACGTCAGAGGATCACCTGGAAGGTGGAATGACGCAGCTGCTCTTCAGCGATGAAAGCAGATTCTGCCTGCATGCAAGCGATGGTCGTTCGTGCTTACGACACTGACCTGTTGACCTCTGTTTCGTAGAGTGCATTCGTCGAAGACGCACTGGCCTAATTCGAGGCCCCATGGTCTGGGGTGCGATAAGCTACTACTTTCATTCACCTTTTGTTCTTCTGGAGGAGATGCTTATGTAGAGTGTTGTTAACACGTTCTTTCGACGTTCTTGCAATGGGAGGGCGAAGTGTTGTTGCAAAAGGAAAATGCTCGCTAACACAGTGCCCGTGAAAGTCGACGTGCTGCGAATGCCGCGCAGCAACTTCCCTGGCCAGCACGATCAGCAGACCCGTCAGCAGTCGAGTACCTGTGCGGTGTGACGTGGCGAGAAGTGACTCGTGCGACTCGTCAACCGACAACTCTCACAGAGCTGCGTGAACAGGTCGACCAGGCGAGGCACGGCGTATCCCAGGACAGTACACGCCACCTGCACGATCGACTGTATGCCAGGGTCAGCGCAACGCTGCCGCCTGTGGGCGCTGCACTACGAAGTAATACGGGTGTCACACCAACGGTCGATGCCTGGTACCTTAGAACGACTTATGCTTCCTGCTACTGATCTGTAAGTGTAATCATTTTTTTGTACTTAATATGCACTGTTGCAATAATAAATCGAAAGTGAACTGGAAACCTCTAGAAGGGTGTACTTCTTTTCTGGCAGTGTACTTCAGCCGGCTTTTGACGGAAAGGTATCTGGAGCCACGGCATAAAGAACATGACATGGGCTTCATGATGGATAATATTAGGTTTAATAAGTTTGGGAAGTTATGTCCCCTGTTTCACGGAATTTATTCTTTTGTGTTTATATCAGAATATCAGCACGAGAATCTAGAAGGGTCAGATGTAGTATATGAAGCAGTTGTGGGCAATGCCAGAGGACATGCTACCTCAGAGTGAGTAGACCTACGGAGTGCTCATTACGAGAAATTATTATAATAATTTTTGTTCGAATCTTCATATCTTAGACTATTCTCGTACACTGATATTTACCATAAAATGAAAAATTATTTACGACATTAGTAACTGCTAGAGAAAAGTGCTCTGCATGATTTTTGAGCTGTTGTGAGAACGTGCGAAAGTATCTGCAAGTTGGATGGTCTGCATGAAAAGGATACATCCTTACTTCTTCTCCTCTCTCGTTTTCAATAGCTGCGTTTTTTATGTGAACAAACCAGTACTACGCAGTTATACGATGCATGGAATACAAGAGGGCATTGTGAAAAATGATGGCTAGAAATTTTTTATGTGTGATTTCAGAACCCTTTAAATAAAGTTTATTAACATTGATCATTTTTATTCTTCACGTGAAAATATTTATTACTCAACTGGCGACGAACACATTTCTCGTGAGGAGAGCGGAATTCATTGATTCCGTCGCAGTGTTTAACGTTGTTGACAGAGCGACAGTATCGCCACTGCTTGTACCGTTTGACCACTATCAAAGTGAAGTCATCAACAGTGTTTGGAAGTAAATGTTTTGGAAACAGACGAAAATCAAGGGGGAGGGGGGGAAGGGGGCGGATAAGGGTGGGGCAGCATAGATGATGATCAGTGACAGCAAATGCATCGCGTCGGATTGCTGCAGATGCCGCAGGGCTCATGTGTGTTCTAGCGTAGTCACGTTGAAGGAGAAGATGCTCCATGTATGGACGACCTCTTCGAATTCGTGCTTTCAGTTTCCTATGGGTCTCGCAGTCCGTTCCAGAGCTAGTGGTGGTGCCATTGGAAGTGAATACCAAACGCACCGGAACTTGAACATCTTACAGTACTATGTGTGTGACTTTCCCTCCTGGCAGCATTGCTGGTGATCTTTTGTAGTGGAACTCGATTAATACTCTCTTGTTTTTGGAGTCAAAATGGTGAATGTAGCTTTCGGCACCTGTCACAATACTGCTAAGGAGCCAATCAGTCTCACGCTCAAAAAGAAATGTTGTGCCAGACCTGGACTTGAGCCCGTATTTCCCAGTTTACGAAAGTGCCTTAACTGATTTGGCTATGTGATCGTGCATCCAGGGCCGATCTACATTTCAGGCAATCATCATGCAAACTCGATTACGGGCACTGTTTCTCACACACCGAGACTGTTACATTACACAGCACCATGTTACACAGTACAATTCGGATCACTGTAGCGGCAAAGGCTTGCAGCCTTCGTCAGGTAAGGTCGAACTGGACTGAGTAACATGAAAAGCGTGTAATATTTGAAGCGATAATCAGAACCGAGCAAAAAATTTGGTGGCGTTGTCCTTTTGCATCCCCTTGTAGTTATTGCTTCCCACCCTGAATCCAACAGCCTTGCCACAGTGGTGACACGAGTTGCTGTCAGATCACGGAAGCTAAGTGACGTCAGGCTTAGCCAGCACTTGTCAGCACTGGTCTGCCAGGCGCTGCTAGCGAGCAGTGTGCGGTCAGCCCTTGTGAGGCCAATTGATGAGCTGCTTCATTGGGAAGTAGCGCCTCCAGTCATGAAAACTGACAACGGACACGTAAGCGGTGCGTTGACCACATGCCACTCCATATCCGCATCAAGTGATGCCTATGAGCTGAGAATGAAACGGCAGCCGGTCGGTACCGTTGGACCATCAAGGCCTGTTTGGATGGAGTTTAGCTTTTAGTTTACCTCGCATACTGAAATTAATGCACTCACCTAGAGGTGTGTACAGATGCAATGTAATAGGTCCCAGTGAGAAGCGAGGCACGCTCCGGGCGGGCAGGGAGGTGCGATGTGACAGCAGCGGTCAGCGGGCTCCCAGCAGCAGGGCTGCGGCATAACGTATCCTGAACCAGTCTTACAAGTCCAGTCGGAACCTGCAGGCTCAGTTTGCCAGGTGTCAGGAGCCCGATCGTGCTACACTGCACCTCGTATTCCACAGACCTTGATAACGGTGAGTACGCGACACGACAGTGACGAACTTAACAAGCGAGTCTGAAGGCGAAGATGGCGACTGCATGTAGACTGTAAGGTACGCTCGATCATAATGAATCACTTTGGAGAAAACGATTTATTGACACATAGCCAACATGCAATAAGAGTTGTTGTGACACGCAGCTTGGTTCTTATTCACATGAAGTAACGAGTGTTATCGAGAGGGGCAATCAAATTGATTCCAAATTGTCTGACAAGATTCTCGATTTCCTCTCACGAAAGTCACACTTCCTAATATGTGCTGGAACTTCATCGAGTAATAGAGAAGTAATTTCTGGCGTTCCCCAAGGAAGTGTTATTGGCCCTTTTTTGTTTCTTGTCTACGTAAGGGAATTAGGAGACAATCTGAGCAGTCCTCTAAGATTTTTTGCTGATGATGCTATAGTTTACCGTCATATGATGCCATGAAATGATCAAAAGGAATAGCAAAACGATTTACACACGATATTTATATGGTGAAACAAGTGACAATTTACTCGAGTTCATGAAAATTGTGATGTCATGCACATGAGCTTTAAAAATAGTCGGCTAAGTTCCAGTTAAACGATAAATCACACATATCTTAAGGCTGTAAACTCAAATAAATAGTTTGGAGCTACAACTATGAATAACATAAAAGGGAACGATCATGCAGGTTATGTTGTGGAAGAAACAGACCAAGGACTGCCATTCATTAGTAAAACACTTAATATATTACAGGTAATGTAAGCAGGTGGCGCAGTGGTTAGCACACTGGACTCGCATTCGGGAGGACGACGGTTCAATCCCGCGTCCGGCCATCCTGATTTAGGTTTTCCGTCATTTCCCCAAATCGCTCCAGGAAAATTCCGCGATGGTTCATTTGAAAGGGCACGGCCGACCTCCCAACCCATCCTTCCCTAATCCGATGAGACCAATGACCACGCTGTTTGGCCGCGCTGATTAGCCGAGCGGTCTAAGGCACTGCAGTGATGGACTGTGCGGATGGTCCCGGCAGACGTTCGAGACCTCCCTCGGACAAGAGTATGTGTGTCTGCCCTTAGGATAATTTACGTTAAGTAGTGTGTAAGCTTAGGGATTCATAACCTTAGCAGTTAAGTCCCATAAGATTTCACACACATTTGAACATTTTTTGAACCACGCTGTTTGGTCTCTTCCCCCAAACAACCAACCCAATCTAAAGCGACTACTTACTCTACAGTTGTCCTCCTCTTCCGGAGCACTGCTGCGTGGTGTAGTATCCACATCAAATACTCTACTGGCCATTAAAATTGCTACACCAAGAAGAAATGCAGATGATAAACGGGCATTCATTGGACAGATATATTATACTAGAAGTGATTAGAAATGTGATTACATTTTCACGCAATTTGGGTGCACAGATCCTGAGAAATGAGTACCCAGAACAACCACCTGTGGCCGTAATAACGGCCTTGATACACCTGGGCATTGAGTCAAACAGAGATTGGATGGAGTGTACAGGTACTGCCCATGCAGCTTCAACACGATACCACACTTCATCAAGAGTAGTGACTGCCGTATTGTGATGAGCCAGTTGCTCGGCCACCATTGACGAGACCTTTTCAATTGCTGAGAGATCTGGAGAATGTGCTGGCCAGGGCAGCAGTCGAACATTTTCTGTATCCAGAAAGGCCCGTACAGGACCTGTAACATACGGTCGTGCATTATCTGCTGAAATGTAGGGTTTCGCAGGGATCGACTGAAGGGTAGAGCCACGGGTCGTAACAAATGTGAAATGTAACGTCCACTGTTCAAAGTGCCGACAATGCGAGCAAGAGGTGACCGAGACGTGTAACCAATGGCACCCCATACCATCACGCCGGGTGATACGCCAGTATCGCGATGACGAATACACGCTTCCAATGTGC
Organism: Schistocerca piceifrons; assembly: GCF_021461385.2. Taxonomy (NCBI): domain Eukaryota; kingdom Metazoa; phylum Arthropoda; class Insecta; order Orthoptera; family Acrididae; genus Schistocerca; species Schistocerca piceifrons. The sequence continues at coordinate 34,076,793 of NC_060138.1, read as the reverse complement.
GTTCAACGCGATGTCGCCAAACAGGGATGCGACCATCATGATGCTGTAAACAGAACTGAAAAAATGACGTTTTGCCATTCGTGCACCCAGGTTCGTCGTTGAGTACACCATCGCAGGCGCTCCTGTCTGTGATGCAGCGTCAATGGTAACAGCAGCCATGGTCTCAGAGCTGATAGTTCATGCTGCTGCAAACGTCGTCGAACTGTTCGTGCAAATGGTTGGATTCATCCGAAAAAATTACGTTCTGCCATTCGTGCACCCAGGTTCGTCGTTGAGTACACCATCGCAGGCGCTCCTGTCTGTGATGGAGCGTCAAGGGTAACCGCAGTCATGGTCTCCGAATTGATAGTCCATACTGCTGCAAACGTCGTCGAACTGTTCGTGCAGATGGTTGTAGTCCTGCAAACGTCCCCATCTGTTGACTCAGGGATAGAGACGTGGCTGCACGATCCGTTACAGCCATGCGGATAAAATGCCTGTCATCTCGACTGCTAGTGATACTAGGCCGTTGGGATCCAGCACGGCGTTCCGTATTACGCTCCTGAACCCACCGATTCCATAGTCTGCTAACAGTCATTGGATCTCGACCAACGCGAGCAGCAATGTCGCGATACGATAAACCGCAATCGCGATAGGCTACAATCCGACCTTTATCAAAGTCGGAAACGTGATTGTACTGATTTCTCCTCCTTACACGAGGCATCACAACAACGTTTCACCAGGCAACGCTGGTCAACTGCTGTTTGTGTATGAGAAATCGGTTGGGAACTTTCCTCATGTCAGCACGTTGTAGGTGTCGCCACCGGCTCCAACCTTGTGTGAATGCTCTGAAAAGCTAATAATTTGCATATCACAGCATCTTCTTTCTGTCGGTTCAATTTCGCGTCTGTAGCACGTCTCTTCGTGGTGTAGCAGTTTTAATGGCAAGTAGTGTAGGATTGAAGGAAGATATCGAAAAAGTTCAAAGAAGGGCAGCTCGTTTCGTATTATCGCCGAATATTGAAGGGAGTGTCACGGATATGATACACTAATTCTGGTGGTGGTCATTAAAAGGAAGATATCTTTCGCTGAGCCAGCACCTTCTCACGACATTTCAATCACCAACTTTCTCCTGTTCTCTGTCACATAAATTATATGAAGAAATTCCGTTCATTTTATGTGCATGGTGTACGAAAACGTTATATTTTAAGCCTTTATTTATAAAATATCATTAATGAAATGATTTGTAACATCATAATGAATTACTTATTATTTTCAAATAACAAAATGCACATACATAAAAGAGTAAACTAAGAAACAAAGGAAAGAATGTAAAATGTAAAATATCGGTTTAATACATGAAACAAATACAATTAAAATAAATAAAATCACTAATAGAGAATGTTTCGCTATGTTAATGAGGAACATAGAAACTACTCTGTCAGCATGTTGTGTATAGGTAATTTTGCACAAATGGTATTTCGGATCCAAGCTTTATTATATAGGGACATTTGTCGCTTGAAAGCTTCTTTAATTGAATCCTGTAAGAAAAGTTTTCATTTCTCAAAATACATTAATGGTGTTGGTATATTTTGCGAAAAGTACAGTTATTACAAAAATCAGTTTCATGAACACTAATTGTATGTGAACTTTTATATGAGAAATATTTCTATATAAATATTCCACGTCACTTTTCGGGATGTGTTTTAGCGCTCGAAAGTGACGCTACACAGAAACAAAAGCAATACATACTGCATTATTTTGCCTCCTCTACACACACCAAGTTTTATTAGGCTCGTTTATTGATACTTGAGAATGTCCCCTTGTCACTGATGTGCATAGGTCACATTATATATGTTTTTTTTCCATATGCGTTTCACCTTTATTATCTGCAAGGCATCTTCAGTGGCCTGGAATGTATGTGGATTTACGTTTAAGCTGTTTTGATTTACATTCTGGACATTGTGCATTGAGGTTATAAACAGTTCCAGCACTTTCTTCTTATCTATGATATAGTGAAGTATAAATTTCTGGTTACAAATTCCGTACATGCTAGTCAACATTCGTTCTTTCTCCTCTTTTACACCTGTTCTTCTGTTTTCTGCCATACGATATTTCGTTTTCGCAAGCTAGGAAACGAACATCTGTTTACTTGATGTTTCGAATGCTGTTTCCTCCTGTTGAATGTTATTACGAACTGTTGAATACCTCTTTGTGTTATCAGTGAACCATCCCTGTGTCGCAACACATGCGTTTTTTAACATGGTAGTATGTACTGTTTTAACATGGTTGTGTGCATTTCGGGTTGGTTGGTTGGTTAGGGGGAATGGGACCAAAGAGGGAAGTGATAGGTCCCATTGGATGAAGGAAGGATGGGGAAGAAAGCCGGCCGTGCCCTTTCAGAGGAACCATCCCGGCATTGCTTCAAGCGATTTAGAGAAATTACGGTAAACCTAACCACTCCGCCACCTCGGTGGCTACCATTTTAGGATTTTTATATTTACTATTTCATTTCTTCTAGTAAGTTTAGCAGGCTGTTTGTGCCGATGTGTGTCTAGTCCCTTAAACGTTTTTCTTCTCTCCTAAGGCTTTCTGAATATTATGCTGTTCTTGTGTTTGTTGTGGACATTTGCTATACTTATTTTCATATCGCGTTCTAAGTTGGTTGGATAAAGGGTATGGTGTTTTAAGTGTTCCTCAAGTGGAATATTTAATTTGATTTCTCCAACTCCTGATGAATTCTTGGTACTGTGTTTTAAAATTCCTGCGCCGTCTTGTTTCTGTGAAATTTATTTTTGTTAACTATTTAGAGGATTGTGGACTCTAGCAAGACAAACGTCCATCAAATTATTGTAGCCCTAGACGACTTCGCGATACAGAAACTGGTTACTTGAGATAACGTCCAATAGGATACAGCCTGGTGGAAAAGTACCTGCACGTAGCCACGTCAGATGTTTCGTACGGCCTTCTTTCTTTGCTCCGGTGGACCGGCATCCCCCTGGCCATTCCCGTAGGTCCGCTGAACAATCCATCTTCACTGGCAAACTCCAGCCTCAGTCTGACAACAGCCTTCTACAGCCTCTCTTCCGCCACTCTGCTACCAGCAATATACCTTCTGTTTTTTGTTAGCAGCAGTTTTACTTTGCCTCCTATGTTTTAGAGTGATATTTATTATTTTACTTTTTTATTTTATTTTCAATTTATTCATTTGTTAAGCTTGATCTGATGACGACTGTCAAACCCTCTGTTATATTTCGAGTGATATTTATTCATTTATTTTACTTTTATTTTCTATTTATTAATTTTTTAGGTTGATCTGATAACGACCGTGAATCCCTCTGTTACATCACACCAGGGTTTCAAACACTCAGTGCCTTCTCTACATCTCTGTCACCTAGTAAATAACAGTTTTAATAAGACAAATAATATTAAGATAATATGAATGTCTGTTGTGGCATTGTGAGGAAATAGTACTGATAATGAACTAGTAAAGTGAATACTGGCAGCACGTTACTACTGTTACTGCTACTAATATTCCTAGTAATAATAACAATAATAATGATAATAATAGTAATAGTAATAATAACAATAATAATGATAGTCAGATAATGCTATATGACTTCAGAGACTTTCCCAAGTCTCAGGCATCTATGATGTATTCATGCAGACTAAAGCGACAAACGAAAGTTCCAGCCCAAGTCTCCCGCTCGCCAGGCAGACGCGCCAACCACTGCGCCACCCTGGCACAGTTGCTTCGTAATTCTGCGCGGGCTACCCTAGCGCACTTCCCTCCTCTGTCCAAACTCAAGCCAATCCACCCTCAGACCTCACGCTATTGCCCCTAGACACTAACAACAGCACTGCAGAGGCTGTCCGACTGTACTGGAATACCACCTCAGCATTGAACTAAACCAAGGCATGAGTTCTTTAATCAAATGAAAGTATATGGTTCCAGATACCATTTCAAGTGTCAAACATCTACGGCGTATATATGTAGGCTGAATCTGAAGTGGGTTGAGGCCTGTATGGAATTTTGGAAGCCTGCTAGGATAATTCATGCAGTCGTGCAATGCCAGTATTCTAGGGTGGCGTAGCAGTTAGCGAATCTGCCTAGTGAATAAGAGGTCTCTGTACGAATCCTGGTCTTAGTACGAATTTTCACTCGTCGCTTCAGTCTGCACGTATAACATCACAATAATAACAGTGGAAGATATTTAACAAACTATAGGTGTGCAAAATATACGTGCTCTGAGATAGCGAGTTCTTAGGAAAGGAAATTTAAGGAGACTGGACCATCGAAGAATACTTGGAAATGAGAGAGATCTGGTTCGAATGAAGTATGTGCAAGGTAACGTCTGTGTACAGGGACAATAGCAATAATCAGTATTGCTTTTAGATATGTCATTAATTGTCTTCTTAAACTGGAGATATTGTTCAGTTCTCTAATATGACGTGAGACGTTATTCCAAAGTTGCGTCACTGCTACTAAGAATGACACAAGAAAATGGTCAAACGGTGAAGTGAGATCAAAAGGATTTTGCTCTAACGGGAACGCGTGTTACTGTTACTTTTTTCAAAAAAACAGTGTTGAAGCTTAGGAGACATATGAAGGACAGTGTTCGTTCATAAAACAGCAGAGAAAACAAATGGTATGGAAATCTCTGCGCTTGTCTGCATCCAGCTGTGTATTTACACATACGATGGTGAAATCTGATCATGGACTCGAACATCGACATATAACGAACAGAGGCGTTCATAACCACTTCCAAGTGCATAAGATTTCCTGAGAATTCCCTTGCAGTATAATATCAATGTAATCAGTAAATGGAAGTATTTATGCAGGGCACATTGAAGTTACGGGCTTAGTCCACTTTAGATTTTCATCTATTACAACAAGACTCTTTGCCGAAGGAGAGAAGCTGATAAGTTCCCATACAGGGTTAAAGATGGTAGCGATTCCCGATATTTCGGGCTAATGAGCCTTGAATGATCTACCAGTACGGCTTGTGTGTTGTTTGGGTTGAGTTTAATCTTATATCCTGCGACCATTTTGATAATGCGCAGAGATGGATATTGAGATTCCCGATAGCTGTTTTTCAGGTCTATTCGTTTTGCACTTAGATGCAGCTGGAGGTGATCAGCGTACTCGTGGTGTTTGCGGCAAGACGAAACCAATGACACATCACAGTGAAAAGAGTATAATACCTAATACCGAACTCTGGGGCACACGTGATACAACCTGCCACGTATGGCGCGTTGCTGTCGAGATGTCAGGTGTGAGGGAAACCGTTGCACTGTGCTCGGCGAGATATTTAGGATGCTAAGTTTGACAAGCAAAACGTCAAAGTCGACAGTGTCAAAGGTTTGCTGGACTATAAGAAGAACATAAGTGTCGCACTGTTAGTGGCTTAACTAGTCCTTGTTTCGAGGCATCTGGGAGACACTTGTTGCTGAGGAATGGCTGAAGACATGTGTTGTGCCAGTTATTAGCTTCATCATTTGTGCCGTGATGCCATTGTGTCCACTAGATGTTGATCTGATATCTGGGAGAACAACTGTTGTTGAGGAGTGCTTGAAGACATCTGTTAAGTGGCCACTAGTGGGTCAGTTACGTGCTTCATCGTTTCTGTCGTGATACCATCGTGTCCAGTAGTAGCTGATCTGATATACATGATGGCCTATTTGGCAGTATTGAGAGTAACATGCTTTAGAAAGAATATTTCGTGGCTACAGTAGCTTAGCCGACATGAAGTTAACAATGACACTCTATTTTGTTTGTGGATCAGTTGTGTTTGAGGGTAATGTGAAGAATCGGTTCAGTTCTTCGGTTGGGACATGGTGGTCAGCAGTAGCATTCACTTTTTCTATACCAAAAACGCGCATGTTTTTCGACAGGACAGGTCACGTAATTCTGCTGCCGGTTAATGTATGTGGATGCGTGAATTTTGCATTTCACGCACCGTGACTGACTCTATTCCGCTTGTAAGCACTATGGCTTGTAGATTTGGGGAGCATTTTGTACACCAGAGGCCCACCGTCTCTGAGATTCATGAGCTGCTCTAGTTCTTCAGTTAGCGAAGATGAGTGTTAGGTATTGGTTTTCAATGAAACTCATACCACCATTTCTGGCTATTTTACGCAAAAGACTTGAATACGTCTCCTTCCTACCCTGTAGCTACTTTGTGCAATATTAAGTGAGGATATTACTTTGAAAAATAATGACCTCATCACAGCAGAATCGTTATAGTATTAAAACTCAGTTTTAACAGTTTCTAACATAGAGTTCAACAAAACCTAACTTTCTAATTACACAGAATGGCCATATGATTAGTGAGACTGAACAGTTCAGATTACTAGACGTTTAGGTAGATAGTGAACTATCGTGGAAAGCCGATTTCAAGATCTTCTTAAAAGACTTAATGCTGCTAGTATCTGAAGTAAGTGACAGATCGACCGAAAATTGGCTACTTTGCTTATTTCCATTTCTTTATGATGTATAATATTAAGTTATTGAGTAGCTCTTCTCATTCTCAAAAGGCATTTTTGACTCAGAAACGGGCGGTTCTGGCAATAAGTGGCATATGTTCGAGAACCTATTGTCTACCTCTGTTCGTTAGTCTGGTTGTTCTGGTATTGGTCTCTCAAGGAATAAATCGGGACAGAGATGAGATACGGCAAAATGTTTTAGATAGGAGTCGTAGGTGGCAAAGAGGTTCATGTATTGCTACTAATTACCGTGACCTGAAAGCGATTTTCTTGGTGGTTTGGAGGTTAACGTGAGTTTTTCAGTAGTGTAACACTAATTTTTGCTTCAGGATTTGAAAAGAGCGAAAAATTTCACATATAAAATGATACGTTATTCATGGTCAAGGTAAGGTTCAGTTAAGATGAAATAAGCAAATACTTTTATAATTCTAGTAGCGATTAACTCGGAATAGAGGAGGGATACAGTAAATTACGCTGTTAGATACAGACTGGAAGGGGTGTAAAGGGTCAGGTATCATTACCATAACAATATTTTTAAAGGCAGTTATCGAAGGTTGAGTTGGTATCATTACCATAACAATAATTTTAAAGGCAGTTATCGAAGGTTGAGTTTTGTTTCACGGAAACTGCTGTTTGTGTTGTTGCAATTGGAAAGAGCAAACATAGATTTGGTCTTTAAGATTTAATTAATAAATTTATTGGTAAATATAAAGGTATCACAGTGTCTAGGTTTTATTGGGGCATTTGCAAAACAGAATAAACATAAATAAAACGTAGATCGTTGATTTACAAGTCGTTTAATGAGTCCCCTCCTCTCTCATTGGTCGGGATGCTCCTTCCAGTTGGTATCGAACGTTATATTTTGCTGTGCCCTTCTCTATTTTATGTGAATAATCTCTACTAGAACCAAAAACTTATTTGCTTATTTACCGTCACTGAGCTAGCCATGACCTTGAATAATGTATCATTTTGTGCGTGTAATTTGCCGTCTTTTTAAACGTTAAATCAAATATTAGGGTTCCCATTTAAAGAAAATGACTTTAACGTCCAAGTTAACTTGAAAATCACGTTCTAGGTCAGGGCTATTAGTAGCATTGCGTGACCGTCTTTGCTATTTAAAACTTACACCTAAAACAATTTGCCGTATCTCATCTCTATCCCGCATTATTCACATTTATAGATTAAAATGGTCCACCCAGCATGACTTTTAGTCTCGTTTCTGTTTAAAAATGGCAGCCTCGTCCCAAGAGTTGGCAGTTTTCACTCAGTTAATACCAGGCAGAAAGCCAATCAGCATTTGGATTGTACCGCCTTCACTCTTCTACAGAACGGGGTGCAGTACTGTGCAGCACGACAAAAATCCAAAAATCTTAGAAGTAATCCACGCGTTTTCAAATCCAAGCTGAAGAGTTTCCTCATGCGTCACACCTTTCATTCAGCAGAGAAGTTCCTTGCAAAATAAACTAATTCCTGTGTTACATTATTGATTACGTTTATATAAACTCATACTCTGTCGTATTTTTGGGATTCACAAAGATTTTCTTTTCTCTGATACTCTTTTTCTATTGTAATTTCATGAACTGAGGTATTCCATGACCACAGAGATCTTCAAAATTGTCGAACGGAACTAGACGTGTAACATAAATAAATTAAATAGTGTGCTACACTTCAAGTACAAGTTAATATAACATATGATATATTCTATAAAACCGTAGTCATAGCATCACTGTTTTAGCAATACTCCTCTTATTAATTCTTAGAACTAGTGATTCTTCAGAATACTGCCCAGAAAGTCGACAGTATGACAATACAGGTTGTGATGAAGGACAAGGACGTCACCAACATCCGCAGATCCAACGGAGTGACGCCGTACAGCTGATGAGCGGGACTTTGGCTGCGTGCCAGGCGCCAGAAGCGACGCAGCTCCACCGCTTCTGTGCTGCTGAGATTTGAACCCAGCAGTAGCCGGCACAGGACAGGAGCTGTCTGCGCAGATTCCCTGGACAGCGCGTGCGAGGCCGACGATACAATTAACAACTGTGACGACTGCCACGAAAAATACAAAATAAATATCACGTGTGTCCATCTATCCCGCTCTAATAAAATTATTGCAACAACGTTCCAGGAAATGCTGCACAGTGCTGTCGCCATGCAAGAAACTAAGAATGGCTCGTGCGCCGACAGAACCTCCTGCGACATGTGGCACAGTGCCGAGTAGACTCTCCTCAGTTTCCGGTACCGATCTGCAAGTGGTCGGCGCTGCCTGATCATTTGCTCCGAAGCTCCAAGACACTGGTTGAGTTGTCGTACGTCACCCCTCACCAGAAGAACAAGTGCCACGTACTTGGAAACAGCAGTTGGTACAATACTATTTGCGAAGAGTATGGGGATAAGTTCCCAGTTCATGCCGTTCCTCGAACAAGCCAATGTAACAAGAGCAACGAGCAGAGCTAGAGACATGGCGTAAGATACCACATAGGAGGTCTTTGCTGCCCCATTGGAGAAACGATGAGAATCCAAGACGCCGCTGTCCCGATATGACAACAGTGTGAAGATCTTCTGGTACCTGCGGGTGTTTCGAAACAGGTCTGTAGCGACCGCCGTAATCATGGTGACGTAGAGCGCCGCAGCAGAGGCAACCAGCCACACAAAGTTTAAGGAATCCTTTCTTCTGACGTGCAAAGTTTGCACCCAGTACCGTACAAGTGTTGATGATACCAGGGTCATAAGGAGAACAACCGCTGCGTACAGTGTACCAGCACGTGTCCTCCGTAACTCACACCTCTCAGTGTCCACTGTGAACGGCGTCAGCCCGAAAACCTTGCAGATGGCGTGGTATGGTGCTACTGATCTTAAGAGGTCTCTCCTACTCTCCATTTCAGTATCGGCTAGCACTGCAGGAATCTCCAGTACCTGTGATGGAAGAAAACAGATCTTAAATTATATAATACTCGATATATAACTGATTAACAGTGTTAACACGGCCATGAGGTAGCATTTACTTGACGCATGAGTTTTTCTTAGAACATGTTGCCACAAACCACTATGAGCGTAATGGATCATGATTAATAACGCAGCTGTAATCATAACTATAGAACAACGAACGCCGGTATGAAAATATGACCATTTAAATCAAATCAGAAACTCGACTATCCGTATATGCCGCTGGATCTCTTCACAACGCAAATGAAGAAAACTGAGGTAAGTCTAATGAGACACAAATTATTGCGTATGAGAGTATGTAATCTTGTGTGTAAGTAGCTATACTCATTCCACGCAATTAATAGCACTGACGTTACCATTATACAGTGATCAACTGCGAGAATTATTATTATTCTTTCGTAAAAGACATCGACTTAACACTTCCCAACGTTCCGTACAATGAGTATCACAGTGGAAGCCTTGATAGATGAGAGAGAGAGAGCCTGAGAGCTCTAAACATTATGAGTAGAGTAAATGAAGGTAAGGAGCATAGCAAATAAGAAGACATGAGAAGTCATACACACTCACGGTCGGGAGCAACACAGATGGCGCGCTAAATCTCTTGGAGAACGAAATGGCGGTTGCCTGTTGCAGGAGTAATTTCGACAGTCTTCTAGATAAACTAAACAAACCTAAATCATCGGGAGAAACGGAAACTCTTGCCCCATTTCTCCTACACACGTGTTCAGAGACTAAAGTACTCCCTCTCGCAATTTACTATCAACTTTGCCGCTTTTCTATTACAATTACACTGTATTTTCTAGTGTGTGCATGCTTGAAATTACGGACGTGGTTTACCTAAATTGAAACGACGTATTACATCGACATCAAATAAGTGAAAACACTCATTTACAGAATTGGGGTAGGTTTGAGAATCATTATCTCTCCACGTAACTCTGCCGTAATGAACGTCATAGAATTTTCAGTTGAACTACGTATGTTAATCCCAAGTTGAATAACGCACCTGATTCAGTATTTGTATTGAACCCTTTCCATCACTTTATTTTCACACACGTTTCTACGAATTCTAGCACAATTGGTCTGAGTTCATAAAAAGTTGATACACTGTATTGCAATACTGCTGAGCTACTTGCCGCTAAATTTGATGAATTTCGCACGATAACAAGCGTTGCTTTATATTTAAATGAGAACATCAGCTGAGTAATACAAAAACACCTATGGGCCTCTCACAAAGACCAACAACGAGATAGCTAACTCGTCATGCACATTAGAGCCGCAGATTTATCTTCCCACTCAGTGATTTTCGTTGTCATACCACAAATATAAATTTTTTATTGTTTTTAATTATAATTTATTCATTTAAATATTGTAGTTCTGTATTGATATTTTATGTTACGCGGTAAATAAAAAATATTACTGGTGACCATTCTTTCATTCATCAATAAAGGAGAAGAAGAAAGAAAGGAATTTTCTTCTCTCCATTCCAAAACACCACTTTATTTCTTGTAGATGGAATTTCTGAACACAAGGTATTTACTTCCACATTCAACATTTACAACAACGCTGCTGGAATTTTCAATAAATGTCTCTACGTTTTAAGTCGGTCGTTTCGTTCTAAATATGTCAGGGTGATTCCTCATAATTTTGAAACTCTATATTTATTCTAAAATATTTAGCAAACTACCTTTTTCGGCGGCTGTGAGGACTGACAGACATCATATTGTGTCATTTTCTGAGGTTTAGGTGTGAGCAAAATGAAGACAGTTTGATGTCTGTGTGATTCAGAACTTCTGCGAATACTGCTTCGAAATTTCTTCCTCTCTGTCCTGTACATATTTTCTCTAGGCTACCGCATTTTAACTTAGAAACAATGGAATGAGTAAATTTGTGGGATTGTTCTAGTTTGTGAGAAATACGTGGTAGCATTCTGTTTTGCTTTGAGACTTATTGGCAAGTTGATAGTATGACGTGCGTTTTTTATTTTATCCCAAAATTTTCCCAAATATTTTGTGACATTTACAGAACTTTCGAAAGCACTGCCAAATAGACTGTAGAAGCAAACCGACCTCCTGATTGGCGAATACCAGGCTGGGTTTCATAAAGACATGTCGTGCGCTGAACAGATATGGAACCTTGAGATGATACTGCAACACAAACGGAACATAATCATCACCTCCGTCGACCTCAAGAAGGCGTACGACTCAATAGACAGAGAAACCCTCTTTAAAATACTGAAAGAATACAGAGTAGATAAGAAGACACTAACCACAATTCTGCAAACACTAACAAACGCAACATCTAAAGTGAAGTTCTGTTGAGAGCTCTCAGAACAATTCGAAGTCAGAAAAGGACTCAGGCCTCTCGCCATTGCTGTTCAACATAGTACTGGACAAAATAGTGGAAGAATGGGAAAGGACACAGAAAGGAGTCCTGTTAGGAAAAGTAAGAGTCAAGTGCCTGGCGTTCGCAGACGATTTAGCCATCGCAACGGTACGAGAAACAGAGACAATATGAGCCATAGAGGAACTACACGAAATCGAAGCCAAGGCCGGACTACAGGTATCATACCAGAAAAGATAGTTAATGAGCACCCAAAAACACTCATCACGACACACAAAATATGAGACAATACACAGAACAGAAAACTTCAAGTACCTAGGAGAAACAATACAGATTACAGGAAGAAATGACGTATCTAAAGAAGAGAGAAGAGTGAAACGAAGACTACAGTTTTACGGACACCTCAGCAGAATAGCATTGCATAGGATAACGAGACGGATCTTTAACTGGGTTAACACAAGGAAAAACAACAAATGGATGAATGAAGTAGGAAATGGGATGGAGAAACTCAACATCACACAGGAAACAATACAAAACAAAACACTCCTTAGGAACTTGATCAGAAAAAACAAATTACAAGAGACAGTACACAACAAACGAACACAATGGACTGAACAGAGACGACAGGAACACAGTCAAGGGATGAAGGAACACTGGGTGAACAGGAAAAAAGAGAAGCCGAAGAGAACACAAGACCTAAAATGGCCCGAAGAACAGAAGCAGAAACACAGCATACGAATAAGGGAAATTTGGGCAGAATGTAAAATGTAAAGAGAAAACAATATATATATATATATATATATATATATATATATATATATATATATATATATATACAACAAGTAAAATTAGTATGTCATCCACATATCCGTGAAATAACGAATTTCACTAACCCATTCGTAATGGTTATAAAAAGAAATAGTTCTGAGCATTGTGTTGTAAAATATTAGCAAGTGTACGAGCAAGGTAATATCCCATGCTTATAGATACTGAAGTCAACCCCGGGAGGAATGTGGTGGCTTCAGTGGGAGAAGGTGCGTGGTGCAGGGTTGTGGCGAAGTTGCAGGTGGGTGGCAACTCAGAAAAAATGGAAATGAGCGTTTGGCGTCATTGGCCGGGAGGCCCCTTACGGGGCAGGTCCGGCATCCTTGGTGCAGGTCTTATTATATTCGACGCCACATTGAGCGAACTACGCGCCGAATGGGGATGAAATGATGATGGAGACAACACAACACCTAGTCCATGAGCGGAGAAAATCCTCGCCCCAGCCGGGAATCGAACTGCAACTCAGAGAAACACAGCTATGAAAAGATAAACAAAACGATTTACTTCACTCAGATCCTGGTGGACGTTGCGTGGCCGGCGTGGAGGCAGCTGGCTGGCTGTGAGACGTGTACCCAGGACTGATGACGCCTGTGCCTACTGCACCGTTACGTGAGTTATGACGTAGTCACACTGCCTCCGCTGCGCTCGCTGACAGATGGCACACTCCCAGCAATAGCCATATCCTCAACAGGCGGCTATGTCCTCGTGGATGATGGTGGGCGCCGCGGCCACTCCCCTTAAGACAGTGCCGAAAGCGGCTGCCGTTGTTGAGCCCTGGGCGGGCACCAATCCCAAAGACGGAATGAGCCTGGGATAGCCCTACCCCGCCGTGGCAGCAAGGTATATATATATATATATATATATATATATATAGAGAGAGAGAGAGAGAGAGAGAGAGACCCCAACTTGTGGCTGCTGCTGACGGCTCCATATCGTCCCCTCAGAGGGTGAAGCCTGCGTGTTCTGCTGGCACTGCTGGCTTCAAAACGACAGCTAGTGCTACAGGCCATCAGTGCGCCTGTCATGCACAATGAGCCGTTTTCATTCGCTTTCTGGACACCACTGAAGCCTGACAGTGGAGGAAATTCCTTGCCAATATGCAGGAACCTTATGTTACGGTTGTGCTGGCAGATTTTTCAGCGCCAAGCCTGGTCCGTCTCAAGTTGGATAAACAGATAAACAGCCCTGTCACTGTAAATGAAACGCCGAAACCACGCACATGCCAGCAGCAATCATTTGCAGCAAAGCTTTGCCACCAGACTCCCACAGATTTGCCCTCAAAATAGTAATGGCACTACACTTCCCACTCAGACATAGCTTCTGGGCCCGCATTTTGAAGAGATTTACATCTAAGATTACGACATCGAGTGAATACCATATCACATTTTACAGAAAAAAATCCCATCACAAGAGTATCTGGTGGCTTATACGATACGGTTTAGAGACTGCATTTAACATTTTATCATAACTCATCATATTTCTTCTTAGACTATTTATTTACTTCTTGACTTAACAGGCCACTGGATCTCTTGGAACGCATATCACATTCTACTTTTATTATCCTGCTTTCCTTGTGCCCTTGGCAATTCTTTCACCTTAGCACACAGCATGCTCAGGGCCTTCTATCCTTCTAACACATTCCTCATGAACACACACGGTACAATATTTCCCATGCACTCACCCTCGAGACCCAGGGATCCATTCTACGAGAATGTATACTACCAGTGGATCACACTTATGGGTGGGTTTACAGATAGGAAGATGAAGTCTACAAACAGTAGCGTCACAATCACAACAGTACCAGGTATCTTATGCGCATGGTCGCAGTTAGGTCGTTCCTCTGCCCCATTCTCCTGCACATGCTACATCAACAGCTCTTCTAAAATCCGTCCTTCTTACATAGCTCTGAGTCGTTTCGGGAATGGCTACGTTCTGAATTCAGTGTGTTACTGAAGGAGGCTGAAATTCACATCGGAAGATCCTCTAGCGGTTACTCTAGCCGCTACAACTGCGCCTTTCTTACATTCAGCTTGGTTGTCCCCATGAGCATAGCTGGTAGATGGAATATTTTCCCTGTTAGGCCATATGCCTTCCCATTAATCAACAACGCACCTTTCAGTTCCAGTCGCCTTGTCCCTGACATCTGTAATCAGCCCCAAGTCTGGCGGAAGTTACCCTCGCACCTTTCGTAGCTCCAAAACTATTGCTCTGATGATAACACAAATGGACTCAGCTGCCCATGTGACATCTGCTGAAGAGCTTCCTACAAGCTCGTCATCACCACCCACGTGTCCCAAATGCAGTCCACTAGTGATTACAACAGCCATTTCACTCTCACAGCCAATACATCCACCAGCGCTTGTATGATTCCCCTATCGCTATTTATGGCCGCCCCTGATATCTTTTGATATTCCATCACTTCGCTCTGCACCTTCCGTAACATACGCGTATTGCTGAAGAAGTCACGTTCCTAGCGTGTTATCTGCGTGGTGTGCCACTCGACCAATAACGTGCTACCCACTGCCAATTTCTTCACTGCCTCTACACTCCCGTTGAACTCTTAGAGGTCAGTGGTGTTTTCCATACCGAAAACACTCTTCAAAACTCTCCAACAAGCAAATATCCAACCTTTATTTCATCGACATTGCGAATGCTGTACAACTTTGACTGGTTACTGCATGTGTTCCCGTAATCGTTCATAAGATTTCTGTAACTTTTCGCATTCCCCTGAGACTCTACCGAGCACACCTCTGGTCTTGGCTCCTCGTTGAAGACATGAAACACGACCTCCAGGCTCGTCACTTCATTTCTCAGATCCCAAGCCTTGATAACAAATCTTAGCGTGCATTGACGGCTGATCACCACCACATGCTCTCCCCAGCAAAAAGAGCTCCTCCCTCCAGGGGAGCTTCCTCAAGCAAAGTAAATTAAAATGAATCCTTACATTAACCATTATTACGCATGGAACTCACTCCTTACCTACAATTCATTACAATCCGTCACTCCACTCATAACACTCTAAGCAATTTTAATAAACGCAAAAAAATAGCTAAACTCAACGCAGACGGTAAGTTCCAGATGTATCCATCCACGTTCTCATGTCCACACCTATGCTTCTGCCTTTTCGCAAACGTGACAGAAGTGCTACCCTTTCGCAAATTGCTGCAGATTTCAATGTTGAGGCATCAACAAGTGTCAGCCTGCCATGAAACATCGCCGATATGGGCTTTCGGAGCTGAATATCGAACCGTGTACTCTTGATAACTGCTTTAGGCCTCGCCTGGGCCCGTCAATACCGACATTGGACTATTGATGGCTGAGAGTCTCGTTTCAAATTGTATCGAGAGGATGGACTTGTATGGGCTTGGAGACAACCTCATAAATTCAGGTACCCTGCATGTCAGCAGGGGACTTCTCAAGCTGGTGGAGGCTCTGTAATGGTGTGGGGCACGTGTGTTTGGAGTGGTATGGGACCCCTGATACGTCTAGATACGACTCTGACTGGTGACACGTACGTAAGCATTCTATGTGACATCCCGCACGTCCACAATTGCTACAGAGTGGCTCCAGGAACACTCTAATAAGTTTAAACAATTCCGTCGGCTACCAAACTCGCCAGAAATTAACATTATTGAGCACATCTGGGATGCCTTGCAACGTGCTGTTTGGAAGAGATCTCCAACCCATCGTGCTCTTACGGATTTATGGACAGCCCTGCAGGATTCATGGTGTCAATTCCTTCCAGCACTACTTCAGACATTAGTTGAGTCCACGCCATGTCGTGTTGAGGCACTGCTGTGTGCTCGCGGGAGCCCTACGCGATATTAGCCTGGTGTACCAGTTTCTTTGGTTCTTCAGTGTAGCATCCATTTTCTATGTTATTAGCGTATTTTTAAGAATAATGTTGCCCAGCCTGTCATTCACGATGCTGATGAGTGCAACAGTCTTCTCTGTTCGAGACGCACAGTTTAGGCTGCCTTTGATAGTTTTTGTTTGGACGTAGAGCGGGTCTATTTATTATACACAACATCAAGGTAAGCCCTGCTTTTTTTTTTTGCACCACATAGTTGTTCATGATTAATGAAATCAGCCGTTGCCCATTTTCTTTACCTTTCAGATCGTAGCACAATGCAAACGATTTAGGTAGCACATCTACACCCATTACAATTAAGTTAAATTTCGGGAATAAATTTCAACAGAAAGATGCGTCTGGTTGCTCTATTTCTTAAAATAACATAAAGTACAGTCACTGAACACAACAACTAATAAGGTGAATAAGTTTTGTAAGTGCCGGTTTGATGTAGCAATCATATCCACATACCGAGAAAGGTGACCTGTTATTATTGAAAGAAAACAGGCTCCATGTGAAGCCCGCATAAATCATCCTTACACATCCATCCTAATCATCTAAAACTGGTGCGATGTTTCTCGTTTGGCTTATGAGTCAAGTCCGCGTCCTGTGAACTCTGCACACAAGTTTTTCACATACTGGTAAACATTTCCCTTCCTTTACTTTCACGAGACCTCTCAGCCACCCGTCAGTCTGTCACTCTGCAGCCTCCATGGCCAGAGAGCACGTGATAATGTGCCTCTCTCAGGACTTCCTCGTGTAGCTTAGCTGTCACCACTACCTGTCACCCTAACCTAGCTACCTTGCACAACAGACCGTCGCACATGCTGAGTTGCAGCTGCTGTACAAAATGCGGTCACTGTGAGCATTCTGTGCTGCTTGTCGTCAAGTAAGGCCGTGACTCATTACGTTAGTGGGAGTCTGCTGGTAGTGAGGAATACGTGAAGGTTGCCAGGGACGGGTGAGACTGTTGACTTTGAAAGCAGGCGGGGTTTCCTCTTTGGGTACGTGGTGGGTGGCAGTAGATATAGTAGTCGCTTTTTTCGCCGTCTCCTACACTGTTGATGCAGAGAATAAAGCATTTAAAAGTGATTACAAGTAAAATTTAAATACGTTTGCTAGACCAGGTAAGAACATAACTGATGAAAAGAATTTAATAAGTTACCAAGCTCTAGAAATTAACTGTTTTTATTTTACCTGTGTAAAACGAATGGGATGGCCCGTTGCGACCAATGTCAAACGCAAATATCAGTTTCATGGCAAAGTTTTCTCAACGAGGCCTTGGAGTTCACCAGCATAACATCTGGGTTGTAATTTAACATGCAACATTGGAAATTTGTTTGTACTGGGTTTAAATACATGGAACGGTAAAGGTTTTTTTTTCTAATTGTTGTGTCCATTAAAATAAAATATTTTTGTTGCATTGTTTATTTGTTCATTAAGGTTTAAATATTTTTTCGTGCTGAATTATCATATGTTAAAACGGACTCTATCTAATTCAGAATATTCTGAGGTTTCCTTATTGAATGTACTAACCAAATGCTAGAATACTGTGGTTAACTGCAAGGCCGATGTGATGCCAATTAAATATAGTGCTGCGTTCCACGTTATTTAGCTACTATCAGTCTGCTAATTAAGTGGACTATTTGCTGAAGTTCTGCAGTGTGTTGGCTCACTAGGGGTGTCTGGAGGAAAGTTGTCTTTGATAATTTGGAACCCATAGACTAAAGAAATTCAATGAGCAGCATTTTTTAGGGGTACGAGCGAAGAGCGGATCCTTAGGGGATTCTATTGAGAGTGCCCGTACGGTAATGATGGCGCTCTGCTTAGAAATTTTGAAGAAAAGGCAGTACTTAATGTTTCGGAAGGAATGCGCCGGAAACCGGGTCACACACGTTTGATAGTTTAGATAAAATGGTTACGGAGATTGGGAATATGCGATTTTATGACGAAAAGTGGATTGCTTTTCGGGGGAGGAGGTGGGAAGGCTACGTACTACAGCAGTTTCTACTGCCACAACTGAATGCAGGACTAGTCCTGGAGTACGTTTTTTGACTGTGATAAGTTCGGTGATTTCTCTGAGCATTGTGAGCAGTCGCGGCCGAGGAAGTGACGCAGCTGAGACGTTTTGAGGTACTTCAGTGGCAACTCGCCTCCGAGTGGCTGACGTAAGGTACACGCCGTTGACAGAGAGCGTCTCCTTGCTGCAGAACTAGCTTGTGCTTTCCTCGATTCCAGCAGTAATGTTTCTCTAATTGATCACGGCCGGTATTGTATGTATCACCACACAGTTAACAGTCCCAAAGCGCAAACCATGTGCAGGAACTAGCATTCCGTTTTAGGTGAAGGTGTACGGCAGGCCTAATGGTAAACAGTAAACTCTAAACGGTTAACGGTAAACGCTAAATGCTAAATGGTGAACGCTGAGTGCTTAACAGTAAACGCGAAATGGGAAATGCTAAACGATAAACAATAAATGATTAAGGGTAAACGCTAAACGGTATGGAAACATGGAAGTATGATTACTGTTGTCTACGAATGGTTATGATGCACATAAATGTTGTCTAGTTCAATCACTTCTATGAGAACTCAAAGATGATTGTGTATTCAAACATAATACAAGTATAATATTAAAAAATTATTTCAAGGACAAAGTTAAGTATCATTTATACGTAAACATCAAATCTATAAATATCTTATACATGTCCATTGTCCCTTTTGCAAAGTAATAATTTCTTGTCACACACACAACCGCATCAAAATGGTTTCTTATTTTAATAAATTACTGAGAAATAATCAACCAGAGTGTAGTATTTACATGATTTTTTAAAAATGGTGTCAAATTACATTATTTACAAAGCACACTTCCTTTTTATATAATAAAAATTTCGTGACTTCCACTTGATAGTCAAAGGTTTTCACAACATACTTGAGAGTCAGAGACATTCATTATTCCCATCATAAAAATGGTGTCATATTGCATTATTTACATACACAGAAATAATATTAAAGTGCTAACAATCTCAAAGTTAAGGTTTATTTACCTGCTCATACACAAATCTGGCTTAATACTAAATTGACTCCAAGGTGAAAGATATGCATTAAATACATACATAAATGACTGTATTTAAAATGTGAAATGCTGCGATTTATAGTAATAATTTATGTTCCCCCCCCCCCCCCTCACTCACCTTCTTGCTCACACATACCTCAGTATTTCAAACATTAAGCCCAATGACCCTCCTTCAGCACACATGCGATCAATAATCAGCTCCGGTCAGTTATCCCAGACACTGCAATAAATTTTGCATGAAATTATCCTCTGTATGCTCTTGTCATTTAATGTCCTCATTAAATCTGGTTTCTCACATGGTTTGTGCACATCTGTCTCGTCACTATATGTCACATCACAATTTCTTTTATTGCAAAGAAATATAAATACTAGAGCTCTTAAACTTTTTTTCATCGGTTACTTTGTGTCAGTTCAGCTTTTCACCTGTCACTGCCAGACAGAGGGAGCAACCCAGCCCAGACTGAGGTACCGCTGCCCCTCTTACCTGTATTGATGACACACAGCCGAGCTCAGAGACAGACACATTCGCTAATGTTGTATGGGAAAAGTCAATAGAGTGAATATTGGTGCACGTCAAATTAAGTTCCTCGGTGGGTCTGTAACTTTTTGATGTTATTACTTGGCGTTGGTACCAAGGAACCAGATCTGACTCATGCTGTGAGTTACAAGAAAATCTGGGGCAAGGAAGGAGTGCAAAGTTGCAGAGGAAAACTTTTCCACACTGAGCCGAGCTGTAATCAAGAAGTGCAGACTCCACCTAATGGCTCATTCCTCGAGTCTTGCACTACAGGGCCACAACCTCTGAGTTCAGCTGCTCCACGGCGTGGTGGCACTGATGGAAATTCCGAAGCCATGGGGAACTGACAATAACTGAGTCAGCACGACTGTGAGAAGTCCACTGACACCTTTAGATACAGAGGACAAACGACTGCATCGTTGGCTGCGTTGACGCTATATCCTGCCTAAATACGACTGTTTCCGAGCTCACAGTCTCAGTGTTTGGTCCTCTTGTCTGCCCCTCTGGTTCTGGAGCAATGGCAGTCTCGCTACTTACAGTGCACGATGAGGTGCCGAAAGTCATGGGAAACCTGCTAATATGGCGTAGGACCTCCTTTTTTCCCAGCGTAGAGCAGCAGCTCGATGTGTAATCTATTCAGCTAGTCATTGGTAGTCCCCTGCAAAAGAATATAGGGAAGCAGCCTCTGTAGTCGTCCATTATTGCCAAGGTGTTGTCGATGCAGAAGTTTCTCCCGAACTGATCTCTAGATTATATCGCAAAATGTGCCATGGGATTCACATGAGGCGATGTGGGTGGCCCAGTCATTCGCTCCAATTGTGCAGATTGTTCTAGAAACAAGTCACGAACACTTGTTTCCCCATATCATGTCGCACTGTCATCCATAAAAATACCATTGTTGTTTGGGAACATGAAGGCTACGAATAACAGCAAATGGTCTCTGAATAGCCGAACTTCACCATTTGCAGGCAATGATCGGTTCAATTGGACCAGAGGACGCACACAGTCCACTTCATGTAAGTATCGACTACGACGCCATTATGGAGCCAACACCAGCTTGCACAGTGTCTTGTTGACGACTTGCTGTACATTGCTTCGCGATGTCTGCGCACACTCGAACAATATCAACATCTCTTACCACTCAAATCGGGACTCATCTGACCAGGCCACATTTTTACCGTCGTCTGGGGTCCAACCGATATTTTCACGAGCCCAGGAGGGGCGCTGTGGATGACGTCGTCATGTTTGAAATGGCACTCGCGTCGGATGTCTGCTGCCACAGCCCATTAACACCAAATGTCACTGCTCTATTCTAACAGATAGCTTCGCCGTGCAGCCCACATTGGCTTCTACGATTATTTGACGCACTGTCGCTTGTCTGTCACCACCGACAACAATACGCAAACGCAGCTGCCTCGGTCGTTAAGTGGCCGCCATCAGCAACTGCACTGCCGATGGTGAGAGTCAATCCTTCAAATATGATATTCTCGGCACACTTTTGACACTGTGGGTCTCGGAATAATGAATTTCCTAACAATTTCCCATGCGTCAAACTCCAACTACCATTCCGTATTCAAAATCTGTTAATTCTAGTCTGGCGGCCATAATCATATCAGAAATCTTCTCACATGATTCACTTGCATAAAAATAACAGCTCCGCCAAGTCACTTCAGTGGAACCCAGGCGTGTGGTTCGGAAGCAAACGGTTGGAAACCATTCTCTCAAATGACACTTTCTTTAAATCGATCACTGAGCAATACAATAAATTCTTTGAAAGGAGGTTGCAAACTCAAGTTAAAATCTAAATTTGTAAATTCGTCACACATACATTTTTTCTCAGCTACTTATAGATATGACTTTTCCTCAGAATAAAAACACCACAGGCAGCGTTAGAATATTACTATATAATGATGACAGGAAGTAGTGCTAGTCTTTGCACAGGTCTACAGGTTGTTTATGTAACTCAAATGACATGTATCTATGTTATCAGTATTCAGCAACATTAACAGACAACAAGTTTCGCGCGACGGTGTTTTGTAATATGTACCCCGATCTCTGTGTTTTTTCGTTTATCTACTACAATTATCCTATCATAATTTGAGTGCTGGATGCGATAGACAGTTATAAGCACGTCTTTAGTCTATTGTTCGAACATGTTTCAACTCCATAAGGAATAGTTAGTTGGCCAAGTTTAATTTATCTGCATACAGGATACGTTTAGAGACACGATGTGCATCTTGTCTTATAGGTTATAATCCTGCTAGAATGGGAATCTTAAATCATGAATTATCATGTGACTGGATGTATGATTATTTGCTATTACCTTCGGCAGTTTAGTGTGCACTCCTGCATAAAACCCTTATTTTCACTGATGTTAACGTCCAGTAGAATAACTTTCTTCCGTGCCCAGGCTGAATGACGAACGTTGAAAGTCTCCTTTTTTTCAAAAGTCACACTGAGACACTGGATGAGTACCATTCACTAATGTCATCAAAAACCAATAGAGGTGTGCTCTTCGTGTTCAGATTACATTTCCGTAATGTCATCTGTCTTGGGCAGCAGGAGTTTACAGAGTAATGTGACGTTCATCTTCAATTATCGATTCGGCTCTTGAACTCTGACAGTGAAAATCTGGGGACATCCGACAAGAAACTGTTTCGGATCTTTGAACCCATCATGACAGTATTACGGCAGTTAGTACTCGATTTTTGGAAGGCAAATGCTCACAAACACATTCTAGAGGTCCATCGCTGGTTTCCATGCCTCCATCATTATTTATAGTAGCATAATGTACTGTTTTACTTGATCACAAGCTGAGGACGATGATAATAATGATGATAATGACGATGATGATGATGCTAAATCAGGAGGACCGTATATTCTGTAATATTAAATGAGGAAACAAACATCAGTGATCAGTAATATTGTCAATAGTAAAATATATACTAAATAAAAATAAGACATGCATGAGTTATTAAATTGCATATGTGTGTGCGTGTTTCACGATTATATTTTTTGGTTCCACAGCAGCAAGAGCTATGATGACAGGTATGATTATGGTGTAAAACTCTCATGACAGCTGCGATGACGGTTGTTGTTATGGTGGTGGTTGTGGTGGTGGTGATGATTTCAATGATGGCTCAGCTCCCACACTAAGCTTCCTATTGAGCTTTTCCCAACTTTTATAGCATCCTTCCCTGAATCATCAGATATTCTTTATCTTGTCTACTGGATCAGAATCACATAGTAACATTCCTGGAAATACCTGTCTCCCATAAACACCAAGTATGAGGAAAGAGATTAACCTAAGTAAGCTGAGTTATATGTGTCTATTTTTCGAAGAGTAAGAAAAAAACCAGTGCTGAAAATTGGAAAGGCTTATTGCACTCAGCTGCTTCTCACAACCACAAGCCTCTACAGAAGCGTAAGAGATATTCCCCATTAAAAAATTTTTCGTGTGAGACACACTAAAATTTACTTGTCTTATAGAGTAAAAAAATCCTGTACGTAATAATTATGAAGGCATTTTTGCAAGAGATAAGGTTACACGCACCTGTTATGTTGCAGGGTGTCATCTGAAGTAAACTCGCTCATTTGCGTCGCTCCACACACTCAGTAGCACTGACTCCAACGTTTTTTATTTTTTAATTCTTCTTCAGTACTTGGGTGGACTGTTTCCGATACTAATCTTCTCATACATTATAACCTTTAAGCAATAATCAATGGTTTGTTATGTTATTCTTCGGTAGATATTATTTGATTATCGCATGAATTAATGCCTACTGTTTTAGAAGCTAGTAAGGATACTAATCGCAAGTCATTCAAATTATTCCAGTGAACAAAACTGATATGTTCTACAAATTTGTCGGAGACTCTTTCAACCGCTAACTTCAAGCGCATTTTCGTCCCCTCTCTTACCGATATGTATATCTCACTCTGGATACACCTACTTTATTTAATGCAGGCTTCACGATCTGAGTGTATTTATAGCTACTATTTGAACGTAATGCTTTGCGAAAGGGACAACTCTGCTTATGGGCGTTGCTAAAGATGTTAAACCTCTAGTGCTGAGTAGCTCGTTTTGATAGATCTAATATTTAAACAATAAATTATATAATCCTCTCGCTTTCGAGTAGCCTGTATTGTGAATGATTAAACCATCCCCATAGGCATCTACTGGTGACTCGCCAATTATCCACACTCTTGCTGTAGGTTAGATTTGATGCTAGTTTGCTAAAAATAATAATGTTGCCAGCCCATCCCATGCATCCAATACAATTTTTGCTCATGCCTCTACTTCACCTTCCTCACCATAATCTCATTTTTCATAAGAACTAAAAATTCTTCTCATTTGTCTAAGTATGTCTTATTCTCCTATCCGATTAGTACTCCCAATCCCTCTAGCGGTTCAGAAATAAGTGTAAAAGTTTTTTCCAGTACAGTGTCAGCAGCTTTAGGTTGTCATTTTAGAAGCAATACCAGTTTCAACATCTGAGTTTTAAGTCTTATCTTTCGTTCAATCGAATTGAGAGACATGTTGACAACTATAGAAAGAGCCAAGCTGGGATCTGTTGAGATAGGTTTCTTTTAGGACTTACCTCCGACTAGAGAAACGTCCAGGCTTCCTCTCTAGAAGCAAGAAATATGCTCTACGTTAAATAAAAGCGTACCTGGTTAAAACAAGTTTTTTAATTAATATTTACTAATGTTATCACGAGAGGTGGATGTTGGTCTACACATAAAAAAATGTAGAGTGGTTTCACTACGAGAAATTTCTTATGCATCGGATGGCAGATTCCATGAAATAAGTATGAAAGGGATTCTTCTAAATTTGTTGTGTATCATGGTCTGTTAATACGCATTTTTGAAAAAATTTTTTGTGAAGCTTCAATTTTTAATTGCAAACCACAGGAAATCCCGGCGAGACAATGACTCCCTCATGACAAAGAGTGTATTTCAGAAAAGTACTTTTGTCCACGATGGCCATCATAGCAGTGTGAGCTATCTGAGTCACGTGTTACGATTCTGAGCGAGTGAGAGTGTAAAACAGGTCAGTTGTCTCATACTATTGATTATACACAGCATCAATCCTTATTTTTGCAACACATAGTTGTTGCATGAAGTATATCATTTTGGGCAATGGAATTTTCCTTACTGCCATAATAGTATCCATTTTGTATGCTGTATTGCCCAGCCTCTAATTCACGTTAGACATAGTGTAAGCTACCTTTATTATGTGTTATTTGGACGTTGAGCGAGTGTCAGTTGCCTGTTAGCAACTAGGTAAGCCTTATTTTTTCTGCACAACATAGTTGTTGATGATTAATGAAATGATTCGTTGCCCACTTACTTTGCGTTTCAGATCGTAGCAAGCTGCAGACGACACTACAACTATTGGAGTGGGATGGTGGACAAATTTCTGTTATCAGGGCTAAGCAGCACTTGAAGCGATACAAAGGGCGACACCACTGAGCAGTGGACGACTGGAAACGAGGGATCTGCAGTGGTTTACTCCAGCCGTCATCAGAGAAGTACGAAGGTGATTATGGTTTATGGCGTGGGGTTGTTCTTCGTAGTTAGGGCTTGGTCTCCTTATTGCACTTAAGAAGACACTAAATACGTAAGGATATCAAGATATTTGACACAATTATCTGTTACATGCAGTCGAGGAGTAGTTCGGAGGAAATGATTGTTTTATCAACACAATAACGCACCTTATTAAAAAGGAGCCTCTGTGAAATAACGATTTCTGCACAATAATATTCCTGAAATGGACTGGACTGCCTCGAGACTGACATGAACCTAATGCAACAAATGTGGAATGAGTTAGAACGCCGAATTCGCTCCAAAGCTAAGCAGCCAAAATTACTGGTTTTGGTTGTTACAGAAAACTGAGCTGCCATTTCCCCACAGACATTAAGGCGTTTCTTTGAAAGTGTTCCCAGCTGAATAAAAGCCATCATAAAGGCAAAGTATAGACACATGTGACACTAATTTTTGTATGTTACAATTTCGTTATGCTAGGACAATTTGCTATAACATGCTTCAGTCTAGAGTGAAAGGCAATAATTTGTAACGAACAGAAGAGCATCGATTTTTGTCTAAAAGTCTCTTCGTTGCGTAGGGGGACATTCCATTTGAGAGACGTCCCCCAAAGAAGTTCAGTCATAAAAAGTCCATGTTTTTATTTGTCTGGATCCAACGTATGCTTTAGATTATGGGCGAGAGAATGTATTCGCTTCTTCAGAAGAACTAAAAATGTTTATTAAGTAATTGGGCCAGTTTTATATCTACACTGCATAGCGACAGATGCAATTGCGATCACGAACTTGCCCGCCTGCTCACAGTGTGTCGTCTGAACCGCACACTGGGGCACCTTGCACACAGACTAGCAGTGCGTGTGACTCGCAGACAGGGCACTTGGCTTGCGTACAGCGCGGGGACAGGAAATTGTTTGTGCGTGTGAAAATGATGAGCGTTTGCAGTTAGATGCTGGTTCTTCAGTTTCCTTGTGAAGTCATAGCACATATGACTTACTAGGCAGACGTCAATCGTAAAGGTATGTGTTGATCCATTGTGGAAGTGGGACAGCAGCTGGTAAAATGTTTAACAAAGAATTTCGCCGAACAGCTGTGCAGATTGAGAAACTATTTTATTTTGTTTTCGCTACAAGTTTCGGCAATTCATCACGCCATATTCAGGCCCCATATGCACCAATAAAAAATTATCTACTCTGGCATACTGGTGTCATCATCTCAGTTGCAGTCAACTCTTCGAAGCAAGCACTTGAGAAATCGCGACATCGAGAAACAGACTTTGTATTGGAGCAGCAAGGTCTGTCTGCTTACTCTGTTTTTCTCGGCAACACACATGCATTCATAACAATGAAGCGCCAGAGAAACTGGTATACCTGTAGACATGAGTATTCAGATACAGAGATATGTAAACAGGCAGAATACTACGCTGCGGTCGGCAATGCCTAAAGAGGACAACTAGTGTCTGACGCAATTGTTAGATCGGTTACTGCTTCTACAATGGCAGGTTATCAAGATTTAAGTGAGTGTGAACGTTGTGTTATAGTCGGCGCACGAGCGATGGGACGGAGCATCTCCGAAGTAGTGCTGAAGTGGGGATTGCATTTCACGCGTGTACTGTGAATATCAGGAATCCGGTACAACATCAAATCTCCGACATCTCTGCGACCAGAAAAAGATCCTGCAAGAACGTGACCAACAACGACTGAAGAGAATCGTTCAACGTGACAGAAGAGCAACCATTCCGCAAATTGCTGCAAATTTCAATGCTGAACCATCAGCAAGTGTCAGCGTGCGAACAATTCATTGAAACAACATCGATATGGGCTTTCGGAGCCCAAGGCCCACGCGTGTACCCTTGATGACTGACGACACAAAGCTTCACGCTTCGCCTGGGTCCGTCAACACCGACATTCCATTGTTGATGGCTGGAAACATGTTGCCTGGTCGGACGAGTCTCGTTTCATATTTTATCGAGTGAGTGGTCGTTTACAGGTATGAGGGAACCTCATGAATCCATGGACCCTGCATGTTATCAGAGGACTATGCAGTCTGGTGGAGGCATGTGCAGTTGGGCTGACATGGAACACCTGATACGCCTAGATACGACTCTAACAGGTGACCCGTACGTAAGCATCCTGTCTAATCATCTACCACCGTTCATATCCAATCTGCATTCCAACGGACTTGGGCGATTCCAGCAGAACAATGAGACATCCCACACGCCTAGAATTGCTGTAGAGTGGTTGCAGGGACACTCCTCTGAGTTCAAACACTTCCGCTGGCCACAAGCTCCCCAGACGTGAACACTACTGAGCAAAAAAGCTTTGAGGAGTATGTGGAAGAAAAAAGTATGTTCCGCCTACGTGAATATCGAAAATTCTTGAGTCCGAAACCCATCCCGTTCGACAAACTTCTCAATTCCATCAATTTCATTACCTAAGGAATGTTGTGACTAGGAAACAGTCTGTGAAGGTCAGAGACGGGTATTTGGTAGAATCTCATGTGTTCCCTTGAAAGAATAGAATTTATTCGTTAACTGAATATGTAGGTTCGCCGAAGGCAAGTACCTTTTTGACCTAAAAATCTTTTATAGTCAGGTGAAGAACGTTTCACATTATGTTCATCCCTATATGTACCCATATAAATTCTGAAAATAGTGCCCTGCTGCATGCTATGAAAGTCAGTTAAATTCGTTCTAACATTCTCACCTCATTGCTTATGTCACGAGACATTTCGGTCTTATGGTGTTTACCCCTATCGGTGTACGTCAGCGTATCTGTGTCGCTGTGTCTGCTGACAGTAAGCTGCTTATATTCAGATCATGGCAACCACGACCACAAAATTAAAACCTGAACGTTATTCGTATGATACGTTTTCCATGAAGAAGCTCCATGAAAACTTCCACTAATACATTAAATCAAGTCAACAGTACTTTAGTATAATTTGTAGTATCAAATACATTGGTACAGTAATAAGTGAGGAAACTGGTACTCAGAGATAGTTATGTCAACAAACAAGCCGCAGAGTAGAGGAAGATAGAAGATAGAATATCATGTCAGCGAATGGATGTTCTCTAAGTTAATAGTCGATGAGAGTTTTAATAATAACTGTTTCTAAGTAGATGCCTAGAAAAAACAAACAAGCCAAACAAGATAATGTGGTGGCCCAGAAAGGAAACTTGAATCCCGTTGAATCACGACTGCGTTCCACGTGCAAAAAGAACGTCAATGGACGTTAAAAATACAGTGACGGAAGAATAGCAAGTAGTTAAAGCAAACTTACTGTGCGTGTGCAGTGTACTAGAAGAATATGTGAATATAGCTCTAGGTTATTCAGGGTTATGCAAATTGAGACATGTAAAAGAGATAGCTGTAACCTCTAACACCAATATTGGTTCAAAATCGGCGGAGTATCGACTTCAACTGAGTTTCGATGACAGATACAGGTATGTCAGTAGTGTACCAGAGGGCGGATACGAGCCCTAATACCGCTGACATCAGCATTGTCAGATTACATCTGACACAGTTGTGTTTATCAAATTCAAGGTCACTCCTGGGTAAGGGACGGGACATGAGTCGTGGGGAGGGGACCGTAGGGAAGGTCAACCAATAGTGTCATCATGTTCTTGGTCAATAGTCTCTAGACTCCACTGCTCTTGGTCAAAATGGCCCATTCGGTTGTGGGTCCTTTATGTACTAATAAATATAAAAGTCTGAGAAATGACAGTTCATCTTCTTAGAGTTTTAGCCTCTGCTTCTCGTATGCTCGACTGACAATACACTTTTGTTGAGCAAAGAAGACTTTAACAATTGTATTCACTGTTAAAATCTATCAGAGACCTCTATGGGGACCGTTACGTGAGTAATTGGTAGCAACCCTTTTAATTTTTCAAATGTCGTTTGACCTCCTGCTGTCAATTCGAACTCGAAACTCTTATTCAGCAAATTAATGGGGTGGTCGTGGCATAATAGCAAAACTCAATGGGAACTTATATTAATTTGCTTATCTTGAAAAGGACTCTACCAACTTAGTCATTTGCAGAGCTTGGAAAACTTCACACAGCTCGCACTAAGCTCAGGTATGTTCTCCACACTCGATAATTACATGTTCCAAGTAATTCATTTGCTTCAATGCAAAATGGCACATTTCTATGCTTAGGATGAGGCACGGTGTATTTAACCTTTTATAACTGCCTTCAACCATTGAACATGTTGCTTTATATGCTCAGCAAATACAATATCATCAAGGTACGCTACACACTGCAATGGTTTTAATCTCCTCAAAACTTCATGCAAAAATCTTCGAAACGTGATTCGCCAGTTTTCTCCAATACTGGGAATGATCCCAGGGAAGTGTAAAAGCAGTTTTTGGTCGGTCCTTCTGTACTAACTGATTAAATCCATGTGGTGCATTATTTATATTATGCCGAGTTCTCCAGGGTTTCCGTATTATTGGGTACTGGATATTCGTCAGTAACCATACGCGCATTGAAGGTACCTGTTATCACAGGAAAAGCGATATTTCATTTTCTATCTGAATACATCTTAGCCACATTTACTAGTGATGTACCCTACAGACTTATGCAACTCTGAGTGACTGCTGATTAATAACACTTCCATTTCTGACTATGTGTGGATGGGGGAGGGGATAACCTGTACGGCTCATGGTACAAAGGTGACTGGTTTCCGACTGGAATCCTATGGTTCACCAGAATTGCTGGTAATGGATCCCCAGGATTAAAAAGTTCTTCGAATTCTGCCAATAATTACTGGATGACTACTTCTTCTTGCCATTCAAAATCTGTGACTTATGTGTGTAATGCAGTTGTATCAGTGGCTTGCGCATGGATGGAGTCTCAACGTATCCTGTCTAGGTCATCCTTGTCTAGAACATCCAAAATGGCAATCAGTAATCCTTAAAGAGCCTTAAGTCTTCGATATCAAAATTATCCACATTTGTCGACACTACTTGTTCACTCTCTATTTCACATACACACTGTTACAGATATAATTCTTGTTATGTATCCATATACAATAACTTTGCAGGTAGTTCTGTTCCTACATTGACCCAAAGTAGTTTACTGGTACCTTCCAGTATTTGACCACATAAACTGAGCTTTAATGACATTGCATGGAAGTTAAATCGTTTGTCGTTCATCATAGATGAACCTTGAAACAAAACATCACTGTCAACAGCTTCCTCTATTCGGTCCCCAATTTCCATCAAGTATTTCCATACATCTACTTTAACATGATACTTATAAATGAAAAGCAACTCTAAGATTGCACAATACCCTTTACCTAAGCACCCCCCCCCCCCCCGCCCCCTCAATCCTCTGATTCTTTCCACTCCTACCTAGAAACTTAACATTGCTGATCCTTGTGACTGCAAATCGCCACACCACGTAATCTCTAATGCGGAAGTTCTAACTGTCTCTAGACTCGCCACAAACATACGGACTTCCTGTCTAACATGCCAATCGAAACACATCACTTCTACATTGCCTCTTGTAGTATCAAATATTACTAGGAATACCGTTTGGTGGTTTAGAAGTTGCCATCGTGCACTTCATCTCTTACCATTATACCCCTTACTTCAACAGTCACACTCCAGTGTTCCACTTTCACACATTTCTTACACAATGGCAGGTCACACTCCACCAGTTGCAGTGGTGCACGAGGATGGCGCTTAAATCAGGTATCCCACTACCAGTTGTAGTGGATATGAGAGTTGTTTACCTGGTTGGAAGATTTGAACCCAGTTGAATGTGCACTGATAATTATTGTTTCCATTTTAAAGCCTGCTAAGAGATTTATAATAAATACTTCTCAAAGTTAGGATAAGAGAAACATACAAGCCACAATAATGTAGTGAGCTGGTGAAGGAAGTATGGTCGAGTCCTATTAGATGTTAGAAACTCATTGTATCGTGACTATATTTTAAGTACGAAAAATATACTGCAGAACATTAAAAACCAGGTAACACAAAGCATAGAAAATAATTTACTTCTGTTTATAGTGCAGCAGTATGTATACAGTATTGCAGAGAAACACTTCATTAAATTTGTTAATTGAAGACATACAAGTTTCAGAGAGGTATCAAGATGGCGCTTGTTACCCCACTACTGATGGTGAGTGTTGTTTAGGTAGCAGAAGAGTTGGAGTCAAGTGGACGCCAGTTAATACGCCAGGGAAGTGTGAAAGAAGACTAATTTATTTACTCTATAAGTTATAGCAGTTGTTACCAGAGTGCTGAACTCAGCAAGCAGCCTTCACAGACCAACCAGTTTACAGCAGTAGTAGACTGAGGTGAGGTGCCATGGAGTCAGTACTTGGGCACGTGGAGAAGTGCAAAGTTTGGCTCCCAGCCTAGTTTCAGACTCCCATGGAGGGAGGAGGTGCAGGCACAATGCTGTCAGAGCACTGAGGTAGCCCTGTGTGGGGGCGGCGCAACTGTAGCCTGCAGAACTAGTGTGCTTGCACAAGGCAGCAGCCAAGTGTGCATATAGCAGGGATGCAATGACTCGTTAGCTGGTCATGCCAAGGTGCGTAGACTGGACTACAAGTTGAGTGTTGTGGAGTCAGCAGCATTCAGCCAGTGAGTGGTCCCCTGGTTGAAGGCACCAGTTCGACTCTCCGCAACATCAGGCCTCGAACCTGCCAGTAACAGCTAGTGGAGCCACATCTAGAACTGGCAGCTGGGTGAACCATATCAGGACGGTGAGTGACATGGAACATTTCTCGAAATCTCCTGGCAGTGGCTTATACTGCCTGGCTAAAACGGGCAGCATTAATAAGGGTTTTACTCACGAATGGTATTTGAGACAGCATATTTTGTCACTTAGGATACAGAATAGTCAGGTGTTAAACCAGGAGGTGTAGTAACCTCAGTTGACACTACTAAAGCCTGGCTTCTTTCCTCTGCTGTCTCAGCAGTGTCCGACTCTGATGGAGGCGGTGAGCCGTATATGTGGGGTAAGGCGTGGGTGGTGATTTTTGCTGTGTCAGCCCAGGCCACCCAGAGCTTCTTGCCAAAGGACGCCTAGGCGGCCTCCTCTCTCCTGCCACCCTGAACCATCTTGTGACAAGTAGTGATGGGTACTGACATTAACTTTGCTACAAGAAATGTTGAGAAATGGTCACACAACACAAGTGTGACTTTTAGAACACCGAGTTTCCACCTCTGACGGCAACAATGGCTCTAGACTCGCAGGGTATTGAGTCGCAATGGAGGTGCATCACAGGTACGGGTATGTCATCGCGCTTCTGCTCTGTCGTGGACTCCATTACCATAGTGGTTAGTGATGGCAGCATGTCAGTCTGTCGATAACTTCTTACCAGATAATTACAATGGATGATGCATGCGCAGAACATGAACTGGGGAAGTGTTGAATACCAAGAGCATCAACGAAGGTCACGACAAGTTTAGCAGCCTGCGAATTTGTAGTGTCTTTTTTAGATACGACATCATGGTGCCACTGGCCTGAGCAGATACACAACTATTGTTCTTTTTCACTGTGCAAACCAGAAATGATTGAGTAGTATACCCAGTGACATCCTCCACCAACACGCCACGCGCTGTGTGGATACGGCAATATTATGTTCACTTCGGAGCCTTCCACACACGGATACGCCTCTCGTGACACAGTACGTAGGAGAGAGACTCGTCTGAAAAGCTGCCGTGGTCCAACTCTTGTGTCCATTGTTGTCATACCTCTGCTGGCGTAGCTCTCTGTGCTACTCCAACAATGGATACCATGCCACAATCCCACGGTGCTCCAGATGTGGTCGCGTACACATACTTGCCTTGCTGCAAACAAGCCCATTTCCTGACTCAAGGTAAGTGACGTTACTGTACGATGCTGCAGGGCCGAGTGAGTCCACTTGGACTCTAGTTGTGTGGGGCCATTGAGACCCTCTTTGGTGCTGAGTAGAGACCTCCTGAACCTATCAATTTGATATTTATGTGGCAATCGTGGAATGCCAATCAATGGCCAAACAAGATTGTGGAATGATAAACTGCAGACCCGATAGGTCACGATACTGCTGCAGTATAATTCCAAAATGTGTCGGTAGACAATTCTCCTTCTTATAAGACTTACAACAACCAAGATTCAAATGCGATTTACGAATAAGAAACCTGCTGCGTAACCTTTCCATGTATACAGAATGTAGATGGCGTTAGTTGAAAATGAAAAGAAATGTGTGTGAAATCTTACGGGACTTAACTGCTAAGGTCATCAGTCCCTAACCTTACACACTACTTAACCTAAATTATCCTGAGGACAAACACACACACCCATGCCCGAGGGAGGACTGGAACCTCCGGCGGGACCAGCCGCAGGCGTTAGTTCTACCTACGCTGACTTGTGCTGAAGTGATAATCACTTGCATAACCAATCACGTGGTACAAGTACTCTTCGTTGCATTTGATCATTTGTTGCATGTTACCTTCGTGTTCATTTTGTTCTAGTTTTAATGTCCTGCCATGTACAAACATTTCTTATGTATTAAATTTAAAGGCACATGGGTGCCATTATAGTCACACATTAGTTCGTCTGAGAGACACCAACCTTTTTACCCAGAAGACGCAGACCCTGTGTGTACAGGTTCGGTTGCGACAAGCTTATTCCGCCCTCCTTGGCACCTACGCTCTCTGAAATAATGAGTAAACACTGGCAACATAGAGTTACGCTCGTTTAGACTGTCAAACAATACTTGGACGACTAGAACTATATCTGAACTGCATATTCGTAAAGAGTAAGAAAGTGGAAAGTAAAGCATGGAGAATGGATTGGTCTGAAACAGGCGTGGCGATGATAGGCGGTCATTTGTTTAAAAGCGACAGCCCCTTTAATACCTACAGTCACTATGGACTTTTCACAGTCCAGAATAAAAGAAGTTAGCCATCAATGTAATGAAAGCGAATTCAGAATTATACAAAAAAATTGTCATGTTGATTCTCTTAACTTCACATTTCTGCAAATCATTTTAATAAATGTAATGTTCAACCCTCCTTGAGGATGCGATACTAATGATCAATTATTTAATAAACTGCGAGTGGCTGAGTTCAGAAAAAGATCACAACAGAAACAAAACTGCTTACGGCATTATGAGCGTATGGAAGAGCACGACAACACCCCTTTTTGTGTACAGGCCATTTGTCTTTAACTGACTGGCCGAGAGTTGGCACTTTGGAAGCGAGCAGCCTGAATTTGTTATTGCATAATAAGACTGGAACGCACTGAGATGTATTCATATGAACCTAGTAACTGATTTATTAGTTAGAAAATCTTGACAAGGGTTGTTGAGTGGCAAGCGTCTATATAAAATAATAACTGAATTTAAACGCTCTATTGATACTGGTGGTTCTTTTAGAAGTATGTAAATGAATCTACTACCTGAATTATTAGTTAGACTATCCTGACAGGAGTTGCTCAGTTACAAGCATCTACAAATATTGACTATCTTACCAACTGAATTAATACTCATGCTTGTTGCCAAGAGAAAGCAATATGTTAATCTTACTAAGTTAGTCTGATAAACAGACAGGTGACTAAACACGTGAACTGGAAGCTTCATTTCTGGAAAGTTACTAAATTATGCTTTGGTGTAAATAGGTAAATACTTCTGGAACAATCGGTGCAAAATACATATTTGTATTACAGTATTAGACCAGTAATTCTACATGATAATAACAAGTTCGTTTAAGTGGCCACCCTCCACAAAAGGGACACAGACATTTGTTTTGTAAATACGAAGGTAAGTCAATTATTACCCACAATTTAGTTATTTTTGTTTATTTTGGTAGTACTGTCGTTTTACGTTGATGAGGCATGCTTTGTTTATTTGTTGTTATATCTTTTCTATTTTCAAGCTGCTAGGTTAGTTTAGTTATCGATGCCGTGCTGTTAATCATGGCTGCTCCGCTGTCTATTTGCACTAAAGAAGAGCAACGTTCAGTAAATCGTTTTTTGTGGTCGGAAGGCATATCCGGAGCCGAAATTCATCGAAGACCTTCCGTACAGTTCAGGAACAGTATTCTGTCACGACAGTGTCTACGAATGGACTGAAAAATTCCCAAATGGTCGCACAAGTGCTACGTACGATGAAGGAGCCGGGCGACTATTTACCGCCACAAATTAAGAAACCATTGAGCGTTCAAGTGAAATGATTCTGTTGGACAGACGATTAACTACTGACGAAGTGGCACATAGTCTGCAAATTAGTCACGATTCTGCCGACGAAATCAATCACAACGGACTTGGGTTTCATAAAGTTTGTGCAAGATGGGTCGCAAAACAGTTCACACATTTGGATAAACAAACGCGCTTAGACATCTGCTAAAAACATTTGGATCGCTATGGTAAAGAAGGGGACAACTTCTTAGACAGGATCATTACTGGTGGTGAAACATGGGTCCATCATTACGAGCCGGAGAGTAAAACGACAGAGTGTGGGATGGAAAGATCCGAATTCGCAGTGCAAGAATAAGTTGAAGACCCAACCGTCCGCAGGAAAACTGATGCTTACGATTTTTTGGGACGCACAAGGTCCAGTACTGGAACATTATGGGGAAAGGGGCACAAGAATAAACAGTGTGCGTTACAGTGAGATGCTTAACGCAGGTTAAAGCCCTCAATTCGAAGCAAACGCCGAGGACTGCTGTCAAAAGGTGTTGTGTTGTTGCACGACAATGCCTGACCGCATACTGCTACCCACGCTGCTGAAACGCTCCAGAAAATCAAATTTGAAGGACTGGATCACCCTCCACATAGTGCCGATCCTGCCCCTTCTGACTATCACTTGTTTGGTCCACTCAAATATTCATTAAGGGGCCGTCGATTTGCCTCGGACGAAGCAGTGAAAGAAGCGGTGCATTCCTGGCTCGCAGCTCAACCGAGAATCTTCTGTTATGGGGGCGTCAGGAAGCTTGTACAACGATAGACCAAGTGCGTTGAAACGCAAGGAGACTATGTCCAAAAATGATGTTCTTGTAAGTTTCATATATGATTACAATAAACTTTTATAGCTACATTGGAGACAACAATCGACTTACTCTCGTATAACCGCCTTACAGTGCAGCAAGAAAAGGCGGGGTTGTTTACAAAACAAATATATCTGAAAACACCTCAAAAACGTTTACATATGTCTGACTACGTGCGTAATATCCATACCAATATGTCTTCGGACCCACAAGTGATGAGAAAATGCATGTTCTCGAACTGACTGTAATAATAATAATAATAATATCAATAGTTTCTCTATTACTTTGTGTACCAGCTCAAAGAAAAGTGGAAACATTGATGCATTATTCACTGTTTCCACAGCATCGACTGAATTCACAGGCTAATCATACAAGTAAATTACGCTTCACCTGGTTGTAAATCGCCGAAATTACCATAAGGAAGCTAAAAATCACAAGAAATATACACATCGCTTTACTGCTCAGGAAGAATGTAATATAACGAGGAACGCACAAAAACATTAAATCAGTCTTTTAAAGGTTAATGGATAGTGAGGAGCTGTTGCCATAAATCCAGAAAAATCACCCATGTTAGCGAAATTATTTAACCAGCTCATAAAGATGTGAGAACTGGAAGCACTCGACGGCCAGCGAGGAGAACGCATAGTTGGCCGTAAGTCATGTGACCAAGAAAATGAGTAAATTGTTCAGCCTCTCAAATAAATCAGCAGTGGAAAACGACAAGAAAATCTACTCCCACGATTTATTTATGTTAGTTGTTCTGCACAATCACATAGCATAATGTCAAAAGGGCAACAGATTGGAAATATATGAGTCCCAACTGTACCAAACAAAAGCGTCAGGAGCTGATCAACGAACTCCAGTGCCAGACAATGCAAGAAAGCCATCCTCCACCGCGCTGTGGCTTGCTGATAAAGAGAGCGTACGTTCCTGGAAGAGTCAACAAATGTATTAATTTGTCCTACGTGTACCCCGCGAAAGAACCGTGAATATAAAATTACAGCGACTCCCGTCCAATCGGAGACTTACCGGCAATCGATCTAACCGCGAACCATTCGTGACTGGACCAGGAAAGGTGGGAAGTGACAGCGGCATACAAAATAGCCTCCACCACGCACCCCAAGGTGGACTGCGGGATACATAGAACACCATGACAAAAGATATCGTCTGCAAGTGAGAGATTGCTCTCTTTTCAATATGAGTGACGTACGTTTGACTAGATAAAAAACTGTGACGAGAAAAATCGAATGGATACTCTCATCCACGTGGTCATCTAGTTGAAAACCACTCACAGAGTGTTTGAGCCTCAGACGTATATAAAATGGTAAGCAAACGTTCTCGAAGAGGGCTACTAGAATCAGGAAACTAGTTATCTGCTGGAATGCTTTACGCACACATGTAGACCATTTCCACAAGTACACGAAAAGTCAGCGAAATTCCTGAGCTGATGCTGTAATAGGAAGTTCATAGATCACTGCTGAAGGTCACTGATACTCGCCAAAAGCCTTTTATTTGATTATGAAAACTGCAGAACTTCTGTACCAAGGTTAACTGAGTCATGCCAGTCAATAGTAACAAAATATCTTTCTTCTGAAAAGTTATTCAGCGTGGTGTCTATGCACTATGTGTAACTGAACAACTCGTAACTGGATATGAAGTATAAAACGCAATTATCGTGATATTTCGCCTGTATCTCTGCAGGTCGCTAGAAGCAAAATAATTACATTGTTAATGTCACACTAAAGTGCCATATTAAACAAAATATATCAACAGTGCTGTTACCAGTTGTGTAACGGAATCTTTGCAGATTGGTGTCGCACGTTAACCGACAATTTCATTTAGTGCCTTATCAACTGTGTGTAGGGAACTATAGTTCAAACTGGTGGCAGCCACCTTTAAGGCACAGCACAGCTTGCACAAGATAGACTGCCGTTGAGAGCTGCATTAAATCAGACCACGTGCTAAGAACCAGTACAACAACCCATCAACAAGAGAAAATAAAATAACGAGAAGAAATAGTTATGCAACACATTTAAATGAAGAGAATCACTGACAATCCGCTCACGACAAAGCAAACAGTGATTAAAAACGTCCGCAGCTCGTGGTCTAGGTGGAGAAGACAATGTCGCATTGCGCGTGGAGCGAGCAGGTCGTAGTTAACTTCCGCCTGTGCCGCAGCGCCGCTTGTGTCGCAGCCACTCAGTCTTGGTTGTGTATCCGCCGGAGTCA
Source organism: Schistocerca piceifrons (assembly GCF_021461385.2). NCBI lineage: Eukaryota > Metazoa > Arthropoda > Insecta > Orthoptera > Acrididae > Schistocerca > Schistocerca piceifrons. The sequence continues at coordinate 34,038,028 of NC_060138.1, read as the reverse complement.
CATCGTGGTTGCGTATCGGAGTTTTTTGTCGTTTTCCTCTTGGCGACGGTGTTTTCTGCCCGAGCCATGGTGTCTGTCGAGACTACTAAATTTGCTCGTTCGTTTCAGTTTTGACAAGCGTACGCGTCGTGTTCAATCTGGCTCCTTAGAAATTCAAGATTGGTTGGCTGATGTTATCCGTGCTACACCTTATCACTTAGACACTGCTTATTTTGATTCTGATTTGTATGCATTCTTTGTGAAGTTTTATGATCCCGTTCCAGTAGAACGGCTTCTCTCCCTGGTTGGTCCTAAAGTGTTGTTTACACATCGCGATGGTTCCGTTAGTCAAGTCCTCCTTGAAAATGCGGCACTCGAGTATACTCCGGTTAGAATTTATAACCTTCCTCCTGAAGTGGACTATTCATGTCTTAAAATAGCGTTGCTTCCATTTGGAGTAATACGGCATATCCGATGAGAACGCTGGTCAGCACAACATCGCTTCCAGTGTTATAATGGTATCCAGGCTGTGGACATGTGCGTGAAAAAGAATATTCCCTCCCACTTAACTGTTTGTGGTTACCGAATCCATGTTACGTATGCAGGGCAGGAAGGAACACGTTTTCTCTGTAACTAAAGCCGTCAGCTCAGATGTCATTGTCGGCGCGGTACTACTGTTCTGACGAAGTCTTATCTGAAACGTCTTCCTTTAACGTTAGCAGACATAGTATCTTCGCAGTCAACTGCCACTCAATCTCAACATGCCCCGTTACTCCTGGCGAATTTCCACCGTTAGCGATGCGTACCAGTACGACCTCTGTCCACGAGGTGACGACGGCTCCTGCAGCGCACGTCAAACGCCGGCGGACTGAGGACGGCAAAGATTTCGAGGACTCCCCACTCCAGTCTCGTTCTTCTGATAAGGCGTTGACAGAGGCTGCACCTTCTGGCGGTCATGGGTTGTCTACTGACGTTAGTTGTGATCCCAGTATTACCAGAGTTGATGTAGCTGCTTCTGTTGTCGAAATGTGTGTTGTTTCTGCATCCGTCACTTCAACCGTAGATGTGACGGTTCCCGTCAGTTCAGATGTTCCCGCAGAAACGTTGCCTGCTGGCCAGTCTTTACAATGTTCCAGTGCAATAGACCCCTCCTCCACGCTGAGACGGTGGACCAACAGAATTCTATGGCTTCTCTTCCTGATGATCAGGAGATGTCATCCGACACCCGCACTGCATTGCCTGTCTCTTCTGTACCTGATATTGATGTTGGTCTTTCTGAATTGTGCTACCCGATTTCCGACGAGTGCAGTAGCGATGGCTCCTCTATCAAATTGGAGCTTGACGTGTCCCCAACCCCTCCACATAAGAGTGTATGTTTTCACGGAGTGGTGTGAAACAGCGTTTTCAACTTGCACTTGCAGCGGCGCGTCGTGAAAAGAAAAACGAGGATTCCTCTGCATACGGAAGGGAGGATTGGTATTATACCTTCTTTCAGCTGCCTCCGGACGTTGAGGAGAGACGGACGTGATGAGTGCTTCCTCCTTAGTGTTGTTTTATTGACCTTACATTGACCTTACATGTGTTAACGGATGCAGGCATACACATTTCTACCCCTCAATGTTAATAGGATGCGTTCCATATTAAGGCTTGCTGCGTTACGCCAGTTTATTTACGATTTCCAATCTGATATATTGTGTTTACAAGAGGTATTATTTGATGTGTTTTGTTTTCCTGGATACTCTGTTTTCCAAAGTCACGCCTGAAAATTCTACCGGTATAGCTTTGCTTTATCGAGATGGAATCCCGTTGACGGACTTCGAAACGCTAGATGTTTTTATGACACTGTAGTTTTATGACCTCACTTTAATTTTTCCTTATGCTCCGTCTGGATCCGGTGGTTCATCCGATCGAGCGCGGTTTTACAAGGAAGATGTTGTTTATTTACTCCGACGGAACCCGTGCAAGGTTTAGTTGTGGGCGGGGTGGTCGGGGGGGGGGGGGGGGCGATTTTATCTGCGTCTTACGTCGTGTAGATCAGACCCCCAATTGTATATTTTGCCGTGAACATAATGATATGGTGACCTCCTTGCATCTCCAGGATGCTTGGGTTTGCAGATATCGTACATTGGTGCGGTTTACGTTTTTTGCAGCTACTTCAAGTAGCCGATTGGACAACTTCTATGTATCTGCCGCCATATGTAGTCAGTTTCTATTGATTGATGTAATTTCTGCCAGTTTCATTGATCACTGTGCTGTTTCAATGACTTTGAACCACGTCCCGCAGTGGGTCCATCTTTCGCGTCCTTTATGGAAACTAAACACTCTACATCTCACTGACCCCTCTGTGGAAGGTATCATCGCAGACGTATGGCAGCGGACAACCCAGTCCAAGGCGCCTTATTCCTCACTTCTAGAATGGTGGGTTACCTTTGCTAAACCCCGGAATCGAAATTTTGCGCTGAAAAAGCGGCTGAAATAAGGCGCACTAAGGAATTTTATTATGCTGTCCTTCGCGATCTTTGCGATAAAGCTCGTGATGCCACCTTGAGGGTCGTCCACGTCCACCGTGTGAAGATGACACATCTACAACTCATACGCAGGCAAATGGATGGTGTCCGATAGCGTTCCCAGCCTCGTTCAATCGTACAGGATGAGTTGACCTCTCTCTATCATCTTCTCCGGCTTCACAAGCGATCTCAAAGGACATGTCTTTCTACCATCCCTTCTCTAGATGGGCGTCAGTGGTCCTCCCATTCTGTATCATGCGTGAACTTTACCAGTACTATTCCGCACTTTATACTGCAGTGGATTCAGACGGTCCACAGTCCGTTCATTTCACCTCTCTTCTTGATAGTGTTGTGACGTCATCTCTCCAGGAAGAGTTTTTCTCTGTATTCCATCACGATGATATACTTGATATTGTGGCTCGTTCTCCCTCCAACAAATCGCCTGTCCCCGATGGACTTCCCAAAGAATTTTATATTCGATTTTGGCCCCGAATAGGAGATACGATAACTTCCATAATGAATGAAGTATGCCACAGAGGCCTCCTCGTGCCCAGCTTTAAGGTTGCTAAAACTGTCCTGATCCCCAAAAAGCCGGGACGTTTGCGTGTGGACCAGGTCCGCCTGATAACCCTCTTCAACTATGATTATAAAATAGCGGCGCCAGCGGTAAATAGCCGGTTACCATTATAGCAAGCCATCAAAGTTGTCTTCCGGGTCGTACTCTCCTGACTCCCGTTGCTGAATGTCGTGATATAATTTCGATTGCTTCCACCATCCCGTGCCAAGCGCTTTGCTTTTAATTGATTTTCACCAAGCGTTAGACCGCGTTAATAATGGATTCCTTATGCATTGACGACTGTTGGTTTGAACGATGCTGTGCTACGGCTGTTTAGCTCTCTAATCAGTGTTATTCGGGCGCCCATTGACGTAATGGCCGTCTTACGTCCCCCATCGCGGTGTGTCAGGGCGTCTTTCAAGGGAGTCCATTACCTATGTCGCTCTACGTGCTGTTTCTGGAACACTTATTGCGAACTATAGCTGCTCGTTTGGGTGGCTGGTCGCTGTTGGGAGAAATGTTTACCATTCGTGCATATGCTGATGACATTATGGTGGTACTCCGTACCCATCATGATATGCCACTACTGAAGGAAGTTTTGGATGCCTTTTGTCCTCTTACGGGAGTGTGGATTAATGACCAGAAATGCCGCTTACTCAGTTGTGAGTATTTGACGCTGTTGAAATTCCATGGGTTTTGAAGGTCATCTGATATCGATCGTTGGGTGTTATAATTGATAGTTGTGCGCTAAAGATGGCTACGATAAACTGGAAGTCTGACAAGGATAAGATTCAGGGAGCAATCACTGAACACGAGCGTCGCTCTCTCACCTCTTCATAAGCTACAGACCATGGAAACGTATGTGTTAAGTGAGGTTCTTTTATTGCACAAATCTTTCCCATTCCTGCGATGATGTACCGCAAGTTGCAAAGTTTAACTGGCGCAACTCTATATTTCGCGTCCTTTATGGGGTCATGGCGCGCCCCCGCCTGCTGGGAGGTTTGGGTCTCGCTGACATTCGGGCTAAGGCTTCTGCCTTATTCATCCGTCGCACCGTTTTAACACGTCAACGCGCCCCCCCCCCCCCCCCTTCCCAATCACTTACAGCTCGCCTTTATGACTGTATCCGACCGGCGAGTTTAACTCCACCAGCAGATATTGGTAGGATTAGTTATAAACTACGGCACGTCAAGGAATTTTTTCTTGATGTCAGTTATTTAGAAGTAAATATCCTTTCCCAAGAGAATCTCTCCCTAAAAATGTTGTTAAGCCGCTGGCCAGTTCCTCATAGTATTCCCTCTGTGGAAGCCCTGTCGCCATAAAAGAACTGGAAGATCGTTTGGTCTAACATCAGCCTCCAGATTTTCCCGATGGATGTGGCGTCTTCGTGGTACCAAGTTGTTCATAATATTGTACCTACCAACGTGCGACTTTTTCGTATTGGTCTCAATGTGACGGATCGTTGCCATGAAACTGAAACATTATATCATCGGTTGATCTCCTGCGGTCACGGCCATTGGAGATGGCTTCGCCGACAACTGGCTTTTCCACTCAGGACGTCGGAGGCTGCCATCTCGGGTGAGATTCTCGTGCGTCCCGATTCAACCTTCTTTCCACAATCGAAGAACAATGCCATCATGTGGCTTGTTGGACATTACGTCCACTACGTGATGGTGAGTGGATATGACGCAGATCCGTGTGCATTTTCGCAATATATGGCCATAGCCCATTGGACGTGGCTCAGGGTGCCCCGTTATCGTGAACTTTTTTCTAATATGCTGTATCTTGTTTTTCATCGACAAGGTGTTGGATGAGTTGCGATCCCCCCCCCCCTCCTCCTTTTTTGCGTGGACACTCTTGTTTGGATTTAGATGTTCCACGATATAGAAGTGACGGAGGAAAGAAGGCGTGGGCACGTTAAAATTAACGCCCCATTCCTTCACATACGTTTTTCTGATGCAACCCTTTTGTTTTTGTCGAAATCACTTCTTTTGTTTTATTTTAATTGATTGCCTCCAATAAGTGACTTGAAATAACAAACAAAAAAACTGAAGAGTTTCGTTTTTTGAAGGAATACACTGCCATTTGAGTGTATCTTTCGATGTGTTTCCTGTGTGCAAAAAAAGGTGGTAATCGTATTCCTTACTGAGGTTGTTTTCGCGTGAAAAAAAGTACTAAAAAAGGGGGCTGGCGTTATTGCCTGCGGATCACCGGGTCCCGGGTTCGATTCTCGGCCGACTTGAACATTTTCTCTGCCCGGGGACTGGGTGTTTTTGTTGTCCTCCATTTCATCATCATCATGATTTGTGAGAAAGACTAGATTGGAGTGTGAAAAGAAAATGGACTGTGTAATAACTGAGACTTTGTACGGACGCTGAAGAACGCGCAGTTGAGCGCCCCACAAACCAAACATCATCATCAGTAAATTAAAAATAAAAAATACTGATTCCCATGCTACAATTTCTCATTATATGAGAAAAAGTATTAATCAGTGCGTTACGTATTTCCAACACCAATCGACGTACCAGTACTTCATACAATCAGAGTAGGGGGGAAAAACCACATGCACACATTCCTATCTGCAAATACACATTTTATTTACACGTCAGCGTCGCAAAAATGGTGCGTTTAGAAAACAAAGCTAATTTTGCGATTCATTAATTTCTCCAGGCGTATTAGTTGATCAAACAATCCACGGGTGTACTGCCGGTCCAAAGGTCACAATACAACGGCTTCCAGATATGTCCCATCGTCAGGTGCGCTGACGAACTTATTTATTTATTCTTAAATCTTTCATTCCACCTCTGGAGGAGACGGTGGCTGCAAGGAAGCATAGCCATTTTCAGCCAATAGTTGTAGTTTGTGCTCCTGTGACAAACTTTATTTAGGACAACTGGTTGCTCATTTAATTTTGTAGGATTTTTAACAGTATGTAGATGGATAGCTGAGAGGAAGATGTTGTTCATTAAGTTTCCTTCATACCGAATCCCGGCATTTGCCTTACGGCTGAGCTAAAAAGATCTCGGTCGATGAAATCGCTGTAAGGATTAGTTGCCTGTTGTTCGTCTTAGATATCTTCATATTATCTGAGTGGTCTTGATAACGTTATAGCGTGATCTTGGAATTTTGTTGATGCAGAAAATTTATGTCTAATTCTGTAGAATATGAGAAACTTTAAAATCTAGTCGAGTAGAGACTATTCTCTTCTTCTGTGGGTGTTCATTGAAGTAACTTTGCTGAGTAGTTTGTTCTTTCTATATCAGGCTGCTACGTCATTCAAAATCCTTCTACGTGTTCTTCGTTTGTGGACGATTTCACTGATTTCTTCGTCTTCCAGAGGATTATGTTGGAGTGAATTCGATACTGCTTCGCGAATAATGTAGGGATGAAATGCATAGTTGAATTTCGGAAAATGAATCGTTGTAGGATCGTGGTGGAAGAGTGATTTTGTAAGTTTGTTGTTATGTAGTGATGTTGAACGCGAATATGTTCTTTTATTCCGTTAGTACGATCTTGGTTTCAAATTTTTAGTGAAGGGAGTTTTTGGGAATACATGTTGTAGATCTATTCTGGTCAGCAGATACAGCTTTTTATCGTTTGATTGGACTCCATAATCCATGGTTGAGATCCATATTACAGAATGCGTCGAAAAAGTATTTTGTATGTAAGAAGGGAATTGGTTGCGCCACGCCACGCGTTCGGTATTTCACGAAACTTATTTAGATTTCTAGTCGAGTTTTTCTGCTGATTTCAGAGGTCATCTAGATAGATTCCAGATATCTGACGTTTAGTTGTGGATTAATTTTTTGTCCCCAGTGTCCGAAACGGAGTTTGTGGGTATCCTGTTTTTGGCGATTAATGATACAGCTATGTCTGAATAGGAAAAGCTAATTTTTGGTTGGATTAGATCGGATTCTTCATTCATTTATCCAGGTTTTAAGTTTGCTGATGAAGCTCTTGGCTTGTTATTAATTGCATCCCTGATGGGTACATGACACCAATAAGTGGTGTCATCAGCGTACAGGACTATGTTTTTCACTCACCTAGGTGTTGGGATGTCCGCTGTATATATCGTACATAGAGTCGACGTGAGGGCACCATGAGGGACTGCTTTAGCTGTGGAGTAGGACGATTTTTGACCCCAACTCGCACTTTTCTGTTTATAATGAGGTTAGTTAAAAATTGGACTATTTCAGGTGGGCAGTTTTAGTTTAGCATTTTGTGAAGACGCGCATTCTATACCTTTTCAAAGGTACGTTCTTTGTCCAAAAAGAGGGTATCAGTCGCATCTGTTAAATTGCGGATTTCTGCTGTATTGTTAGTTAAATTATCGATCAACGGTACTGTCACTTTCTGAAACGAGCTTGTTCATGTGGTATAACGCTGTTGTCTTCTGCAAACTGTTTTTGTCTGTTATTAACTATTTCTTTCAAGGTCTTGCCAATTATTGGAAGCAACGTGGTAAGTCTCTATGAGTAATGGTTGTTTTGTGTTTTCCTCGTTTCGGAATCATGATAATGTGTGTATGTTTGCACTGGAATGGAACAGTTTTTTTGAGTTAAGGCTAAATTAAATATAAGTTTTAGTTTTGAATCATGATAACATGTGTATGTTTCCAATGGAATAGTTCAGTTTTTTTTAAATTAAATACAAGTTTTAGCTCTTGAACAAGTCTCTGCGGTAGAAATAGTTTAAGATGTAATCGTCCAATCATGTCACTTCCAGGAGCTGTATTTTTGCCACTTGGTACATTCAGTTATTTCGATCAGTAGTGGATGATCGGCTGGTGTGATATTTTTCTACAGAAATGAAGTTCCCTAGTAATAATTTCCTCGTGGTTGTCGTCAAATATGGTGGCCTGTGGATGGTAGTGTATTTTTTCGAGTATATCGAGGAATATTTCACCCTTCTCCCTTTCGTCCGCCGTGATGTGGTCATCAATTTGTAGATCCTGTTCTTCGGTGACGGTTTTGCCAATGATTCTCTTGAATGTATTCCAGAACAGAGTGGGGTTACGTGGGTCAACTCGGATTCCCATCCGTTTGCCCTGAGTCGACAAATCTCTAATGTAACTTGATTGTTAAGAAGGTTCCATTTCTGTTTAGTTCTTTCATTAGGGTGCAATTTAATTTAGCTACATAATTTTCTTTTTCTTTGATTAGGTTAAGTATTCGTATAGGAAGCCTGTGCATGTCGTCGCTAGCTTTAATCGTAAATACACTCATGAGTGTTGCTAAATCTTATTATCTTTAGGCAAAGAAATGTATTATCTTCTCAATAACCTCCAAATCGTAAGCTCATCCATAATTTTGTATATGAAATTAGTGAATTTACTCACAGCAGTTTTGTTGCCCAAGCCTTCTGGACACTTTCACAACTCAAACTAATCATCAAATTAATTAATTTAAGAAGACTTGGCCTTAAATTGCTTGTGTACCCATGTACGACCACAATAAACTAAAAACAGTGAAGCGTGGAGGAAGTATGAATGAGAACAGTGGCGTATTTAAGTTTACAAAATAGTGACAAGTTTTATTAATCCTTTTGTAAGTACAACTAGCTGACAAAGCTTATACAAAAATCATAAACACAAATCAGAAAAGGGAATAGTGTTTGTTTTGCAAAGCATTGATTGGGATGGAAGTTATGCAAAGTCTTCATCCTCGGATCAATCCTTTTACAATACAAAATGACTTTAATGACATGAATCCACTATGAGACCAACTTTATTCAAATGGAATAAACTACGACCAAGTATACCACAGACTGTGGTTCAGCTGATAACAGGAAGCTGTGAACACCATTTAACAAACTTACGCCGACGCAGCAGTGTTTCGCCCTTTGACTTTGGTTCAGGCGGCAGTTGGAAACGGCGTGCTGTAGGCGAGGAGCGGTGCGCTAAGCAGCTGTAGTGTTCTGACGTGTCCACGAAAACTTTCGAACTGAGCGGTCTTGCATTCTGACTATCAGAACGCGGGAAACTTCCCTATCTGATCCCTGAAATCCCGACAGATTTCAGTGTGAGGTGCAGCCGTTCACTCTTCTGGCCAAATCGATCTGACTCACAGGCACCACGGCGTGTGCTGGAATTATAAAACGTCAGATGGCTGACTCAGGACGAATACGTTTATCCTCATGACGCCCGACATGTGGGATGTGATATGCAGTTCCACTGCCAGTACAGCTTGAAACTGCCACTGGCTCTAAGTCCACCACAAGATACAGACAACAGGTCTCACCGACTAGGCAAAGACCGGAAGTTCTCCACTAGGGAAAGACCAGACGACGACGAAGGCAAAGAACCACAACCAATTTCCGCAAAGCCCCGCTACGGGAGCCGAATTAGCAAACACCAAACCGCCCCACAGTGCAGAAACCAATGGAACAAACCTCTATTAATTGAATCTCACCTCTTGACTGCTGTATTGGCCTGGTAATCAATTCACACACAGCTAGGGTGTTCTCGCGCTTGCTGAGCAAGCCTCCATTTTGCACATGCCGAGAGGAGCCAATCAGCAACTCCAAATTTCTCTTGTCCGAAAAAAGATGATTTTAGACTAGGGAGATGTCGTTATCAGGGTAAGCATGGTGGCGTAGCAGCATCTGCCTAGACGAAGTCATATCCCTCATTTACGGGGAGGTCTAATCTTTCCACGTCAACCATTTCCTATTTCTGAAAGAATGGTGTTAAGCTTCTCAAATAGCCGTGCCCATCAAATATGTTTCTGGCGCTAGCTAAATGAACATGGCGAGCTCCTGGCGTCAGTGGGTCCACAGCCTTTCCTCCTCTAGACAGGTACACCAACTGTTCTGTCCGCATCGTCCCAGGATCTAACGTGAGAATGCACAGACCTTTATGACCTTCACACTGTTTGCACAATAGCTCAGTTTGCAGCACTCTCTCTTACGTGGCTTCCTCCACCCGCTTTATGCCAACTGGTCGCCGTCACGTGGCCGAAGAAAAATGTTTTATGAACTAGCGCCCTTCTGTTGACCCTGAGTAGGAGGAGCAGAGGGCTTGAACCAGATATCTCTCTGCAGGTACGACTTACTGCCGCTGCTTCCCAGAGTCACTCACAAAGGCAGGTCACTGCACTTAGCATTTTGGTCCCCAACTCATCTCTCCCCTCCGCTATGGACGCTAGGTTACCAGTTATCTACAAGTTACACATTGTGCCCACAATTTCCCCGTGTAAAAAAGTCATAAACCACACTTAGCAAATGTAGGGGAACACCGAGATCATGACCTAAAACATGAACGTTAATCTGACTGACAGTGTTGTTAAAGTGTGAAAGTGGCATGCCACTTCTAAGCCTCTCCTGACGTTCTATGATGCTTTTCTTTGGTGCGTTATTAATAAAATCAGATTGTACTGTTTCGACGATTAGCTGATTATAGCTGACAAGGTCTTAATTGCTGTCGCGTTGGATTTCTTGCTTAAAAATATCTGTAGTCGATGAAAGTTGTCCAGTTGTTGCCATTTTTGCCGTGGGTAATAGATGTCGTTTTTTGATGATGAGGAGGTGTTATCTGGTAATGCTGTCACCGTTTCAACGTAACTGCAGTGACTAGCCATTTGCCTTGTGCAAATAGAGTGATCTACTGTGTAGTGAGTCGTGTGTACTTCCATCTTTCCACGGCTCATTTTCTGAGCGTCGTGTGGAACTAATATTTTTGGTAATCGACAGTGTTTGGGCGCGATCGGGCTCTAGCATCTCGTTGCTGTCTTTTATTGCTTCGCTTTTATTTCGTTTTTCCGCGGTTGTTCAGTGTTGGTCTTTTATGAAGCTCTTTCGTTTGAACTCCCGCCTGTAGTGTACCCACTATAGATTGCGGCTTCTGTCTTTGGTGCACTTAGAAACCGTAGGTTGGTAACACGACCGACTCACGTGTTCACTGCAGCAGACTCTTTGGCCTGTACTATTTATAGGCGAGCGCGGTCACGCCAGAAGAGGTTGTCGCGCAGTGGCCTTCATGTCTGCTCTGGTGACGTCGACATCCCGCCTTCCGCGTACGGGTGTTGTTATCGAACCCGCACTTCTACCCGTGGAAGAACGCCGGCCTGGTTGGGCCCCTCTGTCCGCTCTTCACTGGTTGTCCGCGGGAGGCGGATGGCAATCTAATCATCGCCTGCGTCGACGAAGGCAAACAAACAGTAACCATCTTTGGGGTGGTGGAGCCGCCGTTCGGCGAGGGTTTGAGTCCAGGAGCAGTTCGGCTGGGTCGGTGTCTGCCGGGACAACTGGGGACGACTCAAAATTGTGCACAGCAGTCCCGGACAAACGATGAAGTGAGCCGACGGAAAGGAGAAAAGAAGTGTGAATGTTTCAGTTGATCGTCCTTTGGGATTGAGTTCATCCAGTCGTCTTTCCTGCCTTGTGGCCACCGCTGTGGCAATCCTCTGTTCTGTTCACTGGTGCAATTCTGACAGTGCAGATTCCTCCACGCATCGTTTGCTAACCGGTGTAGTGGTGTATTTTGGTAGCTATTTGCACTTCTATGTTTTGATAGTTCATCCTCCCGCCCTGTGGTTTCAGAATTTCGGGTGGAGAGTTAGTTCCTTGTCTCCCAAGATCTAGTGCTCTATTCTTAAGGTTAATTGTAGTTCAGTCTAGAGTTTCACTGGCAGTAGTTGGGGGTTCGAGTCGTGTCCCTGAGCTGATAAGGGGTCACATTGTTTTCGGCTTGTTAGTTGGATGGTGTTGCCTGGAGGTTTGTTGACACTGGCATGTCATGGAGGTTCGACCGTAATTGACGGAAGTAGTTGAATTATTATCAAAGTGAATTACACTGTTGTTTAGAGGTGCAATGGGGATATCGCCGTTTTTATTATTTTGTTTATTCCTTCCCCAACAGCAGTGGATCTGGCATTAAGCTCTCCTGCCCCCCGCAGGTTGAGGGGGTTAGCATAGGCCCGCAGTATTCCTGCCTGTCGTAAGAGGCGACTAAAAGGCGTCTCAAAAGTTTTGGCCTTTATGTGATGGTCTCCAGTTGGGTTTCACCTCCATATCTCAAAATTCTTCCAAAGAGCGAGCCGATTGGGGAAGGGCGCCTTACTTGGTGCATTGTGTCCATCGTGCATTGAGACCTTTCGCCAGATTATTCGTCGTTGCATTGCGCTCCTGCCTGCTCTCCATCTCTTGGGCATGGCTACGTTCTTGCGTGCCTTTTCCACCATGCAATGTGCAGTGCCACTTTCTGGACTGACGATGAACATGGACTACTTTTTACCTAATATCCAGCATGGTAGCCAGTCTGTTGTGGTGGGGCCGCCATGTACCCTGTTGGTTGTAGCCCCCTGACAACACAGGGATGGCTCTGCTGATCCTTGCGCTGTTAACTCTCCACGTATGCCAAGGAGTAGATGCCTATCTCCCTGGGGCATCAGGACTCCCGGCAATGGCCATCCTGCCAGGTGGCCCTTGCTGAGGCTGGGTGGCGCCTGTGGGGAGGGCCCTTGGTCGGAGTGGGTGGCATCAGGGCGGATGACCCGCAATGAAGCGTGTTAATATTTTGAAGTGGCAGGTGAAAGAAAAAATATACTGAAGTAGGCAGAAGGAATTTTCAAAACAGCATCTGAATTTCACTGGCATGAAATTATCTTCATTTTCTCACTGTTAGAACAACAAGTTTAGTGACATTATATAATGGCTCCCAATTCCACCCACCAGTGAAATAAGATGTATGCTAAACATTTTACAAGAAATTGAAACTTACAAATGCCTTATGAAATTTCGAGACATTATTTTGAACGAAGAGATGGAACTACAAAAAGGACCATTGAAGATTTCACCAATGTTGATCTAACTGGTTAATTTTAAAACACATTCCTTTCTTCAGATAATGTGTTAACATTGATGAAATTATTTACAGGTGAAATTATGTAATCTGTGTTAAGGTCAAATTAATCATTATCTTTGGATGTAAAGCCCACTGCCACTGAAAACTACATAATAATCAAACTTATATGCTGATTACCACTGGCATAGAAGAAGACAAATATATAACTTACTTAAAAATGTCTTTGACATAAGCTAAGAAGTCAGTTTATGTAACCTGAAAGAAAATACAGTCGTATGTTAACTAACAAGAATCTATTTGGAAAGATGTTTTGTCTTCTGTATTGCCAGTAGCGCTAATGATGGACAGTTACGCTCCTTACTATAACAGCAAAGAGTAAATAAAGATATTCCCTACTGCTAAGTTTATGCCAGTCAGCCCCAGTCAGTCACCAGCCTGGATGGCCCAAACGTTTCATAACCCAATGGAAAACGTCTTTTTGCCAGTTCAGCTTTTACAAACACCATCTCATAGTATGTACATAAAATAGTCCCAGAGACGTACCCATTTGTTAAATTTAAATGTAGCACAGTAGTCATATCACCACTGAAGGCTCCAAATTATTCTCTTCCGTACAATCCAAGTTCTTACACATCAGAAATTGGTTCCTTGCCTCACAAATATCGGAAATCTTTTTCTTCTAACTTTATTCCCCATTCTGTTCTGATCATGATTCCTTACTTGTTGCTGCCAGTAGTCCCCAGAATCAGCAACTTCATTCATTACGCAAATACCTGGAATAATTAGATGAAAAATGGATGTGAAGAATCTGAACGCAGTACAAAACTATTCTTGATTTTGAGTAATGCACGTATGCCTAAAGATGTTTAAGAAACATAATAATCAAAGAATCTTAAGTGTAAATTAATGGATAACCCTTCCAAGTTGGTAGATTTATCGGTTACGATCTCAACCTATTTCTATATCTAACAAATTTTTCGGTAGGAAAAGCATTTAAACAGTGATAAATGAGAGTCAGGTAGAATTCCATGAATTACGCTGCAACGACAGAAAACTGGAAAACTGATAAATTCAGTGCCTTGATACAGAGGTCCACCGATAATAGGTACTTTGTTCACCTCAATGATATCTCTTATTACCAAATGAAGAACGTTTCTTATAAGGTCCGTCCTTACCTGTATATACTCGTAAGATAAAATCCGGTTTCTGTTGGCGTGATTCCTTTCTTTGTACAATAAAAGTTAGTTAAATTCCTACTGATATTCCCACCTCGATGTTACTGTCATCAAGCGTTTCGATCTTTCTACGTCCATCACTGTCAACACAGAGCTCTACAACTACTGTTTACTGATAATCAGTTGCTCCAATTCAGGTTTTTGGTATTCACAAGCACAAAAATTCAATTTTGGCAGTAAATAGGGTAATATAATTCTCGCTAAAATGGTGAACATAAAATCTCAAATTCTGACAGTAACTGAAGCTAGCAGCACATAAATATGCAACACAGCAAGTGCTCTGGCGTAATAATATCAAAAACCTGGCACTGGGAAGAAGTTACGTCAGAACAAAACGTGTGAAGTAGAAAAAAATTTCAAAAAAGAGGATATAATGTCGTGTGAAGTAATGATGTTCCGTATGTAACTGGCTGTTAACATTGTTAATAATAACTGTTCCTCAGGAAAGCTACAACAGAAACAAGTAAGACACAATACCCTTATTATCTGGGGAAGAATGTTTGTTTGAATCTCGTTAAACATTCAGAGTTCACCGTATCATAATTGTGTTTCAAGCACAGAAAGTCCCACTTCTAATACCCAGCGGTGTACAGTGCGACTGTTCGGTAAGCAGCTTCTTATTTTTTACACTTTGTTGCTCATCTAGGGAACAACCAAGACATTTGTCGCAATGGTCTTTTAAACTTGTTACTATCAGTTTCGTAGATTGCAGGCAGGATTTAAATATATGATGCCAAAATCCAAACAACATTCTCAACTCACTTTGGGTTTCGTTTAACGCGAGCACGTTTATTGATTCCCCTTTGAGGTTGAATTATCACAACAATAGGGCTAAAGTTTCTCAAATTTACTGGCTAAAACTGTGCACGACATTATCTAGCATGAATTCCTAGAAAACTACCAAAGCTTCTTTTATGTCCAGTCACCTGTGCTCAAACGTAAATAGTTCCACAATAGCTAAACTTCGTGAAATTTTTCTATGTCCAGCTCACGCTAAGATTGTTCAACATGCAAATACTTTCAACTCCGAACACTCGCTAACTCGTGGAAGTATTCTATGTTAAATCTGTCCAACTTGCGAGTGTTACTACAACTTCAAGACACATACAAACATGAAAATATACCACTCTGAGATTGTCCCATTTGCAGGAATAATTGCAAGTTCGAAAACCTGCTAACTCGAGACAGTATTCTAAGACTACATGATCTGTTTATCAAAAATTTTGCATTTGCCCTGATATGCTAACCAGCTGCATATAAAAGCATGTAGTGCACATCAGCCAAGTTTCCATTTGTTGCATGCCCTCTTGCTGGACAAGGTCCTGAAATTTTTAATGGCACTTGTGTGTATTTGTTTCTTCCGTGTTAAATTAAAAATTACGCTAGTGGTAGTTATTCGTCATTGAATATTATAGACTTAAGCACTAACCTCTTTGCCAAGAGCACGCAGTTCCTTTGCCTTGGCAATTACGTCTAAGAATTCTGCGCCTTCCTCGACAGTTGAGATCGCTGAAATAACAACTGGGAGGTGACAGGTCAGTGTGTTGCGTCTGCGAACAACGACGCAGAAGGTTTGAGCTATCTCTCAACTGTACGCTAGTGATGAGCGAGAAAGTGAGAAAAATATGAATAATGAATTGGTCTGGAATCGACATAGTGTAGGAGGGAAGTAATATTTTTAAGGTGGCTGTTATTTTAATGGACACTGCAAGGACTGTCGAATCAATACAGAAGGGTAAAAGCCAGTCGTTTCCTTTGCTCCAATTTTTCTTTGTTTGTGTACTTCAATATTTCGTATTTTCTCACTACCTTTGCTGTCAATGTTATATTTCACCGTCTTTCATGCCATCGGAAATAATTATCTAACGATTACGTAGCACAACACATGCTCACACTCATGTCACGAGGGAAACACAATTGGCAGGGAACTAACAGGTTTGGAGTTAGCATTTTCACTGCATGCGATGAGAACCTCTTACTGGGTCACAGCGACGATTGTTACGACACTTATTTTGTTATTATTTATTTGCTGGCAATTTTTAGTCCATTATTTTAGCTCTAAAATACAACATAGTATACATGCGAAAATTCTCATAGAACATGTAATGTATTAAGATAAGGTGTAAAATGTATTCATTTTTGTACCCATACTTATTACAAAACAGTAAAATGTCTACTGGCCACAGTTGCTGTGTGTCTATCCAAAGAGTTCCAGTGGTAACAAAAATCGATTACCAACGTTTAATACAATTATTGACACATGTAAGCAGTTTAAAATGCTATCACATTATACTCATTAAGAAAGATATGAGTACTGTTTCATTAAATGTTTATCATAGTAAGTAAAGCATTAACTCATTTGTAAAGTAAAGTTACTTGTAATGGAAATAAAGTAGTTTACGTATTATGGACTGCTCCTCTGACACGCAATTTTTCAGATTCAGAACTCAAAAAGCACACTACGTGCTAAGGTTCTACAGTACTCCCCCCATTTCTACACCACAGGTACTATTTAGAATTCTACATCACACTGAACCTCAGTGTTCTAGTGAGTAATTTAGCATCTCGTTGATGCCAATCTATTTTAAAGTCACATTTTTATATTTTTTGGCGGATTCAAAACAATTTTAACTTTCCTGTGTATTTAGTAAATCTCTTTATATTGCAGAATAACATTCTGATGTCAAAAATTTGTCTGAAAACAAAAATACGTACTTGCCCTTTGTCTCTCTTGACTTTTTAAATGTGCCATGCTCTTGCGTGAACGATACTGGCACTAATGAAATCTTCTTCAGTTTCTATCTGTGTGTCTTCATCGAAATTCCACGACGTGGAATTTCGATGAATGCCTCTTCCATCATCTTCTGGCGAAATGTCGAGGTTCCATGGGTGTCCCATATATAGAATGTAACGCATTTAAGTGCAGATATGTGTATGTGGTAACTTAATATTTACGCAGTCACTGTTTTGGTTATTTCTTTATGTCGAACTGTCTTCTCGCAAACATGTCACTAATTTTTACTTGATGTTTTCTGCGTGGTCGTGAGTACACCACTAGGCAGACAACGCCTTTCGTTGTAGACTAACCGTTTTCCATCCACGTGTCGACGCTTCAATCCCTGACCATCTGCCCAGGGTAGAATAGCCATTAATGGCTCGCTCTTGCCACACCTACTTGGAGATACCAACCAACCTACAAACATATGTCTTGTAACAGCTATAATTTTTGGTCTGCAAATGACGCGAATACTGTAGTAATGTCGAACGACATGCCGTCCTCAGTCAACAGCACAAACATCGGCACTTAACAGCCGTTACACCCTGTGTATACCTGAGCGGGGCCGACTCTCCCCAGGTGCGGCGTGTGGTGGGGGTTGTGGACCGCCGTTCGACTCTCGGTGCATTCAGTGCACAGACTCGCAAGGAGTGAACTGCTGGGTGCACGCTTGGCTTAAGGCTGCTAGAACAGGGTCCCTTGCCGAACTCAGGTAATAGCTGTCGTCCCTGCTGACGAGATTATCATGGAGCCTTATCTCACTAAATTCTTTGATTATACTCTCCCAAAATCTACTAGCTCGGCACACCAAATTCGCTTTCTCAAATTTGAACATATGCCCCTCGTTGAGGCTGCGTTTTGCCAGTGCTGATTTGTCTTTATGTCCCACATGTACGCATCTAGTGTGTTCCATCCAGCGTTGCGGGATGCTGTGCTATGTTTGCCGGATCTATTGGGAGCCACACTCTCAATGAATGTCATATATATCCGGTATTCGCAAGTGTATATTGTACTTTACCGAACCAAACACATTATTCGTTTTTCGTAGTGATCGGAAGGTGGCCCTGATGTTACCTGTTTTCGAAGATTCTTCCAGTTTTGGCTTAGACGAGGTTCTGTTCATGTTTATGTACCTCATATTTCCTGATGGCTGTATCATTCGTTTTCTTCGATGCACGTCAGTCTGCGCTCCGCTCTACTTTTTTTTTTTTTTTTGGTAACACACAGTGTTGCAGAAGAGCCAACACCGTGTTACTAGTGGAGGCCGAAATGCACGCGTTTTAGCTCACGCAGGCTGGCGTGACGAGGAAAGAACTATACTGACGTGACGTCTGGAACATGACAAGGAATGAGAATTTAGAAAGCGGTCGTAATTAGTTTGATACTTAACTTTAATCCATTAATGATGACCATCGCTCTTGACGATACATGATTCACAATATTATCTGTTCAGAATACATTCTTGAATATAGTACTTACAGTAACTGAATATGGCGCATTGCTAGGTCGTAGCAAATGACGTAGCTGAAGGCTATGCTAAACTGTCGTCTCTGCAAATGAGAGCGTATGTAGACAGTGAACCATCGCTAGCAAAGTCGGCTGTGCAACTGGGGCGAGGGCTAGGGAGTCTGTCTAGACTAGACCTGCCGTGTGGCGGCGCTCGGTCTGCAATCACTGATAGTGGCGACACGCGGGTCCGACGTATACTAACGGACCGCGGCCGATATGAAGGCTACCACCTAGCAAGTGTGGTGTCTGGCGGTGACACCATCGCCTGATGCTAGTTTGTTGCATGAACCTAGAGATCTGAGAGAGTCTTTTTCATAGATTGCATATCCTAGCGCACTGTCTGCATTTCCTCTCATTAGAATATCCAAAACTGGAATACATCCCTTATGTTGTAGCTCTGTCGTCAACTGTACAGTTTGATGGAAGCTGTTCAGGCGTCTGGGAACTAAGTCATGGCCCCTCTGCCATGTTCCCAAAAGGCGACGGTGTCATGCGCGTAACTTATTGGCACTTAATTTGGAAATATTTGCTATGAAAGTGATACCTACCATCGAGTTGCTGTGGATAAAACTGAGAGGAAACGTTTGCTTTCTTAACCAGTTCGCTATCGTTGAGAGGTTTGAGTTCCATGATAGGTTATCAGAGAACCAATGAGCATTTGCTCCATGTTTTTGCTACGTATTAATGACCAATTGATGAAGATAAACATGCTAATGGTTTGCAGAATTCTTAAAATTAGAGACTCCGCCTGAAGGTTGCGCTCTCTTAATTTTCGTTGTCACCGCTCTGCTCCACATCGTTGCATGGCTTCAGTTCGCGCCTGCAGATTGGCACCCTAATGAACGTATTTGCTAAACGGTTTGCTATCACACTTTCTTGGACCATTCGCCTCAATGAACTGCTCACACGTACCGACATTTGTCGCGTCACAAGCCGTACCCATACTGAGAACCCGTAGCGTGAGTTACAAACTTGTAGCGATGCTCTGTCCACTGATGTGTGTCTTTCTTCTCCGTGTGTTGTCGTTTTCGCACATCTGTGTTCTGAAACACCACATGTCCCCCGAAAAACACTGTATGCTATATACCTTCCTGTGTTGCAAATTGAGATGATGGAAATAATTTTATTTTTTTTTCATATTAATGGTTTTCAGTACATTACGTCTTGCAGCTCTCAAATGTTCAAGGGAATTTTTTTTAAATGTTTGCACCGAACCTACTAATTATTTATTGAATGACTGGTTTCTGATTTTGCCCATTTCCACAAGCCATCTATTTTGTACTTGGGGAATGCTTGTTGTGTGCAGCTATACTGATGTCATAATACTTATACGCAGCTCCGATATTTATTATCCTGCACGATGTAATCCACATGACTACCACGTTTTATATAAAATGGAGAATATGTTGCCACTTCGAACTGACAAATAAGCCTATGTGACACACAGTGTACTCTAGTGAGAACATATTCCTGCTATACATAAAATATTGTTATCACGTGGAGAAGATCATCCTGAATAATGAAGCTCTAAGTTACTCTTAAGTATGATAACATACTCTAGAGACAAAATGCATATCTTGTGAGAATGGGTGAAACGCCAAAACTACTTAGGTAATAAATAAAGAACAGCTTCGGTGTAAACATTTAAAAATGTCTTTCATTCTTTTTTTCATATTGTTAGCTCTTACTAGTTAAAATAACCATGTATTAACACAGACCATTCCGAAAAATAAAAAACAATAATAGATTGCCGTGAGAGGATGAAACCAGACTCCCTTCATCTGTCTGACGGTACAGCAAACACGCCTTTTCCACTTTTCGTTTTAAGCTAACTGAACTAAATAATTCGAGAACGAAAGCATTTAATGATTTCTTAGATACATTATTACTTAACTACAAGTCTAACAATTTCTAATAAAAATTTCTGGGTAAATATCTTCAGTGAGGTTTATTGGCGATCCCTTGGAATTTGTGAGTAATGCGTAAAGAGGTCCAGAGGCAAAATTTTGCTTCCTTTGAATTATAGACGCAAAGAGTAGGATTTATGATGATTGCAGTGAACTGGTAAAATAATGAATGGTATTTTTCAAAGTAACCTCGCCAGTCTCATAGTTAATTGCGTAGGTAGAAACTTCCGTTTATAATATCATTTTATGTTTTGGTGGTGATAAACTTTCATAACTTCAGAAATTATGTAGTGCTTGTTCCACCGTTTTGAATAATAGTGAAATGATCTAATGAGTACAGGAAGACTATCACCTGAATGATAAGATTCAACTTTCAGCTGTACACAACCTTAAGCTTCATCATTTCGACTGAAAGTGTCTGTTTACCGATATGTGAAGATTAATGAATTTAGAAAATTTGTAGAAGTCTGTTTATCGCGCTAAGCCAAAATTATCAATTTGTATTTTCGCAATAGCATTCCCATTAAAATTAATGATAAAAGATTATAATGTCATAAGCTGACAACAAAATTGTTAGGAAAATTAAGGGCTAGTTTTCTGCGACGCTATGATCTCATAAAAATTGTACAAATCTACTCATGAAAGTGTGGTTAGGACACTCATCTGAATTTGACCACTGCTTTCCTGTCAGCTGTCAAATGTTCATCCAAATGGCTAGTTACACCTGCGAAGTTGATAGAACAGGTAAAACATTGAATAGTACTTGTAGCCAAGATTATTTCATGTGAAAGAGTTCTGAGGCAAGCTAATGACTGTTAATTTACTATGAGAATTTCTCACAGTACTGCAAGATACATCTTATTAATCGATATCTGTGAAACAGTGACACATTTTATTAAAGCTGTGGCCACCAAGTAGAGTGGCCAATCATTAAATCAGAGAGAAACTGACAACTTCTCATCCTTGTACTATCTTGTTCCAGATACCTCACAAGTGGCAATCGATGTACTCTCTTATTGTACTCTTACAGGGACTCTTTAATATTCATCCTTGTTGAATTAATACGTTAGATCGCATTAGATGTACTTTTCATTCTCCAGATTCCTATCCCGGCTATCCTCAAGAAAATAGATTGTCTCTGGAAAACAAAAATGCACAGTACATATTAAGAATGATGAAAAGTTAATAATCTTTACACATATCCAAACTGATACAGTCATCATGCATGTGGATTAAATTGAAGAAACCTAAACATATTTTGATTTAAAGGATAATAAAAAAACTCTCACAAAAATTGTAAATATATAGAACTGAAGGGTGCATAGGATAATTTTTAGGCTGTTGTCACCACACATCGTCAAAGAGAAAAATCAGATTTCAACATTTATTTACATTGATCACATCACTGCACTGGAGATATCAGATATTAATAATATATGCACAGCCCTCCATTTCACTAAGAAAACGGCTAGTCGAGCAGAAGAAATTAGCCACCAATAACGGGTTCTGGTAGTTAATGTGATACACTCCACCCAGATGAACTTATTATGCCTATAATTTCACACTACCAAACACTGACGTCTGCCTTTCGCCGTCTTTTAGGCGTATACTGTGGTGGAACATTTTGGAAGTTCCAAAATGAACACAACGCGTTTTTTCAAAGTTTCATGATAAAAAATAGCCTAGAAGTATGTTGTTAATGTCCTCGTTACTTTCGTTAACCGATCTTTGTAAACTATATATAAAATATATAGTTCTTATACAAAGGCTTAGCTTCAGCATATTTCAACATATTGGGAAACATTTCACTGATAACTGACTGTTTATTGCAATGGTCATATCATCTGTTACTGATTAGAGGTCATTAATATCCACTAGGAAAACTAAGGATCATAAATCGAATCTTGTGGGACTCTACATGTAAATAGTTCTTAGTTGGATGATGCATGATAGCTTAAAAAAGGACACTTTACCATTGACACCCCATGTTTTTATTCAGAGAGATACGGTTTCAAACACTTTGCAGCATTTCCTGTTACACCATAATGTTCTAATTAACATAAAGTATAGTCATTTACACAATAAAATGCAATTTATATATATATTCCCACTGCTGTATGTGTAAATAGAATTCTTAATACCACAATGCAGTAGATACCTGACGGTGACCTTGAGAACATTTTATCTGTGTCAACTGCTGAAGAACCATTTACTCAGTTCTTATACAAAGGCTTAGCTTCAGCATATTTCAACATATTGGGAAACATTTCACTGATAACTGACTGGCTACAGGGATAGCTTAGAATGTTACTAAACTCAGATAAACACTCTTTACATAACTTTGAAGATATTTTATCATAGCAGGTAGAATATTTTTTATTTTAAGATTTTTTTCACGGATATTAATTCAGCTTTCATGGTAAGGATCATCTTCATACTACACGACCTATTTGCAGTGACGGTCTAAGATATTCCATTTTAGCACTTAATGAACTCGACAACCCCATCGGTTGAGTAACAGTGATGAAATGCTTGTTAAAATGTTTTGCAACACTGCATGCATCTGTCCATCTATCATTTAATCTTTATAGTATCAGTCTTCTTCATTAGTAACTCTACCAGTTTTCTCCTTCACTGTGTGGTATACTGCTATTATTATGGTACCTTATGTCTCCATGTATTTCTCATAGTACTTTTGCGTAGCTTTCTGTATTACAATCTTCAATATTATGCTAAACCACCAACTTGAGACCCGTTTCTGACTGAGAAATAATTTTCTTTTTGTTCTGCTAATACCTTTATTCCCTGAGAAATCTGTGGATTTTCTGTAGACTTTGCACTAATCTGGGTTACTTTTGCGGAATGATGATTTTAAAAATGGTTCAAATGACTCTGAGCACTATGGGACTTGACATCTGAGGTCATCAGTCTTCTAGAACTTAGAACTAATTAAACCTAACTAACGTAAGGACATCAGACACGTCCATGACCGAGGCAGGATTCGAACCTGCGACCGTAGCGGTCGCGCGGGTCCAGATTGAAGCGCCTAGAACCGCTCGGCCACTCCGGCTGGCTGATTTAAAAAAAAATATATAAGAATTTTATCAGTAAAAGTACCATATTTGTCATTCGTGCATACACCTCCCAGCTGATTCTTTTGAGGAGTTTCTAAAATAACCTAATTTTGCGTGACTGACTATTCTTTTGAATTAAGATTTTGTATCCTGATAGATATTCTCATTTAACAGAAGGAATTGAAACCCTGAGGGGCATTTGACTGTTGGTTTTGTAGTATATCTCTTGTTTATTGGACCTATAAGTAAACATTTCATCAGTGGCTGTTTTTGGACAAACGACTAATCTAACTGGAAAGTTTAAAATATGGACTATGTTGAATAATAATGTTACCGAATGCAATAAATTCTTACTTGCCGGTTATTTAAGAAAATCTATATGAAATCACCAGAAACCATTATTTCCCTTTACATACTCTCAAATAGAGGAATCGCGTTTCGAAGTGATTTATGAACAGACTGCAATTTATTGCAAGTGTTGGGCATACAGTTACTAATACGAAGGGTTTAGTACGTAATTACATGGCGTTTCTCAACTTTGTAAATAACAAACGAAACATCTCCTACAACGGTTTTTATTTCTAGTGACCAAATAATAAATCATTAATCATTTCATCATGTTATTTCGCTTTCAGTTTTTTGGTAGAAATCTTTAAATTATTATCTGAGAATGTCCATGTTTTAAAAGCTTCTTTGATATGTCCGAAGACAGCGTGAATGTCGCAGTGTGGTCGAAATTGGCGAACAGCAGAAAATAAAATTGTTGTTGTTGTTGTGGTCCTCAGTACTGAGACTGGTTTGATGCAGCTCTCCATGCTACTCTATCCTGTGCAAGCTTCTTCATCTCCCAGTACTTACTGCAACTTACATCGTTCTGAATCTGCTTAGTGTATTCATCTCTTGGTCTCCCTCTACGATTTTTACCCTCCACACTGCCGTCCAATGCTAAATTGGTGATCCCCTGATGCCTCAGCACATGTCCTACCAACCGATCCCTTCTTCTTGTCAAGTTGTGCCACAAACTCCTCTTCTCCCCAATTCTATTCAATACCTCCTCATTAGTCATGTGATCTACCCATCTAATACTGTACAGAATCGCCGCTCTGTGAAGCATTTGCGTTCTGTAAAGTCAGACTCCAGAAAGAAGAAAACTTATTTTCTCAGTTTTTTCTTTTTTTTTTAAATGGTGGTGCTGCATTCCCATATCAAACGAATCAAATGGCATGCATCTCTACTTTCGAGACCAGTACAGATATAATGGTTGTAGAAGTAGGTATTTCGGGTTACAATATTTCGTAATTTGAGTGGTCGTTGGATAGAAGACAGCGTGTGGTCCATTGCCAGACACGATTACTTCTGCTGCTATACCTTCGATACAAAAAAACTGAAGTCAAAGCAGACACAGTATTTGTTTAAGTAGTAGAGTACATTGGGCGACGCTTGGAGACTTGCTGAACGTGTCCACCGCTACTAACCATGTCATATTCCAGTATGGACCAGCAAAGCCATTGTGGAAGCACTGCCAGAGAGCTCCTCTGTGTGACCAGAATGCATCATTGTAAGGGAGTCGCCTGATGCTCCACACACACTGCATACTCTGATTCAGATGTAGTAAGTTTAACACTACTCACTGGAGGGCCTGAGCCACTAAGGCACGAGGCATCCCCATTTTCTGTGTGAAGGACAAGAACACCCATCTGTACTGTGATGGCACAACGATGTGCATACAAGCAGCTTCCCATGTGGTGGTGCGTGTCTTCGATACTACTTAGGCACTTGTAGCGAACAAAATCCAAACTGACTGTCAAAGCAGGGTCTGACATAGTCTCATGTGCCATACGACGAAAAGTTACAAGAAAATTTTCCAACACACGCATTTCTTGCGAATCAGCGTGGAGGTCAGGAGACTTTGGACGAATAAAACCTTACATCAGATCCCACTGGTAGCTGCGATGGCAAGTCACTTTTGAATGCTTTATGGTGTGGACTGATATTTCAGGTCATAATGATAAGCTGACAGCAATAGGGACCTCTGCTGTAGCTCCTGCACTGTCCAGGTCGCCAGGTCAGGACAGGCTGAAAGAAGTCAAACAGAGACGTTAAAAAAAAAAAAAGAGAGAGAGATACATATAGATATTGGTGGAATTTGATGGCCCTGTAAATGTTAGTGAGGTCTTCCTTTTTCAACTGCCTGTAATTGCCTTGAACCTTGGTAAGTGCCTTTGATTCAAATGCAATAGGCCAGTTAGTGGAGCCCACACAGTGTGACGTGTCTCGTATAAGTCAATTTTTGAGAAAAAATTACATTTTCCTTATACGTCCAATTACTATGGCCGAGGCTGCGAAAAAGACTCAACAACAGTTTGTGGACTGACTATTGCTTTGAAGTATGCACACATTCTGAGACCACCTGACGGTTCCCTGAAAACAACCAAAGGCTGCGGTCACTAGCCTGCAGATATAGGCTTAAGCCGCCCACAGTCCTGCCACCGTTCTAACTGTTGGGCTAATGCCTCCCGTAAGAATGAGGGACAGGGCTAGCATGACAAAAGGTACACAGCGCACTGTGTTTTAATGTAACATGGGCTTCGAATCCTGACACTTTTCCTGAGTCTTCTTCAAACAGAGAACTCTACTTGTCACGGAAAATACTGACACCGTCCAGTGGCACAGCTGAATTAACTCTCAGTATATTGCCATGAATGGTGAAACCATACAAATCAAAACTGTCCATTCCAAATATATTCGTACTGTCAAATGAATATAAGACGTGAAAAAGAACTGTTTCCTCAGTGTCACGAAAAGTACCAGTCCCGCTGCACACGCCTAACACAGGGCTATCTTGACCAGTAAAGGATGTGAGGGTGGCAAATGGCTGCTCTAGCGGCAGGATGCCTAAACGTTTACACGTTGCACGATTCAGCAGGGTCACGGAAGCACTAGTATCGTAGTGGAATTTAATATTGTGATTTTCCACACGCAAATCTACATACAACTAATTTGCTGCTTGAACACTGATGAACTGTTTTTACGGCAACGGGTCGAGTCACTGAATTCTCTGGACGGCACAGGCAGAAACAATGTTACTTACTGAGGGACAGAGTTCGGTTTATAAACTTTCCGTTTCCTGAAAGACTGCATGAACATCGTTTTTATGTCATCTCGCCTTGTTTTCCGCAGGAAAAACAAGTCGCCTCACGACAATGGTTGTGAGAACGTTCGTGCGCGCAATAGCAGCAAGGGTAAGAATTCCTTGTACGGTAGTCCGGCTGTTTACGCGAAATGCGCTACTTGCTAACACCAAACTGGGACTTCGGGCCACGCCGGTGCTACACGCTGGAGAAGGGCAGGGGAGTGGGGGGGGGGGGGGGGGGGGGGAGATGTCAGCCCCACAACGTTTCTTACTTTCCACAACTAAAATTGCCGGAGCTTGCATATCAAGTACTATAACCAACTTTTTGACCTGTGAGTCTATAATAGACAAAACAGTATGGAAGTTCGGAGAACTCGGCAATTTGAGAACACAAGCAAGGATATGTGCAATAGCAACATTTTGAGTAATTCTGCCTCTGAGCATGACGTCACTGTAACTTAAGCCACGTGAACACTTAAAGTGATGATATCAGGGAAACGTTCTACTGTTACCCTACGTACATCCGAGCCTACTGTGGAAGGAAAATGAAAAATGCGCTGGTCACTTGTGATGCTGAAGGCGTGGAAACGTGCTGTAAGCTGAGCCAAGGATTCCGCACAATGCTCCTCTTTATCACGACGCGCTCTTAATTGCGGTGCGCAGGGCACACCACGCACCGGCTTTACTGAGACTGGGTGTGGCTGCCGCTGTGGCGGGGCTAACGAGCTGCGTCACCCCGTGCAGCGTTTGTGGCAGCTGCTCAACGTGCTCGAGCCGGCCGAGATGGCTGAGAGGTTCTAGGCACTTCAGTCTGGAACCGCGCGACCGCTAAGGTCGCAGGTTCGAATCCTGCCTCGAGCGTGCATGTGTGGGACGTCCTCAGGTTAGTTAGGTGTAAGTAGTTCTAAGTTCTAGGGGACTGATGACCTCAGATCTTAAGTCTCATAGTGCTCAGAGCCATTTGAAACAACGTGGTGGCCCTGCAGCTGGACAGTCTGTGTCGGTGACAAGTCCGACATTCGAGCAGGGAGGCGCGTGATACACACTGTGCATATTTCTACTCAAAACAGAGAAACAGTTGTCGGTAATCCTCGCCACCACTGTTGTGACTGGTTGTCACAATGACATGATTATTGGAAGTGTAAAACGTAAGAGTTGAAATACATTGACAGTGAAAATCAACACTTATCTTTTGTTGTACAACCGCTTCTTTGTAATGACTATGGGTCAGAGCGCCGGTGTATTAATATACATACGTAGAACCACTCTAACACTTGCGCTGAAACAGACTGTTGTTGGTAGTGCAACTCTAAACACTACCCAGTGGAAACTCTTTTTCGACAGCTATTGAGAGTAAAAGTTCACAAACACAATAGAGGACATTCATGTTAACTTTATCAGCCTAACTGGTTGTCCTTACTCTGTTCTCACCGGACGCAACACTCCTCTACTTGTTTGCAGTGGGCCAGGTGTTGACTGAAACATAGCTGCCGTACAACTGACATCGTGTCTGTTCCAATACAATCAGTCGATGGTGACACGGAGAACTTCTGAGGGCGCGTCTTGCTTTTTCCGTCTCATTAGTGTGGCCAGCGATGCTCCGAAAGCAAGCAGAATCTTTGTGCCGATAGCTGGCGCCAGCGCTATGCCTATCGTCTAACGTATCAGCAACAACTGTACATGTGAGGAAACTGGCGTTGAGAGAAAATTATGACGACATAGAAGTTACGGACTTGAGAAAAATTAAAGGTAACGTTTTATTTCAAGAACTAATGTTCCTTACATCAATGGCTGCTTTGATAATAAATAGTTCTCAGTAAGCTACGACAGAAAGAAAAAAGCCACAACAACATAGTGTGATGATGAAGAAAGTAAGACTCTATCTCATTATGTGTTACAAACTCATTGAGACCTGACTGTTTTCCAGGCACAAAAAGTACAGTACTGGGTATTAAAAATATAACAGCAGGGACAGCAAATAATTCAACTGTACTTTTTGTCCGTGTATAGTGCAGGAGAAGAACATGATTTGGGGATATGCAAGATGCAACAGTAGAACACAGCTTCTGACATCAGCTCTAAACTGGCAGGGTACAGAGCGGAGGGAAACGTGGATGACAGATATGGGTATTTCGTTTCATTCCCCTTCATCTATAGACCAGAGTTCATCATTTGTAACCTCTGGTTAATGGTTTGGCGTCAGTGTCTCGTCGACTTACCATCAAATAATTTCATTCGCTGACTCTTCTGAAGAACGTGCTGACCATGGCAACAGCTGAATGTCATCTATATCGATGTAGGTCATGATACCACGGACCACTTGCAGCCTTGCGCTGTGTAGCTGAAAGATGAAATCACAAGTCTGGCAGGTAGCAAAGCAAGTTTTAGTTCTAACCTAAGGGAATTCATTCTGGATACTCCTTCTATCGCAAGACCGAATTTCTATTTAAACACGTGTATGTGGCACCCCACACCAACACACTGTACGCTGTGCACGTATGAAAATGTCATATGCAATCACGCAAGTTTCGTTCAGCTTGCAGACCGCCACATGTGAAACGTGTATTGTGACAGTATATGTAGATAGTGATTTGTCTGTAAAGGTGATGTGGTGCCACTCCTGTGTTCATCGAAATGCCACCCCTGCTCGGACACCACAGAAATGTCCGCCGTGCTGAGGTCTCGTGGTGATCACTGCGATTGTGGTTCTTGTTTTGATGCAAACGGGCCACGAGCTATGGAGACCCTGCATGGTACCGAGTACTGGCAATCACGATACGCCGACCAGTGCAAGCAGCAGTGTCGTGGATCGATTAGCTGCAGCCCCGTGAGAAAGCGACACCGTCACAGCCAAACTGCGACATCTGCTGGTGGTGAGGTGTCCTTCTTAAACGATCCATAACACGATTTCCTCACACAATAACTGCTACTGAAATGTGATTTCTGAATGACATACTCGCAGCATAATCTTTTCTTGTGCGATGAATGTAGATGACTTTGCTCCGACCTACATTGTGTGCCTGCGCTGAAATGCTGATCATTTGCATATCCAAGCATGTTTTGCGTGTACACTCGACAGACTGGATGTTTATTGCAAGAGGCCTTCGTGGTCATTGTATTGCAGATTCAGTGGACAGCAGCAAACATGCATTTCGTACAAAATTAAATTTCAAAGTACACGGGTGTTATCTACCACAGGTTGTTTTCTCTCAAAGACACTAACCTGTTTACCAAGGAAGATGCGGACTTCATGCCTCTAAAGGTCGGTGGTGAGTTTTTTTTCCAGCCGCCGTGGCCGTTGTGATTGCTGAAGTATGGAATAAACACCCGAAAAAAATCTTTATGTTTCGAGTATAAAAGACTACTCGAATGATTAGAACTGTCTTCCAACTGTACTTTCGTAAAGAACTAAGAAATATAGTAACCAATGCACGGAAAATGTATTGGCCTACAACAAACGTGGCATTGCTAGGGGACTAATATCTTTAAAGGCGTCTATCACTTTAAAACTGATTCTAAGGTATACAGAAGCAACACAAAGCCGTCAATTCGCGATAAAAATTAGCAGTCATTAACGTGGTCCATATGGGTATAGAAAAAATTTCATTTTGTCATCCAACTTTAGTTTGCTTCATGATTTATTTGTTCCAGGAATATGCCTCACAGACTGTGTTTTTGCAAAGGATTTTAGACAAGGTATTGTTCAAACCTACATGAACTCTTTAAATGAATAATGGGTAATTACGAAACTACTAAGTGAGCGGACTACAGTTACGAACGTGAGTCTGGAACAGGTGAATAGAAAATGCATTCAATATTGTGGATGCGTGGAAGGTTATCACAATTCACCTTGTTTTGCAGACGTTATCTATGGATAACAGATTCGCCGAGACTTGGTAGCCCTACTTTGGTTGTATAGAACGACTACTTGCTATTGCTTGTACAACGCGAACATGTTCAAAAGTATCAATGCAGATCTGATAACCGCAGTATTAGTAAGGCAATCCTGGTGGGAGCTGCCAAGTGAAAGGTAACTACAAAACAAAAATGACTGAACTTAGCAAATTAATTAATCCTGGTAGCTGTTTCCAAGTAAAACAAATATCTGTAAGTCCCTCTCTAATTTAATTGAAATGACGTTGTGCAAAACTGAGTGAGAGCTGAACAGAATTACCAGCAGAAAGTTTAAGCCTTCCAAGTATGTATTGCTCGTCATACATTAGTCTCAATACGTTATTCTTTGTAGGTCTGTCCCAAGCAAGGCCATGTCTGTGCTGTCTGTATCAGAGTAGTAATTACATAAAGAAGATTCAAGGAAATACATGTGCACCTAGTCATGGGAATAATATCATCACAGATCTGTCTACAAATTCACAGAAATTGTTATATGCATCAACAAAGGACAAAATGTGTTTATATATTGTGCATCCGAAAACAGTCATATTTCTGTTGCTTTATCTAAAAGCCCAAATAGAAACGGAAGCATGGGCACGCACTGGCATAGACACAAGATAGTGTCTACCAATGGATAGACAAGAGATATTACCATGATTCCAGAAAAATTACCGGTGCTGTTTAAATAAATTTTACAGACTCACCAGTAGCTAAAGATGTGAACACTGACGTCACATACCAACAACCAAAAGAAAGTGAGATTAGCAATACAGAAAAAAATTCAGGTTCTTACATAAATTACAAGTGAAAAACAGTAACGAAATCTACATTTATAACATGATTCTATCAAAGCTTCCACAGAAAGGCGTAGGCTGGTGCACAACATGAAACTAATAAGAAAGTAAACATGGTTCCCAACCTTATGAAACGAAATAAATTCAAAATGTTCAAATGTGTGTGAATTACTGAGGGACCAAACTGTTGAGGTCATCGATCCCTAGACTTACACACTACTTAAACTAACTTATGCTAAGGACAACACACACACACCAATGCCCGAGGGAGGTCTCGAACGTATGGCCAATCTACAAGAAGGGTAATAGGCGTGATTCACAAAAATAGCATCCAATATCACTGTCATCAATTTGTTGTAGAACCTTAGAACATATTCGCAGCTCAAACGTAATGACGTATCTTGAACAGAATGACCGCAATGCCAAGCAGCATGAATTCCGAAAACATCACTCAATGTGCAACACTACTCGCACTTTTCTCGCATGACATGCGCAAAGCATTGGATCAGGGAAGGCAGGTAGATGTATTTCTTGGCTCCCAAAAAGAATTTGCCCTTGTTTTATACCTAAGCTTATTGTCAAATAGGATTTTATGGAGTATAAAGTGAAATTTGTGACTGGGGTAAGGACTTTTTAGATGGGAGGACGCAGCATGTTATCTTGGACGAACAGTGCAACGTTCTCTGGCAGCACGCATCCAAAGTGAAAGTTAAAAGAACATTTCGATGTGTAATGCTCACTGTAAGAAATAATTTCTATGTATTTCTGTTAATTGAATTTCAAAAGAACACTTAATTTTGTCAGGAAAAAGATAATTATGAATTTTGCTATTATAAATGATTACTCAAAGAGTGTGAAATACTATCTGTGGCGGAGGATGTGAAAACCGCCACAGAAGAAACGATATGTAATTAAAAATGACAAAGACTGTACAAGAATTAGTTAAGATATAAACAGGCAATATATCGTAACAGAATCGCTTGTCTTCTGCACGGACTGAATGGGAGAGGAACCCGTGATGTTGCATTAGGCTCTTAGGTAGTCTTCATTTGTCATAAGTCGATGATCGACGCCGTTTGTAGCTGGGATTGTAAAAGGTGCTTCTGTTAAAATATATTTATTTAGTAAAATCTGTTTGTCACAATTACTGCAAAGTTCGCACCGGCCACTACCCATTTTATTTAAGAAATTGCAGCATTTTATCGGATATCGCTGGCGGTGCGGAGCTGCGCCGTGAGCGAGCAGTCTGCAGAAGCGGCAGATTTAAATATACGATCGCAGTAACGACCAGATCCTAAAAAAGGTACAGGTAGAGGTGAAGGAAAGTAATAAAGTGTTCCTTTTCACAGCATTCCAGACGCAGAATAAAAAGAGATGGTAGATTTTATCTTGTGCACTCACAGGTGGATACAAGCTGCAGCTTTTGTAAATTCTCATTCAAAAAAGTGATAAATTCTGAACATATGGTAAAGTGTATTTAAAAGTGGATAATTTTCATGAGAGCTTAGCAATATATAAAAAAAGAAAACATTTTCATATAGTAAAGATAGTCTTATGCTTCAAAGCTAGTCGGGATATATCCAATTAAACAAAAATTCACTGCAACGTGAAAATGTTTGCTAAGTTCGATGGACAATAATATTTTCATTCTTGCAGAAACAGCTTTTCTACTTGAATAAAAGAAAAACTTGAGTCATTATTTTGTAATACTCAAAGAAATTCATTTTTATTAATCTACAACAGAATATTTCATACGTAAAGTAATAATCACATACGGAAAATTTATTGCAACCTTGCATTTCTCATGTCCATCCATGTCTATGTTAAGTTCAATCTCAACGGTTTCGCAATCAAATTAAACGCAAAAAGCAAAGAAAGTTTAAAACCAGACGGTCAACTCCCGAATAATTGAAACAGACAGAACCACACTAAAACAGTCTTCATCAGAAGTAGAAGTAACTTAAGGTTTGCCCAGGGAAGTGTGTTGGGACCCTTGCTGTTCATGTTGTGTGTTAATGACCTTACACATTGTATCAACAGTTATTTCATTCTTTCTTTCACTGGTGCCATGTCCCGCGCTGTCGCAGTCGGCATTGTTAGGCACAGATTTGGCAAGGTTAGTGGAAAGGGGTGGCCGGATGCCCTTGCACCTAGACTTTATGGCTTACCCAAAGTGCATAAACCTGAAATTCCGTTGAGGCCAATTGTCAGCGCTACAGGCGGACCAACACACGAGTCAGCTAGACAGCTTGCCTCATTGCTACAACCTTACGTTGGTAGGACTGACATTCATATTAAAAATTCAGTTCATTTCATTGACAAGTTAAAGGAATCGAGCGTGGGCCCGGATGAGAGCCTCGTCAGTTTTGATATTGTGTCGTTATTTACCATGATTCCGGTAAACTAAACTACATTATGCATAGCGGATATTTTTCCTACCCATATTGTGGCATTATTCCGACACTGCCTCACCACAACCTCCTTTCAAAACAATAATAACTTTTATGAACAGATTGACGGGGCGGCTATGGGCAGTCCTCTTAGCCCTTCTGTGGCTAACTTATTTATGGAGACTTTTGAACAACGATCTTTGCAGACTGCCAGTAAGAGACCAGCCAGATGGTACCGCTATGTCGATGACACGTTCGTAGCATGGACACACGGAGCAGAGGAGTTGGATGCCTTCCTGACACGTTTAAACAGCATTAATCCGAAAATCCAATTTACTATGGAGACGGAAAGGAATGGGCAATTGAATTTCCTGGATGTGTCTGTGATTAAACGACGGGACGGAACGTTGGGCCATAAGGTGTATAGAAAGGCCACACGTACTGATCGTTATCTACGCAGAGATTCAAACCACCACCCCAGACAAAAGAAAGAGGTCTAATGAAAACCAAGGTAGACAGGGCGTACAAAATTTGTGAACTTGTGTATTAAAAAAATGAGATTGAACATCTACGGTCAACTTGCTTGTGATCGATACTAATGCCTTGCTGAATTATTCTTTAGTGTGCACCTGCCATGAAACTAGCATTATTTTGTTGCGGAAAGGTGGATTG
This sequence comes from Schistocerca piceifrons, assembly GCF_021461385.2. Taxonomy (NCBI): domain Eukaryota; kingdom Metazoa; phylum Arthropoda; class Insecta; order Orthoptera; family Acrididae; genus Schistocerca; species Schistocerca piceifrons. The sequence goes on along the minus strand of NC_060138.1, from coordinate 34,003,800 downwards.
GATTCAGCTGAGTGTGGTTTATGTTACTTCAGGTCCTATGTTATCCCTCTTCGGAAGTTTGTTTGGAAAGTTTCTAGACGTCGCAGGGGATGAAATTCGAATCTTACACGGAAATAGCAGAATTATACAGATTAATAGCACTTGAGGGCGGAAATATTAGAAAATTATAACTGTCAAAAAAGATATGAAGAGAAGTGAAAGACCAGGAGGGTAATGTTTGCGGAGGAAAGGAACAATCTGAGTTACATAATAGGCTAGAAGCTACTCCAAGTCAGATTGGAGCGAGTCAGGTTAACGAGCAAGTAAACAGTCGTGTGACAGCTTTGGAATATCTTGAACACAGAGTAGAAGTATTAAAGGTCAACAGACAAAGCAGCATAGCAAGAATCAGAGAAGGTTGATCAACTTTCTACTGCTATAGCCAAACTGGCTGCTGGTGGTAAGTAGAGCTCGGATATCCCAGTGCAGGCCATTGTTTGTGGACTGAGCTAACAGTTTGTCAGGAGGCGCTGGTAGATGCACATGCTGACCACACAGCACACGTCTAACCAGGGTTGAAAGATAAGTCTGAATTAGGATTATTTACAGTAAATGTACAACACGATTTAGGCGTTAAGGTGATAGGGGAGGAACAGGATGAACTAGCTACATAACCTGTCATAGGACTAAATGAAACTGAATTATTAACAGATGTAGAGGTAGCAAACCAAACTTTAGAACGGCGAAGTGACTTCACACTTACAGTCGTTTTGAGACTGCTATTCCAACAAGGAGTAAATCTTCAAAACACGATTTTTTTTTTCCTGAAAACTAACATATGTCTGTTTTTGTTGCTAAATGACCGTCTGTAATGGCCTCAGTGTGAATGGCAATTTAAACACTCGTCTTAGAATCTATAGAATTTATGCAGGGTCAATGCCGACCTCAGTGTGTGATACTTTGGAGGTACCGTATTTTCTGAGTTCAGGTGTCTGGTGTAACGTATTCAGTGTTTTTGCTTATGCCCTGATTTTGTTTATTTGTGTAACTAGACAGCTTGCAAGTCTTGTCCTTTGAGCTTATTTCCTCGTTTTAATTTTAATTTTAATTTTTTATTTATTTATTTATTATTTATTTTTTTTTTTTTTTTGCATGAGTGAGGCCTTAGTTATATGTCTTGATATTTCCTTCCGTATGAGTGGCAATATAGCCAACGGTCTTGCCACGTTGGGTCTCACACAATCAAAAAAATTCAGCACCGTCAGGTCTGGTTAGTATATGGATGGGTTATCTTCTGGATATCCCAGGTGCTATTGGATTTGAGAGACTGATACTTGGTTGTTGCACAATATGAGTTTCGACTACAGTTAAAACATGTGATGAAGAATTTAGTACTCTTGGGGAGTACTATTGATGAGAGGGTGTACAGTAATTTTCTTAATTACAAGGCCAAGTGAGATGATGTACAGTGCTCTTACACATGATTTGATTACAGATGTGGTTACCATATGTCATGCGCGAATAAAATAGAAAGAAACATTCCACATGGGAAAAATATATTAGAGACAAAGATTCTGTGACTTACCAAATGGGTAAGCGCTGGTAGATAGACACAATAAAAAAAAAACACACACACACACACAAAATTTCAAGCTTTCGCAACCCACGGTTGCTTCCTCAGGAAAGAGGGAAGGAGAGGGAACATTTTCTATGTTGTAAGGTTCAGTACATGCTGTGAATGATATGTAGGATGATTTATGACAGTTATGTTTAGTCTTTACGTTATACTTCATTTTATATTTCCTTGAATGAGAGTTATTCTTCTTTGACAGAAAACAGTCCTTATGGAAGATATATGTAGGCATGATGTGACATGTTGTGGATATTTATACTCATCAGAAGTTTCTATTGTAGCTGTCGGGTCCCACAGTTTTCTGGGTGAAGAGATGGCTCTGTTCTAGTATGTTGAAAAGTAAGTTTTGATTGGCAGTGATTGTTTCTTGATCTGTGTCAGATACGATGCGAAAGATGCCTCGTTTGCTCGACATTTGAGCCAGAGTGAGTCCGCTGTGTGGATGAAAGTGAATCTGATGTGCTGTGAGGTTACCACTTGGCACTCAGCGCTTTAGTAGTAACTATGTATATGACGAGTGTAGAAAGCTCTAGATCACTCCTGTCGAGGCAGTGCATTTCGCCCTCCATTTTCTGTGCTGTTTTCTAGTATTATTTTGCACTATGTCTGTGTGAATGTAGATTTATTCAAGCACTGAGTGTTGTCTGAGAGTTGTTTGTAAAGGTTGAATATCTACAAGAAAATGTGTACCTCCACATGATACAAAATGAAATGATTCTCTGGGGTTGAGTCAGGCAAAGTGGGTTGCGTCAAGAGAAGTAATAAGGTCTCGATATGAATTTCGTTTCACTAATGCTTGACTATGTTTTATGATGGTTTCTCCAGATTTTCGTGATGTTTAAGACTGTGCAACAAAGCAAGAAGCAGTAATAATTATGTCCGAGATTAATACTAGTATAATTTTTGTAGCGGGTAGATTTTGCGAACTTTGGTAGCTCATATTTGACGTCCGAGTGAAGACAGTGACGAAACATCGTTTACATTTGCCTGCGTCAGTTAGTGATCATGGCCTTCTTCTGTTGACGTATCCTGTTGTTCCTGTACGTCCATGTAGCATTTGAACCTCTTTGTCAACCTTCCATCTTCTTCTGAGGAACACAGCTTCTCAGTCGCCTCTTGCAACACTCTTTCTTTCTAAAAACATTCGAGTTGTTCCTGAACATTTCTCTTTCACTTAAATGAAATAACTTATTGTGTGCTTCAAGAATTGTAAATTCGTGCAATTTACATCCTTGTATAAGTAAATCATTTCAGTTTTGCTATTAGGAGTTACTAATTGCTTGAAAGTGTAACGTAGTGAAAGAAGTAAGGCAGCTGTGATTTGTCTCCTACGGTTTCCACCGATGAGAAATTACATGTAGAGTTTGAGTGAAGCTAGCCACACTATACCTGAATATACTGCGCAGCCGACTTGATAACATCCATTATTTGTAACCCTTGGCTGTCTTGTGCAATACTACGCAAGGGGAAATTTTGAAGAAATATGGTCTTATTATTTACAACACTACAGACTTCTAATAACTACCTGAGAGTCTGGTAAAGATTAATGTAATAGGAACGTATTCTACAAGCTCGTAATCATAGATCACTGTTGTAGAATTTTACTGCAGAGCAATCCATGTTCATCAATACTGCAGTAGCTCAATGTTCGTTTTAGTTGTTTTTTTTTCAGAGCACATCCCAGAAAGTTAACAAAATCACGGTGCAAGTTGTAACGAACGACAAGGAGGCCACCAACATCCGCGTATCCAAAGGAACGACGCCGTAAAGCTGATGAGTGGGACTCTGGCTGCGGGCGAGTCTGCAGAAGTGACGCAGCTCTGCCGTTTCTGATCTGCGGAGAGTCGAACCCAGGATTAGCTGGCACATAACAGGAGCTGTCTGCGCCGCCTCCCTGGACAACGCGTGCGAAGCTAGTGTCACTACTAACACCAGTGACGACTGCCACGATATATGCAAAAGAAATCTCACCACCAGCTCTTTCTGGTGATGTAATGAAACAGCGGCAACTGCACTCCAAGAAATACTGCACAGCGCTGTCACCATGAATAAAACTAAGAATATCTGGTGGGCCGAAAGGACCTCCTGGGACAGGCTGCACAGTGCGGCGTAGACTCTCCTCAGCTTCCGGTAGCGGTCCGCAAGTGGTCGCCGTTGGCATCTCACTCGCGCTGTAGCTCTCAGACACTGGTTGAGCTGGCGTAAGTCACTCCTCACAAGAAGAACGAGGCCCACATACCTGGCAACAGCGGAAAATGCAATACCACATGAGAATAGTGTTAACATGTGTGTCCATTTCACTTCGTTACTCAGAAATTCCAACTTCACAGCAGCTACAAGTAGCGCGAGATAGCCTGCGTGTGCCACTTTGCTGGAGATCCTCACCGCCGCACTGGAGAAACGGCGCGACCCCAGGATGCCGCTGTCCCGATAAGACAACAGACTGAGGATCCTCTGGTACTTGTGGGTGTTTCCAAACAGGTCTGCTGCGACCGCCATCACCGTGGTGGCGTAATGCGTCGTCACATGGGCTATCAGCCACACAAAGGTGATGGAATCCTTTTTTCTCGCGTACATACCTTGAAACGAGTTTACCACATGTGCAGTTATTACCAGGTTGATGACGAGAACAACAGCTGCGTACAGCGTACCAGCAGGTGTCCTCCGTAGCTCACACTTCTCAGCGTCCACTGTGAACGGCGTCAACCCGAAAACCCTGCAGACTGTGTGGTAAGGTGCTGCAGATCTTAAGAGGTCTCGTCTATTCACCATTTCAACATCGGCTACCACTCCAGGGTGCCTTCGTTAGCTGTGATGAAAGAAAAACGTTCCCCAATTAGAGTAAGCAAGATGCTTGCATTAGAAAGAGAATTAATCTAAAACCATCGACATACAATTGATTAACAGAGCACACTCAGCCTTAAAATAGCACTTGCACGAGAAATGAGTTTCGCTTGACTAATGTTTCCATAAAGCATTTTGAGCACAATGGAGTAAACATAGGCATGATTAAGAAACACCTTCATATTCACCTATGAAACTCCTTGCAAGAATTACTGTTACGAATATCTTTAACGAGTCTTGCTTACACCTCAGAGAGAGACTGAAAGATTTACACATTCTGGGTAAAGCAACAAAATAAATAAAATAGTAAAGAAGGAAAGTTAAGAGGAAATATGGGATCATAGTGGGAACCGTTACAGACGGGAAGTGATGGCTGCCACATGAAGGACTTGTGTCGACAGTCATCAAGGTAAGCCAAGCAAACCTAAATCATCTGGCAGGATAGAACTTCATATCCCGCTTCACCCATACACTAGTTTAGTAAGTCAGATTTTATCGACAATTTTTTTGCCAATATGATATGAGAGTGAACTGAGCTTTTTTGTTATCGTGTTAAGGTAATGCTGCCTTTTACTTTATTTTACTTCTATTTAGGTGTAGTTTTTTTGTTATACGCTTTTTCGTGTAAAGTGGAATAGCAGCCATCGTTTTCTGCTATACTTTTCTATTTAAGTTAGATCTAAAAAGTTAATTTTATTATGGTGTTCATGCGCGATTGTAAATATATTTTTGTGTGAATTCAAATAATGGAATAACAATATGGTAAGAACGGAAGGCTACTCACAACATGAGCAGACATTGAGCTGTGGACATGCACAATGAAAAAACAACCTAAATACTGAGCTTTAGGACAAAGTCCTCCTCCAGGAAAAGAAACCATACACGTGTTCAGACAAGCAAAACTCACACAGGCATGACCAATACCTCTGGGCACTGGGGCCTGACTCATGCCAAGTCGTGCTCCAGCACCCAGAGACAGGGGCCACGTCTGTGTGGGTTGTGCTTGTGTGAATGCGTGTGTGCTTCTCATCTCTGAAGAAGAATTTTGCTCTATAGCTCAGTGTTGTAACAGTCATTTTGGTCGAACCTCTGTATGACCCAACGCCTCCGGATGTGGTGAGTAGTAACCTACCCTTTCCATATTACTTGTAGTTTTGTAGTCAACATGCAGGGTGCCGAAGAGTAAGAGCCAGCTGCCGCCAGAGAAGAAGAAGTAAATATTCCAGAATTCGAATCGACAACAGCTGCCACCATGAGTAACGTAGAAGTAAATATCCTCGGAGTAGTGAAGCAACTTAAATCACTTAATAAAAGCAAGTCTTCTGGTCCACACTGTATACCAATTAGGTTCCTTTCGGAGTATGCTGATGCATTAGATCCATACTTAACAATCATATACAACCGTTCCCTCGACGAAAGATCCGTACCCAAAGACTGGAAAGTTGCTCAGGTCACACCAATATTCAAGAAAGGTAGTAGGAGTAATCCACTAAATTACAGGCCCATATCGCTAAAGTCGATAAGCAGCAGGAGTTTGGAACATATATTGTGTTCGAACATTATGAATTACCTCGAAGAAAACGGTCTATTGACACACAGTTGACATGGGTTTAGAAAACATTGTTCCTATGAAACACAACTAGCTTTTTATTCACATGAAGTGTTGAGTGCTATTGACAAGGGATTTCAGATCGATTCCGTATTTCTGGATTTCCGCAAGGCTTTTGACACTGTGCCACTCAAGTGGCTCGTAGTGAAATTGCGTGCCTGTGGAATATCGTCTCATTTATGTGACTGGATTTGTGATTTTCTGTCAGAGAGGTCACAGTTCGTAGTAATTTACGAAAAGTCATCGGGTAACACAGAAGTGATATATGGCGTTCCCCAAGGTAGTTGGGTTGTTTTGGGGAAGGAGACCAGACAGCTAGGTCATCGGTCTCATCGGATCAGGGAAGGACAGAGAAGGAAGTCGGCCGTGCCCATTTGAAGGAACCATCCCGTCATTTGCCTGGAGTGATTTAGGGAAATCACGGAAAACCTAAATCAGGATGGCCAGACGCGAGATTGAACCGTCGTCCTCCCGAATGCCACAAGGTAGTGTTATAGGCCATTTGCTGTTCCTTATGTATATAAATGATTTGGGAGACAATCTGAGCAGCCGTCATTGGTTGTTTGCAGATGACGCTGTCGTTTATCGACTAATAAAGTCATCAGAAGATCGAAACAAACTGCAAAACGATTTAGAAAAGATATTTGAATGGTGCGAAAAGTGGCAGTTGACCCTAAATAACGAAAAGTGTGAGGTAATCCACATGAGTGCTAATAGGAACTCGTTAAACTTCGGTTACACGATGAATCAGTCTAATCTAAAAGAAGTAAATTGAACTAAATACCAAGGTATTACAATTACGAACAACTTAAACTGGAAGGAACACATAGCAAATGTTATGGGGAAGACTTACCAAAGACTACATTTTATTGGCTGGACACTTAGAAAATGAAACAGACCTACTAAGGAGACTGCCGACACTACGCTTGTCCGTCCTCTTTCAGAATACTGCTGCGCGGTGTGGTATCCTTACCAGATAGGACTGATGGGGTACATCGAACAAGTTCAAAGAAAGGCAGCACGTTTTGTATTATCACAAAATATGGGAGAGAGTGTCACAGAAATGATACAGGATTTGGGCTGGACATCATTTTTTTTAAAAAAGGGCGTTTTTCGTTGCACCGGAACCTTCTCACGAAATTCCAATCACCAACTTTCTCCTCCGAATGCGAAAATATTTTGTTGGTGCCGACCTATATAGGGAGGAACAATCACCACGATAAAATAAGGGAAATCAGAGCTGATAGGGAAATATATAGGTGTTCATTCTTTCCTATACGAGATTGGAATAATAGAGAATTGTGAAGGTGGTTCGATGAACCCTCTGCCAGGCACTTAAATGTGATTAGCAGAGTATCCATGTAGATGTAGATGTAGATGTAGTTGGTCCGCGAGATCGTTCCCAGGCCCCGCCCTTGCAGAAGGCGGCTCGGAGTCCTTCGGACGACGCCAGCCAGGGAGCGAAGGCCGGCTGCCCCCCTCCTCCCCGCCAGAGTGAAGCGCAAGTGTTGGACCCGCCTCGCCACGGCTGTGTCGCGTCTGTACGGCGGAGCGTGGCGGTTGATACAGCGGGTTGGTAGGCCGCCAGTATGCACTACTAGAGGGGGGCCGTGGTTGGCCTTCTATTTAAACAGTCGTTATTCTCTCTAGTTCTAGAGGCGGATAGAACGACGACACATGTGATTGCCTTGAGCCTCTGGGCTCCCTTACATATACTCATTTTCCTATACCTGTGACGTAGTCCCTCTGTAAGGGTGAGTGGTATGTCCCTTAAGAACTAGAAAATCTTGGTTTTCTTGCTCACTTTAGACCCGACGTACAGGTAGTTAGGAGCCGTTGTATTCGTCCTCGTCTCCACAAATGTTTATAGTGTTTGTGAGTGGTTTCATAAACCTGCCACGTGAAACCTTTGCGCAATAACAACATCGCCAGTGCCTGCTACATCGGTCTGCTAACTTCTACCTTCTGGAGATAGCTGTCCTAAATTTTCAAGAATTCCATGAATCCATGACTACATTATTCGTGGCGCAGCATTCCTCATCACTTCCGAGAAGAACTGTCCAAATCTTCAATAACTTGCTCCCACTGAACTACCTCAATCCCCCCAACGCACAGTGTAATGTCCCCACACTCAGCTGCTTCCCACACTTGTATTCCATACTTAACCAAATGCCACATAGCCCTATTATGCCCTTACATACTAAATGAGTGCTTAAAAGTTATTACCTCCAAGGTCAACGCTCGTCAACAAATCCACTGGTAATTGGTGTATTGGCACGTCTAAGCGTGTGCCTGCTTGCATATTACCCAGAAATGCAGAAACACGACACTAATGGCAGCCGAAAAGCTTACTACTAACACACCGTGCTGCTGCTGTTTCGGGAAATGGTGTATAACGCTTCCAGATTTGTTCCCTCGAAAGTCTCTCTTACTGGGACTTTATTAATTTTCCCCACGAGTGCATACGATATGCATTGAGCCTGTTATTAAAACAGGTTAAATTTTGAATTCGGAGCTATTTCCGTTCAGTTACAATAGAATCTGAATCGCCTTCCCAGCTCTCTGCTCACGATAAATTTCGAAATTTCTCTGCCTCTCGTGCTCCAATTCATCTCTTAACGCTCCTTCTCTTAACGCTGCTTTTGTGTTAGTGATAACACGTGTTTCCACGATTTTCTGTACTGTAGTTGTACCCTAATTCAAGTGTTTAAGAAACACACACATTCACTTTTAACCATTGCAAACACAAGCATCTAACCACACATTAATCCTTCCAATGAATTATCGACCATTTTCACTTAACACAGTTACTATCCAAATGACAAATTCGCCTACACTTAGAAAAATTAGATGCTGCAGCTGTGGCATATAGCAGTTCGTGCCCCGACAAATTACAAAATTGACGCCTCAATGGCACTAAATTATCATGCCCATCACTATCCATTAACAAATACATGTAAACAGGGTTCTGTGGTTTCACAAAAGGAGCCCCAAATATGGCGTAGCCGAGCTCACACAATAACCCCTGACACCAAAAGCAAACATCAAAAATAACATAAATATAACTTGGTAGGAATGCAAGTTTAATCAGTTGTTTGCTTTTGGTGTGACAGGGCTGCTTTCATCATTAATTTTTGGTTGGGTCCAGAGTTTAGGAGAAGATGGCTTCATCATGTTCCATTAATTTTCTTTGTTAAACAGATGTTCCGTTTTACCAAGGAATAGGACATTGAATTGATATTTTCGGTGTCTTTCTTGTGAATGACGTTTTTTGCTGAATAACCTTAGCTTTCTTTTGATACACTCTGTTTTGAACACGTTTCTGCCATATACCATTTGTTAGCTTTGCTAATTTGGCCTTTATACTTCCTATTTTTTGTCAAACAGTAAAAATATTTCCTACGTTGACGAAAAATAGCTGATCTAATTAAACTTACAGCTCAAAAAACTCAGTCTGAGAAAAACCATCATAAGAAACATAACGTGATCACAAATTTGCCATTCCCTAGGTCAGTCCTGTAAATTTACACGACCATATCTTTATAAGTTGACGTATGGCAGTTAGAAGCAAATATACATTAGAATATACACAAGGAATTTTCAAAACGATATTTTATCATATCTGAATCTGAATCTTCTTGGCAGATTAAAACTGTGTGCTGGACTGAGACTCGAACTTGGTACCTTTGCCTTTCGTGGCCAAGTTTTCTACCATCTCAGCTAGTTCTATAAGGCTCGCAGAAGAGTTTCTGTGAAGTTTGGAAGGTAGGAGGCGAGGTACTGTCTAAATTGAAGCTGTGAGGGCTGGTCGTAAAGTCGTGCGTGGGTAGCTCAGATTGTAGAGCACTTGCCCGCGAAAGGCAAAGCTCCCGAGTTCGAGTCTCGGTCCGGCACACAGGTTTAATCTGCCATGAAGTTTCATATCAGCGCACACTCCGCTGCAGAGTGAAAATCTCATTCTGGAAACACCTGAATATCACTGTCATGAAATTATCTTCATTGGCTCAAAGTTAAAACAACAAGTTCAATAACAGTATACAGTGCTTGTCAGTTACACCTACCAACGAAAAAGGATTTGTGTTAAATATTTTACAAGAAATAGAAAGTTTCATATATATGACGAAACATCCACACAGTATTTCCAACGAACAGATCTAGCCAAAAAAAATTCATTGTAAATTTCATCAGTGTAACTCTAAACGTTTCATGTTGAAACACATTCCCTTCTTTAGATAAATTATTAACATAAACAACCTTATTTAGGAGTGAAATTATATAGTCTGTGACATAGCAAAGTTAATCATTATCTTTTTATGTAAAGCACACTGTCATTGAAAACTACACAATCTCCAACTCTATGTGCTGATTAACACTGGCACATAACCAGTTTAGATTATATACGTTACTGGCTAATTCTCTGACATGTGCTAAGAAGTCTGTATATGTAAGATGTGTGAAAATACAGTTTTCACGTTAAGTAATAAGAAACACTACCACTCGACGTAAATCTGGAAAGATATTTTGTCATCTTTAATGCCAGTCGCGCTAATGATGTACAGTTGTACTTGTTCTTTTCGCAGCAATGTGTAAATAAAGAAATTCTTGATTGTTCAGTTTATAACCCCAATGCCAACAGCCTGATGCCACGTACCTTTCGTAATGCAGCACAAAAGCTCGTTTTCCCGGTTCAGTTTTAATAACCACCATCTCCCAATGTAGTCTCAGAGACCTACCTATATTTTAAACTCTAATGCAACACACTCGTCACATCACAAGTGGAAGCACAAAATTATTCTCTTCCTGCAGAACTTAAATATTACATACCTCCTAGTTCTTAGATACTAAAAATTAGTTCCTTCCCTCATCTGCACGGAAAAACGTTTTTCTTCTAACTTTATTGCCAGTGCTGTCCTGATCATGATTCCTTACTTATAGCCACGAGCAGTCCCCACTATCAGCAGCTTGATTCATAACATAAATGACTTGAATTACTAGATGGAAAACTGCAGGTGCACAAATTTTGAATGCAATACAAAATTATTCTCGCTTCTGAGTAATACACATACCCCAAAGACGTTTAAGCAGTATAAAAAATCAAAGGATCCTGAGTGAGAATTGATGGAAAACCTTACAGGTTGGTAGATTTATCGCTTTCGAGCTCAAACAATTTCTACATCTAAGGAACTTTGTGGCTAGGAAAAGATTTTAACAGTGTTAGATGGGAATCGGTTAAGAGTCCATGAATTCTGCTGCAAGCGCAGAATATAGTAACCGGGAAACTGACAAAGCAAGTGCCTTACATAGAGCTCCATCGACATTAGCTAATTTTTTGACCTGAAAGTAATCTTTTATTATCAAGTGAAGAACGATTCACATAAAGTCCGTCCATATCTTAATACATTCTGAAGATAAAATACGGTTTCTGTCGGCATGATCCCCTGCTTTGTACTATAAAAGTCAGATGAATTCGTACTGGTATTCCCACCTCGATGTTTCTCTCATTAAGCGTTTGGATCTTACGACGTCTAACACTGTCAGTAGAGAACAATATATCTATGATGATCTGTTTACTTGACGGTCAGTTGGTCCAATCCAAATCCTGATATTCACAAACAAAAAAATTCAGTTTTGATTGTGTCACGTAATAAAATTTTCGCTAAAAAAGTTCGACATAAAACCACCATTTCTGACGCTGACTGAATGTAGCAGCACATAAACATACATCACAGTACCAACTATATTGGCATAATAACATCAGGAAACTGGTACAGGGAAAATGTCATGTCAATACTACACATGTGGACTAGAAAAAAGTTTGAAAAACAGAATATAAAATGTGTAAAGTAATGGTGGTCCTTACTACCAAGCTCTTTTTAAGTCCTACCACTTTTGTTAGAGGTTAAAAAGTTCCGCAATACCTAAAACTCATGACATTATTTTAAGTCCAGTTGATGCTAAGTCTTTCCAGTATACTAAAATTATTACAAGTCCAAAAACTCGCTGATTCATGGAAATGTATGTTTCTGTGTTGCATCTGCCCGACTCGAAAGTATTCTTAAAACTTCAAAATACTTACATACTCAGAAAAACTTTGAAAATGTCAAACTTAGAAGAATTATTGCAAGTTCTAAATGCACATGATTTGTTCCTTACAAATTTGCTACGTTTTCTGCCATCAATGCTCTGGTAATTTCACAAGTCCATAAACTTTTACTTGGAAGATTACAAACAATTCAGATCTCGACTTTCTCACCGCTCACATACACATACGTCTGTACTGCTCCAGATCTCCTGAACGACTGTTGTAGACCGAGATAGCCAAAGACTGTTGAAGCCTTTAGACCGTTATTCCAAAAGACCTCATACAATGTTTTCCTTACAGTTTACCAAACATATAATATAGTTCATATATATATAGGGTGGTCCATTGATCGTGACCGGGCTCACGAAATAAGCGTCAAACGAAAAAACTACAAAGAACGAAACTTGTCTAGCTTGAAGGGGGAAACCAGATGGCGCTATGGTTGGCTCGCTAGATGGCGCTGTCATAGTTAAAACGGATATCCACTGCGTTTTTTTTAAATAGGAACCCACATTTTTTATTACATATTCGTGTAGTACGTAAAGAAATATGAATGTTTTAGTTGGACCACATTTTTCGCTTTGTTATAGATGGCGCTGTAATAGTCACAAACACATGCTCAAAATTTTAGACGAACAGTTGGTAACAGGTAGGTTTTCTAAATTAAAATACACAACATAGGTACGTTTCAAAATTTTATTTCGGTTGTTCCAATGTGATACATGTACCTTTGTGAACTTATCATTTCTGAGAACGCATGCAGTTACAATGTGATTACCTGTAAATACCACATTAATGCAATAAACGCTCAAAATGATGTCCGTCAACCTCAATACATTTGGCAATACGTGTAACGACATTCCTCTCAACAGCGAGTAGTTCGCCTTCCTTAATGTTCGCACATGCACTGACAATGCGCTGACGCATGTTGTCAGGCGTTGTCGGTGGATCACGATAGCAAATATCTTCAACTTTCCCCACAGAAAGAAATCCGGGGACGTCAGATCCGGTGAACGTGCGGGCCACGGTATGGTGCTTCGACGACCAATCCACCTGTCATGATATATGCTATTCAATACCGCTTCAACCGCACGCGAGTTATGTGCCGGACATCCATCATGTTGGAAGTACATCGCCATTCTGTCGTGCAATGAAACATCTTGTAGTAACATCGGTAGAACATTACGTAGGAAATCGATAAAATGGGGGCCAATTATCTTTCCTCCCATAATGCCGCACCCTACATTAACCCGCCCAGGTCGCTGATGTTCCACTTGTCGCAGCCCTCATGGATTTTCCGTTGCCCAATAGTGCATATTATGCCGGTTTGCGTTACCTCTGTTGGTGAATGACGCTTCGTCGCTAAATAGAACGCGTGCAAAAAATCTGTCATCGTCCCGTAACTTCTCTTGTGCCCAGTGGCACGCCCAGGTCGCTGATGTTCCACTTGTCGCAGCCCTCATGGATTTTCCGTTGCCCAATAGTGCATATTATGCCGGTTTGCGTTACCTCTGTTGGTGAATGACGCTTCGTCGCTAAATAGAACGCGTGCAAAAAATCTGTCATCGTCCCGTAACTTCTCTTGTGCCCAGTGGCAGAACTGTACACGACGTTCAAAGTCGTCGCCATGCAATTCCTGGTGCATAGAAATATGGTACGGGTGCAATCGATGTTCATGTAGCATTCTCAACACCGACGTTTTTGAGATTCCCGATTTTCGCGTAGTTTGTCTGTTACCGATGCGCGGATTAGCTGCAACAGCAGCTAAAACACCCACTTGGGCATCAGCATTTGTTGCTGGTGGTGGTTGATTTTGTGTTAGCAGAAGAGCCAACACCGTGTTACGAGTGGAGGCCGAAGTGCACGCGTTTTAGCTCACGCAGGCTGGCGTGAGGAGGGAAGAACTATACTGACTTGAGGTCTGGAACATGACAATGAATGAGAATTCAGTAAGCGGACGTAATTAGTTTGATACTTAACTTTAATCCATTAATGATGAACGTCGCTCTTGACGGTACTTGATTGACAATATTATCTGTTTAGAATACATTCTTGAAGTCATTAGTAGTAACTGAGTATGGCGTCTTGCTAGGTCGTAGCAAATGACGTAGCTGAAGGCTATGGTAAACTGTCGTCTCTGCAAATGAGAGCGTATGTAGGCAGTGAACCATCGCTAGCAAAGTCGGCTGTACAACTGGGGCGAGTGCTAGGGAGTCTCTCTAGACTAGACCTGGCGTGTGGCGGCACGAGGTCTGCAATCACTGATAGTGGCGACACGCGGGTCCGACGTATACTAACGCACCGCGGCCGATTTAAAGTTGACGTTTCACGTGTGGCTGAACACTTCCTGTTTCCTTAAATAACGTAACTATCCGGCGAACGGTCCGGACACTTGGATGATGTCGTCCAGGATACCGAGCAGGATACATAGCACACGTCAGTTGGGCATTTTGATCACAATAGCCATACATTAACACGATATCGACCTTTTCCGCAATTGGCAAACGGTCCATTTTAACACGGGTAATGTATCACGAAGCAAATACCGTCCACTCTGGCGGAATGTTACGTGATACCACGTACTTACATGTTTGTGACTATTACAGCGCCATCTATGACAAAGAGAAAAAAGTAGTCCAACTAAAGCATTCATAATTCTTTACGTACTACACGAATATGTAATAAAAAATTGGGGTTCGTATTTTAAAAAAACGCAGTTGATATCCGTTTGACCTATGGCAGCGCTATCTAGCGGGCCAACTATAGCGCCATCTGGTTTCCCCTTTCATGCTAGACGAGTTTCGTTGTTTGCAGTTTTTTCGTTTGATGCATATTTCATGAGATATTTGGCCCGGTCACTATCAATGGACCACCCTGTATATATGACGTACCATACAGGGCTTAACTTTTGTCACCTTTAAGATAATGTACTAAGTTTTTTCTTGAGTCTTCTAGATTTCTCATAAACTACAGTATTGTCAATGTAATCGTTAGTTTTAGATGTTTTACTGTGTGAAAATTATAAATATATAGGATTTAATATATTTGC
Source organism: Schistocerca piceifrons (assembly GCF_021461385.2). Classification (NCBI taxonomy): domain Eukaryota; kingdom Metazoa; phylum Arthropoda; class Insecta; order Orthoptera; family Acrididae; genus Schistocerca; species Schistocerca piceifrons. The sequence continues at coordinate 33,988,604 of NC_060138.1, read as the reverse complement.
ACATAAATACAGTAGCCTAATTTATTACGATCCGACTACTTTCCTCACTTTATTACTTGTTTTGTGTACAACTGACTGTTTTATATTCTGTCATATAGTTTAAATTATCTTGTATGTGGAAGAATTCTGTTTATATTTTCTGATTGAGCTCTCCAGGCTCTATCCATTGGGACATAGTTCATTCATCTCGCCTAAGGCATTGATATGATATGAGAGTATTAATTTTTAAATTTCATATTATTTGCAAAACCTAGATAATTCATAAATCAGAAACTACTTGCCTGCTTGAAGGCATGTTTACAAGCAGACATCGGACTTTCCCCTATGTTTAGTTATGTTACAGCTTTCTTGGATTGGGTTTTACGAGATATTGGTCTATTTGGTAAGTATAATAGTCTTTCGTATCCAGCGCGGTGGCTAATGTCACGTTCCTCTCCAGTGACCAAGTGTACCTGGGTTTTGCCAGTCTACCACTTTACCTGCTCCCTGAAACAGCAAGGGCCTCCCATTGTCGAGCATACCACGCATGACATTGGATATGAACCTGTTGATCCTATCAGTTCCATAGTCTCATGACTGTCGAGGGACTCCGATTGACGCAAACAGCAGTGTTGTGGAGCAATAAGATGCAGTCTTGATAAACCCAGATTCTGATGCTGTCGACATCCGGCAGGTAATGTTATATCTTAAACGAGGCACATCTCAGCAATCTTAGAAACAACTAACGTGGAAATACAGTTTTTGAACAAGAGACACCATGCTTGTTCTTCAGTTACATTCAATCTGTAGATGGCATTATTCCTATCCACGTTGTGCGTTTGCGCTGATATGCAAACCATCTGCATCTAAAATCATGTAGTGCACTTCAGTTAATTTGCCGTTTATTGCATGATGCCTTCGAGGTTAAAGTCCTATAGCTTTAATGACCATTGGTGTAGATTTGTTTCTTCCGTACTAAATTACAAACTAAATGGATGGGGATTACTGAAGCCACTGATTCGTAGTATAGTAATTGTAGCAATTATTTTGATTTGAATTATTTAGTTGAGTTATTAAGTCAGTTTTTTGAAATTTACAAGTTTATTAACATAATAAAATAACGTACTTATTTTCAAGGAAAGTAAAGTCTTCAGAATAACAAGTAGGTTTTTCAGTGTTTTGTTTTTAACGGTAGAAGTATATGTTTCAGACTACAGCGATATCTGCTGTTCTGTTAGCTCTCCCTCAGTCAGAATCTCGGTTACATTTATGTTTGGTGTTGAAAAGTATCATTTGTGAAAGTTTCGTTTCGTAGAAGTTACGAATAAAACAGAATCAAAAGTAACCTCTGATTCAGCTTCGTTATTTAAGGATTTTAGTATGTGCAAGTATTGAAGTGTTACGATCTTACATTTGAGGCTGACTGGTTTCAAAATACTAGACTGCACTTATTATAATTTTGAACTCAAGCTCAATTCAACAGCAGTTAAACGATTTTCATGAGAAAGTTAACTTCCGATCGCAGCACACAGCGATCGGTCGTTTATTTGAGGAATTTGACCGACTACATTGTAACAACCTCTGTGACTTTCTGCTTGTAATCTGACGTGAAAACTTGATTACGACGAATATAAAGTGTCAAGACATTTGTTTTCAATTCTGAGTGCTTGCAATTAATTATAATTAAAAACAAGTAGTACTTGTTCATCGAATTAGACAGAGCTTGCTTAATAACGTGTTCTGAATAAACCGTTTACGACGGTATCAAGCTACGTTACATCTGCTGTTACTGTTTCAAGAGATTTTAATGAAGTTTTTGACTCGTCCTGCCGGCTTTAAATAAAGATAAACTGAACAGGCCCTGTGTATCAAAGGCATCGTCACCCGACATCTTAATAAACTATATTTTAGCATTCACGCAAAAATACGAAAAGAAGGAGGACCTACATTACTCGTCATACAGTATTATTATCTACGAAGGCACTAACCTGCTTCCCAAGAGCACGTAGTCCATTTGCCTCACCAGTTACGGGCTGAGAGTTTTCACTGAGCCTTCCTCGGCATTTGTGGTTGCGCTGAGAGTTTTCACTGAGACTTCCTCGGCATTTATGGTCGCTGGTATAACATCTGGGAGGTGACTGACAAGTGTGTTGCGACTGCGAGGAACGACGCAGAAAGAAGGTTTGAGTTGTCTCTCAATAGTACGTTCATAATGCAAGAGAAACACATTGATTAAAACATGAAAAATGAAGTGGTCTGAAACTGACGTAGTGTAGGAAGGAAGTAATATTTTAAGGAAGTAATATTTCTTAAGGTGGCTGTCATTTTAATAGCCACCGCAGGAACCGTCAAGTCAATACAGAAGAATAAAAGCCACACGTATTTTTTTTCTGCTCCATAAATTTTTGTTTGCCCATTACAACATTTCGTATTTTCCCAAAGACTTTGGAGTCAATGTTACATTTTATCGTGCTTCGTACAATCGGAATTATCCGATGATTATGTTACACTACGTAGGCTCATATTCATCTTACGAGAGAAACACACAGGGGCAGAGAAGTAACAGGGAGGGAGTTATCACTTTGAATGGAAGCAGTGACAACCTGTTTCTGGGTCACACAGCAGGAGCGACGAATGTTGCGGCAGTTTTTTTATTATTATTTACCTGTTGACTATTTTTAATCAGTTATTTTAGCTCTAAGATACCACATACGTAGCATATGAAAATTTTCATACAACCCATAATATATTAAGATACATAATGAAACAAGATCCCACTCTTTATCGCAAAACAGCAAAAGGTCACCTGGGCACAGCTGCAATATGTCTAGGCATGGGCCTCCAAGGGCAACAAGAAATTTTTTACGTTTATATAGTATAATTATTGACATATTTAAAACGCTGCCAAATTATAGTCATTAAGAAGTATACTACTGTTCATAAGTCAGATGTTTAGCACAATATGTAAATATTAATTCGTTTATAAAGTGATGTTGAAGATGTTTTTCAATGGGAAATTGATTCATTAACTAATCAGGATATTTTTGGGGAGGGGGGAGGGACAGTAGCAAGTTAATTATGTAAAAATAAAATATGTAGGATCTGAGAGAAACAAAGAGGATAAGATAAATTACTTGTTATGGAAACAAATTAGCATACTAACTATGGATTGTTCCTGTGACAATCAACCAGGTGTAGGACCCAGATAGCACGCAACGTGCTAGTATACTAAAGTAGTCTTCCCTTTCGTTACACAACAGATTCCCAAATGTAGAGTTTTGCAGTACTTAACGTCACTGCTGTATTGAGTAATTTAATATCTCGTTGAAGCAGACATATTTTAAAGGGAAATTTTCTATTGTTTCTGTGCAGGTTCACAACAATTACTACTTTGTTCTGTATTTACCAAAGCTCTTTGCCTTACAGAATGACATTACCGATTTCAAAGATCTGTCTGAGAATAACAATACTTACTTGTAATATTTCTCTCTTGACCTTCGAAACCTGCCGTGCTCGTGCGTAAACGTTACTGGCAATGTCGATATCTTCTTGGGGCTCCATCCGTGAAGCTTCGTCGAAATACCGCGACATTTTGATGAATGTCACTCCCATCACCTTGTCGCGAAATGTCGAGATTGCGTGGGTGTCCAATATACGTGATGTAACGGATATAAAGGCTGTGGTACCTTGATAAGTACGCCCTTGAAGGTATTGGTTGTTTTCTCTCCATCGTACAGTATTCTCAAAAAGACGTCTCAAACTTTACGAACTGATGTTTCCTTCACTGTCTTAACAACACCACTAAGTTGAATGCACACTTCAGTGCAGACTAACCATTTTACGTCCACGTGTCCACACTTCAAAATCTGACCTGCTGCCCAGGGGAAATGGTATTAATGGTTTCCTCTTGCCACACATACTTGGAGAGGCTAACCAAACTAAAAGCGTAAAATGCTAAAATTATGAGTCTGCTGATGACGTGAATACTGACGTAATGTCGTCCATACCACCGCCCTCAAGCAACAACAGGATTACCTGCACTTACAGCCGCTACACCCTGTATACACCAGAGTGGTGGCCGACTCTCCCCAGGTGTGCCGTGTGGTGGCGGGCGCGGACCACCACTGGACCTTCGGTGCTTCCAGTCTTGATCCCGAACTCGCGAAGCGTCAACTGCCGGTTGTGGACTCGGCTAAGGCTACCAACACAGGGTCCCCTGCCAAACTTAGCTGATGGTCCTTGCCTATCGACGAGACCGTCATGGAGCTTAATCTCGCTAAATTCGTTAATAATGCTCTCCCGAAATTCACTAGCTCGGACAACATGTTTGCTTTCTCAAATTGTAACGTAAGCTCTCGTTGAGGCTGAGTTTAGCAAGTGCTTATTTGTCTTTATACTCCAGACGTACGCATCTAATGTGTTCCAGCCACCGTTACGAGATGCTGAGTGCTGTGCTGCGTTTCCCCGAACTGTTGGCAGCGACATTTTTGAGGAATGTCATATAAATCCGGCATTCGTAAGTGAATTATGTCCTCTACCGACCTAAACATACTTTTCGTTTTTTATATTGATCGAAAAACGGCCATTTTTTCCCCCAGAGTTTCTCCCAGTTTTTGATTACAGAGTCCCAACACAGGGAATAAAGGCACGTTTCTGTTCCTCTTTCCCTTCCTCTTATTTTTGGATTGCTGTATCACTCAGTGCACGTCAGTCTGCCCTTCGCTGTACTATTTTCTTGGCAGCATACAGTCTAAGCTTTTGCAGAGCATCTCTGCGCCAGTGATGTCGGCTCGTTGCATAAAGGTACAGATCTGAGTGGGTCTATTTTCCGTAAGCTGCATGTTCTAGGAGACCATCTGTATTACCTATTATCAGCATGTCCAAAACGGGAAGACGTCTCTTATGTTCTAGCTCCATTGTCAACTCTATGTTTCCGTGGACGCTGTTCAGGCGATCCAGTAACTCAGCCAAGGCCTCTCTGCCATGTTCCCACAGGACGAATGGACATCCACGTAGATTATTGGCTCTTTATTTGGAACAGTTTGCGATGAAAGTTATATCTACCGTCGATCTAAAGTGTATGAAACCACCAAGGGGAAATGGTTCATTTATTAGCCCGTTCACTACCATGAGCTTACACCAAGTGCGAAAACTATACTGCTGGATATTAAAAATAGAGTAACACAAAGGACAGGAAAATATTCGGTTCTGTTTATAGTGCGACACTGCGTATACCGTACGGCAGAGGAAAACCTGATTAAATTTTTTCATTGTCTGAGGACAGACAGAGTGCAGCATAGCTTCAGTACGGCGCTTGTACTCAGCTACACCACTGCCGATTATGGTAATATTGAGTGCTGTTTGGCCACGCAGCAGAACTGGAGCCATGTGCATACCAGTCAGTAAGTCTGAAAGTTATTTGCTGTGAATAGATCGTTCTCACCTAAAAAGATTACAGCATAATCAGCAGCAACAGCACAGCATGAAGAAACCGCGCCAGCGGAAATATGCTAAAGTAAAACTAAACTACTGGGACAAATATTGGGATGATTTCCTAATACTAAAAAATCTTGTTACTTCAAATGAAAATTATAATTCGTTCATTATGATGACAATGCTCTATTTTAAACTTGTATTTCACAAGAACAAAAAAACTGTCAGGAAACCAGAAGCTTTACATTCTTCGCAAAACTCATATGATTCAATCCTTTTACTCTTACGCAAATTGAAACGAATTAAACGGAAGTCACCTAAACTTATTCCATGTCCGACACGCGGCTACTCTCCGCTCTATGACTGAGCCAAAGATTCATAAATTCAGAGATGCCGCTGTTACTGTCGCGAGTCAGCTATTACACACATGTGCTTCACTCCCGTAACATGAAATTTCCACTCATTCTGAAACCATCCGCAAATAAATGTCCAGCCCACCTATAAAAGTCCATCTTTTAAGTGATGGAAATGTGAAATAAACATTAATTTATTTATTCCATTAGTTACAGAATTTGTGTTTTTGCCATCAGCAGCGTGCGTCAGACGTCGGCCTCGGAGTCTTAGTAACGTGGTGAACTCAGTAAGCAGCCTGCACAGACTCGACAGTTGACACCAGTGGCAGGCTGAAGTGAGGTGTCACGGTGTCAGTACTTGGGCAGGCGGAGAACTGCCAAGTCAGGCCCCTGGGCCGCGTTCACGCTCCTCTGGAGGCGAGGAGAAGAAGGCACGATGCTGTGAGTGTGCTGAGGTATCCCAGTGTGGACAGGAGCGACAATGGCCTGCAGAACTAGAGTGTGTCGCCACAAGACAGCGGAAGACGGCGTGCAATAGGGGTGCAACGTCTCTCCGGAGTGAGCCAGTGAGTGCTCCCCAGGCTGCAGGCAACAGTTCGACACTCTGCAGCATCAAGCCTAGGTCCTGCTAGTAGCAGCTGGTTGGAGGCCACGTCTAGCAGCGGCAGCTAGATGAACCATACCATGACGGTGAGTGGCATGGAGCATTTCTCCAACTCTGCTGGCAGTGGCTGATACTGCCTGGCCAAAATTATCTGGGATTTTATCCAAGAAAGGTTCGCTGAGCCAGCATATCTTGTCAGACAGGACAGATAATAGCCAAGTTTTGGGCTAGGACATGTGCTAACTCTCGTAAGCGTTATTACAGCCTGGCTCCTTTACTTCTGCTGTGTCATCAGTGTTTGGCCGTGGTGGAAGCAATGAGCAGTAACTTTATATATAACAACGCCTGGATTGTGATTTTTGCTTCGTTAGCCCAGGCCATCCAAAGCTTCCAGCCACAGAAAGTCTAAGCGCCCTCCTCTCTCCTGCTATTCTGAACCTTCCTGTGTCAAGGAATGATAACGACAGACATTATCTCTCCCATAAAAAGAACAAAGAAACCGTGGCACAAAAAAGTGTGATATTTAGAACATTGAGCTTCCACCTCTGGCGGTAACAATGGCTCTAAACACGCGGGGTATGGAGTCGAAAAAGAGTTTGATACAGGAATGGTTACGACATATCATTGTGCTTCTACGCTGTCCTGGACTTCAATAACATAGTGGTTGGTTACTGCTGACGGAATTCCAGTGTCTAGGGAACTTATTACTAGATAATTTCACTGGATGACACATTTGCAGATTATGGTAAGCTGGGTAAGGGTCGAATATCAACAGTGTCAAGGCAGGTCATGACGGGACTGGTAGCCTGTGGCTTCGCAGTGTCTTGTTTCTGCATGATGTAATGGGGCCACCGGCCCGAGCAAAAGCATAATAATTATTCTTCATCTCATCGACGATGCTAACCAGAAATTATCGTGTAGGGTATCTAGCAACATCCCATAACAATACGCCGTGTGCTGCGTCCAGTGACAGTATCGTCTTCATTACAGAGCCTTCCACACTCGGATACGTCTCTCGTGACAGTTTATGCGGAATAGAGAGTCGTCTGGAGAGATGCCGTGGTGCCACTCTTGTCTCCATACGTCTGCTGGTGAGCCTCCCTCTGCTCCTTCAAGAATGGTCGCCGTGCTGATATTCAGTGGTAATCCACACCTCGTCGCACTGTGCTTGCTGCGAGAAAGCAATCATTTCCTGACTCAAGGTAACTAATGTTACTATACGATGTTGTAGGGACGAGACGGTTCTCTCGGAATCTAGTTGCCTGTGACCATTGAGATCCGTGGTGTTGAGTATAGCCCTTCCGAAACTATCAGTTTCATATTTACCCGGCAGTCGTTCGATGCCAATCGACGCGTGCAGCAACATTGCGGAATGATAGACTGCAGACCCGATAGGTTACGATACTGCTGCAGTCGAACTCCAAAATTTGTTGGTCCTTCTAAAATAACTTACGACAACCAACATTCAAAGGCAATTTATGAATGAGAAATGCGCTATGTAACCTTTCCTTGCATACAGGATGTAGATGCCCTTAGTTTTCCCTATTCTGGGTGGTTCTGCTGAAAGGATAACTAGTTGCATAGCCAAGTCTGTGGTACAAGTACACTTCATGCCAAATGGTCGTTTATTGCATGCCATCTTCATGTTCGTGTTGTTTCAATTTTAATGTGCAGCAGTGTACAAACATTTCTTATGTATTAAAATTATAAAATAAATAAAATAAAATAAAATAAAATATTAATTATTAATTATGTATGATAGTGATTGGATGTAATTAATATTTGCTTATCTGGAACGTGGACGTTTAATTATTCGGTATCAGACGCTTGACAATGGCTTTTTCGTAAATGTAATGTTATTCGTAGTTGACCGTGAAATAAGACTCAAATAATCGGACTTCGTATTTAAATCGTTTCCAAAGACTGCTGCGGTAGGTGCGGACTCAAATCTAAATCTCAATATTAGAATAATTTGCCAGCCAAGTCAATACGTCGTACAGAGGTGACTGTCTACTAAACATAAAAAGTTTACACAGTTAGTTAAATCAGATATATTCAACGAATAAGCCTACAGTTAAATAATTCTACTTACTTTCATAAATATAAATTCTTTACAGAATCGAGTGCCTAGTAAGATTGCAACTCGCAGTGTTCTTATATAACATCAAATAGGGCGGTGTGCCAGTCAATAAAATATACGTGCTTCCCGCACCAGTTGTTGTACAAGACCTCTCCTTCTTAATGAAACATAAGAGTATCGTAATTGTGTTTTGTTTTATCAGCGACACAGCGCTGCAGTTCCGTGCCATAGGCTTTATTTATTTGTCACAGATTAATTATTTAATTAAGATTTCGCGTTTCCGAGGAAACTCACGCACGGCATGCAAATGTGCCTTTATAAAATTCAACGCGAACGGGTGCCATTATTGTCATACATTCGTCTGTCTGAAAGATACTAACCTGTTTAACCGAAAAAAAAAGAAAAAGAAAAATGCTTGGATGACTAGAGCTATGTCTCAGCAGCTGTACAAACTTAAACAACAAGGAAAAGGGAATAAATTTATGGACAAGGGATTGGCCTGAGACAGACGTGGCGGTGGTAGGTGGTCATTTGTGTACAAGCGACAGCCATTTTAATATCCTGTCTAAGTAACATGGAATCGATACCGACTATCTTTCCAATTCAGAATAAAACACATTAACGGTTAATGTGATGAAAGGGAATTCAGACGTATGCCAAAAAATTACATTTTATCTTATAGATTTTCTTAACTTCACAATTTATTTGTTTGTGAAATTTCTGCAGATCATTTTGTTCAAGCCTACCAGAGATCCTCGATATTAATGACCAATTATTTAATAAACTGCGAGTGGTTGGGTTCAGAAAAAAGTCACTACAGAAAGAAAGTTGCTCAAGGAAACAGAAACTGCTTACGGCATTGTGGACGTATGAAAGGGCACAACAGAACCCCTTCTTGTGTACAGGCTATTTCTCGTTAACTGACTGGCGGAGGGATGGCACTTTGGATGCGAGCAGTTAGAATTTGTTATTGCGTAGTACGACTAGAACGCATTCATAAGTATTCATACGAACCTACAAACTGAATTATTATTTACACAATCTTGACAGGAGCTGCTAAGTGAGAAGCAACTACCTAGAATAATGACTTAATGAAGTAACTCTGTTAATACTGATGGTTCTTCCAGACGCATGCATATTAACCTACTAAATGAATTATTAGTTAGACAATACTGACAGAAGTTTCTCAGTGATAGGCATCTACGAAAACTGATTGAACTTAGTAACTGAATTAATACTGGTGCTTGTTGCCAAGTGAATGCCGTATCTTAAGTTTACCGAGTTAATCATTGAATTTCTGCTCTGATAAACAGACTGGAGGCTAAACAGGCCAATCGAAAGCTTAGTCCGGTTCGAATCCTGCTCGGGCATGGATGTGTGTGATGTCTTTAGGTTAGTTAGGTTTAAGTAGTTCTAAGTTCTAGGGGACTGATGACCACAGCAGTTAAGTCCCATAGTGCTCAGAGCCATTTGAACTTACTTGTAATTTTTCTCTCTTGACCTTTTAAGGGGGGCAGGACGACAAACGGGCTGACTTGCAGCTGGAGGACACCACAGGATATTTTAATTTCCACTGTCTATACTTTTACAAGTAAATTCATAAAACTTTATCAGCATGACCAGGAAGGATTCGGGATTCACTCTCATAGCAGTGGAAGTTCAAAAACATTACAAAATAAAAGTTTTTTACGTGTGAAATTTCATCATTTTTTATCTTATTTTTGGCTGCATTTGTTGCTATAGGTACACTTTCCTTCATAAGTAAGAGAGATTCTTCGATGAATTCTGCACGGCATGCAAACCATACTTACAGGTGTATGGAATTCTAGAATTTATTTAATTTACGAAGAAATGATTGAGCTGTTACATTTCAAACGTCATGTTTAGAAAAATCTAAAATTGTTAGTTATCTCAATTTCAACCACAGTTTTCAATAGATTTGGAAACTTCTCGAGTTTCATACAACTGTAAGTATGGTATTTTATGCTGCTCAAAATTCATCGAAGAATCTCTCTTACTAATGTGAGAAAAGTGTACCTATAGCAACAAATGCAGCCAATAGTAAGTGAAAAAAATGATGAAATTCCACACGTAAAAAAATTTATTTTGTTGTGTTTTTGAACTTCCTCTGCTTTGAGTGTGAATCCTGGATCCTTTCTCTTCATGCTGACAGAGTTTTATGAATTTATTTGTAAACTTATAGGCAGTGGAAATTAAAATTCCCTGTTGTGCCTCTCCTGCTCCAAGTCGGCCCGTTTGACGTCCTACCCCCTTAAATGAGCTTGCTAGTGCGCGTACGTTGCTAGATGCAATCTTCTTGTGTTTCCCTTCGTACGACTTCGCCGAATTTCCAGGACGTTTTGATGAACGTCACTCCCATCACCTCCTGGTGAAATGTCGATGTTGCGTGGGTGATGCATATACAGGGTGTAACGGGTATAATTGCAGTGGTACTTTAATAAGTACAGTCATGAATGTGTTGGTTGTCTTTTCTCTCCGTCGTACAGTCTTCACACAAAGACGTCACCATCTTTATTACTCGATGTTTTCTGTACGGTCTGAACCACACCACTTCGGTATAGACTTACCGTTTTGCGTCCACGTGTCCACACTTCAACACCTGAGCTGCTGCCCAGTGGCAAATAAGTATTAATAGTTTCCTCTTGCCACACATACTTAGAGAGGCTAACCAAACTACAAGTATACGACTTGTGCTAGCTATAATTAAGAGTCTACAAATGACGTGATTACAGATGTATTGTCGTTCAATACACCGTCCTCTGTCAACAATAGGAATACCTGCGCTTATAACCATTACACCCTGAATATACGCGAGAGGTGGTGGACTCTCCCCAGCTGTAGCGTGTGGAGGGGGCGCTGGCCGCTATTCGACCCTTAGTGCATTCAGTGTTGCCCAGACTGGCGAAGTGTCAACTTCTGGGTGCGTTCTTGGCGTAAGGTTGCCAATACAGGGTCCCATGCCGAACTTTGCCGATGGCCCTCGGCTATTGACGAGACTGTTATGGAGTCGTATCTCACTAAATTCTTTGATGATGCTCTCCCAAAGCCAACTACCCAGACGCAAGTTATTTGATGTCTCTTCGTCTTTATGCCCCAGGTGTACACATCTAATGTGTTCCATCCATCGTTGCGAGATGCAGTGCTGCGTTTTCTCGATCCGTTGTGGCCGACACTGTCTAGGAATGCCATATGCATCCGGTAGTTGGTTTTCTTTACCGATCTAACCATATTTTTCCGTTTTCGTAATGTCGAAAGACAGCCAGTTTTTTTTCCCACAGTTTCTTCCAGTTTATGTTTATGGAGTGTCAACACAGGGGATAAATGAAAGTTTCTGTTCCTCTTTCCCTACCTCTTACTTGCGGACGGCTGTATCATTCGTTTTCTTCAATGCAAGTCAATCTGCGCTTCGCTCTACCCTATTCTTGGCAGCAAACATCCTAAGCTGTCGCTGAGTATCTCTGTACCAGTGACCTCAGCTTGTTGCATGAAGGTACAGATGTGAGTGAGTGTTTTTTCTATAGACAGCGTGTCCTAGGGGACCATCTGTACTTCCTCTAATTAGCATCTCTAAAACTGGAAGATATTTCTTACTTTCTAGTTCCATTGTCAATTGTATGTTTTCATGGACATTGTTCAGGCAGCCCAGTAACACAGTCAGGGCCTCTTTGCCACATTCCCACTTGACGAAAGGTCATCCACGAAAATTACTTGCTCTCGGTTTGGAAATGTTTGCGTTGAAATTGATATCAACCGTCGAGCTAGACTGTATGAAGTCGCTAGAAGAAACGGTTCGTTTATTAGCCCGTTCACTACCACTGGGATATATGTGTCGCGTGATACGTTGCCAGAGGTCCATTGGGCATTTGCTGTTGGTTATTACTTTGTGTAATATTAGAGACTGCAACTGAAGGTTATGCTGTCTTAATTATTACCTAGAGTTGCGACTGTATGGCAGATGTTTTACTTTTATTTTTTGTGATGTGATTGCTTTTCCACTATTGAACATCCTAGGACGTGTATCATGGAGCTCTTGTAACGATTTTACAGAATATGGGACTCCTTCCAAAACTAAATTAATAGCACTTACTCTAACCAAAGCGAAACCGAAAGTTAAGTTCAGAGGAGAAATTTCTGAACCATTCCTTATAAAAACACATTTAAGTCATGATGACTGTGTATCACCATTGCTGCTCAGCTATGCGCTGGCATATACATTATAAGAAGAAAATGGTACAAGGACCTCCCAAAGAAATGCTAAAAAAATATAAGTTTGAATTGCTTGGGATTTTCTGACGATCTTAGTCTCCTAGTCAACAATGTTCACGCGAACAGGCAACAAGTTAAATTACTACAAGACATAGCACAGAAAAACTTCCTCAGGCTGTCATTAAAAAAAACAGGTTATGCTAACTGATTCACCACTTGTAAACAGAATAACAAGAGGAGAACAATAAATCAAAATTGTTGATCAATTATATGTCGGTGAAATCGTAACTTACAGTCTAAATGAGAGCCCATCATGTAAAAATGGAATAAAAAACTGAAAAAAGCAACTTACATTACCAAAAAGAAATACGACGAAAGAAGCCTGCCAATTGATGGTAAATTAAAACATTAAATAATACTTAAACGCCCAAAAATAACTTATGCAATTGAAACCATCTTCAAAACAACTAATACACCAGAAATTGATAAAATACTCAACACAAAATGAAGAATAATTAGGACATTTGTACATAAACACTATCAAATAAATAGGCATTGGAGAACAGCTTCAAATGAAAGAGTGTACAAGAAACAGCAATGAGCATAATCAGGAACAAGCGTTTATCGTTCTTTGGACATCTGATGAGAACACCAACAAACAGAATGGGCAAGGGAATTATTAAAAAAATTGTGCAACAGTAAGAGTAACACTGAATGGACCACATAAATTAAGGAAGATATAAGGGAACTACAAATTACAATAAATGAAATAAAAAACTAAACAGAGAAAATTACAATACTGCAACACACACAAGCCAGACTACAAATGAAGACCAATAAAAGAGCTACAGAAGAGTGATCTCAGACGGAGCTAGGAAGAAAATATCCGAAAGAATGAAAAAGTATTGGGCAGACAGATGGGCAAATCTCCTTCTTTAAACAATAAATTTCAGTAATCCCTAAATAACCACTGCACTATCGGACTGTATTATTGCATTATTATTGAATTTCATTGTATTACTGAATAACAGCAACCTGTATAAACCTTTGTATAACTGGCTAGAGTGTTCCAGTGAGGACCATAAAATAAAAAAATGAAATAAAAATAAATTCATTGTTTTAATTTCCCCTCTTGTGTGTCTGCATAAACGCAAACTTAACTCACGCAATCTAATGGGGGGCAGGTGTTGTGAGAGGAGAGTTATATGTGTTCACCTATAGAAAATATTGTACTCTATTCAGGCACTCTATACACTGACTGAAAAACAATCGCAGCACCAAGAAGGAATAGTGTTTATATATACGAAAGATGATAGGCTCGTTCCTACTTCTGAAAGATGACGTCTGTTCATATTTCGCGCCAGTCCCATAAGAGTAGTGCTAGGAGCACCGCTATGAGGATGCAGATCAGGTTTTTTTTTTTTTTATTCGTATGGCTGACACCACTTTAAAATTACAGGTGTATAACATTAATAATACTATATATAACAAGAATATGAAAATACAAAACTAACTAAATGTCAATATCTAGGTTTCTAATCCATGTAAGAGCCGTATCGTCAGCTTTCATGAGGTCACTCCAACTCTCTTGGTAGGAAGGCAAGAGGCATTCACCTCTAATGCGCTTGATTGTCTGTTTCGGAGCCCCACAGTCACAAACTGGAGACTTTGTAGCACAACATTTGTAAACAGAGTCTGCGCATTTTCATGCCCAGTACGAGCTCTATTCAGTTTGAGCCACAGTTTTCTGTCGAGTTCCGTGCCAGCAGTATTGCAATTATACTTTCGAAACCACTCACGCTCTTCAGGATTTTCAATGATTTCACAGTTCTGGTTCCACAGCTCTCCCACCCCAGTATTACTGGCATCTAACTTTTCTGCTTGCCGTAATGGTGGGTTTCTTGAACAGAGTCTATTTTGCCGTAAACTTGGTATGTCTTCCTGTATGGGTAATTCCAGGTTCTGCTTTAACTTGCGGTATTCCCTAAGGAAGGCCTCGCTTCTGCGGATTGCGTGTGGGTAGATGTTGCTCACGAGAGGGAGGGAATAAATCGGCGTTGTTCGTATTGCCCCAGTTATTAAGCGCACAGTGTTGTTCAACTAAACGTCGATCAAGGTGGTGTGGCAGCTGTTTAGCCACACGGGAGAACAATACTCGGTTGCTGAGAAGACAAGCGCAATGAATGATGTGCACGAGGTATCTGCTGCAGCTCCTTATGCCATTCCACAAAATTTCTGAATAATGTTATTACGCGTTTTTATCTTGGCAGCAGTATTTTCAAGATGTTTCCTACATGAGAAGGTGCAGCCAAGGGTGACACCAAGGTACTTACAGTAGTTGTTATGGCAAAGAGTGTTCCGTTAAGTTTCACTCTGAGCTCCACGTTAGCTCGTTTGTTGTTAAGATGGAATGTACATACTTCAGTTTAACTTGTACTGGGTTTAAGTCACCATTTTTTAAAATAGGTACTCCTGACGACTAGATTTTTTGTGAGAATTGTCTCCGCCCATCCTAGATCCTTGGTTCTACAAGCAAGAGCAATATCATCCGCGTAGCAAAATTTGGTTGACTTGGTATTGAGGAAATCGCAGATATATAGCTTGAAGAATAGGGGGGCTAGGACGGAGCCCTGTGGTAGACCATAACTTCCTCTCCTTGCTAACATGTTCTCAAAAGTAAACACGGAAATATCTACTGTTTATTTGGTATTGATGAGAGTTACAGTTTTTCGGCAACGGATTGTTTACAAATACAGCTCAAAAGGGAAATTGCTCTGAAGCTTTAAGGTTGGTCAGCTGGTTTACCTGGTTCAAAACTGCCACTATTTTTGTTCTCTTTAGCTCGTTGGGCAGTGATCCACTGTCTAGCATTTTGGAGAAGAAACGCACCAGCCATTTTGCTCCACCATTACCCATGTTTATCGGAAATTCCGGTGCTTTACCTTTTTCTTTTGTTTCATGGCTTCATCCCATTCAGTCAGAGTAAATGGGGAACAGAATTTGGAGGTGTTTGGGTTCTGAGCTTTTAGAGAGGTGAGTTCTTGTTTAATTTTAGAAGCGTATTGTTTGTCATGGGATGATCTAGATGTTTCAACCATATGGTTAGCGATTTGGTTACCTGAAATACCAGGTTTCTGCCTGGATTTATTGGAGGCCCCGCCAAGCTTACACAGAAGGCTCCATGCTTTCCTGCACGAATGTCTGAAGTTTACTTTTTCTACCATCACTCGCCATAGCATTCTTCTTGCAGCGTCAGGACCTTGGAGGGGGCCGTCTGCAATATCGCTGTCGCCAGTTTCGCTATACTGTTCATAAAGTTGTTCACAATGTTCATTCCAGCCTGGTATGTATTCCTTTTTTATACCCAGGAGGAATAAACTTCTTCACAGCAGTAAGAACAGCCCCGACGAATCGAAGGTAGTTTTTAGGTTCTGATGGAATAAAACAGATATGTTTACCTAGGTGGTCAGCAAAACTCCGCCAATCAGCCCTGCGGAAATTCCATCTATGTTGTGGTACATATCTCGCTACTGGGACAGAGAGCCCCTTATCCAGGATTACTGCACTGTGCTGGCTGTGTGGGAAATTAGGTATAACCTCTCAGGATGTAGGCACTGGGTGCCCTCTGCATTCCCGGGACAAAAAGCAGAGATCCGGGTTGTAATGTCTTCGCCAAGCTGCCGATCTGAAATTTCCCAAATGCTTGTCATCATAAACCAGGTATAGATTTTCATTTTCAGCCCACTCGTTGAGTGCAACATCACACTCATTGTCACCTGCGTAGTTCCAGTGACCGTAGTGACCATTAAAAACTCCAGCATAAATCGATGGGTGGACAGTAATTGGCAGAACATACAGTGGTCATGGCACAATTGGTGGATTGTAAATATTGTTTATAATGGTTTCCTCCTCTTGCGTAGAGACGTAATGAATCTCATTTTCTGAATCCGTTGACATGAGACGGGCTGCTCGATATTGCCGAGTGGCATTACCGAGAGGGAAAGCCATCGTTTTCGGCGTATGGCTATGGCGTGCTGGACGCACTGAGCCCAAACCATCGCGAACTGCGACTTTAGTGATGTCAAGCGAGAGCTCATTGGATAGCTGGATGCATGTCTGCTGTGTTTTCTGATGAACGTTGGTTCTGCCACAGCGCCAGTGATGGCTGTGTGTTGGGTAGGAGGCCAGTGCAGGGCCTCCAGCCAATCTGTTCTCGTGCAAGACACACTAGACCTACACCTGGAGTTATGGTCTGGGGTGCAATTTCATATGACAACGGGAGCACGTCATCCCGATTGAGAAACTGTACTTCAGTCTGGTTATTCGACCTGTTGTGCTGCCGTTCATGAATAATATTCCAAGGGGTGTTTCCCACATTCGAGGGAATATCGGACATCATGGGACGACAAACGTATTCCGGAAATTTCATTATTCTACATAAATTATTTTTGGTGCTGCAATTTTTTCCATCAGTGTATTTTAAAATTTTGAAAACATTTTTGTTTTCAATGAAATATTCTACGACATTCCATAGTTTACATTTTAGGGACCTAAGTTCGACATAAATCTCTTTAAAAGGTTTGCTGTGAGTGTAAGTAATCAGTAACTAACGAAATTAGTATTTTTAAAATTTTTTTGTGGTGGTCACAAAGTGTCACCCACGTCCTTGGCAGAACGTGTGAGTTATTATTGCTAAGTGTGTATGCTAAAAGACAGTTTCAGGTACTGTACCCTACTTACAGATCTGTACCTCTTTAAAAAGGTGTTTTTATTATAAACGAACGATCATAAAATGTTGGGGCAACGGTGTGTACCTAGCGAAGAGATCTTTTGCTTCTAATTTCTGCCTGACAGAATTTAAAATGGAAGTGTTCGAAAACAGTAAAATAATTAAGCTTTCAATAGCATGCAGCGCCTTTCAAGATCAATGCAATAATGTGGACAATGACCCGTGTTAGACGTAAATACCAAGGCATCGAACAGTGCCGACATTAGGTAACACCTGGTCCTCCGCTAATTCAGAATTAAATATACTCAGTTTGACCATAATCATCAGTAACTGTTATCAGTGCTAGCGGGTGGCATTGGTAACAGTCGGTTATTTTACAACACGCTGAACATTCGTACAAGTGTCAAAACTGCAAACTAGTAATACGTTAGCTAACCCCCTGTTGTGCGAGTTTACACAGTCAACACCGAATTCCTCATGTGAAAGAACATGTGAATGCTAAGTAAAAGATCTAGCAAATGGACTCAGTGATAGATTAGCGAAAGGACACTTCTGCCTGAAATAAAAATCCTGATCAGTAAGAATGTACTTTCTTTAAAAACAAACGGACAGTTCGGTTAAATAATGGCCTCAATTAACACTGGGACATTGAGCAGTTCCTTAGCAAAACAAGCCAACCTATTAAAGGTTTGGAAAGCGAGTGTCTGAAGCGTAACGTATTTCAGCTGCTCTAACGGGATGGAATATCCGATATTCATATCTACGACGCACTAATTCACTTCAGCTCAAAATGATGTTTGCCTTCTAACACTATACGCCGCAGTAACAGGTTCATCGTATTCGTAAGAAGGTTGCACACTAACTGTTTGAGCTGGGCACAAGATGGTCGGTTGGTTTGCGGGGGAGGGGGGGGGGGGGGACTAAAGAGCGAGCTCATCGGTCCCATCGGATTAGGGAAAGATGGGGAAGTAAGTCTGCCGTGATCCTTCAAAGGAACTATCCATCACTTTCCCGAAGCGGTTTAGAGAAATCACGGAAATCATTAATCAGGGTGACCGGACAAGGGTTTGAATCGTCGTCCTCCGGAATGCGAGTCCAGAGTGCTAACCACAGCACCACCTCGATCGCTCTGAGCACACGTTTCCCGCGCTCGCTTTCTTGCCTTCGTTATTTCCCACATTTTCTGACAGAATAATTAATGTACACCGAGCCCTTTCAATAAATCAATGCACGAGTGGTGGAGTAATAACTGCACGACGCATATCGTTAGCGCTGTCGTGTGTTCTGTGGTTGACTCGCTTGGACCTGTTCTCCTGATCACAATTTTGATGTCAGATTATTCTTCTCCGAGGTCAGTATACATTAATGCCGGACCACTAGCATCGCCTCAGGTTCATATTTTCATTTGCTGTCCGCAACTGAAGGTGTAATGCGTCAATCTTGTTTCACTGCGTTATGCAAATTCAAAAATATTTCAAATTATTCTCTTTTTTTTACGAAGAACAGTTTATAATACAAAATCACAAATTAACGTTCACTCAGTAGCGGTTACAATGGATTCAAACGAAGTAATGCAAAGCAAATACATCCATGTAAATTACTTATATCTTTGGGTCCCACTTTAATCGAGTTAGCGATACAAGATACCAGCATTTTCATTCAGTAGACTTTTGCTGTAGCTACAGTATTGGTCCAAACTCTCCATTAACCCACAGTCAAGTAAAGCACAGGATGTGGCAGAAAAAGGAACTATTTTAATTAATCTCTAGGAGTGGAATGGTATTATTGGCAACAATGTCAGTCACGCGTTCCAGACAGGTCCGCCATTTGCCGAGATGGAGCAGTGGACAGGGCCTGGGCGTGCTGTGGCTGTGAAGGCCTCTCACGAAGACGGTGGCTGGGTGTCGCTGCTGCTAGACTGGAATACCGCCGTCAATTCGGCGTTAGACAGAGTGATGCCTTACCGTCGGCACATGAAATCATGTTGTGGGTGAAAAACTGTGAGACAACGGGAAGTGCACTTCAGCTGAAAGGCCCAGAAGTTGTCACTCACAGGAACGGATAGAGGACGTTACTGTCCCGAGGATAATGCTCAACAGCTCCACAAGGCCCCTTACACGGCCAGAAAGCCACAGTTTGGTGCACTGCCTCCTCAATGGCCATAATCGATCCTTTCTTTTTTTGAAGACGAACATGAACTCGCGACCACAGCCACATCTCAGCGGTATACTGCCATTGTTGGCACATTCCTCGCACCTCAACTTGAACAGCTTCCTGCCAATGACTACTGGTTACGGCAATATGGCGCTACGTCTCATTTTGCTCAAATTTCAGTGGCAGAACTGCCCAAAGGGTTTGGCAACCACATCATTTCAAGGACTAGGGACATTTTGTGGCCTTTAAGACTAGCCGACTTATCGATCTGTGACTATTTCTTTTGGAAGTCCCTTAAAAAAAGGGAGCAAGATAGACTCCTGCTCACAGTTGCCGAACTGAAGGACAGCATTCACGCTGAAATCTGAATCATTGCTTGTACGTCCCATAAACGATTTACAGTGAAGATTGCCCGGTGGGTCAACGTAACAATGGTGGCCATCTACAAAACGTCATTTCCCAAACATGAACGGTGCGTGAAATGGCAATACGCAAGGGTTTCGTAGTTGTGATTGAAAATTTCTTACAGTATATTTCTCTACCTGTTTCGCTGTATCCAAATAGACCCGCTTTTCTACAACACACTGTATTTGTTAGCAGTTACAGATTTCTCCCAAATACGCTCACAGCCGCTACAACTCTCTCTACGCGCTTAGTACCCCGTTTACTGTAATCAATAATTCTTGAATTAGTGTCTCGATCATGCACACCTCCCCACAACTATTAGTCTGCGTCCCCCGCTACAGACTTCTACGCCAGCTACTCTCATTGTTACGTTCCGTGAACGCAGCACTGGTCCGTTGCTAGGCAATGTTCTTCTGAACTGGTCAACCGAGTTGCTCTTGGTGCATTTAGAAGAAGTTTCGCTGCTATACATTGCCGTACTTTTGCAACCGGGTGGACACCGGACACCTACTAATCAAGGTAAAGAACATACGTATTCTGTGATACACCTTAAATAGTCTGTGTACTGTCCTTTACACGCTGAAAAGTATGGATTACGGAAGGCCGATATATACCTTCTTAGATGTGAAACAGCTGAAAATAAAAGCTCACTTGGGTGTACAAATGTGTCCAAAAAGTAAAACGTGACAAAATAATTCTTTGGGTACAGTGAATAATGAAGATTCGTTTCTCTGACACATGGCCAATATTCGTGGTTTGTTGATGCGCTTTTTATCGTGACGGTTACCATCTATTACTTTTGGGTCAACATTGTGTTTGGTTATCAAACTAACTTGACTGAAAGTCTGTTGGATTAGCTCCTCCTCCTTACACTGGGAAATTTTTGTGTTTTGGTGTTTAATATATCGATCATGTTTAAAGTGAAATACTCAATGCTCCCTCGAATAATGATACATGTCAAACAGGCCGGTTAAACGCTATGCCTAAAATTAGTCTAGTCTAACTTTATAGCTTATGCTCCTCTTCGTCTTTCATTAACTAATCTATTAGCTCTAAAACTTTGCTTTCACCATTTGCAATAAATGGCAGCATCGGAAAGTGGTGATTTTGGTGGCAGGTAGTAAGTGTCATAAAACAAGCTGATGCATTTGTGAGCTTAGTGCCATCAGAATATTTGTCTGTGATGGCATCATAGAGATCTAGTCGCCTGTTAGGAGAAGAAATCTGCGGCAGAGACTCATCAAATGCTGGGAAAGGTCCATGGTGAGTTACCTATTAGTGAAATAACTTGCAGAGAATGGTTTCTGTGCTTCAGGAACGGTGATTTTGACATCGAATACCGGAACGGCGATGGAAGAGAAAAGATTTTCGTAGCTATTGGAACCGACGGAAACAATCACAGGAGATAGTTCTCGAAAGCAGTTGATGCATTTGAGCCCAATACTGGAAGACAAATGGCCACAATACAGCGATCGTCATGAAAAGGTGATTTTGTAGCATGACTATGCCACGGTTTGAAGATGCCAAGTTAACAAGTGTTGAAAATACAGAACAATAGTGTAAAACTATTTTAGCAAACGGACTTAACGAAGCGAAATATCGCGTAGGAGAGGGTACTGAAGAAAGATGGTGAGACTGCCGAAACTATACAGGCTAGAAAGAAGCAATTGAGGTCCCAGGTCTGGTTTCATGAAGATTGTAGGAGGAAGATACAAGATAGAAGAAAGGAAAGAGGCAATAGGAAGAATGCTGCAGAGGAGAACAAGAATTACTGTAAAAGAATACGAGGAGAAGAGAAGTGTGCCGGCCGAAGTGGCCGTGCGGTTAAAGGCGCTGCAGTCTGGAACCGCAAGACCGCTACGGTCGCAGGTTCGAATCCTGCCTCGGGCATGGATGTTTGTGATGTCCTTAGGTTTAACTAGTTCTAAGTTCTAGGGGACTAATGACCTCAGCAGTTGAGTCCCGTAGTGCTCAGAGCCATTTAAACCATTTGAGAAGAGAAGTGCATAAGGAAATAGGAGGAAAAAGGGGGAATTTGAAAAACGGTGGATTGATGAATTAGAAGAGAGAAAGACTGCTCAGGAAACAAGGAAAATCTATATGCGGGTGAAATAAATAAATAAAGGACCCGAACTTAGAGCAGTTACCTGTAACGATAAGGAGGGAAATCTGATTAGAGAAAAAGATCAATTTTAGACAGATGGGTGGAGTATTTTAGAGTACTGAATACAGAATCGGAAAACGATGGTGAGGTTGATGCTAGAATCGTAGAGGAGCTGAAGCAGGAAGTAAACAGAGAAGAAGAGTACAAGGTATCAGTCGACGAACCTACGCTGGCGAAGTTAACGGTAGTATTAAGATCCTTAAAAACAATAAAACTTCGGGAGAAGACAATATTACAGCATAAATGAGAAAATATGGCGGAGAAAAGCTAATAAGGGTTTTTTATGACAGTATAGTGCAAAGAAAATATGGCTGGACAATGGAATACAGTAATACTCTGCACTCTACAGAAGAAACACGACAAAGCCGACTCTGCGAGTTATAGAGGAACTGCAATGCTCTATATAGTATATAATGTATTAGGAAAAATCATGGCTGGCCTTCTAACAAGATATGTATAAGAGTATCTAGGAGACCACCAGTGCGGTTTCGGAACTAATAGATCCCCTACAGATCAGATATTTTTCATCAGTAAAATCCTTGAAATATTTTATAACATCGATGTCCACCAGCTGTTCATTTATTTCAAACAAGCTTACGATAACATCAAAACGGATCAACTCTCGAAAAGGAAGGAGTACCCAACAAACTGGTAAGACTAGTTCAAATGACTGGAGGAGAACAGTTTTTAAAGCAAAGGTTGAGGGCGCATTATCAGAGTTATTTGAAGTTAACCGAGGATTGCGGCATGGTAATGTGCTCTCCACTATTCTGTTCCATGTCGCCTTGGAGAGGGTAATACGAAAGAGACAAAGCGGCAATCCTGTCGGACCACTGTTTAATAGAGTGACTCATGTATCTTGCATGTGCAGATGCACTGAAGAGCGAAAGAAATTCGTACACCTGCCTAAAATCGTGTAGGACCTCCACCAGCACAAACAAGTGCCGCAACACGACAAGGCGTGGACTTGACTAATGCCTGAAGTAGTTCTGGATGGAACTGACACCATGAATCCTGCAGGGCTACCCATAAATCCGTAATAGTACGAGGAGGTGGAGATCTCTTCTGAACGCAGCCTCCTAGATATGCTCAATAATGATCATATCTGGAGATTCTGGTGGCCAGCGGAAGTGCTTCAACCCAGAAGAGCGCTCCTAGAGCGAAGCCACTCTGTAGCAATTCTGGACGTTTCGGGTGACGCATTGTCCTGATGAAATTGCCCAAGACCGTCGGAATGCACATTGGACATGAATGGATGCAGGTGATCAGACAGGATGCTTACGCACGTGTCACCTACGAGAGTCGTATCTGGATGTATCAGACATGAACACAAAACTGCACAGAGCCCGCATTACTACAGAGCCTCCACAAGCTTGAACAGGCCGCTGCTGACATGCAGGGTCCAAAGTTTGATGAAGTTATATCCATACCCGTACACGTCCACCCGCTCGATACAATTTGAAACAGGACTCGTGCGACCAGGCAACGTGTCTCCAGTCATAAACAGTCCAATTTCGGTGCTGACGGGTCCAGGCAGGCGTTAAACTTTGTGTCGTGCAGTCACCAAGGGTACAGACTGGGCCTTTGGGTACGAAAGCCCATACGATGATGTTTCACTGAATGGTTCGCACACTGTGACTTGTTGAAGGTCCAGCATTGAAATCGGAGAAATTTGTGGAAGGGTTGCACTTTTGTCACGCTGAAAGATTCTCTTCAGTCGTGGTTGGTCCCATTCTTGCAGGACGTTTTCCCATCTTCAGTGATGTCGGATATCTGATGTTATACAGAATTCCTGATATTCACGGTACACTCGTGAGATTGTCGTAGAGGATAATCCCTCTTTAGTCGCAGCTTCGGAGATGCTACGTCCCATCGCTGTTGCGGCGACTATAACACCACGTTCAGACCCACTTAAAACTTGATAGCCTGTCACTGTAGCACTTGTTGTCTTACATAGGCGTTTCTGGCCGCAGCGACGTATTTTGAGTGTTTACATATCTCTCCATTTGAATACATAAGCATAAACGAGTTTCTTTGATGTTTCAGTGTATATTGATTTGTTATCCAGGAGGAAAGAGGACCTGGGAGAAAACTTTAATAAAATTAGAAACATATGGAGCGGAGATATAGCTGACAATTTATCAGTCAATGTCCAAGTGTATATTAACAACTAGGAAAAGGTATGGTAAAGGAGAAATAAGCATTAATTTGAGCGGGAAGGAATATGTGCACTGTGAGAGCTTAAACTATTTTGGACCCCTGATAACTGAGAATAATGATATGAGAGAAGAAGTACATACATTAATTGCAGCTGGTAACAGGAGTCACTTTGCATGGATTAAAGTATTAAAAGCAAGAAGCCTTAGTAGGAATCTGAAGCTGATTGTGTAGCATAAAGTAGCGAGACCTGTGGTGATGTATGGTTCGGAGGCTTGGACGATAAGGGAAAATGATGGGGAGTAGTTGGAGAGATGGGAAAGGAAATAAGAATAATAAACTACGTTGATTGAGGCATGTGAAAAGAATGGAGGAGATCAGCACAGTCAAGCATGTTTGCAAAGGAAATCCGGATGGAGGCCGTATAAGGAGCAGACCAGGGATCAGATGGCTAGACAACGTGGAGGAGGACTTGAGAAGAATGGGAGTCAGAAGATGGAGAGCCAAGGCAGCCAGCAGAAGTGAGGGCGAGGTCCTACACGAGCTGCAACGGCAAGGAGTAAGTAAGTAAGATCTATGGTGATGGACCTATAAGTGAAAGTACTTGTAGATAATGGTTACAGCGCTTCAATAACGGTGATTTTGACGTCGGAGACCGGCATGAAAATGGGAGTGGGAAGCTTTTCAAAGCGACTGACACCGAGTGAAAACAGTCACAAGAGATACTTGTCGAAAGCAATCGACACGTTTGAGCCGAACACTGGAAGGCAGACGGCCACAGCACAGTGACAGACATGAAAAGTGATTTTGCAGCATGACTGTGCTCGACCTACTGACGCAAAACCCGTTAAAACATACCTGGAAACGTTTAAATGGGAAGTAATACGTCACTGGTCGTATTCTGCAGACATTGGTCCCTCTGACTACCACCTTTCTTAGACAGTTCCACAAGGCCTGGCTGACCAGTGCTTCCGGTCATATGAGTAAGTGCAAAAGTAGTTCGATTCATGGATCTCCTCAAAAGACGCCCAGTTCTTCCGCCACGGGATTCCTATGCTATCCGAGAGACGGGACAATGTGGTGACCACGGGCGATTTGCGAATGTGACGAGGTCTGAAATGTTAAATGACTTCACACAATTTCTTGAACAGCACATGGTTGGCTGTGCTTGAGATCTGTAAGCGTACCTGGCGCTGTACAAACATCAGCACGCTGCCAAGGCATTTACTAGCGCCAGGGAGCACTGAACTGTGTACAGCGACATCTTCTGGCGAATAAGTCTTTTGCAACGCTGCACACTGATCAGAGACAGCTCACGCCAAAAAACGTTTTCCTGTGTGCCGCTGTTCGTACCGAATCGGTTATCATTGCTACACCTCTCAAACCCGACCAGTTGCGGAATACTCATGATCCCCCTGCGGGTTCGGGAGTAAGAATAGGCCCGCAGTATTCCTGCCTGTCGTAAGAGGCGACTAAAAGGAGTCTCAACTGTTTCGGCCTTTAACATAATGGTCCCCTAAGGGGTTTGACCACTACCTTTCCAAATTTTCCGTTAGTGCGTACCATTTGGGGAAGGACGCCTAACGTGGTGTATTCTATATCCATCTTGCCCTAAGATCTGGCACACCCGATATTGTCATCGAGTTGGACTTACTCCGAGCTTCTGGCCACATCAGCTGCAGTGTGTTCTGGGTAGCATACATTCCCTCCATTGGACACTTCCATCTTTGCCCTCATGATATACATGGATATTCGACACCCGGCATCCAGCATGGTAGCCAGTCCAATGTGGTGGGGTTGTCATGTATCCTCTTGGTGGTAGCCCACTGACTACACAGGGATCACACTGCTGATGCCTGAGCTGCTACCTCCCCACGTGTGACGAGGGGCATCGGAACTCCCGGCAAAGGCCATCTTGCCAGTTGGTCTTTGCTGTGGCTGGGTGGCGCCCGTGGGGTGAGCCCCTGGTCAGAGTGGGTGGCATCAGGGCGGATGACCCACAATGAAGCGTGGTACATCGTCTCTCACTGGTGGGCCTCCACCAGCAGTCTCTAAGCGATCGAGGTCTAACCTCAACGGCAAGAAATACAATCCAAGACCATTTCACTCCCTGGCCGCTCCATGGGAGGGACATATGGCTAAAGAAGGCAGTGGGGATTATTCACCCCGGTACCTCGTCTGGTTGATGGTGAATCATTTATGTCGATGAAACCTCAGTTTTTTTTTGGAGCATGTAGAGGACAAGTTCTGGTTCAGTTCTCATCAAAATAGGCATCCTCTGCCCAGTCAAGGAGGTTGCTCGCTTGTGACAAGTTGGGGGATGTTTCAGTTAGCATCACGCCCCATAAGTGTCTAAACATGGTCCAGGGTATTATCTTCCACAGGGATCTTCTTCTGCAGTCCGACGCTGAACTACGCGCCAACCTAGAACAACGAGGTGTTCACTTCATCCAGCACGTCCACCGGTGCCTTCATCTCGGCATTACGTGTCGAGATTGTGGACGTCCTTCGCATCCCAATATTCCATGTGCCCCACCTCCCACCTGAGTTAATTGTGGAGAAAACCTGCTCGCCAGACTGTAGGATATCCCAGAAAGAAAGGAAGATAAGACACTGGACCACCTGACCTACACTGAGGCTAAGCAGAAATATGAGCGGCTACATCCAGTGCCAATAACATCAACCTATGCTGCCACTGCAACAACGGTTCTATCATCTCCCGTGTCATCATGTGTGGTTGGCTCTAAGATCTGTTAAATTCCACCTGCCCCCTAAATTGTGGGGGGCACTTCACTCCCTGTTGCTCCTGCTCCATCTACTTCAGGAGCAACACCCCCCCCCCCCCCCCAACCATCGGGGACATCTGTTCCCACTTCCCAGCTGGAGAAGCATCAGACTATTTTGGCTCCTCTCGCCAGGAAGGAGTCCCTTGGGGACCACCGTTCGCTAGTTCAGACCAGCGGAAAAGCAGACACCTTCAAGTGGCTTGAACAACAACTGGTCGCTGGTCGTAGGGCCTCACAGTCATAGTCTGTCCCTGAGACTCACTCAGTGAAGCCCTCCCAGCCTGAACCACCGAAGGCACAGTGAGAGAAGCAGAAAAAGAAAAAGGTTCCCAAGAATCCCGACATTGCAGTGGCACCCATCCCACCGCTTCCTACAAGCTCAGTGTCTGGGGAGGAGGTCGAGATTTGGCGTCTGCTGAAGACCTGGATCTCGCCGGTCCGTCAGACACCATGGATGTCACTTGTACAGGTTCTGAATCGGTGGCAGCGAGTGAACAAGCGGCGTCAATTGCCTTCCTAGTCCCTTCATGCCTTCTCAGCAATGGACAATTTCATACTCCAGTGGAACTGCAGCGCTTTTTCCACCATTTAGCCGAGCTCCGACAACTTATCAGCACCCTTCACCCTTTCTTCTACATTGCTCTTCAGGAAACTTGGTTTCCAGTGAGGCGAACCCCCGCCCTCCATGGCTATTGGGGCTATTATAAGAACTGGGCAGCTTATGAAAGGGTATCTGGTGGCGTCTGCATCTATGTCCTTCAATCTGTTCACAGCGAGTCTGTTCCTCTACAATCACCTTTAGAGGCTGTTGCTGTTCGCGTGTGGACGCCACATGCTGTTACTGTATGCAGTTTGTATCTTCCACCGGATGGTGATGTCCCGCAGCATGTCCTCACTGCGCTGATATCCCAATTGCCGCCACCTTTCTTGTTACTGGGCGACTTCAGCGCCCATAACCCCCTGCAAGGTGGGTCAGTGGCAACAGGTCGAGGCGCCACCATTGAGCATGTATTGGCACAGCTCGACCTTTCTATTTTAAATGATGGTGCCCTTAGACATTTCAGTGTGGCACTTGGCACGTACTCCGCCATCGAACTGTCGATCTGCAGCGCTAGCCTCTTACTGTATGTCCAATGGAGTGTGCATGACGACCTGTTTGGTAGTGACCATTTTCCGATCTTTCTGCCACTGCCACAGCGTCAGTCTTCTGGGAGCCCTTGCAGATGGGCTATGAATAAGGCGGACTGGGACTTGTTCTCCTCCATAGCCGCTATTGCACCTCTTTCAAATGAAGTCATTGATGTTGTGGTTCACTCGGTCACCACCGGCATCGTTACTGCCGCAGAATCTGCCACACCCCTTTCTTCTGGGTCCCATCCACTGTTAGATGCTCAAACACCTTTCAGTGGACTGCCAGCGACGCCTCCTCGACCTATTCAACCGTATCTGGGTCGAGGGTGAGTTTCCGTCGCAATGGCGCGAAAGCATTGTTATCCCCGTTTTGAAACCTGGCAAGAAGCCATTGGAGGTGGACAGCCACGGCCCCATTAGCCTCACCAACGTTCTTTGCAAGTTGCTCGAACGCATGGTGAGCCGGCGGTTGAGTTGGTACTCGAGTCTTGGGACCTTCTAGCTCCGCCTCAGGGTGGGTTCCGTAAAGGCCGCTCTGCCCCTGACCCCTTCAGGGTCCACTGCCGATTTTCCTACGAAATTTTCTGTCGCATCGTACCTTCTGCGTGCAAGTCGCAGCCTCCCATAGTTCCTCCACAGTTCAGGGGAATGGGGCACCACAGGATCTGTCCTCAGTGTCAGCCTGGTTTTAATTGCAATTAACGGGCTCGCTGCGGCGGTGGGAGCGTCTGCGTCAGCTTCCTTTAATGCTTACAACTTCTGCCTCTACTATAGCTCCATTGGAATTGCAGCTTCTGAACTTCAGCTGCAGGGTGCTATCTGCAAGGCGCAGTCTTGGGCTGTAGCGGATGTCTTCCAGTTTTCGGCTGCCAAGACCTGCCTTACGCATTTCTGCCGGCGATGAACAGTTCACCCTGAGCCACGGCTTTATCTTGCCGGCGAACTCCTTGCTGTCATGGAGACACATCGGCTTTTGGGTGTGGTTTTTGATGCCCGGTTGACTTGGCTCCGACATATTCGGCAGCTTAAACGGATGTGTTGGCGGCATCTTAATGCTCTGCGATTCTTGAGCCACACCAGCTGTGGCGCTGTCCTATCTACCTTTTCACAGCTCTACCAGGCGTTAATCCAGTCCTGTCTGGATTATGGGAGCCTGGCTTATGGTTCAGCATCACGCTCTCCATTGTGGGTGCTGGACTCAATCCTTGCCACTGGTGCTTTCCGGACCAGCCCTGTGAACAGCATACTTGTGGAGGCAGGTGACCCTCCATTGCAGTTACGGCGCCAACGTTTACTGGCCGCTTATGCTGCACATGTTTTATCTTGCCCGGGCATCATAATTATCGTCTCCTGTTCCCTCAGTCAGTCGTCCATCTCCCAGAACGTCGGCCCCAGTCGGGTTGTGCGATCGCGGTCCACATCAGAGAGCTTCTCTCCAGGCTTGGGGTTTTCCCTCTTCCACCTCCTTTCCAGGCCCCTCTGCGTACACCCCCGTGGTGCGTGCCCCGCCCTTGCCTTCAGCTCGAATTGGCACAGGGCCTGAAGTACTCAGTCCCTGCAGAGGCCTTCCGCCGCCGCTTTCCTTCCCCCCTTGCAACATATCAGGGCGCTGGCGTTGTTTACATTGACGGTTCGATGGTTGCTGGTCGTGTCGTTTATGCTCTGACTCTAGGGCACCATTACGAACAACGTTCATTGCCGGCTGGCTGCAGCGTTTTCACTGCTGAGCTGGTCGCCATCTTTCGTGCCCTAGAGTATATCCGTTCCTGCTCAGATGATTCTTTCGTTATCTGTAGCGACTCCCTGAGCAGTTTACGAGCTATAGACCAGTGCTTCCCTCGCTCTCGTCTGATGATTTCGGTCCAGGAGTCCCTCCATACTCTTGCCCGTTGCGGCCGCTCTGTGGTCTTTGTGTGGACCACAGGCCACGTTGGGGTACCCGGTAATGAGCATGTTGTCAACCTGGCCAAACAGGCCACCAGTAAACCATCTCCGGACATTGGCTTCCTGGAGTCTGATTTGCGAGCGATCTTACACCGCAAAGTTTTCGAAATTTGGCACACTGAATGGCGCAGCCTAACCACGCCAAAAAAACTTCGTCCTATCAAGGAGACGACGGATGTGTGGCGGTCATCCATGAGAGTCACTCGCAGGGACTCAATAGTCCTTTGTCGGCTCCGCATTGGCCACACCCGCTTGACACACGACCATTTACTGCGCCATGAGGACCCGCCTATATGTCGCTGCGGATCGGCTTTGACAGTGGTCCAAATTTTGTTGCCCTGTCCCCTTTTAACTGTGCTCAGGCAGACGTTTGCGCTGCCTGATACGCTCCCTGCCCTTTTAAAAGATGACACTGCTATGGCAGGCTTAGTTTTCCGTTTTATTCGGGCAGGGGGCTTTTATCACTTAATCTAAGTGTTTGTCGTTTTTGCATTGATTCTGGCCTTTGGTCTACGATTTTAGTCTGAGTTTTTAATGTGTTTCTCGGTAGTTGGCTTTTCTTTTTTGTCTGTATGGTCAGCCAACCACTGTCACACTCTGATTGATTTTAATTCGTTTTGTCTGATCTCTGTCTGAGGCTTTCTTGTCCAGTGTCGTCTGTTGTCGTCTCCATTATTCGTTTTTATTCTGTGTGGGTGTTTTTAAGTTTTTGAAAAAGGGACCGATGACCGTAGCAAAACACAAACGAACCAACCAAGCAATACTCATGAAATTATATGACTGTATTCCGACACATATGTGTTTAACGAGTTTAACATTATACTGAAAGTGCCTACAAAGAGGAAACATCGTGGTATACAAAGTAAAAATAAAATAGATATAAAAAACAACCAAAACAGGAATGCAATTTCTTTCAAGAAGTTTGCCATTGGCAAGGAACCTGCTGCAACTAAATGAGATTGTAGCCTAATCGGATTTTGAGCTTTTTTTTTAACATTGTTGTTTGTTACCTTCTAGTTTCTCAGTGAGCATAGAGTGCTATTTGTCACTTATCGATTAATATATAACTGCTTTGTATATCTTCAGTACTATATTATTTTCGAAATTTGCAGTTCATTTCCTTTTGTGTTTCAGTAGTGCTGAGCCGTGGCCCTACACGTTACCATTCTTTCATTTTTTATTTTTACGTATCCCAGTATTTTGTTTGTTATAGCTACTTTGTAAGTCAACTGAAGCTTACGTTTATCTTTTGCTTTCTCGCTGGTGTGGTACTGATTCCATCTCACTGATCTCCTAACAAATATCTTGCTGTGGTACCATCTGTTGCTACGTGCGTCCCTCTAGTGGAATACATTTGGTATTCAATTTTGGTCTCGTCTCTTCACGATTTTGGTTCCTGTTTAGATACATACCGCTGTCGATAAAAATATCAGTACGGAGTCTGTTTCTGACACATGTGTATTACCGAGGAATGTCTGAAACTTTTTGCACATATTACGTCTAATTTTCTCAACAAATTTTATGTTAAAAATTCTAATAAAGAGAAGCAAATGAGATTAGATGTTAATCCACAACTTGTCGTCTACAATCGACATATATAGGGGAGCGCTGTCTTTATTGTACGGGCTCCTAATTCATACCCCAACTACAAAATACGTACCTCACGCACAGTACGACATTTTGTGACTTCGGCGTGAAATACGTGCTTCTTGGAGACATATTATCGGTTGGTTATTGAGGAACAGGTCATCTGAAAACAGCTTTCATTTTGTTGTAGGTTTCTTCTACCGTAGACTTTTTTTTGCGCACGAGGATAAGAAAATTAATATTGCAAGCTAATGGCAACATAATATTTTATTTTTGATTAATGTACATGAAACAACATTAATTTACAGACGTTCATGACTCTGTATTGGTTGTTGTTGATTTGTTGGAAACTGACAAAAGGGGAAAGGCGACGTTGCCTGTAATGTACCGCTAAAAGTTTCCGGTACAATTTAAGAAACTTGCTCCTATACTGGAGTTGAAAAATATGCTTATCATTATTAGTGCAACATAATGTTTAGATATGATGTGGTGCGTTTTATCGCGCGGTTTTTATGCTAAGTTATTAATCGAACAATAATGTAGTATTTTAACACGGTAACAAAATGGTTCAAATCGCTCTGAGCACTATAGGACTTAACTTCTGAGGTCATCAGTCATCTAGAACTTAGAACTACTTAAACCCAACTAACCTAAGGACATCACACACATCCATGCCCGAGGCAGGATTCGAACCTGCGACCGTAGCGGTCGCACGGGTCCAGACTGTAGCGCCTAGAACCGCTCGGTCACTCCGGCCGGCAATATGATAACACAAAGGCGTTATGGAAAGTGAAGCGCAGATAAATTTTACTTAGTTGTACCAGTATATCTAAATGGCAATCATAGATTAAATGCATGTGGACAAATATAAAATGTCCCTAAGCTAAATATTGTGAGATATAATGAAAATAAAAAGGAAAACGCTAACGGGGATGTTAAAATGTTTTCCAACGAAACTGACAACGAATTGGCATGATATACTCTTACATTTCAAGAGATAATGTTCGATTTAAGCTTCTCGGACGTAAGAAAACTTGTGTTAGACTTGGCAGAACGAGTCTGCTTGTCCCATAATTTCGATGCAGAAGAAACAATGACAGACAAAAAGTATGCTGGGGTACCCATCCAAGCAAAGGTGAAGAAAATTAGAACTACAGCTAGACCTGTGAAATGGAAGTGTATCGGAGACTGTGGGAGGCCATCACAGAAACTCATTCCTAAAACACAGAAATGGTGTAGTGAGTTTTTGGTGAAGACCGAATGTATGAAGTGACCAGATGCATGAAATAAGAAAATATGGGCTACTGCCAAGTGTACAGGGATAGCGAACGGAGGGAAGTGTTGTGAGAACTAAAACTTGGAATATTTCCTTAAACTTAGACTAATACGTATCTTTAAGTACAGGGATATAGTTTATAAGGGAGTTACAAATTAAGAAACCAGATTCTCAGTTTCTTCAGCCTGTAGATGTTTAGAAAATTAAGTGTAATGTGTTCAGTTTTCCAAGATTTTCAGTTCCTAGAATCGGACAACGAGAACAAAATCCGACAGTTGAGGATGGCAATGTATAAATAATTTTATAACGCACTTTACACTCTGTAATAAATAAAATCTCAAAAGTGGTACAGTTTAGACAACTCTTACACAGTTATTCAGGCTACTGTACGTAGTCGTAAGGAAAATATTATCTTAATAGCTACGAAATGATTTCTCTCTCCTTTTGCTTAATTTCAGCGTATTCGCTATCGATTGTACTATTTATTACAATTTCCACGGTTGTAAATTTGACTTTCAATCATTTTAAAGTGGTTCAATGTACTGAAAACACAGCAGTTATCAATAAAACGCATAAAAAGGATTTAAGCCTGTGTTCAATTTATTAATATTGAGAACTGATGTGTTCCCAGTACAAACACAATTCTATAGTTTCTCGTTTATATTTCGCTGGTATCGAAGTCAATAAGAAATGCGACACTGTAGTGCAGCTTACGTCTACTCACAGATTACATCTGGTATACTTATTTGTTTGTGTGAAACACATTAGCAGGTAAACTGAAGTGGGACAAAGAAACGTAGATCTACATCTACATACATACTCCGCAAGCCACCGTGTGGTGCGTAGTGGAGAGTACCCTCGTTCGCCCGCATCTCGTGGTCGTGCGGTAGCGTTCTCGCTTCCCACGCCCGGGTTCCCGGGTTCGATTCCCGGCGGGGTCAGGGATTTTCTCTGCCTCGTGATGGCTGGGTGTTGTGTGATGTCCTTAGGTTAGTTAGGTTTAAGTAGTTCTAAGTTCTAGGGGACTGATGACCATAGATGTTAAGTCCCATAGTGCTCAGAGCCAGCCAGCCAGTACCCTCGTTCCCTGAACCAATACTAGTCATCTCCTTTCCTGTTCCACACGCAGCTAGAACGACGCGAAAACGACTGTCTGTGCACTGATGAGGCGAAACTTACGACCACGTGCTTAATAGCGTGTCTGTCCGTCTTTGGAACGAAATGCATCACTCATTCTGCGTTTCAGGGATCCGGCAGTTTGTTGACAGGTTTGTGGAGGTATGTGGTGTTCTGTGTCTACGGACAGATCATGTAACTCGCATAAATAACGAGCCGCTGATATACATACGTGGAGATGGGGCCAGGTATCGACCAAGATGGGTTCCATAGGATTTACATCAGGCGATTTTGGTCGTCTAGACATTTACGTGAGTTCACTCCTCAAACCTCAAACCATTGTAGCAAGGGTCCTGTTCCGAGACACGAGCAATTAGACTGCTTGAAGATGACACCGCTGGCGGGAAAGACATCAAGCATTAAGGGATGCAGAGGACAACGTCTCGCAAAGCGTAATACCGCTCCCACCAACCTGTGTCCGTGCTGTGGTGCACGTCTCGAGCCTCTGCTCACGTCGATGACGGCGCTTGTGGAGACCACCAATGACTTAGTTTAGCAAAAGTGTGATTCACCGTATGGGTCGACGCGTTTCTATTAATCGACTGTAGAATCCCGATGACCCTTTGACTATTGCAATCATAACTGACGATGTCGTTACCTCTTCGCGCACCAGCATTGTGCTCTTTTGGCAGACATGCTACGGATCATCATTTACCCTACTTTGTAGAACAGACGACTCTCTAAATTTCCACCATGAGAAGAAACTCGCTTTCCCTTCAGGAAGCATCTCCGTAATACTTGCGTATTGTTCGGACCTACCAGTAACAAATCTAGCAGCGTGTCTCTCAATGCTTCGATGTCCTCGTTTTTAATCCGACCTGGTACGTATCCAAACCAAATAAGCAGAATTCAGGCGTAGGTCGTACTAGTGTCTTACATGCGGTCGCCTTTACGGATGAAGCACACTTCCGCAAAATTCTCCCAATGAACCGCAGCTGACCATTCGCATTCCCTACCACAGTTCTCACATGCTGGAAAGTTACGTCCAGATATTTAAACGTCAATGTGTCATGCAGGTCACTGCTAATGCTGTATCCGAAAATTACGGGTTTGTTTTTCCTACTCATCCGTATTAACTTACATTTGGCTCTAGATGCCATTCATCACACCAAGTAGCAATTTCGTCTGAGTCATCTTGTATCTTCTTACTATCAATCAACTTCGACACCTTCCAGTACAACACAGCATCATCACCAACCAACTGCAGATTGCTGCGCAACCTCTTCACAGATCATTTACGTATATAATAATTAACAATGGTTCTGTCTCACTTCCCTGCGGCACTCCTGACGAGGGTCTTGTCTCTGATAAAAATTCGCCGTTGAGGACAACATACTGGGCTCTATTAGTCTTCGAGCCACTCGCATATATGGGGATCTATTCCATATGGAATCTGCCTGTTTCCCTTATCCGTAATTCGCAGTATAGCATGTGAGAAAAGAGCATGAGTTTCGTATGGGAGATGCTTTCTAAAACCATGCTGACTCGTTGACATAAGCGTCTCATAAAAAATTTTCTTCATACCATTAAAACTGGGAATACGTTCACACATTCAGCAGCAAGCCGATGTTGGAGATATTAGTCTGTAATTTTGCGAGTCCTTTCGTCTGCCCTTTTCTTAGACAGTAGTCAAATTCACAAACCACCCATTAACCCGCATCTTACCCAAAACCACCTTCCATTCAACAGCAGATTAAAGCTTAACATGTTACCGTCGGCTTACCTTCCTTCACGGTACATCCCCGCTGTCTTTCTTCCGTCCACCGGGGAATCAGTATTCCTGTCTCATACTCAACACTGTCCAGATTTCCTCGAAACTACCTATTTCTTTAGTTATTCCCTTAAACTCATCTGCTAACTTTTTAGTATTATTTCTTTCTCTTCCCCGGAACAGTCATCCAATTCCTCAGATATTACTCCACCATAGCTAGTGGACTTGTACTACTGTTTGTTTATCATCGTTTCCATTCGAAAGGAATGAAACATTACGTGATAATTATGTAACACAATTTTGATAGCACCGGCATGACTGTAACAGCACACATTCACTTTCTGTAGTATTGGTAGTAGCAGTATTGGTATTATTAGTATTATGAGGTGCAATTCATGAGCTAGGCTAGGTCCAGCGTTAGCTCTCCCAAGTCAGTCTAGACATAAGAAAGGGCTGAATTCCTTACTATTACCTCGTAAAATAAGTATGTAAATAAATTAATTTACAAATAAGTGAGTTTTATGTAGAAAATATCCTATAATTGTAAGTTGTTAGATGCACCCAAATTTCCTTAAGAGCTATATCTCGAATGATATACAGGGTGTTACACAAAGGTACGGCTAAACTTTCAGGAAACATTCCTCACACACAAAGAAAGAAAATATGTTATGTGAACATGTGTCCGGAAACGCTTATTTTCTATGTTAGAGCTAATTTTATTACTTCTCTTCAAGCCACATTAATCATGGAATGGAAACACACAGCAACAGAACGTACCAGCGTCACATCAAACACTTTGTTACAGGAAATGTTCGAAATGTCCTCCGTTAGGAGGATACATGCATCCACCCTGTAGAGTATCCCGTATGAAATCATGATAACGTGCTCCATTGAGCGTAGGTGGACGAAACTAAAATGAGCTCTAACATGGAAATTAAGCGTTTCCAGACACATTTCCACATAACATCTTTTCTTTACTTGTGTGTGAGGAATGTTTCCTGAAAGTTTGGCCGTACCTTTTCGTAACACCCTGTATGTTGATGTACAGCCACATAATCACTAGAACTCATAGGACAATCAGCGTTACAGTTAATGATCGCCAGTTTTCCATTTTCGTTATTCTTAGTTACAAAAGACCGCTATCGAACATTGTACAAATTTCGATATCAGATAAATTAATCCCCTAAGCCTGGAGGTATTATTAAATTTATCTGCTTAATAACAGACTTTTCGAGGGTTCACCAGCGCGTACAACTAAATACTGCTCTTCACAGAACTAGTTTTCAGGGGTTTCTGCCAAAAACTATGCTTTACAGAAACATGTGGTTATGGGTGGCTCTCCTATGTTCAATAAAGAAAATCTTATCAGAGTCATTTAAAAATATTCTTAACTCAGCTTCATTTATACTGAGGTGACAAAGGTCATGCGGTAGCGATATGTACGTACACAGACGGTGTTAGTATGGCGTGCACAAGGTGTAAAACGGCAGTGCATTGACGGAGCTTTTTCAGATGACTCATGTGAAAATGCTTCCCTTTGAACGTGGGACAGTAACTAGTGATTCACGCATGGGATATTCCACTTCGGTAATCGTCAGGGAATTCCGTATTCAGAGGCCCACAATCTGCTGGAGTACGCCTTCGCGAGCACACGGGTCGGCACTAGGAAACACTGTATAGCAGGCGCTGAACTAGGCGTCCCTATGAGAAGAGGAGACCAGGACACGCCCCCAGGCTACGCGCCGATGACGCTCCCTGGGCCGCGTGCATACAGGCAGCCGTCGACGACCGACCTGTCTCCCTCGTCAGCCCCTCTTTTCTCCCCTCATCTGTCCGGGTCCCCCCCCCCCCCCTCTCCGTCTGCCTTAGGCTGTGGTGTGTCATCTCCGTAACAACTTTTTAGTGCAGTGTTTAAGTGAGTGTTCAGTGTTGAATTTCCGCCATTTTACAATTTAAAAAGTCACCGTTTTTATCGCCAGCTTTTATTGTTTATTATCTTCTTATTATGTTTTTAAATATTCTGTTTAGGCTGAAGAGCGGCGCACTAAGCTGCGGGGAGGGGGAATCGAAACCCAATACAGATAAAAAAGAGCTGTCCCATT
Source organism: Schistocerca piceifrons (assembly GCF_021461385.2). Lineage (NCBI taxonomy): Eukaryota > Metazoa > Arthropoda > Insecta > Orthoptera > Acrididae > Schistocerca > Schistocerca piceifrons. Next base: position 33,950,606 of record NC_060138.1, on the reverse strand, counting down.
CTCTCATCTAGGTACACTGCTCTATTATGTCACATCAAGACTCAGTTGGCATTGCATCTCAATATGTCGCACTGTGGTCTAGTCTCCCAAAACGTTAGTCGTCGTCTCGCACCTTAGCTTGCTATGGGGAGTCGTTAGTCACAGTATATAGGTGTGATATGGACAGGGACAAGAGTGAAGAATTAGTACATGATGTTTGATTGTTGTTAATCAAAGAACTTCAGATTGGACATCATGGAAATTAAGTACCACGTGTGCATTTTTTGTTGTAGTGTCAGGAAACCGACCACCCACCTATCATGCTACCCTCACCTCATCCAGCCAGGAACCACAAATCCTCACAAGAGGGCACAACCACAAGTGGCGACGAGTCTGGTCGACAAGTTTTGTTTACTTTTCATGTGTTCTAGGTTCCTGCCAGGAAGCTATCGTTAATGATTCTACATACATCAAAAAAAGTTTTGCATCACCCTGGTTCCCAGAACTCCTGAAGACAGACGTCGCCTGTGGATATTTTACCACAGACATAGTACTTTCGACTGTTCAGAAATGCCATTAAACTCAGCCAAACGTTTAAACAACTATGCGTGAGCAGCGCCTATTAGACGAAGGGTTCCGACAGCCGATCAGTTCCAGTCATTCCACCAGGAAGGAGATACCCGGCTCGCATTGTCTGTAGTTGTACCATGCCTATATAGTCAATACCGCATTCCGATCGCGTCCTCATTTTTATTTTGTGCCAGGAAGGACTCTCAACAAGGGAACTGTCCAGGCGTCTCGGAGTGAACCAAGGCGACGTTGTTCGGACATGGAGGAGATATAGAGAGACAGGAACTGTCGATGACATTCTGCCTCGCTCAGGCTGCTCAAGGGCTATTACTGCAGTGGATGGCCGCTACCTACGGATTATCGCTCGGAAGAACCCTGACAACAACGTCACCAAGTTGAGTAATGTTTTTCGTGCAGCCACAGGACGTCTTGTTACGACTTAAACTGTGGGAAATAGGCTGCATGATGCGCAACTTCACTCCCGACGTCATTGGCGAGGTCCATCTTTGCAACCACGACTCCATGCAGCGCGGTACAGATGGGCCCAACAACATTCCGAATAGACCGCTCAGGATTGGCATCACGTTCCCTTCACCGATGAGTGTCACATATGCTTTCAACCACACAATCATCGGAGACGTGGTTTGAGGCAACCTGGTCAGGCTGAACGCCTTAGAACACGAGTGCAGCAAGGTGGAGATTCCCTGCTAAAATTAAATGTCATGTGACTAGGGTCTCCCGTCGATTAGACCGTTCGTTGGGTGCAAGTCTTTCGTTCTGACGCCACTTCAGCGACTTGCGCGTCGATGGGGATGAAATGATAATGATTAGGACAACACAACACCCAATCTCTGAGCGCATAAAATCTCCCTCCCAGCTGGGAATCGAACCCTGGCCCTTAGAATTGACATTCTGTCGCCCTGACCCCTTTTTTTAAACTCATTTTGTTCCTTCTCGTTCGTTGCATCTGCTCGGGGCGGACGTCGTAAGACATCTGTTAAAGTTCGTCGTTGGTCAATTAACTCAGTTTTTTTTATTACAGAGGGCAACTAAACCTCTAACCGAACACGCTGAGGTACCGTGTCGGCTAGGGTAGACGATTCCCTGCTATCTTGGGGTGGCATTATGTGGGGCCGCTGGCGGTAACGGAAGGCGCCGAAAGGCTGTACGATACGTGAATGCCATCCTCCGAACGATAGTGCAATCATATCGGCAGCACACTGGCGAGGCATCCGTCTTCACGGACGACAATTCGCGCCCCCATCGTTCACGTCTTGTGAATGACTTCCCTCGACTAGAGTGGTCACCATGTTCTCCAGACATTAACCCTATCGAACATGCCTGGAATAGATTGAAAAGGGCCGTTTATGGACGAGGTGACCCACAAATCCCTCTGAGGGTTCTACTCAGAATCGCCGTTGAGCTGTGGGACAATCTGGACCAACAGTGCCTTTATGAACTTGTGGATAATATGTCACGATAAATACAGGGAAGCATCAATGCAAGAGGACGTGCTACTGGGTATTCGAGGTACCGTTGTGTGCAGCAATCTGGGCCACCACCTCTGAAGGTGTCGCTGTCTGGTTTTACAACATGCAATGTGTGGTTCTCATGATCAATGATCAATAAAAAAAGGCGGAAATGATGTTTACGTTCATTTCTATTCCAATTTTCTGTACAGGTTCGCGAACTCTCGGAAACGAGGTGATGCAAAACTTATTTGATGAGTGTAGATCGATTACAAGTACTGGATATAGTATGACAGTTGTTTGAATAGGTTGATCATTTACGAGAAATGTGGATCTTCACACGACTCAACTGGAAATGATTCATTTGGGTTGAGTGAGACATGGCGCACTGGTCATGGGAAGCAATAATGTGATTGAGGTCTCGATAAGGATACCGTTTCATCGGTGCATCGCTATGTTTAATGATGGTTTCTCCAACTGACGTGATGTTGAAGACTGTGTTGGTCCCATTTCTCTATGCAGCAAAGCAACTAGCAGTCATGTTTACGTCCGAAATTAACTCTAGTATAATTTTTGTGCGTAGGTTCTTTGAGCTGCAGTCGCTCATGTTTGACGCCCACCTGAAGACAGTGACGAAACATCGCTTACTACAATAGCTAGGGGCCGTGGCTTTCTTCTGTTGACGCATCCTGTTGGTTTCTGTACTTCGATGTAGCATTTGAACCTCTTTGTCAACCTTCCGTCTTCTTCTGACGAACACAGCTTCTCTATCGTCTCTCTAAAAACATTCGAGTTTTTGTTTCTAATCTTTACTGGGTCACTTAAATGCAATAACTTATTGCGTGGTTCAAGAATTATAACTTTCCTACAGTTTACATCTTCGTTTAAGTAAATCCTTTCAGTCTTGCTATTAACAGTTACCAACTGCGTGAAAGTTTAACTAAGTGAAGAAAGTAGAGCAGCTTTGATTTGTGTCCTACGGTTTCCAGCGATGGGAGGCTACATGTTGGTTTTGAGTGAAGCTGGCTGAACTATAACTGGATATATTGCACAAGAGACTTGAATACGTCCACCTTTGTACGCCTTGGCTCTATTGTACAATACTAAGCAAGGGAAAATTTTGAAGAAATGAAGTCTCATTATTTACATCACTACAGACTTTCAATAACTACCTGAGATTCTGGTAAAAATTAATGTAATAGCGATGTATTCTACAAGTTCGTAATCATAGCAACACTGTTATAGGATTTTAGTGCAGGACAACCCATATTCACCAATACTGCTGTAATAATATTTAGTTCACTGTTCATTATATTTTTTCAGAGCGATTCCCAGGAAATTAACAAAATAATGGTTCAAGTTGTAACGAAAGACGATGAGGCCAATAGCATTAGCGTATCCAAGGGAACGATGCCGTAAAGATGATGAGTTGGACTCTGGCTGCGGGCTTGGCGGTAGAAGTGACGCAGCTCTGCCGTTTCTGAGCTGCGGAGAGTCGAACCCAGGAGTAGCTGGCACAGGACAGGAGCTGTCTGCGCCACCTCCCTGGACAGCGCGTTCAAAGCCGCTGACACCATTAACACCTGTGACGACTGCCACGATATAAGCAAAATATGTCTCACCACTAGGTGTTTCTGCTGCTGTAATAAAAAAGCAGCAACTGCATTTCAAGATATACTGCACAACGCTGTCACCATAAATAAAACTAAAAATATCTGGTGGACCGAAATGACCTCCTGGGACACGTTGCACAATGCGGAGTAGACTCTCCTCATCTTCCGGTAGCGATCTGCAAGTGGTCGACGCTGTCATCTCACTCGGGCTGTAGCTCTCAGACACTGGTTGAGCTGGCGTAAGTCACTCCTCACAAGAAGAACGAGGCCCACATACCTGGCAACAGCGGTAAGTACAATACAACTTGAGAACAATGTTTAACATATATGTACATTTCATCTCGTTCCCCAGACATGTCAACGTCGCAGCAGCTACACGTTGCGCGAGAGATCCTCACTGCCGCAGTGGAGAATTGGCGCGACCCCATGATGCCACTGTCCCAATAAAACAACAGACTAAGCATCCACTGGTACTTGTAGGTGTTTCGAAACAGGTCTGCGGCGATCGACAACGCCGTGGTGGCGTAGTATATCGTCATACAGCCTACCAACCACACGAAGGTAATGGAGTCCTTTTTTCTTGCGTTCATAACTTGCAACCAGTCCTCCACATGCGCTGTTATTGTTATTTTCATGACGAGAACAAAAGCTGCGTACAGCGTACCAGCAAGTGTTCTCCGTAGCTCACACTTTTCAATGACGACTCTTAACGGCGTCAACCCGAATACCCTGCAGATGGCGTGGTATCGCGCTACAGATCTTAAGAGGTCTCTCCTATTCACTATTTCAACATCGGATCCATCCCAGGATGCCTACGTTACCTGTGATGAAAGAAAAAAAGTTCCCCAGTTATGGTAAGCAAGCTGCTTGCATTACAAAGAGATTTAATCTAAAATTAACGACATACGACTGATTAACAAATTACACTCAGACTTGAAATAGCACTTCCAACATAAATGAGTCACGGTTCCACAAATCAATAGGAGAACAATGAAGTAAACATAGGCATTATTAAAAAACTCCTTCCTAGTCACTATTTTCAGACAAGGTACGACCTTTATAGAAAAACAAAACGTAACCATCCAGTACAGTTGCTGCATCTTACAGACCGCGAATACTGAAAACTGTATAAGTTTTAGTGTAGAGCTACATTCAGCAAAGTCATCTAGACTGACCTTGCCGTAATACATTTATTAATTACTACAAGTATTAATATTGTTACGCAAAAACCACCTATCAAGCTCATTGCAAAGTTTACTGTTACGAATATCTTTAAGCAGTCTTGCTTACATCTCAGACAGAGTCTGAAAGATTTCAACATTTTGGGTAAAGTAACAAAATAAATGAAAATAAATAAGACGTAGAGACAGAGAGTTAAGAGAATATATTGTATCGTAATCGGAACCATTACAGACGGCGCACTAAACCAGCTGGAGAGGGAAGTGGTGGTTGCCACTTGAAGGAGTAGTGTCGACAGTCATCAAGGTGAGCCAAGCAAACCTACATCGTCTGGCTAAATAGAAATTCGTATTCCGTGTCCCCTAAACATGAGTTTACTATCTCAAATTTTGTGGAAATTTATTTTGCCAGTATAGTGTGACGGTAAACTGATTTGTTATCATATTGCTCGTTAGTGTAATGCTGCCTTTATTTTATTTTGCTTCCGTTTAGGTGTAGCTTTTTAATAAGAGTTTTGTCGTTTGAAGTGGAGTAGCAGCCATAGTTTTCTTCTCTTTTTTGGTATTTAAGTTGGATCTAAAAAGTTTATTTAATTATGGTGTTCATGCTCGATTGTAAATACATTTTTGTGTGGAATCAGATAATGGAATAACAATATGGAAAGAACAGATTGCTGCTCATCACAAAGACGAGGAATTGAGCTGCAGACAGGCACAATGAAAAAACAGCTTGAATCCTGAGTTTCAAGACAAAGTCCTTCTTCAGAAATAGAAAACACACACAAATTCAGACAAGCACAGTCCACACAGCCATGGTCATTGTCTCTGGGACAGTAGGACCTGACTTCTGCTATGTCGTGCTCCGGCGCCTAGGGACAGTGGTTGTGTCTGCGTGAGTTGTGCTCGTGTGAATGCGTGTGTGTTACTTATTTCTGAAGAGGAATTTTGCTCTAAGGCTCAGTTTTGTAACAGTCTCTTTGATGTACTCCAGACGTACATCCTCAGAAATTTCTTCCTCAAATTAAGGCCGGTATTTGATATTAGTAGACTTCTCTTGGCCAGAAATGCCTTTTTTGCCATAGCGATTCTGCTTTTGATGTCCTCCTTCCTCCGTCCGTCATTGGTTATTTTACTGCCTAGGTAGCAGAGTTCCTTAACTTCATTGACTTCGTGACCATCAATCCTGATGTTAAGTTTCTCGCTGTTCTCATTTCTACTGCTTCTCATTACCTTCGTCTTTCTCCGATTTACTCTCAAACCATACTGTGTACTCATTAGACCGTTCATTCCGTTCAGCAGATCATTTAAGTCTTCTTCACTTTCACTCAGGATAGCAATGTCATCAGCGAATCGTATCATTGATATCCTTTTACCTTGTATTTTTATTCCACTCCTGAACCTTTCTTTTATTTCCATCATTGCTTCCTCGATGTACAGATTGAAGAGTAGGGGCGAAAGGCTACAGCCTTGTCTTACACCCTTCTTAATACGAGCACTTCGTTCTTGATCGTCCACTCTTATTATTCCCTCTTGGTTGTTGTACATATTGTATATGACCCGTCTCTCCCTATAGCTTACCCCTACTTTTTTCAGAATCTCGAACAGATTGCACCATTTTATGTTGTCGAACGCTTTTTCCAGGTCAACAAATCCTATGAAAGTGTCTTGATTTTTCTTTAGCCTTGTTTCCATTATTAGCCGTAACATCAGAATTGCCTCTCTTGCCCCTTTACTTTTCCTAAAGCCAAACTGATCGTCACCTAGCGCATTCTCAATTTTCTTTTCCATTCTTCTGTATATTATTCTTGTAAGCAGCTTCGATGCATGAGCTGTTAAGCTGATTGTGCGATAATTCTCGCACTTGTCAGCTCTTGCCGTCTTCGGAATTGTGTGGATGATGCTTTTCCGAAAGTCAGATGGTATATCGCCAGACTCATATATTCTACACACTAACGTGAATAGTCGTTTTGTTGCCACTTCCCCCAATGATTTTAGAAATTCTGATGGAATGTTATCCATCCCTTCTGTCTTATTTGACCGTAAGTCCTCCAAAGCTCTTTTAAATTCCGATTCTAATACTGGATCCCCTATCTCTTCTAAATCGACTCCTGTTTCTTCTTCTATCACATCAGACAAATCTTCACCCTCATAGAGACTTTCAATGTATTCTTTCCACCTATCTGTTCTCTCCTCTGTATTTAACAGTGGATTTCCCGTTGCACTCTTAATGTTACCACCGTTACTTTTAATGTCACCAAAGGTTGTTTTGACTTTCCTGTATGCTGAGTCTGTCCTTCCGACAATCATATGTTTTTCGATGTCTTCACATTTTTTCTGCAGCCATTTCGTCTTAGCTTCCCCGAACTTCCTATTTATATCATTCCTCACCGACTTGTATTTCTGTATTCCTGATTTTCCAGGAACATGTTTGTACTTCCTCCTTTCATCAATCAACTGAAGCATTTCTTCTGTTACCCATGGTTTCTTCGCAGCTACCTTCTTTGTACCTATGTTTTCCTTCCCAACTTCTGTGATGGCCCTTTTTAGAGATGTCCATTCCTCTTCAACTGTACTGCCTACTGCGCTATTCCTTATTGCTGTATCTATAGCGTTAGAGAACTTCAAACGTATCTCGTCATTCCTTAGTACTTCCGTATCCCACTTCTTTGCGTATTTATTCTTCCTGACTAATGTCTTGAACTTCAGCCTACTCTTCATCACTACTATATTGTGATCTGAGTCTATATCTGCTCCTGGGTACGCCTTACAATCCAGTATCTGATTTCGGAATCTCTGTCTGACCATGATGTAACCTAATTGAAATCTTCCCGTATCTCCCTGCCTTTTCCAAGTATACCTCCTCCTCTTGTGATTCTTGAACAGGATATTCGCTATTACTAGCTGAAACTTGTTACAAAACTCAATTAGTCTTTCTCCTCTTTCATTCCTTGTCCCAAGCCCATATTCTCCTGTAACCTTTTCTTCTACTCCTTCCCCTACAACTGCATTCCAGTCACCCATGACTTAGATTTTCGTCCCCCTTTACATACTGCATTACCCTTTCAATATCCTCATACACTTTCTCTATCTGTTCATCTTCAGCTTGCGACGACGGCATGTATACCTGAACTATCGTTGTCGGTGTCGGTCTGCTGTCGATTCTGATTAGAACAACCCGGTCACTGAACTGTTCACAGTAACACAACCCTCTACCCTACCTTCCTATTCATAACGAATCCTACACCTTTTATACCATTGTCTGCTGCTGTTGATATTACCCGATACTCATCTGACCAGAAATCCTTGTCTTCCTTCCACTTCACTTCACTGACCCCTACTATATCTAGATAGAGCCTTTTCATTTCCCTTTTCAGATTTTCTAGTTTCCCTACCACGTTAAAGCGTCTGACATTCCACGCCCCGACTCGTAGAACGTTATCCTTTCGTTGATTATTCAATCTTTTTCTCATGGTAACCTCCCCCTTGGCAGTCCCCTCCCGGAGATCCGAATGGGGGACTACTCCGGAATCTTTTGCCAATGGAGAGATCATCATGACACTTCTTCAATTACAGGCCACATGTCCTGTGGATACACGTTACGTGTCTTTAATGCAGTGGTTTCCATTGCCTTCTGCATCCTCATGTCGTTGATCATTGCTGATTCTTCCGCCTTTAGGGGCAATTTCCCACCCCTAGGACAAGAGAGTGCCCTGAACCTCTATCCGCTCCTCTGCCCTCTTTGACAAGGCCGGTGGCAGAATAAGGCTGACTTCTTATGCCGGAAGTCTTCGGCCGCCAATGCTCCATATTGCTTATATTTTTCTATAATTTGTTTGATTCAGTGGAATATATCTATTTATTTTTCTGATCGGTCTTGTAATGTTAGGGTGTTATCTACACACCCGTACAAGAAGTAAATATTATTAATCCATGCGAGATGGTATAAGGAAATTAGTTGTCAGTATGGTGTAGTGACATACTAGCAAGTGTACCAACAAGGACGTTTCCTTTTACTAAACCGTATTATAGTACATGAAGTTGGTTATTGGACTTGGAATAGTTATGGGAGAGCTACAATTTTAGTAAAGTAATGAAATTCGTCTACAACTATTGCGTTCATCTGACGATGTGTGAGTATATTATATTTGACAATTTCAATGGTCACATCAACTGCTCCGTTGGTGAACATGTTGATTACATTCAACAAAATGTTTTAAATATTGTAGAATGTCGATGTCTATAATTTGTTGTATCATTTCACTCAAACTATTCACTGTATACTGACTTCTGCTTATACAGTCTTGAGCAAGTATATACACTACCTTGTTTTTTTAGTCAGATTGCAAAGCTCTTATATAGTTTATTACTAGATTGAGAGGGCTGCTACGTATGTGGCTTTTTGGTAGTGACTGCAATGTATTTGCAGACGGGTTCATTATGGAGCAATATGTATTCTTCTCTTTGGTCAAGTAACTGCTGAAAACTATTTAGAGATTTTTAATTGTTTATGCAAATGAAACTCGAAGATTCTTTTACTACAGACTGTCTTCAACATGACCGCTACTCTATTCCCTTGTCAGTTACTATTGCGTTGCTAGTGTTTATTTTCTCATAAATGGTACCGATGGTTTACATACTGGGGAAAGTGTCAGATAATATGAAACGTTCATGTCAAAAGTCCAAGTTGAGAATAATTATCAGAACACGCAACAGAAGACAAACTTGTCATTCTACGGAACAACCCTGTAAATTCACACATTCAGCAGTGTATAAGGTAAAATGCGGTTGCCATGAAATAACAATCATAGGTCTAACAGAAATATTTCAAAACAATATTCATGGAATTTTCGAACTTCATTGACATGAAACTGTCTTCACTTAGTTCACACCTAAAACTACAAAAACTCAGTTAGTGACGTAACACGATGCCTGGCGGTCCCAGCGACTGCTGAAAACCGTAGGCAAGTAAATATTTTAGATGACAACATGAAGTTTTACATATGTGACGTAACATCCTGCATTGCTTTTAACACAGAGACGGGTTTAAAAGACAAAAAATATATCGAAAATTTCACGAATTCTCTTACAAATGTTTACTGTTGAAATACATTCCTTTGTAAGGCATTCTGTTAACAATGTAATGTACAAATGATTAGGTGTAACCTGTGATCAGTCAAGTTAATCACCTTTGGATTTAAAGTACATCACATTTGACAGTCATCTGCCATATCTACAGGGTGAGTCAAAATTATGTGAAGAATTTTAATTTTGTTTCCTTTTTTACTCCAGTATGTTAGAACCGATGTCTGATAAACGCACACTTGAGCAGAGAAGAATGATTGCAAGCTTACTGGGTGTTGAGCTGCCGGTGAGAAAAGTGTGACGAAGGCCTGCAGAACGATTTTCAGGTAGATGGTCACCTGCTCGTTTACCAGATTTGTAGTAGCAATTGGATTAGTAGCAGACAATTATCAATAAACTGTATTGCTGAATATTGAGTGCATTAGCTGTGTTGATCAGGTTCAGACTCTGTATAACGAAAACTCGGAGCAAGTCGTTTTTCTCAAATAGTATTGACATAATTATGACTCACTCTGTATGTGCTGAATACCGGTGGCATACGCTCAGGTAATAAAATGTAAATTATTGACAAAAGTTTTTGGCATGTGCAAAAAAAAAAATTTACGTAACTTGTTGGTTATATGAAAATATAAACTGATATGGGACACAATGCACCTGAGGAAAATGTCTTCTGTAGTGCTGATACCGCTGGAGATGAGTATGTATCCCTGTTCTAATTTGGAAATAAGTAAATAAGAATATTATCTATAGGAAAATTTACGACAATCAGCCTCAGTCTATCACCAATCCTTGACAGCTCTGGTCTGTTGCGCTCGTTATATCTGCATATTCCATCTGTCTTTCGTATCCCAATACTTAAAGAGTCTTCTTTGCAGTTCACTTTTAATAATCTGCACCTCACAGGGTATCAACTAATTCCAGAGAGCAAACCATCGTATTAACTTTCATACAGCACACTCGTCCTATCAGAAGTGAAGGCTCCAACTCATTCTCTTCCCACAGAACTGAAATACTACGTGTCTCCTAGCTCTTCTTCTTCTTCACCTTTCCCGTTTACCAGTTGGCTACGGAATCGAAACTGTTATGTGTGCTGAAGCAATGCTGGTGACTGTTGGTGACCAGATACCGTTCCTGAGCCGACCACCCCCCGTGGCACACAGTCTGTGTACCTCATCTGTCTCCGTCTAGTGTACAGCTCATGTCTGAGTGCGAAAGCTTTCTTCTGAATGTTTGTGTAGAGGGCATCTGGTGCGGGTTGGAGGCTACAGCCCAGTATTTACACTGGGGCCTGGGGGAAAGCGCATAAAAGCCACCACTAGGCCGAGTGGCTGAAGAGCGCTCATCGTTAATGCGAGAGGAGAATTTGCGCGACACGTATCTTCAAATACTGTTCAATGAAGATCAAAAAGTGTGATGTAGTGAATACTCAATTGGGCTTGTTTAAATATTTGCGTTTGCCTCTTGCCAGGGCTTCTGCACCCGCCATTTTCCAATGGTATTTTGAACAGTTGACTGCTCAAGGTCCAAACTGTTCAAACTATTTTGATGATAATGTCACAGCAGGTCGTACACCTGAAGAACATTTGCAAATTTGCGTGCTGTGTTTCGTGTGTTATCTGATGCAAGACTGAAGTGTAGACTGGACAAGTGCGATTTTTTTAAACCTGAATTGAATCATCTTGTTCATGTCATAAACCGTCAAGGTGTGAATACTCTTTAGTCGCATTTGTTAGCAGTACGAGATTTGCCTGTTCCTCGCAATGTTACAGAATTCCAGTCAGTTTTAGGGAAAATGAACTATTGTATTTGGTTCATATCGAATGCTGCGCAAATTACAGCTCCATTGCAGCGCTTGCGTCGGAAGAATCTCTCCTTTGTTTGGACAGTTGAGTACCAAGTAGCTTTTCAAAAACTCGATACTTAGTTCACTTTGATCCTGACAAACCGTATGTATTGCAAGTTAACGCTTCCTGTTACGGCATCGGTGCCGTACTTTCGCACAGAATTGGTGATGTAGAGAGGCCTATTCATTTCGCCTCAAATGTGTTGTCCAGAGTTCAGTGTAACTATTTACAAATTGAGGAGGACGCTTTGGCTATTGTGTATGGTTTCACCAAATTCCACCATTATTTGTATGGCACAAAATTCTACTTAATAACGGATCACAAGCTTTTTCGGTCCTTGTTTCATCCCACGAAACCGGTTTCTTTCCTAACCGCCCAAAAATTCCACAGACGGGCTTTGTTATTGTCTCAGTACCAGTACAAGGTTGTGTATCGCCCGACTGCTCAGCATGGTAATGCAGACGCACATTCACGTCTTCCGATTGGCCCTGATACAGATTTTGACGCTTCTGCTGCATGTCGTTGCCACATCGATGCTCAGGTTTCAATCTTATCCGCTGAACTATAGCTAAAATACACAGGTCACGGAACCTGATCCAGATTTGCACATTTCACTAACATTCATTCGCACATCTTGGCCTCGTTTCACGCGTAGCATAAAGAACTCTGTCGTGAGCCGATACTTTGCGTGTCGGCTTAGCCTCGCTATACGGAAAGGGGTGATTCTTGTTCAGAATAACAGTGGACACCCATGTGTGTTGATCCCTAAAGCTTTGCAAAAAGGTGTGTTCCAGTTACTTCACCAATGGGGATCGTTCGGACGAAACATTTAGCGCGTCGACACTGTACGTTGCAGGGTATGGACGCCCAAACAGAACAGATGACGTCACAGACTGACGCAGGTGCGGAAAATCAGTCCGTTCCGCCACAAACATCACCATGGCAATGCGTGCACATAGACTTTGCAGGACCTTTTCGGAACACTCGTTGGTTGATTGTGGTTGACTCATATAGCAAGTTTACTTTTGCTGTGCCAATGAACTCGACAACGTCACGAACGTGTTGTCCTCTATTTTGTGCCTCGAAGGTTTACCTGAAGTAACAGTGTCAGACAACGGACGACCTCAGTTCACGTCAAATGAGTCAGAAACTTTCTGTGCACGCAATGGCATACAGCATGTAACTAGCGCACCGTTCCATCCACAGTTAAACGGCGAAATGCAACGTTTTGTCAGAACCTTCAAACAGTAAATGGCCAGACTTCGCTCCGCACACACCGGGGATGTTTCTCGTCTCCTATCGTTCGCACCCACGAGATGGACCATCGCCGGCGGAATTGCTTCACAGCCGCCGCCATCGGACACTGCTCCACCTGCTCCACCCTCCTCAGCATCCGGCGCCCAAGGAAAGCCGCAAGTATCGCTTCGCGTCGCATGTTACTGTCTTTTACAGGGTGTTTAGCGGCAGCAGATGGTGGGTGCGAGGCGAGATCGTTCGTCGAATTGGCGCATGCATGTATCTTATTTCAGGTCCAGGCGGCATGCAGCGCAGCCATAAAAATCAGCTTCGCCACTGCCATGTGCACGGGTAATCTTTGTGTGTCTCTTGACCCAGATTCATGGAACCCGAGGACAGCGCGGCCACAGCAGCCGCCAAAGAGTGTCATCAATACACCTCCCATGGAGACGGAGCCTCCACCTCCTCCGCCTTCTGTAGTCCTACCGCTGGAGCTGAATCCGCCCACACAGCAGCAGTCGACACCTTCCACATCAGTTTATTGGCCTCTGGAGGTGGATGCGTACCCTTCTGGTTGCTTTTCGGGGAACGTTTCCAGAGCGCAGGCCGGACGGAGCAGTGCGAGCCGAACCGGAAGTTCGACGTCCCCTGCAGCCACAGCTTCCGGTCCAGCGCAGCTTCCACCCCCCGGTCCCCCCCCCCCCCCCCCCCGTTGCCGCGCTCTCTACCCGACGACGGTCCGTCTCCTTGAGGAGGGGGGAATTTTCCGGCGTAACAACATCAATCGTCGGCACGTAGGCATGGAAACTCACAGTAGAGAAGGCTGTGAGACGACCTCAGCCAATAGTACGCTGACTAGAACGACACCACTATAGGAGCGGCATCTGTACGAAGACAATGTAAGTGCTCCTCCAGCTAGCTTCGATCGCACTAGAAGAGCCGCACTAGAGCTGTGATATAAACTCTATAGCAGTAACTTATGAGCTTGGATGATCTGCTTGCATGGATATATATCGAGAGACATTAATTGTTTGCATGTCGCCATTTGCTTGTTGCCCATCTTGGTGGAAACGCAAGTGTTGTCAATTTAACATACTGAAATAAACTCTATTAATAGAATTTGCCTGAAATGTTGTTTAGCTATCCGAGAAAGGAGATTCCTAGGCACCCTACATTACACGATTGGGCAGGATCCCACAAATAGGATCAGTCAGGTTCCTCGGAAATCTTCAGTCACCTTCCTTGGCACATCAGTTGATGATTTGATGGTCACCATAAGAAAGCGCCTCATGCTCGGTGTTCTTCTTGCTGTAGAATGATTCTATTTGCCTCAACATTATCTATCCACTCATAGGTATTAACACTGATCCATCATATCATATCTAGAAACTTTTCGACAAACTCATTCTCCTTTTGTGATACAACATTGAAGTGATCTCGATAGAATCTAGCGTTGTGCTGTTTCATATTGGCTGTCCTGTTCCTTATACCACTGTACCCACCTCTCTTTGTTTCCTCAAATCTACTATATTCCAAATACAAAGAGTACACTGCAGGACATTAAAACAGAGCAAAAAAAGCATAGTCAATAATTTAGTTGTATTTTTAGTGCAACACTATGTAACGCTTGGCAGAGAAATACTTTATTTAATTTTTTCATTGAAGATGTACAAGGTGCAGAGTGGTGTCAGGATTGCGCTTGTATTCAGGTGTCCCGCTGCTGATTATGGTGATTGTGAGTGTTGTTTAGCTGCGTAGAAGAATTTCAACCAAAGAGATGCCAGTTAGTAGGTCAGCGAAGTGTGAAAGAAAGATTAATTTATCCATCCCATTAGTTACAGCAGTTGATTTGCGGCCCTGAGCAGCAAGTGTCAGACGTCGGTCCTGGATATTAGTAAAGTGTTAAACTCAGCTAGCAGCCTTCACAGACCAGCCAGTTTGAAGCGGTGATAGGCCAAGGAGAGGTGTCAATGGCGTCAGCGCTTTGGTAGTTGGAGAAGTGTCAAGTCAGGCCCCTGGGCCAGCGTCAGGCTGCTGTGGAGGCGAGGAGATGCAGGCGCGATGCTGTGAGTGTGCTGAGGTAGGCAGTGTGGGCGGGAGCGACAGTCGTGTGCAGAACTAGTGAGCCAGCAAAAGACAGCAGCCGAGTGTGCATGCAGTAGGGACGCAATGACTCCTCGACTGGTCAAGCCGAGGTGCGAACCCTAACCCACTGTCAGCCAGTGAGCGGTCCCCTGACTAAAGGTACCAGGTCGACACTCTGCAGCATCGGGCCTAGGTCCTGCCAGTAGCAGCCAATGCAGGTCACCTCTAGTAGTGGCAGCTAGATGAATTACATCAGGTCAGCGAGTGGCATGGAGCATTTCTCGAACTCTGCTGGAAGTGGCTAATGCTGCCTGTCTAAAATGGGCAGCATTAATGTGAGTTTCACCCACGAACGGTTTGCTGAGGCAGCATATCTTGTTACATAGGAAAAATAATAGCCAGGTGTTGGTCCAGAACGTGTGGTAACTCTGGTCGGCCTTGCTACATTCTGACTCCTTCACTTCTACTGTGTCACCAGTGTTCGGCCCTGATGGAGACGGTACTCCTAGAAGTATGGTAACTTTGTATATGGCAAGGAATGAATGGTAGTTTTTGATGTGTCAGACCGGTCCATTCAGAGCTTCTAGCCAAAGAACGCCCAGGCGCCCTCCTCTGTCCTGCTACCATGTACCTTCTTCTGTCAAGTAATGATGGCTACTGACATCAATCCGGCCACACTAAGTACAAAGAAACCGTGACACAACAAAAGAGTGACATTCATAACACAGAGCTTCTACCTCTGATGGCAACAGTGGCTCTAAACCTGCAGTCTATATAGCCGAAACGGAACTGGATCATTGATATGGGCACATCATTCCATTGTGCTTAAACTTTGTCGTGGAGGTGGTTAATTAGTGATTAAGGCATTCCAGTAACTCTATAACTTATTACCAGATAGTTTCTCTAGATGACACATCCCACAATAAGCTGAGTTGGGCAAGAGTTGGATATCAACAGTATCAAGGTACGTCATAATAGGATTGGCAGCCTGCAGCTTTATAGTTTCTTGTTTAGATGTAACGTCATGGGGCCACCGACCTGATAAGAAATGCAGTAACTGTTGTTCATCTTATCGACTATGCGAACCAGAACTGATCGTGTAGCGTACCCAGTGACATCCCACACCTATACGCCATGTGCTGTGCCCATATGACAGTCTCGCGCTGACTTCAGAGGCTTGCGCACACGGATACGTCTCTCGGGACACAATACGTAGAACAGAGACTCGTCTCAAAAGATGCTGTGGTGTCACTCTAGTGTCCATTGTTGCCGTGCCTCTGCTGGTGTACCTCCCTCTGTTGCTGAGATTCCGTGGTGCTCCACTCGTCGTTGCACATCGCATGTACATTCTTGCCTTGCTGGAAGCAAGCCCATTTCCCGACTCAAGAAATGTGATGTTACTGTACGATGCTGTAGGGCCGAGCCAGTCCTCTCGCACTCTATTCGCGTGCGATCCTTGAGGCCTTTCGTGGTGTTCGGCAAAGTCACTATGATCTCATCAATTTCATATTTACGTGGAAATCGTGGCATGCCAAACAACACGTGCAGCAACATTGTGGAACTGAAGACCCGATATGTCATGATACTGCTGCAGTCGAATACCAGAATGTGTTGGCAGACAGTCCACGTTCTTATGCAAATTACAGTAATCAACATTCACATACCATTTATGAATAAGAAACCCCTCTGTCTAACCTTTTCTTTTGTACAGAATGTGGTACAAGTAGTATTCACGCCATTTGCTTGTTTCTTGCGTGCCATCTTCATGTTCGTGTTGTTTCACTTTTAATAGGCAGCAATTTACAAACATTTCCTAATGTATTAAATTTCAAGGCACACGGGTGCCATTATTATCAAACATTACTTTGTCTGAAAGACACTAACCTCTTTACCCTGAAGACGCGGACCATGCGTGTACAGGTTCGGTAGCGAGTTCTTGTTCTACCGGCCATGGCAGCTATGGTCGCTGAAATAATGCATAAACACAGGGAACAGAGAGTTACGTATCTTTCGACTGTGAAAAAATACTTGGATGACTACAGCTATGTCTGCATTCGTAAAGAACAAGGAAGAGAAAATGAGTGCATGGAGAATGGATTGGCCTTTAACAGACGTGTTGGTGGTAGGTATTCATTTGTTTCCAAGCGAGAGCCACTTTAATACCCTCTCCGAGGTAAAATAGAATCAACACGGACTTTTCTTCCCAGTCCCGAATAAATAGCATTAGCCATTAATGTCATGAACGGGAATTCAGGGTTACAACAAAAAATTACATTTTGTCATATACATTTTCTTACCTTCACAATTTAGTTGTGGGTGTAGTTCGCAACATAGGCCGTACTTCTGCAAATAATTTTAGTAGATGTAATGTTCCAGTCCGCTTGAGTTTCGCGATATTAATAATGGATTATTAAATAAAATGCGAGTGGTTTGGTTCAGGAAAAGTTCACAAGAGGAACAGAAAAAAAATGGCTCTGAGCACTATGGGACTTAACTTCTGAGGTCATCAGTCCCCTACAACTTAGAGCTACTTGAACCTAACTAACCTAAGGATATCACACACACCCATGCCCGAGGCAGGATTCGAACCTGCGACCGTAGCGGTCGCGCGGATCCAGACTGTAGCGCCTAGAACCGCTCGGCCCCCCCGGCCGGCCAGAGGAACAGAACTGCGTAAGGAAGCAGAAACTGATTCACGGCATTGTGGACATACAGAAGACCACGACAGTACCCCTTGTTCTGTACTGGCTATTTGTCGTTAACTGACTGACCGAGAGTCGGCACTTTGAATGGGAGCAGCCAGAATTTGTGTTTGCGTAGTACGACTCGAACGCACTGAAACATATGCATATAACCAACCAACTAAAATATTAGTCAGACAATCTGGACGGGACTTCCTAAGTGACAAGCATCTACAAAGCATTCTTGAAAAATCTTTCATTCCATCTTAAAGGAGATGTTGGGTTACAGGCCTTTCCAACCGGTATTTGTATTCTGTGTTGTTGTGACGCCAATTATTTACGACAACTGGATCCTTATTTAATTTTGTAGAACTTTTAATTGGATCTAGATGGATAGCTGAGAGTAAGATGTTGTTAATTAAGTTTCTTTCGTGCCATGTTCCTGCATATGCCTTACGCCTGAGAGAAAAACCCCTCTGTCGATAAAAAACCCCGGTAGAAATTTGTTGCTCGTTGTTCGTCTTACGTACGCACATATTGTCTCAGTGGTCTTGATAGTGCTATAGTGTGATTTTGTAATTCGTTGGTGTAGAAACGTTTCTGTCTAATTCTGTGGAAGACGCGAAACTTTAAAATCTTGCCGGTGCAGAGAATATTATCTTCTGATATAGGAGTTGTTTGAAGTAATTTTGCTCAGTAAGTTGTTCTCCTGTATATCAGGCTGCTACATTATCCCAAATACTTGTAGATGCTCTTGGTTTGTGGACAGTTTCATTCAGTTCTTCGTTTTCCAGAGGATTCTGTTGGAGTGAATTGGATACTGCTTCGAGAAAAATATAGGGGAAAATGAACTTTTGAATTTCGGAAAATTAAACGTTGTATGATAGGGCTACAAGAGTGATTTTGTGAGTCTGTTGTTACGTAGTCTGTTGATCCCGAATCTGGTGATTTCTTCTTTTATTCTGTGTAGTATGTTCTTGGTTTTAAGTGTTTCGTAAGGAAGTTTGTTTTGAAGCTATACCGTCGATCTACAGCAGTGTGTTCTTGGTTTTAAGTGTTTCGTGAAGGGAGTTTGTTTGGAAGGTATATCGTAGATCTTCAGCTAATTGAAGCATCCTCTGGTTAGCAGACAGAGGTTATTTTTTCGTTTCATTAGAATGTAAGAAGAGAAACTGGTAGCTCCAGTCCATTTGTTTGATATTTCGTGAGACGTACAAAATTATATCGGCATTCAGCTTGTTTAATCTTTTCAGTCCTGTCTTTCTGGCTACTTAAGAGTTCATCTAGACAGATGTAGACAAGGTATTTGACGTTTAGTTGTGGAACAATTTCTTGTCCACAAAGTCGAATGTAGAGTTTTGGGTTATCCTGTAGTCGGCGATTAGTAAGATTGCCTTGTCTGAAAAGGAAAGGTTTACTTTTTGGTGGATTAGATCAATCATATTCTCCATTTACTGGGCTACGTTTCAAATTTGCTGATGTAGCTGTTGACTTGTTCATTGATTGCATTCGAGTTGGGCGCATGACACCAGTAAGTGTTGTCATCTGCATGTATAACCATGTCTTCATACCACCACCGGGGTCTTGGGATATCTGCTGTGTATATCGTACATAACAAAGTGGATATGACGGCAGCCTGAGGTACTCCGGGTCTGGGTGCGGAGTAGGATGATTTTTGATCCTCGTCTCGTAGTTGTACTTTTCAGTTTCAAATGAGTTTAACTAATAATTGTACTACTGCAGGTGGGAAGTGGTGCTTTAGCACTTTGTGAAGATGTCTGTACCTTATCAAAAGCGCGTTCTGTGTCCAGAAAGAGGGTAGCGGTTGCACCTGTGAAATTGCAGGCTTCCGCTGCATTCCTAATTAGCCTTAATCATGGATCAGCGGGATTGTGTTTCTGAAACCAGCTTGTTCATGTGGTATAATACTTTTGTCTTCTGCAAAATGTTGTAGTATGTCGTTAACTTTGTCTTTCAAAGTCTTGTCAATTATTTATAATTATTTTTATATTTCTAAGTTTGGTTTCGAAGTCGGTTTGCTGAGTGGTGAGTTCGACACGGTTTCTTCTTTATTTCATGTAAATCACAAATTGTACAAGGTTGAATTCTTTCAGTCCAGGTATGAAAAGACTTAACGGTTTCCTTGGGGGTCCCGATTTTCAATGATAACAATTCTAGTTAGAACACTCAGATCAATCATTACTGGGATCTCACCGGATTCTGTGGACATGCTGGAGTTTCATCTCGAGTTACGCCTGGAGCATGCCTTTCAAAAACCTTCGTCGTTATGTATCTCAAGATATTCCGTTTCATGAGGAGAATCATTTGTTTAGCAATGAGTAGCTGGTTGTTGGGCGCACTGAGCTTGTTGAGGCTACTGAGATTGTTGGGGTCGGTTGGTGGCTGTTGAGATTCGACCGGTGTCGTTGCGTCAGATCTGATGATTTTCTCGCGTTTTTTGTTTAGCATGAAGAACTTTGACTCTGCATGGTGGAGATGGGATGACCTGAGCGTTCTCTTCATACAGTTTGTTTTGGACATGATTCCTGCCATATACCATTTGCTTTTTTTACTGATTTGACATTCATAGTACCTATATTTTGTCAAACAACGAAAATATTTGCTACGTTGAGGAAAACTAAGAAATCAAATTACACTTACACCTCAAAAAACCCAGTATGAGAAAAATAAACATCATTATACGCAACATAATGAAATCACAAATATCTCATTCTCTAGATCAGTGCTGTAAATTCACTCGACCTTGTGTTTATAAATTGACGTATGGAAGCCAAAATAAAATATACATTAGAATAGACAGAAGGAATTTTCAAAACAATGTTCATACCACATCTGAATCTCACTGCCATGATATTATCTTCATTGGCTCACCGTGAAAACAACAAGTTCCACACACCAATGAAAAAGGACATGTGCTAAATAT
This sequence comes from Schistocerca piceifrons, assembly GCF_021461385.2. Taxonomy (NCBI): domain Eukaryota; kingdom Metazoa; phylum Arthropoda; class Insecta; order Orthoptera; family Acrididae; genus Schistocerca; species Schistocerca piceifrons. The sequence goes on along the minus strand of NC_060138.1, from coordinate 33,929,925 downwards.
TTTACAATAAATAGAAAGTTTCTTATATATGATAAAACATCAAGACATTATTTTGAACGAACAGGTTGAATCAAAACAATTCATTGTAAATTTCACCAATGTCATTCTAAATGTTTCATGTTGAAACATATTCCTTTCTTTAGATAACCTGTTAACGTAGATAACACTATTTAGGAGTGAAATTATATAGTCTGTGATTTAGCAAAGTTAGTCATTATCTTTGTATGTAATGCACTCTTCCATTAAAACTTAAACAGTAACCAAATATATGTTCTGATTGCAACTGGTATACTATCAGTTAAGATTAAATATGTCACTGGCTGACGTCTGCTATGTAAGTTGTGTGAAAAACCAGCTGTCATATTAACTAATAGGAAACAGTAGTCACTCGACGTAAATCTGCCTCGAAGTATATTTTGTCTTCTCTAATGCTAGTAGTGCTACTGATGGACGTTTGCTTTTGTTACTATCCCAGCAATGTATAAATAAAGGAATTCTCTGTTGTTCAGTTTATGTGAGTCAACTCCAGTACCAACAGCCCTCGTGCCTCGTACTTTTTGTAATCCAACACAAAACCTGTTTTTTAATGGTTCAGTTTTAATAATCACTATCTCCCAATGTATAAAATAGTCCCAGAGACCTACCCATATTTTAAACTTTAATGTAACACACTCATCACATCAAAAGTGAAAGCTCAAAATGATTCTCTTACAGCAGAACTGGAATATTACATATCTCCTAGTTCTTACATACTACAAATTAGTTCCTTCCCTCTCCAGTGACTAAGTGGACCTGGATTTTCCTACTCTACCACTTTATCTGCTCCCTGAAACTGCAGCGCCCTCTTACTGTCGAGGATACCCCGCATGACGTCGGGTATGAACCTACTGGTCCCGTCAGTTCCATAGTCTCATGACAGTCGAGAGATCCGATTAAACCAAACAGAATTATACTGGAATAATAAGATGCAGTGTTGATACATTAAGATTCTGATGCTGTCGACATTCGGCAGGTACTGGTATTTGTACTTCTCGTTCGAGGCATATCTCAGTCATCTCAAAACAAATAACGTTGAAATACGGTCTGTGAATGAGGGACCCCATACTTGTTCTTCAGTTATATTCAATATGCAGGTGGCTTTATTTCTATCCATGTCGTGTGTTTGCGCTGATATGCAAACCATCCGCATGTAAAAGCACGTAGAGCACTTCAGGTAATTTGCCGTTTACTGCTTGTTGCCTTCAAGGTCTAATTCCTGCTGCTTTAACGACCATTGATGTAGATTTGTTTCTTACGTGCGAAATTACAAACAATATGGGTGGCAGTTATTTGTCATTGAATATAATTCTGTATGAAACCACTAACCTGGTTACCAACACATGTGGTCCATTTGTCTTCGCAGTTACGGCTTAGAGTTCTTACTGCGCCTTCCTCAGCGCTTTTGGTCCCTGAAATAACATGGGGGAGGTGACAGATATTTATGCCGGGTCTGTGAGAAACGACGCTGAACATTTGGGCTGTCTCTCAATTGTACGTTGGTAATGAACGAGAAACACATTGATTAAACCATGAAAATAAAGTAGTCTGTAGTTGACATATTGCAGGAAGGAATTAGTTTTTTAAGAAAGTAATTTTTCTTAAAGTGGCTGTCATTTCAATAGCCACTGCAGGAACCGTCGAATCAATACAGAAAGCTTAGAGCCACTTTTTTTCTGCTCAGTAATTTGTTTCTTTGTTTACTTCAATATTTCCTATTTTCTCAAACCGTTTGATATCAATGTTATACGTATTTTATAGTGCTTCGTACTATACGAATTTATTATCTAACGATTATCGAGCTCAACGTAGACTCATGTACATCTCATGAGAGAAAAAAGTCGGTCAGAGAACTAACGGTTAAGGAGTTATCACTTTGAATACATGCAGTGAGAACCTCTTACTAGATCACAGAACTTGAGCGACGATTGTTACGACAGTTTTTTATTATTATTTATTTGATGATTATTTGTTAAGAAGTATTCGACTATTCTTACACTAAATGTTTAGTACAATATGTCAAATATTGAGTCGTTTGCAAAGTAATGTTGAAGGTGCATTACACATGGAAGAGCGATTATTTAACTAATAAGGATTTTTCGGGGTGGGGTTAAGGGGCAGAGGGGCGTTTCTTCTATAAAAAACGAAAAGTATTTGGAATCTAAAATGATGAAGGGGAATAAGACAAATTACTTGTAATGGAAATAAATTAGTTTAGTTACTATGGACTGTTGCTGTAACACGCAATTACTCAGATACAGAATCCAGAAAACACGCTACATTCTCATATACTACAGTACTAACCCACACCGCTGAAACACAGATTCTTAAATTTACAATTCTGCAACATTAAACGCCACTGCTGTAGTGAGTAATTTAATATCTCGTTGAAGAAGACGTATTTTAAAGTCACATTTTTTGTTGTTTTCTTTTGGCAGGTACAAAACGAATGTTATTCTCTTCTATATTTATCAAAGCTCTTTCTTTGTATTACAGAATAATATTACCTATGTCGAAGATCTGGCTAAGAATAATAATACTTATTTGTATTTTTTCTCCCTTGATCCTTCAGATGTGCCTCGCTAGTCGGTCAGAGAACTAACGGTTAAGGAGTTATCACTTTGAATACATGCAGTGAGAACCTCTTACTAGATCACAGAACGTCGAGATTGCGTGGGTGTCCCATACACAGGGTGTAACGGGTATAAGTGCGTTGGTGTCTTAATAGGTACACTCATGAATATGTTGGTTGTCTTTTCTCTTCATCCTACAGCCTTCTCACATATACGTCACAAACTTTATGACTTGATGTTTTCTGCCTGCTCCCAACAACACCACTAAGTCAACTACACCTTTCGGTATAGACTAATCGTTTTGCGTCCACGTGTCCACACTTCAGCACTTGACCTGCTTCCCACGGGAAAATAAGCATTAACGGCTTTTTCTTTCCACACATACTTGGATAGGCTAACCAAAATACAAACATATGACTCCTGTAAGCTATAATTATGAGCCTGCAAATGACTTGATGTAATGTCGTTCAATACACCCTCCGCAGTCAACAGTAGTGATATCTGCGCTTACAGCCGTTACGCCCTGTATACAGCCGAGAGGTGGCCGACGCTCCCCAGGTGTGGCGTGTGGTGGGGGCGCTGACCGCCATTCCACCCTCGGTGCATTCAGTCTTGCCCAGACTCGCGAAGCGTCAACTGCCGGGTGAGTTCTTGACGATAGTCTGATAGTAAAGGGTTGCATGCCGAACTCAACTAATAGCCCTCGTCCCTGTTGACGAGAGGGTCGTGTTCCTTTCCCAAATTGGAACGTATGCCTCTCGTTGAGGCTATGTTTAGCCAGTGCTGATCTGTCTTTATGCCCCAGGCATACGCATCTAATGTAATCCATCCATCGCTGCTAGATGCTGTGCTGCGTTTTTCCCTTTCCTTGACGCTGACACGCTCAAGGAATGTCATATAAATCTGGTACTCGCAAGTGTATCTTGTCCTTTACTGAGATAAACATAGTTTTCGTTTTTCGTAGTGGTCGAAAAATGGCCAAATTTTTTTTTCGGAGTTTCTCCCAGTTTTGGCTTAGGTAGCCCCAGCACAGGGAATAAAGTTGAATTTCTGTTCCTCTTTCCCTTCCTCTTATTTGCGATAGGCTGTGTCACTTGTTTCCTTCAATGCACGTCAATTTTGGCAGCATACAGTCTAAGTTCTTACAGACTATCTCTGTGCCAGTGATGTCAGCTCGTTGCATGAAGGAACAGATCTAAGAGGATCTTTTTTCCATAGACTGCATGTCCTAGGGGACCATCTGCAATGTCCTTGTTAGCACGTCCTAAACTGGAATACATCTCTTACGTTCACCGTCACCGTCAATTGTTTGTTTTCATGGACCCTGTTGAGTCAGTCTGCTATCTCTTTGCCATGTTCCCGCAGGACGAAGGGACATCCACGTAGCTTATTGGCTCTTTATTTGGAAACGTCTGCGATGAAAGTGATATCTACCGTGGAGCTAGTATGTACGTAGTCAGCGAGAGGAAATGGTTCGTCTTTTAGCCCGTTCACTACCACTGGGAAATATGTGTCGCATGATAGGCTGTCAGAGAATCACTTGCTGTGTGAGAACCAGTTGAATATGCTGTATGTTACTACTATGTGTAGTATGGGACGATTGAGAGCATTAGGGATTGCCCTTGAAAGTTGTGCTGTCTCAATTATTACGTACAAATGGGAGAAATTTATCACCTTTTAGAACAGAGTGGAGTTTATAGAATTTCCTGCACTCTGTGTGGCAATCAGTTAGTGCTATAACTCCTAGACTAACTGAGCATGAAGGGAGTTGGAGACTGAGAAAGAAAGAGTTCACCTTCGCTAAACATGCTCTGACTGAATGTCATCCATATGATATGAAGTGTGATATTCTCCATAAAAGAACTAAGGGGAGAAAGCTAACACTACTTGGAACTCTGGTCGTTAATAAACCACACTCAAAGAAACCTGACTTTGTCCTTAATGACCAAACACAGTTCCATTACTCATCCTTATTAAAATTGTAGCCAGCTATTATGCCCCTCATCATTGGCTAATAAGCTTTCTGTAACTGTTGTACACCCACATTCCATTGCCTTTTTCTTCCCCTTCCTTTATTTAGTCTGTTCATCACATCCACCAGTTTGTCCATATGACGTATGAGTCCATGCCATTACTCATTTGTAGAACATTTCTGTTTTATGCGCTCGCGTACTTTTAATATTTGAATATACTGTAATATAAGATTTATTTATTCAGAGCCTCTTTAGGTGCTTCAAAAATAGTTGAAATGTCTCTGAGCACTATGGGAGTCAACATCTAAGGTCATCAGTCCCCTAGAACTTAGAACTACTTAAACGTAACTAACCTAAGGACATGACACACGTCCATGCCCGAAGCAGCATTCGAACCTGCGACCGCAGTGGTCGCGCGGTTCCAGACTGTAGCGCCTAGAAACGCTCGGTCACTCCGGCCGGCCTTTGGGTGCTACATCATACTTGTTTCGTATCGATATAGCCATATAAGTCACACATCTTTGTACAGCATTCTATGTACACTTATAGATTCTTGCTGAAGTTGTGTGGATTAGCTGTTTAGCATCACGTTATCTAACGATGGCCTGAGAGGCTGAAAGCCAGTTCATAACAAACTAGTAAATATTATTGTGGAACACTAATACTTTGTATTGAAGTTATTAATATGTATAATTTCCTCCAAAAACCGGCAGAATATTCTATTAATATTAATGTTCATTTTATATGTGGTTGATTCCTTAATGAGGTAATTTTCTACATCCATTGTGTAGCTTCTTCTTTCAGTATCAGGTCTGATATTATGAATGTCTAGTTTCATCATATGATTTTCATAAATATTTTGATGTAATATAATGGATTTATCTGAATAATGTATTACATAATGAGAAGATACAGGTGAGAACTTGCGTATGTTGCGAATCTCAAAGCGTGACGCGTGATTATCAGTGGATATTTTCTATGTAGTGAGGTCCAGTATGTGCTGTGAATTTTATGTGGGGGGATTTATGCCGGTTTCGTTTAACCTTTACTTGATATTCAGTTTGATTTTTCCTTGAATGGGTGACCTTCTTTGATAGAAACCAGGCCTTATGGAAGATACGTGTAGGCACTATCTGATATGTTGTAGATATTTATATTTTCCAAAGTTTCTGTTATAATTCTATGGTTCCGCAGTTGCCCACATGAAGAGATGGTTCCGTCATAGTATGTTTAAAAGTGAGCTTTTATTTGCAATGATTGTCTCTTGGTCTGTGTGAGATGAGTATATGGTGTGAAAGGTGCCTCGTTTGGTCGATATTAGAGTCATAGCGAGTACGCTGTGACGATGAAAGTGAGTGTGATGTGTAGTGAGGTTACCACCTTAACGCTTAGTGGCTTATACTGACTGCGTATGTGGTGAGTGCAGCAGACTTAGTGTCACTCATGTCGAGGCCGTACATATTTCGTCTTTCATTTTGTGTGCTGTTTCCGACTCTTGCTCCACCTTGTGTCTGTGTGAGTGTAGATCTACTACCATCACAGGACGTGGTGTGAGAGTTGTTTAAAAAGGTTGGCCATCTACGAGAAAACTTGTACGTCCACATGTTACAAAAGTGAAATGATTCTTTCGGGTGGGGTCAAGGGAAATAATAATTGTTATTAAGGTTTCGGTATGGATCCCAGTTCACAAATGCTTGATTATGTTTTATGACGATTATTCCAGGCTGTCGTGATGTTAAAGACTGCGATAGTCCCATTTCTCTAAGCAACAAAGCTGGCATCACTCAACTTTACGTCCGAGATTCACACTAGTATAACTTTGGTAGCGGTAGGTTTTTCTACCTGCAATAACTCTTATTTGATGTCCGACTGAAGACAATCACGTAACACCGTTTACATTCGCCTACGTCAGGTAGTGTTCGTGACATTCTTCTGATGCCGCATACTGTTGTTTGTTGCTCTAGCTCTGTGTCGCATTTGAACATCTTTGTCAACCTTCGGTCTTGTCCTGAGGAACACAGCTTCCCTAGAATCTCTTGAGACACTCTGTAACCACTGAAAACATGCCAGTTGTTGTTCCTGAACTTTTATTAAATGGTTCAAATGGCTCTGAGCACTATGGAACTTAACATCTGAGGTCATCAGTCCCCTAGACTTAGAACTACGTAAACCTAACTAACCTAAGGATGTCACACATATCCATGCCCGAGGCAGGATTCGAACCTCCGACCATAGCAGCAGCGCCGTTCCGGACAGAAGCGCCTAGAACCTATAAAGGCACATTTGCATGCCGTGCGTGAGTTTCCTCGTAAACGCGAAATCTTAATTAAATAATTAATCTGTGACAAATAAATAAAGCCTATGGCACAGAACTGCAGCGCTGCGTCGCTGATAAAACAAAACACAATTACGATACTCTTATGTTTCATTAGGAAGAAGAGGTCTTGTACAACTGGTGCTGGAAGCACGTATATTTTATTGACTGGCACACCGCCATATTTGATGTTATATAAGAACACTGCGAGTTGCAATCTTACTAGGCACTCGATTCTGTAAAGAATTTATATTTATGAAAGTAAGTAGAATTATTTAACTGTAGGCTTATTCGTTGAATATATCTGATTTAACTAACTGTGTAAACTTTTTATGTTTAGTAGACAGTCACCTCTGTACGACGTATTGACATGCCTGACAAATTATTCTAATATTGAGATTTAGATTTGAGTCCGCACCTACCGCAGCAGTCTTTGGAAACGATTTAAATACGAAGTCCGATTATTTGAGTCTTAATTCACGGTCAACTACGAATAACATTACATTTACGAAATAGTCATTGTCAAGCGTCTGATACCGAATAATTAAACGTCCACGTTCCAGATAAGCAAATATTAATTACATCCAATCACTATCATACATAATGAATAAATAATTAATATTTTATTTTATTTTATTTATTTTATATTGGCGACTGCGTGTCGGACTTGTTATTTTGTCATTTGTTACACTGTTCTCTTTGTTTCATGTGAAAAATCAACTTTCTGGACCTGGACGTGAATGTATGAGAAATAACAAAAATCTGAAGATATTTTCCAATTCTAAAATTTTGCGGGAAGACGCAATGAAGCTTCCAGCAAAATAAGGTAAGACGCAGCATCTTTGCATTGGCAGGCTTGACCAGGCGCATAATTCAGTGTATTAGCTCTTCAGTAGATTCTGTAGTATTTCTTTCGCGCGTAGCAGTTTTCAGTGATAAATTTCATTCTCAGTGCTTTTCCTTAAATAATAACTTCTGCAACAATACCAATACACGAGTGTACAATATGGCCGACTTCTGTACGATACGTTGTAACATGGCCAGCAGCCATTAAGAATAATCCGATATTCAGTTTACATTTTTAAATTAACAAACAGCCATTGTTGCTACGAGCGATTCATGCTCAACTGCATTTTATTTTAAAACGAGTGTCAAACTTTATTTTCTTGAAGCATACCATACCTGTGGCATGGTCATAACTAGAAAACAATACGCAAAGATGGAACAGCAAAGACATACTATTCAGACGCAATCCGACTCGGACGAGAGACAAATGTTAGAAAATGATTTTACGACAGCAACCGGTAGTGACGATTCATCAACTATTGACGCAAGTGTTAACGGAAATTTTGACAATAGGTCGTCCACCACAAAAATTTCAAAGTCTCAGTCAGAGCCCATGTTAATACAGACGTCACGTCTAATGACGCGGCGGGGCCAGAGACCTTGCAAGCAGTAAACATTGCCAACATGTTACAAATGCTAATGAAACAAAACGCAGAAAATATGGCAACCTTAAGGATGCAGAACGCGGAAAACATGGCAACCTTAAAGACACAAAATGAACAGTTAAAGACACAAAATGAACAGTTAAGGACACAAAATGACGAAATTAAATCTGACCTCATAGCAATCAAGGCATGTAATGACACTTTATGTAAACGTGTGGAACTTATAGACGCCACACTGACCAAACAGATGACTGAGCTCAGTACGAAATTTTCCAAGCTTAATACGATACAAGAAAAGACTACAAATGACGTAGCACTTTTACAGACACAATTAAAAAACCTTAATGTCACGTGTGAAGCTCTTACTGAACAAATTCAAACATATCCTTCAGTACACGACAACCTTGAAAAACGAATTACTGACGTGCAGAATAAATTTGACGATGTTGAACAACACCTGACTGACATCTTACAATCTGATGCCACAGCTCATTTTCAAAATATTAATAAAGAATTTAATGATTGGGTAGAGAACAAAGACAAACATTTTGATAGATGCATACGTGAAAATTTACCAACAATTGTGCACGACTCCGTAGCGGAATACATCACAAATAACAAACAGCTGATTAGTGACGCAGTACAATCCGTCACTGCACCAATGAGACAATTCACCGATCAACCACAGTCTGAATGTAACGAAAATATCAGTCAAAATGTACAGTTCAGAAACCAATATACATTCGAGTATGACGCACACATACCGCACACGACAAACACACAACAACAAAACACACCACGACTACAACACATACCACGACGTGCAAACACAAACACAAGCTATTATCATGGTAAACCACAGCAACATTATCGTAATTACTGGCCAGCTGAACATTGCAGTAATTACAGTGGAACAAATTGATATCATAATGCAAAGGAAGAAGAAAGCTTAATAAAACACAGGCAATTTCAGACTTTTATCCCAGAAAAACGAACCATTCATCCGGTGATTTTTCTTAAATCTTTTAGTAACGCATTTCCACGCACTTGGAGTGACCGGAAAAAGATTTCATATATTGTCGGTTACATCCAAGGCGATGCAGCTGTCTGGGCATACAGTCAAGCTGACGTATGTACCACGTACAGTGAGTTTGAGCGTGCCTTTCTGAACAAATTCTGGTCGCAATCCGTCCAGGAGCGACTCAGAAGACAAATTTTAGAACCTGAAACTTTAAACAGTAAAAATGGTAACTTACGCAGATATTTTGAAAAATACTTGAACATGGGACATTTTTTGGACGAACCAGTCGCAACACGTGATATACTCCGTGCGTTGAAGGCCAAATTGCCTTTCAACATTAAAGAAAAACTCTTACATATTCCGGATGACGATCCAGATTATTTTTTAACAGCTTTTGATTCGGTTGACATGTTACTAGAAGATCAGCGTTTCGTGCGGCAAAACAGCAGCCACAATGTTTATACTAGTGGTATGCAAAACATGCAGGCTTGCCAATTCAATTCTGGCGCGCCCACAGTTGGATACGCGGTACAGCAAGAACAGCAAACTCACATGGCGTCTCAATACGGAAATCAAAATCAACACGCGTATTCCAATACAAACAACAGTTGCAACAGTAATAACACTCCATGCGGCAATCCATACAAAAGGCACCGCGGTAATAACAACAACGGTAACAACGGATACAACTGTAACAACAAAAACACAAACAGAAATAGAAATAATAATAACTACGAGCCAAGACAGCATCAAGGCTGGACTCGTAGCGATCAATACTTTCATTCAAACACTGCTATACCACAGCAGCCACCAGGACAAAATTGGAGCATACCTTCCGACCGACAGGTAAGTTATAATGCGCAACAGCAACAACATCCGCAAAAGTTTGGAGATCACAACAGGCAATATCCGAATGTGAATATAATAGAAATGACACCTGATACACAACCTCAATCTGTGTCAGTACCTAATACAAATGCTAATCCAACAAACTAGAAACAGTCACTTCTATGTCCCGGGCCGTGGCTGAAGAATTCTTGGGGGGGCGACTTCAATGTTAATCAGTTATTTGACAACACAATTGAACAACAAAATATTGATATGCCTAATAATTCTAAACAAAAACTACCTGTTCTCTTTATAAGATACAACCACAATGACAATATATCAGATGAACTTTTGCAAGACAGTACACAATGTCGTTCAAACACAAATGAAATTGTTTTAGCATCTACTACTGGTGTAGTAGGTGGGATTCCAACTACTATTATCTTAGATACAGGTACAGCTGTGAGCGTTTTGTCTTTTAATTTCTATAGAAAGATGTGTGAATTGGAGCCTGTGCTTGAGTTTCCCGCCCAAAACTGTAAAATAACTACTGCTCTAGGTAATAAGTCATGTAGGGTTACGAAGCAAGTTTCTGTAAACATTAAAATAGGTAATGGAACCGTACAATGGCCATTCCTGGTTGTACAAAACCTTGTGACAAATTGCATATTAGGAATAGATATTATGAGCGAGAAGGACTGCATTATAGACTTCTCCAAAGGTAAATGTATTTTAAATGATAAAGGCAGTGTAATTATTATTGATTTGGACAGGAGAACTCTAAAGCATGACAAACACTGTACAGGATACAAGGTTCAGTTAGTACTTGACAATGACATTCAAGACATGCAAACACACTCATCTGACACAGAGCTAATGGACTTGAAAACATTGCTTGATCATAAGATAAATGAAGCTACAGCTCTCAGTATACATGAACGTATAAGACTACAGGAAGTGTTATCCAAATATTTACAAGTTTTTACCAAACGATTAGGTGTTATCAACACGTATGTGTGCAAGATTGAAGTTAAGCCTCACAAGAGCTTCTACCTCAAGACATATAACGTACCGTTATCTCAACGACCTGCTGTGTGGCAAGAATTAAAGCAAATGTTAGACTGGAAGGTCATTGAACCATCCACCTCACCTTCCTGTAGTCCTCTACTTGTTGTCAAAAAATCAAATGGTAGCATTAGGCTAGTGTTAGACGCACGAGCAATTAATGAAATAATTTTACCGGTTCACACAAAACCCGAAAATTTAGAAGAGCAATTACAGAAATTTCTAGATGCAAAATATTTTTCCACAATAGATCTCGCTAATTCATTTTGGCAAGTAGGTATCACTCCTGATTCTCGGAAATATACTGCATTTATGTTCGGGGGGCGAACCTATCAGTTTTGTGTTCTACCCTTCGGATTGAATGACAGTTCTGGGGTATTCATTACAGCCCCGGATACCGTGCTTGGCGATGATTTAGTTGAGACAGTCACACACTATGTAGATGATATACTGATAGCTACACAGTCTTGGAATGAACACGTTGACACACTTCAAAGAATTTTAGAAAAATTTGCACAAGCTGGAGTCACAGCCAATCTTAGAAAATCAAAATTTGGTGGCAGTGAGATAAAATATTTAGGACATATCATTAATTCACGGGGCATACGTCCTGATCCCAGTAAATTAGATGCTATCAGAAACTTTCCTAGCCCTCGAACTAAAAAGCAGTTAAAATCATTCCTTGGGCTATGTTCACTTTTCAGACGTTTTTTACCACAACCACTTTTGAACAGTAAACATCTGCTAAATCTACTCAGAAAGAATCAAGTTTGGATCTGGTCGGAACAGTGCCAGAATGACTTTAATACAATTAAACAAGCTTTAGTGAATGCAAACATATTGAGCAATCCAGATTTCAATTATAGATTTTTGTATGACTTGTGACGCTTCATGTACTGGCTTTGGCTGTTGCTTATTTCAAGTTGTAAAGAATAAAGAAAAGGAACAGATCAGAATTATTGGGTTTGCAAGTCGTACTCTAACTGAATGTGAGCGTACATACTCCACTACGGAGTTAGAAACACTTTCCATAGTCTGGGCATTCAAGAAATTCAATTATTATTTATTTTGAAAACATACAGTAATTAATACCGATCACCAGGCCCTGACATTTTTGTTAACTTGTAAACTTGTACATCCTAGACTATCACGATGGGCAGTTACTCTTCAGAACTACTCTTTTGAAATTAAGTACATAAAAGGTAAGGACAACACCATTGCCGACGCTTTGTCTAGACTTCCACAAGGTATGAATGAAACCAACAGTGACTTAGAAAATATAAATGACTACAGGATTCTCTTAATGCAAGACAAGCGGTATCACCAATATTATATTGATATGTGCAGAAACTTGGCTAAATTACAAAAATCTGATCCTCACTGGTGTAAGATAATAAAATTACTGGTAGAAAAACACAATCATCCTTTGACTAGGTATTACAAGTTACACAATGATGTGTTATTTTATCGCCGACATCCAAATCCTACTAACTGGTGTGTATGCATTCCCAAAGAGTCTGAACGTAATTTGATTTGGCACACACACTTAGTTTGGGGTCATTATGGGACGAAAAAGTGTTTGGCAAAGCTCAGCACATACTGTTATTTTAGCAATATGAGAAAAAAATTTACAGGGAACTGAAAACATGTGTCATATGTCAAAAATCAAAACCTCAGAATTTATCCACAAAAACAGATTTACATTCTATTTTACCGAGTAAACCCCCGGAAATTCTGTGTACTGACATCAGTGGACCGCATCCAGCAAGCTCTGGAGGCGTCAAATATATCTTAGCTTTTTACGATATATTTTCTAAACATGTAAAACTTTATGCTTTAAAATCCGCCACTGCAAATGCTATAATACGAAGATTCTCAAGTGATTACCTGACGCAAGTGGGAAAACCTAAAGCAATTCTGTCAGATAATGCAGCATACTACTCTGGGTACAAATGGAGAAATTTCTTGAAGGACAATAACATTAAAAGTATATTTATTTCAAGGTTTAGTCCACAATGTAACGCGACTGAGAGACTTTTCCGAGAACTAAACCGATTCATGAGGACCTATATTTCATCAAAACATACTAATTGGGTGTCCTACCTAAGTCTTTTCGAAGACGTACACAATAACTTAAATATTTACAATACAAATTACACACCTAACGAGATCATGTTCAATTGCAAACAGAACGATCAATGGACAGAACCATTACCTAAGTTGTCAGACAAGGAAATCACACCTGAACAGAAAATAAAAGAAGTATTGACTACACTGACACATCACGCACAGATACGAAACAAACATCACATAAACATAATAAAAAGAAAACAAAAATTCAAGGTAGGAATGCTTGTACTACTTCGTACTCATCATAAATCTGTAGCACTCAAACGACGCAATGCTAAGTGGCGTCTGCTATATGAAGGACCTTATATAATTGTTAACATACCGCATCCTGGTGCGTATCTGTTACAACATCCTAGAACTAACAAAATTATTGGGCTATGCGCACACCGAGATCTTAGAGCATTTCATGCTAAATAATGTCAAAGTCATACCCATGAAAACATTGCTAAGCAACTCGCAAAACTCAGTTTGCTACAACACAGATAATAAGTAGTATAGAAATTTTCATTTCAGCGGTTCCAGTGACGCAGTTGAAGACAGAAGAACTTTTCTTTCAACGCCGCGGCACCATCGAGAAGACTGAATATTAAAGTAAAATTTATGATTACGTAGCAGTGAATGATATATTAATTTTTCACGGAACATTTGTGACTGTAGGTACCACTGACTCGGTATGACACCTGACGAACCGACAGACGTCATCTGTGAAGCGATCTTTTACTTCGAGAAATAGATTAGACGCACATCTCTCAGCAAAAAAAGCATCTACCAGTAGCCAAGGCCACACAGACACTATACACACACACACACACACAAAACGCGAGGAATCGAACAGTTTTCCGTCTCTTATTATTCTGAATATTTATTGAGTAGTGAAAATGCCTGGTCTTGCCTACTGATGTAATGAATGTTGTGTCTAACCTATCTTAATTTCAGATGACATCACAAAAAACATCGATAAAATCCCAGCAAAACCGTTAAAGAGGACATAAATATCTGCAATTCATGTAATCAAATGTGACACAATGTAATAATTTATAGCTATGTAATGATGATGTAAACATGTTTATGTGTAACTGTATTATGTTTATGCTAAGAAAATATGTGACGTGTATATGTATGATTACTTATGGTTTTTTTTAAACTGATGTATAATGTAACTGTTACTATGTAAAAATTTGAACGATAACGAGTGCCAAAATGTGAAAAACTTTAAAAAAAATTGCGTAGTGAACCACTGTTCACGGACATTAACGTACATTACTAAGTCTGCAACTACGCAGAAACCTATGTGAAAGAAACTGTTAGTGACATTCATCATGCATCGTACCTTTGTAAACGCGATGACCGATTTCTTTTATAAGTAACTACGAACATTTAGGTGAGCTATATTTAGCAAAAAACTGAAAATGTGAAGTGCGTAATTGGTGCATCGTCTAGTGACATCTAACTTCAAGATGTTAACTGGATTAAATGGTCACAACGTGCCTGTCCAGAAAACAACACGACGAGTGGAAGAATTTTGGTTGGAACTTCAGAGAATGGAATGTTCTCGAAATGTGACGGACACACTTACCTGGACTGTCCAAGGATCGACGCCAGCTATATGCCGTCCGAGGTTCTGCAACCAAGCTTCCACGGAATATCGAAAACGAACTGCATATGGACCAATTACTCGACGGGTCACGTCTGATCTGTAATAAACAATGCTTTTTGTCACAACGAACTGCATCACAACGACTATAATGGAAATAGGAAATGGACATGCTTATGTATCAATCACGTTGTTATACAGCGATGTTACTGTGATCAAAAAACTTTACCACGACGACACTAACCTGTGAAAAATTATTGTGCAACAGAGGAATATAAACTGTAATAACGACACGATGTGTATAGGTCAACGCACCTGAAACAAAAAGACATTTTTCTTTGAAGCATTTCAATGCAATACTACGTAACTAAGAACATTCAACAATCTAAAGTTGTATTGTATTATAACAAATATTGTAATTTTAAAACTAAGTTACCTGTCATAGAATGTAGTCTTCATATGTAATCTTGGTGGAATATTTTCTTTGTGCAACGACTAAGAAATGCGCCCACACACGAACAATATGAACTGCAATGCTGTGCCGCGTGATCTAAATTTACGATATAATGGCAGTGCCGGAGTCACACTGACGCTTCTGCGCATGCGCGCACTCTATTTTGCCAACATAACAACTTTTACGGCGCACGCGCGTCATTCAGATTTTGTATATAATATACTGTATAATGTATGTCATGTAAATAGTTGTAGATAACTTAGATTTTCTTGTGCCTTTAGGTGAATTGCTCGCCTGCAGGTGTGTCCTTTCGCCTCGCAATTCAGGGGGCAATATAAAGGCACATTTGCATGCCGTGCGTGAGTTTCCTCGGAAACGCGAAATCTTAATTAAATAATTAATCTGTGACAAATAAATAAAGCCTATGGCACAGAACTGCAGCGCTGTGTCGCTGATAAAACAAAACACAATTACGATACTCTTATGTTTCATTAAGAAGGAGAGGTCTTGTACAACTGGTGCGGGAAACACGTATGTTTCATTGACTGGCACACCGCCATATTTGATGTTATATAAGAACACTGCGAGTTGCAATCTTACTAGGCACTTGATTCTGTAAAGAATTTATATTTATGAAAGTAAGTAGAATTATTTAACTGTAGGCTTATTCGTTGAATATATCTGATTTAACTAACTGTGTAAACTTTTTATGTTTAGTAGACAGTCACCTCTGTACGACGTATTGACATGGCTGACAAATTATTTTAATATTGAGATTTAGATTTGAGTCCTCACCTACCGCAGCAGTCTTTGGAAACGATTTAAATACGAAGTCCGATTATTTGAGTCTTAATTCACGGTCAACTACGAATAACATTACATTTACGAAATAGCCATTGTCAAGCGTCTGATACCGAATAATTAAACGTCCACGTTCCAGATAAGCAAATATTAATTACATCCAATCACTATCATACATAATTAATAAGTAATTAATATTTTATTTTGTTTTATTTATTTTATAAACCGATCGGCCACAACGGCTGGCTGAACTTTTATCTTTCTCTTAAATGCAATAATTTATTATGTGCTTCAAGATTTATAAATTCGTGCAATTTATACCATTTCTAAGTAAATTATTTTAGTCTTTGCCATTGATAATTACCAATTGCGTGAAAATTTTACGTATTGAAGAAAGTGCAGCACTTTTAATTTGTTTACTATGTTTTCCACAGATGGGAGGTTACATGCTGGTTTTAAGTGAAGCTAGCCACACTATAACTGGATAAACTGCACAACAGGCTTGAATCCGTCCATCACTGTAGCCCTTGGCTTCGTCGTATACTACTAAGAAAGAAAAAATTTTCAAGAAGAAGGTAATACCATTTACAATACTACAGACTTTTAATAGCTATTTGCGGTTCAGGTGAAAATTAATGTAATATGAGTGTACTGTACAAGCTCATAATCATACCAAAAACGCTATAGAATTTTAGTGCATAACAGGCCATGTTCACCAGAACTACTGTACTCTTCTTTATTCTTCAGAACACTTCCCAGAAAGTTAACAGAACCACGGTACAAGTTATGATGAAAGACAAGGACGCCACCAACATCCGCATATCCAAGGGAACGAAGCCGTAAAGTTCATGAGTGGGAGTCTGGCTGCGGACCAGGTAGTTAAAGTGGCGCAGCTCCACCGTTTCTGCGCTACGGAGAGTCGAACCCATGAGCAGCCGGCACAGGACAGGAGCTGTCTGCGCCGCCTCCCTGGACAGCGCGTGCGGAGCCAGTGCCACCATTCCCAACACCTGTGACGACTGCCACGATATAAGCAAAATCTGCATGACCACTGTATGTTTCTGCTGCTGTGTTAAGACTGCGGCAACTGCATTCCAGGATATACCTCACACCACTGTCATCACGGATAAAGCTAGCAGTACCTGGAGCGCTGAAAGAACCTCCTGAGACAGGTGGCAAAGTGCGGAGTAGACTCTCCTCAGCTTGCGGTAGCGATCTGCAATTGGTCGCCGCTGGCATCTCACTTGGGCTGTAGTTCTCAGACACTGGTTGAGCTGGCGTAAGTCACTCCTCAGAAGAAGAACGAACCCCACATACCTGGAAACAGCTGTAGGTATTATACCACTGGAGAACAATGATAACAAATATGTCCATTTCATTCCGTACCACAGATATTCCAACGTCAGAGCAGCTACATGTAGAGCGAGAAACCCTGTGTACACCACTTTGCAGGAGATCCTCACCGCCGCGCTGGAGGAATGGGGCAATTCCAGGATGCCACTGTCCCGATACGACAACAGAGTAAAGATCCTCTGGTACTTGTGGGGGTTTCTAAACAGGTCTTCGGCGTTCGCCGTCACCATGCAGGCGCAGTGTGTCATCATGTAGGTTGCCGACCACACAAAAGTGATGGAATTCTTTTTTCTCGTGTTCACAGCTTGCAACTAATTTACCGTAAGCCCTGTTATTCCCAGGCTCATGACGAGAGCAACAGATGCGTACAGCGTACCAGCAGTGGTCATGCGTAGTTCACACCTCCCAGTCTCCACTGTGAATGGTGTCAGCCCAAAAAACCTGCAGATGGTGTGGTATGGTGTTGCAGATCGTAAGATGTCTCTTCTGTTCGCCATTTCAACTGTGGTGTCACCGCCAGACACCACACTTGCTAGGTGGTAGTTTAAATCGGCCGCGGTCCATGTAGTACATGTCGGACCCGCGTGTCGCCACTGTGATCGCAGACCTAGCGCCACCACCAAGGCAGGTCTCGTGACACGAGAGTGGACTCGACCCCAGTTGTACGAGAACCAAGCTACCGCCCAGTTGTACGCGAACCTAGCTATCGCCCAGTTATACGAAGCCTTTCTCTCTCATTAGCCGAGAGACAGAATAGCCATCAGCTAAGTTAATGGCTACGAACTAGCAAGGAGCCATTTGTATCAGTGCCTATAGCTTACGAGTAATCAAGAGAGATGTATTCCAAGGAATTATTAAAAGTTAAGTAAAAAGCATCTACATACTTTTCTTCTTATTCATTCATAAGTTTTTATGTTCCAGACTTCACGCCCGTATGCTTATTGCCGTTCGTGCACTATCGGCCACAGCGTTAGTTTAGCACTCCTTTTCAGCAATCCACATCACGGTGTCGATCCAGCTACCGACACTACAATTATTGGCGACGAGGGAAAAGGACCTTTTTCTGATTGCTTACATTTATTTCTGATTGCTTACATTTATTTGTGTCATGGCTTCGCCACATTCTCCAGATGTACTGTCCGAATTTTATCGCTTGCAGAATCAGCAGACGCAGGCGTTACTGGATGCCCTTGGACAGCTCGTCCAGGGTCAACGTACCATTCAAACCGATGCGGCCGCCGCCGCTTCTTCGCTACCGCTGCCACTGAACGCTGTTGCACCTCCCTTTCGACCATACGTGGCAGCCGATGAGACCTGGCAAGAGTGGTCTCGTCAGTTCGCCTTTCACATGGCTGCCTACAGAATTCAAGGTAATGAGCGGCAGCCGTTTTTGCTTTCTTGTGTCGGTGTGTCCACATACCGTGTGATAGTGAAATTGTTTCCCCGACGAGACGTAGCAACTCTGTCCTACGAGGAAATTTTGTCTGCATTAGATGCCTATTTCAAAGAAACAGTTAATGTGGTTGCAAAACGGTATACGTTTTTTCGTACAAAACGTACGGCCGGTCAAACTAATAGGGAGTGGGTAGCAACATTGCAAGGACTTACTAGGGACTGTGCCTTTGAATGTGACTGTGGTCTTTCTTATTCAGATACAATGGTGCGTGATGCAATTGCACAGAACGTTTCTGATGTTCGCATACGGGAGCAAATTTTGAAACTGGTTAATCCCTCCCTTCAACAAGTGATAGACATATTGGATAGACAGGACACACTGGACTGTGCTCAGGAATCTTTTGAAACTTCGCCAGCTGTGTGTAACATTAACCGGCCCGCCGGGCGCGCTCGCGCAACGCGGCCCGGTCAACTGCCCTCGCGGCCGTCCGCACAGCGACCGCCGCGTGCTAAGCCAGGTGTGCCGCGCCAGCCCGCAAATGTAGTGAAATCATGCCCGCGGTGTGCTACTAGACATTCGCGTGAACATTGCCCGTCCCGCCAAGCTATTTGCTTTTTCTGCAATAAGAAAGGACATGTTCAAAGTGTTTGCCAGAAAAAGCTCAGATCAGACAATCACAATCATTCCAGGCCCTTTGCTTCGCGCCGGAATCGAACCAAGGACACTCAGGCTCGTGGACCTTCGCCTATGGACATTCATGTCGTTAATTCCACTTCGTCCAGTGACACTTTCTCTAACAGTGACAGTGATCGTCCCACAAAAACTGTGCGTCGACGTCGCCGGAAATCAGGTCAATTAGCAAGTGATTCTGTACCAGTGTCTGTTCCAATTGCACAAAACAGTCGCTCTTGTCGTCAGCAGAACAATAAACTTTTTGTGGACTTAGACTTTCAAGGCAAGGTGATTCCATTCCAGCTCGATACCGGAGCTGCAGTTTCATTGCTCAATCACGACACGTACAAACAACTGGGCGCACCTCCGTTGCGTGCCGCAAATGTTAAGCTAACTACATATTCCGGACAGAAAATTCCTGTGTTAGGACAGTGCAGCCCTCTTGCAACATACAAGGGACAAACAAAACTTGTGTCATTTTACGTTCTTCGTTTCTCTTCTGCGGTGAACTTGTTTGGTCTAGATTTATTTAAGTTGTTTAACATGTCTATTGTAAATCAGGTCCTATCTGTGAATCAGACTGTGCCTCCAGACAGTGTTTCTCGGCTGTGTGACGAATTTGCAGACATTTTTGCACCGGGCTTAGGTTGCGCTAAAAACTGTGCAGCACAATTGGAACTGAAGGTCAACGCGCAACCGAAATTTTTCAGAGCGCGCACTGTTCCTCACGCATTGCGTCCTGACGTCGCAAGAACATTGAACAATGTAGAATCACAAGGTGTGAGTGAATGTGCGCAATGCCTCTTCTCTTTCAGCTCCGCTTCATCGCGTACGCCGTGCAGGTGTTCCGTTCGTCTGGACGACGGAATGCGAACGCGCCTTTCGCCAGTTGAAATCGGCGTTGCTTTCTAATACTTGCCTTACGCCTTTCGATCCCCAGACACCCCTTTTGTTGATGGTAGATGCATCGGATTTCGGGATCGGTGCTGTGCTTGCGCACAAAGTTGGCTCCCATGATCGCCCTATTGCCTTTGCGTCCAAATTGCTCTCGTCTGCGCAAAGAAATTATTCACAGATAGAGAAAGAAGCTTTGGCTCTCGTGTTTGGTGTTACTAAGTTCCATGATTTCTTGTATGGTCGTCACTTTACCATCATCACAGACCACAAACCTTTGACATCGCTTTTTCATCCGAACAAGCCTGTACCTCCACGTACAGCGCAGAAATTCATTCGCTGGTCTATTTTCCTCTCGCAGTACCGCTACGATATCTTGTATCGGTCCACTGCTAAGCACGGAAACGCCGATGCGTTGTCCCGTTTGCCTGTTGCTGAGGATAAAGCATTCGATTCTTCCGAACTTGCTTGCATGTTCATTGATTCGGAAACCGATGAAGTGGTCGAATCGTTTCCGATTGATGTTCGTCGTGTCGCTACAGCCACAGCTGCTGACCCTGTCCTTGCTACTGTTTTACGTTTTGTTGCTACGCAATGGCCTTTGTCAAAGTCTCGGATCGAGGATCCGTTGGTTCGCCGATTTTTTGCTCACAAGGAGAGACTTTTTGTTCGACGTGGTGTTTTGTTGTTGCGTTCTGATAATGATCAGTCCAGAGTCGTGGTCCCACGTTCGTTACAGTCCTCTGTTTTACGGCTTCTTCATCAAGGACATTGGGGTATAGTGCGAACGAAACAACTTGCTCGTCAGCACTGTACTTGGTTCGGAATCGATGCTGCGATTACGAATATGTGTTCTTCGTGCCCGGCGTGTGCCGAACAACAGTCCGCACCGCCGCGGAAAGTCTTTGCGTGGCCAAAAGCCACTTCCCCTTGGCAACGCTTGCACGTTGATTTTGCTGGTCCATTCTGGAATGCTCGATGGTTGGTTCTGGTCGACGCCTTCAGTAATTTTCCTTTTGTTGTCCGGATGTCTTCCACGACGTCCTCCGCCACCATCCAAGCGTTATCTGCTATCTTTTGCATTGAAGGTCTTCCGCAGACTATTGTTTCCGACAATGGCCCACAATTCATGTCCGCAGAATTCCAGTCTTTCTGCCAGGCCAATGGTATTCAACATCTGACATCCGCGCCGTTTTCGCCTCAGTCCAACGGTGCCGCTGAACGATTGGTCCGGACTTTCAAGTCACAGATGTGGAAATTGAAAGAGTCGCATTCTCGGGAGGACGCATTGTTGCTCTTTTTGTCTTCGTATCGCTCTCAGCCCCGAGATGGTCGCTCGCCGGCTGAGTTGCTCCACGGTCGTCCTCATCGCACCTTGATGTCTTTGCTGCATCCGCCGCATCAGGTTCCTGCGCAGCGGCAGACTCCTGCTTTTGCTCCAGGCGACGTTGTATTTTATCGCAACTATCGAGGTTCACGGCGTTGGCTCGCAGGGCGCATTCTTCGCTGCCTCGGCCGCGCGATGTATTTGGTTTTGGGGGCCTCTGGTGAGGTGCGTCGGCATCTCAATCAGCTGCGCCTCTGTCGTCGCTCGGGTTCTGCCGCTCCCCGTCTGCTTTCAGCGACGGTGCCGTCCGGTCAGCGCCCTGGGGACCCATCTACTGGCTCGCCTCATCCCCAGGTGTTACCGACGATGCCTTCCATTTTGCCCCATGGCGACGCGCCGCCGCCGCCGCAGCAGCAGCAGCAGCAGCAGCCGCCGCCGCCGCCGACCGCATTCGACGCTTCGTTGCAGCCGCCAAGCGCCTCCCAGGGTCACGCGCCGCCGATCGCTTCCCGTGACCAGCTGTCCTCCGCCATGGAACTCCCGACCGCTCCGGACCACGTGACGTCATCGCGCGTCGGCTACCCCGACGCAATGGAGGTCGACACTTCGGCCCCTCATGTTTCTTTACGGGCGCATACACCGCATGTTGACGTGCACCCTGGACTAGTTTTGCAGGCGTTTCCTAGCTCCCCTCGGACCGGATGGCCGGGTGCGGGTGGCACAGCCTCGCCTGTTGTTAGGCTCCCCACCTCATCGCATACGTCAACATGTGGTCCTCCCCACGGCGGGCGGAAGCCTTATCTCACGACCGTTCGCCGATTTGCGGGGGAGGAATGTGGTGTCACCGCCAGACACCACACTTGCTAGGTGGTAGTTTAAATCGGCCGCGGTCCATGTAGTACATGTCGGACCCGCGTGTCGCCACTGTGATCGCAGACCTAGCGCCACCACCAAGGCAGGTCTCGTGACACGAGAGTGGACTCGACCCCAGTTGTACGAGAACCAAGCTACCGCCCAGTTGTACGCGAACCTAGCTATCGCCCAGTTGTACGAAGCCTTTCTCTCTCATTAGCCGAGAGACAGAATAGCCATCAGCTAAGTTAATGGCTACGAACTAGCAAGGAGCCATTTGTATCAGTGCCTATAGCTTACGAGTAATCAAGAGAGATGTATTCCAAGGAATTATTAAAAGTTAAGTAAAAAGCATCTACATACTTTTCTTCTTATTCATTCATAAGTTTTTATGTTCCAGACTTCACGCCCGTATGCTTATTGCCGTTCGTGCACTATCGGCCACAGCGTTAGTTTAGCACTCCTTTTCAGCAATCCACATCACGGTGTCGATCCAGCTACCGACACTACATCAACATCGTCTAGCACTCCGATATACCTTCGTTACCTGTGAAGAAAAAGTTCCCCAATTATAGTAGGCCAGCTGCTTGCATTACACAGAGAATTAATCTAAAATTCTCGAATCACTCATAAATTGTTGAGTATGATGTGTACGTAAATTTTGGTTGTTTCGTCGTATGTCCATTTAAAAAAATTAAGAAGAAGACCTTGCTGTAATACGTCTGTTAAATACTACAAGCATTATAATTTATTCATAAAAATCACGTATCGAGCACATTGCAAAGTTTATTGTTTTGAGTGCCTTTAAGGAGTCTAGGTTACATCAGAGACAGAACCTGAAACATTTAAACATTCTGGGTGAAGTAGCTAAATAAATGAAAGTAAATCAAACAGAAAATTAAGACCAAATATTTAATCATAATGCGGAAAGCTACAGACGGCGCACTAAATCCCTTAGAGATCGAAGCGATGGCTGCCACTTGAAGGAGTAGTGTCAGCAGTCGTCAAGACAAGCCAAGAAAACGTATATCTTCTGGCACATTCGAAACTCATATAACATTTCTCCCATATACGAGTTTAGCAACTCAGCTTTCATCCGAAACTTTTAGCCACTATGGTATGACAGTGAACAGAGAATTCTTGTTATCACGTTTTCGTGTTAGCGTAATTTCGTCTTTTATTTTATTTACATGTACGTATAAGTTGTTAACATAAACCTGATGGACTGAAGTGGGATCGTAACCATCGTTTTCTGCTTTTTTTGCTACTTCAGTTACATCTAATTTTTTTATTTTATTATGGTGCTTATCCCCCCATGAACCATGGACCTTGCCGTTGCTGGGGAGGCTTGCGTGCCTCAATGATACAGATAGCCGTACCGTAGGTGCAACCACAACGGAGGGGTATCTGTTGAGAGGCCAGACAAACGTGTGGTTTCTGAAGAGGGGCAGCAGCCTTTTCAGTAGTTGCAGGGGCAACAAACAGTCTGGATGATTGACTGACCTAGCCTTGTAACACTAACCAAAACGGCCTTGCTGTGCTGGTACTGCGAACGGCTGAAAGCAAGGGGAAACTACAGCCGTAATTTTTCCCGAGGGCATGCAGCTTTACCGTTTGATTGAGTGATGATGGCGTCCTCTTGGATAAAATATTCCGGAGGTAAAATAGTCCCCCATTCGGATCTCCGGGCGGGGACTGCTCAAGAGGATGTCGTTATCAGGAGAAATAAAACTGGCGTTCTACTGATCGGAGCGTGGAATGTCAGATTCCTTAATCGGGCAGGTAGGTTAGAAAATTTAAAAAGGGAAATGGATAGGTTAAAGTTAGATATAGTGGGAATTAGTGAAGTTCGGTGGCAGGAGGAACAAGACTTTTGGTCAGGTGAATAGAGGGTTATAAATACAAAAACAAATAGGGGTAATGCAGCGGTAGGTTTAATAATGAATAAAAAAAGGAGTGCGGGTAAGCTACTACAAAGAGCATAGTGAACGCATTATTGTGTTCACGATAGACACGAAGCCCACGCCTACTTCAGTAGTACAAGTTAAATGCCAATTAGCTCTGCAGATGATGAAGAAATTGATGAAATGTATGAGGAGATAAAAGAAATTATTCATGTAGTGAAGGGAGACGAAAATTTAATAGTAATGGGTGACTGGAATTCGACAGTAGGAAAAGGAAGAGAAGGAAACGTAGTAGGTGAATATGGATTGTGGCCAAGAAATGCAAGAGGAAGCCGCCTGGTAGAATTTTGCACAGAGCATGACATAATCATAGGTAACACTTGGTTCAAGAATCATGAAAGAAGGTTGTACAAGAATCATGAAAGAAGGTTGTATACATGGAAGACCCCTTGAGATGCTAGAAGGTTTCAGATAGATTATACAATGGTAAGTCAGATATTTAGGAACCAGATTTTAAATTGTAAGACATTTCCAGCCGCAGATGTGGACTCTGACCACAATCTATTGGTTATGAACTGTAGATTAAAATACGAGGGCTAGTAGAAATCCTTGGGTAAGACAAGAGATACTGAATTTAATTGATGAAAGGAGAAAGTACAGAAATGCAGTAAGTGAAACTGGCAAAAAGAAATACAAACGTGTCAAAAATGAGAGCGACAGGAAGTGCAAAATGGCTAAGCAGGGATGGCTAGAGGACAAATGTAAGGACGTAGCAGCTTATCTCAGTAGGGGTAAGATAGATACTGCCTACAGGAAAATTAAAGAGACTTTTGGAGAAAAGAGAACCACTTGCATGAATATCAAGAGCTCGGATGGAAACCCAATTCTAAGCAAAGAAGGGAAAGCAGAAAGGTGGAAGGAGTATAAAGAGGGTCTATACAGGGACGATGTTCTTGAGGACAATATTACGGAAATGGAAGAGTATGTAGATGAAGAAGAAATGGGAGATATGATACTGCGTGAAGGGTTTGACAGAGTACTGAAAGACCTAAGTCGAAACAAAGCCCCGGGAGTAGACAACATTTCATTGGGACTACTGACAGCCTTGGGAGAGCCAGTCCTTACAAAACTCTACCATCTGGTGAGCAAGATGTATGCGACAGGCAAAATTCCCTCAGACTTCAAGAGGAACATAATAATTCCAATCCCAAAGAAAGCAGGTGTTGACAGATGTGAAAATTTCCGAACTATCAGTTTAATAAGTCACAGCTGCAAAATACTAACGCGAATTCTTTACAGACGAATGGAAAGACTGGTAGAAGCCGACCTCGGGGAAGATCGGTTTGGATTCCCTAGAAACGTTGTAACACGTGAGGCAATACTGACCCTACGACTTATCTTAGAACAAATATTAAGGAAAGGCAAAACTACGTTTGTAGCATTTGTAGACTTAGAGAAAGCTTTTGACAATGTTGACTGGAATACTCTCTTTCAAATTCTGAAAGTGGCAGGGGTAAAATACAGGGAGCGAAAGGCTATTTACAATTTGTACAGAAACCAGATGGCAGTTATAAGAGTCGAGGGACATGAAGGGGAAGCAGTGGTTGGGAAGGGAGCTGTAGCCTCTCCCCGATGCTATTCAATCTGTATATTGAGCAAGCAGAAAAGGAAACAAAAGAAAAATTCGGACTAGGTATTAGAATCCATGGAGAAGAAATAAAAACTCTGAGGTTCGCCGATGACATTGTAATTCTGTCAGAGACAGCAAAGGACTTGGAAGAGCAGTTGAACGGAATGGATAGTGTCTTGAAAGGAGGATATAAGATGAACATCAACAAAAGCACAACGAGGATAATGGAATGTAGTCGAATTAAGTCAGGTGATGCTGAGGGAATTAGATTAGGAAATGAGACTCTTGTAGTAGTAAAGGAGTTTTGCTATTTGGGGAGCAAAATAACTGATGATGGTCGACGTAGAGATGATATAAAATGTGTACTGGCAATGGCTAAGAAAGCGTTTCTGAAGAGGAGAAATTTGTTAACATCGAGTATAGATTTAAGTGTCAGGAAGTCGTTTCTGAAAGTATTTGTATGGAGTGTAGCCATGTATGGAAGTGAAACATGGACGATAAATAGTTTGGACAAGAAGAGAATAGAAGCTTTCCAAATGTTGCGCTACAGAAGAAAGCTGAAGACTAGATGGGTAGATCACATAACTAATGTGGAGTTATTGAATATAATTAGGGAGAATAGGAGTTTGTGGCACAACTTGACTAGAAGAAGGGATCGGTTGGTAGGACATGTTCTGAGGCATCAAGGGATCACCAATTTAGTATTGGAGGGCAGCGTGGAGGGTAAAAATCGTAGAGGGAGTCCAAGAGATGAATACACTAAGCAGATTCAGAAGGATGTACGCTGCAGTAGGTACTGGGAGATGAAGAAGCTTGCACAGGATAGAGTAGCATGACGAGCTGTATCAAACCAGTCTCAGGACGGAAGACCACAACAACAACATTGTGCTTATGATCGATTATAAATATGTTTTTCTATGAAAATAATGATCCAACAATGACAATATGGGAAGAATAGCTTGCTATTCACCACACATAGCAGGCATTGAGTTGCAGATCGACACAATGAAAAAAGAGCCTCAATACTGAGCTTTGAGACGAAAAGTCTTTCTTCAGAAACCGAAAACACACACATATTTAGACAAGGACAACTCACACAGACATGGTCACTGCCTGTAAGTACCGGAACCCGACCCATGCTAAACCAGGCTCTGTCGCCCAGAGGTAGTCGCCATGTCTGTGTGAGTTGTTCTTGTGGGAATGTGTGTGTGTTTTCTGTTCCAGAAGAAGAATATTGGGCTAAAATTCAATATTTTAGCAGTGCTTTTGAGTGAGCCTCTTCTTCATGTTGTGAATAACAATATATCGTCTCCATATTGTTAATATTTTTGAGTAATTTATTCCATTCAGTGGAATATATCTATTTATTTTTGTGATTGGCCTTGTAATGTTAGTATCTCATCTACATATCTGTAGAAATATTTAATTTTTTAAATCCATTAGAGATGGTTATAACGAAAATAGTTATCTGTATGGTGTAGTAAAATATTAACCATTGTACCAGCAAGGTAATTTCCCATTACTAAATCTGATTCTAGTACATGGATGGTTCATAGACCTTGGAATAACTGTGGGAGTGTTAGAATTAATAAAATTCGTCCATAACTATTGCATTTGTATTATGATGTGCGGGTACATGGTCTCACCAACTGTTCTGTTGGTGTACACGTTGATTTCTTCCATCAAAATATGTTTTAAATGGTCTAGGATGTTAGCATCTGAATAAGTATATAAATCACATATTTTAGTCAGAATGCAAGGCTGTTTATACAACTGGAATGACAGGGTTTGTCTCTTTATGGATATTTGGTAGTGACTACAATTTATTTGCATTTGTGCTACCATGGGGCGAAACGTTTTTTCCTTCCGTCAAGTGAATGTTCAATATTAATTTGGTTTTTCATTAGGACAGACATTAGCTGGTTGGCTGTTTCTTTTATACAAATGCTGTTATTTTTGTTGGACACTTAGTTATTCTTTTAGTAGAGACTATCTTGACTACTACTGAATTCCTTTCTTCAGTTCCTACCGAATGGCTAGTGTTTAATAGTTCACAAATGGTACCAGTGTTTCCATATTGACGAAATTATCGAATAATATAAAATGTTCATGTCGAAAGTTCAAGCTGGGAATAAGCATCAAAACACGCACCACTCCCTACAACAATGCTATAAAGTCAACCATTCAGGAGTGTATAAGTTCAAATGGAAAATATGGACGTTACTGACATGAAAGTGTCTTCATTTAGTTCACACTTAAAACTAAAAAAAAATAATAATATAAAAAAACCATTCAGCTAGAGACGTAACACAGTACCTGGCAGTCCCAACCATTGTTCAAAAACTTTGCCAACTAGATATTTTAGATTGAATATGTAGGTTCACATACTTGACAAAATATCCTGACGTTTAGTAAATGAAATGACGCTACTTCAGAGACTTCTCTGGTCTCAAAGAGTTATGATTTTGCGTATACAGACTGAAGAGGCAAGTAAAAATTTGTACCAAGGTCAGGAATCGAATCCGGGTCTCCTGCTTATTAGGCAGGTGCGTTATCCACTACGCCAAATTTTCACTCGCCGCTTCAGTGACTAAGTTATTGACAAAGGTCTTTGGAATGTGCTGAAAAGAGTATATGTAACTTATATGTTGCATGAAAAGTAACTGCTATGGAACAGTATACACCCGGGGTAAACGTATTCTGCGGTGCTGATACTGCTGATGAGTGGTATGTGTCCCAATTGCAGTCCGGAAATAAATAAGAATATTATGTATAGGACAATTTATGAAGGTCAGCCTCATTCTATAACCGATCCTTGACAAGTCTCGTTTAGTGCCCTTACTGTATCCGCACATTCAACTTATCTTTCGTATCCCAACACTTAACAGACTTTTTCGAGTTCGGGTTTAATAACCTTAGAGGGTATAAAGTGATCCCAGTGAGCAACCCATCTTACTACATTTAATGTAGCACACGCATCCCATAGGAAGTGAAGGCTCCAACTCATTCTCTTCCCACAGAACTGAAATATTATGTAACTCCTAGTTCTTCTTTTTCACTTTTGCGTTTTATCAGTCCCCTTCAGTATCGACATCGTTATATGCACTGAAGCAATCTTAGTGACTGCTGGTGACCAGATTGACCTCCTGACCGCATAACTCCCTATGGGACAGAATCTGCGTGCCAGATCTGTCTGCATCTAGTGCACAGCTCATGTGCGAGAACATTCTTCTGAATGCTTACGTAGCAGGTATCTGACTCAGGATGGAGGCTACAGCTCAACATTTACACAGATGGATGTGGAAAGCCACCTCTAGGGTGGCTGGCCAAAGAGCGCTCATAGTTAATCCGATAGCAGAAGCCCATCTGAGCCAGGGTCACCTCCCCGAATCCCTGAATGTTGCGTTAATGCGCTAAATTATCTGAGCGGGTATGTATCTCCTAGTTACTACATGCCAGATATCAGTTATTCCCAGCATATGTATGGTAGATCCTTTTTCAAGCAACATTCCTCCCAACATTTTCCTAATCATGATTCCTTACCCATAGCTTCCAGCAGCCCCGCTGTCACCAGCTAGTTATGGAAGCTTTCAGGAATAAGTGTAAGAAAAAAATATGTTTAGGCAGCGTGAAATTCGAAGAATGTATAGGGTGAAACGCCTCTTGTTCGACAGATTTATCGCTTCTGGATTCCCTCAATTTCATCATCTAAGGAATTTTGTGACTAGGAAAATGTTTGTGAAGGTCAGAGTCGGATATTCTATAGAATTTCACTTACTCCCTTAGCGACACAGAATGTATTCGTTAACTTAATATGGAGTTCATCGAAGATAAGTACTTTTTTGACCCAAAAACAACTTTAATAGTCAAGTGAAGAATCTTTCATATTAAGTCCATCCCTATGGGTACCCATATAAATACTGAAAATAGTGTCCACTTGCAGTCAGCATGATTCCCTGCTGCATACTAGTAAAGTCAGTTAAATTCGTTCTCGTTTTCTCACCTCACTGTTTCTGTTACTAACCATTTGGGTCTTATGGTGCGTAACACTGTCGGTGTACACGTTTATCACACCGTGTTTCCTGACCTTAAGTTACTCCTATTCAAATCATAGCAATCACTAAAATTGAAAATCTGAAAGTGATTCGTATTCCGTACTTCTCATGAAAAACTTAGATGTACTCTACACTACTCACATAAAGACAAGGTATTAAGAACTAACTGTGTCATGACTGTAGCCCACATACAAAAATAACATCCCTGGGCATTAAAAATACAATGACAAGAGGAATACCAGTTAGCTGAATTGTAATTACTGTGCACGTACAATGTACTATGAGAATATCCATGTGGTCTGGTGACATGCAAGATGTGACATGTATAAGATACAGCTGCGACCTGTAACAGCAACATTGGATCAAAATCGGCAGAATACCGGTTCGAACTCAACTTTGAAGACAGATACAGGTATTTCAGAAGTGTATAAGTGGGCATGTACGAACCAGAAAACCACTGGTATGAGCAGTGTCAGGTTTCACCTGATACAGTTGTGCTTACTGTGTATGTTCAATGTCACCCCTGGGGTGGGGGGCGGGAGGGGACGGAATGGGGGTGGAGGTCAGGAACTTGTGTCATCATGTTCTTGGTTAATAATCTCATGACTCCACTGTTCTTGGAGAATAGGGCTCATTTGGTTGTGTGTCCTATATATACTAACAAATAGCCAAAAGACTGAGAAGCGACTCTTCTCAATGGTTTTAGAATCATGGTCTCATGTGCTCAACTGACAACACACTAGTGTTGAGCAAGTTGAGCAATGAAGACTTTAACAGTTGTATTTGCAGTTAAAATCTATCAGGGAAGTGTTTTCACAGACCTCTGGGAGGACCATAACATGACTAGTTGGTAGCAACTCTTTTAATTTTTCAATTGTTGTTTGACCTTTTTGCTGTTCATTGAAACTGCAAAGCTTCATTCATCAAGTGAATGAGTGATCATGGCATAATAGGAAACCTCAGCGTGAACTTCCTATAGCAATTTGCTAATCTTGGAAACCACCGTATCTTCTTAGTCATTGGAAGAGATGGAATATTTCACACAGCCTTCACTAATCTGTTCTCCATACTCGCTAATTACATGTTCCAAATAATTCACTTGCTTCAGTGCAAAATCTGCCATTTATATCGTTAATATGAGGCATGAAGAATGGACCTTTTAAAAAATTCCTTGCTTTATATCCTTTGCAAATTCAGTAATGTCGTCGAGATACACTATACACTTCTATCGCCTCAGTCTTCTCAAAACTCCATCCAACACTCACTGAAACGTGACTGATCATTTTCTGAATCAAATGGCTTTCACCGATACTGAGAATGACCCAAAGGAATTATAAATACAGTTTTCTCCTGCATTACATCTACTTGATAATATCCATGTGGAAAAATATTTTCATTGCGCCAAGTACCCTATGTTTTCCATAGTACTTGGTGCTGGATATCTGTCTGTAATCGTACATGCATTGAGGTACCTGTAATAAAAGGAGAAGTGATATTTCCTTTTCTATCTGAAGACATCTTAGACACTCTTACGAATGGTGTACCCTATGGACTTGTGCTTTCCTCGGTGATTGCTGGTGAACAACCCTTCCATTACTAGCTATAGGTGGGGTAACCTGTATGGCTTTTGACGCACAGGTGACTGGGTTTAGACTGGAATCCTATGCTTCGCGAGAGTTGTTGCTAATGGACGCAAGGATTAAAAAGCTCCCTCAATTCCAAAAATTATTTTTCGATTGCTACTTTTTCCAATCATTCAAAATCTATCACTTGTGTGCATAATGGCATTTATATCAGTGGCCTGCCCGTGGATGGAGTTTGAACTTATCCTGCCTAGATCATTCTTGTCTAGAACATCCAAATCGGCAATCAATAATCTTTAGAGAGCTTTGAGGCCTCGGCATCAAAATTATCTACGTTTATCAGCACTACTTGTTCACCATTTGTTTCACCTACACACTTCTGCCTGTGCAACACTGTTAAGAAACCAGCTCATCATTCTTCTATAGTGTTTCTATCACACACAATAACTCTGCAAGTTGCCATCACATTTAACAGTTGATTATTTGCATTTCATATTCTACAATTAAATCCCTTACTCCTGTAGTCCAACTCCTGGTCTTATACTTTCCCACATTTCTTACACTGTAGCTGGCTACACTCTCCTTCACATTTGACCTAACAGTCTACAGCGATGGAAATTCACATCAGTAGAGGATACAGTCCTCCTATTGAGACATTAATCGCTATACCTGTTTCTTCCAGCATACTGAGTTCACGAATAGAATCAGATAGGTTTTTCAGAAATTCTTCACTTAATTTCCATCGCACATTAGGCAGCAGTCCCCATTAGAGAGCCTCTATTGCACTGTGTTCGGCTTCCTGTAGAATGATTTTATTTTCTCAACATTATCGCTTCGTTTGTCGCAACACACTTTCAGTCTTCATACTACCCATTCTATAGATTATATATATCGTAAATGCAGACAGGATTTAAATATATGATGGCAAAAATTCAAGCAATATTCTCAACTTACATTGGGTTTGGCTTAGCATAAGTATAGTTTATTGATTATCCTTTGTGTTGAATTATCACAGCGGTAGGACAAATGATTCTTACAAATATTAACAAAACCGTGCTCCACATTAGCTAGCATATACTCCCAGTAAACTATCAAAGCTTTTTTTAAGTCCTCCCACTGGTGCTGCATGTTATAAGCTCTGCAATAGCTAAACTTCATTAACTAATTTTAGGTCCATTTCGTACAAAGTCTATCATATGTGCCAATACTATTACACTTCCAAAAACTCGCTAACTCATGGAAATATTCTGTGTTGCGTCTGTCCAACTTGCAAGTATTCTTACAACTTGAAAATGCTTACAGATTCAAAAAATATGCTAATTTGAGTATGGCCAACTTGCAAGAATTATTCCAAGTTCTAAATACTGTCTAACTCGCGAGAATATTGTAAATGCGCATGATCTGTTCCTAAAAAAATTTCTACGTCTTCCGCCATCACTGCGCTGATAATTTCACAAGTTTACAAATTTTTACTCGGAAGATTACAAACACATGCAGATCGTGACTTACTCACTACTGATTTATAAATACGCCTCCACTGCTACAGATCTCCAGAAGGACTGTTCCTGGCCAAGCCCTTAGAGCGTCGTTCCAAAAGATCTCGTGCAAAGTTCCTCATGCATTTTACCAAACACATATCATATATTACACATATACATATGACATGCCAGACTAAACTTAATTTCTATCACCTTTAAGATAATGTACTTCGCTTTCTGTTGAGTCTTTTAGATTTCTCATAAATTACAGTAATACCACTTTTATCACTGTTTTACGATGTTTTACTATGTGAAAATTATAAATATATAGGAGTTAATACACTTACAGAAAAGCAAAGTAGCCTAATTTATTACGTTGCGACTATTTTCGTCACTTTATTACTTATTTTGTGTAAAACTGAGCTTTAATAGTATAGAATACATAGTCTGTCATATAGTTTAAATTATCTTGTATTCTTCTGATACCCTCTGACCGAACTCATCAGACTCTATCCATTGAGACATAGTTCATCCATTTCAGCCAAGACGTTGATAATATATGAGCATTACTTTTTAAATTTCATATTGTTTGCAACACTTAGGTAATTCATTAATCAGAAACTCCTTGTCTGCTTCTGTAAGTGTGTTTAATTATGTTATAGCTGTCTTGGATCAGGTTTTACGGGATATTTGTCTCTTTAGTAAGTACGGTAGTCTCTCGTTTCCACCATGGTGGCTAGAACGTCACGTTCCTCTCCAGTGCACCTGGGTTTTCCCAGCCTACCTGTTTAACTGCTCCCTGCAACTGCAGCGCCCTACTACTGTCGAGGATACCCCGCATGACGTCGGATATGAACCTATCAGTTCCATAGACTCATGAGAGTCGACGTACTGCGATTAATGCAAACAGCAGTATCCTGGAACAATAGGATGCAGTCTTGATAAACAAAGATTCTGATGCTGTCAACATTCGGTGATGATGATGATGACGATTAATGGCGGAGGACCCTAAACATCTAGGTCAGCAGCACCTTTGCATTAATGTTATACCGAAGAAGATTTTCATAATCTATGGAAGGAGATAAATAACCTGGAAAACTACGTTTAAACCCGCTACGGGAAATTTAAAGCAATCCCAAAAGGGTGAGGTTCAGAAAATCCCGTAATAAAACCCCAGCGACACACAGCGGGATAACGAAATAAAATCACGGAGAAAATACCTGGAAAGATGCTGTTAAAAAGGGGGCAAATAAATGTGGCTGGATGACGACCCAAGCACTTTGTTACACATTAAGATCTCACACTAGGTATTTTGGGAAGAAAACCGGACACCACGCAAAATTTTAAGCCTCGTAATCAGCTAAAATAGAGGGAAGACCCAGTTCAACCCTCAGTTTGTCATATAAAACACATTCAGTTAAAGTACGTCGTACTGACAGCTGTGCCGCTCATCTCTCACATACTGGGGGCTCCGCCTGACGTAAGAGGAAGCCATGTGTCAATCGACAATGTCCCACTCTGAGTCGAGAAAGGGCTGCTTCTTCACACCGTCGCGAGCGGAAGTCTTGATGGAACATAGATTATTGTTCCTCACGTCCAGCCACTGGGACTCCCACCAACATGTGGCCATCCTGGTCACAAATGAAGCGACAGCCCGCAGAGGGACTGAACAGCGGACAGGAGGAGGAAGGGAGCAAGCATCCTTAGCAGCAGCATCAGCGAGTTCGTTTCTCTGAAATCCAGCAAAAAATTACTTCCATGTTTTGCCTTCGCAAGAGAAGGAGAGCGTCCTGCACTTGTTGCACCATTCGACCTGCTGGGTATATCTGTCCGACAGCGAGAAGGGCACGGTGAGAGTCGAAGCAGATTATAAACTTTTTCTCACGACGCCGTCTCCATTGCCCTCAGGATAGCAAACAGTTTCGCATAATAAACTGAAAACTGCTCTTGGAGCCCTATCATGAGGACAATGTCGTGGAACACGACGGAACAACCGAAAACATCTCCCTGCTTAGAACTATTAGCATAGATGGTAATAAAATCTGGGTGGCTACGTAAAATATCATTAAATTTTAATTTTAAAAATACGGCCTGCTTACAATGCTTCTTGTAAGCAGTCAGTTCTAAAAGCAATCAGGGCCTCGCTAGTAGTCAGGGGGAGAGCCTACACCACCCCTGGCTTTGGACCTGAATGCACTCCACCTGTAAAACTCAAGGCTCTCCCTTGCACGGATCCCAAATGGCCTTGTTCCTTGTGGTCGATGATCGAACAGCCCTTCCAGTGGCGGCTGAACAACGTATCTGGATGCTGCCGATGTAGGAACGGACAGTGCCCTACATGCTTGGCGTACCACGAGAAGGAGACGTCGAATAGACAGCGGAGGCTCTCCAGGCTCCGCACACAAACAAACAACAGGGCTCGTGCTATAGGCACCTGCTGACAGCCTAATACCCTCGTGATGAACTGCATCCAGTATTTTAAGGTATGAAGGCCTCGCTAACTCGTAAAACTGGCATCCATATTCAAGCCAGGATCGCACAAAGGCCTTATAGAGTTGGAGCAGACGCGCTCTGTCGGCTAACGAAGGCCTATGACTGACACTTTTAAGGATGTTTAAGCCCTTGAGACCTCTCCGTTTCAGTTCTTTAAGGTGCGGCAACCATGTTAACTTCTCATCAAAGGTACGACGCATATACTTCACCTTTCCCTTAAAAGTGAGAACGGAGACCCCCAGTTTTAAAAAGGGAGAAATTAAACAGACCGCGCGAACGATTAAAATCAGCACAATCTGTTTTCTCTAATGAGAATTTAAAACTTGTGGTGCAAGACCCTTCCACCAACCGCCTGATCGTCAGTTGCAGTTGCCGAGTAGCCGTGGTGAGGTTGGAGGGTGCACAGAAGATGGAGAAGTCGTCCACAAACGAGGAAGATAGTACTGGACGTCGCACTGTGGTTGTAATACTATTGATTATGATGGCGAGAGCGGTGACACTTAAAACAGTCCCTTGAGGGACACCATTCACCTGCTTAAAACGCTCAGACAGGACATTGCCAACCCTGTATCTAAAATATCTGTCCGAGAGAAAGGACGGCATGAAGGTAGGTAGACATCCACGGAATCCACACTAATGAAGCTGCGACAAAATATTATGCCACCAGGTAGAGTAGTAGGATTTTTCCAAATCGAAGAAAACCACGATAAGGTGTTGCTTACGAAGGAAAGCTTGCTCAATTGCAGCTTCGAGTAGGGTCAGGTTATCGAGAGTGGAGCGGTACCACCTGAACCCACACTGGGAGCGACTGAGCAGGGACCTGGTTTTCAGAATCCACACTAGGAGCTGATTGATCACACGCTCCAGTGTCATTCCTATGCAGCTCATTAGGCTAACACTAAGATAACTACCAGGGTGTGTCCGATCCTTTCCTGGTTTTAAAATTGTCATTAAAATACAGTCCTTCCAAGAGTTGGGAAAGTCGCCCGTTATCCAAATTTTATTGGAGAGCTGAAGGAGGACTTCCTTCGACTGTCAGTCCAACTGTTGCAACATACTGTAGGTTATCAGGACGCTTCCAGGGTTCGTATCACAAGCAAGTGACACTGGAGAATCCAGCTCCCACAGAGAGATAGACTGGTTGTATTCTTCCATGATGGTGGAACGGAAATCAAGATCGGTCTTCTCCTGTGACTCCCGATATCGACAGAAGTGTAATCCTGGCTGGAATCGTCCGTAATGGATTTATATGATTCAGCTATTGTCTGAGCTATATTCCTTGTCGATGTTACAACAGACCCGTGTATTCGTACAGCTGCTATTGGCAGGCGAGAGTTGTGCCTTGAGATCCTCCTAATGGCATCCCGTACTTTACATGTAGGTGTGGACTTATTGATGTAGTTCAGGAACTCTTGCCAAGACCTGTGTTTGCGCTCCCGAATTATTCCCCTCGCCTTTGCATGCGCCATTCGATAGCTTGCAAGATTCTCATCTGTAAGGTATCTTCTAAATCTGCACATTGCTGCCCTCGTGATTGCAAAATGGCACTCATCGTTCCACTAAGGGACAGGTCACTTCCTAGGTTTTTCTGCTGACTTTGGGATGGATGCATCAATGGCATGGTGAATCATAACTGTAATGCGATCCACCCAATCCTGGATGCTGTCACGTTGCTCTAAAACAGCTAACTACCTTTAAAGCATCCAGTTAGCCTTTCTGAACAACCATCTCGATGGCTTTCTTTCAGGATCTTCTCCATCAGGCAGATGGATCCAGATAAGGAAATGGTCACTAACAGAAAGGTCATCGCCCACTGCCCACTGAGCAGTGTCTCTAAGCGCAGGCGAGCAGAAGGAGAGGTCTATGGCTGTAGACGAACCTGTAGTGGTGCTATAATCAGTAACTTGACCCATATTCAACAGTATGAGATCGGTTGTGTGCAGTAGATCCTCAAGTGGTGTGAGAACTCCATAGTACACTCTGTGCATTGAAGTCCCCTAAACCGAGGAATGGGTGGGGGAGTTCATCAAGAAGATGAGTGAGGAAACCACTGACAAGAGGCTCATGAGGTGGTAGGTACAGGGAGCACACAGTATAGTCAGCGTGGGCTACTATCCCAACAGCAACTGCTTGTAGTGTTTTTGTTAAGGAAATAGGTGAGGAGTGGAATGTGTCCTTCACGAACACTGTAACCCCACCTTTTGCCCTATCACCAGTAAGGTCTTCTTTTCTGTAAAGGTGATACCCTCCAAGTACAGATGTGTTAGTCTAGTTAAAATGAGTCTCTTGAAGGCAAAGGCAAAGGGGTCTGTCCTGTACAAGGAGTGTCAATTCCTCCAGATGAGTCCTATGCCCATTGATATAACAATGGAGTGCAGGAGCCATTTCATCAATGTGGTCTTGATTTACCCCTGTCTTTGCTCCAAGATGGTGTGGCGCTTGTAGAGCGAGGCAGGGTGGTGGGGTTGACTTTGTCTGATGATGAGGCATCAGAATCCATGATGGCCTCATCATCAGTCAGACATGCCAGAATGACATCTGATGGCACCCGGGTCAGCTTTCGACCCGAATGTTGAGTTCCTTTCTCCGCTCCCTTTCCTGGTAAGGATGAGGGGGAAGGGGGGTGGTGAGAGTCACAATTCGTTGAAAAGAGTTGGCGTTGAGAGACACTCTGCTTTTTGGGTTCCTTTGGGCTGCGCCCTGTGGAAGCATTACTGATTTCTTCCATTGTATCTGCCTGGATCGCTATGTCTTCATTCGGCTTTGGCACATGCAGGTGCAAGTATACATGCTAGTGGTGGATAATGGTACACTGGACATCGTTTGAGTCGAAGCGTCGACCTTAATGACAGGTTTCTGTAGTATAAGAAGTGGCAGACAGGGGTTTCATTGCCTGATAGTCCTTTTTGGCTTCTGCTTAGGGGATCTGCTTGGTCACTTGGATTTCCTGAATTTTACATTCCTCTGCAAAAACAGGGCAGGCTCGGATCCAGACTGGGTGGCTCCCAGAGCAGTTAATGCAGACTGGTGGAGACGGATAGTCCATCTGAGCTTCATGGGCTGCCTTTCCACACTTCCCACAAGGCGCTTCGCCTCTGCAACTTAGCGTTGTATGGCCAAAACGCTGGCATTGGAAGCCTTGCACAGGCTTAGGTGCATAGGATCGAACCCCAAGTCGGAGTAAACCTGCCATGATGTGTCCAAGTAGCGTTGGAGAATTGAAGGTCACAATAAAAGTGGCAGTCTCCTCAGTCTCTCCATTGGTATAGCATATCCCTTGTTCCACACCTATGATCCCCTGTGGTGCCCGTTCTTGTTGCAGTTCAGCAACATGTATGTCCACAATATCACTGTAGGTTACCACACCTTGGCTGGAGTTAGGGGAATTATGCAACTCATCAATGATATCGTACTCACCCAATTTCTGTGACTTCATAAGAAGTTCCATCCGCTTTGCCTGGTTAGTCTCAACAAGCAAGGAACCATTTCGCAACCGTTCAATAGCCAGCCAGCCCTTCTAAGCCTTTGTGGGTATAGAAGGGGGACACTTTTTCAAACGACGCCCCCCCCCCCCTTCCTCTTGATCACTACAAAGACGTTGGAATTCATGACTCCTTGAGCTCCATTACTGATAAAAAGTTGATTATCAGGAGGACTAGCCTCCCTCATTCTGTTTGATGAATGGGTGAGAAAACTCCCAGGCTGTAGACCCTACCCACTGGGAAGAGGAAAAAAAGATTTAGAGGGTTCCATTTCGGTCCCACGAGCAGCTAGGGAAATAAGGGTCCACTCAGACAGAGCCCCGCATGCCTGAGTAAGCCTTATACGACTGAGGTGCGGCGGCTTCCCCAGACGCTGCCCGCTGACGACTGTTCCACCTCAACAGCCATGCATCTCATCAGCGAGCAGCACACCTTGAGAGTGAGGGGTTGTTTATAGAGGTTTATTCCATCCTCACGATCCGGGCAGTGAAGCTAAGATCCCCATTCCCTGAAACACACTACGTTCCACCGCCGCGCCACACGGTGGTAGCTGAAGCGTGCCCAGAGTTTGCGGTGGCAGGGGTCTGCTGGCGCTTACCAGTCCTTAGCTCAGGAATCGTGGGGTCGCCAAACCCGTACTCAGCAAACAAATGTTGAGCCCTTGAGATAGTCGACATTCGGCAAGTACTGGTATATCTACATACTACACGAGGCATATCTTTGTGATCTCAGAAACAAATAACGTGGAAATACTGTCTGTGAATGAGAGACACCATGCTTATCCTTCAGTTGTATTCAATATGCAGGTGGTGTTATTCCTATCCACGTCGCGCGTTAGCACTGATATTCAAACCATCTGCATGTAAAAGCATATAGTGCACTTCAGCTAATTTGCCGTTTATTGCATGTCGCCTTCAAGGTCAAAGTCCCGCTTACCAGTCCTTAGCTCAGGAATCGTGGGGTCGCCAAGCCCGTACTCAGCAAACAAATGCTGAGCCCTTGAGATCGTCGACATTCGGCAGGTACTGGTATATCTACATACTACACGAGGCATATCTTTGTGATCTCAGAAACAAATAACGTGGAAATACTGTCTGTGAATGAGAGACACCATGCTTATCCTTCAGTTGTATTCAATATGCAGGTGGTGTTATTCCTATCCACGTCGCGCGTTAGCACTGATATTCAAACCATCTGCATGTAAAAGCATATAGTGCACTTCAGCTAATTTGCCGTTTATTGCATGTCGCCTTCAAGGTCAAAGTCCCGCTTACCAGTCCTTAGCTCAGGAATCGTGGGGTCGCCAAGCCCGTACTCAGCAAACAAATGCTGAGCCCTTGAGATCGTCGACATTCGGCAGGTACTGGTATATCTACATACTACACGAGGCATATCTTTGTGATCTCAGAAACAAATAACGTGGAAATACTGTCTGTGAATGAGAGACACCATGCTTATCCTTCAGTTGTATTCAATATGCAGGTGGTGTTATTCCTATCCACGTCGCGCGTTAGCGCTGATATTCAAACCATCTGCATGTAAAAGCATATAGTGCACTTCAGCTAATTTGCCGTTTATTGCATGTCGCCTTCAAGGTCAAAGTCCCGCTTACCAGTCCTTAGCTCAGGAATCGTGGGGTCGCCAAGCCCGTACTCAGCAAACAAATGCTGAGCCCTTGAGATCGTCGACATTCGGCAGGTACTGGTATAGCTACATACTACACGAGGCTTATCTTTGTGATCTCAGAAACAAATAACGTGGAAATACTGTCTGTGAATGAGAGACACCATGCTTATCCTTCAGTTGTATTCAATATGCAGGTGGTGTTATTCCTATCCACGTCGCGCGTTAGCGCTGATATTCAAACCATCTGCATGTAAAAGCATATAGTGCACTTTAGCTAATTTGCCGTTTATTGCATGTCGCCTTCAAGGTCAAAGTCCCGCTTATCAGTCCTTAGCTCAGGAATCGTGGGGTCGCCAAGCCCGTACTCAGCAAACAAATGCTGAGCCCTTGAGATCGTCGACATTCGGCAGGTACTGGTATAGCTACATACTACACGAGGCTTATCTTTGTGATCTCAGAAACAAATAACGTGGAAATACTGTCTGTGAATGAGAGACACCATGCTTATCCTTCAGTTGTATTCAATATGCAGGTGGTGTTATTCCTATCCACGTCGCGCGTTAGCGCTGATATTCAAACCATCTGCATGTAAAAGCATATAGTGCACTTCAGCTAATTTGCCGTTTATTGCATGTCGCCTTCAAGGTCAAAGTCCCGCTTACCAGTCCTTAGCTCAGGAATCGTGGGGTCGCCAAGCCCGTACTCAGCAAACAAATGCTGAGCCCTTGAGATCGTCGACGTTCGGCAGGTACTGGTATATCTACATACTACACGAGGCATATCTTTGTGATCTCAGAAACAAATAACGTGGAAATACTGTCTGTGAATGAGAGACACCATGCTTATCCTTCAGTTGTATTCAATATGCAGGTGGTGTTATTCCTATCCACGTCGCGCGTTAGCGCTGATATTCAAACCATCTGCATGTAAAAGGATGTAGTGCACTTCAGCTAATT
Organism: Schistocerca piceifrons; assembly: GCF_021461385.2. Lineage (NCBI taxonomy): Eukaryota > Metazoa > Arthropoda > Insecta > Orthoptera > Acrididae > Schistocerca > Schistocerca piceifrons. The sequence continues at coordinate 33,887,984 of NC_060138.1, read as the reverse complement.
TGCCGTTTATTGCATGTCGCCTTCAAGGTCAAAGTCCCGCTTACCAGTCCTTAGCTCAGGAATCGTGGGGTCGCCAAGCCCGTACTCAGCAAACAAATGCTGAGCCCTTGAGATCGTCGACATTCGGCAGGTACTGGTATATCTACATACTACACGAGGCATATCTTTGTGATCTCAGAAACAAATAACGTGGAAATACTGTCTGTGAATGAGAGACACCATGCTTATCCTTCAGTTGTATTCAATATGCAGGTGGTGTTATTCCTATCCACGTCGCGCGTTAGCGCTGATATTCAAACCATCTGCATGTAAAAGCATATAGTGCACTCCAGCTAATTTGCCGTTTATTGCATGTCGCCTTCAAGGTCAAAGTCCCGCATCTTTAATGACCGTTGGTGTAGATGTGATTCTTCTGTACTAAATTACGAACTACTGGGGTGGCAGTTATTCGTCATTGTATACTATTACTTATGAAAGCACTATCCTGTTTCCCCAGAGCACGGAGTCCATTTGCCTTGGCAGCTGCGGCTGAGAGTTCCTACTGCGCCTTCCTCGCCATTTGTGGCCGCCGAAATAACATCTGGCAGGTGGCAGATACGTACACTGCGTCTGGGTGAGGCGACGCAGAATGTTTCGGCTGTCTCTCAGCTGTAATGAACGAGAAACACCTTCATTAAAACATGAAAAATGAATGGTATGATATTGATGTAGCGTAGGAACGAAGTTATATTTTAAGTAAGTAATATTTTTAAGGTGGCTGTCATTGTAATAGCTACTGCAGGAACAGTCGAATCAATACAGAACACTAATAGCCACATTTATTTCTGCTCCACAATTTGTCTACTCCAACACTTCGTATTTTCTCAAGACCTTTGATGTCAATGTTATATTTTATCGTGCTTCATACTATCGCAATTAATTACCTAACCATTATGTAGCACCATGTAGGCTCACATTCATCTCAAGAGAGAAACACAGTCGGGCAGGGATCTAAGAAGTACGAAGTTAGCACTTTGAATGCCTGAAGTCAGAACCTCTTGACTGACGATTGTTACGACAGTTTTTTTGTTATTATTTATTTGTTAACTATAATTAGTAGGTTATTTTAGCTCTAAGATACCACATACATTACATGTGAAAATTCTCGTATAACACGTAATATACACTGAAGCGCCAAAACATTGGAATAGGCATGCGTACTCAAATACAGAGACATGTAAACATGGAGAATACGACGCTGCGGTCCGCAATCCCTATATAAGACAACGAGTATTTCGCGCATTTGCTAGATCGGTTACTGCTGCTACAGTGGTAGGTTTATCAAAATTTAAATGAGTTTGTACGTGGTGTTACAGCCGGCGAACTAGCGATGGGACACAGCGTCTCCGAGGTAACGATGAAATGGGGGACCTTCCCGCACGACGAGTTCACGAGTATATCGTGAATATCAGGAATCCTGTAAAACATCAAATCTCCGACATAGCTGCGAGCAGAAAAAGATCCTGCAAGAACGGGACCAACGACGACTGAAGAGAATGTCCTTCAGAAAATAAATCAGGTAACACCACAGTCAATTGAGTAATACTGCGTTTTGGGCTGAAGGCAGAAACATGAAGTACATTGTCGTGAATAGGAAGACCAAACAAATGAAATGAATCAAATCCAAAAACATTTTCACAACGACGTGAACGCAGAATTGTAAATGTCCTTGTTTTGGTGTGAGACTGGAATGTGGCAGGTAAACAACGCGTACCAAGTAGCGGAATGCCCTGACCGCTATCCTCAGTAAGTCGCGTGCAAGATTTTCTGAACTGTGCCGAGCCCAGCTGTCCATAAGTGGCACGATTGAGCAACGAAACGGAAGTGTGAGTGCCTAACTGAACAGCCTCTGACACTCACTAAGGTCACAAACAGTTTATCTCACTGTCGTTGCACAGCATTTTGGCGTGGTGAAGGCACATCCTGTATTTAATCATTACTAGTAGCGGTAGCCGGATAGAAAAAACTAGGTTCTCTGAATGTGAAGGTGCTTCACACTTATGAGAGCGAACGTGGGTAGAGTTCTTTTTCTGATGCACGTATACAGACTGCACATGAGCTGGCATTCCAGAAGCAAAGCAGGTCACGTTCCACGAGGGGAAATTTTGTCTTGACATGATTTCACAGCAGAAACATGCGTTAACGCTTGTTTACTCTATCCATGGCGCGGTGGCTAGTTTGTGTGTGGTGGTTGGTGGCAAGACCGTATCTGTTTGTCACTCTGTGTTACACTGCAAATGAGAGCTACCTCAAAGTTTTCCACGGCACTATCACATGAGTCCTGATGTTCAATAACTTGTAACACTTGTTTCAAAGTAGGATCTGGCACATTGTACATAGTTGCATCACGAACCATTGTTTCACTACATTTGCCGTCCACAGCTACATTGCAAACTACACTGCCGTGTCAAAGACTGAAGTTCAGTGACCTATTGATGGTATGTCTGTTCTGACCTTCCCCACAATTGAAATAACTTGTAACGAGCTGCAGCCACCTGCACCTGATCCTCGTATTACTTAGTGAGGGCAGAAACTAATTCTTCAAAAACCAGCAACTCTACTAGTCGAGAATAACTTCTGAGGGAGTTGGTAAACACCTATACCACCCATTGACGTGAAACGAGAAAGTTTCGCAGTACACTGCACTTGAAGTGTAGCACATTGAACGTCGAAATGAACGTAGTGCTCGTTCCATTCCTCTTGTTGTTCACTGCATGTAGCTTGGACGGTGGAATAGCACGGAGGCTGTGTCGTGGACGTGGCTGTCTGTTGTGGCGAAGTTGATACAGCACTTGCTTGTGTATTAAGCTACAAAACATACTTATTTAGCTCGTAAATTTTGATTCGCTAACACAAAAACCCTCCGTCTCCTCACACAGGGTGGGGTATGAGAGAGAGCAATTTGTTATTTATCCGTAACCATTTTCCACACAAAAACGAGAACATGAATTTTCTTGAACTAGAGCGCGAACCACCAAGAATCAAAACAATTAATTCAGACAAAATGTACGTAGTTTTTTATGTACAATCTGATTCTGCAATAAAAACGGGGTTCCCATTTCAAATTTTGAAGTTGCCTCCCGTCCCAACCCCAGGGGGCTGGGGTGGCGGGCTAATTTTAGCACCAACAGATGTCCTCCTCGAAAATAATCATCTTTGGATTCTACACATTCTTTCGTGTGAAGCGTAGTTTTCGAGTTATTCTGGTTTGCCAACTTAGAATTTACACCCTTTATATACAAATAACTGATATTCTTGAAATTTTCTTGAATCTTTGCATGGAATTGAAAGTTGAGCGCTGCCAGCCCACCGTTGTTCTTGAAGACAGCTGGGCCTATGATCTGGGGTTGGATTTCATATGACAGCAGGACCACTGTCCTGGTTACCCCACGCATACTGACTGCCAAATTCTACGTCAGTCTGGTGATTCGACCTGTTGTGCTGTCATTTATGAATGGCATTCCAGGGGTGACTTTCAACAAGATAACGCTCGCCTGCATACCGCTGTTGAAACCAAACATGCTGTACAGAGCGCCGACATCTTGCTTGGCATGCTTGACTACCGGATTTGTCTCCACTTGAGCTGATATCGAACATCATGAGACGAGATATATTCCCGAAATTTCATTACTCTACGTAAATTATTTTTTGGTGTTTGGTTTTTTCCGTCAGTGTATTTTAAAATTTTGAAATAAATATTTGTGTTTTTAATGAAATATTCTACGAGATTCCATAGCTTCTAGTATAGGGATCATTGTGAGACATAAAGATCTCTCTAAAAAGTATGCTGTGAGAAATTAACGAAATTTGTATTTACTTTTGTGTATGTGTGTGTTAAAAGATAGTTTGAAGTTCTAGACCCTACTTAAACATTAGTACCTCTTTAAAAAGTATGATGTTAATATATGTCAACAACAATTAAAACTTTTGTTTTTTCTTAGTTTTTAAGGTGCGCATAAAGTCCCCCCGCCTCCTTGAGAAACGTTGGTAATGCGAGGATTAATATCATAGGTGTTTGAAAATTATGTCTTTATTGTCAATACACTGAATTATTCGAATTTTGATTTTACGTTTGAATCTGGCTGGCATAGAGATGGATGTGCGGGCTACTGCTGAGAGTATATTGTCCTTCCAGTGTGCAAGAGTCCTTGGACGATCGCTGTACGGAATGGATTCTGGAAATCCCCTAAGAAACGTCACAAGGGTATAATTCGACGAGGAAACTGTCACGGAAGATCAGATGAGGCGCCCGGAGGACTTCCCTGCAAAACACGCAAATCAGTTCGCACTGTATGCGCCGTCGTCCAAGCTACATGCAACTAAGCAACCACAATATTAATTTGTCCAAGAAGGGGCAAGAAACAGTCCTCAGTCATGCTGAATACTCTCCGAGAATTCACATTTAGTGTATTCTCAACACTGCACACCAAAGTGCTACACGTAATGGATGCGTAAGGGCTGTCTGGTCCTCTCGTGAAGTTGTCCAGGTTTGTTAGTCCACTAGCACAGCGTGTCTTGTTTATTAGTGCACTCAGATAAATGAAAGTGTGCCTCGTCACTAAAGAACAGCAGCGCAGTGTGTGGCAACTGTTCAAACAAGTCTCCACATGCACTTTTTCGCAGCAATAAAATCGCATTTTGCACCACACCCAGTTTATATGGGTTAAAATTGGACGCGTGGTGAGAAAATCGTCTCACAGAATGATAGTAAAGTGTAAGGACAGCGGTGTGTGTGCCTGCCGAGCGACGACGACATAAATAGCTTCTACGTTTTGCATCAATCAGAACGTAAAATGCAAATGTTCTAAAACAGAATAGTAGCTAAGCTTACAATAACATGTATTATTTTTGAAAATCAGCGTAATAATGAAGTTAATGACCCGCATTGGGCGTAATTACCAAGGCATGTACAGTGCTGGGGTTAGGTAACACCTGGTCCTGCACTGATTCAAAATAAAATATAATCAGTGTGATCATAAACATCACTATTCAGCAGCTCCATCGTAATCGAATATCCAGCATTCACATCTATGATGCACTACTGACTTCAGATCAAAAGGTTGTAACGTTAAACATCGCAGTATTAGGTTCATTGTATTTATATGAAAGCTGCACACTGCCTGTTTATTCTGGGCACCGTGCTCGCTCTCGCTTTCTTGTCTTCGTTATTTCCCACACTTTATGATGGAATAATTAACGTACTTTGATGCCATTCCGTAAGATGTTATACATTTCAGTTGTCCGGAAAGATGGACACAGCCCAAATTAATATATGGCAATAAAAGAGTATGAAGTTTGAATTAATAGACAATTAGTTATTTTTATTTAACTTCCTGGCTTGGTTTTAAGGAGATATCACAGTGAATAATGAAACATACAAGAATACTGAGTCCTTTTAATAAGTCACCACGCGAGTGATGGGGTATTAATTGCACCACGCATATCGTCAGCGCCGTCGCGTTGTAGGCGAACCATTTCTTCTGTGGTTCATTTGCTTGGAACTGTCCTGATCACATTTCTTTGGCAGGATTATTCTTCTCTAAAGTCAGTTCATTAAGTCAGGACCACTAACAACACTTCAGGTCTATCTTTTCATTCACCAACCAAACCACTGAGCAGGTAAAACAAACGTTCTTCACATCATGTTTCCACACACCCATGTCTCCAGTACGCGCCAAAACTTCGCAAGTATCTTTCTTGATATTTGTGGTACCATTACTCACAACCGAAACTGTGTTGCGTGAGATTCTGTTTCAGCACTTTATATAAATCCAAACATATTTCAAATGATACTCTCTTTTTTTTTACGAAGAACGGTTTACGGTGCAAAAGCACATCTTTACATAGGTTCAGCAAATATTACAATGCATTCCAACGAAATAATATAAAAGAAATACTTTTATATAAATTTCTTTGGGTCCTGTTTTAATCGAGTTACGATATAAAATACCAGTAGTTCCATCCAGTAGATTTAGGCGATAGCTACAGTGTTACTCAAAACTCTCTTAGCCACATAAATTACAGGTTGTGGCAGAGGACGGGCAGTTTTAACTAGTCTCTAAAAGTCGAACAGTATTATAGGTCACACTGAATGTCTGTCATGTGTTTCGGATAGGTCCGCTTGTTGCCGAGATGGAGTGCTGGAGTGGGCCTGAAGTTGCTCTGGCTGTGGAGGCCTTTCACAGGAACGTTGAGCGCCTTGCTGCTGCTACACAGGAATACCGTCGTCAGTCCGACCTCAGACGGAATGATCCTGTACCACGTTATAGGTGAGAAATTATGAAGCAACGGGAAGTGCCCTTAAGCTGAAATCGCCTGGAAGAATTAGAAGTTGTCAGTCACAGGAACGGATAGAGGAAGTGCAAAATGTTGTCAGCGAGCGAGGTGGCGCAGTGGTTAGCAGACTGTACTAGCATTCGGCCATCCTGATTTAGATCTTCTGTGATGTCCCTAAATCGCTTCAGACAAATACCGGGATGGTTCCTTTGAACGGACACGGCTCCCTTCCCCATCCTTCCCTAACCCGATGGGACCTATGACCTTCCTTTGAAAGGTCACGGTCGACTTCCCTCCCCATCCTTCCCTAACCCGATAGGACCGATGACCTTGCTGCTTGGTCCACTCCCCAACCAACCAAGTAACAGTCCAATGCGTTCTGTGAGACAGATTGTGGTTCTAGTGGGATTGTTCAACCGTAGTGTGCACCGAATTTTACGGAACAATTTAACGTTACAAATATACAAGATAGAGGTGTGCATCAGTTAAATGAAAATGGTTACGAAAAGCAAATACATATGTCTGTTGAACTGTTTACTAAAAGTAGGGACAACGAAGTTCTTAAGTTTGCTATGGCTGAATGATAAGGCACATTCTCATCGCAGAGGTTGTGTAACCAAACAAAACTGCCGTTACTGGTGCGACGATAGTCCTCAGTAACTTCATCAACGCCCCTCACACAGCCAGAAAGTCACAGCAAGGGGCGCCGCCTCCTCAGTGGACATAATCGATGCTTTCTCTTTTGAGGATGAACATTTACGTGCAGTGGGCAGGGGGTTTGTTAACCACATCGTTTCAAGGAATGAGGATATTTCGTTGCCTTAAAGACCTCCACACTTATTGATCTGTAACTATTTATTTTGTGGGTCCCTTAAACAAAGGGTGCGTGCTAGAAGCCTACACACGATTGGGGTACTGAAAGACACCATTCAGACAGAAATCAGAAACATTCCTATAAATATGCTCGTTCGTGCCGTAAACGATTTGCATCACAGATTGTCCGTCACTGTAACAATGTTGGCCATCTAGGAGATATCATTTCCAAAACAAGAACTGTGCGTGAAATGGCAATACTCAAGGGTTTCGTTGCTGTGAATGAAAATGTTTTACAGTATATTTGTCGGCCTGTTTCGGCACATCGAAATCGGTCCGTACTTCTGCTACAGTTTTCTCCCGAATAGGCTCACAACCATTACAAAGCGTATTTAGGCGTGTAGTACCCCGTTACTCCCACTCCTCTTCTTTGCAGATTTCCAGTTACTCTGCGAGTTTTGATCCAGGATACAACTGATTGCCGGCCAGGAACAGGACGTGGGTTCCCACTATAACTTCCTTTCTATGTCAGGGCTGCCCCCTCCCTCCTGCTTCTCCATTCTCCCCACCACATCAGCTCCTGATGTCAGAGTTCTACACATCCACCAAATCTATCCTTCATTTCCGTGTTCCCACTATCCACGCTACCACCTTCATTTTCAGTATCATCCAACGGCTTATATACTAACTCGCGCACTCTAACCCACTACAGAACAACCAAAGTTTAATCTTCCCACAACTTTTTTATCCAGCGCCGGTCCTTCATCTTTTTAAACGGTAATACGTTGCTCCTTTTTAATCAACATCACCATTTTTTCAACTTATTTTACATATCTATTTTGTCTTTTTATTCTTGTCTGTTGAACTGTTTATTTCTGTTTTTATTTGAAAGGAAGAAAACAACATTGTGTTTTGTAAGTATCATCAAATATTTAGCATTTTATAATCTTTAAAAACATTTTTAAATTCTCCACCCATAAACCTTGCTGTAATGTCCGTACTTACATTTTGTAAAGGCATTTGGCTCAAGAGGGAAATATTGTAGCGCAGGAAGACCACCTCCAGCACATATGTGGCGGGAACGACGAAATAACAATAAACAAAAAATCGAAAGTTTGGTCGAAAATTCTGAAGTGCGTACGCGATGTACGCTGCTCTGCGATGATCCGTCAGCCGTTAGAAAAGCGAGCCTCTACGACAACGGCGCGTTGCTCCTTCGGCGAATGCAATGTTCCTACTGGTAAACAAACTTTCCGAACAACTGCTTCGAATGAGACCATTCCCATCCTCTGCCTACCAGGGCTCGCTTCACCCCAGCTCACCCCACACTGAATAAAAGCAGTAACCTTCGTTGCCACATCCTTTGCGGAAGAAGAGGCACGATTGGAAAAAATCTACCTTCATCACGATAGCGCACCTGGACAAAGACGTGCTTTGGCAGTGGCAAAACAGACATTTGAACTATGAATAGTTGCAACTTCCATCCTGCCGTTTTGGCGCCTTGACTTTTACCCGTTCCTACGTATAAAGAAATCTGTGAATGAATTTTTTTAGAATTAAATGGGATATTGCGCACACACAGAATCAGACTTCGATGATCATAGCTACCAACTGAAAGGTAATGGACAATGTAAAATGTCTTGAAAAGAGCATTTACTAACAAGTTTCTTGCTTTAATTATACACTCTAATACAAAAAAAGACGACTGTGAAGGAATTATCTAAATGGAACGTAAATACAGTAGTAGACGTGCTGTACATGTACAGACAAATAAACGTTCTCGCTTTCAGAAAAGCTGAGCATATCAGTAACCCGTTGGTCCACCTGTGGTCCTTATGCAAGCACTTATTCTACTTGGCGTTGACTGACAGAGTAGTTGGATGTCATCCTGATGGATATTGTGCCAGATTCTGTACAAATGGCTCGGTGGGTAACCAGAATCACCAGATGGTTAGAGTGTCCTGCCCACAACGCTCCAGACGTTCTCAGTTGGGGAGAGATCCTGAGGCCTTGTTGGCCAAGACAGAATTTAACAAGCACGAAGACAAGCTGTAGAAACTCTCGGCTTGTTCAGCGGGCATTATCTTGCTGAAATTTGAGGCCACGATGGCTTGCCATGAAGTGTAAGAAAACGGAGTGTAGAATGTCGTCGACCAACTGCTATGCTCTAAGGGTGCCGTGAATTAGAAACTAAGCGGTCCCGTTATTAAAGAAATGACACTCGAGACCATCACTCCTGCTTGTCGGACCAAATGGCGAGCGACACTCAGGTTGGAACTCCACTGCTGTCATGGGCGTCTCTAGACACGTCTTCTGCCTGAAATGGCATTGATTGGTGAAGAATTGTCTCGAGTGAAAAGTCTCGGTGACCATCGAAGACCTCTCTGAAGACGATCCAGGCAGTTGTGGGATACCAAACTGACTGTCTAAATGGACGAGTTAAATGCTCACACCTGTCACACAGAATCGTAAAGATGGAGGGACAATCCACTACATGGTCTGTTAAGACATGTTTCGAAAGGAAGTAGAATTGTCATCATTCATGCTGGTGCGTAGGACGGCTTTGTATTGAATGTGTACATGAGGTTAAGACAACGGCCAGACGACAGGGGCTTATCACAGCGACATACATTCCTCAACTTATTAAAAGTGGTTCAGGGAGAAATTGATACCTAATCTACTTCCTCATACTGTCCGTGTTAGATATAACGCCCCTTATCGCAGTAAGTATCTGTCTCGTGCTACAATATCAAAGTCCACGAGGAGTGAAATGACGTCTTGGTTAACAGAAAAGGAAATTTCTTTAAAAAAGAACGTATTGGGGCCCTAGTTGTATTTATTGATAAAATGAACAAACCAGAGTACATCACTTATAAAACAGACAATATTTTAACCGAACATGTCATACTGACGTACGAATTCCTCCATACCACCCCTAATTGTATCCTACAGCGCAGATATGGCCAAGAGTCAATGACGGTGTTTCTGAACGTAATATGCCTTTCTGAATGGACACGTTATTAACAAATTGATGACCAAATTGCTCCCATAGCAGAAGGAGACTGGAAGAGATGCTGTGAGCACGCAAATAAAATTAGAGAGCAGCACATTTCAAGTTTAAAGCTTGCTGGACCAAGCGCTAGTGACGATCATAAATGTGGAAAGTCGAACAGATTCCAACAGTGATAGTCATAGTGATGCAAGCAGTAGTGATTCCGCAATTGAAGATGAAACTGAATCAGCTGACACTGCCAGTGGAAGTGAAACAGACGTGGCTACTGAAAATGAAGAAACGTGGGGTGGAGCGTTTCCTAAATGTGTTTTGTGTGTGGAAATAGTGGTAGTGAAATATCCATAGTAGTATGTCAACCGACGAACTTATTATGTCTAATGTGGAATTGCGTCTGCAATTAGTCTAAAAATCTTTGAACGTGTTATCAACAGTGTAGCTACTACATACGACCAAATCGTACTTTTAGCACGGCAATGCTTGTAAAACAAATCCACTTAATGCCTCCAGCCCAGTGTCCTCTGTTTGCGGGAAGTGCGCACCGATGTTCATGTGTGGACGCTATGTTGTGTATGGCCACGTTTATATTTTTTGTGGCCACTAACTTACATGTATATCTGGTTATAACGCAAGACTTATGTACCTGGATGATTTAATGATGAAAAGGCCGTCCGAAACTAATCAATAAATAAATCTTCCCGTGCAGTTTAAAGTTGCCCCCGAAATGTTACTGCAATCAATAATTCTTGAATTGGTGCCTCGTTCATTCTCACCTCCCTACAAAGAGTTGTCTGTGTCCCACGCTGCAAACGTCTACGCCAGCTGCTGTCATTGTTACGCAGCTCTCGTCCGTTGCTCGGCAACGTTCTTCCGAACTGGTCAACCGAGCTGTTCTCGCCGCATTTAGAAGAAGCTTCGCTGCTGTACATAGTGGTATTTTTTCAAGCTGGTGGACACCAGGTGTGTACTGATGAAGGTAAAGTGCATACTACTTCTATGTTGTAAGTTACATAAACTGTGTTTCGTCCTGTTTACGCTAAAACGTGCGGTTTATGGAAGGCTAATAAGTACATTCCTAGACGTGAAAATAAATGCTCATTTCGGTGTATAAACCTGTACAGAAAGCAAAAAATGACAAAATAATTGTTAGGTTGCACTAAAGAATGAAGATTTCCTGTCTTGACAGTTGGAAACAGTTCCCCGTCAATTACTTTTTCGTCACCATTGTGTTTCGTTATCAAACGAACTTGACTAAAACTCTGTTAGATTAGCTCCGCCTGCCTGTAGAGTCACATTTTTGTCTTTTGGTGGTTAACGTATCAGTCAGGCATAAAATGAAATCCCTCGAATAAAGACACAAGTGAAACAGATCGGTGCCGCGCGGAGTGGCCGCGCGGTTTGAGGCGTCCTGTCACGGACTGCGAGGCCACTCCTGCCGGAGGTTCGAGTCCTCCCTCGGGCATGCGTGTGTGAGAGGCGTGGGATATCAATGGTTGTCTGCTCGCAGATCATTGCAGTATGGACTCAGGTTCCTACAGCGGAGTGAAAGAGAACAGTAGCATCATTACCAAGAGCCTCCATTAGAAACTCTCTTTGTAAAACTGCGTTCCACTTAACTGTACCTTAGAAATGACATATATTATAGCAATTGTTCTTTCGTTCACAAGTCTACTACAGTTCGTGAAATTATAATTCGTTTGTACGCAGGCAAGGGTGAGAGCATCTGGGACCGCATGCTCCACGAACACCCGGAGCACGGCACGAATGGCGACAATGGCGACGTGGCCTGCGATGCGTACCACAAGTACCAGGAGGACGTGCAGATGCTGAAGGCGATCAACGTGAGTACTCGCTGTTACATAAATGTGGTATTCAGTGAATCTACATTGTCAGTGTCGCGGTAAGCCGTGGCACAATTTGTTGATCTTCTCCCCACATACCAGAACGTAATTCCCTCATACAGTATTTAAGCAATTTAGACATAGCAACAACGTGTCTATCCTACTTGGTGAATGATTCCTGCTGCCATGGTAGAATACATACAAGATAATGAGTTTAAACCGATGTATCTCCTTCAGGCGTAATTATGCCCTTTGTTTACTTACCTAGAGTAAAAGTAACTTACTGATACCGCGTAAAGATTGCGTGCAGTACTTTAAATGCAATCTGCTCAACAAGTACCACAAAAATGCAGATATTGCGACGGTAAACTAATCTTATCTACCATTTACAATAAATACTTGAACAGGTGATATTGTGATATTAACTCTTACTGAAAGTTTAAAGTTCACGAAATCTGATCATTTATTCTATCTTTTGTTACTCACGAATTAAGATAACAGAGATACTTAATCGTTTAACGGAGATACTGTGAACAAGACAACGGTCCAAAAATGGTTTAAATGGCTCTGAGCACTATGGGACTTAACTTCTGAGGTCATCAGTCCCCTAGAACTCAGAACTACTTAAACCTAACTAACCTAAGGACATCACACACTTCTATGCCCGAGGCAGGATTCGAACCTGCGACCGTAGCGGTCGCACGGTTCCAGACTGTAGCGCCTAGAACCGCTCGGCTACTAGGGCCGGCAGGACAACGGTCAACTTCAGAGATATCGTTGATAGATTTCAGAATTCCTGTTTGCATTTTCTATTTATTTTATATATTTTTTTCTTCCATTAAATTATTTTCTATCTTGTTAATAACTTTTACCTACAGTCTGTGTATTAAAACCTATATAACAAAAGAAACAAATTTTGAATCTTTCGTATGTAAGTACGTGAAGTGTCTTATCTTCCCCTTTGCTCACTTTGTTTGATCTCTGATCCTGGAGAAATAAAAAAAAAGTTATTTTCTTTTGAAATTAAAGCTTTATCATTCATTAAAGTATGTTCATCGTGTTCACTAATATGAACTGGCTCCTGAATCTTTAAGACAGAATTTTATTCTTTAAGGGCTGTCTGGCAGTTTCACGTTATTGTCACTTAAGATCGATTATATGTGCTGAAATCAAGTAGTGATGTCCTAATTTAGCTTTACCTACAAAAAAGTTAGTTAGTGCCACCACCACTTGATCCCTAAAAATTTAACAATCAAGAACATCTCTACCATTCAGACGCTGAAGAATTTGTTACATACTCGATTCTGCTGATCTTGTTGGGTGAAGAGCAAATTAACTCGCTTGAAAAATGAATTTCCCGGTTATGCGGATGTAGTCGCCGCTGCATCAACAAAATTTCCTCTTGAGCATGTACATGCACTTGAGGTAATATATATACAGATCCTTCACACTCCGTGAGATCACAAACACTCTCGCTTGAAATGGTTCTGTATAGGACACCCACTCGTATTTCGCACCGGAGCTAATTGGTGCTTACCCCATTCTAATACTATACGTGTTGTCGATAAACGTTGTGTTTACGACCTTTTGGGGTCTTATCAATCTAACATCCTTTATTATGCAGTATCCTTAAATTGACAAATGAATTGAATTCATTTACCGAAGGGTAAAGGAACAATATATGCATATTACTCTTTAGAACGGCATGAACTGACTATAGACAGAAAGTTTTAAATTTACTTGACAACCTTTCCGAAGCAACCTAAAGACCACTTCTCCAGTGACTTACCCATTCTCGGTCTGGCAACTTAACTACGCCAGGATCAATATCGTACTGTCATCAGAGCCATATTACAGTTCAGGAACGATGAAAATTAGACAAACGTTACTAGTACTCTTAAACAATGTTGTCGCTGCATTCGTTGGCCATTAGTGAAGTGTACAGCGGTTGACCACACGCTCGCAGTACACCCTTCGCGACCACGGAGCTGCAACATAGGTAGCTACTCTTGGCCCCAACAGTTCGCGCTATCTTTCTCCTTCTGTTTATCTACAATGTATTTGACACAAAATTTGTACATCAAGAAATTTTCAAGATTATATATCAGTTTTATATTCATGGAGCTCATTTCCCACGGTTTATAAGCTAAGAATGGCCGTTAAATGTAGTTATTCCATTAGTTTTAAGCTCGTGTAAATGATTTTTTTCTTGCTAGATATGCAATTTCGAGACCACCACATTAGCAATACTGTAACCATACTTTTAAGCAGATCCAAATGAGGATGGAGCTTTATAACTACACTCTTTGTGCCGCCTCTAATATAGTAAATATTGTTGGACTAATCACTTTCTATACGTGCTCTAACATATGGGCATTTGACATTGGTATTTATAATAAAACCTGATATCCTGTATCTATCTCAGTTATGTCCAGAATTTTCCACACATCACACATTGCATTTAAAGAAATCTGTAGCCCTGTCTGCACTTCTTCAATAATTTTTTTTTCCACTAGCAGATCACATTCTTCTCGTGTAGCAACTATTTTCAGCAAATACTCGAGTTTGTATTTTGGACTTCCATTTCCGCTTTCTTTTGCATACAAGTAAGATATTAGCTAGACAGAAAGGCGTCATTTCTACAATAGGAAATTGTTTAAGTCCTTTTAGTATATTGCTCCTTTTCCTTGAGACCTGTGGAATAAGATGGTACCCAATCCTAGTTTGGCAACAAATATGTTTGACAGTATAGTGTGTAACAACGTTCTACAATGAGAATAATACATCTTTGACTATAATAGGAAAGCTTATGTTGTTGTTGTTGGAGCTTGTGTTAACAATTTTCACACAGTTTACAGGTAAATAATTAAAACTATAGGCAATCAGAACAAAGTTAATTTTTCTCGGTTTTGATTGGAAGATTTACTTGTACACCAGTCAACGTTTATGTATTCTTCTTACCTCAGCAGGAAAATTGCAGACCACTGTTAATCACAGCAACTATTCTGTAAGCTGTCCAACTGTTTGCAGCACACAGAAACGATAGTCACAGAATGCAGGGGAGCATAATGGAAATACTCTTTCTTGGCATTTAATACAAACAGACAGTCTTCCACAGAAGCAAGCACACCATCCATTCTATAGTTACAAATCGTGGCCTGCAATCTGGTAACAGCATATTCTTTAGCTTAGGAAAATGTAAAAGTTTCTCATGCACACATATAAAGGACACTTCATAAAATAAATAGATGGTTTCTGATATAATTGTTCAGTTCTTGGCTAATGATTTGACGTATTAATATGATATTTATCTTTATTCTACAACTGGAACTCACACACATTAAACTGTCTATTCAAAATGTCTTATTGTTGCTCACAATCTCACTGCTGTTTCCTTGGTAGTCGTCTTGCACACAGAGGTCATGGTTTGATGTAAGGTAATTACACATCTCCATTTTGTTAAAAATCCTAGAAAAATCTTGCGTTATATCCAGACCCACAAGGAAATAGTCATCTTACCATAATTGCTTCGGTGTCCAGCTCATACTAGGGAACTGACCACTTAGATATCTCTTAAACGTACCACATATCTCGCTCTTTAACGTTATAGACCGTCCGTTCCCTAATGGTTCTTGGCAGTCCACTTGTACACAGCTGCAGGCCTCTGACAGCAACATGATACATGTGAAGCCCACATCTCCTGTAAAAAGAGACACAAGACATGTGCAAGTTTGAACAGAACAACAAGTATCCACTTGCCTGACACCTACACATCTGACCACCATCCCCTGACATTACATACATGAGACTGGGAGGAAGAAGTCTCTTTTGGAGTTATCTGAAATGAGTGTACGCTTGTAGGAAAGTGAAATGTGGACGATGAGCCTTTCAGACAAGAGTAAAATGGAAGGTTTTGAAATGTGGTGCTGTAGAAGAGTGTTGGAAATAAGATGGGCAGATCGAATAACTAATGGGTGTATCCAAAAGAGGAAGAATACTTTGTGGCACAACTTGACTATAAGAGCGGACAGGCTGATGAGACACATTCTGCGGGGTCAGAGAATCACCAAGTTGGTAATGGAAAGAAGTATGGGAAGTACAAATTACAGAGGAGACGAAAGCTGAATACAGTAGACAGGTTCAGAAGAATATACCAGGTCGCAGTAGCTGTCCAGAGATGACCGGGCTCACTCAGAACGAAAAGGAGAAATGGTTCAAATGGCTTTGAGCACTCTGGTACTTAACACCTGAGGTCATCAGTCCCCTAGAACTTAGAACTACTTAAATCTAACTAACCTAAGGACATCACACACATCCATGCCCGAAGCAGGATTCAAACCTGCGACCGTAGCGGTCGCGTAGTTCCAGACTGAAGCGCCTAGAACCACTCGGCCACAAAGCGAAAAGGAAAGCTGCATGAAAGTTTCCTACGTTTTACTTCTCCGGAGTTACAAGAAATTTTTCTGTATGTCACGTCAATTTTTTCTGCAGTTATATCTTATTCAATAAGGTTTCTATACTGTTTCTTCATCCATCCTGATACATTCTACTTTTACTTGCCATTAACTTCGTTCCCTGGCCAGCTATAGTGTTATTTTCTTACCTCATTCATAAGATTCTTGTAATGTTTTTCTTATGTTGTTAAGATTGGGTATTTCTGCGTGATACATAACTCTTTGGAGTTTTGTGTACAAACGATGTTCTGTCGTGCCTTAATTATTTTGCTTTACTACATTTTAATTCTTGTAACTACTTTCATGTCGTTATATAGATCATTGGTCTTACCTCACATAAATTGCACTCCATTTCATACTGTCCTAATTTTGCAGCTTTCTGTTTCGTCGTATACCACCTCTCCTTTATCTTGTAGAGATTCATCCTACTGCTCATCGAAACTGCACTATGTTTTGAGTCTACTTCAGCCTCCGGGCGTGCTCTGCAGTGCAGAAACTCTCTTTTTCTAACGAAGACATACTCAACTTGATATCTTCAGTTACCTCATACATATCCAATATTCTAGTCGATCTATGTTTGCTTTCCAACCACATTGGACTATACTAGTTTTTCATCCCTCTTCACAGTTTCAACAATTTCTCTGCTCATACAGAATATTTTATTAAAGTGTTCGCCATTCTTACAGCGGATAGTTCTGGTAAAAAATAAAAAAAATCTTATTAACATATGACCAGAAGAAACATTTTTGAGCTGTGGGACATTTTATCGACTGACAGGCATATGTCTCTTGGCACTAGAGGAGGTGTTCCATGGATTCACTACTTATCGTTACCAGTCCGGCAGCCTTGGTTCTCAAAGAATGACAGATCTGTGCGAGCACCTGGTTGCCTTCGGATTCGGTTACAAGCGTGCCACAGACTTTCCAGTAAGGTGTGCAAGTTGTCAGTGGATCTAGAACATGACGGCGACTTTAATCGTCCTCAGCGTTATAACTGTAAGGGATTAAGATTAGGTGAAAGGGGAGGGGACCTAGTCGAGCTATATACATATCACTACACGTTTGCGTCAGGCACTGTCACACGAGGCGCAGACAGAGCAGTGGTGCTCCGTAGTACAGTAACAGGCTTTATTGCGTGTGTTACGTCTGACAACAGTATTAGTGCTAGAAGCAGAAGCACAGAGGCACACACAAAGAAGTAGAAATGTGTAATGAACGTCAACAAGGAGGCACCCTACACCATTGTGCGTGGGCCATTCTACGCACAAGTAAAATGGCCCAATTATCTACAAATATTTGGGCCCAACCATTTGGCCAATATTAACTCCGTGAGAATGTGAGGCACTCTTTTCAGATTCCTTGTACATTACTTCAATTTTCTCATCGTCGGCTTGTTTCAGGCACATAAAGGCCTGTGCAGTGGTGGCTGGTGCGCTTAGTGTCAGAGTACAAAAGAATCTCTCAGTAATAACGTATCAATTTTGAATTTAAGTGTTTTAAGGCGCCCTTTGCCATGGTGGTTATATTAGAAAGGCCACACAGATATTAATATCTTTTCTGAACCAAAAAAAGCACACGAGATATAGAAAACAGTATATACCAGTACCTAGCTAGGTTCATGCCGTATTGCTCAGTGAGACGGTTTTGTTAAAAAGATGCGAAGTACCCTTTACCAAAACTGTTTCACTGGTGAAGATCGTGTTGCGGTTCCTCCTTTAAACAGTCGCATGAACTTGAAAATGACAGATATCGGGAATAGTGACCAGGGGACAGAAAGGTAACCGACACCGCTCAACAGAGACAAGGACACTGGAGCTAGTGAGACAACCGTACGACATAAGGGTACGCAAAATAAGTCGCTCTCTTCTAACGTCTGTAGGTCGCTGGAGGAGCTAAGAGTTCCTAGTAATCGGAAGCAGAGCAGCTCATTCCAGTTTCGAAGAAGGGTCGTCGAGTAGACGCACAAAACCACAGGCCTATATCTCTGACGTCGGTCTGTTGCAGGGTTTTGAAACGTGTTTTATGCTCGCGTTTTATGTAATTTCTCGTGACCAAAAGTCTGCCACGCAGGAATCAACATGAGTACCGGAAACAACGGTCGCGTAAAAACCACCCCCTCTGTTGAACCAGGCGCCCGAGATAACAGTAAACAACAGGAAATATCGGTACATCTCGGCAGCGCGGCATAATGAACAAAATACGAGCGTGCGGAATGTCAGACCAGCCATGTGACTGAAGAGTTTCCAGCAAACAGAACACTGTAGGTCATTCTCAACGAAGAAGAATAATCAGACGTAAGAGTAACTTCAGGCGTACAGCAGCGGACTGTTATAGGACCATTTCTTTTCACGATGTATATGAATGAATTAGTGTATAATGTCGGATGTTCCGTGAGGCTTTTCGCGAACGATGCTGTTGTATACAGGGAAGTCACAACGCTTAGAAAACCCTTGCTCCACCAACACACGAATGTTTCTCATCCGTGTGCGTTGTGTACCAGATAGGGTCCATAGAGGAAACTGAGAATATCTGAAGAAGAACGGCGCGTTTCGTTACAGGTTGATTTAGTAAGCGCGGAATAGTCACTGAGATTCTTAGCTTGTTCTATAGGCGGATGGTGCAGCAGAGGCTTTCTGCATCACAGTATGGTTTACTATTAACGTTCCGACAGTGCACGTTCCTGGAAGAGTCAGCCAAGATATTGGTTCCTCCTACGTACGTCTCTCGAAGTCATCGTGAAGGTAAAATTATAAAGACTCCAAATTGCACGCAGGCATGCCAGCAATAGTTCTTCCCGCGAACCAATCGCGACTGGAACAGGAAAGGGGGAACTGACTGTAGTGCATAAAGTACCCTCCGCCACTCACCGTAAGGTGGCGAGCAAGGTGTAGTTTTTCAACGTAATGTTCTATCACCCATATTTACTCCGACATTTATTCTTTAGGTGGCGTCATTTGACTTTTATGCCTCACAAAATTTTACGATTCTGATACCCTGCATTGCTTATCCTAATAGTCACGCTTATCCTAACATTTCTTTCAGAAAATTGGACCTCTTTCTGTTTATGAGCTCGTACTGTATAATCATTCAAAATCTGCGTCCCATTAATCTGTCTCACAGACTGGAAGATTTGCAAATCATTAACTGCAAACTGTTAACTTTAACGGCGCGATCTGCATGCAATCCACATAAAATGCATGGTTACGCTGCTATAGCACACAGGGGCGTGGACCCAACAATAAAGCTTGCAGTTCTGCAGCATATACTGTAGCTCAACCATCATCACCTGTCGCATGTTCCTACTCAGAGTGACGTCTGCATGTAAATGTGATACATAAATTGCACATTCATTTGAAGATGACAATGAATAAGTTCTGCACTCTATAAGAGACATCACTTAAAATACATTACTCGCCATTCAAATTGATACTCGACGAAGATGACGTGCTACAGACGCGAAATTTAACCGACAGGAAGAAGATGCTGTGATATGCAAATGATCAGCTATTCAGAGCATTCACACAAGGTTGGCGCCGGTGGCGATACCTACAACGTGCTGATATGAGGAAAGTTTCCAACCTATTTCTCATACACAAACAGCAGTTGACCGGCGTTGCCCGGTGAAACGTTGTTGTGATGGCTCGTGCAAGGAGGAGAAATGCGTACCATCACGTTTCCAACTTTAATAAAGGTCGGATTGTAGCCTATCGCGATTGCGGATTATAGTACCGCGACATTGCTGCTAGCGTTGGTCGAGATCCAATGACTGCTAGCAGAATAGGGAATCGGTGGGTTCGGGAGGGTAATACGGAACGCCGTGCTGGATCCCAACGGCCTCGTATCACTATCAGTCGAGATGACAGGCATCTTATCCGCATGGCTGTAATGGATCTTGCAGCCACGTCTCGACCCCTGAGTAAACAGATGGGGACGTTTGGATGACAACAACCATCTGCACGAACAGTTCGACGACGTTTGCAGCGCATGGACTATCAGCTCGGTGAATATGGTTGCGGTTACCCTTGACGCTGCATCACAGATAGGTGCGCCTGCGATGGTGTACTCAACGACGAACCTGGGTGCATGAATGGCAAAACGTCATTTTTCGGATGAATCCAGGTTCTGTTTACAGCGTCGTGATGGTCGTATCCGTGTTTGGCGACATCGCGGTGAACGCACATTGGAAGCGTGTATTCGTCATCGCAATACTGGCGATGGCATGATGGTATGGGGTGCCATTGGTTACAGGTATCGGTCACCTCTTGTTCGCATTGACGGCAGTTCGAACAGTGGACGTTATATTTCAGATGTGTTACGACCCGTGGCTCTACGCTTCATTCGATCCCTGCGAAACCCTACATTTCAGAAGGATAATGCACGACCGCATGTTGCAGGTGCTGTACGGGCCATTCTGGATACAGAAAATGTTAGACTGCTGCCCTGGCCATCACATTCTCCAGATATCTCACCAATTGAGAACGTCTGGTCAATGATGGCCGAGCAACTGGCTCGTCACAACACGCCAGTCACTACTCTTGATGAACTGTGGTATCGTGTTGAAGCTGCATGGGCAGCTGTACCTGTACACGCCATCCAAGCTCTATTTGACTCAATGCCCAGGCGTATCAAGGCCTTTATTACGGCCAGAGGTGGTTGTTCTGGGTACTGATATCTCGGGATCAATGCACCCAAATTGCGTGAAAATGTAATCACATGTCAGTTCTAGTATAATATATTTGTCCAATGAATACCCGCTTATCATCTGCATTTCTTCTTGGTTTAGCAGTTTTAATGGCCAGTAGTGCATCATACGAATCACCAGTCGCAATCCTGCTGCCTTAAACCCTTTATTGCCATGTCATGTAATATACATTGTAAAGCTATAACGTGAACTACGTTCTCATCTATCGACCTAGATGCTACCTCGTCGCTACATATGAAAAATATACGCTACCAGGAAGAAGTCATGTCGCTGCTACCAAAACAGCTCTCCTCTCTCTTTAGAGTTCAAACTTGAGATTCGTTTACAGTAGTATCCCATTCCTCTTCCCTCCTCCTCACTTCCGAGTATGTTGTGCAACCCCACAGCATTCATAACGTGGTGCACGTGTGACATCCTTGGGCGTCCTCGACGGTTCTTCCCCTCTATAGCTCCTGCTATATAGTTCCACTGATATTATTGTGTTTCAAAATGTGCCCTACCAGGTTGTCTCTTCTTCTTTTGAGGTGTCTCCAGAGAGATACGGTTTCTTGTACTCTTGGCAGCACCTCTACACGGGTAACTCGGTCTTTCCAGCTGATCTTCATCAGCCTTCTACAGCACCAGATCTCCAGAGCTTCTGGCTTTCTTCTCTCCTTTGTACATCAATAATTTTGTATGAGTCGCCATTGAATGTACCTAATCACATGAACCATGGACCTTGACGTTGGTGGGGAGGTTTGCGTGCCTCAGCGATACAGATGGCCGTACCGTAGGTGCAACCACAACGGAGGGGTATCTGTTGAGAGGCCAGACAAACGTGTGATTCCTGAAGAGGGGCAACAGCCTTTTCAGTAGTTGTAGGGGCAACAGTCTGGATGATTGACTGATCTGGCCTTGTAACACTAACCAAAACGGCCTTGCTGTGCTGGTACTGCGAACGGCTGAAAGCAAGGGGAAACTACAGCCGTAATTTTTCCCGAGGGCATGCAGCTTTACTGTATGGTTAAATGATGATGGCGTCTTCTTGGGTAAAATATTCCGGAGGTAAAATAGTCCTCCATTCGGATCTCCGGGCGGGGCCTACTCAAGAGGGCGTCATAATCAGGAGAAAGAAAACTGGCGTTCTACGGATCGGAGTGTGGAATGTCAGATCCCTTAATCGGGCAGGTATGTTAGAAAATTTAAAAAGGGAAATGGATAGGTTAAAGTTAGATATAGTGGGAATTAGTGAAGTTCGGTGGCAGGAGGAACGAGACTTGTAGTCATGTGAATACAGGATTATAAATACAAAATCAAATAGGGGTAATGCAGGAGTAGGTTTAATAATGAATAAAGCAATGGGAATGCGGGTAAGCTACTACAAACAGCACAGCGAACGCATTATTGCGGCCAAGATAGACACGAAGCCCATGCCTACTACGGTAGTTCTAGTTTATATGCCAACTGGCTCTGCAGATGATGAAGAAATTGATGAAACGTATGATGAGATAAAAGAAATTATTGAGGTAGTGAAGGGACACGAAAATTTAATAGTCATGGGTGACTGGAATTCGAGAGTAGGAAAAGGGAGAGAAGGAAACATAGTGGGTGAATATGGATTGGGGGAGAGAAATGAAAGAGGAAACCGTCTGGTAGAATTTTGCACAGAGCATAACTTAATCATAGCTAATACTTGCTCCAAGAATCATAAAAGAAGATTGTGTACATGGAACAATCCTGGAGATACTAGAAGGTATCAGATAGATTATATAATGGTACGACAGAGATTTAGGGACCAGGTTTTAAATTGTAAGACATTTCCAGGGGAAGATGTGGACTCTGACCAAAATCTATTGGTTATGAACTGTAGATTAAAACTGAAGAAACTGCAAAAAGGTAGGAATTTAAGGAGATGGGACCTGGATAAACTGAAAGAACCAGAGGTTGTACAGAGTTTCAGGGAGAGCATAAGGGAACAATTGACAGGAATGGGGGAAAGAAATACAGTAGAAGAAGAATGGGTAGCTCTGAGGGATGAAGTAGTGAAGGCAGCAGAGGATCAAGTAGGTAAAAAGACAAGGGCTAGTAGAAATCCTTGGGTAACAGAAGAAATATTGAATTTAATTGATGAAAGGAGAAAATATAAAAATGCAGTAAATGAAGCAGGCAAAAAGGAATACAAACGTCTCAAAAATGAGATCGATAGGAAGTGCAAAATGGCTAAGCAGGGATGGATAAATGTAAGGATGTGGAGGCTTATCTCCTTAGGGGTAAGATAGATACTGCCTACAGGAAAATTAAAGAGACCTTTGGAGAAAAGAGAACCACTTGTATGAATATCAAGAGCTCAGATGGAGACCCAGTTCTAAGCAAAGAAGGGAAAGCAGAAAGGTGGAAGGAGTATTTAGAGGGTCTATACAAGGGCGATGTACTTGAGGACAATATTATGGGAATGGAAGAGGGTGTAGATGAAGGTGAAATGGGAGATACGATACAGCGTGAAGAGTTTGACAGAGCACTGAAAGAGCTGAGTCGAAACAAGGCCCCGGGAGTAGACAACATTCCATTAGAACTACTGACGGCCTTGGGAGAGCCAGTCCTGACAAAACTCTACCATCTGGTGAGCAATATGTATGAGACAGGCGAAATACCCTCAGACTTCAAGAAGAATATAATAATTCCAATCCCAAAGAAAGCAGGTGTTGACAGATGTGAAAATTACCGAACTATCAGTTTAGTAAGTCACAGCTGCAAAACACTAACGCGAATTCTTTACAGACGAATGGAAAAACTGGTAGAAACCGACCTTGGGTAAGATCAGTTTGGATTCCGCAGAAATGTTGGAACATGTGAGGCAATACTGACCCTACGATTTATCTTAGAAAATAGATTAAGGAAAGGCAAACCTACGTTTCTAGCATTTGTAGACTTACAGAAAGCTTTCGACAATGTTGACTGGAATACTCTCTTTTAAATTCTAAAGATGGCAGGGGTAAAATTCAGGGAGCTAAAGGCTATTTACAATTTGTACAGAAACCAGATGGCAGTTATAAGAGTCGAGGGGCATGATAGGGAAGCAGCGGTTGGGAAGGGCGTGAGACAGGGTTGTAGCCTGTCCCCGATGTTATTCAATCTGTATATTGAGCAAGCAGTAAAGGAAACAAAAGAAAAATTCGGAGTAGGTATTAAAATCCATGGAGAAGAAATAAAAACTTTGAGGTTCGCCGATGACATTGTAATTCTGTCAGGGACAGCAAAGGACTTGGAAGAGCAGTTGAACGGAATGGACAGTGTCTTGAAAGGAGGGTACAAGACGAACATCAACAAAAGCAAAACAAGGATAATAGAATGTAGTCGAATTAAGTTGGGTGATGCTGAGGGAATTAGATTAGGAAATGAGACACTTAAAGTGGTAAAGGAGTTTTGCTGTTTGGGGAGCAAAATAACTGATGATGGTCGAAGTAGAGAGGATATAAAATGTAGACTGGCAATGGCAAGGAAAGCGTTTCTGAAGAAGAGAAATTTGTTAACATGGAGTATAGATTTAAGTGTCAGGAAGTCGTTTCTGAAAGTATTTGTATGGAGTGTAGCCATGTATGGAAGTGAAACATGGACGATAAATAGTTTGGACAAGAAGAGAATAGAAGCTTGTGAAATGTGGTGCTACAGAAGAATGCTGAAGATTAGATGGGTAGATCACATAACTAATGAGGAGGTACTGAACAGAATTGGGGAGAAGAGGAGTTTGTGGTACAACTTGACAAGAAGAAGGGACCGGTTGGTAGGACATGTTCTGAGGCATCAAGGGATCACAAATTTAGCATTGGAGGGCAGCGTGGAGGGTAAAAATCGTAGAGGGAGACCAAGAGATGAATACACTAAGCAGATTCAAAAGGATGTAGGTTGCAGTAAGTACTGGGAGATGAAGAAGCTTGCACAGGATAGAGTAGCATGGAGAGCTGCATCAAACCAGTCTCAGGACTGAAGACAACAACAACAACATTGAATGTATGCATAACGTAATCCACGGTAAGCCGTTTAAATTCGCATACTCTCAGGTAGACGTGCTAGCAGTTCTCTGACAGAGGGTTTATTGCACCCTTTACAGCAAGACTTTTGCTGGAAATACGGTCGTGGAACGTTTTCGGTTTGTTGATGTAATAATTTTCTCCGACAGAATGTCCGAATAAAAAAAATGTAAAAATGCTGTTTCTTTCCGGACACTGTTCCTGTTTCGTTATAATATACGTAACCGTGATTTTTGTTATCATTGTCACATGCCTGCTCCACTCTCCATTCTCGTGAAGTGTTTCGTCCCTTTGCTCAAAGATCAAAATGTATTCTCAACTGTACTCGACTCTCACACGTAGTGTACTACACGCTCTTGTTTATTTATCTATGTCATTTAAAATTTATAGCATAACTTTTGAAAGAGACCTACAGTATGGTTAATATATTCGTACATTCTTCCCATACTCTTAGAATGAATTGGTCAACAAGGACAGCGGCGCTGTTTTTATAAACTTACTTACGTATTTTATTCTGTTTTGTTTACGGACAAGCGGACGTGTACCGTTTCTCCATTGCCTTGACATGCATCCTGCCCACTGGAGACCTCGACGTCATCAACCAACCGGGCATCGACTACTACAACAATCTCATCAACGAGCTGCTCACGAACGGAATCCAGCCTCTGGTAAGAGAGAAGCATACATGCAGGTGTGACCAAAGAGTCGTTATGCAAGTATAGGTTTCCATATGTAGTCGAACGTTGTTATAAAGGGGTTTCTTTGTCTGTCTACACTGGTTCATTTGTCTTGTGCTAGTAATGCAATGGTACATTAGCGTAAATAATACTGGATCTAGTTTACTGGCCATAAGTATGTAAAAATTAGGGGAGAGGTGGAACTTTCGGGTCTTAGATTCAAGTGGTTCAAATGGCTCTATGAACTACGGGACTTAACATCTGAGGTCATTAGTCCCCTAGAACTTAGAACTAGTTAAACCTAACTAACCTAAGGACATCACACACATCCATGCCCGAACCTGTGACCGTAGCAGCCGTGTGGTTCCGGACTGAAGCGCCTAGAACCGTTCGGCCACCGCGGTCGGTTTGTTAAGTCATAAGCTCTAAACTTGTCTATATAGGACACAACGTGATCTTTCGCAATCTCGGTTACGTGCTATGCCCCATTCATGGTTCGAGTAGTGTGAATTACGTGCCCAGATTTTATTAGACGCCGGTAGAAGATGACCGCTAGGAAACATGAAATTAGGTACTCAGTGTTGTTTAGACCACGACCATGCTTGGGGTTACTCTAAAACAGTGTAACGTTCCAAGTGTACGTTACATGCGGGAATTGCTGGTATAAGAACTGATCCACAAGTAATTTAAGACTTTGGTTTCGTCACTTCAAATCACCTTTCGAAGAGTGAATTGAGGACGAGTTGTCAGTGCCATGATTTGAAGGCAGGAATGACAGCTTCACGATTACAAGTAGTCTGCGTAAACCAGTTACGTTGGCCAGTGATGCGTTGTGTCTACGGATGGTGTTAAGCCCTTCAGCATCACTAAGGAATGAAGATAGTGCATTGTACCGCCGAAACTGCTAGCCAACAATAAATGACGTCATAAAGACGGCTGTAGGTTTTGAAGAAATCAGGTTCAGCATCAAGTTGCAGTCGTTATAAGTATCGATCGTAGCAGGATTACCACGTGCAGACACTATAATCAAGAGAAGTCTATAAAATCATATCATATTCTGCAGAAATATGCTCAAGTCAACAAGTAATGTTAAGATAATGAGGTGAGCCAGCATTTAGACCCATTTCTGATTGTCTGGTCTAGTCCAGATGACTATTTTCTCTGTGAGCGTCCTGGCTCAAGCTGCAATCTACACACTGGTAGGCCATACCCCCTTTGCTGCGAAATCGTAATTGCTAGTACACAAAGAGAGAAAAATAGCTATAACGTGAACAACAACCTGTCTCGAAACGACCGGCCAGTGTGGCCGCGCTTCAGTCTGGAACCGCGAGACCGCTACGCTCGCAGGTTCCAATCCTGCCTCGGGCATGGAAGTGTGCGCTGTCCTTAGATTAGTTAGGTTTAAGTAGTTCGAAGTTCTAGGGGACTGATGACCTCAGATGTTAAGTCCCATAGTGCTCAGAGCCATTTGAACCATTTTTTTTTTTTTTGTCTCGAAACATCGCAATTTCGTTGAGTTCCATGGAATGCATTTTTTCCTCCTGTAATAGACATATACAAGGTGATTTTGACAAAAAAAGATAAATTGCAAGAAATGATCCTTGATACGATATAGAGCAAAATAGAATATGAACACTTCTGACGGGAAATTCGCACGAAGAGAGGTACACCCAATTGAAGCTAGAGATAAAAAATATTTGACTGTGTACGTTACAAAGACTGAAAACGTACATGACAATACATCACGGAAGTGGAAATGTTCTGTTTGTACTAGTGTTTTGGATCCACTCTCAAATACGCATTATTTCCAACTTCATGAGAGTGTCTCTCCCTTGAAACGCACTTTTGGCCATGTGTCCATATGACTTCTTGTCCTCTCAGCCATAGTTTCCTGCAGTTTGTCTCCAATTAGCAAAACCACCCTGAACACTGAGGTAGACCTGATTTTGGAATGGACAGGGAACCACTAGATTTAAGACTGAAAAATGTAATCGATGGGCAACAAGTTATGGGATCTGGAATTTAAGTTCACGAAGCAAACTTGTTGTGCAGGTGACAATGTACCACTGGGACCTGCCGCAAGCGCTGCAGTACATCGGTGGATGGCCAAACCCAATTCTCGCTGACTACTTCGTGGAGTATGCCAGAGTGCTGTTTGAAAACTTTGGAGACAGAGTGAGTATCGATGGCTCCAGTGTTTATCATATCGGTTCCTGCTCACTGTGATTACGCCTCTGACGGCTGTCGTCTCGCAGGTGAAGATGTGGACCACGTTCAACGAGCCGGAAGTGTTCACCACCGGCTACGCTTCCGCGGAATTTCAGGCTCCGTCACAGAGCTCTCCGGGCATCGGCGACTACCTGGCTGCACACACCGTCATCAGAGCACATGGACTCGTCTACCGCCTCTATCAAGAACAGTTCAGGGCCAAGCAGAATGGTATGTTTCTCACTGTTGTTAGATCCTGCACGTATCACGCTTTCTCGAATTAATTCAGTCGGTCAACCTGATGATTACTTCTCGTGGATGATTCACGGCTGTTCCCGCATCCTACCAATAGCCCATCTTCAGTGACTGTTTTCATATCGCTGGATTCGACGAAGGCGGCCTACACCATCACCGAGTGGTTCAATAGATTTGACTCCCGTAGTTTCTCTCTGGAAAGTTATAAAACTGTTTATAAGGACACATCTACTATAGTAGATGATATAAAAGGCCGTATTCCTACTGACTGCGCAGAAACTTCCGCTGAAGTGCTACCGTGCTTACTTCAGGCTTTCAATGACAGACTGGAGCCTTGTAATGAGGCTGGTGGGTGGCGTACTGAAAACCACACTCGAAGGGCAAACTTCTTTCTTCTTCAGAATCCAAAGTATTTGTTTATTCAGTTTTTTTTCGTAAGTTAGTGCTGACACATGGAACAGTATCTACAATTTTCAAACTACAGTTGCTCGTGGACTTCTACCAGAGGAATCCATAACACAAGCACTGACATTTTGTTAATGTCGATGAGCAGGTTCCATTTGAAAATATATACCGTACTGCGTGAACCAGAACTCCACCAACAAAATTTTGGAAGTTGTTAGGAAATATTTTCCAAATATTTTGGTACAAGTTATCTGTGTTCTCCTTACAGGCTAACAACATTTCGTTTGCGTTCTTAACCGTTGTACCGGTATTATGGTGAAAATTTGCAAAGCAATCCAAATGTCGACGGCATTTCACTCACGGTACTTGCTGTTCACAACAGTAAGGCCTACTTTAATACTGATCCTCAGGCTTGCATTCAGTATTCCTCTGTCCAATCTGGGATTTGTTTCTCTGGTAGTGGTAGTTGTACATTAACAGCGGTACATAGCGGCCTGGGCGGGTTTACTGAGGGAGAATAGGCCAATGTGCTAATCGTCTATGGGTTCACTGAATGCAGTGGAAAAGCTGCTATGTCCAGCTGTCCCCACAGTGACAGCAAGCATATCAGAGTAGTTTTGCGTAAATATTCGCATCCTTTCATGCTACTATGTTCTGCTGATTGTGTATTGCAGGATTTTTTCAGTGTTGTGAAAGTATTTTCACGGAAACAAACATAATACTGGTCAGAAAGCTGAATAAATCATAATTTTAATATTCTGAACAAGCCATCAGAGACCACAGGTGGGATTTATGTGTGAATGTATGTCCAGCAGAGGGGGAGCATGAGATGGACAGAGTGGGAAGGGGGGTAGGAGATGGAAAGAGGGACACAGGGGAGGAAATGTGTTGTGCAGGTAGTATCGGTATGCTTTGCACAGGCTACACATACAGATGAGTAAGGCAGAGCAGAGACAGTGGGGAAAGGGGGGGGGAGGAGAAGAGAAGGAGGAGCTACAAAGTGAAAGAGGGGGAGAATGAGGAGGACACAGAAAGTGGGTAGAGGATATGAATAGAAAAAGAGGGAGAGAGTGTATGAGAAGATGGAGAGACAGTGAGTGAGAGGATGAGATGAACAGAGAAGGCAGGAGGAGGCGATCAGAGTCTGAGGGGAGGACAAACATACAGATGGGGAAGGGGTGATCGACAGGCAGAAGGGGAGCAAGGGGAGATGCAGGAGGGAAGTGGAAGGTGTAGGGGGGTAGTGAACAGGGGACGAGGAAGACAGAAAGGATGCGACAGAGTGAAGGGAGAGGGAGAGCTGGACACAATGAGGAAGGAGGAAGATAGGCTCGGAGTGAGGAGCAGAGGAGGTGGAGAGGGAGGAGGACATGGAAAGGCAGAGACAACGAAGAGAAGGATATGTACAGAGGGAGGGAAATGAGGTGAACAGAGAGCGGGAGAAAGAAGTGGACACAGTAAGGGGGGAG
This sequence comes from Schistocerca piceifrons, assembly GCF_021461385.2. NCBI lineage: Eukaryota > Metazoa > Arthropoda > Insecta > Orthoptera > Acrididae > Schistocerca > Schistocerca piceifrons. The sequence continues at coordinate 33,857,829 of NC_060138.1, read as the reverse complement.
GAGGAGGCATGTGAAATACACTACTGGCCATTAAAATTGCTACACCACGAAGACGACGTGCTACAGACGCGAAATTTAACTGACAGGAAGAAGATGCTGTGATATGCAAATGATTAGCTTTTCATAGCATTCACACAAGGTTGGCGCCTGTGGCGACACCTACAATGTGCTGACATGAGGAAAGTTTCCAGTCGATTTCTCATACACAAAGAGCAGTTGACCGGCGTTGGCTGGTGAAACGTTGTTGTGATGCCTCGTGTAAGGAGAAGAAATGCGTACCATAACGTTTCCGACTTTGATAAAGGTCGGATTGTAGCCTATCGCGATTGCGGTTTATCGTATCGCGACATTGCTGCTCGCGTTGGTCGAGATCCAATGACTGTTAGCAGAATATGGAATCGGTGGGTTCAGGGGATAATACGGAACGCCGTGCTGGATCCCAACAGCCTCGTATCACTATCAGTCGGGATGACAGGCATCTTATCCGAATGGCTGTAATGGATCGTGCAGCCACGTATCGATCCGTGAGTCAACAGATGGGGACGCTTGCAAGACAACAACCATCTGCACGAACAGTTCGACGACGTTTGCAGCAGGTTGGACTATCAGCTCGGAGACCATGGCTCTGGTTACCCTTGACGCTGCATCACAGACAGGAGCGCCTGCGATGGTGTACTCAACGATGAACCTGGGTGCACGAATGGCAAAACGTCATTTTTTCGGATGAATCCAGGTTCTGTTTACAGCATCATGATGGTCGCATCCGTATTTGGCGACATCGCGGTGCACGCACATTGGAAGCATGTATTCGTCATCGCCATAGTGGCGTATCACCCGGTTTGATGGTATGGGTTGCCATTGGTTACACGTCTCGGTCACCTCTTGTTCGCATTGACGGCACTTTGAACAGTGTACGTTACATTTCAGATGTGTTACTACCCGAGGCTCTACCCTTCATTCGATCCCTGCGAAACCCTACATTTCAGCAGGATAATGCATGACCGCATGTTGCCGGTCCTGTACGGGCCTTTCTGGATACTGAAAACGTTCGACTGCTGCCCTGGCCAGCACATTCTCCAGATCTCTCACCAGTTGAGAACGTCTCGTCAATGGTGGCTGAGCAACTGGCTCGTCACAATACGCCAGTCAGTAGTCTTGATGAACTGTGGTATCGTGTTGAAGTTGCATGGGCAGATGTACCTGTACAAGCTATCCAAGCTCTGTTTGACTCAATGCCCAGGCGTATCAAGGTCGCTATTACGGCCAGAGGTGGTTGTTTTGGGTACTGATTTCTCAGGTTCTATGCACCCAAAGCGCGTGAAAATGTAATCACATGTCAGTTATAGTATAATATATTTGTCGAATGGATACCCGTTTATCATCTGCATTTCTTCTTGGTGTAACAATTTTAATGGCCAGTAGTGTATATGCGTCAGATGTGTATGTGGCGTGGGCAGAAGGTATACAGTGTGTCTCTCTCAAGGGTCGTCTGGCGAATTATCTCTTGTGCTTCGACAAATATTTTCAATTTCATTTTTGCTTTGTGTAGTTGGAGTTAGCCCAGTAATTGCTGCTCGTCTCGTCTTTCATACGCTGCCCTTTGTCGACGGAAAGCGCCGGTTTGTTTGCCATTACAAAAAAATTATTTTTAAACCGGAATTTTACGTGCCTGCTGGATCGAGCGCTGCCAAGGACAGTAAAACAGTAACGGAAAACAGCAATGCAGAAGCGACTCAGTAGCGTTACGTGGTTGGCGGTGGCTGTAAGCGGGGGCCAAAGTTGTGCTGTCGCTGACAGAGAACTGGCTACAACAGCGAGTTGGAGACATGTCTGTCAAATGCTGTTCCTTCACTTTGGCCAAAGAGGAAAACATCAGTGAAATGCACTCCGCAATAAGCTTACTGCTTACGTTTAACTGTACTTCTTTATAAATTACGAAAGGCTGCTCATTTTGCAATATTATTTATTTTCATTCAGCTACCGTCAACTAACCAGAGAATGTAATATTTTGATACTTTAAACGTTTTTCGGAGAACCATGTATGAAACCATTTTACTGCAAGTACGCTCAAATTCAAGTATACTGAATTTTGGACTATTGAAAACAATAAAGAAAATTTTTTCGCACAGCAGTTATAGTATTGCTATGAAAATAAGTAAATATGTTGAAGCGCCATTAACTTTTATTAACTTGACCGTCTTAAATACTCAGAATACCAAACTTATTACTTTCATTTATCATTATCACTTTTACGTTTGAAGAATGCTGGTTCTGCGACTGCAGGCCTCTGTTGTATCATCTCGACAGAGTTCCACGTTGAATCGTTGTTCCACTTAGCAGTAATTTTTGTTGCTGTCTTATTGATAGTTGTAGTAGCTGCTATTTAATAAGCCTACAACTGCCACTAGTTTATGGTGGCAACTTAATCCACATTGTTTGTAATTAATGGTATGATACTTGCAAACTTTCTTCACTACACTACAATGAGCTTCATCAGTACGATAATGGAATAATGCACATTACATTCGTGCAGTTCTAAATAATGTAAAACTTCCTTCATGCTAAGTACAAGTACTGTATTTTATTAATTTATTAAGTGGAAATCTGTTTCAGGCACCGTAGGAATTACGTTAAATATAACGGGAAGAATACCAGCCTCAAACTCCAGTGAAGACTTGGAAGCAGTTGAGAGGAAGTATCAGTTTGGTGTAAGTATGGTAAATGCTACGATAACAGACCTTCTGCGATTGTTCTAGTTAAAAAATTAGTTTTGCCTTGTTCCAGTGAACTTACTTCAGTACGTTATCATCAGATACCTTCTTAGCCAACAATTCCGTTAGCGCCATTCAGTTATGTCTATGCTTGAGTATAATACCAAAGGATTTGCAGTGTGATCACTCCTGGGAAAACAACTTGAACCCTCATATCTAAATATAAATGCGTGATTTCTGAAAAACTGAAACTTTTTGTGAGGGCTGTATTTCTTGTGTCGTTACTTTTCAAGAATTACATCCTTTCCAATCCGAACCAAGAAGAGTGGAAACGGAGCAGTGTAATCCCAGATGAATAATACGTTAAAGAAAATTTATAGCGACTACAAGTTGTTGTGCAATAACAATAAGTGAACCTTTACAATGAAGTTCATGTGGGCGCCTCAGATCCTGCAGACTATTTCATATGTCGTGTACTGGCCTACTTCAATAGCTTATAAATATATCAGAAACAGTAAAATTCCGAGAGGTGCCGGTATCCTTTTGCACAGTAATGGAGTAATTTTGTAGAAGGATTTTGAAAAGACTAGTCAGTATATTTCTTAATATTAAATTTTAAGTTAATTTATGATTCTTTTTAAATACCTCCAGTTGACAGTGGTAGGATCCAACCCCACGTGTCAAAAACACACAAACTACGAATAAAGTCTGTACTGGACTCTTGAGAACATTGGAGATGACAGCTGAGGAGAGGAGTAACAAGTATAAAGCTCTTGGCATTAATATATCTTTTCATTTTTCATACAGAACTTTTTGCTATAACTGAAATAATATGTGATGACGTGTAATAAGTTTACAAAACTTCTAGATATATTTAAAAAACAGTATAGGTACCGCGAGATTATAAGTTCATCAGTCATGCAGTCTATCTATTGTGTGCATCAATGATACGTTTGAGGAAAGTGCACTGGTAGTGACAAACGTTTGTCTTGATATTGACCAGGTTGGGCTCTACGCACACCCTATCTTCAGCCAGGAGGGGGATTACCCGGCGGTGGTACGTCAGAGGGTAGACGCTAACAGCGCAGCAGAGGGGCGTCCCCGCTCACGGTTGCCAACTTTCACTCAGGAAGAGATTGAGTACCTCAGAGGTAAATATGCACCTATGAGCAGCGTCATTTCCTTTAAAGCGGAATATAGAACAACTCATGCTGTGATTTCTTCCACAGAACATAAAATTTAATGAGATTACTTTTTGCCTGTAGTTGCTCTAACTTTGCAACTTCTTCTACATCTACATATATACTCCGCTAGCCACAAAGCGGTGTGTGGTGGAGGGTACTATTCACGCCAAAGTCCTATTTCCTCCCCTCTGTTCCACTCGTGGATCGCTTGAGGGAAAAAAAAACGACTGTCTGAAGGCGTCAGACGAGGGCTAATTTCCATTATCTTTGAATGGTGATCATTGCGCGATTTGAAAGTTGGTGGTAATAATATATGCTCTACATTCTCGGCAAAGATCTGATTTTGGAATTTAGTGAGCAGCCTCTTCCGTTTAGCACGTCGTCTATCTGCAAGTGTGTCCCACTTCAAACTTTCTATGAGATTTGACACGCTCTCGCGATGACTAAATGTACCGGTCACGAATCTTGCCGCTCTTCTTTGGACCTTCTGAATTTCTTAAATCAGACTCAACTGGTAAGGGTCCCATACAGACGAACAATACTCTAAGACGGGACGAACTAACGTATTGTAAGCAATTTCCTTTGTTGATGGATTGCATCGCTTCAGGATTCTATCAATAAACCGCACTCTAGAGTACTTGTGTAATCTGATCGTTCCATTTAAGATCATTTCGAATAGTCGCACAAGGATACTTAATGGATGTTACCGCTCCCAAAGACTGGGCATTTATTTTGTACTCGTACTTTAATGGGGAGTTTCGCTTTGTTATACGCAGTAGGTCACACTTACTAATATTGAGAGATAACTGCCGGTCATTACACCACGCATTTATTTTCTGCAAATCCTCATTGATTTGTTTCTTCTTCATGTTCTTCTTGTTCAACCTCTTCTTATTTTCCTTCTTCTTCTTCTTCTTCTTCTTCTTGTCCATCAGTCTCTTTGGAATCAATAGCTATGCTTTCTCAGTATGAGATGTTCTCAACGACAGTATTCCACATTAATTGACCCTAGTACGACCTAAAGAATCAAATAATAAAAGCACTTCACTGGACTGAATGTAAAACATACATTGATGAACTCGTCTAACAGCGTTTGGACCGCCTTTGGAACGTACCTCACAGCAGCAGTCCTGTGCGGTTCAAATGGTTCAAATGGTTCTGAGCACTATGGGACTTAACATATTAGGTCATCAGTCCCCTAGACTTAGAAATACTTAAACCTAATTAACCTAAGGACATCACACACATCCATGCCTGAGGCAGGATTCGAACCTGCGACCGTAGCAGTCCCGCGGTTGCGGACTGCAGTGCTTAGAACCGCAAGGCCACCGCGGCCGGCGTCCTGTGCGGCATGGATTGTAAAAGTTCTCCGCAGTGTTCTGGAGGTATGTGGAAGCAGAGGTGGCATGATCCCTGCGAGCTCGAAGGTACAGAGCTGGCGCCCAATAGCGCCCCAGAAGTGTTCCACGAGGTTCAGACTAGGTGAATTTGTTGGTCAAGACATCTACCAGTTCACTATCATGCTCCTCAAAACCAGATGAGCATGATTCTGGCTACTTGCCTGTAACATTTATCCTGCTGGAAGAGGCTGGCGCCCCCTGTGGAGACATCAGGCACGAAGCGATGAAGGTGATCCACAATAATGATCATGTAGTTCACACCTGTCATGGTCCCTTCGATTACTGCTACGAGTACCACGGAAGATCAGGTGAATATCCCCTGTAGCACTAAAGGCTATTTCCCTATATTAAAAATATGGTTCGGATTGTTGTTATTTTGTAATTAAAAGCCAAAAGTCATTAAATTCCAAGATTTGGTCACATGATCGAAAACGCACTGTTATTGCTGAAGCTCTGGTGACGTCACACGCCAGTAGTAACACGAAGCTCTATTTGTGTTACGAGAGTGTTAGCCGCAGTTACTGTGGTACACATGTACATGAAATGCCTTCGCAGCTGCGAATATGAACAACCGTCAGCTGCATAATGGGATGACTTCAATGAAAATTTGAGCCGATATTTCCAATTTACCCTCGGGCTACCTGAGCACGACTCACGGTCAGACCCAAACTTCGGTATGTCGTCAACCACACATCTACAACCTGTACTCGTACGTCCATTATGTGTACTCCTGTACAGGGGCGGCATTTTATTTGAAAGTCACTTGCTCAGTGTCGGCAGATAATTACGATACTTGACTGTTTCCCGGAAATCGTCTTAACTGGTTAATTATGTCATCGTATGTTCAGAACACGTTTATGTGATGCCGCTGACGTCACTGTCTAGTACTTCCGCTGCTTATTCACCTGTGTTACTCCGAATTATGATGCAATCTTTCTTGGAACATGCATCGTATGGAAGTTTCTAGTGTTTTTTTTTCGTACATTTTTGCAAACGGTGTAGTTATTTAGTGATGGAAAATGCGTTTCCAACTTCTAAGTAAAAGTGGAAAGGAATTTTGTTAAGACTGACTGCGGAATCCTTCGGAAAGTTGATGCGTTTATGTCCTCTTCGTTCTTCGAAACAACCCAGATAATCAAGTTCCGGAAATAAGAAACATGAAAACTGCACTGCATGGTGACTGGGAAGGAAGTACTGTGACACAGCAATAAGTTGTAGAATTATGTTAAAAGTGAGGGAATCTGGAACTGTGTTATTTGTTCGGACCATGCTAAAGGTTTTCCAAGGCTGTTTGTGAAAGCCTGCTCAATAAGAAACGTTGGAAACATTTTCATTCAGAGGATAGTTCTGGCAGTTAATATCTGTAGTTGTTGCCAGACCTATTACTGTTTTCCAAGTACCTCTTTTTTCAGTTTTCAAATTTTCAGACAGCGTCCTAACACTCGTGGGGATCTGCAGAGCACCGTCGGCTTACATACTGCCATGTTCTGTTCCTCCGTGTCATTAATTTAAATCACCGGAAAATTAGCTCTACGAAATATGCAGTTTACGCAGTAGAACCTTAAAGTATCCGTTATTTTACTGCATATGTAAGTGATGCTGAAACACTGCGATCTAAAAGTGCTTAAGCAGGACCGACTTTCACTTTCTTATTACATTTCGTCGTGGGTTCCAAGCAGTGTTCAATTTTTCTCTTTGTCAGAATCACACAGCTTTACATCAGGTTGAATGGAAACAGTTGTAAGTGACAAATTATTGTCTTCGATGACATGTTTGGGGAGTATAATGCGGTCGGAAGATGTTAAATGGTGTTCCAGAGTCATCGGAATAAGAGCTACCACACGCATTAAATACAGTTCCTTCACTCCAACTTTGTGATGTATCTCGAACTGACCAAGTGTAAAATGAAGTTACTAAATGGCAATTTTATAGAAATGTCATATCATATAGAATTTAAAGCTACTACATAACTGTATTACGAATAAAGTAAACTTACAAAGACACTAGTATTAAGTGAAGAGAAGAGGAGGGGAAAAGAAAAACAAACTTCCTCCGAATGAGAATCGGTCTTGCAAATATTGCATTAGACGTTCAGCATGCTATCTACTACGCTACCGGCTATAATGTGTTCATAGAGATGATGATGATGATGATGATGATTTCTGCTTTGTGGGGCGCCCAACTGCGCGGTCATCAGCGCCCGTGTTCATACAGTGTCTACTTACATCAAAATGATGCTTACAGAAATAAACTCACGTATTGGGCATTTGATCTTTATGAGCGAGTTGCTACCTAATTTTACTTACCTTCTCAGTTTTTGGAACGCTCAAAAACAATTTTTTTTCCGGAGTTTCATACTGTAGATGTATTTGTTCAATGGGGTACTACCAGCCCATTTTCCGAAAAGTAAATTCCAAAACAAAGCATCACTGCGAATAAGCAGCGGAAGTACTAAATAGTGACGGAACAGGCATCACATAAGCGTGTCCTGAACGTACGATGACATAATTAACCAGTCAAGACGATTTCCGGGAAACAAATACCCTATTGTGCCTACAGCAGCCTGTGTCCGTTGTATGGTGCTTGTTAAGTTTAGCCGTACGTTTGGATGATGGCGTATGTAGTCACGACCGCTGACTTAGTGTAAAAAAAAAAAAAAAAAAAAAAAAAAAAAACACGACTTGTGAGACCAGGTGAGACGTTTCCATTGATCCATGGTCCATTCTCGACGATTTCGTGCTCGATTTCGTTGGGTCGTCATGGTAACACCGAGCGGTCGTCTGCTGCGAACTGCTGTGTGTTAACAATGTGCGTCGAGCCGTGTGCTCCGAAACACTTGCGCCTGTACCAGCAGCACTGCACGCCGTCGTTAAATCTGCCCCCTACTGCCGCCTACCCTCCTATGCAGAGCGAGCGTGGCTTCGACTTCCATGTCCTGCGATGAGGAGTGGGCATCCAACACCTTTGTCTGCCCGCGGTGTCATAAACCCTTCAACACATGGATTCTCATGACAGTAACACGCCATCAGCCGACCAGGTTCGCCGTTTCCGGGATCCACGTTCCCAGATGCGGTATCATTATAATCGGTCCTAGGTCAAAGTTTGTTTTCCCCATTTGGGCCCTCTTGTCGTCGCTGGAAAGATAGCCCAGCGTCTTTTCGTCGCCTGTTGATTTTCCTTGGCGCGCTCGCAGCACCACGAGGCGGCATTCGCCCCCGCAATGGGGGTTGTTTGGGGGAGGAGACCAGCCAGCGAGGTCATCGGTCTAACCGGATTAAGGAAGGGAAGTCAGCCGTGCCCTTTGAAAGGAACCATTCCGGCATTTACCTGAAGCGATTTAGGAAATCACGGAAAACCTACATCAGGATGGCCGGATGCGGGATTGAACCGTCATCCTCCCGAATGCGAGTCCCGTGTGCTAACCCTGCGCCACCTTGCTCGGTGCCCCGCAGCGGCCAGTGGCCGTTACACGCTGCACCCGTATCTGTCTTGGACTAGATATTCCACAAATTAACTATGTTCTTGTGTTAACCGCTAATATTTAATTCTTTCGTTGCTAGTTCCGATGCTGTAGCGCTATTCTCAAACATTCCTTTCTAAACATAAGTAGAGCTTCAGGAATTGAGAATGCGCTTTCGACCCAGAAATTAGTCCTTTTTGTATATGTATTTTGTTATTATTGAACAATATGAGGCCACGTAATTCATCCTTTCACATGCCTTCATTAGGAATGTTATTTGAAGTAGAAGAAAATGGATTAGCGTCCACATTCAAAGTACCATATCAAATTTACCACAGGCCTGAATCTCTTCTTCCCCTAAGAAATGGAGAAATGAAACTGTTAAGATATACTTTATAGGAGATGAAAAACTGGAGGTAGATCGAAGATATGATTCTGTAGCGTGAGTAAAGTGTGGTATAGTACTGAACCTTCAAAGAATGATTCACGAACACAACGAGCTCATCCGTTTCGGTGCACTGTTGGTGAATTGAAATGAAGGTTGCTCTCAAAACTCCTCGAAGTTTCATTTCAATCCACACACTTGAGATAATCAAAATTTAAAAATGGAAGTAATGTCAGTGAACGTCAAGAAAAGAAATTAAATACTTACAGCATCCTATTTCCAGTTTGAAAAGTGGCGTTTATACCATTTTCACATCCAAAAAGTTGAACTATTGTCCACGATTTTTGATTAAACCGTATTGAGCCTACACTACAGTTTTCCACTGCATTCGAATGAAATTTCAGGGGAAATTCAATGAAGATGGTATATGTGCATAAATATATATGTGAAATATGTATGTCTGTATGCTGCGAAGCCACGGGCAGAAAGCTTGTTTATTCAGGCTCCTTTATATGCCACTGGTGCCCAGTGACCATGTCAGGTTCCACCTTGACTGCTTGTCTGATATAGAAGAATGGTTTGAGAATGGGTCTACGACCTGGAAACTAGCAGTAAAGAGAGAAATATAAATCATCGTCATCATCATCATTTAACACTGATTACGTCTTTCAGCGTTCAGTCTGGAGCATAGTCCCCTTATAAAATTCCTCTATGATCCCCTATTCAGTGCTAACATTGGTGCGTCTTCTGATGTTAAGCCTATTACTTCAAAATCACTCTTAACCGAATCCAGGTACCTTCTCCTTGGTCTGCCCCGACTCCTCCTACCCTCTACTATGAGTCTCTTGGGTAACCTTGCTTCTCCCATGCGTGTAAAATGACCCCACCATCTAAGCCTGTTTGCGCTTACTGCTACATCTATAGAGTTCATTCCCAGTTTTTCTTTGATTTCCTCATTGTGGACACCCTCCTGCCATTGTTCCCATCTACTAGTACCTGCAATCATCCTAGCTACTTTCATATCCGTAACCTCAATCTTATTGATATGGTAACCTGAATCCACCCAGCTTTTGCTCCCATAAAACAAAGTTGGTCGAAAGATCGAACGGTGCACAGATAACTTAGTCTTGGTAGTGACTTCCTTCTTGCAGAAGAGAGTAGATCGTAGCTGAGCGCTCACTGCATTAGCTTTGCTACACCTCGCTTCCAGTTCTTTCACTATTTTGCTATCCTGTGAGAATATGCATCCTAAGTACTTGATACCGTCCACCTGTTCTAACTTTGTTCCTCCTATTTGGCACTCAATCCGTTTATATCTCTTTCCCACCGACATTACTTTCGTTTTGGAGATGCTAATCTTCATACCATAGTCCTTACATTTCTGATGTAGCTCTGAAATATTACTTTGCAAACTTTCAATCAAATCTGCCATCACAACTAAGTCATCCGCATATGCTAGACTGCTTATTTTATGTTCACATATCTTAATCTCACCCAGCCAGTCTATTGTTTTCAACATATGATCCTTAGGTTGCAGCCTTGTCTTACCCCTGAAACTACTCTGAACCATTAACTCAATTTACCGTCAACTCTAACTGCTGCCTATCTATGTAAAGACCTTTAATTGCTTGCAAAAGTTTGCCTCCTATTCCATAATCTCGTAGAACAGACAATAACTTCCTCCTAGGAACCCGGTCATATGCCTTTTCTAGATCTATAAAGCATAGATACAGTTCCCTGTTCCACTCGTAACACTTCTCCATTATTTGCCGTAAGCTAAAGATCTTGTCCTGACAACCTTTAAGAGGCCTAAACGCACACTGATTTTCATCCAGTGTGTCCTCAACTAATACTCGCACTTTCCTTTCAACAATACCTGAGAATATTTTTCCCACAACGCTGATTAAAGAGATACCTCTGTAGTTGTTACAATCTTTTATGTTTCCATGTTTAAAGATTGGTGTGATTACTGCTTTCGTCCAGTCTGATGGAACCTGTCCCGACTCCCACGCCATTTCAATAATCCTGTGTAACCATTTAAGACCTGACATTCCACTGTATTTGATGAGTTCCGACTTAATTTCATCCACCCCAGCCGCTTTATTGCACTGCAGTCTATTGACCATTTTCTCCACTTCCTCAAATGTGATCCTATTTCCATCATCATTCCTATCCCATTGTACATCGAAATCTGAAACATTACTGATCCTATTTTCACCTACATTGAGCAACTCTTCAAAATATTCCCTCCATCTGCCCAAGGCATCAACAGGATTCACCAGCAGTTTTCCTGACCTGTCCAAAATACTTGTCATTTCCTTCTTACCTCCCTTTCGAAGACTGCTAATTACACTCCAGAATGGTTTTCCAGTAGCTTGACCCAAAGTCTTCAACCTGTTTCCAAAGTCTTCCCAAGATTTCTTCTTGGATACTGCAGTTATCTGTTTGGCTTTGTTTCTTTCTTCAACATAACTTTCTCTGTCTACCTGAGTTCTAGTATGTAACCATTTTTGGTACACCTTCTTTGTCCTTTTACAGGCTGCTTTGACTGTATCATTCCACCAAGCTGTTTGCTTCTTCCTACCTTTACACACAACTATTCCAAGACATTCTTTAGCCATTTCTGGTACTGTGTCCCTGTACCTTGTCCATTCCTTTTCCAATGACTGTAATTGACGACATTCAACTAACTGGTACCTTTCTGAGATCACTGTTATGTACTTGTCCCTGATTTCCTTATCCTGAAGTTTCTCCACTCTTGTCCTCCTACATATGGACCTGACCTCCTGCACTTTCGGCCTCACAATACCAATTTCATTGCAGATTAAATAGTGATCATTGTCATCAAAGAATCCCCTGAATACACGTGTGTCCCTCACAGCCTTCCTGAATTCCTGATCTGTTATTATATAGTCAACGACAGATCTGGTTCCCCTGCCTTCCCAAGTGTACCAGTGAATGTTCTTATACGAGGGCAGTTCAATAAGTAATGCAGCACATTTTTTTTCTCGGCCAATTTTGGTTGAAAAAACCGGAAATTTCTTGTGGAATATTTTCAAACATTCCCGCTTGGTCTCGTATAGTTTCATTGACTTCCAACAGGTGGCAGCGCTGTACGGAGCTGTTAAAATGGCGTCTGTAACGGATGTGCGTTGCAAACAACGGGCAGAGATCGAGTTTCTTTTGGCGGAAAACCAGGGCATCTCAGATATTCATAGGCGCTTGCAGAGTGTCTACGGTGATCTGGCAGTGGACAAAAGCACGGTGAGTCGTTGGGCAAAGCGTGTGTCATCATCGCCGCAAGGTCAAGCAAGACTGTCTGATCTCCCGCGTGCGGGCCGGCCGTGCACAGCTGTGACTCCTGCAATGGCGGAGCGTGCGAACACACTCGTTCGAGATGATCGACGGATCACTATCAAACAACTCAGTGCTCAACTTGACATCTCTGTTGGTAGTGCTGTCACAATTGTTCACCAGTTGGGATATTCAAAGGTTTGTTCCCACTGGGTCCCTCGTTGTCTAACCGAACACGATAAAGAGCAAAGGAGAACCATCTGTGCGGAATTGCTTGCTCGTCATGTGGCTGAGGGTGACAATTTCTTGTCAAAGATTGTTACAGGCGATGAAACATGGTTTCATCACTTCGAACCTGAAACAAAACGGCAATCAATGGAGTGGCGCCACACCCACTCCCCTACCAAGGAAAAGTTTAAAGCCATACCCTCAGCCGGTAAAGTCATGGTTACAGTCTTCTGGGACGCTGAAGGGGTTATTCTGTTCGATGCCCTTCCCCATGGTCAAACGAACAACTCTGAAGTGTATTGTGCTACTCTTCAGAAATTGAAGAAACGACTTCAGCGTGTTCGTAGGCACAAAAATCTGAACGAACTTCTCCTTCTTCATGACAACGCAAGACCTCACACAAGTCTTCGCACCCGAGAGGAGCTCACAAAACTTCAGTGGACTGTTCTTCCCCATGCACCCTACAGCCCCGATCTCGCACCGTCAGATTTCCATATGTTTGGCCCAATGAAGGACGCAATCCGTGGGAGGCACTACGCGGATGATGAAGAAGTTATTGATGCAGTACGACGTTGGCTCCGACATCGACTAGTGGAATGGTACCGTGCAGGCATACAGGCCCTCATTTCAAGGTGGCGTAAGGCCGTAGCATTGAATAGAGATTACGTTGAAAAATAGTGTTGTGTAGCTAAAAGATTGGGGAATAACCTGGTGTATTTCAATGCTGAATGAAACAACCCCTGTTTCAGAAAAAAAATGTGTTGCATTACTTATTGAACTGCCCTCGTACATTCCACATTTGTTAAAGTCTTTGGAAATGCCATTTCCAAACTTTGTAATGTAGATTTCAAAAGAAGTTTCAGCTCGAAACTAGACATCGAATGAAAAATAAAATATTTGCAACTTAGACTGGTTTTTCTTTCTACCGAGTAACAGAAGTGCTGATCCTGGTTACTCCAACATGCTGTAAGTTTGTATATACGAAGAAGTTTACTATTGAAATTTCGAGAGAGCACTCTCTCAGAAGAGGTGGACAACATGAGTTTCCCCATATTATACATATCACGAAATTATCTCGACTAGAAAATTCGATAAATTAAAATTAATACAGAGGCTTAACGACAGCCATTTTCAGCCGTGCCATTCGCGAGTGGAACAGGGAAGTACTACCCTCCGCCACACATCGTTTAGCAGCTTGCCGGGCAGGAACTAAATTATTAATGTATCATCTACATCTGTACCCCGCAAACCACCATACGGCGTGTGTCAGAGGGTATACTGTGTACCACTGTCATTTCCTTGTTCTGTTCCAGTCGTAAATGGTTCATGGGAAGAACGATAGGTGGTAATACTCTCTGGGTGTGCTCGAGTCCGTCTAATTTTGCCTTCACGTTCTTTTCGCGAGGTCACGTAAGTGACAGTGATATGTTGTTGGCTGATAAATTTAGGAACGTACACTCTTTTAACTTTATCAGTAAAGCAACCGTTTTACTGAATGCTTTCTTTGAATCGTCTGCGACGGGAGTTGCCTGAGTATCTCCGGAATTGTTTTCGCGCTCACTGTGTGAACCCGTGGGGAAACAGGCGGCTCTTCTATCGCCTGATCGAACGAGTGTTTTGTAAGCTACTTCCTTTGTTGATGAGCTCAATTTCATGACTGTTCTTGCAATTAACTTTAGTATGCCATCTGTTTAACCTCCAGTCAGTTTTATGAAGTCTTTCCACGAAAATCGCTCCATACTCGCACTTCTGGGCATTTGTAAATGTTACCCCTTCCAGTGATTGTTCTGCAAGAGGATACAATAACGGATTTTTCTGCCTGTTTATCCACAAAACGTTACATCTGTTTGTGAAGAAGGTCTTTTAAAACTCCTTGCACCAATTGCAGATTTTCTGCAAGTCTTCCTGCATCTCTACACAGTTTTCTACCTTTGCAACTTTTCTTTTACGAGCACCGTAAACGAAGAGGCACGTGGATCTTCCGACGCCATCCGCTATGTCATTTACAAGGAGGAGGGCCAGACGTAAGAACGAAAGTAGCTTTCGCTCCATGAGTCACTGCCAACCGACATTTCTTAATGAAACTTTAACCGTCCATAGAAGGAACACGTACAGCACAGCACAGCACAAACGGTAACTAAAAGTATTCGAAATGAAAGGAAAAGAGATTACACCTTTATTGAAAGACTATAAATACAGCGAAGTAACCCTGCTGTATGGTGGTCCCCTGGACGTTACAAAAAGAGGGACACGTTTAATCAGGACGGACGACAACGCACGCTCTGCAACTTGCTCCCATGTTGGGCACAAAGTCTGTAAGGAGTTTTTGTGGTGGGGTGTTTCATTCCTCCACCAGGGCGGACCACAACGGCAGCATGGTCTCTGGTTCACGTGGTCGTACTGCAGTACGTCTCCCCAACGTATCTCACACGTGCTCGATTAGGTCTCGGTAGTGGGAATTATTGCTAACTGAACCAGTCTATTCTCCGGATATCCTCTCGTTCCAAGAACTGCTCCACATGCCCTCTTCGATGCGGTCAGGCATCGTCATCCTCAAAAATGGGGTCAGGAGCGGCTGTTCCTTGAAAGGACGGATTTGGGGAAGGAGTAAGTTGCCATAGTAACGTTCACCTTCGAATGAACCGTGTTCAAAGATCTGCGATGGCGCCAGGTGTGCAGGGATTGCACAATCGACGAATCATGTCGCTTACTCTTCTCGTTTGAGAGCAGAGCCATTGATTCTGGAGGTTCCCTCATCTGGCGAGAGGTGAGAATACGTAATTCACCCAGGAACATTGTCGGACATGAACGTTTTGGAAGTCCAGATTTTGTGGTATGGTGAGGCATAATGTTGTAGCGGCAAATTAACCTCGAAAGATTTGAACACAATACAGCCTCCGGTCAACGTCATTGTGACACTGTACTGCTTCCCATGTGGGTATTTTCGGATGGCATTCGTCCGTCACTTCATGTTTAGGACTCCGCATCTCAATCGATATAAAAGCAAAAGTCATAGAACGGGAACACGTTGGTGAACATGTGTTACCGTCCGTGGGGATCACACACCCTGCTAAGAGGCACGTTCAGCCTTTTGTAAAGTCCAGGGCACATTCACCATTCGTGGTCACCTGAGTGTAGTTATTGCCTTTGACTATAAGTGGCATTTATATTCGTCTCACTGAGTATTCCTTGTTGTTACCTTATGTACTGTAGTGCAGCTATTCTTTCTACGTACGGTCCAAGTTTCACCGAGAAATGATAGTTGTCTGTGACTCAGTGGGCGTAAGTACATAATTACACACAGCAGTTTACATTCTATGGAAACTAAAGGCATAGTTACACAAGCACAATCACTAGAAATGCTCCGCTTCTCCAGGACCAACGATACAAAGCTGATAGGAAAGGAGAAAGTAGTTTCGTATCCCACTAGGTCTAGTGTCTTATTCTCTGTTGAGTGATTTCATATGCTTTTCTATCCCACAGTCGCTTATTGTGCTAGGTGTCATTTCGAGACTCGTGTGACGTGTCAAAGGAGGAACTACAGTGCAGTCTTTCTCGGTGAAACAGTTCTGACGAAAAGACTTCTGGTAATACGGCTTTCCCTCTGTCATCCTCCGCTTCGATATCACTATGATCCGGGAGTATCTATACTGCTGATTTCGATCGCAAGACCAAAACATATGAAGGTTTTGTGTCAAGTCGGTAGATGGAATCTTATTTTCGAGTTCGTTGAGCGCTTCATGAGTGCCACTCCTTAAGCTGCTTTTGGCTTCGTTCATGTTTTGTTTGTCTCCGAGACTCCGCGTACGTTTAAATTTGCAATGGGGCTCTCTTTGCTTTCGTTGCAGCTTTTTATAATCATTGTCGAACAACTTCTTTCTTTTGAATTTTGTAGATTGATGTCAACATTGTCAGTCCTAGATATGTAAATTTTTCTTTGGCCGATTAGCTAATCCGAACTCTTGTCGCTCTTGTTAAGCGGAGATATATTCCTACGTTTCTCGCTATTGCAATATAGAATCCTACTCAACTGTGCTATAACGGCTTTACTACCGGAGGTTCCCTTTTCTACTGCGTCGGAAGTTCTCGCCTGTTGCTGACCAGGATGTCTAATATGTTATCTTCCCGAGTCGGTTCCCTGATTAGGGACTCCAGTTTATTTTCGGATAAGTGATGTAGAAAATTTCACATATTCCCCTGTTCCTACTTCCAGCCTTAATCACTTGAGTCTCCGAGAACAAATCTGCGTCTGACTGTTGTTACAGAACTCAATTGCAAAGAACAAATTAGCAGCAGACTCACTTTTATGACTTATTGTGTCGCTTGACAAGGTCACAAACATGCCTAGCCACCTTGTAGTTTTACTACCTGGACATCTGAGACATATTTCATGCTAGTGAGATCTCATTTTGCCTGAATGGTTGTTAGATCTTGTTCATAATGTTCCTCATTACCCCGTAGGAGTCTTCCTAAGAGTCGTATACAGCATTTATACGCAGATTGTAGTAGTATTCTGTCCTAATTTATGGATTAAATAACTACGAAACTCCTCACTAATGGATATCACAGTAGATGGAAAAGGAGCTGTAGATCCAATAACAACAGATGATCTCAGTAAAGCTTATAAAGTCTAAGAAGGAAGAAGGCATGAGAATGTGGTGATATGAACTCTAAATTTCTTCAACTGTCCATATAAGAATGAAAAATTGTATTAACATTGGTCGTATCGCCAACGCAAAAGGATTTGATTAGGTAACTCCAAAAAAATTACTTCAAGTCTTTTTACGCAAAGGCCTTAAACAAAATTAGTTAGAACGATCATGCGTATGACAAAACATGTATTAAAATGATTGTGCAGTGATGAAAGTTGAAATAATACCTTGATTTAGACAAGGATGGCCTCGGTCACCAAATCATTCTACTTTCCTTATCATGAACAATTTCCATATGTTTCTTGTCAACACATTTTAATGTATATAACTCTACCACAGACTCAGTACTATTTGAGAACTGCCGTATTACTTTATTTGGAAAGCGAGAGGTCCTACAACGTTGGTTGTATGCGCTTGAGAATGTACTCCAGTCCTTATCATAACACCACAGTCGTCCAACGTCTCTAGAGACGTGTGCTAATGTGCTTCCCCACATTAAAGCGCTGATAAGACATGGCGCTGTGTCACCTGTTAAGTGCCGGTGTCAGTGCGCTCGTGGGACATGAAATCAGTGTTTGGTGGAAAACTACGCTGCTACGGTTTCAGTCACAAACGTCTTGGGAGCTTCGAAAGACTCGAGCACTCGTGGCAGTGCATGAGGCGATCCGTGAGGCTGGGTCAGCACGCCAACGACTAGCTTCACCCCAAGCCACTTTCTGCCACGGCATTGAAGAAGACCTTAAGTCAATGCTAAATGCTCACCACCACGTAAGCAGAAGATTTTCACGTGCAACACAATAATCACAATTCGCAATGAAAACATGCCTACTAACGGGAATGAGATCCACTGAATTCCATACTAACAAGGGAACCTCCCCATCGCACATCCCCTCAGATTTAGTTATAAGTTGGCACAGTGGTTAGGCCTTGAAAAACTGTACACAGATCAATCGAGAAAACAGGAAGAAGTTGTGTGGAACTATCAAAAAAATTAGTAAAATATAGAAACTGAGTAGTCCATGCGCAAGATAGGCAACATCTAGGAGAATGCGAGATCACGAGCGCCGTGGTCCCGTGGTTAGCGTGAGTAGCTGCGGAATGTGAGATCTTTGGTTCAAATCTTCCCTCGACCGAAAATTTTACTTTCTTTATTTTCGCAAAGTTATGATCTGTCCGTTCGTTCATTGACGTCTCTGTTCACTATAATAAGTTTAGTGTCTGTGTTTTGCGACCGCACCGCAAAACCGTGCGATTAGTAGACGAAAGGACGTGCCTCTCCAATGGGAACCGAAAACATTTGATCGCAAGGTCATAGGTCAACCGATTCCTCCACAGGAAAACACGTCTGATATATTCTATACGACACTGGTGATGGCATGTGCGTCACATGACAGGAATATATTGTGGACCCACCTAACTTGTACACTTAGCGAATGGGTAAAAAGATACTTCTACCTTACCCGATTTAGGTTTTCTTGTGGATGTGATAATCACTCCAGAAAAGTGATGAAAACATAAGAGTTTGTCACATAAACTGAAAATAAAAAATCAATCTTTCCAATCGGGGGAAGACTTGAACCTAGGACCTCTCGTTCCGTAACTGCTCTCGCTAACCACAGGACCACGGCGCTCCTTAACTCCCATTGTCCTTGATGTTGCCTATATTGCACATGGACTACTCGGTTTGTATATTTTACTATTTTTTTTCATAGTTCCACAAAACTTCTTCCTGTTTTCTCGATTGATCTGTGTTCAGTTTTTCAAGGCCTATCCACTGTGCCAACTTATAACTAAATCTGAAGGGGGTGCGATGGGGAGGTTCCCTTGTAAGCACTTCGGTGGAGACCAGATAACTGTGCTGCAGAAATAGTGGCCACCTATTCGACAGGAAGAGAACACTTCGGTTCAACTCCACACGGCTCTAAACAGCTGAAACAGATACCACTTCACAAATGGCTGAATTGGCAGTATCACGATGAAAGAGTGGACACGAAGATTATCCTTACGTCATCAACTCGGGAGAATGTCTCGTAGCAATGTAGCAACGCGAAACACCTGAAGAGGAATGTTCGATACTACTATATAGGCAGCTTTGAACAGTGACGAAATTGTAATGCCTTAGTGTGACATCACCTATTGTAGTACACTTCGAACTTATTTGCTCTACACTATTGTTCGATTTCATATTTGTGCTTGTTCCGGAATAAATTACATTTCAACCTTTGAAGCGTCTCTGGAACAATAGTATTTTGTAGTAGAAATAATAATGGGATCCGCTGTAAAGCATTCTTTGAGATACCGATTCGTTCTCTCTCTGTCATACCATTGCTCTAAGACTGAGTACCTCATTCGTAACTGATATTATCTTCCACGACGTAATATACAGTGCTGACAAAGGACAGTGGATATCTATACGAACATATTCAGCAGACAGTGTTATCGTGTACAAAATATAAGAATGGGCAGTCGTTTGACAGAGCTGTCCTTCATTGTCAGGTGATTCATGTGAAGTGCTTTCGGGCGTGATAATGGCTCCACGACGGGAATTAACAAACTCTGAACGCGTAATGGCAGTTCGGAAATCAATAGGGAATTGAATACTTCAAGGCCCAAAGGGTCGAGAGCGGGTCGAGAATACCAAATTTTGGGGATTACTTTCTGTCACGGACCGAGGGCAGCTGCGTTTGCATTAGGTTGTCAGTGCTAAAAGACCACAAACACTATGTGAAGTAACTGCAGATACCATTGTGGGACTTACGACGAACGTATCCATCACGAGATTGCTCCGAAATTTGACGTTAATGGGCACACGACTATGGCAGCACACGACTGACGACAGTGCCTTTGCTAACAGCACAACATCGCTTGCAGCGCCTCCCCTGGGTTCGCGGCCATATTTATAGAACTCTACACGATTGGAGAATTCATAACATGCTCACATGGGTCGCAGTTTCACTGGGTAAGAGCTTACTGTAGGCTTCGAGTGTGTCGCAGAACCCACGAAGGCATGGACCCAAGTTTCCACAAGATACTGTGCAAGCTCATTCTGTCTCTGTAATGGTGAGGGATGTGGTTACATAGAATAGACTGGCCCTTCTGGTCAATCTCAACCGAGCATTGACTGGAATTAGTCGTACTCATGTACCTGGATACCATCTGTAGCCATTCATGGATTTTATTCCTATCGATGACACTGCGCCTTGCCACCGGGCTACAATTGTTAACGATTGGTTTGCAGAAAATTCTGGATAATTCGAGTGCACGATGTGGCCACCTAGATCACCCGACATGTACTCCATCGAACATTTATGGGGCATAATCGAGAGGTGAGTTCACGCACAAAATCCTACTTCAGCAACACTTTCGCAAATATCGACGGCGGTAGAGGGTAGAGACAGCAGGGGACATCCGACGACTTGCTGAGCCCATTCCACATCGAGCTGTTGCACGAACCCGTGCAAAAGCATGTCAGACACGATGTTAGGAGGCTTTCGTCACCTCAGTGTACAATTCGCGTAATGAAAACTCCCTCTTCATTAAAAGTTCAAAATATTGCCAGAAATGTGATTTAGTGTTCATTACCAAGTGTGACACACAGGCGTCTAGCTCATTTCAGCGCTGTTCGATAATATTATAATCCCCACTTTAAACTATTAAACGTCTAACTCACTTTGTGAATACTCGAAAGCATTGCATATATAGCGTCACATATTCCGTGAGATTGTTACAAAAATTAAAGCAACAAAGATTTCAGCTGTGTGGAAGTTACCAACAAGTGCTACAATATAAACACGTCATCAGAGTTTTATCTATCATAGGGAATCCAGTAACCAACCAGGTGTCCGAAAAAACGCTTCATCATCCGACAGCAAAGTTTTATACGCTAGCACTAACTTCCTATACAGATAGTGAGACAGGATAATCTACGTTATGCTGATTGTAATTCAAATCTCCTGCTAAAAGACGAATAAGGAGTGACACCAAGCCACTGGATCATACCTGTTATCACTGATGCGTCTCGTGTCCCCAAAGCTGGAGCTAAGAATTCTTGCGAAGCTCACAAGCTCGGAATGAGATTTTAACAGCGGCTGTTGTGCTGTAACAAAAGCTCTAACACTTCACAACAGAATATCAATAGTTTCTTTGCGGTTTAACTAAGCACACGATTTCGTAACGACACTACGATAGCCTCGGCAGAAATCGCAATGATGCTAGGCAACGACTCAGGCCCTTCTCCACCGACCGTGCATTGTTGCGAACGTTCCCAGGGATCGTCACTGAACAAAAACGCCGTGAATTACACAGAGAATTCCGCAGTGTTTTATCAGAGATGTTATGCGGGCATTTTGTATTCACTGTTGTTTAGAAAGGTAACACATATAATAACCTAAATACAATTATGCATGGATGCCGTGACGTTGGTCCTTAAATTATGAGCTATAGAAAGACCTCGCGTCGTTAAAGGGTATATGTATATGGATTAAAATGAGTTAAAAGTGAATAAAGAAATTATTGAACTAACGTGCTACTGGAAATATATAAATTTACTCTCGTACAGTACAGAGACACGAAAGTTAATAGAAGTTCGAGTGGCTTAAAAATGTCCGTACCGAAGCATACAACTATCATCACCACACCTTAGCGAAAGATCTTGACAATTACCCGAGAAAAATACGGACAAACCCAAAATCGCTATGTGTGTCTTATACTTCTATCCAGTCTCTCGTTCACCAGTCTAGTGCGGCAGCAAAAGATAGCAGAAGCGTAGCCAAATCTTATATTTCGCGTTTAAGAAACCCTTCACGCGCGAGAATCGTGCAAACATCCCGTAGTTCGACCACTGCACAGACTCACGTATGGAGGACATAGTAATATGCATCCCTTTCGTAGACAAGCAGGACAAAACTGAAAATAATTAGTTTGCCATGTCCGGATGGAATACCGATTAGGTATTACGAACAGTAGTCTTTGGTATTGCCCTCAGTTAGCTTGTATTTATAGCGAATCTCTACCCAATGCCGGGTCAAGGAACGGAAAAAATCGTTGCAGAAAGGCAAAAGAACCGACCAGCAAAATTACAGACCAATTGCCTTAATATCTGTTTTTTGCAGAGTTCTTGGCCTTATTCTCAAGTCTAATACAGTAAATTCTGTTGAGAACGAAAGTCTTCTGTCCACGAATCATATTGTTTTGGAAATCATCTCTCGTGCGAGACTCAGCTTGCCCTTTTCTCATACGACACCCCTCGAACCATGCATGACGAGCAACACGCACATTCCATATTCCTAGTTATCTGAAAAGCATCTGACACAATGCCCCACGGCAGATTCTTAAGGGCGGTACAAGCATACAGATTACGTTACCTAAAGTATCAGAACCCAGTACGTTGTCTTCGACGGGGAGCATTCATCAGAGTGAAGGGCTCCGTCACATGTCCCCTGGAAGTGTGATAGCACAGCTGTTGTTTTCGATATACTTACGTGATCTGGTGGAGAGAGTAAGCACAGTCTGCGACTGTTTGCTGAAGATGCTGTGATGTAAGGATAGGTGGCATCGTTTAGTGACTGTGCGTGTATACAGTATAAGTTAGATAAAATTTCTAGTTGTTATGGTGAATGGTTAGTAGGTGTCAATAAAGAAAAATGTCAGTTAATACATATCAGTAGGAAAAACAAATCCATATTATTCGAATACAGTGATGCTAGTGTACTACTTGGCACAGTAACGTCGACTGAATATCAAGGCCTAACATTTCAGAGCGATATAAAATGGAATGGGCATGAGAGGGTGATAGTAGGAAAGACGTAGGATCGACGGGTGTGTCGACAGGGGGCGGCAGTTTCAAACGTAGCGCCGGCCGCTCGCTCCATGTGACATCACTCGGTTCCGTAACCCCTAGTTGCTGTCCAGCTTGCCTCCTGCATATGCACCACTCCAGTCCTCTCTGGAAGGCTCCACACGCTGCCGTAACATCTATATAAGTAGAATAGTGATCCTACACAGGCAGTCATAGATTTCAACTCCTGATGACGATGTCCCAGGAAAATCGAGTGTCTTATTCGAAATGACGCGGCTTGTAAACCGAGTAGATTTTGTAGAAGCAAGCTACATGGAAAGACTCCGAGATCACATCTTATGAAGCTCATTGTGGCTCGAAAAATATGTAAGCCACAATAATCTCACCAAAGTCACTCAAAGGTTCTCCACGTACCTTGTGTAAACTAGCTGTTATTAGTAGATCAAAGGACTGCTGTTGATATGTAAAGTCAAGTTCAACGCCGCCCTCAGGATATGGCTGTCGAATTTCTCTGTCTTCTGCATTATTATTGGTGTGTATTACTATTACACTCTGCATGTGATTGGTAATAAACGGTCTGTGACGATTTTCACTTCTCTGAATTGTGGTGTGAGGTGACATGGGATATATGAATTTTCAGATATTATATTCCTGGCAGCTTGTTTAGGCATATCAGGTGGTACTGTAAAATATTACCTGTCCACTTCTACATGCAATTGTAGGCGCAATAGTTACCTGGATATTATACTATTATCATCTTCTCCATATTAATTCACGTACACCTAGACTTCCAGCTGTATGTCTTTCTCTGTCATATCTTCATGACCATCACTCTAATCCACATTTCCCAAAATTGATTCATCATCACTGGTACTCTTATATGTACCTGCTAAAGAGTCGTTGAGGTCTTAGCCCTTTTCAGTCATCATCCAATATGAGTAAAATATATCACCGCCTACTTCAACAAAACACAAATTCTGTTTGTGCATTTATTGCAGGAATGCACGTCTTTTTTTTCCTGTGGACTGGTTACAACAATGGACACATAAAAGTCGGTTGAGAAAGCGTTGATCCCAGATTTTTAGCTATCTTGTAAAGTTGAAACATAACATTGAAAATCACATTTTCTATACTTGGGGTGTTTCCAGACCTCAATTAAAGAAATCAAAATTATTATTGTACACCCCGCAGAACAATCTTGAGTAGTTTGGTCATTTATAATAAAAATAATAATACATACCTGGAGGACGAGAATCCTTTTTCAAGGTTGAAACTGTTTCATTTAATGTAACGGGACCTTCGGATGTAAAAGGACCATACCTATCAAGCAAGAGTTGTTAGGGTGCTGATATAAACAGATCTGAGCTTACGGTGCCTCTAGCGCCGACTGCCATTGTTCTCTGTACACCAACATATTCGTATACAGTGATGTCTGGGATGTTCGGCCTGGAATCTCATCAGCCTGACGGTCCCCCGCCATACGGCCCGACAACCCGGAGTGCTGCTCTGGGACGCCATTTCATTTCACAGCAGGATCCCTGTAGTTGTCATGCGCGGCAGCACAGCGGTACGTTTTCGATATTCAAGCCCCAAGTCGTTGCCCTTCATTGGGAAGCATCCAGACTTACATTTCAGCAAAATAACGTCCATCCTATTACTGCGAGACTTTCTGCTACTAGTCGTCGTGCTTCCCAAACCCCTGCCTGGCCACCAAGGTGGATCTCTCCAGAACTGAGAACGTTTGGATAACTACGGACAGTGGTCTCAGCCAGTCCGGGATTCTGACGAAATAACTCTCCAGTTGTTCAGAATTAGGCAGCTTACTCCTCAGAAGGACATCCAACAACTCTGTCATCAATGCCAAGTTGCTTGCGTAATGGCCAGAAGTGGTTGAAAACGTTATAGACTTCCCCATTTGTGAATGTCTATCTGTTGAATAAATCCCTCAATTTTTCTGGAACTATAATTATTAGTTTCTCTGTACATGTACATTACTTCTTCCGATTTCCGTCCTATTCAGATAATTACTTTCGTGATGCGTCGGTTTTCTTTCTTCCTTTCTCTTTTATTTTATTTTACTGCTTTTTTTGGGTTTGGAATGTATAAAATGTGTTAAATAAGGACATAACAGGTGGTCAGCCGTAAACCTGTTTAAGCAATAAGACCTGCTTTTGCCTGAAGTGAAATCAACGGAATCCATCCTTCCCAATCTGACGCCGGTGTCTCTCACTACCTCAGTCGTTTATACCTGACGTGCTATGGTCGGATGTTTATACATACCTCGAACAAGTTAGCCTAATAGTGTATAAGATTATAGGAAACCATTTGGTCTCTTCATGCTTTTCGTATTTCGGAAGCGGCAGTCTGCGTTCGAATAGTAATGGCGGCTGTTTTGGAGACGTACCGTGTGGCGTCCAGATCGTCTTCCCCCTCCGATGGGTCGAGGGCACCAAAGACACTGTGGTCCAGAGAACAGACCAGTTTGGCACATTAGATCTTTTTTGGTACGTAACTACGGTTAAAAAATTGTCTCAAAAACCGTATGACCATGACAAAGCTTCTCTAGATGTGGAAGGCACCATTTCTGGTGGAATTTCCTCGTTTTGTCTCAGAGTTCCCTTTTGCTGTAACTTTTTCCTGCAATAATTCTTCAAGCAAAAGAACATTTATGAAATATTATGTATTCCAATATTGTTGTGTTTCCTCTCAGTGTCGCTCGTTTGTCACTGGTTTGTTTCGTCTGATCAGGCTCCCAAAAATTGATTTGTTTCCTCCGACACGATACTCCACCAGTTTGTTCTTGTTACTAGCAATGCACCTTCCTTCTATATTAGTGCAATATACAACATCCTCTAAAGTTCTTTGTGAGATGAAATTGTTCCATACATTCTTTGAGTGGCAGTTGAACTACATGTTATTGGTTCAGGTGGAATTTTCGTGGTACTGTATACTCGAATTCTGCTGCATGATGGCAGTGTTTTACTCCACTGAGTTCCATCAGGACCAATAAATAAACCAGCATTTCTGTAGTCTGTCTTCACTTGGAACGATAGAAAACGTGGATTCATTTTTCTTGGGACCGTCATCTTCCTGATCCAAAAGAGCTTTATGTTCAAGTCCTTCAGCAGCTCATAATTGAAATTCTAATCTTATGTATCTATGATGATGTTATTTTGCTTCTGTCACATAATATTGAATTCATGCTGTAAATAAACGATAAAAGTACCTAGCACAATAATTCTGTTCATGACACTAAACTTACGGTCATCTCAAGTAATATTGGAAAGTGAGAAGCCTTTTCAGGTGCTAGGAAAGACTTAACATTAAGAACCATCGCTCAGATATGTTCTTTTATAGTATGTAGGCCACCAGGAACTGGAGTTGATGAAAGAATCAACATCCACTCGACCAATGGAATGTTTTATTTGTTCAACAACGTCATACACTGTATAGTAACTTTCCTCAGTCCACCAACATGTACCAGACTAGTCCCTGTGTGGAGTAAAATTGCGAGACCCGAGTTATCGTGCTAACAGGTTTGCTTTTTGCTGTGAACAATACATAGATCCACACAGTACCAAAACTGTCAAGAAAAGAAAACGTATAAATTATGGACTAGCTGACTCTTTGCAGTAAGCGGTTCATGCGTCTCAAATAGCCACACAGACCAAGCCCCTTCACCTATGGTTTTTGGACTTGCTAGCGCCACACGAATTAGCTTTCAGCGATGCTCTGTCAGAAGCGCCGATGTAGGAGCCTCTCCCCTCCAATGTTCAGACATGCACTTTCCATGAAATGCGTGTAGTGTATTGTGCAAGTGTAGAGTATAATGGATTTTTAAAGCCCCACTCCCATGTCTACACCAAGGACGAGAGATACAAGGCATAATGATGTTTTAACATAGTGGTTATCATACAATGTTGATGTGTAGAAGGTTATGAGTTCAAATCTTAACAAGCCCTTCAAATTTAAAAAGGAAAGGAAGGCAGAACCTGGAAATTGGGTTCGATTCCCGCCTCTACTAAGTTTCTTTTCATTTTATTTTATTCCTGACACTCTTAAAATTTTAATCATAAAATTTAGAGATAGAGCTGTTTAGTCACTGTATGCATGTCGTATGTAGGTGACTCTCTATACAGGGTGAACGTTAATAAAACTGGCAAACTGCAGGGACGGTTTGCTGACTGGAAATAGAAGAAAAAATGTCCTACGAACGTGTGTCTAGAAACAGATAGTGTGCGTGCAAAGTCAAAAAATCGTCCCGGAACAAGTTACAGATCTGCATCGCAAAGACGTCACAACAGATGTTCAAAGTGGACTCCATGGGATGCAGTGCACGCATTCACAGGTCGCATCACGGATTTCCGCATTTTCTCACACATTCTGGCTTCTCTCCAACTAGCGTCACAGGCATTGTGAACACACTGTTGAAAGGTCTGCTTATCAGGAACTGGTTCAGCATACACAACGCTTTTCAGATGCCCTGAGAGGTAAAAATCCAGGGGATTTAATTCCGGTGCTCTAGCCGGCCATGCTACAGGGCCTCCGTCTCCTAGCCAATGTCCGGAGAAGATGAGGTGTTGGTGAAATGTAAATCAGAAGTAGGGTGGTGCTCTGACATGCTGAAATCAAATAACCTGTCGTATTGCCAAAGGCACATTTCCAAGCATCCCAGGCAGAGTATTCCGAAGGAGGTCCAGGTACGTTGCTCCGTCGAGGCGTCGCGGAGTACTAGTCTGCGCAATTGTGTGATCGTCAAGATCCCTGCCCACACACTGATGCTGAACCGACGCTGATGAGACGTCTCAACAACTCCTCAAGGATTACCTGTAGCCCACAGATGACGATTATGTAGTTTGAGGATGCGAGTTCTAGTAAAGTTTGCTTAGTCATTAAAGTGGACTGATGAGAGATGTTCCATAATTGTAATGTTCTGATGTAAGAAGCATCGACAAAATCCTTCCCATAGAGGAAAATCCGCTGTAGATAATCCTAGCCCTCGTTGCAGGTTATAGGGATAGCAGCAGTTGTCATGCAAGACAACAACAATCGTACTTTGACTACACCATGTTGATGGGCCACTTGCATGGAGCTTGTACTAGGGTTCGTCTCAATATCATGTAGAACCTGGTCCTCAAAATACGATGTACTCAAGCCCTCCCGCTGCCTACCTGCATGTTCGTCTATCTGAAAGGACCCAAAATCACATAAAGGCCGAAAAAGCTTGTGATGTAGCTGGTGCTCAGTTATGGTATTTATTTTGGTATGGCTCCCAGTGTGGGGCGATCTCATTGGCAATTTTCATGTTATGATGTCATGCATTAAATTCTTTTTTCACTACAATAGAGATACAGAATATATAACTACGCAGCTTTTGGGATTCAGCTATATTCTCTCTCATCACTTTTCCTGGTCATTCACTTTTGCGCAGCTGCCATTTCAGATTTCTCTTAGCTTCCGGACTCACTGTAACTTGAAGTATAAATTGGTATTGGAAACAATCACACAACTTACAAGTGTCGTTTCTAGGTATCTGCAAACAAAACAAACTTAGCATCTGACAAAATAACGCACGAGAGGTCACAAATATACACGAGAAAAAGCAACGGACCCAAGATGGAAACTTGAACTCCACGTTAATTAATTCCCAATCACATGAAGACTGACTGCTTACTTCACAGGTATTTTGCAACGGTGTTCTCTGTTTCCTGTTAGTCAGGTAAGACTCCAACCGTTTTGTAGCACTGGCAGTGACACTATAATATTCTGTGATCACACAGTCAAAGACATTTGACAGATCACAGAGAATGTCAGTAGCCTCTAATTTCCTATCTAATGAATTCAGTATGTTCTCACTGTACGCGTAAATAGGCTTTTGTATATGGAACCCTTAAGGAACCCAAACTGTGACTTGGATAATATATTATTTGCACTCAGATGCTTAACAAGACGCTTGAACACAACAACACAAGCTTTTCAAGAGGCTTAACTTCAGCCTATTTTAGCGTCTGGAAATGTTCCACATATCAAGAGATTGATTACACAGGTAACTTAAGATAGGACTCAATTCACATAAATGCTGTGATTAATTTTGTTGACATTTCATCATAACCACTAGAATAATTTGATTTTAGGGATTTTGTGATAGTTGCTACTTCTTTGGGAGAAGTGAGTGTCATTTACATTTTACTGAAGTTATTTGTGGAGACTGTTCTTAGATATTACCATTGCACTGTATTCTGATTCTGATAAACCCAATCTGTCAGTCACAGAAACAAAATACTTGTTTAAGAGGTTTGCAGACCAACATGCACTTGTTGCCAATGTCTCATTCAATTTTATAGCTATCTGTTCCTATTTCTTTCTGGTCTCACCTGCCGCAGTCTTCGCTATATCCCATATAGTTTTTATTTTGTTACCTGACGTAACTTTCTTTTTCTCATAATAAAGCTGCTTAGACTTGTGGATTACTTTCTTCAATATTTTGCAGTAGTCGTTGTAATGTATTGCATTGTTAGCATCAGAACTGTTCCTACATAGTTGACACGGTTTTCTTTTTGTCACGCTTGATACTTTTATTCCTTGCGTAATCCGTGGCTTATTTCTAGACATCCATTTAATTTGACTTACCTTTAGGGGAAAACAATTTTCATTTGAGAAAATAGTTGTCAATATGTATCCAGTTCTAGT
This sequence comes from Schistocerca piceifrons, assembly GCF_021461385.2. Classification (NCBI taxonomy): domain Eukaryota; kingdom Metazoa; phylum Arthropoda; class Insecta; order Orthoptera; family Acrididae; genus Schistocerca; species Schistocerca piceifrons. Next base: position 33,828,028 of record NC_060138.1, on the reverse strand, counting down.
CTTTGAGTAGTCTCTTAAAGGTCTCATTTTTTAATTGATTTATTCCCCTCCTGTACCCGGATTTAATAGATTTTATATCCTCACAAGTTTCAAAGTTTACCATAAGACGATGCATATTAGGAACAGACGAATGACAGTGTTACTGACTGTAATAATTGCTCACTAACAGAGCTTTTGAACTGAATGTGGCCTCTGACAACCTGTCGATCAGGACACATACAATTTTTGTCAAGAGAGCTCTTTCTCTCACCTATATATTGTGCACCATATTGAAAAACGCTCCTATCACAGCACAAAAAGGACGGACGTGTCCTGGGCAGAGTTAGGGATGCTAAAGAAGGGAACTACTTTTTCGACTTATATGGCAACTTTAATGACATTTAAATCAAAATATCTAGACATATTCTCACTTTCTTATTTGCTAATGTTAATATCCATGTCATGTAATATAATGCATTGTGTCACGTAAAGTAACATGATGAATGATGTTGTATCGTATAACATGACACATGCCATCATGTCATCCATCATGGCGTCATGTCTTACAGTTGTAACTGGGTAACCTCTTTTGATGCTAGTCAACTGTCAGGATGAGCATTTCTACGAAGGGCATTTGATTCTAAAATATTATTCTGACTCAAAACAACTCCTACTGAATGATCACTTGCGTCACAGGATAAAATAAATTCTTTGTTATAATCTGGGTAGGCTAATACTGGACTATGTGTTAACTTATCTTTAACGGTTTGAAATGCCGATTCACAATCTTCAGACCAATGAAATTTTGCTCCCTTTTTCAATAATTGGGTTAAGGTTCAGGCAATTTCAGCAAAATTTTGAACATATTTTCGGTAATACGATGCGAGACCAATGAAACTTCGTATTTCCTTAATGCATTGTGGCGTTGGGAAGTCCTTAACTGCCGAAATTAATCGAGGATCTGCTTTAATTCCTTTTTCACTAATGACATGCCCTTGGTATGTAACCTCTGTCAATGTAAAACTGTATGTTTCCAAATTTAATGTTAATTAGCTTTTCTAAGATCTTTGAAAAACGTTACACATATGCACAGCTTTTTCATTATTGTCTTCTACACCTTCTTATAATTGTACACCGTGAATATAGAAAATCAATGATGTACATCCTAATGACTTTACTGTGCCTCCTCCTACCCCACTCAATCTAAACCTTGGAGGATAATATTTCTTTCCTCCAATGCATTCATTACTCACTATCGATACGTTTGCGCCTGTATCCACCAGTATTCTAGCCTCTTTATCCTGTATGGTCGCAGATAACCAGCATTCCGCCTTCACATTCGCGTTAATGGCATGAAATTTTATTGGGAACATTTGGCGGCGGCTCCGACATTCCCGTTTGAGTTTAACTGATTTCTACTTCCAAAAACTTTCTTAGACCTGCATTCCTAGAATGTGTGACCTATTCTTTGACAATTAGCGCATTGAGGTTGTCTGCAGTTTTTTGCTGTATGTCCCTGTCGATCGCACCTAAAACATCGTACTCCTGCTGAAAATACATTTCGCTTCTCCTTGTATCTGGTGGAAATGTCTATTTCTTCGAAAGCCGTCGCCACAGATACAGCTTCCACTAAATTTTTAGGAAACTCTGCCCTGACACGACGGGACGTTTCAGGAGGTAACCCACGTAAAAATGTATGCAGAACTCTATCTTCTGCCTCTTGTAAAATAACTTTATTTGCTTCATCGCTAGTTGTCAACTGATAGGTGTTAACAATAACTTTTCTAATCCTATCTACAAAGCTTTCTGACGACTCGTTTTGCGTCTGAGTGATAGTGTTTAACTTTTCCCTATAAAATCTACAGCTGTTCTGTTTTTGAAAACGTTTAAGTAATCCTTTCTACAATTCCTCAAATGTTGGAGCATTCCGTAATTCTTCATGGTACAATACGTGTGCTTTAGCCTCTCCTATCAATCTTAAATTTGTCATTTGTAAGAGCTGATTCTAGCTTTGCAGCTGCTACTAAATCATCAAAAAAGGCTGTTATGTCCTCGCCAGCTTTACCTGAAAATGGAGTTACCAAGGATGCTGCTGAGCAATCTAGGGTGGGAGGGATTGAACCGGTTTGCCTAACCTCACACAACTGTTTAAATCATACATTATTATCATTTTTAAGCTGTGCTAGTTGACTAATTAAGCTCTGAATAGCTTCCTGAGTAGAAACCGCTTGTGGTGCTGACTTTGACTATGTACGATTTCGTGTCATCATTTTGCAAACTATTAGTTACACAATCCTACTTCACTGAATGAAAAGATGTTTAAATATTTTCGACGAACTCTAACAATTATGAGAGAAAATACACTTATAAATAAAGAAAATATTACGACTGCTATGCAAACCTCTATCTTTTCACACATTAAACAATTCTAACTGTGGACCTTTAGTGACTGTCATTCACACCTCATATTGAGCCAAGGGTTTTTTCTCTGACACTAAATGTAGCTCTTCTGACACTAATTGTAACTGGGTTTTCTCTTTTGATGCTAGTCAATTGTCCGGATGAGCATTACTGCAATAGGCATTTGATTCTAAAGCATCATGTCAGGTATAAACACACTAAATAATTACTATTTCTCTCTTAACAACATGTGGGCAGGGTGGGTTCTTCCTTGGCTCGGGCATGAGGTAGAATGAAACAGCATTTTTACATAAGATAACTTTTATTGAAAGTTTTGTACAACTGTTTTCTTACTGGATGTTCTAGCTGGGAGAGCGGCAGCTGTGTCGTTTGCGTAGCCTTGCTGCGTGAGCGGCGGCGTCTGATTACGCCTGGCGGTGTGTATCTCGCATCGCTGTTTCGCCCAGTTGACTGGAGACGCGCCTCGTGCGGTGGCCCGTTTAATTATTGAGAACGAAGTCGTGAATCGGATGGTGATACCTTGGATGTGGCGTCCCAGTGTTTTCCTTCTCTATGCGGCCGCGTGTGTCTGTGTTGTACGTCGGCCAGCGGAGAGGCGCGGCGGGGGAAGGAAAGTGTCCCGGACTCGAACAACGGACTCCAGCTTGACAGTCTTCGGCTGTCAGACCTTCATCAGCAGCTCACAGGTGACTGCTGATGTGAGGCCGTCTCCTTCCCGTCCTCACGAGTCACCCGGGTACGTAAAAGTCAATACCTTTTAACTTCTGTCTTCTGGAGGCGAGACTGCGGCTTGCTATTCCATCACAGCGGCGAACTTGGTGCTTCTGTGTACGATGTAGTCTCTTCCTGCATGACGGCCTTCAGCTCCAAAACTGAACTGAAAACTACTACTCGTCTTGGGCCCACTGCGTCACGCGTATTTATTCACTTCAGTTCACTGGAGGTGAACGACTTCACAGTCATTGCCTCTTCTGTCACATTGAAAAGCTTCTCAAAGAATCTTCTTAACGTCGGTCATTGGTTCTTGGAATGTAGGCGAGGGCCTTTGATGACATGTGACAGTTGAGAAACACGTGAGCCGGTCGGGTGATACCCTGACGGCTGAATCGACAGCGTCAACTTATGTGGGGAGGGCGGCTTCTCTTGAACGTGCTGACTTCATGGTCATTTGCTCTTCTGTCACTGCTGCTCTGTCCTCTGTTTGACAGTGTGTAATTCTTCTAAACTAAAGTAAGTTTTTCATTTATTGGCTAATTTCTACTTCACTTCACATTGATTTTACTAATTTATTCACTTATCTTAAGTACCACTCAATAACACAACAGGCACCATGCCGACTTCTGTCCAGTGAGTAACGACTCAAACGGTCTGTGTTTGGAACCTCACCTGAGAGTTCAGTAGTAGGTTTCGATGCACCACTGCAGTTTTCCTGTAACCCTTGGACGTTCACATTGACTCTGAATCACAGAAATTGCATCGGGATTGAATACAACAGGCTCCATGCCTACATTTGTCCAGGTGAGTAACGTTTCAAACGGTCTGTATTTCGAACCTTTCCTGGGAGTTCAGTAGTTGTTTTCGATGCACAAATGCTGGTTTACTGCAATTTTTTGACCTTCGCATTGACGATGAAACACACAAATAGCAACAGAACTGAATACAACAGGCATCATGCCGACTTCGGTCCGAGTGAGTAACGCTTCGAAACGACTGGGCTAGGACCCGTTCCTAGGAGTTGAGTATTAGTTTCTGATGCACCCTCGCAGATCTACTGTAAACTGTGGACCTTCACATTGACTCTAAACACAGAAATTTCATCGGTATTGAATACAACAGGCACCATGCCGACTTCTGTCCAGGAGAGTAATGCTTCAAACGGTCTGTAACTGGAAACTCTCCTGGGATTTCAGTAGTAGTTTTCGATGCATCACTGCAGGTTTACTGTAACCCTTGGCCCACACATTGGCACTGAAACTTAGAAATTGCATCGGGATTGAATACAACATGCACCGTGCCGACTTATGTCCAAGTGAGTAACGCTTCAAACGGTCTGTGTGTGGAACCTTTCCTGGGTGTTCAGTAGTAGTTTCCGATGCACTAATGCAGGTTTACTGTAATCCTTGTACCTCTACGATGACGATGTAACATCCAGGTGAGTACCGCTTTAAACGGTCTGAGTTTGGACACTTTAATGGGTGTTCAGTAGTAGCTTTCGATACACCACTGCAGGTTTTCTGTAACCCTTCAACCTTCACATTGACGAAGAAACTCAGAAGTTGCATCGGGATTGAATAGTACAGGATCGTTGCTGACTTCTGTCCATGTGACTATCGCTTCATTCGGTCTGTGTTTTGAACCTCTTCTGTGTGTTCAGTAGTAGTTTCAAATTCACGTATGTATTTTTACTGTAATTCTTGTACCTTCGCATTTACGATTAAACACAGATATAGCAATGGGATTGAATACAACAGTCACCATGCCGACTGCGGCCCGAGGCAGTAACGCTTCGAAAGGACTGGTCTGGATCCTCTCGTAGGAGTTCAGTAGTAGATTGCGATGCATCGTTGCAAGTCTACTGTAAACATTGGACCTTTGCATTGAAGATGGAACACAGACATTGCAGCGGAATTGAATACAACATGTACCATGCCGACTTCTGTCCAGGGGAGTAACGCTTCAAACGGTCTGTTCATGGAATCTTTACTGGGAGGTCAGTAGTAGTTTCCGATGCACTAATGCAGGTTTACTGTAATCCTTGGACCTTCACATCGACGATGAAACACAGAAATAGGAACTTGATTGAGTGCAATAGGCACCATGCCGACTTCTGTCTAGAGGAGTAACGCTTCAAAGGGTCGGTGCTTGAAAACTTTCCTGGGAGTTCAGTAGTAGTTTTCGATGCACTAATGTAGATATACTGTAACCCCTGGTCTTTCACATTCACGATGAAACACAGAATTTGCATCTGAATTGAATACAACATATACCATGTCAACTTCTGTCCAGGTGAATAAATCTTCTAAAGATCAGTGTTTTGAATCTTTCCTGGGAGTTCAGTTGTACTTTCCGATACACTACTGTAGTTTTTCTGTAGCCCTTGGACCTTCACTTTGACGATGAAACACAGAAATTGCATCGGTATTGAATACAAGAGGCACCATGCCGTCTTCTGTCCAGGTGAGTAACGCTTCAAACGGTCTGTGTGTGGAACATTTCCTGGGAGTTCAGTAGTAATTTTGGATGCACCACTGCAGGTTTACTGTAAACCTTGGAGTTTCACATTAACGATTAAAGGCAGAAATTGCATTGGGATTGAATACAACAGGCACCATGCCCAGTTCTGTCCAGGTGAGTAACGCTTCAAACCGTCTGTGTTTGGAACCTTTCCTGGAAGTCCATTAGTAGATTCCGATTCACTAATACAGCATTACTGTAATCATTGTATCTTCACATTGACATTGAAACACAGAAATAGCAACGAAGTTGAATACAACAGCCACCAGCCGAATTATAGCCAGGCAAGAAACGCTTCAACCGGTTTGTGTTTGGATTCTTGTCTGGGAGTTCAGTAGTAGTTTTCAATGCACCAGTGCAGGTTTACTGTAACAAGTGGAGCTTTACGTTGACGATGAAACACAGAAATTGCGTCGGGATTGAATCCAACAGGCGCCATTCCGACTTCTGTCCAGGTGCGTAACGCTGCAAACGGTCTGTGTTTGGAATCTTTCCTGGGAGTTCAGTAGTATTTTTCGACGCACCACTGCAGGTTTACTGTAACCCTTGGACCTTCACATTGACGATGAAACACAGACATTGAATCCGGTTTGAATTCTACAGGCACCATTCGACTTCTGTCGAGGTCAGTAACGCGTCAAACGGTCTGTGTTTGGAACCTGTCCTGGGAGTTTAATAGTAGTTTTCCATGCACCACTGCAGTTTTACTGTAAACCTTGGACGTTCACATTGATTATGAAACACAGAAATTGCATCGGGATTGAATACAACAATCACCATGGCGACTGATGTCCAGGTGAGAAACACTTCAAACGGTCTGTTTTTTCAAACTTTCCTGGAAAATTTCGATTCACTAATGCAGGTTTACTGTAACTCTGGGGCCTTCACATTGACGATGAAACACAGAAATAGCAACGTGTTTGAATACAACAGTTACCGTACCAAATTCGGGCCGAGTGTGTAACGCTTCGAAAGGACTGGGATTGGAACCTATCCTAGGAGTTCAATAGTAGTGTCCGATGCACCCTTGCATGTCTACTGTATACCTTGGACCTTTACATTGAGGATGAAGCATAGAGATTGTATCGGAATTGAATACAACAGGTATCATGCCAGCTTCTGTCCAGGTAAGAAATGCCTCAAACGGTCTGTGTGTGGAACATGTCCAGGGGGTTCAGTAGCAGTTTCCGATGCACCCTTGCATGTCTGCTGTATACCTTGGACCTTCACATTGACGATGAAACAAGGAAATTGCATCGGGATTGAATACAACAGGCCCCATGGCGACTTCTGTCCAGGTGAGTAACTCTTCAAACTGTCTGCGTTATGAATCTTTCCTGGGAGATCAGTAGTAGTTTCCGATTCACTAATACAGGTTGACTGTAATCCTTGGACCTTCATATTGACGATGAAAGGCAGAAATAACAACGCGATTCAATGCAACAGACACCATGCCGACATCGGTCCGAGTGATTAATGCTACGAAAGGACTGGGCTTGGAGCCTCTCCTAGGAGTTAAGTAGAAGTTTCCGATGCACCCGTGCAGGTCTACTGTAACCAATGGACCTTCACATAGACGGTGAAAGACAGAAATAGCAAGGGGATTTAATACAACAAGCACCCTGCTGACTTCGGTCCACGTGAGTAACGCTTCGAAAGTAGTGGCTTGGAGCTTCTTCTAGGAGTACAGTAGTGGTTTCCGATGCACCCTTGCAGGTCTACTGTAAACCTTTGACCTTCACATTGACGATGGAACACAGATATTGCATCGGATTTGAATACAACAGGCACCATGCCGGCTTCTGTCCAGGTGAGTAACGCTACATCGGTCTGTGTTTGGACCCTTTCCCGGGAGTTCTGTAGTACTTTCCGATGCACTAATGCAGGTTTACTGTAATCCTTGGACGGAACACAGAATGTGCATCTGAACCGAATACAACAGGCACTATGCAGACTTCTGTCCATCTGAGAAACGCTTGTAACGATCTGTGCTTGAAACCATTCCTAGGAGTTAAACAGGAGTTTCTAATACACCACTGCAATATTAATGTAACAATTTGACCCACACATTGACGATGAGATCACAGAAATAGCATCGGGATTCAATACAATGCGGACCATGGGGACTTCTGTCCAAGGGAGTAACGCTTCGAATGGTCCGTGCTTGGAACCATTGTTGGGAGGTCAGTAGTAGTTTCCGATGCACCACTGCAGGATTACTGTAACCCTTGAACCTTCACTTTGACGATGAAAGTCAGAAATTGCATCGGGATTGAGTACAACAGGCATCATGCCGACTTCCGTCTAGTCGAGTAACGCTTCAAACGGTCTGTGTTTGGGACCCTTTATGGGAGTCCAGTAACTGTTTCCGATGCACCAATGCAGGATTTCTGTAACCCCTCCAGCTTCACATTGACGATGAAACACCGAATTTGCATCGGAGTTGATTACAACAGGCTCCATGCCGACGTATGTCCTAGGGACTATCGCTACAAACGGTCTGTGCTTGTAACCATTATTGGGAGTCCAGTTAGTTGCATGAACCTCTCCTTGTGTTAAACAATCAATGTGAGGCTCTGAGGGTTCAACTAACTGTAAGTGGTGCATCGGTAAAACGTTTCATGACTCCCAGGAGGATTTCTATACATTGGCCATAGGCTTGTTACTCGCTCATGGAGTAGCCGGCAGGGTTGCATTTGTATTGAATAGCGACAACTTTTCTGTGTTAAATTGTCAATTTGCGGGTGAGAGGGTTACAGGAAACTGGCAGTTTGCATCGGAATGAAGATACATGACGCCCAGGAGAAGTTCCATACATTTGCCTTAGGCTAGTTACTAACTCGTGGAGAAGCCGGCAGCGATGTTTTTGTACTGAATTGCGACGCAGTTTCTGTCTAATGTCGACAATTTGAGAGTGCGAGGATTACAGTAATCTGGCACTTTGCATCAGAATGAAGGTACATGAATCCCAGGAGAAATTCCATACATTGACCATAGGCGCGTTACTCGTTTGGAGAGAAGTCGGCATCCATGTTTTTGTTATTTAATAGCGACGCCATTTCTTTCTTGATTCGTCAATTTGAGGGTGCGAGGTTCATAGTAAATTGGTAGTGGTTAATCATAAAGAAGCAACATGACTCTCAGGAGATGTTCCATACGTAGTCCGTAGCCGAGCTATTCGCTCGTGGAGTAGTCAGCATTGATGCTTTAGTATTGGGAAGCTTTTTTTGTGTTAAGGTATAAATGTGACGGAGCGAGGCGTACAGTTAACTGGCAGTGGTGCATCGGAAAAAAGCTAGATGACTCTCAGGAGAAGTTCCATATGTTGGCCGTAGTCTTGTTACTCGCTCGTGGAAAAGTCAGCAGCAAAGCTTTTGTATCGAATAGTGACGCAGTTTCAGTGTTAAATCGTCAATTTGAGGGTGCAAGGGATGCATCAAATTGGCAGTGGTGAATCGGAAAAAAGTTACATGAATCCCTGGATTAGTTCCGTAAGTTGACCGTTGTCCCATTACTCGCTCAGGGAGAAGTAGGCTGGGATGCTTTTGTAGTGAATAGCGATGCAGTTTCTGTGTTGAATCGTCCATTTTAGTGTGCGAGGGCTACAGTAATCTGGCATTTTGCATCTGATTGGAGCTATATGACTCCCAGGAGAAGTAACATACCTTGGCCGTAGGCTCGTTACTCGCTCATGGAGAAGTCTGAAGCGGTACATTTGTATGAAATAACGACGCAATTTCTGTGTTAATCCGTCAATGTGATGGTGTGAAAGTTGCCGTAAACTGGCAGTTTGCATCGAAATGAAGCTACATGACTCCCAGGAGAAGTTCTATACATTGGCCATAGGCTCGTTACTCGCTCATGGAGTAGTCGGCATGGTCGCATTTTTATTGAATAGCGACGACTTTTCTGTGTTAAATCGTCAATTTGAGGGTGAGAGGGTTACAGCAAACTGGCATTTTGCATCGGAATGTAGATAAATGACAGCCCGAAGAAGTTCCATACATTGGCTGTAGGCTAGTTACTCGCTCGTGGAGAAGTCGGCAGCGATGCTTTTGTACTGAATAGCAAAGTAGTTTCTCTGTTAAATCGTCAAATTCACAGTTCCAGGATTACAGTAATCTGGCAGTTTGCATCGGATGAAGCTACATGAATCCCAGGAGAAATTCCATACGTTGACCTGAGGCGCATTATTCGCTCGGAGATAAGTCACCATCGATGTTTTCCTTATTTAATAGCGACGCCATGTCTGTCTTAAGTCGTCAATTAGAGGGTGCGATGGTTACAGTAAATTGTAAGTGGTTAATCGGAAAGAATCTACATGACTCTCAGGAGATGTTCCATGCGTTGACCGTAATCTCGTTACTCGATAGTTGGGAAGTCGGTAGTGATGCTTTTGTATTAAATAGCGACACAATTCCTGTGTTAAATCTACAGTTGGATGGTGCGAGGGTTACAGCAAACTAACAGTGGTGCATGGGTAAAAAGTTACATGAATTCCAGGAGAAGTTCCATACGTTAGCCATAAGCTTTTTACTCGCTCGTGGAGAAGTCGGCAGCGATGCTTTTGTATCACATAGCGACGCAGTTTCTGTGATAAATCGTCATTTTGAGGGTGCAATGGATACACCAAACTGGCAGTGGTGCATGGGAGATAAGTTACATGAATCCCAGAAGAAGTTCCACACGTTGAGCGTAGGCTCGTTACTCGCTCATGGAAAAGTAGGTTGGGATGCTTTAGTATTGAATAACGAAGCATTTTCTGTGTTAATCCGTCAATGTGAGGGTTGCCATAAACTGGCAGTTTTCATAGGAAAGAAGCTAAATGACTCTCAGGAGAAGTTCCACACGTTGGTCGTAGACTTGTTACTAGCTAGTTGGGAAGTCGGCAGTGATGATTTTGTATCAAATAACGACGCAATTTGAGGGTGAGAGGGTTACAGCAAACTAACAGTGGTGCATCGCAAGAAAGTGCATGAATTCCAGGAAGAGTTCCATACGTTGGCCGTAGGGTCGTTACTCGCTCGTGGAGAAGTTGGCAGCGATGCAACGACGCAGTTTCTCTGTTAAATCACCATTTTCAGGGTGCGAGAGTTACAGCAAACGGGCAGTGGTCCATCGGAGAATAGTTACATGACTACCAGGAGAAATTCTATTCACTGGCCGTAGGCACGTAATTCGCTCGTGGAGTAGTCGGCAGGGATGCTTTTGTCTTGAATAGTGACCCATTTTTTGTGTTAAGTCGTCAATTCGAAGGTATGAGCGCTACCCAAACTGGAAGTGGTGCGCCAGAAAAAATCCACATGAATTCCAGGAGACGTTCCATGCGTTGGCCGTAGGATCATTCCACCCTCGTAGAGAAGTCGGCAGCAATGCTTTCGCATCGAATATCGGAGCAATTTTTGTGTTAAATCGTTAATGAGAGGGTGTGAGGTTTAAAGTAAACTGGCTGTTTGCATCAGATTGAAGCCACATGAGTCCCAGGATAAATTAAAGGAGTTAACCGTAGGCGCGGTACTCGCTTCGAGAGAAGTCGGCATCGATGTTTTTGTTACTGAATAGCGACAACGATTCTGTCTTTAATCGCCAATCTGAGGGTTACAGTAAACTGGCAGTTTGCATCGGAATTAAGCTACATGACTCCCAGGAGAAGTTCCATACGTTGGCCATAAGCTAGTTACTCGCTCGTGGAGTACTCGGTAGCAATGATTTTGTATTGAATAGCGACGCACTTTCTGTGTTAAATCGTCAATTTGAGGGTACGAGGGTTACAGAAATCTGGCAGTTTGCATCGGAATGATCGTACATGACCCCCAGGAAAAGTTCCATACGTTTACCACAGGCACGATACTCGCTCTGGGGGAAGTAGGCATCGATGTTTTTGTTATTGAATAGCGACAACATTTCTGTCTGACATCGTCAATTTGAAGGGGCGAGGGTTACAGAAAACTGGAAGTGGTTAATCGGAAATAAGCTACATGACTCTCAGAAGACGTTCCATACGTTGTCTGTGGTCACGTCACTCGCTCGGGTAGTAGTCAGCATCGATGCTTCAATATTGAAAAGCGACGCAGTTGCGTATTAAGTACAGTAAACTGGCAGTGGTGCATCGGAAAAAAAGCTACATGAATCCCAGGAAAAGTTCCATACGTTGGCCGTATTCTCGTTACTCGCTCTGAGGGAAGTAGGCATCGATGTTTTTGTATTAAATAGCGACGCAATTTCTGTGTTAAATTGTCTCACCGTCAAGTCGGCAATGTGGTGGTGCGAGGGTTACAGTGAACTGGCGATGATGCTTCGGAAATAAGCTACATGTCTTCTAGGAGAGGTTTCATACGTTGACTGTAAACACGTTACTCGCTCGGGGAGAAGTAGGCATGGATACTTAAGTATTGAATACCGAATCAATTTCTGTGTTAAAATCGTCATTGTGATGGTCCAAAGGTTACAGTAAACTGGTAGTGGTGTATAGGAAAAGAGCTACTTGACTCCTAGGATAAGTTCCATACGTTGACCATAGGCGCGTTACTCACTCCGGGACAGGTCGACTTGGATCTTTAAATATTGAATAGCGACTCAATTTCTGTGTTAAGTTGTCTATTTGAGGGTGCGAGGGATTCAGTAAACTGGCAGTGATGCATCGGAAAAGAGCTAAATGATTCCGAGGAGAGTTCCAAACGTTTACCTCAGACGTATTACTCACTCCTTGCGAAGCAGACATGAATTCTTAACTATTGAATAGCGATCCAATTACAACGTTAAATCGCCAATATAAGGGTGACAGAGATACAGTAAACTGGATGTGGTGCATCGCAATACAGCTACATGACTCCCATTAGAAGTTTCATACGTTGAGCGCATTCGCGTTACTCGCTTGGCTAGAAGTCGGCATGGATCCTTTAGTACTGAATAGCGACGCAATTTATGTTTCAAGTCTTCAATGTGAGGGTGCGAGAGTTGCAGGAATGTGACGTTGGCGCACCGGAAAAAACATACATGACTCCCAGGAAAAATTCCATACATTGAACGTAGGCGAAATCCTCTCTCGGCGATAATTCGGCATGGATCCCTTAGTATTGAATAGCAACGCTATTTCAGTGTAAAATCGTTAATGTAGGGGTGCGAGGGTTGCAGGTACCTGACAGTAGAGCATCATAAAAAAGAAAGCTACATGCCTCCCAGGAGGAGTTCCATACGTTGACCTTAGGCGCGCTATTCGCTCGGGGAGAAGTCGTTATGTATCCTTTAGTATTGAAGAGCGACGAAATTTATGTGTTAAATAGTCAATGTGAGGGTGGGTGTGATACAGTAAACTGGAAGTGGTGCAACGAATAGAAAGCCAAATGACTCCCAGGATGTGTTTCAAAACTTGAAAGTAAGCGCGTTACTCGCTCGGAATGAAGTCAGCATCGATCCTTCAGTTTTGAATTGTGACGCAATTTCTGCGTCCTATCGTGAATGTGAGGGTAATACTGTTACAGTAAACTGGCACTGATGCATCCGAAAATATCTACATGACTCCCAGGAGGTAGTATGTAACTTGACAGTTGGCGCATTACTCGCTCCGGCAGAAGTCGCATGGAACATTTAGTATTGAATAGCGACGCAACTTCTGTGTTAATCGTCACTGTGCGGGCGCGAGGGTTACAGTAACCTGTCCGCGGTTCATCGGAACGAAGCTACAGGATTCCCAGGGAAGTTCCATACAGTTACCTTAGGCGCGTTATTCGCTCGGGAAGAAGTCGCATGGAACATTCAGTACTAATTTGCTAGGCAATTGCAGTGTTAAATAGTCAGTGTGAGAGTGCAAGGGTTACTGTAAAATGGTAGTGCCGCATCGGAAAAAAGCTTCATGACTCCCAGGAAGTTTCCATACGTTGACAGTAGCCGCATTACTCGCTCCGTGAGAAGTCGGCTTGGATCTATCAATACTGAAAAGCGACGCAACTTCTGTCTTAAATCGTCAATATGGCGTCCGAGGGTTACAATAAACTGGCAGTGGTGCATCGGAGAAAAGCTACATGTCTCTCAGGACAACTTCCATACGTTGACCGTAGGCGTGTTACTCACTCGGGGAGAAGTCAGGATGGATCCTTTAGTATTGAAAAGCGACGGAATTTCTGTGTAAAATCGTCAAATTGAGGGTGCGAGGGTTGCAATAAACTGGCAGTGTGGGATCGGAAAAATCTACATGACCCTCAAGAGAAGTTCCATACGTTGATGGTAGTCACTTTGCTCGCTTGCGGAGAAGTCGGCATGTATTCTTTAGTATTGAATTGCGACGCTATTTCTGTGTTAAATCGTCAATGTGATCGTGCAATGGAAGTGGACACGCCCCCTAATCTTCTATCCTCCTGTCACTGTCCATCTCCTCTGTCCCCTCTCATTGTCTATCCCCTCCTCCTTCCCCCTACCTGACCTTGTATCCCCCTTCTCATCTTGTCCCCCCTCACTCTACTTGTCTTCCTGCCTCCCCTCTACTTCCTACTTCCTGAAACTGGCAATTGTTCATCGGAATAAAACTACATGACTCCCAGGAGATGTTCCACACGTTGACCGTGGGCGCGTTACTCGCTCGGGGATAAGTCGGCATGGATCATTTAGTGTTGAATAGTGACGCAATTTGTGTCTTAAATCGTCAATGTGACTGTGTGGGAGTTACAGTAAACAGGCAGTGTTGCATCAGAAAAAGCTACATGACTCCCAGGAGGTGTTCCACATGTTGACCGTAGGAGCGTTACTCGCTAGGTGAGAGGTCGGCATGGATCCATGAGTATCGAATAGCAACGCAATTTCTGTGTTAAATCGTCCATCTGAGGGTGGTAGGGTTACAGTAAACTGGCAGTGGTGCATCGGAAAAAGCTACATGACTACCAGGAGGCGTTCCATACGTTGACCGTATTCACGCTACTCCCTCAGGGAGATGTCGGCATGGATCCTCTAGTATTGAATAGCGAAGCCATTTCTGTGTTAAATGGTCAACAAGAGAGTCGCGCGGGTTACAGTAACCTGTCATTGGTGCATTGGAACAAAGCTGTATGACTCCCAGGATGTGTTCCATATGTTGATCGTAGGCACGTTACTCGCTCGATGTGGTGTCGGGATGGATCCTCTAGTGATATGTGAAGTTCCTGCGAAACTTGACTACATGATCTGCATGGACTTGTTTGTGGGGGACATAGTCAACTTGCTTTTAAGAGACACAACGACCCATTGCATGGCACTTCAGAATGCTGCCAATTTCCGGAAGCTACCTTAGCCATTCTTTAATCCTCTTGGTGTCTGGTGCCACATTCTTGGAAACAGAATGAATCGGCCTTTTCACCATAACAATAGATAAAACTCCACGTACCGAAGCACGATATGTCCCTTCTCCTCAAATGACACCGTTTTCACTTCGACGAACAATGACGAAAGAATGACAAAGCTCCCAACGCCGAAAAAATCAGGCAGAAACCTAATGTCATTATGCACACAAATAATAGACGTGAATCAAAGAAAGATACATTATTTATATCAACAATGAATCGGCTATCGAGGAGCTTGTAGATATTGCGCTGACCTCACAATGCTCCTCTACAGATGGCGGTCTTGTGCACTTTGGATCCAGTTGTCAGAACCCCTAGCTGGTAAAGGTCTTTCTGTAGTTGATACTCCCATCGCTTTCTGGGTCTTCCGGTTTCACGGATACCATCAAGTCTTCCAATAAGTACTGCTTTTGCCCATTAGGTGTCTGATCTCCTAGGAATGTGGCCTGCCAAGATTATTCTCCACGCTTTCAGTTTTTCAGCGATGTTTGGTTGCCTCATCAGCTAATACAATTCTTGGTTTTTTTCTATGTCTCCACGAGCTCTCATCCTGGACAGGCCCAAACTTACTTCTCATAATTTTTCTTTCGAAGACCACCCAGATTCCTTCAATCTTCTTTGTTATGCTTTGTGTTTCTGTCCCATAGAACAATACTGGCACTATCATGGCATTGTATGCTTTAAGTTTGGTCTTAATTGACGGATTCTTGGATGACATTATCTGCTTTAGACTGAAATAAGTTTTAGACCCATTCACAGTATGTTGGTTTATTTCCTGTTTTAAGTTATTTTGCCTCTCGAACCACGTACCAAGGTATTTAAAATTTTCCACTTTTAGCAAATTTCCATATTGCTACCTGTAATAGGATGTCATTAGGGGTTTCTCTTGATACCTCCATTACCTCAGTCCTTTCTACATTAATCCATAACCCGATCTTACTTGCATTTTACGCTAGGTCCTCTACAGTTTCTGCCATTTCTTCCCCTGATTCTGCTAGAAGTGCGATGTCGTCTGTATTAGCCAAAAAAATCTGTCCTACCATTCGGCATCACCCATTTGTTTTCCCTTTTCATTTCTTGGATTACTTGCTCTAGGAGCAGATTAAATAACAGTGGTGAAATAACATCACCTTGTCTCACACCCGTTCTGATGCGGAATTCCTTGGACAGCTCACCTTGGTGTTTGTTCAAATGTTCAAATGTGTGTGAAATCTTATGGGACTTAACTGCTAAGGTCATCAGCCCCTGAGCTTACACACTACTTAACCTAAATTATCCTAAGGATGAACACACACATCCATGCCCGAGGGAGGACTCGAACCTCCACCGGGAGCATCCGCACAGTCCATGACTGCAGCATCCTAGACCGCTCGGCTAATCCCGCGCGCCCTTAGGTGTTTGACTTTTGTCTCCGCTGTGCATACCTTGACCATATTTATTAACTTCATTCGTATATTAATTCTCTCAGGATGTTGTATATACTTAATCTGTGGATACTGTCATAAGCCCTTGAGAAATCCTCGAACGTCACCGGAAACTGATGGTTGAATTCCCAGAGCTTTGACCAGATTTGCCTCATGGTGAAAATTTGATCGGTGGTCGATCGTCCTTTATCGACACCTGCCTGGTACTCTCCCACAATATCGTTTGCAAATGGCTTCAGTTTTTCAAGTATTATTAAAGATAGCACTTTATAAGGTACACTTACGAGAGAAACGCCTCTGTAATTTCTATTACTGTTCTTTTTATGCTGTGGGATAGTTACGCCTGGTTTTCATTCTTCTGGGATTTCCTCTTGTTCCCATGCTTTTTTTTTAGATTGTATAGCTCTTTTTGAAGTGTTTCTCCTCCTGCCTTTAACATATCTGCCGTTATCCTGTATTCTCCTGGTGCGTTATTATTCTTTTGTTTCCTCATTGCTCTTTCTACATCTTGTTGAGTCACTTGAATGACTGCGATTTCTCCTTCACTCTCTGTATTATTCTAGTGCGGAAAGACACTCTCTGGATCTTCAGCATTTAATAACTCTTCAAAATATTCTTTCCTTGTCTGTTAACACATTTCCATTCTTATCATTAATAATTAAAGCTTCGTTTCTGTGACCGTTCCTCATATGTTCCAGAATCTGAAACATTTTCCTGCTGTCTGATATTTTATTTGCCTTTTCGATTTCATCAATCACATTGTTCATGAACTTTCTTTTTCTATTCTCAGAATTCTATTTGTTCATCTTCTTACGGTGCTGAGTGCTTCCTGTTATTCCGCACATTGTCTGTCCAGCATGGGCACGTTCTTCGCTCTCTTTCTGGCCTCCACAGCTTGTTCACAAGTCTCATTGAACAATTTATTCTTAGTTGTTACCTTTTTCGTTTTGTAGCACAGCTGTACCAGTAATTAGGATATGATACTTCTCGTGCCTCTCATCTACTAGCAGGTGATCTATTTGATTGACGGTGCTGCCATCTCGGGAAATCCAGGTGGCTTTGTGGATCTGTTTGTGGGGGAAAGATGTTGAGCTCACCACAAGATTCTGACTTAACGCAAAACTGGTTAACAACAGGCCATTTTCATTTGCTTTTGCAAGTAAACTCTCTTTTCCAGTTGTTGGTCTATACATTTCTTCTTGTCCCACTTTGGCATTAATGTCTTCCAGAAGAATCTTAAGATTTATGTTGCTATTGCTCTCCACTGTTCTTTCCAATTCTTCACATAATTCACTCTTCTCCTCTTCGTCATTTACGTTTGTTGATGCATATGGAATTACAAGGGTGAGATCGCCACACCTATGAATATTAGTTGGACATGACATCCTACTGCTGACTGCATTGAAGTGCCTCAGTAAACGTATCCTCAGCTAACTCACCACAAATCCCATTCCATGTTCATGCTTTCCATTTTTTTCATGACCACCATAAAATATTCCTTATTTATTCTAACCTAATATCCCTTCCCGAAGCCATCTTGTTTCTTGCAATGCAGTAACGTCCATTTTATACTCTTATAGTTAACAGCTCTTAGTCTATACAAACTTTAAATAATCCACTTGCCAGCTCGTAAACGAGTGTACCTACCCATTTTTGACTTATGGTGTTCCATCTTATTCCAAAGCACATTTGTGAGCTTTTTGTGGTGATAAAATTTCCCCTGGCTGCGTTACGGGCGATGTGCAGGGTTAGCTGAGTAGTGGGGCTGCCACTGTTCTGCCCTGAGCTGGCAGGATTCCTTTTCAGGGTTTACTCCCTTAGGAGAGCTGGCTTCACTCCGCCTCTAGATCCTTCCCTGCCTTCTTCGTTGGAGATAGAAAAGAAATATGAAAGACATCCTCGAGCCCCGAAATCTAATACCGCTGGGGTCGAAAAAGTAAGAGTTGGTCAAGGGAGGCCGATAGGAAAGAAAACAGAAGAAGCCTGACACAAGTAAGTGGAAATAATGTCAGACTTAGCTAAGGACCCATGGGGTTGCCACTCACAAACCCCTAAGGTTGGAACCTCCATGGGGGACTACTCTTTGTCTGGAATCTCACCAACTGACGTGTCTGGCATGGGTGATCCTACCAGGATCATAGCTCCCGCCAGCATAGCTTAGTGGATCAGTCAGACACGCAATCCTCCCCACCAACGTGAAGGTGGTAGTATTTGAGGTGGTCATTGCTTATGCACTGCCTCAAAAATGGAACATTTCGGTGTAGCCAACCTGTGTTACAGAACATTATGATAAATAAATCTCTTCACACCAGCTACTTCAAAGACGACGTGTGTTCTTTGCCAAAACAGTTTATGGGTTTTGAGACACAAATGAGGGTTAATGCGCACTGAGGATACGTCTGTATGTGTCAGCTGCATGTTTTTTCGCTGTTTGGTTGTGCCTGGTGTGGTGTATCCTATTTACTTACTTGCTGATATTTCGCAAGATGTGATCTGCTCTTAGAGCATACTGAATAGAAAATTAATATTAAAATTAATCAACAAATAACGCAAGGGATTGTCTAAATGATTTACTGCGTTGTAGTCACCAGAAAGTATTCATATTCTTAACATACATGTACTTTTAGTGAAATCAAGCTTAATCCTTCCTTGTCCAAGCAGGAATCACCACCTGTCATCAGAGGTACGGTTCTGGGTAGGTGCTTCAATCCGGTACACAGATTTAATCAGCAATGAAGAGCAAGGGCAAGAAGCTCACTATTGCACTGTGTACTTTTGGAAGGCACTACGTACTCTCAGCAGAAGGAATAACAAAAATTGGGGTTTAATAACCTATCGACGACTAGGCCAGTACTGTCTTTTTTAAAGAATAGCACTGATATTCATCTTAATTATCTGAAGGAAACAACAGGTGTGAAATATCGATGGCACATTTTTCCACCGCGAACACCTACTGCTGATCTGACCCTGGAGAACTGTTAAGAATGGTAGTCGGATGTGAGGGGATTCAGAATGGGGAATGGTGAAGGGGAGCGGGAGACGTAGACAGCGGAAGGGAGCAACAGGGGTACACTGAAATACCGTTGACAACACAGAAGCTACGTGAGTGTAATATCAGATTACGTCGAAAAATTGTATCTGTCACGTCACGTACACTCATGTCCATACGATCGTTACGGAGAAATCAGCATTATCTTATGCACTTCAGAGCATGTAAATTTACATGTTCGTGACAAATTTGGCAATAACCTTTAAACGAAAACACATCTGACATGTTGACTCACTTCTCATCCTTGGCAGCCATTTGAGTCACGAATTGGACAAGGAACAAAGGAATATGTTTGTTTTTCTTATATATGTATTATATTTTTCTTCGTGGTTCTCTGGATACTTACCAATTTACACTCACTCACAGAGATAACAGTTGCAAGGTTTTGTTTGCTTTGACGTGGTATTTCAGGTTCCACAGCTGAAATAGTTGAATAAATCCTTTTACAACCATTGTTACGATTTATGTGTTCGTTAATTCACATAATCGGTTTCGAGAGGTTTATTATAAAATGTTATGTGGTTTCTGGTGAAATTTTCCTTGTGACATTTGATTGTGAAATTGAATGTGTCAAATTCTGTTTTGAGAGTAAAGATACCAGAAAAATAATAACTGTGCCTGAGGAAATAGTATACTCAGTGAATCCTTGGACTGGGAACTTTTATCTGAAGTGTAGGCATTTTACAGTGATGGGTGTTTTGGATATGGAAGACTACAATGAAGAGATGCAGATAAGACTAGCATTTTCTGCTATAAGCCAATATTAAAATCATAATAGGACAGCAAGTTATACTGAATGTTAATGAATATGAAACTTCACATGGAAGATGCATAACAGAAGTCAGTTTACGCATTGTCGTTATTTCTGGGCTGTATAATATCACCAGCGAAAAAATGCTCATGGCGAAGCGCGAAACGACGAATATGCTCCTCTTGATGAAAAGGCAATGTCTTAAAAGTAGGGAACCAGCTGCCTCACTCTACCTTGCCCTTGCTCAGCACCTTCCAAAATTTTTCCTAAAGTTTTGGCATCTGAATATGTACATGCTCTTTTTAACGTGCAACTCACCTCAGACTCCGACAAGCTCCGTAACTGGATCACATCCATTGTAAATCTCTCACGCCCAGCCACCCCGAAGTGCCCGTTCTTACTCACTCATTCAGCCCAACTCTTTGCCATTATGTCCTTGTGTCTCTCTGGCACTGCCTCATATCTCACAGCCACTGTTTCCTTCGTTCTTTCCCACTTATACTGTCTCCTCTCACTCTCGTTGTCTCCCCTTTACTCTTACTTCATCTATCTCATTCGTTCCTTTCCACTGCTGCTGCCTCCTCTGTCACTATCTTTCTCCTCCTAACTGTCATTGTCATAGACTATGTCTCTCATTATCAATGGTTCTCAGCCACATCCACTTTCTCCTTCTCTTTATTCGTCTCCCATTGCCACTGTCACCTTCACTGTTTTCCTATTACTGCTCTGTCACTGTCTGCTTTGTTCAACTGCCACTGTGTCCCTACCTTTCTCCAACACTGCCATTGTCTCCTTCGCTCTTCCTATACTGTAACCAATGTCTATCATCTTTTGGAAATCGCTACTTTTCGGTCTCTTTCCTTCTACCACTGGCTTCCTTGCTCTCGACATGAAAAATCACGAATATGTTCACAAGTCAAAATTTTAGCGAAATTTTGTATATATGCTGAGGACGGTACAATCAGGCAGCTGGAACTCCATTTTTCTGAGACTTTTAAAGGACAGCAGTGTGTTCGCCTCTTTCGTGGTCCGATAGGAACGTTTTTCCGCTGTTTCCCTTCTTTTCCCTGCTACGTCAAGGTTTCTCAGTCATTTTAAACAATCACGAATCAGTAAAATTGATAGTTTCCTTATGTGAAATTAAAGAAAAGAAAAGCTGTTTAATTTTACACCTCAGGTCGGATTTGGTGTGAACAAAAATTGTGCATTTGCTTCAGTACTACAACAACGTTGGGTTCCCAGAACCATTTTCATGGTAAGTGAGACACATTGCAGCACATTTCTCTGTGCTACGTCACTTTGTAAATTATGTTCTCACCTTACGCGCATATTTTATATGTAAAACTAGGGCAATTTTGAACCTCCGTTTTTCGGGAAAAGATATAGATATCATGAAAATTTTCAAGGTTATTCGAGGTTGGAATTTTAGGAATATATCATAAAAACTATAGCCATTTGCTGTATATAGCCGTCTTGAAATCCGCGGCTCGCTTTTGGTACCCGAAAACCATGTTTCCTGAGTTTTCGTATGAACCGCCCCACGAGATGCACCGTAGAGCACATCTAACGCAAGAAGACCCAAACGATTTGCTCCATCTGATTAAGCTATAGTGAGACGATACTTCTGCTGGTATTCAAATGGCCCATAGCCCATGAGCTGTCCAAAACACTTGACCCAATATTTCTATCGCTAACAGAACCCGAGATATGAGACACGGAAAAAGCCTGTTTTCATACGCGGTGTTTTGGAACATACTGACTAGCGTACGCTGTCGCATGTTGGCCGATTATGAAGACGAAAGCTTTCCCATGTAAGAGATATGATTACGAGAAGTTGATTCAAATGGAACAAAATAACAGAGGGAAATCTAGGAGAGGGCTAATTGATGCTGTACCATTACCTGCTGCAAGATACCACTTTGAAAACTTGGAAATACAAATTTATCCTCAGAGGGAGGTTCGACTAGTATCCTCGTTTGAAGACAGATGGCACTAAAAACGCAGCTTGGCGTTACCATCATAGCCGTCAACTGTTAGACGACGCTAAAACTGAAATGACTCCGATCCATTGCTTAGTTTGCACTTGCCAGTAATTTCGGTAATTTGTGCTACGTGGTTTTCACTGAGATGGAAGAAAATGCATTATCATTCAGTAATTCGCTTTTTGAAGTTTGTTTAAAGTACAATTGTCAAAGAAAAAAAGAAAATTTGGGTACATTTTACGTAATCAATGGTGACAGTTATTGTTGTTGGTGTTGTGGTCATGAGACTGGTTTGATGCAGCTCTCCATGCAACTCTATACTGTGCAAGCTTCTTCATCTCCCAGTACCTACTGCAGCCTACATCCTTCTTAATCTGCTTAGTTTATTCATCTCGTGGTCTCCCTCTACGATTTTTACCCTCCACGCTGCCCTCCAGTACTAAATTGGTGATACCTTGGTGCCTCAGAACATGTCCTACCAACCGATCCCTTCTTCTGGTCAAGTTGTACCACAAACTCCTCCCCGTCTATTGAATACGTGCTCATTATGTGATCTACCCATCTAATCTTCAGCATTCTTCTGTATTTTACCCAAGAGGACCCCATCATCATACAGTAAAGCTTCATGCCCTCGGGAAAAATTACGGCTGTAGTTTCCCCTTCCTTTCAGCCGTTCGCAGTACCAGCACAGCAAGGCCGTTTTGGTTAGTGTTACAAGGCCAGGTCAGTCAATCATCCAGACTGTTGCCCCTGCAACTACTGAAAAGGCTGCTGCCCCTCTTCAGGAACCACACGTTTGTCTGGCCTCTCAACAGATACCCCTCCATTGTGGTTGCACGTACGGTACGGCTATCTGTATCGTTGAGGCACGTAAGCCTCCCCACCAACGGCAAGGTCCATGGTTCACGGGCCGTTACAGTTATATATTGGATGAAAGTGATCGAAAATCTGTCTTCCATGACGATTACTCCATTTGTTCGCAAATGTTGTTACCAAAGAAGTAACTGAAAAGTTGATAGGATTTTCTCTGTCGTAGAACGAACGTTTGAGAGGTAGGAGTCTGTTAACTATGTTGATGGAAACGACAAATAATATTTCACATGACAACTTTATGATAAAACTGTTGGCAGGTCTATGGCTGCCGTGGTTTCTGACAAGAAGTGGGTGTGATTTTCGACTTAAAAGTAATTGGGAGCAATGAAACGAGATCAGAAGAACTTTCTGTGTCGAGTTGTCACCATCGATGAGATCATAATAAAAGCCAAGGAAATCAGACCGTAATAAAAGTAATCGATTGTCTCCACTGAATCTCCACCAAAGATAAGTGCCAGAAATTTGTGGGAACGATTTTTTGTGATGCGAAGTGTGTCAGACTTCTTACAAAAGGAAAAACAATCGCTGTAAACTACAACAGTTAGATATTTCTCAGCTCCCGCATGAATCAGAACGAAACGTGGCGCTTTTGACGAAGGCACTGCACTGCACCAACATATTCATATCGAACTATCACCGCAAAACTGCGTGAAATGAATTGTAGGCTGCTACATACCGCTTTGTTCACCAAATATAACTCCCTAAGATGCCTTCTTGTTCCCAAAATGAAATGGTTTCAGATAACGAATTCCGCTCAAATGAGGAAGTCATCGTCCTGTCTATGGAGTGTTTTGAAGAACTTGACAATTACTGTTTTGTGGGGGAAGTGTGTATCCCACAAATGCGACGATGCTTTTGTTAGTGAACGTAATTTACAACTTATCACCTGCTCCAAAGAACTTTATTTATTTGAGCCACTGAAAATTTTAAACATTAATACATCAAATTGTGGAACAAATGTGAGGCACGAATGAGGTCGACTCTGGGATAGAGAACTGACCAAAATTTTTCAGAGCATATCATACGTTGGTCCGATGCTCATTGCACGAAGATGTGTTACTCAGGTAGGTAGTGCCATTATGGTCACTGTTTTGCCACATACAAGTCTGTCCTATTAGTTTTTGTCTTTTTAAAACACGTATAACACTCCTCGAAGTGTTTTTTACCTCTCTCTTGACTATTTTGACTGTTTTCCAAAACCGTCGCAGAGTCCTAACATTTTTTACTGCATCCAGGTATTGTCGTTATCAGTTTCTCATGGCTCTGAACATGCAAAAACACATACAATCATAACGACTTTAAGAACAGTGTAGTGGCTATATTTCTATGTATACTGTTACCTAGCCTGTGTCTACATCTGATTGTAAATCATGTAGCCTTTTAATGGGGAATTTGGCCTTTCTTTAAGAATTTTATCTCATGAGATTAGATGGAGTTCGGCCATGGGAAAATCCCTTGCGGGAGCGAGAGAAGTGTGTCATCTCTTTTTTTTTCTTTTTTTTTTCGTTATGCTGGCTCCTGATGTTGGTGACGTGGATCCGCGTTACCGTACTGCCGCATATTTTGCTACTATGCTGCTATGCTCCTCAAGGTCTTGTGCACTATGCTGTTGAAGAGCTGCGTCATTTTGACGTTAGGGTGGCTTGTCTACAGCGTATTCAGTTCTAGCTATAATTTCAGAGGACAACTTACTGGAGCTGCAGCTACATAAATTTTACACTTTCCATTGGTAGAGCAAGTGCACCTCTAATCCTGCATTGACGGTGAGATGCTTTACTCGCCCATCACCTGTACCGCTGCCTCCAGGCGGAGTGTGAAACTCCGAATTTTTAGACGACAAATAGGGCACCTCTTATTCAGTGCAACAACATACAGGTGATTACCGTGTGTAGGCGGCTGCTACCAGCCGATATCCAACGAATGACTCCTGTTTGCTGGACGAAATTGCCGTTATATCTGAGAGTGAGGTTGACCTGGCATCCGACACAGACACGTATGACCAGCTGAAGCCGAAGGCCACAAGATGGTCAGGGATACGTGTCCCCTCCTGAACCGGTCGTCCACGAACTGCAGTGTCCAACACTGCAGTGGGTGGCAGTGGTATGAGGTAATGCCACCTCTAGCCACTATCAGAGACTCTTTCACGTCAAAAACTGCAGTCTGAAGCGGGACCTGGGATTGCTAGCGAACTTTTGAGCGACTGTTTTACGCGATCTGAACTATTCCTGTAGGAAAGCTTTCACAGACTGGCCTCAACCAGAATGGCCTGACGATGTGCGCACCTGACATGAAATTTGGACGCAGGAGAACAACACATTAATTCATTTAAGCTTAGCAGGAAAAGAGGAGAAAATGAGAAAAACATTATGTGACGAAACACAAATAAAACTTAAAGTGTTTGAAATTATTTAAAATTATAATAATCAAGGTTGTCTAAAAGTAAAAAATAGCCAAAGCAAGAGAGCGAAGACAGTCGTGAAGCCAGTATTATTTATATTTTTCAATTTTAATGTAGGCAAGGCGGAAGGCCTATAAAGAATTCAATCTTTTAAACACAGCATCCAGACTGCCTTCGTGTCTCCAGGAAACAGTCACCGCATCTCATGACGTCAGCTCCGTGGTCAAACCATGACGCATGTTTACCACAAGCATCTCGTAGTACACCAGAGAGCCTTTCATTCATTCCTCATTGAGATTTCCACTGTAAAGTGTTGCCTCTCTTACAGGCTGCAAGAGCGGACTACAGCTTCATCCTCGATACGTATAAGCCGAATGAACCACTCCATCGAACACAGCTGACAATTGTGCGATATATAACCAGAACTGTGGATACATATTCAGAAAGAAAGTTACTGGTACCATATCGTGCTGTGGGTTCTTGTTTCTTGAGGGCTGGCAACATTGTGTGCTAAAGGGAGGTTCCCTGACCAGAGAAGCACGGTAGTAAGTAAACCAACGTTGTAGTGTCGTATTGCGTGAAATATTTTAAAAAATCACACCACGAATTGCGAGCCATGTGCTGTGATTCGCTTCCTAATATCGAAAAGAATAACACTTATCGAAATTTCTTCACGAATGATAATTATTTCCTTTCCGTAAATAATTTTATGAACAGGAGAAGTGTTTTTATTTGGTGAAGGGAAATTAGTGGACGCAGAACAAATTTTCATGACAAATAGAGGAGTGGAAGACCTTCCATTTTGACTGATGAGTTGGTGCAACAAATCGAGGAATCTGTTCGTGAAGACCGCCAGTTGGCAATGGATGACATTTCTGCGATGTTTCCATAACTCTCCAGAATTCTCTTGTGTGAGATATTCATAGATACCTCGGGATACCAGAAATGGTGCACAAGGTGTGTCCGAAAAGAACTGACAGAGTAGCACAAGCAAAAGGGGGTCGGTAGTATCAGAGATTTTCTTCAGCCACTTGAATGCCACAATGATATTGTGGGACCTTAAAGAAAACAGAAGGAGCATTTAAAACAAAAGGAAGTGAATGCTGGCGAAAAGAGTGTACTTGCTGCATGACAACGCCCGATCCAACACTGCTTCAGCCACTATGGCGCTACTGAACCCAGTTGGTAGAAATGGTTTGAGCACATATCAGTGGAATTAAATTCCAAACCGATGAGCAGGTGCACATGAAAGTTCTGAAGTGGAGGAAGGAAATGGCGGACGGGTTCTTCGAGGAGAGCATAAAGAAGCTTGTGCCACTGCTCACCACGTGTATTCCCAAATACCATGCCTTGAAACATGTAGATTTACTCTTCATTATGTTCCTGTATCGGTTCCATTTTCATAGGCACTACCGTAATTTCACCCCAGAAATCTAGGGTCAGTGACCTTTAGTCAAACAGTGCAATGTGTGGGGCACTGGAGTCAAGTCACTTAAAACATATCTGGTATGAGTGCTTTGTAGACCTGCTCTTTTTGCTGAACTACGGCGGAAAATGTAGACAACCTTTTAACATTTTTTAACGTTTATAGTCGTCGAATTATCACACTGACTTCTTTTAAAGGAAATTATATACCTTTCTCCTGTAGCATTAGCAAGGGACTGCGAAGAGGACTTTAGCGACATAACATGTACGAAACTTGATGAAACAGTAAGGAGACAGCAGCACCGCAAACCATCCGCCTTCAGGAATAGAGGTCCCTTGGACATCACCCTATTGTATCAAATTGTAGCCAACTATTTAACTCAGGATCACTTCGTGTATTTGCCTGTCCACCGAAACTCACCAGTCTGTGATCCGATCTTGAAGGTACTCAGACTTTTACAATGCGTCCAACAGTTGAAAAAGTGGGTATGGTTTTTGTTTTCAGTGAGTGTCGCCAAACGTTCAGAGGAGCTGTGCAGCTGTAATCGAGAAGATGGCCCGCTCGTGCCAAGCCCTCACAACCTGACTTTGCAAACTCTATCAAAAAATTAAAGAAAATGAGTGTGTGGAAATTAAAATACTCCCACGAAAAGAAACATCAGCTGATGAAAGAAATGCAACTAAATGTTTAGTGGAGGTATCACAACATCTACAGCTCGTTTCGAAGCTACGTGAATGTGTGAGAGGGGTAAGTCACTGGGGTGTCCTGCAAACATCATAATTCAATGCATTTCGTTCTTTCCATATTTTGCTTCATTTATAAATTCCTAGAGAAGACTTTCAGAATCGGTTACAGTCTATGTCTGCAGAGACTGGAGGTGAGTGGATATTTGCGCGCTAGATTTTGTTTAGAGTTGAAGCATCTTTTACAAACCATGGACACCAATTTTCGCGGCTGTGCACTACTGGCAACTTACAAATCCATGCTGGCATAGAGAATGGATAGAAAACAACCTTAATTTGTCTATGTGCAGGACGGGCTTTCCAAGAACCCCATCAGTGATTCCTGTTTTAAGGATGGAACTCTAAATATTCACTACTATATACAGATACAGAGAGATCTGCTGCTGTAATTATTGGAAGGCATTCTGCTGGACATAATTCAGCCTACATGGTATCAACACGACTGATGTTCTGATCATTCAGCGCAGATAATGACAGACATTCTTAGCAAAACGTTTGGAGATCGTTCGATCAGTCATTTGAGAAACACAAAATGACCAGCAGTTTCACCAGATCAATAGCTCTGTATTTTTATGTGCGGAGAAAATTAAAACGAGAGTTTTTGAAACACCCTTGATTAAAATTTTTATTGTTAGAGATTGAATAATGTAGGGGCCTAACCTTTTATTTTAATGACTGTTACCTAATGGATAAGAGTTGATCAGTTTCAACTGCTACGGGAGCTGTTTCAGTCGGATTTAGGCTGGTCAGTAATATTGTATTCAAGGAATGCAGGTTTGCCATAACCAAGTTCATGTAAGTTTGCAGTAAGTAAGGTAACATTTTATCATCAAACACAATACGAGATAGTATCTTTATCATACATATCTGTTCATGTCTAATCTCAGTATAACAAATACATCGAAATACTGACAAACGCTGTTACAATAATCTGCAAAGATGATGCAGTCTAGTGGGCGATGTGATGGATCGCAATGCATAATATCAGCAATCCATCTTTATAATCACTTTCTCTCTCGTAATAATTTGAACTTTATCATTAGTCGGTGCAGTTCTTAGGTTTTACTGAGGCGGTGGTGATGGTAGAGAGAGAGAGAGAGAGAGAGAGAGAGAGAGTTAGCAGAGGCGCACACTCGCTCGCGATACTCAGCAATACGATATGCCTGATCGTGCTACGCCTTTGCAGTAACCGATCTACTCTTCAACTGATTCTGACAACAATATCACTCTCTGGGTGCTGTGACCTCGACTTGTATGAGCGAAGTATGACTATGTCTGAGTAAGGGGCTGCGCATCCTTTACCTCTAGAAGCAAACACACATATCTCCTGAAGACACTAAATTCTGTATAACAGAGTTTTGTGCTGTGCTACACCAAAATAAATCCAGTGTGTAGCATTGTCTGAGCAGAACCGCTTTATATTATGTACTAATGCTCATCCTCAAGGTTTTGAGAACTTTATATGACAAATATGCCACCATGACATATCGAAAGCTGTGTTTTACTGACATTCTATCGAAAGACACCGATGAACCGATGACAGGGCAGAACGATACGATTAGATTACGTCGTGCCGTTATGTAGACAGGGGTGACACCACCAGCAGTCGACCAATGGTGTAAAAGCCCAGAAGGTGACCCCTACGTCGGGTTGAAACCGGTTGGCGGTATTATAACAATAATAAATGCGATTAAGACTGTTCTTGAATTATTGATTTATTATACTAATCGCTGCTTCTCTCCACAACCATATTGTCCAAAAATCCATCAAAATTCTGTCACACAACGTTACTAACTGCAATATTTTCACATATTTGTGTGTATTGCGCGAAATATCTGTAACTATTGCAGTAGAAGTTAAGATAGGATATTGTAAAGCATCGATAACTACAACAGAATTTACTGGAGATAATATGTTTATAAAACGACAAAAAGAGTTTAAAAATATGAAACCAGATATCAGCTGGAGGGTACTAGCAAGTATTAGGATGACAAAATCTGGACTGCTTGAGTGGCGTGGTCATCACATCTGTAGTTAACGGCGTGAGCCCAAAGAGATTGCATGTGAAGTGGAATGGTTTGCACACCAGAAGTAAGTTCTTAGTGAGCTGCGGCGCTTGAAACTCGTGCCCATTTGTTGCCGTCATCTGAAAAATGACCAAACTCAGTTATCTAAGTAGTTATAATTGGTTTCAGGTACATAGGAAGAATCAGCGTTTTCAGTATTTTTAGTTTGGTATTTCTTCCAGTATACCGTTAGCATTGCTACTACAGTTATGCTTCATAATATTCATAAATAAACTCTGTCTTTTGCAACTAAATGTTTCATTTGTGTCTACCATATTTGTTTCTCTAGACGTCAACAATTGTCTACAATATAAACAAAATTATTTAATTATAAGTATTTTGATAGGAGATCTGTAGTGACTTTTGGCAGCCACTTTAAATCATCTACCTGTTTACACTGATAAAACGGAACATTATGACCAGTGCCCAACGCGACGGTGGATGCTGCGTGGCGTGCATGTGGCGCGCGAACAAATGTATGTGTGGGGAGCAGACATGGACGGAGCAACTCGCTAGCCAAGAATGGGCTACCTAATGGGAAATCCATTGAGATAAACCACTTTGACAAAGGACAGTATATTATTATGCAGAACCTGTGGACGAGTATCTCGAAAACGGCGAAATTAGTCGAATGTTCAATTGTTACTGTCGTGAGCATTCCCGGAAAGAGGTAGAAAGATAGTGAAACCAACACCAGGTGCTATTTAGTTCGTTCTCCACGACTCTTCACAGAACGTGGGGTTCGGAGGCTTGTCTACCCTGTAAAGTATGATAGATGGTGATCCGTTGGATCTCTGCCAAAAGAGAACAATGCTGATGCATGTGCAATTGTCTCGGAGCACAGCGATCATCTTACATTGGGGAACATGAAGCTCCAAAACAGAACACCCCTACGTACCGGCTTGTTGACCCAACGACAGCAGTAGCAGGCAGCACTACAATTTTGATAGCAAATTGATGTTCAAATTAGTTCATCAATTATTTACACCGCGGACCACGGCCAACACCATTCCCAGACGACGCCCTGTGTTTTCGTCAGCCTCTATGTGGGGCCCCCGCCCCCTCCGCTCCACGCCTACCATATTGGCGGGAATGTCGCATTATGGCGACTGTTTCGAATTTTGGCGGAAAATTTCTTTGTCCCAGGGCTGTGAGGACGCCCACACCACCCCCATCCGGGAACTGGCTACCCCTTCCCAGAATCCAACGCTTGTCACTGTTGATGGAAAGCCCAAGCGCACCCTCTAACACAATTCTACCATCAGAGGCCGGCCGCGGTGGTCTCGCGGTTCTAGGCGCTCAGTCCGGAACCGCGCGACTGCTGCGGTCGCAGGTTCGAATCCTGCCTCGGGCATTTATGTGTGTGATGTCCTTAGGTTAGTTAGGTTTAAGTAGTTCTAAGTTCTAGGGGACTTATGACCACAGATATTAAGTCCCATAGTGCTCAGAGCCATTTGAACCATTTTGAACCATCAGAGGGTCGCGAAATTGGCGGGAAATTAAAAATGGTGGTGACCTCTTAGCGCCCTGTGGATGGTAAGCTCAAGTGCTCCCTCCAACACATGGAAACTTTCCAGACCCAGGAGAGGCAGGTTAGATTAGTTTAAGTTATTTATTTTGGTTGAGAAAATGAAATAAAAATCAGTCCTAATTACGTAACCATAAAGAATGGGCCTATTTACATTACTATATGCTTACTGCTACACAAGGACTGCCTAAAATCGCAATACAGTTAAGAAAATGGAGATACCTTACAACCAGTATGGGAAAAATTTCACAATACCACTCCAAACTAGCGACAGACACACTCTAACTCTACCCTTCACATACAAACTGACGGGAAAAAGACAGATGAGTAAGATACTGTACTCTTTTTGGGGGGAAATGTATGCAACTTACGAGATGCTAGTGTTTGACAGAGAGGAGTTTAATAACTGTATTACCTGTAAGCATACAGCTCAGGACAGTATCTATTGTTCTTTGACGTCAGATTTCACTACAGAAGTATGCTCGACAATCACCCTGCAGCCTAGCTAATCGAAGTCAACACACACTACCACAATGATGGAAAAAATGCATCACTGTTCCAATTACACTTCGATATTGTCGTGAGAAAACCTGCACTCGTAATGAATGGGTGATAATGCAACGCATGTACTGGGGAAAACCGTCGCCCCATAAAGCTGCAGAGGGGGCAGTAGTTGAATGTATGTTCTCCTTGATGGGTGCTCATAAACAAATCAACCACGAGGCAGTCTTACCTCCGTCTCTCTCTCCTCATCTTAGGTGGGGATAGAGGCCCTTCTTGCTGCTGGTGGCTTACAAAGAGTTTCTTATTGTGGTATTGACATACAGTGGTGAGTAGTAGGGCAGAGAGAGCGTCAGCCCACTCTGCTTTGTTGACAGATTTATTCAAGGTACCGAATCCAAGATGGATGTCATGGCGGGATGTTCAAAAAAAAAGTGAAAAAGTTTTATCTATCATACTTTGGATCTAAACCTGGTGATCAAGATAAATCTTGGGCGCCATATAAGGCATGTTATGTGTGTGTTGAAGATCTGAGAAAATGGTCGAAAAAGGAGAAGAAAGCCATTAGATTTGCTGTTCCTATGATATGGAGGGAGCCAAGAAATCGTTCCGATGGTTGCTACTTTTGCATTGTTGATATTACTGGTCATAATTTGAAAAACAATTGGTAATAAGCTACTCTAACCTTCTATCCGCCATCCAACCAGTAGGGCATGGTGTAGATTTGCCCGTTACTGAACCACCAGATCATTTAAATTCTATTCCAAGAGAATTATCTTCTGATGTACAATGTGATTTAGATGAACCACATGATGATGAATTCCATTGTAATACAGAATAGACATTTACTCATACCAAGCTTTGCGATTTGGTTAGACATCTGGGCTTAACGAAAGAAAAAGCTGAATTCCTTGGCTCTAGATTAAAAGAAAAGAATTTATTGACAGTTGGAACCAGCATATACATGTATAGAGAGAGCAGCAATTTTTTCAAGTTTTTCCACAAAGAAGATGATTTCGTGTACTGCTCAGACATTCCCACTTTAATGAATGAGTTTGGTATTGACCACAAAAACGAAGACTGGAGGCTGTTTATTGATTCATCCAAAACTAATTTAAAGGCCGTCTTATTACACAACCATAACATGTTTGCATCTATACCTGTTGGACATTCTGTACATATGAAAGAAAGCTACGAAAACCTAGAAACAGTGCTAAATAAAATAGGCTATTCTGCTCATAGTTGAATGATATGTGGCCATCTAATAGTATCATGCATGTTCCTTGGTCAAGGTGGTTTTACCAGATTTCCATATTTCTTGTGTGAATGGGACAATAGGGTTAGGGATCAACAAGGGTGCTGAAATACTAGCCTGTGAGGGAATTTTTAAATCATGGTGAGAAGAATATTCCACTCCAAAACATTGTAGATCAAAAAACCTACCCCTACCACCTCTACATATAACTTTAGGCCTGATGAAACAGTTTGTAAAATCTGGTAATGGACCATGTTTTAAGTATCTCTGCCAAAAGTTTCCACACCTTTCAGAAGCTAAACTAAAAAAAGGCGTCTTTATCAGACCTGACATTAGAAAATTGATGTTTAATGTTAACTTTGAATCCACAATGGCCTTAAAGAGAAAGAAGCATGGGTGTCATTCAAGCAAGTTGTTAAAATGTTCTTAGCATATGAAAAAGACCCAGATATGTTTCAATTACAGCTACAATGTTAAAGAAGTTTAAAACTTCAGGATGTTTTATGAGCCTGCAAGTT
Source organism: Schistocerca piceifrons (assembly GCF_021461385.2). Taxonomy (NCBI): domain Eukaryota; kingdom Metazoa; phylum Arthropoda; class Insecta; order Orthoptera; family Acrididae; genus Schistocerca; species Schistocerca piceifrons. The sequence goes on along the minus strand of NC_060138.1, from coordinate 33,794,572 downwards.
CACTTATTGAAAAGTCACATTCATTACTTCCCATACAGTATGGGAGATGTCAGTGAGGAGGAAGGAGAGCGTTTTCACCAGGACATTAAAGTGTTGGGAAAATGATACCAAGGCCGCTGGAACATCAACATGATGGGGAACTACCGTTGGTCACTTCACCGACAACTCGAGCAAGTGACTCATCGTTGAAAAAGATTCAAAGAAAAAAAGAGAAAGACAATACAAACCAATTCCAGCTGACCTTTATTAACATATGTCATTGTTTTAATTAGCTTAATGTAAATACAAGTGATGTTTATGTTGTAACAAGGCATTTCATTGATTTCCCCATTTACTGTATAGCACAGGATTTTTATACTATACACTAAAAAGCATTTTGCTCGAAAACTATGGGTGATACAAAAAACTAAGGTTTGATTTGGATTCAGCTCACAAACATCTATAAACATCAGCTATCAAAGTAAAAAAGTTTTTCAAAAAAAGAATTTCGTTGGCCTTTGTAATTACAGCACTCCTGATCTGAATAATTACCTCTACCATGTCGTCTCACAACTTTTATGTGATTTCTGTTTCCCTCATTTATTTCAGTACATTAACAATTCGAAAGAATCTATGATCATGTGGTTCTGTCCTACTATCCTAATCCTGAAATTTATCTGGATGCCTCGGATGTTTTGTGTGTGCTTCCCAACAAATCTTTTAGAAATGTCTTGCTACTTTATGTATTTCTATAGAGGTTCAGGTTATGACTTCCTTTTTTTAAGTACTAATTTACAACATAGTTCATGCACTACTATTTCAAAGCATCTTTTCTGTGAAGATTTGACATTTGTGCGACTACAAACTCAAGTCACATATGGTCATGTATCTGTTTAGATCAAAATTGACTGTAAGAATTTGTTTTTAAATTCAGGAAACGTCATATCTGGTACTTAGTCATTTCTAATCCAATAATCATTTTCTTGGCGAAACTGCTATTCATTGCTGTAAATCCATATTCTTGGCAAAACTAGTAATATGTGCATAATTTCAGAATTGAATGATTGCTGTTCGAGATTCTACTCTGATTTGTTTTTCCATTTTTTATCTCTCATCGTTGGTCAGAGATTAGAGCAGCAGAACTCGGAAACTACAGTACCACGTGCAGGCTACTTTTAACACCACGAAAGAGACGGCTACATTAGGAGAGGTGCTGTGACCAGGAAGCATGAATGGCGTCGAATTGTGTCCAGCGATGAACTGCAGCTCTGCACTGCCATGAATTACCACCGCCGGAGTCTATGGCAACAACCTGGTGATAGTACCGTTCTTGCAATGTGTTGGAGAGGCACAGTTATATTTGTCCTGGTACCATGGTATAGATATGACTCTAAATCATGTTTGGTTGTGTTCGAGATAATTTTTGTGGCACAGCGGTACATCACAGACATCTGGCACTTGTATGTATTACTTCTCGTGCTATTCTGCAAATTTAAATGGTTTCAAATGTATCAGATCATTGAGATACAGAAATAAAAACATTTGGATTGTTTCATTCAATATAATTCATTATTAAAAACACACTGGGGTGCAGGATTCAGAGAAAAGTTGTCAGTGACGAGTTATGAGTGATCGTAAGTTCCTCTATTACCAGGCTGAAATCTGCTTCCTTTGCCGAAACACAGCAGAGTTTACAAATATTCATCTCACTAAGATCGTCTGAAATTGTGACAGAATTATTAAATAGCAAATAATGGAAAGACAGCTTAATGGTTTATGAAAATGCTTATTATCGTTTTAAAAAGAAACTATAATTTCTTCCCATGTATTCGTCCAAACACACAGCAATTTTTGTTTCTCCAGCTATCAATGGCGTTTAAAATATTACATTATAACACTGAATAGGTCTGTAGTCGCTTGAATACCACACTAGATAAGGAAGTTTCAGGTACTAATCATACAGCAAAATACTCTACTCTTTGCAGATTAGCATTTGCCAAATCTTGTTTCGGTTTTCTGAAAGCTTGAGCTAGAGAAATTTTGTTAATATTTCATTCTAGCTGTTTCCCTGGCCACATGCGTTTGGGACGAACCGCTCTACGTGTAATCTATTTTCTTGATGCTGGTGATAAACAGCGACATTCCTCCAAGTTTGAAGAGTAATACAATATGTTAGTTGCATTTCACACATAGAAATATATGGACTAATATACACCGAACGCAAATTCATAGTGACTTATAGTTTTATATACAAACTTTCTTAAATTCTTGCATTACCTTACTTAATCCTGAAATGTCACAACTATGGCCATTAACAAAATGATTTGCAGTTCATGATGAAGTTAGTGAATGAAGTTGTCAGATGTGTGTGAAACTTTTTTTTTTGTGTTTTGCAGAATAGATTCTTTAGAATCGTTTGAGTGATTCCAGATCAATCAGCTTGTGGGCCTTGCCGTTCACAGAGTCAAGTCAGCCAGCTAGATTTCATGCTGAATTATATACTTTGATGTTCAGCATGTTATCCAACAAACTTACAGTGAAGCTTACTCCATATGAGATGAGCTTAAGGAGATGGCTGACGGATGGTATACCGGTCAATGGATGTTCCGACGGCAATGATATAAACCTACGGCACTGCCCAGCTGAGGTGTGAAAGTGGACATGCAGTGGAAACAGTGTATGTGAGATTGTTGGTGAAACTTACTTCTGTTCATTATACCTTGACTGGCCTTGTTAGATCTATGTATTCTTATCGATGTGGATCCACCACATGCAATGTATGTTGAGCGTCAGGTTGTCATTAACGAAGTGTGTCAGAGTTTATTGTAAGTGCTTTCAGACAGTGGGCTTAATTTCTTTATGTTCTTGTATTATGATTGTTTGGGCTATGCTGTACTATTACTGTGGCAATTGTGGCCATGGTGAGGGCCTGCTATGAGTGGGGACGCAAGGACTAGGGTGTAAATAATTCCTCACCAAGCTATCTGCATTCACTTGACCTTTTTTGGCTCTTTTTTCAATTGTCTTTTACTGCACTGCAAGTGGCTGCTGAGAACTGTGCTCAGAAGCTGAAATCTAGCGCTGTCTCTTCTCCTTAAGACTGTTATTTGACGATGTCTTGAAAAATAAGCCACAAACTGATGTTTGGTCATTTGATAGTCCTTTTGTTAGTGTTGCATCTTCAGTTACAAGTAAATAAAGAATAATAACACTTCTGGGAATCATGAATTAGGAAAAAATTACAAAATTATTGCTTTTTTCTTAAAATAGCGAGAATGTAGAGTGGATGTATTAATCATAAAATTGAATTTAGGTTCAACATAACGTAGAAGGCTCCCTATCTTCATTGCATGTAGATCACATTACATGACTCGTGTATGAATAGGTTTATGGCATGACGATGTAAGTCAGATTTATTCATTATAAGCTATTGATCGTTTTGTGAAACTTTGTACAAAATACAGGAAAGTCTAATAGAAGAATGTATGGGGATACTGTGTCTAATAATCGGCAGTATTAACACAGAAACACACATTCAGTGCATTAATACGAATATTATGACCATAACTATTAGTTCCATGAATTTCACTTTGAATTAACAGTTTCTGTTTTCATTAACAATACTTTAGGAAATATGAGTAGTAAAATTAATAAAATCATCGTAATTGTGTGTAAATTGAATAACTTTCATTGTGAATTAACACAAAAATACGTAGTCATCTTTGTTTTCAAAAGAGAATGAAACAGGTGCTCAAAAATCTGAAATATCCTTTTTCTTCAAATTACTGACAAACTGTATTTTATCTTACAGTCGTTACTGTTCTATGCTGTTGAGCTGGACTAGACGTTCCTTCTTTTCTTTTTGTATGTCTAATGTGAAAAACTCCATATCTGGACTGAAAAGTTGCCTTGTAACGCATCTTTGTAAATTCAGATCTTCTCTACTGCACGCACTGCAGCTGTAGCCAAGATACTGGACAATATGAATTTATTACTTTGGCTGTTAACTACTGCCTTCTCGAAACCCACCGTTGATACAGATTCTTGTAGCTTCATCTGTACTACTTTAAATGGCTTCTTTCTTCGCGTTTGAGCAATTATTTTGTACCAGTCTGACGGTGTGTAGATAGTTTTTCGTTTTTCTGGGAGTTCCACACAGCCAAAATCAACATCGATTGCCAGATAAGAGTACCCCTTGTATTAAAAATAGGACCAAGACTGTCCATTTGAAGTAGTTGATCTGTCAAAAGTTTCAAACCGGAAAGTGTAATTTTAAAATTTCTATTTTGACCAATTCTGGCATAACTGTACATCATTGTGTTTTCTTGTACTAACCATTTCTTTTACGTGTTTCAGTACACATTATGAAATTTTCTGCCTTCCTCTCGACGCTATAGTTTCGTCCCATACAAACATGAAAGTAAAATTAGTCCTAAGTTCGTGACAGCCAAAACTATAACAATAAAAACTACATTTGTAATATAGTACTAAACACGTTAGCTTTGGAACTGCCAGGGCCATTTACAAATCAACTGTAATAGCATAAACATCTAGACTTTGATAATTCTTTATAGACTTTCATCGAATTTCGTTTACATTCAGCTCTGCTTAAATATAATTCATGTTCCACATCTACTTATATTTGTTTTCATCTTCAGGAACTGATATCTGCAAATGACATTTATCACATGTTTTCTAGTGAAGTATGCTTCAGCTTGAGTCATTTACAGTTTCATCTCCTCTGTTCTATCTTCTCTCTATCGTTTTTTACACCAACTGCTGTTCATCTTCTTCACTGACTCACTTTCGGATGGATGATGTTCTTAAGCAGAATCCGATATTTCTCTCTCTTTTTTCGTGATTTCTATTAGGCTTTGTGTATTATTCATATTAGCATAAACATAGGCTATTATAAACACCAGTAACAACTGCCAAATAATCTAGCTGACGGTATAGACATCAATAAAATAATGTAAACTACTCTATTAACTGTAATATCTAAAAACAGTTAAAATGATATTAAAATTGAAACTTACCTGGAAACCGTTTAAACAAGATTTCAATACGCAACTTTGCCGAAAACAGCAAATATAATAAATTTGTCTACATGGTCATAATAATAATAATAATAATAATAATAAACCCCGTGGAGGCCCGGGAAAAGAATAGGCCTCCGGTATGTTCTGCCAGTCGTAAAAGGCGTCGAAAAGAACAAACCACTAATAGGGCTAACCCCCCTTTTACTGTGATTAGTTGGTTCAGGACAGAACTAAAGAAGCCTCGGACAAGTGCCGTCATGGTCGGGGACGACGCTTGAACCCTATGGTCGCCCACAATGGTAACCACACTGCTAGCCAACTGGTAAATGATTTAAATCCAAATAGAGGTGTTTTGCCGGATATGCTTCCTGCAACCACCCTAGAAGGAAAACAAAGACAGAGGATGAGATGGTCAGATGAAGTTACTCGACACCTCATGTTCTCTTAACCAAGCAACAAACCTAGGAACCAACACAACTGGATACAGATCACAAGTATACACAACATTTATTACCAGATACCCAGAATTAAAATGTTTAACAGAACAACGACTAGCTGATCAGATCTGTGTAATAATCAAAAATAACAGGATACCCCAGTCAGAATTAGAAAACATCAAACAACAAGTACAACAAATACTGGAACAAAATAATGTGCAATCAGAAGAGAAAGAAAATACAGTAATGGACTCAAACGTCCCAGAGCAAACAAACAAAGAGCAACACGCATCAATTTAACAATCAGAGGAACACGAAATCTTAAGACAGCCACCAGAACAAGCACATAGAACACGAAGTGTCACACATGTTAGATATAGAAGAAAAATTTCAGCTGACGCATATAGAGAATACAAAGACACAAATAAAGACATTAGACCATTCTTGCATAGACCGCCAAATAACCCACAAGTCGAAACAACAGTAAAAACTATCAACACAATCATACACAACAAAATAAATTAAAACACAACTATGGAAGAGTTACAACTACTGGTTTATATAGGAGCATTCACTACACTAAATATACACACTAGGCAGAGACCAGAACCAACCAACACACAGAAGAAACCCACAAAACCAGCATGGCAACTCAGGCTACAGATCAGAATAGAAAAACTGAGAAAAGACATTGGACAGCTAACACAATTTATAAGAAATGAAATGTCAGAAAAAAACGAAAAAGGTTAGGTAAAATCTCACAACAAGAAGCGATAGAGCAATTAGATGAAAAGAAGCAGAAATTACAAGCATTGGCCAAACGACTTAGAAGATACAAAAAAAGTGAAAATAGAAGGAAACAAAACCAAACATTTAACACAAACCAAAAGAAATTTTACCAGACAATAGATAAGAAACACATTAAAATAGACTATCCACCAAACATAACAGACATGGAACACTTCTGGAGCAACACATGGTCAAACCCAGTACAACATAACAGACATGCACGGTGGATACAAGCAGAAACAGACACATACAAGATGATACCACAAATGCCTGAAGTGATAATTTTGCAACTTGAAGTCACCAAAGCAATTAATTCTACTCACAAGTGGAAAGCCCCTGGAAAAGATAAAATAGCAAATTTCTGGCTAAAGAAGTTCACCTCAACACATTCACATCTAACTAAATTATTTATCAGTTACATTGCAGACCCATACACATTCCCTGATACACTTACACGAGGAATAACTTATCTGAAACCTAAAGATCAAGCAGACACAGCAAACCCAGCTAAATATCGCCCCATAACATGCCTACCAACAATATACAAAATATTAACTTCAGTCATTACACAGAAATTAATGACACATACAACACAGAACAAAATTATAAATGAAGAACAAAAAAACTGTTGCAAAGGAGCACGAGGATGTAAAGAGCAACTGATAATCGATGCAGAGGTGACATATCAAGCTAAAACTAAGGAAAGAACGCTACACTACGCATACATTGATTTCCAGAAAGCTTTTGATAGTGTTCCCCACTCATGGTTATTACAAATATTGGAAATATACAAAGTAGATCCCAAATTGATTCAGTTCCTAAACATAGTAATGAAAAATTGGAAAACCACACTTAATATCCAAACAAATTCAAATAATATCACATCACAGCCAATACAGATTAAGCGTGGAATATACCAAGGAGACTCATTAAGTCCTTTCTGGTTCTGCCTTGCTCTGAACCCTCTATCCAACATGCTAAATAATACAAATTATGGATACAATAGTACTGGAACATACCCACACAAAATCACACATTTGCTATACATGGATCATCTAAAACTACTGGCAGCAACAAATATACAACTCAACCAATTACTAAAGATAACAGAAGTATTCAGCAATGATTTAAATATGGCTTTTGGAACAGACAAATGTAAGAAAAATAGCATAGTCAAGGGAAAACACACTAAACAAGAAGATTACATATTGGATAACCACAGCGACTGCATAGAAGCTATGGAAAAAAACAGATGCCTATAAATATCTAGGATACGGACTAAAAATAGGAATAGATAATACAAATATTAAAGAAGAACTAAAAGAAAAATATAGACAAAGACTATCAAAAATACTGAAAACAGAATTGACAGCAAGAAACAAGACTAAAGCTATAAATACTTATGCTATACCAAAATTGACCTACTCATTTGGAGTAGTGAAATGGAGTAACACAGACCTAGAAGCACTCAATGCACTTACACGATCACAATGCCACAAATATAGAATACATCACATACATTCAGCAACAGAAAGATTCATATTAAGCAGAAAGGAAGGAGGAAGGGGATTTATCGACATAAAACACCTACATTATGGACAGGTGAAAATTTAAGAAAATTCTTTATAGAACGAGCAGAAATTAGCAAAATACACAAGGCAATCACTCATATAAATACATCAGCTACACCACTACAATTTCATAACCACCTCTACAACCCTTTAGATCACATAACATCAACAGACACGAACAAAGTAAATTGGAAAAAGAAAACACTACATGGTAAGCACTCGTATCACCTAACACAGCCACACATCGATCAAGACGCATCCAGCACATGGCTAAGAAAAGGCAATATATACAGTGAGACAGAAGGATTCGTGATTGCAATACAGGATCAAACAATAAACACCAGATATTACAGCAAGCATATCATTAAAGATCCCAATACCACAACAGATAAATACAGACTTTGCAAACAACAAATAGAAACAGTAGATCACATCACAAGCGGATGTACAATACTAGCAAATACAGAATACCCCAGAAGACATGACAATGTAGCAAAAATAATACATCAACAGCTTGCCTTACAACGTAAACTTATAAAACAACACGTTCCCACATACAAGTATGCACCACAAAATGTACTGGAGAATTATGAATACAAATTATACCGGAACAGAACCATTATAACAGATAAAACAACACCACATAACAAACCTAACATCATACTCACCAATAAAAAGTAGAAATTAACACAACTAATCGAAATATCCATACCCAATACAACAAATATACAAAAGAAAACAGGAGAGAAAATTGAAAAATACATCCAACTGGCTGAGGAAGTCAAGGACATGCGGCATCAGGATGAAGTTGACAATATACCAATTATACTATCAACTACAGGAGTCATACCACACAATATCCACCAGTACATCAATGCAGTACAGCTACATCCAAACTTAGATATACAGCTACAGAAATCCGTAATTATTGATACATGTTCAATTATCCGAAAGTTCCTAAATGCAATATAACATATACTGTACAGTTAAAAGGAAGTCAATAATTCTGAGAAATTTCTTGCTCACTTTAAGACCTATGTTTGAAACTAGCAGACTTCTCTTTGCCAGGAATTCCCCTTTTGCCAGTTCTAGTCTGCTTTTGCTGTCCTCCTTGCTTCGCCCGTCATCGGTTACTTTGCTACCTAGGTAGCAGTATTCGTTAACTTCATCTACTTCGTGACCATCAGTCCTGATGTTTTCTCTCTGTTCTCATTTCTGCTACTTCTCATTAGTTTCACCTTTCTATGATTTACTCTCAGTCCATATTCCGTACTCATTTTACTGTCATACTTCTTCACTTTCACTGAGGATAGCAATGTTGTCAGCGAATCGTATCATTGATATATCACCTCGAAATTCAGTCCCACTCCTGTGCGTTTCTTTTATTTCCGTTATTACTTTGTCGATGTACCGATTGAACAGCAGGGGTGAAAGACGACACACCTGTCTTACACCCTCTTTAACTCGAGCACTTCGTTCTTGGTCGTCCACTCTATTCCCTCTTGGCTCTTGTACATGTTGTATACTACCCTTCTCTCCCTGCAGTTTACCTTTATTTTTATCAGAATTTCGAACACCTTGGCCCATTTTACGCTGTCTAACGCTTTCTCCAGGTGCAAAAATCCTATGAATGTGTCTTCATTTTCCTTTAGTTTTGCTATCCTTATCAACCGCAACGTCAGAATTGTCTCTCCGGCGCCTTTACATTTGGTAAAGCCCAACTGATCGTCATCTAACATACCTCAATTTTATTTTCCATTCTTCTGCATATCATTTTCGTTAGCAAATTTCATGCATGAGCTATGAAGCTGACTGTGTGATATTTCTCACACTTGTCACCTTGCCGTCTTCGGTATTGTGTGGATGATTTTTTCCGAAAGTCAGGTGGTATGTGGCCAGATCCATAGATTCTACAAACCAACGTGAACTGTTCCCCAATGATTTTAAAAATTCTGATGAATTTTATCCATCCCTTCCGCCTTATTTGATATTAAGTCCTCCAAAGCTCTTTTAAATTTCGATTCTTGTACTGGATCCCCCATCTCTTCTAAATCGATTCCTGTTTCTTCTTCTATCACGTGAGACAAATCTTCCCCCTCACGGAGGCCTCCACTGTACTCTTTCCACCTATCCGCTGTCTCCTCAGTATTTAACACTGCAATTGCCGTTGCACTCTTAAAGTTATCAACCTTGCTTTTAATTTCACCGAATGTTGTTTTGACTTTCCTATATGCTGAATCAGTCCTTCCGACAATCATTCCTTTTCCGATTTCTTCACATTTTTCATGCAGCCATTTCGTCTTAGTTTCGCTGCACTTCCTGTTTATTTCATTCCTAAGTTTCTTGTATTTCTGCATTCCTGAATTTCCTTGAACATGTGTATGCTTACTTCTTTGATCAATCACCTGAAGTATTTCTTCTGTTGCCCATTGTTTCTTCGCAGCTACCTTCTTTGTACCTATGTTTTCTTTTACAACTTCTGTAATTTCCCTGTTTAGACACGTAAGTCTTTTCTAACTCTACTGCTTACTGAGCTATTCCTTACTGCTGTATTTATAGCCTTAGAAAATTTCAAGCATAAATCATCATTCCTTAGTATTTATGTATCCCACTTCTTTGCATATTGATCCTTCCTGACTAATCTCTTAAGCTTCTGCCTGCTCTTCATCACTACTGCATTGTGATCTCAGTCTACACCTGCTCCTGGGTACGCCTTACAATCCAAAGTCTGATTTCGGAATCACTGTGACCATGAAGTAATCTAACTGAAATCATCCCTTATCACCCGACCTTTCCCAAGTTTCCTCCTCTTCTTGCGGTTCTTGAACAGAGTATTGATAATAAATAGCTGAAATATATTACGGAACCAAAATGTTCTTTCTCCTCTCTCATATTACGGACCTGAATTAGTCTTTCTCCTCTCCCATACTCTCCCGCAACATTTTCTTCTTCTCCTTTCCCTACAACTGTGTTCCAATCCCCCATCACTATTAGATTTTCATCTCCCTTTACCTGCTGTATTACCCTTTCAATATCCTCATATACTTTCTCTATATTTTCATCTTCAGCTTGTGATGTCGGGCCGGCCGGAGTGGCCGTACAGTTCTAGGCGCTACAGTCTGGAGCCGTGTGACCGCTACGTTCGCAGGTTCGAATCCTGCCTCGGGCATGGATGTGTGTGATGTCCTTAGGTTAGTTAAGTTTAATTAGTTCTAGGTTCTAGGCGACTGATGACCTCAAAAGTTAAGTCACATAGTGCTCAGAGCCATTTGTGATGGCATGTATACCTGAACTATCGTTGTTGGTGTTGGTGTGATGTCGATTTTGATAAGAACAACGCAAGCACTGAACTGGTCACATTAAGACACTCTCTGTCCTACTTTTCTATTCATAGCTAATCCTACTGCCGTTTAACCATTTGCTGCTTCTGTTGATATAACCCTACACTCATCTGACCATAAATCGCTGTCTTGTTTCCATTTCACTTCAGTGGACCACACTACAGCTAGATTGAGCCTTTGAATTTCGATTTCGATTTTCAGTTTTTCTAGCTTCCCTACCACATTCAAGCTCCTGACATTCCACGACCCGACTCGTAGAATATTATCCTTTCGTTCGTTATTCGATCTTTTTCTCATGGTCATCTTCCCCTTGGCAGTCCCCTCCCGGAGATCCGAATGTAGGACTATTCCGGTATCTTTTGCCAGTAGAGCGCTCGTAATTACTCTGTTTCAATTACAGGCCACATGCCCCGTTGACACACGTTATGTGTCTTTCATGCAGTGGCTTCCATTGCCTTTTGCATCCTCATACCGTTGATCATTACTGATTCTCCCGTCTTCAGGTGCAGTTTCCCACCCCAAAGGCAAGAGATTGTTCTGAACCTCTGCCCGCTTCTCCTCCCTCTTTGACAAGGCCGTTTGCAGAATAAGGGTGACCTCTGTTAATGCGTCAGGATTAGCAAGGAGGGGAGAGCTGCACTCGTGAAGAAAACATTTTTATATCCACGAATGTTTAATGCCGTAAACAGGCAGGCCTAGAGAAGCAGCCGGGACTGAATGGGCAGAGAGGTGGGGAGGAGAGGAGGGCGTCTGGTCGGTTTGGAAGCTGCCAGCAGGTGAGAGCGGACGGCGCCTCCTCTCCCGGCAGCAGGCCGCGGTTCCACCCCAACTTGACCACCTCAAAGCCTCCCTACTGGTGGGTCAGTTCGTAAGACGCGCAGTTCGGTAGCGTTACCTCGGCAGCAACACGTGAGATTAGCTGCTGATGGTTTGACACTTGAGTATTAGAGTGGTTCTATCCCGTTTTGGGCAACGTGACTGTGACACTGCAACTTACTGCCAGGCGGAAGGCACTGACAAACAGAAAGTGAAAAGTAAAAATCAAATTTTTATACTAGTAAACCCATTCAGCAACGGCCCCCACTGTACACTTCTTATGCCGGAAGTCAAAGATGCTAGCTCCACACTAAATTAGTACAGCTGTAATCGTTTCCCACAGATGGATACAGAGTTGAACTTGGTACCATTCTTCTGCTTTCTGGACAAACAAGCTATTTATGTTTCGTGGTAATTGGAACCAATATTTTGTATTTTCACAAAAATACCACTGCTTTAGTGGATGCCAGCCTATAATCAAAGTCATCCATTTTCATTTCCTTAGTCAACACAAGCATGATGAGAACTATTTTCTGTGGATCCTTATTGTGCAACAATCTTGCCCAATTTTCGTACACTTTAAGTATTTCATGTGTTACAACAGAAGTAAAAAGGTTATCATAGTATAGTAATCTGTTTTCATTCGAAATCTTCCTTGATAAAACTGCTATTTCTCCTGATGCATAATTTGGAAATTCCCACTCAAGAGCTTGATTTCTCCATTTATGTCCGCAGTACTCTTACACAACAGTTAGAACCTCCTTTTACTAGCTTCATTTGTTTGTGTTGTTTTATCACAAAAAGTGGTACTTACCTGGAAGAAAAACATTTAGAAAAATGGTAATAAACCTAACACTAAAAGGAGTCTGATATTTACGGATGTAGATCAAGGAGTTGTGGTCGCGTGAAAAAATGTAGTAAAAAGGAGTAGCGTTGCTGCCTGTGAATCATGGGGTCCTGGGTTCGATTCCCAGCCGGGTTAGGAGTTTTCTCTGCCCGGTGACTGGGTGTTTTTGTCGTCATCATTTCATCATTATGATTTGTGAGAGAGACTAAATTGGAGTTTGAAAACAAAATGGACTGTGTAAAAATTGGGAATTTTGTACGGACGCTCAAGAACGCGCAGTTGAGCGCCACACAAACCAATCATCAGTGATTTAAAATAAAAATACTGATTTTCATGCTGCAATTTTTCATTATATGAGAAAAAATAATCAGTGCGTTATGTATTTCCAACACCAATCCACGTACCAGTACTTCATACAATCAGAGTAGGGGGGGGGGGGGGGAACCACATACACATATTCCTGTCTGCAAATACACATTTTAAATGTATGTCAGCGTCACACAAATAGTGCGTTTAGAAAACAAAGCTAATTTTGTGATTCCTTAATTTCTCCAGGCGTATTAGTTGATCAAACAATCCATGGGTGTACTGCTGGTGCGTAGTGTCCTATGGGCACAAGACAACAGTTTCCAGGCATGTCCCGTCGTCAGGTGCTCTGACGAACTTATTTATTTATTCTTATATCTTTTATTCCACCTGAAGGAGACGGTGGCAGGAGGGAAGCATAGACCTTCCCAGCCAATAGTTGTTTGTGCTCCTGTGACTATTTAGGTAACTGGTTGCTTATTTAATTTTGCAGGACTTTTAACTGCATGTAGATGGATGGCTGAGAGGAAGATGATGTTCATTAAGTTTCCTTCATACCGAATCCCAGCGTTTTCCTTATGGCTGAACGAAAAAGGTCTGGGTCGATGAAATAGCCGTAAGGATTAGTTGCCTGTTCGTCAGGTATCTTCATATTATCTCAGTGGTCTTGATAACATAGCGTGATCTTGGAATTGTTGATGCAGAAAATTTATGTGTAATTTTGTAGAAGATGAGAAACTTTAAAATCTAGTCGATGTAGAGACTATTCTCTTTCTGTGGGTGTTCATCGAAGTAACTTTACTGAGTAGTTTGTTCTTTCTATATCAGGTTGCTACATCATTCCAAATCCTTGTACATGTTCTTCATTTGTGGACAATTTCACTGATTCCTTCGTTTTCCAAAGGATTATGTTGGGGTGCATTCGATACTGCTTCGAGAATAATGTAGGGAGGAAAAGCATACTTCAGTTTCGCAAAATTAAACGTTGTAGGATCGTACTGAAAGAGTGTTTTTGTAAGTTTGTTGTTATGTAGTGATGTTAAACCTGAATCTGGTGATTTGTTCTTTTATTCCGTTAGTATTATCTTGGTTTCAAATTTTTAGTAAATCGGTGCATGGGTAGGAGCAGGAAAAGGTGAAAATCCCTCAGTACTGCAGTGTGAATTAAAATCACCTTTACTTTAGTAACAAGAGTAATACATAACTTTGCCCTGAGGTGCGAAGCTGAAGCGAAGTGTCCCAGCCGTCTGCTCTTGATCAAATGGGCTGAAACTAGAGCAGAGCTCCTAGAGCTCTCCCGCTCCGGCCAGAGTGCGCTGTCGTCGGTGACTCGTAGCGCCAACTTATGAACCTATGCCATGGCATTGTTGCTATTTATACCACATAACCTGAAACGACGCACCGTCGTTGAGCATGGCTTCCGACGGCGGGTGGCCGGCGGCGCAGCTGAGGGGCCGGACAGTGGAAATGCCAGGGTGCGCTGTCCACCCGCGACCCCGAATTGCTCGCGAGGGGGCGAGGGAAACGACTCGTGGAGAACCTGCCCAGGCCGCGCACCGGCACTGGGTATGCTCAGATAAGGAGACAGAGCAGCTACCTCCATGGGCGAAGGTGACGACGGAGGCGTGACGTCAGCCCGTCGGTTCTGCCACTGCAGAGGAACACAGCGGCGGCGGCGCTGTGGACGTGCCCTTAGCGCTAGGATTTCACCCGGAACAAGTCCCACCCATTCACCCGCCTCCACGCCTATCCATAGTGTAAGGCCCTCTCCTGAATAGTCGCCAGTTCCGCAAACTGGAAGCTACATCAAAGTTGTTATCATCACAGTCCAACACATGTTACACTGTGATGAAATTCAGTAATGATAAGAAATTTAAGTTTTTCTGGGTAGTAATATAACATGAATTCGCATTATTAAAGAAATAAAAATATTTATAGAGAATTGAAATCATCTCCAGCAATAGAAAACAAAAAGTAACGTGATGTTATTTAAGGGCAATAAGGACAAATTTTCATTAACTAATTCACTTATGACAATACGTTTATTTGAGGGATACAGAGCAAACATACAATGCTAAAACAATGGTCTTCAATCTGTCATGTTGGTAGTAAAGCCACGGATGCAGTCAACTAACTCTTGTCTGAAATCAACGTTATATAGAAATAAGTGAAAGTCGTTTTGTTTATGTAGGTCCTCATAGTAACTCACGAAAATAAAAGAATATACGAATGCCATAAAGTAGAAATTCCTAATGAAAGCAGTAAGGTATTTTCTTATATGACATATTTCGTTAGTATTTGCATTCACTGAATTTTAACTTGTAAATTCTTCCAATACTATACCTCTGCATTACAAACGAGGTTATAAAGATTTGTGGCTGTTTCTGTGTGATTAATGTCCTATATGCTGTTGCAAACGTTGCGGGAAAATAATCTGTTGTTATTTGTCCTGTCTATTTTTAGCAAAAAGATTTAATAATGTCATAAATGTCAATCAAACCATTTTAAAAAATGGTAATGATGTGCATGTTTGTCACAGAGCAGTTATGGAGGAAATAAATGCTGCAGTGTTTCATGGCTTTAAAACGTCCTTCATGTTGTGCTAGCTCTTCTTCCACCCCTAAAACTTTTCAGCAAAACTCTTCAATGAATAACACGCAAAAACAGCCTGGATCGATCTAGCAAGAACAGAGTAACTTTGATGCCCTCTGGAATTATAATGAACACTGGTGCTTGTTTCGCATATACTGTCAGTTCCTCTTTCTCCGAGCAAATTATTCTTTGAGGGTAGGTTATGCCTGTTTTAGCTTCGGGTGCTTTTTCTCACACAGAAGTATGTTTCTTCACAGGCTATTCATCTGAATACTGAGTTGTCGTATTTAAAGAATTCAGTGCTTAATTGTTTTCTCTTATGTTTGCTGTAGAAGTACCGTACCTGGCACAACTGAGGCCAACTGCGCGTTTTTTGTAACGTGTCTTTTAATTATCTGGTAAAATTTAAGACCTAGCAAGATATTAATTTAACATTCACTGCGAGTGCAGCCGAACGCGGTAAACCACGTGGGTCAACTGAAATGATGCCGAGGCGCGGAACAAAGACCGGGAAAACCGGGGGTGAGTGGGTGGGACTAGTTCCGGGTGAAATCCTGGCGCTAACGATTCCTGGGCGGTGGCGACGATGGCCGGAGTTGGGGCTGTCGCCGCAGTGAGAGGCGTCCGTCCGGTGCAGGGACCAGACCGGCAGTGGCCTACAATTCCGCCGCCAAACAACCAGCGGCAGAAAACCGTGGACGGCACGACTGGATCTGGTGTTGCTTGAAAATGCCGGAGGGACCAGAAAAATAAGGCGCGGCCAAGCTGGCGAAGAATGCGCCCCTGCTCCCGGCGCTGCCTGCCAGAGAAAACGCGATAGAACACCAAATCGTGCAGTGCAAAGCCAGAACGAGGCGAAGCAGCGGGAGCGCGCGGCGGCGGGTGCAATAGCTGCAGGAGCGACCGATGGGCGCGGCCATGTTGCAGTTCCGCTGGGGAACGGGTGCCGCGCGGCTGGGAGCGATATGAAGCAAGGAAAGTCCAGGGCGCGCGCTCGCTAGAGTGCGTGGCGAGCAACTTGGTTGATGTAATGGAAAACACGGCGGGACCCACGGAGAGGCTCGCGAACAACACAGTGGGAGAGCACGGACACGACCAACGAAGCACAGAACGACTGCAACAAGATCGAACAACACAGTCACAAGGATACAAACACGTCCACTCTTACACAGAACGAGGAAGTAAGCTGTCCAGCGCGAAGCGAGGTGTAAACCGACGTGCGCGAGATTAGACTGGCTGGCTGAGTTTTTTTTTTTTTTTCCTTTATTGATTGTCAATTCCCCCCAAAGGCGGCGGTCTGGCAGCAGCTTACTACGCTGCTCTACAGCCTACAGACTTTTTTTTTTAAAAAAAAAGGAAGAAGAAAGAAACAAGAAAAAACAGGCGATAAAACGGTGACTTAAAGTGTAAAATGGCGTAAAAATGCGGAAAGTTAAAACAGAAAGCAAATGGGGTTGGCAGTGTTGTTAAAATACACAGGAATCAGACAAGTAACATAGCAGACACACAATTAAAAAACATGGCGACAGTCTGGTTTCTGTTCGCAAGAGATAAAAAGAGCACACTCAGCGACAGTATGATGGCTGTTCGCTACACTTCCCAAAAGACACAACACAGAGCACTCACTGGAAAACCACACCGTAAAACACTGCACGAAAATGGCGGCACAAAGATGGCACTCCCGATCCAAGGCAGAAGGGGGGAGGGGGACCTGGAGTAGGGGGAAAAACAAGGAGGGAGGAGAGGAAAAAACGGAAAAGGGGGGGACCAAGGAGGGAGTGGACTAATAAAAGAAGGAGAAGGGCAGACGTGAGAGGGAATGAGAGGGGGCAGAGGAGGGAAATGTAAAAGGACTTGGGGGAGAGAAGGGGGCAAAGAGAGTGGAGGTGTGGAAGAA
Organism: Schistocerca piceifrons; assembly: GCF_021461385.2. NCBI lineage: Eukaryota > Metazoa > Arthropoda > Insecta > Orthoptera > Acrididae > Schistocerca > Schistocerca piceifrons. The sequence goes on along the minus strand of NC_060138.1, from coordinate 33,776,958 downwards.
AGAGGATGGAAGGGGGGGAGAGGGAACCCGGGAAAAGGACAGAGGAAAGGAGGGGGAGTGAGGATCAGAGTTGATAGGGGGGATAAATGGAGGGAGAGAGGGCATCATCTGGGAGGGGGAGTTGATGGAAGCCACCTTGGGAAAGGATATGAAGGGTGTAGAGATGGAGGGTAGGGGGGACACAACGGTGAAGACGTGGCAGGGGGTGGGGATTGGAGAGGAGAGGAGCAACCAGGGGGTGAGGGGGTTCAAGACGGCGGGAGGTGTAGAGGATGTGGATATATTTCGAGGAATAGGAGCATATGGGGGAAAGGAATGAGATCATAGAGGATCCGCGTGGGGGACGGGAGGCGTATACGGAAGGCGAGGCAGAGTGCATGACGCTCAAAGATCTGGAGGGACTTATAGAATTTGGGGGGGGGGGCAGATATCCAGGCAGGACTGGCATAACAGAGGATGGGACGGATTAAGGATTTGTAGGTGTGGAGGATGGTAGAGGGGTGCAACCCCCATGTCCGGCCGGAGAGGAGTTTGAGGAGTCGGAGGCGGTTGTGGGCTTTGGATTGGATGGAGCGGAGATGATGGATCCAGGTGAGGTGACGGTCAATGGTGAGGCCAAGGTAGGTGAGGGTGGGGGTGAGGCGGACAGGACGAGCACAGGCAGTAAGGGAGAAATCCAGGAGCCGGAAGGAGCGAGTGGTACGAAATACGATGATTGCCTGGGTCTTGGAAGGGTTGAGTTTCAGCAGCCACTGGTTACACCATGCAGAAAGAGGGTCAAGGTGATTCTCGAGAAGGCGTTGGGACCGTTGGAGGGTAGGAGCGAGGGCGAGGAAGCATATTGCAGAATACTGCAAGAGGTGTACTGGAAGGGGGGGGGGTTGGGGCATATCGGCCATGTTCAGGAGGTAGAGGAGAGGGGAGAGGACAGAGCCTATAAAATAAATAAAAAATGTTATTTTAAATATCTTAATTATTCTATCTGTATGATGGTGATTGTGATTGCAATTGTAATTAATATTTTGCTTATCTGGAACGTGGACGTTTAATTATTCGTTATCAGACGCTTGACAATGGCTTTTTCGTAAAGGCAATGTTACTCGTAGTTGACCGTGAAATAAAACTGAATAATCGGACTTCGTAATTAAATCGTTTCCAAAGATTGCTGCGGTAGGTGCGGACTCATAATCTAAATCTCAATATTACAATAATTTGCCAGCCATGCCAATACGTCGTACAGAGGTGATTGTCTACTAAACATAAAAAAGTTACACAGTTAGTTAAATCAGATATATTCAATGAATAAGCCTACAGTTCATAATCCTACTTACTTTTATAAATATAAATTCTTTACAGAATCGAGTGCCTAGTGTGGTTGCAACTCGCAGTATTCTTCTATAACATGAAATATGGCGGTGTGCCAGACAATAAAATAAAATACGTGCTTCTCGCACCACTTCAACCAGAGCTCCCCCTTTCTTAATCAAACATAAGAGTAACGTAATTGTGCTTTTGTTTTATCAGCGACACAGCGCTGCAGTTGTGTGCCATAGGCATTACTTATTTGTCACTGATTATTTATTTAATTAATATTTCGCGTTTCCAAGGAAACTCACGCTCGGCATGCAAATGTGCCTTTATATTGCCCCCTGAATTGCGAGGCGAAAGGACACACCTGGAGGCGAGCAATTCACCTAAAGGCACAAGAAAATCTGAGTTATCTGCAACTATTTACATGACTTACATTACACATTATACACATTATATACAAAATTTGAATGACGCGGGTGCGCCGTAAAAGTTCTAATGTTGGCAGATAGAGTGCGCGCATGCGCAGAAGCGTCTGTGTAACTGCGGCACTGCCGTTATATCGTACAGTTAGATCACGCGGCACAGTATTGCAGATCATATTGTTCGTGTGCGCGCGTTTTTCAGTCGTTCCACAAAGAAAATATTCAACCAAGATTACATATGAAGACTACATTCTATGACAGGTAACTTAGTTTTAAATTTACAATATTTGTTATAGCACAATACAACTTAGATTGTTGAATGTTCTTAGTTACATAGTATTGTTTTGAAATACTTCAAAGAAAAATGTCCGTATTTTTCAGGTGCGTTGACCTATACACATCGTGTCGTTATTACAGTTCATATTCATCCACTGCACAATAATTTTTTACAGGTTAGTATCGTCGTGGTAAAGTTTTTTGATCACAGTAACATCGTTGTATAACAACGTGATTAATACATAAGCGTGTCCATTTCTCATTTCCATTATAGTCGTAGTGATGCAGTTCGTTGTGACTAAAAGCATTGCTTATTACAGATCAGACGTGACCCGTTGAGTAATTGGTCCACGTGCAGTTCGTTTTTTACATTCCATGGAAGCTTGGTTGCAGAACCTCGGACGGCACATAGCTGGCGTCGATCCTTGGACAGTCCAGATAAGAGTGTCCGTCACATTTCGAGAACATTTCATTCCCTGAAGTTCCAACCAAAATTCTTCCACCCGTCGTGTTGTTTTCTGGACAGGCACTTTGTGTCCATTTAATCCAGTTAACATCTTGAAGTTGGGTACTGTAGTAATATCACTAGACGATGCACGAATTATGCACTTCACATTTTCAGTTTTTTTTTGCTGAATATAGCTCACCTAAATGTTCGTAGTTATTAATCAAGGAAATCGTTCATCGCGTTCACATAGATACGCTGCATAATGAATGGCATTAACAGTTTCTTTCACATAGGTTTCCGCGTAGTTGCAGAGTTAGTAATGTTCGTTAATGTCCGTGAACAGTGGTTCACTATGCAATGTCTTTTTGGCACTCGTTTTGTTCAAATTTTTACATAGTAACAGTTACACTATACATCAGTTAAAAAAATAAGTAATTATACATACACACGTCACATATTTTCTTAGCATAAACATAATATAGTTGCACATAAACATGTTTACATCATCATTACATCGCTATAGGTTATTACATTGTGTCACATTTGATTACATGAATTGCAGATATTTACATCCTCTTTAGCGGTTTTGCTGGGATATTATCGATGTTTTTTGTGATGTCATCTGAAATTAAGATAGGTTAGACACAACATTCATTACATCAGTAGGCAAGACCAGGCGTTTTCACTACTCAATAAATATTCAAAATAGTAAGAGAGAGAAAATGTTCGCTTCCTCGCGTTTTGTGCGTGTGTGTAGAGTGTCTGTGTGGCCTTGACTACTGATAGATGCTTTTCGTGTTGAGAGATGTGCGTCTAATCTATTTCTCAAAGTAAAAGATCGCGTCACAGATGACGTCTGTCAGTTCGTCAGGTGTCACACCAAGTCAGTGGTACCTTCAGTAACAAACGTTCCGTAAAAAATTAATATGTCATCTACTGCTACGTAATCATAAATTTTACTTTAATATTCCGTCTTTCAGGTGGAGGCGCGCGCTGAAAGAAGAGTTCTTCTGTCTTCAACTGCGTCACTGGAACCGCTGAAATGAAAATTTCTATACTACTTATTATCTGTGTTGTAACAACAGAGTTTTTCGAGTTGCTTAGCAATATTTTGATGGGTATGACTTTGACATTATTCAGCATGAAATGCTCTAAGATCTCGGTGTGCGTATAGCCCAATAATTTTGTTAGTTCTAGGATGTTGTAACAGATACGCACCAGGATGCGGTATGTTAACAATTATATAAGGTCCTTAGCGTTGCGTCGTTTGAGTGCTACAGATTTATGATGAGTACGAAGTAGTACAAGCATTCCTACCTCGAATTTTTGTTTTCTTTTTATTATGTTTCTGTGATGTTTGTTTCGTATTTGTGTGTGATGTGTCAATGTAGTCAATACTTCTTTTATTTTCTGTTCAGGTGTGATTTCCTTGTCTGACAACTTAGGTAATGGTTCTATCCACTGATCGTTCTGTTTGCAATTGAACATGATCTCGTTAGGTGTGTAATTCGTATCGTAAATATTTAAGTTATTGTGTACGTCTTCGAAAAGACTTAGGTAGGACACCCAATTAGTATGTTTTGATGAAATATAGGTCCTCATGAATCGATTTAATTCTCGGAAAAGTCTCTCAGTCGCGTTACATTGTGGACTAAACCTCAAAATAAATATACTTTTAATGTTATTGTCCTTCAAGAAATTTCTCCATTTGTACCCAGAGTAGTATGCTGCATTATCTGATAGAACTGCTTTAGGTTTTCCCACGTGCGTCAGGTAATCACTTGAGAATCTTCGTATTATAGCATTTGCAGTGGCGGATTTTAAAGCATAAGGTTTTACATGTTTAGAAAATATATCGTAAAAAGCAAAGATATATTTGGCGCCTCCAGAGCTTGCTGGATGCGGTCCACTGATGTCATTACACAGAATTTCCAGGGGTTTACTAGGTAAAATAGAATGTAAATCTGTTTTTGTGGATAAATTCTGAGGTTTTTGATTTTTGACATATGACACATGTTTTTAGTTCCCTGTAAATTTTTCTTGTCATATTGCTAAAATAACAGTATGTACTGAGCTTTGCCAAACACTTTTTCGTCCCATAATGACCCCAAACTAAGTGTGTGTGCCAAATTAGATTACGTTCAGACTCTTCGGGAATGCATACACACCAGTTAGTAGCATTTGGATGTCGGCGGTAAAATAACACATCATTGTGTAACTTGTAATACTTAGTCAAAGGATGATTGTGTTTTTCTACCAGTAATGTTATTATCTTATACCAGTGAGGATCAGATTTTTGTAATTCAGCCATGTTTCTGCACATATCAATATAATATTGGTGATACTGCTAGTCTTGCATTAAGAGAATCCTGTAGTCATTTATATTTTCTAAGTCACTGTTGGTATCATTCATACCTTGTGGAAGTCTAGACAAAGTGTTTGCAATGGTGTTGTCCTTACCTCTTATGTACTTAATTTCAAAAGAGTAGTTCTGAAGTGTAACTGCCCATCGTGATAGTCTAGGATGTACAAGTTTACAAGTTAACAAAAATGTCAGGGCCTGGTGATCGGTGTAAATTACCGTATGTTTTCCAAATAAATAATAATTGAATTTCTTGAATGCCCATACTATGGAAAGTGTTTCTAACTCAGTAGTGGAGTATGTACGCTCACATTCAGTTAGAGTGCGACTCGCAAACCCAATAATTCTTATCTGTTCCTCCTCTTTATTCTTTACAATTTGAAATACGCAACAGCCCAAGCCAGTACGTGAAGCGTCACAAGTCATACAAAAATCTAAATTGAAATCTGGATGGCTCAATATGTTAGCATTCACTAAAGCATGTTTAATTGTATTAAAGTCATTCTGGCACTGTTCCGACCAGATCCAAACTTGATTCTTTCTGAGTAGATTTAGCAGATGTTTACTGTTCAAAAGTGGTTGTGGCAAAAAACGTCTGAAAAATGAACATAGCCCAAGGAATGATTTTAACTGCTTTTTAGTTCGAGGGCTAGGAAAGTTTCTGATAGCATCTAATTTACTGGGATCCGGACGTATGCCCTGTGAATTAATGATATGTCCTAAATACTTTATCTCACTGCAACCAAATTTTGATTTTCTTAGGTTGGCTGTGACTCCAGCTTGTGTAAATTTTTCTAAAATTCTTTGAAGAGTGTCAACGTGTTCATTCCAAGATTGTGTAACTATCAGTATATCATCTACATAGTGTGTGACTGTCTCAACTAAATCGTCGCCAAGCACGGTATCCAGGGCTGTAATGAATACCCCAGAGCTGACATTCAGTCCGAAGGGTAGAACACAAAACTGATAGGTTCGCCCCCCGAACATAAATGCAGTATATTTCCGAGAATCAGGAGTGATACCCACCTGCCAAAACGAATTAGCGAGATCTATTGTGGAAAAATATTTTGCATCTAGAAATTTCTGTAATTGCTCTTCTAAATTTTCGGGTTTTGTGTGAACCGGTAAAATTATTTCATTAATAGCTCGTGCGTCTAACACTAACCTAATGCTTCCATTTGATTTTTTGACAACAAGTAGAGGACTACAATAAGGTGAGGATGATGGTTCAATGACCTTCCAGTCTAACATTTGTTTTAATTCTTGCCACACAGCAGGTCGTTGAGATAACGGTACGTTATATGTCTTATGGTAGAAGATCTTGTGAGGCTTAACTTCAATCTTGTACACATACGTGTTGATAACACCTAATCGTTTGGTAAAAACTTGTAAATCTTTGGATAACACTTCCTGTAGTTTTATACGTTCATGTACACTGAGAGCTGTAGCTTCACTTATCTTATGATCAAGCAATGTTTTCAAGTCCATTATCTCTGTGTCAGATGAGTGTGTTTGCATGTCTTGAATGTCATTGTCAAGTACTAACTGAACCTTGTACCCTGTACAGTGTTTGTCATGCTTTAGAGTTCTCCTGTCCAAATCAATAATAATTACACTGCCTTTCTCATTTAAAATACATTTACCTTTGGAGAAGTCTATAATGCAGTCCTTCTCGCTCATAATATCTATTCCTAACATGCAATTTGTCACAAGGTTTTGTACAACCAGGAATGGCCATTGTACGGTTCCATTACCTATTTTAACGTTTACAAAAACTTGCTTCGTAACCCTACATGACTTATTACCTAGTGCAGTAGTTATTTTACAGTTTTGGGCAGGAAACTCAGGCACAGGTTCCAATTCACACATCTTTTTATAGAAATTAAAAGACAAAACGCTCACAGCTGCACCTGTATCTAGGATAATAGTAGTTGGAATCCCACCTACTACACCAGTAGTAGATGCTAAAACAATTTCATTTGTGTTTAAACGACATTGTGTACTGTCTTGTAAAAGTTCATCTGATATATTGTTATTGTGGTTGTATCTTATAAATAAAACAGGTAGTTTTTGTTTAGAATTACTCGGCATATCATTATTCTGTTGTTCAAGTGTGGTGTCAAATAACTGATTAACATTGAAGTCGCCCCCCAAGAATTCTTCAGCCACGACCTGGGGCAAAGTAGTGACTGTTTCTAGTTTGTTGGATTATCATTTGTACTAGGTACTGACAGATTGAGGTTGTGCATCAGGTGTCATTTCTATTATATTCGCATTCGGATATTGCCTATTATGATCTCCAAACTTTTGCGGTTGTTGTTGCTGTTGCGCATTATAACTTACCTGTCGGTCGTAAGGTATGCTCCAATTTTGTCCTGGTGGCTGCTGTGGTAAAGCAGAGTTTGAATGAAAGTACTGATCGTTACGAGTCCAACCTTGATGCTGTCTTGGCTCGTAGTTACTATTATTTCTATTTCTGTTTGTGTTTTTGTTATTACCTTTGTATCCGTTGTTACCGTTGTAGTTATTACCGCGGTGCCTTTTGTATGGATTGCCGCATGTAATGTTATTACTGTTGTAACTATTGTTTGTATTGGAATACGCGTGTTGATTTTGATTTCCGTACTGAGACGGCATGTGAGTTTGCTGTTTTTGTTGTACCGCGTATCCAACTGTGGGCGCGCCAGAATTGTGTTCGCAAGCCTGCATGTTTTGCATACCACTAGTGTAAACATTGTGGCTGCTGTTTTGCCGCGCGAAGCGCTGATCTTCAAGTAACATGTCAACCGAATCTAAAGCTGTTAAAAAATAATCTGAATCGTCATCCGGGATATGTAGGAGTTTTTCTTTAATGTTGAAAGGCAATTTGGCCTTCAACGCACGGAGTATATCACGCGTTGCGACTGGTTCGTCTAAAAAGTGTCCCATGTTCAAGTATTTTTCAAAATATCTGCGTAAGTTACCATTTTTACTGTTAAAAGTTTCAGGTTCTAAAATTTGTCTTCTGAGTCGCTCCTGGACGGATTGCGACCAGAATTTGTTCAGAAAAGCACGCTCAAACTCACTGTACGTGGTACATACGTCAGCTTGACTGTATGCCCAGACAGCTGCATCGCCTTGGATGTAACCGACAATATATGAAATCTTTTTCCGGTCACTCCAAGTGCGTGGAAATGCGTTACTAAAAGATTTAAGAAAAATCACCGGATGAATGGTTCGTTTTTCTGCGATAAAAATCTGAAATTGCCTGTGTTTCATTAAGCTTTCGTCTTCCCTTGCATTATGATATGGATTTGTCCCACTGTAATTACTGCTATGTCCAGCTGGCGAGTAATTACGATAATGTTGCTGTGGTTTACCATGATAATAGCTTGTGTTTGTGTTTGCACATCGTGGTATGTGTTGTAGTCGTGGTGTGTTTTGTTCTTGTGTATTTGTCGTGTGCGGAATGTGTGTATCATACTCGAATGTATATTGGTTTCTGAACTGTACATTTTGACTGATATTTTCGTTACATTCAGACTGTAGTTGATCGGTGAATTGTCTCATGGGTGCAGTGACGGATTGTACTGCGTCACTGATCAGCTGTTTGTTATTAGTAATGTATTGCGCTACGGAGTCGTGCACAATTGTTGGTAAATTTTCACGTAAGCATCTATCAAAATGTTTGTCTTTGTTCTCAACCCAATCATGAAATTCTTTATTAATATTTTGAAAATGAGCTGTGGCATCTGATTGTAAGATGTCAGTCAGGTGTTGTTCAACATTGTCAAATTTATTCTGTACGTCAGTAATTCGTTTTTCAAGATTGTCATGTACTGAAGGATATGTTTGAATTTGTTCAGTAAGAACTTCACACGTGACATTAAGGTTTTTTACTTGTGTCTGTAAAAGTGCTACGTCAGTTGTAGTCTTTTCTTGTCTCGTATTGAGCTGGGAAAATTTAGTACTGAGTTCGGTCATCTGTTTGGTCAGTGTGGCGTCTATAAGTTCCACACGCTTACATAAAGTGTCATTACCTATCTTGATTGCTATGAGATCAGATTTGATTTCGTCATTTTGTGTTTTTAACTGTTCATTTTGTGTCTCTAATTGTGCCTTTAAGGTTGCCATGTTTTCGGCGTTTTGTTTCATTAGCATTTGTAACATGTCGGCAATGTTTACCGTTTGCAAGGTCTCTGCCCCCGCCGCGTCATTAGACGTGACGTCATGCATTAACATGGGCTTTGATTGAGATTTTGAAATTTTTGTAGTGGACGGCCTAACGTCAAAATTTTCGTCAACACTTGAGTCAATGTTTGATGAATCGTCACTACCGGTTGCTGTCGTAAAGTCATTTTCTAACACTTGTCTCACGTCCGAGTCGGATTGCGTCTGAATAGTACGTCCTTGCTGTTCCATTTTTGCGTATTGTTTTCTTGTTATTACCATGCCACACGTGATATATGTATCAAGAAAATTTTTGACACTGATTTTAAAATAAAATGTAGTTGAGCATGAATCGCTCGTAGCAACAATGGCTGTCTGTTAATTTAAAAATATAAACTGAATTTGAGATTATTGGTAATGGCTGCTGGCCATGTTACATGATATCGTACAGAAGTCGGCCATATTGTACACTCGTGTATTGGTATTGTTGCATACGTTATTGTTTAGGGAAAAGTACTGAGAATGAAATTTATCACTGAAACTGTTATGCAGAAAAGAAACACTACAGAATTTACTGAAAAGCTAATACACTGAATTATACGTCTGGTCAAGCCTACCAATGCAAAGATGCTGCGTCTTACCTTATTTTGCTGGAAGTTTCATTGCGTCTTCCCGCAAAATTTCAGAATTGGAAAATATCTTCAGATTTTGTTACCTCTCATACATTGACGTCCAGGTCCAGAAAGTTGATTTTTCACATGAAACAAAGAGAACAATGTAACAAATGACAAAATAACAAGTCCGACACGCAGTCGCCAATATAAAATAAATAAAATAAATATAAAAAAATGTTATTTTAAATATGTTAATTATTCTATCTGTATGATGGTGATTGTGATTGCAATTGTAATTAATATTTTGCTTATCTGGAACGTGGACGTTTAATTATTCGTTATCAGACGCTTGACAATGGCTTTTTCGTAAAGGCAATGTTACTCGTAGTTGACCGTGAAATAAACTGAATAATCGGACTTCGTAATTAAATCGTTTCCATAGACTGCTGCGGTAGGTGCGGACTCATAATCTAAATCTCAATATTACAATAATTTGCCAGCCATGCCAATACGTCGTACAGAGGTGATTGTCTACTAAACATAAAAGTTACACAGTTAGTTAAATGAGATATATTCAATGAATAAGCCTACAGTTCATAATCCTACTTACTTTTATAAATATAAATTCTTTACAGAATCGAGTGCCTAGTGTGGTTGCAACTCGCAGTATTCTTCTATAACATGAAATATGGCGGTGTGCCAGACAATAAAATAAAATATGTGCTTCTCGCACCACTTCAACCAGAGCTCCCCCTTTCTTAATCAAACATAAGAGTAACGTAATTGTGCTTTTGTTTTATCAGCGACACAGCGCTGCAGTTGTGTGCCATAGGCTTTATTTATTTGTCACTGATTATTTATTTAATTAATATTTCGCGTTTCCGAGGAAACTCACGCTCGGCATGCAAATGTGCCTTTATAAGCCCTGGGACACACCTGCAGAGGGGTAGAAGGTGTGGGAATTGGCAATATGGATGGTAACATAGGAGGGGCGGTGGGAGGGCTGGCTGAGTGCGAGGCAGGCGCTTAAGTATGCTATCGGGGGCGCCGCTATTGGCCGCTGGGACCACGTGTTCTAATGTGGCACCCCCACACTAAAAGCGGGTGAGGAGGCACGCGCCGCCACAGCTTACGGTGCGATGGCGCAGAGACCTCTACGCGTCTTCGAAGTCCATGACTTCTGGCGCGGATTCAGATTGCGCAGCGCGCGGTACCAGATTGGTCATCTGCGACATATGTACGCACAAAACGTTCAGCCTCGCTATTCGACTGGGGGTGGAAAAGGGGTTGAGATCAAATGGCGAATGACAGTAGCAGCACAGAACGCTTCAAACTCTGAGGACACGAACTGGGGACTATTGTCGGAGACAATAACTTCAGGAAGGCCTAAATTAAAAAAAATAGACATCAAAGCGCTAACAGTACGCGAACAGATGTAGTAGAAGACATAGGTACAACAGAAGGTAAGTTGCTGTACGCATCAATAACTATCAACCGGAGGGTGTCCCAGAAAGGACCCGCAAAATTAACATAAATGCGCTGCCAAGGCGCAGTAGGAGTCTGCCACGTAATGAAGCGCTGGCTGGAATCAGATTGATGCTCCACACAAGAGCGACAATTAGCAAGCAAATTCTCAATGTGTTTATCAATTCCGACGCGCTATTTGCTTCGTCTGCAGGACACCCTATTGACCAGCGTGCAGCAATCTGAGGATTTCCCACTGCAACGAACGAGGTACAACCACACGAGACTGATCATTGTCAGTTCGTAACAAGATAACACCGTGGTGTACAGACAAGTTGTGATGTTGCGCAAAGTAACGTCGAACAAGTGGATCACAGATCTGTGTTGTGGATTGAGGCCATTGAGTACGAAAATACAGCAAAAGAATCTGCAAAGAAGCGTCGGCAGCTGTCACGGAAGCAACGTGACGAAAATCCACTGGAAAACAATCAGCTAATTCCTTATCTTGCTAGTCAATAAACATGCAGGACAGTTCAGAAGAATTAAACACTTTGTAGCACTGATAGGCAGACGAGACAAAGCATCAGCATTGCCATGCTGGGCCGTAGGCCGAAACAAAATTTCGTAATTGTAGTTAGACAAGAAAAAAGACCAACGTTGCAACTTTTCTGCCGTACGGGCCGAAACTGACTTTGACCGGTGGAACAACGATGTCAAAGGCTTATGGTCGGTGACCAAATAGAACTTACGACCATACAAAAAAATCATGAAACCTTTGGCACTCAATATACAATAGCTCAAGCTTCTTCGATTTGAGAATAGTTTTGCTGGGTAGAACTGAAATGAAATGAGCGTTTGGCGTCAGTGGCCGGGAGGCCCCTCGCGGGGCAGGTCCGGCCGCCATATCGCAGGTCTTATTACATTCGGCGCCACATTGGGCGACCTGCACGCCGGATGGGGATGAAATGATGATGAACACAACACAACACCCAGTCCCTGAGCGGAGAAAATCTCCGACCCAGCCGGGAATCGAACCCGGGCCCAGAGGACGGCAATCCGTCACGCTGACCACTCAGCTACTGGGGCGGACTGGGTAGAACTGAGCAACTTAGACGCAAAAGCGATCGGGCGATCGACAGAATTAATGCGGTGCTAGAGAACCGCTCTGATGCCGTGAGAAGATGTGTAGACAGCAAAAACAACTGGTTTGGAGGGATCGAAAGGAATCAAACAGCGATCACTCAACAAAGTAGATTTGAGCTTGTGGAAAGCAGATTCGAGCTTGTGGAAAGCAGATTCGAGCTTGTGGAAAGTAGATTTGAGCTTGTGGAAAGCAGATTCGAGCTTGTGGAAAGCAGATTCGAGCTTATGGAAAGCAGATTTGAGCTTGTGGAAAGCAGATTTGAGCTTGTGGAAAGCAGATTTGAGGTTGTGGAAAGCAGATTTGAGCTTGTGGAAAGCATATTTGAGCTTGTGGAAAACAGATTTGAGCTTTTTCGTAGCATCACTAGAGCGGAGCACATGGAAAGACACTGTCCTGGTCGTTGCACCATTTGTGGCTTGTAAACTACACACGATGAGCACAGATTTTCTGTCCAGTAAATGCAGTCAGCGTGGAATGCGAACGGCGAAGTGGGGGCGAACCAAGCAAGTATACGTCGATCTGTTCAGTAAAGAAACTGATGCACCAGTGTCCAGCTGCAGGCGAACAGAACGTCCACAAATGTTCAAAGTCACAATAAGTTTCCTCGCATCACGGTGAATGCAAGACGAAGTGTCCTGCAAAACTTGATTCACATGACAAGCTGTCTAAGTACATGAAGTAAAAGGCTTTGAATAAATGGCATTAACGTCCATAGGCTGATGTGAATCATGGCGGTTGCCGTTGCAGTGACGCCCACGCGATTCACGCGAACGGGAGACAAGTTGGGAATTAGAGCTTCTCTTACTACACACAGTTTGCACATGTCCTTTCTTATTACAAAAATTACATTGTGCTTGACGGGATGGGCAACTGTCCCGTGTGTGGGCACGAAAGCAGTTCGGACATGGTTTGACTTTCTTAGTGGGTGCCTGGTTTGAACCATGTTTACATGCGCGCGAACGGGGCGGCGTGGCTGGCTTGGAGGGCACGTGTTGTGCCGCGCTAGCAGTACACACACCCAGTGTCAAGTCGAACGCGGAAGTAGCCATGTCTAATGTGTCTTGTCTGTCTAGCAAGTCCACTACTTTCTGCAAAGACGGGTTTTTAAATTTGAGGATTTGCCACGTTCTGCGCAACAGCGTCTCTAATCATATCTGCATATGAGCGTCCACACGAGCAATTAAAGTCACAATCAGAAGTTAGTCCCTGAAAGTCCGCTAACCAAGATTTATTCGACTGAGTAAGGCAGGGCCGGCCACACGCAGCACAGTGTGCAGACGTGCGGAAGTGCTGCACATGTGCGCACGTGTGCGACAGCGAGCGACAGCGACATCTGTTATTAGACATGGTCCTAAATGAACGGCGGCGGCTCCACTTCCCTGTTTATGTGGTACAAGCAAGAGCGCAACATACCCAGTCTCGTTTACCCCTGGTAACCCTAACCTTAACAGAGAAGTACTGAGAAAAGGCAAGTACTGTGGAAAAGCAAAGGACGGGAGACCTATGTTCTCAGTCGTTTAAAAATTACTGGGAACTGCAATTCTTTTTTGTAGCCGTTGGTGAAAACTCACAGTGTTTGCTATGCCGCCGAATAATAGGCGACCAGCGTAAGTTTTCAATTGAATGACACTACAATACACATCACAAAGACGAGTGTAGTGTACTCAACAGTGAAGAACGGCAAGCAAAATTAAATGTACTTAAGAAAATCGGCGAGACACATCAACTCGATTATCATTTCTCATGACCCGTGAGAAACGTGTTTGGATTTATTCCTTTCATAATTAAAAATTATTGTTTACTAACTGTGCATTATTGCCTCATTCTGCTCCATGTTACATTATTATCAGGAAAGTTGGTCATTAAACCGATTGTTCCAATGTATGCTTACATTTAGGGTTTTTTATTAATGTGTGAAGGGGTACGCTCAGCTGAAGTCGATAAAACGTAACATTCATCCAATTGTCGGTTATTATGCAGATTTCAGACGGAATTGATGAAAGATGAAGCAATAATGGTATAGAAATAGGAGGTGATCATCGAGAGCTCTGCGGTTATCATTCTGTTAGAGGCCAGTGAGACAGAAATAATGTGGGAGTAACTGAGGGTACCGAGAATTAGTTATAGGAAACCTTGCTTTAGTTTCATGTTATTTGAAATCACGAATAAGGTTCGTTGGAAGTCGCTCAGTGCTCTCTTTCTTAAATACTAGATCAAAAACATTACGCGTATTTACGTGCTGTCAGTCAAGGTGCCTTAATAAAAACCCGCGGTTGTTAACTATATTACTTGTCTTACTGGGTTAAACTGTTAACATAAAAGTAGACGTCTCAATGAGTAGACTGTGACGGTATGTTGTACGCTGCGAAGTGTGCCTCGAGCTGGGCGACGTATTCTGGCCAGCGTTCAGCGTCAGGACTGAAGGCACGAAATGGCGGCGCCGTCGGCGACTGCGTCAGTACAGGCGGTGGCGTCGGAGGCGCCCAAGTAGCTGCAGTTTGTAGCGTGACCAGTCCATTTATGGCAGCAAGCAGCTGCGTCTGAAAACGTTCAAGATCGGACAGCGAAGTCTGTTCCTGTGGCGAAGCCATGGTTTACACAAATTAAAGTCTTATACTGAGGCTAGCACGAAAAGAAAGCAGTACCGAACAAAAAAGGAATTGATGGGAGAAAAAAAGGGGACACCTCGTCGCCAAATTTTGTATCCTGCCTGGAAGGCGGCGCGTATGTAGGAGCAGGAAAAGGTGAAAATCTCTCGGTACTGCAGTGTGGATTAAAATAACCTTTACTTTAGCAACAAGAGTAGCACATAACTTTGCCCTGAGGGGCGAAGCTGAAGCGAAGTGGCCCGGCCGTCTGCTCATGATCAAATGGGCTGAAAGTGGAGCGGAGTTCGTAGAGCTCTCCCGCTCCGGCTAGAGTGCGCTGTCGTCGGTGACTCGTAGTGCCAACTTATGAACCTATGCCGTGACATCGTTGCTATCGATACCACAGACTACATAATCCATGCTTGCGATCCATATTACAGAATGTGTCGGACAAATATTTTGTATGTAAGAAAGGAATTGGTTGCTCCACTCCACGTGTTCGGTATTTCACGAAACGCCCTAAATGAAGTCGATTTTCAACTTATTTCATATTTCTAGTCGTGTTTCCCTGCTGATTTGAGGTCATCTAGATAGATTCCAAGATATCTGACGTTTAGTTGTGGAGTAATTTCTTGTCCCCAGTGTCCAAAACGGAGTTTGTGAGTACCCTGTTTTGGGCGATTAATGATATTGCTATGTCTTAATACGAAAAGCTAACTTTTGGTTGGATTAGGTCGGATTCTTCATTTACTGAGCCAGGTTTTAAGTTTGTTGATGTAGCTGTTGGCTTGTTCATTAATTGCATCCCAGGTGGATGCATGACACCAATAAATGGTGTCATCAGCGTACGGGACTATGTCTTTATTCTGTCACCTAGGTGTTGGGATGTCCGCTGTATATATCGTACATAAAGTGGACATGAGGGCACCCTGAGGGACTCCCGCCTTGGCTGTGGAGAAGGACGATTTTTGACGCCAACTCCTATTCTTCTGTTTGTGATGAGGTTAGCTAAAAATTGGACCAATTCAGGTGGCCAGTTTCACTTTAGCATTTTGTATCTTATCAAAGGTACGTTCTGTGTCCAGAAAGAGGATATCAGTCGCATTTGTTAAATTGCAGGTTTCTGCTGTATTGATAGTCTTAATAATCGATCAACGGTACTGTCACTCTTTCTGAAACCAGCTTGTTCTTGTGGTATAACGCTGTTGTCTTCTGCAAACTGTTGTAGTCTCTTATTAATTATTTCTTTCAAGGTCTTGCACATTATTGGAAGTAACGTGGTAAGTATCTATGAGTAAGGATTGTTCTTGCGTTGTCCACATTTCGGAATCATGATAATATGTGTACGTTTCCACTGGAATGGTAAAGTTGTTTTGAGTTAAGGCTGAATTAAATATAAGTTTTAGTTCTTGAACAAGTCTCTGCGGTAGAAGTAGTTTAAGGTGTAATCGTCCAATCGCATCACTTCCAGGGGCTGTATTTTTGCCACTTAGTATATTCCGTTATTTTGGTCAGTAGTGGATGATCGGCTGGTGCGATATTTTTGTATAGAAGTGAATGAAGTTCCCTACTAATAATTTCCTCGTGGTTGTCGTCAAATTTGGTGGTCTGTGGATGGTCGTGTATTTTTTCGAGTAAGTAGAGGAATATTTCGCCCGTCTCCCTTTCCTCCACCGTGATGTCCTCATCGAATTGTAAATCCGGTTCTTCGGTGACGGTTTTGCCCTTGATTCTCTTGAATGTATTCCAAAACAGAGTGGGGTTACGTGGGTCAACTGATGTTCCCATCTGTTTGCCCCGATTCGACAAATCTCTGATCTAACTAGATTGTTAAGAGGGTTCCATTGCTGTTTAGCAATTTCATTAGGATGCAATTTAATTTGGCTACATAATTTTCTTTTTTCTTTGATTAGGTTAAGAATACGTGTAGGAAGCCTGTGCATGTAGTCGCTTGCTTTAACCATAAATATACTCATGAGTGATGCTATATCTTATTATCTTTACGCAAAGAAATGTATTATCTTCTCAATAACCTCCAAATCGTGAGCTCATCCATAATTTTGTATATGAAATTAGTGAATGTACTCATAGCAGTTTCGTTGCCTAAGACTCCTGGACACGTTCACAACGCAAACTAATAATCAAATTAATTAATGTAAGAAGACTTAGCCTTCAATTGCTTGTGCACCCATGTACCAGCACAATAAACTAAAAGCAGTGAAGAGTTGAGGAAGTATGAATGAGAACAGTGGCATATTTAAGTTTACAAAATAATGACAAATTTTATTAATCCTTTTGTAAGTACAACTATCTGATGAAGCTTAAACAAAAATGACAAACACAGATCAGAAAAGGGAATAATGTTTGTTTGGCAAAGCATACATTGGGACGGAAGCTATACAAAGTCTCCCTTGAATCAATCCTTTTACAACACAGTATGACTTCGTTGATATGAATGCACTGTGGGGCCCAACTTTATATTGGTCCGCAGCTCGTGGTCGTGCGGTAGCGTTCTCGCTTCCCACGCCCGGGTTCGAATCCCGGCGGGGTCAGCGATTTTCTCTGCCTCGTGATGACTGGGTGTTGTGTTATGTCCTTAGGTTCGTTAGGATTAAGTAGTTCGAAGTTCTAGGGGACTGATGACCATAGATGTTAAGTCCCATAGTGCTCAGAGCCATTGTGAACCCAACTTTATTCAAATGGAATAAACTGCGTCCAAGTATACCACAAACTGTGGTTCACCTGATAACGGGAAGCTGTGAATACCATTTAACAAACTTCCACCGGCGCAGCAGTGTTTCGCCCTTTGACTTTGATTCAGGCGGCAGCAGGAAACGGCGCGCTGTGGGCGAGGAGCGGTTCGCTCGGCAGCTGTAGTGTTCTGACGTGTCCGTGAAAATATGGGAAGTGAGCAGTCTGGCGTTCTGATTATCATAACGCGGGAAACTTCCCTTTCAGACCACTGAAACCCCGGCAGATTTCAGTGTGAGGTGCACCCGTTCACTGTTCTGGCCAAATCAATCTGACTCACAGGCGCCACGGTGTGTACTGGAATTATCAAACGTCAGACGACCGACTCAGGACGAATGCGTTCACCCTCATGACGCACGATATGTGCAATGTGATATGCAGTTCCACTGTCAGTACAGCTGGAAACTGACAGTGACTCCTAGTCCACCACAAGATACAGACAACAGGTCTCACCCACTATGGAAAGGCCCGAAGTTCTCCACTAGGGAAAGATCGGACGACGACGAAGGCAAAGAATCACAATCAATTTCCGCGAAGCCCCGGTACGGGAGCCGAATCAGCAAAAACCAAACCGCCTCACATTGCAGAAACCAAGCGAACTATCCACTGTTCATTGAATCTTCCCTCTTGACTCTCCTATTGGCCTGGTAACCAATCCACACATAGCTAGGGTGTTCCCGCGCTTGCTGAGCAAGCCTCCATTTTGCACACGACGAGGGGAGCCAATCAGCGACTCCAAATTTCCCTTGTCCGAAAGAAGATGATTTCAGACTAGGGAGGTGTCGTTATCAGGGTAAGCATGGCCATGTTTTGGCGAAAAAGCATCTGCCTACACGAGGTCATATCCCTCATTTCCGGGGAGATCTAATCTCTCCACGCTAACCCTTTCCAATTTCTGAAAGAATGGTGTTAAGCTTCCCAAATAGCCGTGCCCATCAAATATGTTTCTGGCGCTGGCTAAATGAACATGGCGAGCTCCTGGCGTCAGGGGGACCTACAGTCTTTCCTCCTGTAGACAGGTACACCAGCTGTTCTGTCCGTATCGTCCCAGGATCTAACATGAGAATGCACAGACCTTTATGACTTTCACACTGTTTACACAATAGCTCAGTATACAGCAGTCTTTCTTACATGGCTTCCTCCACCCACTTTCTGCTAGCTGGTCGCCGTCACTTGGCCGAAGACAAATGTTTTATGAACCGGCGCCCTTCAGTCTGGTCCTAAGTAGGAGGAGGAGAGGGCTTCGGTCAGAAATCTCTCTGCAAGTACGACTCACTGGCGCTGCTTCCCAAAATCACTCACAAAGACAGGTCACTGCACTCAGCATTTTGGTCCTAAATTCACCTCTCCCCTGTTCTCCGTCACCTCCACTGTGGCTGCTTGGGTACAAGTTCTCTTCAGGTTACACATGCAATGATAAGAACACTGTGCCCACAATATCCCCGAGTAAAAAAAGTCATAAACCACACATAGCAAATGTAGTACTGGGGAACACAGAGGTCATGACCTAAAACATGAACGTCAATCTGACTGACAGTGTTGCTAAAGTGTGAAAGTGGCATGCCACCACCCCTCAGCCTGTCCTCAAGTTCTTTGATGGTTTTCTTTGGTGCCTTATTAATAAAAGCTGGTTACAGCTGACAATAGTTTAATTGCTGTCGTCTTGTATTTCTTGCTTAAAAATTTTGTTCTAGTGTTTTCTGTATTAAGGTTTTTGGAGTCGATGATAGTTTTCCAGTTGTGGTTGTCATTTTTGACATGGATAATTGATGTCTTTTTTTTATCATGAGGAGGTGGTATCTGGTAATGCTATCACCTATTTCAACGTCATTACAGTGACTAGCCATTTTCCTTGTGCAAATAATGTTATCTACTACGGAGGTTCCAGCGTAATTGACGAAAGCAGTTGAACTATTATCGAAGTGGATTACACTGTTGTTTAGAGGTGCAATGGGGAAATCGCAGTTTTTGTTGTTGGTTCCTTCGCCAGCAACAGTGTATCTGGTATTAAGCTCTCCTGTGATGATTTCTGGGCCAAGTATAGAAATGTAATCAGAGATATATTGGTAGATCCCTAGTGGAAGGTACATATACGGTTTCCACGAAGATTGGTTGCCTATGTTTTCCTACTTTTTACGACAATAGCTAGTTGTGTCTTCATGTTTTCCGGTAAATGACGTCTTATAACAGCCAGTTCTTTTGTATGAAAGAAGGTGGCTCTTCCTTGTGTACATCTTCCTCTGCTGTTTTGGGATTGTGACCCGTGGCATATGTAATCGGGAAGACTTATGTCTTTGGTGATGCATTTGGTTTCAGTAATTCCAATAAATGTAATATTTCATTCCAGAATTAATTTTTCTAGGAGCTCATCTTAAACACAAAAACCATTCTCGTGAACAAAGCATATAGTATCGCTGTCTTTTCTGAAAGTGAATGTGAAAAGATTGCCAAATTTTTAGATTGTAGCAATAGGTTAGACTTGGGCAGTTGAGTCTGACGTGTTGCAGATGTAGATGTGTATATTGCTCCACACCTGCGTAATTTTCTCCTACACGCATCAAAAACGTTTTGCATCACCTCGGTTCCGAGAGTTCCGGAACCTGCACAGAATATTGGAATAGAGATCCTTATAAACATCATTTCCGCCCTTTTTACTGCTCATTAAAACCACATATTGCATGTTGTACCACCACACAGCGTGACCTTCAGAGGTGGTGGTCAAGATTGCTGTACACACGGGTACCTCTAATACCGAGTAGCACGACCTCTTGAACTGAACCCCCTGCAGGTTCAGGGGTTAGAATTGGCCCGTGTTATTCCTGCCTGTCGTAAGAGGCGACTCAAAGGAGCCTCAAACGTTTCGACCTGTTTGTGATGGTCCCCTATCGGGTTTGACAACCATATTTCCAAATTCTTCCGAAGAGCGAACCTATTGGGGAAGGGCGTCTTACGTGGTGCATTGTGTCCATCGTGCATTGAGACCTTTCGCCAGCTTTCTCGTCGTCTCATTGCTGTCCCGCTCATTCTCCATCTCTTGGGTGCGATTTCCACAATGCACTGTGCAGTGTTGCTTTTTGCGGAGACGATGACCATGGACTTCCTTGCACCTAATATCCAGTATGGTAGCCACCATGTAACCCGTTGGTTGTAGCCCTCTGACAACACAGGGACCGCTCTGCTGATGCCAGCGCCGTTAACTCCCCACGTATGCCAAGGACTAGATGCCTATCTCCATGGGGCATTGGGACTCTCGGCAATGGTCATCCTGCCAGGTGGCCCTTGCTGAGGCTGGGTGGCGACCATGGGGAGGGCCCTTGGTTGGAGTGAGTGGCATCAGGGCGGATGACCCGCAATGAAGTGTGGTACATCATCTAAAAAATGGTTCAAATGGCTCTGAGCACTGTGGGACTTAACATCTACGGTCATCAGTCCCCTAGAACTTAGAACTACTTAAACCTAACTAACCTAAGGACATCACACAGCACCCAGTCATCACAAGGCAGAGAAAATCCCTGACCCCGCCGGGGATCGAACCCGGGTGCGGCAAGCGAGAACGCTACCGCACGACTACGAGCTGCGGACTAGGTACATCATCTCTCGCTGGTGGCCAGCCGCCAGCAGTCTCTAAGTGTTCTCAGGCTCAATTTAACGCTCAGAAATACGATCTCAAAACGTTCCCCTCCCTGACCACACTGTGGCAGGAGTGTAAGTCTCAGGATGGCAGTGATAGTTATTCGCCCCGGTTCCTAGTTTGTACGAGAGCTGATGCGGAGTCTTTCATGTCCACAAAGCCTCAGTTCTTCGTAGAGCATTTACAGGACAAGTTTGGGGAGGTGGAGGGTTTGTCCAAAATGCGCTCTGGGTCAGTAATGATAAAAACGGCATTCTCTGCGCAGTCGTGAAGGTTACTTGCTTGTGACAAGTTGGGGGATGTTTCCGTTACCATCACGCCCCATAAGCGTTTAAATATGGTCCAGGGTATTATATTCCATAGGGACCTTCTTTTGCAGTCTGATGACGAGCTGCACGTCAATTTAGAGCGTTGAGGTGTTCATTTCGTCTGGCGTATTCATCGGGGTCCAAAGGATAATCAGATTTCTATCAGTGCCTCCATCTTGGCCTTCGAGGGCGATAAATAACCGGAGAAGGTCAAGGTGATGGTGTATCGCTGTGATGTCAAGCCCTATATCCCTCCCCCGATGCGATGCATTAAGTGCTGGAAGTTCGGCCATATGTCTTCCCGTTGTACTTCTAGCCTCGCATGTCGGGATTGCGGACGCCCATCACATCCCAATACTCCATGTGCCCCACCTCCATCTGTGTCAACTGCAGAGAGCATCATTCACCTTGCTCGCCAGACTGGAGGATCTTACAGAAAGAGCGAAAAATCATGGAATATAAGACCCTGGACCAACTGACCTATACTGAGGCTAAGAGGAAACATGACTGACTACATCCTGTGCGAATGACTTCTTCATATGCCGCTGCTACAACAATTGTGCTAGCCCAATCAGTCCAGAGAATTCCAGCCGGATCACCGAGCCGTACAACTCCACATGCTCCCTTGCCCATGGGGGGGCATTACCCACCGTGTTGCTCCTGAGTCATCTACCTCAGGAGCGATACCCCCCCCCCACCCCACCCATCTGGGATGTCCGTCCCTGCTACTAAGCCAGAGAAGTGTCCAACGTCTTCGGCTCCTCTCGCTTGCAAGGGGTCCCTTGGGTCCCTCCCTTCCCAGGTTTCCACAAGCAGGAAGGATGACGCCCGACAGTGGCATAAACGCCCACAAGCAGCTGGTCGTAGGGCTTTGTGATCCACCTCCGTCCTGGAGACTGAATCGGTGAAACCCTCCCAGCCAGTGAAACTCAAGGATCAGCGATAGAAGTCCAAGGGGAAGACCTCTAAGGCCAAAGAACTTGCTGTGGAACCCACCCCACTGCAACCTTCAAACTATACATGAGAGGATGAGGTGGAGATTCTGGCTTCTGCTGTGGACCTAGATCTCGCCAGTCCCTCAGACACAATGAACAGCACTCGGACAGGTGCTCAGTCGGTGGCAGCAGGTGACCCAGCAGCGTAATCTGCCTCCCCAGTCCCTTCACGCCTTTCTCGGCCATGGACAATGTCATCCTTCAGTGGAACTGCAGCGGTTTCTTCCACCATCTCGCTGAGCTCTGACAACTTCTCAGCCTTCACCCTTTCCTCTGAATTCCTCTTCAAGAAACTTGGTTTATGGCAATGCAAACCCCTGCCCTCCATGGCTATCGGGGTTATTATAGGAACTGGGCATCTTATGAAAGGGTATCTGGTGGCATCTGCATCTATGTCCTCCACTCCACTGCGAGTCTGTTCCTCTACAAACACCTTCAGAGGCTGTTGCTGTTCGGGTGTGGATGCCTATTACCGTCTGCAGTCTGTATCTTCCACAGGATGGTGATGTCCACAGCATGGCCTGGCTGCGCTGATAGCCCAATTGCCGCCCCCTGTTACTGGGCTACTTCAACGCCCATAACCCTCTGTGCGGTGGGTCAGTGGCAACAGGCCAAGGCAGCATCGTTGAGCAAGTATTGGCACAGCTCGACCTTTCCCTTTTAAATGATGGTGCCTTCACACATTTCAGTGCAGTGCATGGCATGTACTAAGCCATCGACCTTTCGATCTGCAGCCCTAGCCTCTTAGTGTCTGTCCAATGGAGTGTGCATGACGACTTGTGTGGTAGTGACCACTTTCTGATCTTTCTGTCACTGCCACAGCGTCGCTCTTCTGGGCGCCCCTGCAGATGGGCTAGGAATAATGCTGACTGGGACTTGTTCTCTTTCATTGTCACTATTGAGCCTCTTTCTAATGACGCCATTGATGCGGTGGTTCACTCGGTTAAAACCGGCATCGTTACTGCCGCAGAATCTGCCATTCCCTGTTCTTCTGGGTCCCCTCAGCAGAGGACTATGCCTCGGTGGTCGCCAGAGATAGCTGAGGCGATTAAAGATCGCAGTTGGATGCTCCAGCATCACAGGCGGCATCCCTCAATGGAACACTTCATCGCCTTTAAATGGCTCCATGCGTGGGCCCGCTGCATCATTCGCTAACACAAGCAGTAGTGATGGGAAAGATATATCTCCACCATTGGCCTCTGTACCTCTCCATCGCAGGTTTGGGCCAAGATTAGGCACCTCTTGGCTATCGGACCCCTGTCAGTGTACCTGCGCTTTCACTGATTGGAGCAGTCTGTACTAACTACGACACAATTACAAACCGCTTTTGCGCTGAGTTCCGCTTCTGCGAATTACCCACTGGCCTTCTGCTGCGTGAAAGAGTGGTTGGAACATCAGAGCCTTTCATTTCACATGCGCCACCCCGAACTGTACAATGTTCCGTTCAGTGACTGGGAATTCCAAAGTGTTCTAGCTGCTTGCCCTGATATGGCTCCCGGGCCCAATCGCATCCACAGTCAGATGCTCAAACACCTCTCAGTGGACTGCCAGCAACGCCTCCTAGACCTTTAAAACCGTATCTGGATTGAGGGTGAGTTCCCCACTGCAATGGCAGGAAAGCATCGTAATCCCCATTTTGAAACTTGGGAAGAACCCACTGCGGGTGGACAGCTACTGCCACATCACCCTCACCAACGTTCTCTGCAAACTATTTGAATGTATGGAGAGCCAGAGGTTTTGTTGGCTCCTGGAGTCTCGGGGCCTTCTGGCTCCATCCCAGGGTATTTCCGTTGAGGTCACTCAACGACAAATAATTTGGTGTGTCTTGAGTCTGCCGTCCACACGGCATTTTCCAGGCGCACACATCTGGTTGCCGTCTTTTTTGATTTACGGAAGGCCTACGACACGACCAGCTGCCACCACATCCCTGCCACGCTGCATGAGAGGGGCCTCCGTGGCTCGCTCTCGATTTTTATATGGAACTTTCTCTCCCTCCGTACCTTCCGTGTTCAAGTAGGAGGCTCCTTTAGCTCTTCCCATATCCAAGAGAATGGGGTCCCACAGGGCTCTGTATTGAGCGTTCCACTGTTTTTGGTCGCTATAAATGGCCTAGCAGCAGCTGTAGGGCCGTCAATGTCACCCTCCTTATACTCTGACGATTTCTGCCTTTATTTCAGTTCCTCAACCATTGGTGTTGCTGAATGCCAACTACAGGGAGCCATTCAGAAAGCGCAGTCATGGGCTCTCGACCATGGGTTTCACTTCTCTGCCGACAAGACCTGCGTTTTGCACTTCTGTCGACGATGGACAGTCCACCCTGACTCTGTCCTTTTTCTTCATGGCCATCTACTATGGGTAGTCGAAACGTATTGCTTTTTAGGACTGGTTTTCGACGCCCAACTAACATGGCTCCCCCACATTCGTCAGCTTAAGCGAAAGTGCTGGCGGTATCTAAACGCCCTCCGCTGCCTGAGCAACACCACTTGGAGGGCAGATCACTCTACATTGCTGCGGCTCTACAAAGCCCTACTTCAGTCACGACTCAACTACGGGAGTGTAGTGCATGTTTCATCAGCCCCTCGGCCTTAAAGCTGCTTGATGCACCACTGCGGGGTCCGTCTAGGACGGGCGCTTTTCGAACGAGTCCAGTGGCCAGTCTCATAGTGGAGGCTGGAGTCCCTCCATTGCACATCAGACGCCGCCAACTGCTCGCCCACTACGTAGCGCACGTCCATAGCTCTCCTCAGTATCCGAGCACTGTGTTTCATCTCCCGGAATGGCGGCCCCAGTCAGGGATAATGATCGCTGTGCGTGTTCGTTCCCTACTGTTGGAACTCGAGTCCTTACCTTTCCAGCGTCTCATGCGGGTCCATACACAAATGCCTCCATGGTTTATGTCTTGGCCAAAAGTACGGCTGGACCTATCACGCTTTCGCAAGGACTCTGTTCCTCCTGAGGCATTCCGCATTCACTTCTTATCCATCCTTGACGATTACCAGGGTTCTCAAGTCATCTATGCTGATGGCTCGCTGGTTGATGGTCGCTTCAGTTTTGCCTATGCTCACTCGGCCCATGTCGAAAAGCGCTCCTTGCCGGATGGCTGCAGTGTCTTCACTGCCAAGCTGGTGGCCATCTCTCATGCCCTTGAGCATATTCGCTCCTGTCCCGGTGTGTCCTACATGGTATGCAGTGATTCGCTGAGTGGTTTACAGGCCATTGATCACTGCTACTCGCGCCATCCTCTGGTAGTTTCCATCCAGGAGTCAGTTTATGCCCTCAAACGATCTGGTCGATCAGTAGTCTTTGTATGGACCCTGGGGCATATCGGAATCCCGGGAAACGAGCTTGTTGACAGCCTGGCCAAACAGGCCACTGGTAAGCCGCTTCTGGAGATTGACATACCCCAACCTGACCTCCTATTGGTGTTACGCTGCAAAGTTCTCAGGATTTGGGGTGCTAAATGGCGCAGCTTAGCTATGCCCAATAAATTCTGCGCCATCGAGGAGAGCACAAATGAGTGGAAGTCTTCTCTGCGGGTTTCTTATAGGGACTCTGTGGTCCTCTGCCACCTTTGCATCAGCCACACTTGGCTAACGCATGGCCATCTTCTCGGGCGTGAGGCCCCACCATGTTGTCACTGCGGCTCAGGTTTGACAGTGGCCCACCTTTTGGTGGACTGTCCACATCTCACCACTCTAAGACGGAATTTTAATCTCCCTGACTCCCTTCCTTCTATTTTAGGCGACGATGCCTCCACGGCTAACTTGGTTTTACATTTTATACGTGATGCTGGTTTTTATTCTTCAGTTTAAGTTTTACTTCCTGTTTTTTTGTCTTCCTGTGCTTTCTATCCTAGTCCTTTTGGTTTAGAGTTTTTAATGTGTTGCAGAGTGGCTGGCTCATCATTTTTTAGCCTCGTGATCAGCCAGCCCGGGTCATCTGCTTTACTGTTTTAACTCTTCTGCCTGTTTATTATTTGTCTGTGGTCTTCTTGTCTTCTCTTGTCCCTGGTGTGTTCAGCTTTGTGTTTTTTTTTTTTTTTTCTATTTGTCCCTCTCGAACTCCTGTGGTGTCTGGTACGTTTTCCGTTTTAATGGAACAAGGGACCAATGACCATGCAGTTTGTCTCTTTAAACTTCAAACCCACCACCACCTCTTGAACTGATGCATGCCTGTATTCGTCGTGGCATACCACCACAAGTTCATCAAGGCACTGTTGGTACAGATTGTCCCACACCTCAACCGCGATTCGGCTTAGACCACTCAGAGTGTTTAGTGAGTCACATCGTCCCCAAAAAGCCCTTTTCAATCTATCCCAGTCATGTTCGATACGGTTCATGTATGGAGAACATGTTGGCCACTCTAGTCGAGCGACGTCGTTATCCTGAAGGAAGTCATTCACAAGTTCGGCACGATGGGGCCGCGAATTGTCGTCCATGAAGACAAATGCCACGTCAATATCCTGCCGATATGGTTGCACTGTCGGTAGGAGGATAGCATTCACGTGTCGTACAGCCGGTACGGGGCCTTCCATGACGACCAGCGGCCTACGTCGCCCGCACATAATGCCACCCCAAAACAGCAGGGAACCTCCACCTTGCTGTACTCGCTGGACAGTGTGTCTCCAAACACGTCTCTGACAATTGCCTGATTGAAGGCATATGCGGCACTCAGCGGTGAAGAGAACGTGATGCCAATCCTAAGCAATCCATTCGGCATATTGCTGAGCCCATTTGTACGACGCTGCATGGTGTCGTGGTTGCAAAGAGGGTCCTCCCCATGGACGTCGGGAGTGAAGTAGCGCACAGTTTGAGTCGTAACACGACGTCCTGTAGCTGCACGAAAAACATTATTCAACATGGTGGCGTTGCTGTCAGGGTTCCTCCGAGCCATAATCCGTAGGTAACGGTCACCCACTGCAGTAGTAGCCCCTGCGCGGCCTAAGCGAGGCATGTCATCGACAGTTCCTGTCTCTCTGTATCTCCTTAATGTCTAATGTCTCCGAGACGCCTGGACACTTCCCTTGTTGAGAGTCCTTCTTGTAACAATGCCGACGCAATCGAACAGCTGTATTGACTGTCTAGGCTTGGCTGAACTACAGACAACAAGAGACGTGTACCTCCTTCCTGGTGGATTGACTGGGCTAATAGGCGCTGCTCATGCATGATTGTTTACATTTTGGGCGAGTTTAGTGACATTTATGAACAGTCAAAAGGACTGTGTGATACAATATCCACAGTCAACGCCTATCTTCAGGAGTTCTAGGAACTGGGGTGATGTAAACCTTTTTTTGATGTTGTATTTTCGCAGAAACTTTCTGCAAATTGTTTTTATCGTTTCAGTAATGAGGGATCTACGTTCCGGTAGAATGTTGAGTAGTGCAGCGGCGAACACACGCAGAAAGTTTTCAGTTTGTAAGCATTCAGCGTGGGGTAAGGTGGTTCTTCAGTGCACTTGATCTTATCTCTTCTGTCAGTGTGAGCCGTGGTAAAAATTGTTGTTTTGAAGAGCGCGCCGCAGCGCGTAATGTGAGGCAGTCGCTCTCCGTTCCTGGCGGTGACGCCGCTGTGGCAGTCGCACCTTTGGTGTCTCCTTTTGGTGGGAAAGGGGAAAGGTTGCCTGTTCATGTGTATTTAAGGGGCGCTATGAGCTCGCCAGTCGGAGTCTGGGTCAGTCTCTCGTCCCCAGATTGTTTGTATGTCTCTCGTCCGCATTTGTTAGGCAGCTAGTGTCTGTCTGTTGTTCGGGGGGCTAGTATGTCTGTCGTTCGGATCAACCCTTAAAGCCGGCAAGATGAGAGTCTTTCCACTCCGCCAGTAAGAGAACTCAGCGAGTGGTCACCCAGTCGGGGCTTAGTTCCTGCATCTGAGTCTGCACGTTAGGCCGCCAGTCTGCTCGAGTTTGCTCAGGCAATGGTCATTGGCGGTTGGATCGATGGGTTGGTCGGTCGCGCATTAAGACACCAGATGACTTGTCCGTCTTAAGCGTCGGCGCATGTGAGGTCGTCACGTGAGTGCAGTGGGCCACGGCGTATAGCGAGGGGCAGTGACTTCGCGGTCGACACGAGAGCAACAGGAGTCAACCCACGACATCAGTCTGGCCGGTGCGACCTGCGACGCCGTGAGAGGGGAGATCGGCGCGTCTTCCTGCGTCCGTTGAAGCGGCTGGCAGGAGAAGGTTCGGGAGAGCTATTTGGGGGTTCTGCGCCAGGTCCTCTCGAGAAATTGCAGTTTATTAGAAGTTAAGTGATTGGTGATATGTTGCTTGATTTACTCTTGTTAAATTCTATTTGTTTTCTTGGTGAGGCCGCCGGCAGTTTTGATTTGGGGTCGTCCCACCATTCTTTTCCATTTGTTTATGAATTGGGTGGTCAGTTTTTCCCTTGTGGAATAGGGGCGGGTTAGCGGAACCTGCTGTTCGGGTTGTTCGGTAATCTCCCTATCAATCTACCGTACGTTAGTAGCTGCCTCTGTCATATGTGTCGGATTTGGTGTGTTAACGAATTTTTTGCTTGGAGAGTAACGACCTAATACCTGAAATATGTTTTGATCTTGGGAAATTTTGATATTATTGCCTATGATCTTGAGAGGCGGTATCTGTGTACGGTGGAGCATCTTAACTATTGTCTGGCCAACCTTGTAGAATTTTACATAAGATTGCATTTCATGGCCTTTTATTTAAATGACCATTTTAGTATATAATGTCGACACCTTTCACCGTAAGACTTTTCTTAGAAGTTAAAATCAAGTTGCACCGTCAGTGGCAAGGTTAATAATTTAATTGTTAGTGTTTTGTACCATTTTCATCCCTCGTACAGGGGGTGCATAGTTTGTGTCCTTGTGTAAATTGTTAAAACTCTTAGTTTAAAGCAATCTGGTGTGTTGCAGATTTGCACCACTGTAGTCTTTCAGAGTCTGTTTTGAGCGGTCGTAACTACGGCTGAGTCAAAAGGGAGCGGCAAGGTTCTCTGCCCGAAAGCTCATACAGTCAAAACTTGTTTCTTTCTACCTATGAATAAATTGTAACTTTGATGTTTAGAGGGTGCTTTCTGATTATAATTTTAAATATGTTTCTTTTATAAAAATGCTTTTAGGCATTATTAAAATGAATAAAATTCCCATTTGTTGAAAGGAATTTGGTTATGATTTCAGCAGTTACTCCCTGGCAACTACTTACATTCTTACATAGTGTGATTAAATGTGTTAATGTTCTTGATGAATAGCTAGTAAATAAAATAAACCTTTAAGAATATTCTTAGAAAATAAATCACGGTTCACAGTGGATATGGGTTGGTCCTGGCATTTTGAGCAATTTAGATCGTTAGCGAGGTGAGTATCATTACAATTGCTGCAGTCAGGTTTTTAGAATAAAATTTGCACTAATAATCAGCTGAGATCCACTCCACTTCTCACATTTGGATTCGTTGCGACATTTTTCGAAGGCCTGTTGAAAATTGTTGCACTCTTTGAATTGTTTGGATTGCGAATGGAGTGGATTGTATAGTTGAAACTTATGTAGTGCGCAGTGCATCCTGAAATGCTATGAAAGCAGTTTCTCTAAGGTTTCCTTGTAATCATAGATGACATGTAATTTTTTGCTGGGTCGTTTGGTGAGTCGTGAGTAGATGCGGGTTGCTTTTTTTGAATGAGTATCCCCGCATCTTTAGTTACTCTTCGACTTCCTGTTTTGTGATATCATGATCGACACTATTAATGAGGCCACTTAGGAAGGGTCCACGTGGTTTCCATTCAGGTTGCGATTTACTGCGTGAGTTCATACACTTGATAGTTGCTCCCAGTCTGTATGTGGTCCCAGTTGTTTTCTTTAGTTTGATTTCAAAATCAGTTTCGCAAGTGCTGAGTCTGACGTGGTTCATTCTAAAATTAGTGTCAGTCACAAATTACGCTAGGTTGAACTGTTTCAGTGAAGACATGAAAAGACTTAGTAGTTTCCTTGGGGTCCAGATTTTTAATGATAACAATTCTAGGTTGAATGTTCACATCAAACTTCAGAATCGTTTGTTTGACAATGAGTACCTGGCTGGTAGTCGGACTGAGAATGTTGAGGTGGCTGAGATTGTTGAGAGTCAGTTGGTGACTCTTGAGATTGGCCTGTGTGGTTGTGTCACATATGTTGTTTTTTTGTCAGGTTTCTTGTTTGGCGTGTACAAAGTCATTTCTGCATGGTAGAGATGGGATGACTGAGCAGCCTGCAAAACCTGCTCGCATTTTCTAGTTCTGGCCTTTGTGCCTTAGCTTTGGTACATGAGGGCTGACTGACCTTGGGATAGGACAGTGGCCTGCAGTAATTCTAACTTTTCGTCCTGGGTCTAGCACATCAATTGGGAGGCGCCACTGTGCCCCTCAAACCATTCCATCACACTTCTGGCCCTGTGATGTGGCACATTTTGTTGAAAAATGCCACTGCCATCAGGAAACGTGATCGTCATGAAGTGGTGCACGTGGCCTGCGACCAGTGTACGATACTTTTTCGGCATCATGGTGTCTTTTACGAGCTCTACTGGACCCAAGGATATCGATGAATGTTCCCCAGACCACAATGGAGCCACTGCGAGCTTGTCTCCTCTTGCAGTACAGGTGTTCTATTGGAGGATTCGCACCCTTCCATCGGCATGATGAAGAAGTTATCGCTATTCATCAGCTCATGTAACTCTCTGCTACTGCTCCAACGTCCAGTGCTGATGGTCGCAATGCCGTTTCAGTCGTATTTTGCACAATCACGGGTCAACGCTGCAGAGGCCCATTGTTAGTAGTGTTCAATGCACTGTGTGTTCAGACATGCTTGCAATCTGCCCAGCATTAAAAACTTACGTCAGTTCCGCCAGAGTTCGCCACCTGTCCTGTTTTACCTGTCTGCGCAGCCTATGATGTCCGACATCTGTATGAGGGGTGGCCGCCCAACCCAACAACGTCTGCACGTGGTCTCTCCTTGGGCCCACCACATGCTGTAGACATTCATCACAGCTCTCCTCGAACACCTGCCAAGTCGTGTAGTTTCCGAACTGCTTATGCCTAACCTCCAGGCCACCACAATCTGTCCTCAGTCAAACTGGGTAGATGACGCGCATCCTCCATCCTGCACACAGATAGCAAGCTCACTGATACTACATTCCTTATGCGTGTGTCTGACTAACAGTCATTTCTCGACAGGTGATGCTACTGTCATCTGGATGAGTTTATAAGTATAGCAGGTCACTGGTCATAATGTCCTGGCTGATCGGTGTACACTCTTATACACTCACCATAAACACCCCCAAAAACTCAGTCATTTAGCTTACTTACGTGACCTCGACCTAGGTTCCTGCTTATTACCTATTGTAGCTTTCTTCTCCGGGTTGGTTGTCAATACGTGCAGTATCCCCTTTAACATTCCTTTAAATGGCGTCATGTGACACACGTGTATAACAGACGTTTTTGTGTAAACTGGACCTTCACATTGACCAGTGAGGTCGTTCCTACAATCTAGTAAGGTCCTTAGTACTTAGCCAAAAATTTCTTTATATTAGTGTCTGGTATACAGGGATTTGTAACTTACCCATTGTCCCACGCAGTACTGAGACAGCTTGTCTATGCCTCTGTTCACCTGTTCCTGTCGTTCTAGCATCTTCTTGTTTGCCTTCTGTACATTCCTACAAACTTCCCTCATCCGGCCTTAATTTAGCAGACAAGACGTTAAAAGCGGCGCCTAATCTTTCTCGATGATATGTGAAATGATGAGAAATCTTGTAATAGACTAACCAAATGCGGAAGGTTTTTTTCGGTTTAGCATTTTCGTCGTATGCGTCTATAAAAATGTTCCCAACTCGATAACCCTAATACTCATTACCACGTATTCAGGATAAGGCACCGTACTTTTACCACGTCGAGGGAAATTTTATTCATGACCTCTCTCTCGCTCTAAGTGGGAAGAGTCCAGATTAGGCTATTAGCGGTACCGCAAGAGCAACGCCAGTACCGGATCTGCATAATCCAACCCAGCCGTAACATGAAAAGACGTAAAATCCTTCCGTCCTTACAAAGACCGCCGACATAATGCATTAATTAATTACCTTGCTAATCACAATGATTTTACAGGTGACTTGCAAACTATTCCTATGTGAGCGAGGGGGGGGGGAGGGAATTTCAAGTGATTGAAATAAAAGTAAATTGATACTAGTATTGCATCTTTATTAACAAAAGATGAGAAACAGGATGTTTTACAAGTACAAAAAGTGAACCTCGTTATTCTTACTCGCTCTGATGGCGTTAGAACATGACTCTATGAAACGGGGGGGTCGGGGGGTTGAAGTGAGGGAGATGGTCCAGCATGACAAGGCAGGTGTCCGGATACTTTCGATCGCATAGTGTATCACGCTAATTAGTGAGAGAGGATGAGTGCAGGGTATTCTTCTTTATTTGTGCAGTCAGTTCAGCAGCTTCATTGTAGCCACGATGGCGCCACTTTTCCCGCCTCTATCGTTGTTCTATGGGGAGCACGTGGGACCAGTTTGAATGCTAGGTGATGAACAATGTTGTTCCTCTTCTTAGTCTCTCAAGCTGTCGTATCAATTCTGAAATTTCTCTTCTTGCTCACTGGGCCCCCTGATTGGCCAGTGTTGGAGGACGCCAGTGTTGGCTACCTGACACCCCCAGTGTCCCTCCGGAGACAAGGAATCGTTGGTCAGTGCTAGTCTGCTGCTGCTTATGGCTGGAGATCCGACGACGAGGTCCCGTATCGGTAACCGTGAGTGTTCTTTGTGAACTCCAGCTTCATTGGTTACAATATCGTGAGCGACTTAGAAAATCGATCATTTAAACACGCTCATAATTATTTTTTCCGATGCTACGTCCCCAAATCTAAGGATTTCTTTATCATTCTGTGTTTTGTACCCGACCTGCGTCCGTTAAACGTGAGAAATCGGTTGTTGTTCGTATTAGGGCTTTTCTTCTCCGTTTCTTTGTGATATGGGCGTTGAATTAAGATTCTTTGAATTGCAACCTTTGTGAAACGGGCTTTGTTTTCGTGCTAGATCACGTGACCATGTGGCGAGTGGCTGGCCTTCCGTTCTGTTGATTCCATTGCAAAGGTTCACACTCTTGTTGTTATTGTAGACACTGAGACTTACTTGAATGACGACGGGAGGCCGCTTTGCCGGCTTCTTATCCTAATACTCAGCACTTGTTCTGTTTAGTTTACAGTAGCGGCGATCGTATGGAGATAACTTCATTCTCGCGTTAAAAAGTAAACTTTTAGTCACGATAGTCAGATTCCTCACTTCTTTGCGCGCCAAAAACTAATGTGAGAAAATGCAAGAGAATACAGGACCTAATATGATCACAAATTTATCATTCTCTAGCTGAATCCCATACATTTACTCTATCAGGTGCTAATACGTTTAAATGTGGCATGTGAAAGGAAATATATATTCGAGCAGGCAGAAGAAATTTTGAAAACAATATTTAAACCACATCTGAATTTCACTGGCATGAAATTATCTTCATTTTCTCACAGTTAGAACAAGTTTAGCGACATTACATAATGGCTGCCAAATCCACCCAGCAGTGGAAAAGGATATATGCTAAACATTTTACAAGAAATTAAAAGTTACATACGTGTTACGACTTCTGCACCACTTGTTATCAGCAGACACAGTGGCTGCGCCAAAGGCCGAGACGGCGTGGAGTTGTTCAGTTATTTATTGAACTTTCTTTACAATGTCTCCCTCGTCGTCCCTGCCCAGCCCTGCGGATCCCTCCACCTGGCTGCTGCTGCGTAGATTGTCCAACAATGCACGCAACGCGCGCCGCTGATCGCAGTCGGGAGCCTCAGGCCACCAGTGTTCCGCTGAAGCCAGGATGCCCTGTGGTTGAGACGAACTCGTCGCCACTCGGCGCCCCAGCACGGGCACGCCCAAGGAGCCGCGTCGCCGTGAGGTGAGCTGCCGACGCCTGCTGCATCGGTGGCTGGGAAACCATCAGTCGCGATGTCCTCGAGGTCCCGTCATAGGTGGACCACGCGCCGTGGAACCGGGTTGCCGCGAACTACAGGCATCAGTCCCCCGGCGGCGCCTGTGACCGACACCGCGCTGCGGCCGGTCCTGCTGGAAGTTCTCGCTGTAGTTAGTCAGCCAGGGTGCCGACCGAACTCGGGCCGACGTCCAGAGCTGAAGTAGACATCTGGCAGCTGACAGATGACTCCTGCGAGCTGGAACAGACTTCTGAAATTGTCACCTACGAGGATTGAACATTTGGTCACTGACCACGTCCGTCCTCAGATCCGAACTGCTTCCTAATGGCTTCTGTCTGTTGCTGCCTGCGCTCCACTATTTATATCCAGAAGGAGGACGTTTTTTACCCTCAGTGGTAGGTTTTTGTTATTATTCCCGCAGTATATTGCAGCATAACTTAGCGTGCTGGCCTCACTTCCCCTTACTCAGCACTCTCCAGGCTTCGCTCGGCGCTCTGTATGTATCCTTGCGTCAACCTGTTGGTAGACTTCTCTTGTCAGCAAGGCTATTTGTGCCTGCCTACTTCGCAACGCCTCGGTCGCCGGCGTGCGTCTGTTTTGCCATTCTCTTCTGTGTGAAGCAACGCTTACTACATGTGCCCGCAACACTGCCTCCTCCTAAAAATTAAATTCGTCCGCTAATTTACCCTATACATTAACTTTAGTTCTATCCTGTATACTACTTCTTCCCTATATACATCCAGGTTGCTCTGACTCATGTCCTACTGGTAATCCATTCTACAGGAATTTCGTGGAGCGGTCTTGCATTAACATGCTGAATCCTCCGTTTTAATAAGACATATACCACACTGATAAATACAATCAACATGGTAATAGTACTGGTTGAAATACCAATGGTCACTATGCTACGTTTCCACCTGGTATCATACTCCTCTACATGCCTTAATAATTGCTGCATTGAAATATGACCTGTCTCTAAATCAACTTATTTATCTATCGTTTGCAATAGTATAGCATCCAAGGTGTTGTTAATATACGTCAAATTTTCTCCTGGAGTGATGCTCAATGACCCATCTGGCCAGTACAACGTCAGATGAGTATCTGTAACCTTGATGACTCCCGTGACTGTCGCTGGTAAGCTGAAACGATCCCCTACTATGTCACAATTTGCCCTGTTGATTAGCAAGCCACTGTCCCGTGATTCCATCTCTGTGGTTGCTGTCCAATTCCCATTGTCATAACACTTGGCTGATATTCTCTCCGTAGCGAATACTGAAAACAGCCAATGCCTCCAAACTTGCTGAAAATGTGGCGTAGGCTTCACTATTATTCTCCGACACTCTGAAGCTTCTGCTTGTGCCCTAAATAAGTGGATCTCACACGACTCCTTGCCAGGGAATAAAACTCATGGTGGACAAATGAAAACGGACTCCGTTAGACATCTACTCAACTCTAAACTCGACATAGTAGCATGAGTATCCCCCTCCTTAGAAATCAATAAAACCTCCTGTGTCCTGAGCTATACGCCCTTCCCCATGCGCTCCTATCTGATCGGATAAGGATGCACTGTGTAACAGTGATACTGTCTCTCCACAGTAGTTACTGGAAATCTTATCTCTATATACATCTTAACTAGATCCGTTGTTACCTTAATCCTAGACATATGATAAAGTGACATACTCGCTTCAATTATCAGCACTATGTACTCTACCCCCTCTGGAAACTCTCCCTCTGCCTGCTTCAGGCTCTGTCTGAATTTTTCTGGTGACAGCGTCACACTCACCTGCCCGTCCAATGCATGATGTACTGCCTCTTGCAATTCATCCATCCTCACTCGTGCATCACCAATGCTGTTAACCAGTTCCCGCAGCAATTTAGCCATTTCCAGCTTCCTTTCCACTATATCCAATTGCGTTTGTACCTCTTCCAGATCTGTATTCAATAATTTCTGTGTTTGTTCTATATATGCTAGTAACCCTGTAGCCATCTAGCCATCCCACACCCCACAAGTGTCACATTCAACAACTCTGTACCTAATCCCCGTATCTCCGTTGTGTGTATATCCACCAATTTCCCTATGCTTTCCTCCCTGTCGCGAGTAACTGTTAAAGAATTGTTCAAACCCTCAATATCGTCTCTAACCGCTGTTCCAAAAATTGTTTTCAGCAACTTCCCACCTGCATTCAACCAACCCCATCTTACTCTCTTTCTCCTCCCTGGAATCATGCTAACGACTTGACGCACTTGTTCACTTATTTCCTTACGTGACCTATCCAAAGCCTCGTACTCTTCTTGCACGTCCCGTAATATTCCGTTCTTAGATGCAACCATTTCCACACTCGATACCAGCTCCTGTAGCTGCTGCATCTCTTTCCTTACCTGCAGGATGTTTAGTGCCAGCTGAAGCGTCCACTCGTGATTCGTAAAGACCATATCCAGTTCTTTCGCGAACAACACCTCACTTTGCAACAGCATATTCTGTACCTGGCCAGCTTGTGTCAGCTGCCAGAGGACTACGCCCCATACTATCCACTTGTACCCATCCTGCGTCACCTACAGAATGGAGAGAGAAGGAAAAAACTCCCATAACTACTCTTTAATACCAATAAAATAACCCTAGTCCGTGCACATAAATAATACACAAATGATAATTATTGCTAACTACACATCCCTCGAACGCAACATATACTTAATACCCAGTTTACTGTCTGCTTCTGGCGCTTCTTTTCACTTTCTGCCAGAAGTACATATACATGGATGTACTACCCCCTGGAACGGCTTAACGCTACTAACGTGAACCACTGTTGTCTTAGTAGGCAATTGTAATTTTACATTGACAGGTGATGTCATTTCCACCACCTGGTACGGTCCCTGGAACTTGTTTGTGAATTTCTTGGTTCTCCCTTTTGGAGCATACGGATTACCTAGTAGCACCCATTGGCCTACTCTGTACTGTGGCAACTTCCTCATTGTACCTCTCATCCGTTCTTGTCGTTCCAACGCTTTCATGTTAGCTCGTCTAACTCTCTGCCATACCTCCTTAATGGTTTTCGCAAATTGCCCTACATGGTCGCCCTCCGCTCCCAGCCTTGGACGAAGCATGTCAGAAGGTGATGGCATCTTCATCCCATACACCACTTCGTACAGGGACAGTCCTGTCGACGTATGTGCCTTACTACACTCCTGGAAATTGAAATAAGAACACCGTGAATTCATTGTCCCAGGAAGGGGAAACTTTATTGACACATCCCTGGGGTCAGATACATCACATGATCACACTGACAGAACCACAGGCACATAGACACAGGCAACAGAGCATGCACAATGTCGGCACTAGTACAGTGTATATCCACCTTTCGCAGCAATGCAGGCTGCTATTCTCCCATGGAGACGATCGTAGAGATGTTGGATGTAGTCCTGTGGAACGGCTTGCCATGCCATTTCCACCTGGCGCCTCAGTTGGACCAGCGTTCGTGCTGGACGTGCAGACCGCGTGAGACGACGCTTCATCCAGTCCCAAACATGCTCAATGGGGGACAGATCCGGAGATCTTGCTGGCCAGGGTAGTTGACTTACACCTTCTAGAGCACGTTGGGTGGCACGGGATACATGCGGACGTGCATTGTCCTGTTGGAACAGCAAGTTCCCTTGCCGGTCTAGGAATGGTAGAACGATGGGTTCGATGACGGTTTGGATGTACCGTGCACTATCAGTGTCCCCTCGATGATCACCAGTGGTGTACGGCCAGTGTAGGAGATCGCTCCCCACACCATGATGCCGGGTGTTGGCCCTGTGTGCCTCGGTCGTATGCAGTCCTGATTGTGGCGCTCACCTGCACGGCGCCAAACACGCATACGACCATCATTGGCACCAAGGCAGAAGCGACTCTCATCGCTGAAGACGACACGTCTCCATTCGTCCCTCCATTCACGCCTGTCGCGACACCACTGGAGGTGGGCTGCACGATGTTGGGGCGTGAGCGGAAGACGGCCTAACGGTGTGCGGGACCGTAGCCCAGCTTCATGGAGACGGTTGCGAATGGTCCTCGGCGATAACCCAGGAGCAACAGTGTCCCTAATTTGCTGGGAATTGGCGGTGCGGTCCCCTACGGCACTGGGTAGGATCCTACGGTCTTGGCATGCATCCGTGCGTCGCTGCGGTCCGGTCCCAGGTCGACGGGCACGTGCACCTTCCGCCGACCACTGGCGACAACATCGATGTACTGTGGAGACCTCACGCCCCACGTGTTGAGCAATTCGGCGGTACGTCCACCCGGCCTCCCGCATGCCCACTATACGCCCTCGCTCAAAGTCCATCAACTGCACATACGGTTCACGTCCACGCTGTCGCGGCATGCTACCAGTGTTAAAGACTGCGATGGAGCTCCGTATGCCACGGCAAACTGGCTGACACTGACGGCGGTGGTGCACAAATGCTGCGCAGCTAGCGCCATTCGACGGCCAACACCGCGGTTCCTGGTGTGTCCGCTGTGCCGTGCGTGTGATCATTGCTTGTACAGCCCTCTCGCAGTGTCCGGAGCAAGTATGGTGGGTCTGACACACCGGTGTCAATGTGTTCTTTTTTCCCTTTCCAGGAGTGTATGTCATCCAGATACACCGCGCATTTTTTCGGTTTCAACCCGTGAAGGACTACATCCAACAACCTCTGAAATGTTGCTGGAGCGTTTTTTAGCCCAAACGGCATTCTTTTAAACTCGAAGTGACCACAATGCGCCATAATGCTGTTTTTGGCCGGTCCTCTGGACATACTTCAATCTGGTGATAACAGCTTTGCAAATCCATAGTGGACGAAAATTTACACTGCCCTAGGTTGTGTAACGTTCCTGTGATATTCGGAATCGGATACACGTCCGCCACTGTCCGTTCATTCCAATGTCTGTAATCGCAACAAAAGCGAAATTTTTTCGACCCGTCCGTTGTCATCTTCAGAACTAGGACCACGCTACTAGAACAAGGACTATTACTGTGCTGGATTATCCCATCTTCCAGTTGTTGCTCTATTAATTGCTCTAGCACTGGTTGTAATTGTTTCAGTAGTCTATATGGTTTACAATACACCGGAGCGTGATTCCCTGTCGGAATACGATGCTGTGTTATCGGTGTAGCAGGTAACGTACCCTGTGCTTCAAACAAAGCTTTATACTATAGTAATAATGTTTCGATACCCGAACAATCATTTCCTCTCAAATGATTTACCTTGTCACAAAGTGCAAATGTGCTGACGGTTTGCTTTACATCATAGTCTAGCCTCGAACTATCGATGTCCTCTTCATCCATTAACTCTACTGTGGCTATTACTAATCCCTTCGGCAGATCGACATCATCGCGTCCGAAGTTATCTTAACTCACCGGAACCATAAACTGCCCATTTATTTCCATTACCAGTGATACACTCCTACAAATAAAGCAATGCTTTGTCTAAAACCTCATTATTTGGTAGTGGCTCTACCAAGAATAACCCCTGCTGTGGGACATCGACATCCACCGGTACCCAGATCAATTTCCCTGTACCTGTTCGTACTTTGTCACACGAAATCACCTTTAATGCACTTGTACGCAGTTTAGCTGGTATCACCTTAGCTATCGGTGCACCTTGCGACTCTGAAACATTTGCAATGGCTGTACCCATTGAGAACAAGTTCCCATCGAGTGCCAGCGTATGTTGCGAAAGGTCAATTTTGGCGTGATGTTTAATCAGAAAGTCCAGCCCAAGTATCGCTGAAAATCCCTGTCCCACAGTTGACAACACCTTCATTTTCTCCCGGAACCACACATTCCCTATCTTAAACTTGAGCTCTGCTGTCCCTGGTGCATCTAATTTTTATCACCTACTGCGCACAATCTGTATCTCGGAGCTTCCAATGATTTATTGCCCTCAAGGTCCACACTGACAACTGATACATGCGCTCCAGTATCCACTAAAACTCTTCGCCACTTATCTTTTATCTAATCCATCAAACTACAATCCGCCTCTTCGTGCACTCTGAGTACCTCTTTTTACTGGGAATGCGTCCCGACGACAGGAGCACTCCCTTTTTCGTTTAACAGTTTTTACCTGCTGTATCATTAACCTGTTTCTTGGCTTTACACTGCTATGCCTTATGCCCTATTTTCTGACAATTGAAACACTGTGCTTCCCGACATTGTCCCTTAAAATAACCTTGCTTCCCACAACGGTAACACTCTTTGGAGGACGAAAAAATTTTCTTGTCATTGCGACTTCTAGTGGCGCTATCCACTTTCTGCAAATGTGTAGCTACGCACAATGCTGCTGCTAAGTCACTAGGATTTTCCATCCGTATCCGGCGAGACCCGTCGCAAAAATGCGTCTACAGCTCCATTCTCTGCTTCTTTAAATATAAGTTCATTTGCACTCGCATCTTGCGTTAACTCTTACATGTGCGCATTCGTTCTCCTAATTCTGTCTGAAAATTCTTCTACCGTTTCACCCGTTTTCTTGCATCATCCTCCCCAATTTTTCTCTAAAAGGTCTGGCACTGTTTTGTTTCCTAAACCTTTGCAATAATCCCTCAGCCAACTCTGTGAACTTAGTAAAATCCCTAACCCTTCGTGGTATGCCGCATAAGTCTTTGCGTCACCTACTAACATTAAGCTCGCCATTTGCAAACAAGAGAGCAGTGTTAATTCCTTTGTTTTGCTTTGTCTTGTCTTAAAAAATCGATGCATATAATTTAAGTTCAGTAAATTAAATATCGTGTGTGCTCGAGTGCAAATGGTTCCTTAAACGCTGAACTATCTGCCACACCGGAAAAGACAATACCCTTGCATTCTACACTATCGCTTCCCGAACCTGACTGAGTATTTTGCAACAATTGTTGCTCCATCCTCTGCATTTGCTGCTTTTGCAACTTATTTTCTTCAATCAGTTTCATAACTTGCTCTGTGAATGCGACTAGAGCGTCACTTGTCCTGGTTGCACGTGTCTCTGGCATTTTCCGTGTGGTGTACCTCACCTCACAAAAATAAAATTGTATTACACAGAAGCAAGTTAATTCCTAGCATGTCTAATGGCAAGCTATCTAGACATACCACATTGCCCCGTTACATGACCATAGAAGCCACACGCATAATAAATGCTTGGTACAAATTTATCGCAAGGACTGACATGGCCTGTTAATCCACACACTACACATTTAGATGGTATTAAGTTAACATGACTATCATTCCCACCAAACTGTGATAAGTCTACAGGGCTGCTGGGCCTTTCAAATGACACTCTCAAATCCATGAACGTTGCCCTCAACATATCTAGCTACACATAAAAAAATTTAGAGAGAAGGCAGTTGCTGGACTCACCCTATTTGGTGTTTCTCGGTTGCTCCGCACGGTGCTAGTCGATGTCACGGTGTGGGTGTGCCTGACACCACTTGTTACGCTTCTGCACCACTTGTTAGCAGCAGACACAGTGGCTGCGCCAAAGGCTGAGACGGCGTGGAGTTTTACAATTATTTATTGAAGTTTCTTTACAATTTCTCCCTCGTCGTCGCTTCCCAGCCCTGCAGATCCCTCCACCTGGCTGCTGCTGTGCAGATTCTCCGAGAATGCGCGCCGCTGATGGCACTCGGGAGCCTCAGGCCACCAGTGCTCCGCTGAAGCCAGGATGCCCTGTGGTTGGGAGATGAACTCGTCGCTACTCGGCGCCCCAGTACGGGCACGCCCACGGAGCCTGCTGGAAAGCCATCAGTCGCGATGTCCGCGAGGTCCCATCATGGACGGACCACGCGCCGTGGGGACAGATTGCCGTGAAGTCCAGGCGTCAGTCCCTGGCAGCGCCCGTGACCGAGACCGCGCTGCGGCCGGTCCTGCTGGAAGTTCGCGCTGTAATTCGTCAGCCAAGGTGCCGGCCGAACTCGGGCCGACCCCCAGAGCTGAAGTCGACATCTGGCGGCGGACGGATGACTCCTGCAAGCTGGAACAGACTTCCGGAATCGTCACCTACGAAGATTGAACATTCGGACACTGACCACGTCCGTCTTCAGATCCGAGCTGCTTCCTAATGGCTTCTGTCTGTTGCTGCCTGCGCTTCACTATTTAAATCCGGCAGGAGGGCGTATTTTACCCTCGGTGGTAGCTTTTTGTTATTACTCCCGCAGTATATTGCAGCGTAACTTAGCATGCTGGCCTCACTTCCCCTTACTCAGCACTCTCCAGGCTTCGCTCGGCGGTCAGTCTGTGTGCGTCCTTGCGTCAACCTGTTGGTAGACTGCTGCTGTCAGCTACGCTATCTGTGCCTGCCTACTTCGCAACGCCTCAGTCACCGGCGTGCCTATGTTTTGCCATTCTCCACCGCATGAAGCAACGCTTACTACATTTGGCCGCAACATATGTTATGAAACATTGAGACATTATTTTTGAATGAACAGATGGAACTACAAAAAGAACCATTGAAGATTTCACCAATGTTAATCTAAATGTTTAATTTTTATAAATACATTCTTTTCTTCAGATAATGTGGTACCATTGATGAAATTATTTACAGGTGAAGTTATGTAATCTGTGTTATAGTCAAATTAATCATTATCTTCGGATGTAAAGCTCACTGCCACTGAAAACTACGCAATAACCAAATTTATATGCTGATTGCACTGGCATATCAGAATATAGTTATATAACTTACTTTAAAAAGTCTCTGACATATGCTACAAAGTCAGTTTATGAAACCTCGAAGAAAATACAGCCACATGTTAATTAACAAGAAACACTAATCACTCAAATCGTTTTCAAAAGATATGTTCTATTCTGTAATGCCAGTAGCGCTAATGATGGACAGTTGCGCTCCTTACTATCCCAGCAAAGAGTAAATAAAGAGATTCCCTACTGTTTATATGCCGGCCGAAGTGGCCGCGCGGTTCTGGCGCTGCAGTCTGGAACCGCGAGACCGCTACGGTCGCAGGTTCGAATCCTGCCTCGGGCATGGATGTGTGTGATGTCCTTAGGTTAGTTAGGTTTAACTAGTTCTAAGTTCTAGGGGACTAATGACCTCAGCAGTTGAGTCCCATAGTGCTCAGAGCCATTTTGAACCTACTGTTTATGCCAGTCAGCTCCAGTCTGTCACCAGCCCAGATGCTCCATACGTTTCGTAACTCAGCGCAAAACATCCTTTTGCCAGTTCAGTTTTTACAATCACCATCTCATAGTATGTACATAAAATAGTCCCAGAAACCTATCCATTTGTTAAATTTAAAAGTAGCACAGTAGTCATATCACCTCTAAAGGCTACAAATTATTCTCTTCCTGTAGAACCCAAGTTCTTACACACTGATATTTAGTTCCTGCCTCACAGATATCAGAAATCTTTTTCTTCTAACTTTATTTCCAATTCTGTCCTGATCATGATTCCTTACCTGTAGCTACCAGCAGTCCCCATAATCACCAACTTCATTCATTACGCAAATAACTGGAATAACTAGATGAAAAAATGGATGTGAAGAATTTCTTCCTTTTGAGTAACGCACGTACACTGAAAGCTGTTTAAGCAACATAAAAATCAAAGAACCTTAAGTGTAAATTGATGGAAAACCCTTTCAGGTCGGTAGATTTATCGCTGCCGATATCAACCAATTTCTACATCTAACAAATTTTGTGGCTATGAAAAGCATTTTAAGTGCTAAATGTGAATGAGGTACAATTCTATGAATTACGCTGCAAGGACAGAAAACTAGAAAACTGATAAATCCAGTGCCTTGATACAGAGGTCCATCGATAATGGGTACTTTTTTGACCTCAAAATTATCTCTTATTATCA
Organism: Schistocerca piceifrons; assembly: GCF_021461385.2. Lineage (NCBI taxonomy): Eukaryota > Metazoa > Arthropoda > Insecta > Orthoptera > Acrididae > Schistocerca > Schistocerca piceifrons. Next base: position 33,732,742 of record NC_060138.1, on the reverse strand, counting down.
AATGAACGTTTCACATTAAGTCTGTCCTTAGCTGTATATACTCGTAAGATAAAAATCCGGTTTCTGTCGGCATGATTCCTTACTTTGTACAATAAAAGTTAGTTAAAATCGTAATGATATTCCCACCTCGATGTTTCTGTCATCACTGCCAATACAGAACTCTACAACTACTGTTTACTGATAATCAGTTGCTGCAATTCAGATTCTGGTATTCACAAGCACAAAAATTGAATTCTGGTAGTAAATAGTGTAATAAAATTATCTGACACTGACTGAAGCTAGCAGCACATAAATATGCAACACAGCATCAACTGCACTGGCGTAGTAACATCAAGAAACTGGCAATGGGAAAAGTTACGTCAGCACAAAACTTGTGGAGTAGAACAAAATTTCAAAAAAGAGGATTGAATGTCGTGTAAAGTAATGATGTTCGTTATGTGACTGGCTGCTAACATTGTTAATAATAACTATTCCACAGTAAAGCTACAACAGAAACAAGTAAGACACAATACCGTTATTACATGGCGAGGAATGTTTGGTCGATCTCGTTAAACATTCAGAACTCGCCGCGTCATAATTGAATTTCGAGTACAGAAAGTCCCACTTCTAATGTCCAGCCATGTACTGTGCGACTGTTCGGTAAGTAGCTTCTACGTACTGGTTGTTTTCTTCTTTTTTACACTTGGTTGCTCATCTATGGAACAACCAAGACATTTGCCACAATGGTCTTTTAATCTTGTTAGTATCAGTTTCATAGATTGCGGGCAGTATTTAAACATATGAGGCCAAAATCCAAACAATATTCTCAACTCACTTTGGGTTTCGCTTAACTCAATTACATTTATTGATTTCCCTTTGAGGTTGAATTGTCGCAACAATAGGGCCAAAGCTTCTCGAATTTATTAGCTAAAACGGTGCACCACATTATCTAGCATGTATTCCCAGAAAACTACCAAAGTTTCTTTTAAGACCAGTCACCTGTGTTCAAGCTCAAAGTTCCATAATAGCTAAACTTCGTGAAATTATTCTATGTCCAGCTCACGCTAAGATTGTTCAACATGGAAATACTTGCAACTCCAAACACTCGCTAACTCGTGGAAATATTCTATGGTAAATCTGTGCTACTTGCGAGTATTATTACAACTTCAAAACGCGTACAAACTCACGAAAATATACTACTCTGAGATTGTACGACTTGCTAGTATTATTGCAAGTTCGGAAATCCTCTAACTCGCGACAATGTTCTAAAACTACATGATCTGTTTATCAAAAATTTTGCATTTGCGCTGGTATGCTAACCATCTGCATATAAAGACATGTAGTGCACTTCAGCCAATTTGCCGTTTGTTGCATGCCCTCTTGCTGGACAAGATCCTGACATTTTTAATGGCAGTTATGTACATTTGTTTCTTCCCTGTTAAATTACAAATTACGAAAGTAGCAGTTATTCGTCATTGAATATTATAGACTTAAGCACTAAACTCTTTACCAGGAGCACGTAGCTTCTTTACCTTGGCAATTACGTCTAAGAATTGTTACTGCGCCTTCCTCGACAGTTGCAATCGCTGAAGTAACAACTGGGAGGTGACAGGTCTGTATGTTGTGTCTGCGAGGAACGACGCAGAAGGTTAGGGCTATCTCTCAACTGTACGCTCATGATGAGCGAGAAAGTGAGAAAAATATGGATAAGGAATTGGTCTGAAATCGACATGATGTAGGAGGGAAGTAATATTTCTTTAAGGTGGGTGTTATTTTAATGGACATTGCAAGGACTGTCGAATCAATACAGAAGGGTAAAAGCCAGTCGCTTTCTCTGCTGCAAAAATTCTTTGTTTGTCTAAATCGATATTGTGCATTTTCTTAATCCCTTTGCTTTCAGTGTCATATTTTACCGTGTTTCATGCTATCGTAATTAATTATCTAACGATTATGTAGCACCACACTTGCTCATACTCACGTCACGGGAGAAACACAATTGGCAACGAACTAACAGGCTGGGAGTTTGCATTTTCACTGCATGCAATGAGAACCTCTTAATGGGACACAGCGATGATTGTTACGACACTTATTTTGTTATTATTTATTTGCTGGCTATTTTTAGTCAATTATACAGGGTGATTCAAAAAGAATACCACAACTTTAAAAATGTGTATTTAATGAAAGAAACATAATATAACCTTCTGTTATACATCATTACAAAGAGTATTTAAAAAGGTTTTTTTTCACTCAAAAACAAGTTCAGAGATGTTCAATATGGCCCCCTCCAGACACTCGAGCAATATCAACCCGATACTCCAACTCGTTCCACACTCTCTGTAGCATATCAGGCGTAACAGTTTGGATAGCTGCTGTTATTTCTCGTTTCAAATCATCAATGGTGGCTGGGAGAGGTGGCCGAAACACCATATCCTTAACATACCCCCATAAGAAAAAATCGCAGGGCTTCTTGGAGGCCAGTGATGAAGTGCTCTGTCACGGGCTGCCTGGCGACCGATCCATCGCCTCGGGTAGTTGACGTTCAGGTAGTTACGGACAGATAAGTGCCAATGTGGTGGCGCTCCATCCTGCTGAAATATGAATTGTTGTGCTTCTTGTTCGAGCTGAGGGAACAGCCAATTCTCTAACATCTCCAGATACTGAAGTCCAGTTATAGTAGCACCTTCGAAGAAAAAGGGACCAAAAACTTTATTGGCTGAAATGGCACAGAAAACGTTCACCTTAGGCGAGAGTCACGTTCATACTGAGTTGTTTCCCGCGGATTCTCAGTGCCCCATATACAGACATTGTGACGGTTGACTTTCCCGTTAGTGTGGAAAGTTGCTTCATCACTAAACACAATCTTTGAAACGAAAGATTCATCTGTTTCCATTTGAGCAAGGATAAAATCACAGAAATCGATTCTTTTAATCTTATCAGCTGCAGACAGTGCTTGAACCAATTTCAGACGATAAGGTTTCATAACTAACCTTTTTCGTAGGACTCTCCATACAGTTGATTGTGGAATTTGCAGCTCTCTGCTAGCTCTGCGAGTCGATTTTCCTGGGCTGCGAACAAATGCTTGCTGGATGCGTGCTACATTTTCATCACTCGTTCTCGGCCGTCCAGAACTTTTCCCTTTGCACAAACATCCATTCTCTGTAAACTGTTTATACCAACGTTTAATACACCACCTATCAGGAGGTTTAACACCATACTTTGTTCGAAATGCACGCTGAACAACTGTCGTCGATTCACTTCTGCCGTACTCAATAACACAAAAAGCTTTCTGTTGAGCGGTCGCCATCTTAGCATCAACTGACGCTGACGCCTAGTCAACAGCGCCTCAAGCAAACAAATGTACAACTAAACGAAACTTTATAGCTCCCTTAATTCGCCGACAGATAGTGCTTAGCTCTGCCTTTTGTCGTTGCAGAGTTTTAAATTCCTAAAGTTGTGGTATTCATTTTGAATCACCCGGTATTAGCTCTAAAATACAACATACATTACATGTGAAAATTCTCATATAAAATGTAATGTATTAAGATACAGTGTAAAATGTATTCATTTTTGTACCCATCCTTATTACAAAACAGCAAAAGGTCTCTTGGCCATAGTTGCAGTGTGTCTATCCAAAGGCCTCCAGTGGTAACAAAAATCGATTAGCAACGTTTAATACAATTACTGACACATGTAAGCAGTTTAAAATGCTACCACATTATACTGGGGATATGAGTATTGTTACATTAAATGTTTAGCAGAGTAAGTCAAGCAGTAACTCATTTGTAAAGTACAATTACTTGTAATGGAAATGAAGTAGTTTACTTAGTATGGATTGCTCTTCTGACACGTAATTTTTCAAATCCAGAACTCAGGAAGCACACTACGTGCTAACGCTCTACAGCACCCTCCCCATTGCTACACCACAGGTACTATTTAGAATTCTACATCACACTGAATTTCATAGCTGTAGTGAGAAATTTAACATCTCGTTGATGCCGACCTATTTTAAAGTCACATTTTTTTTTACAGTTTTTTGGCAGATTCAAAACAATTTTAACTTTCCTGTGTATTTAGTAAATCTCTTTATATTACTGAATAACATTTAGATGTCAAAGATTTGTCTGAAAATAAAAATACTTACTTGCCCTTTTTCTCTCTTGACCTTCTAAATGTGCCATGCTCTTGCGTGTACGTTACTGGCACTGATAAAGTCTTCTCCAGTTTCTATCTGTGTGGCTTCGTCGAAATTCCGCGACGTTTCGATGAATGCCACTTCCATCATCTTCTAGTGAAATGTCGAGGTTGTGTGGGTGACCCATATAGAAAATCTAACGCCCTTAGGTGCAGATATTTTTGTATGTGGTACCTAAATATTTACGCTTATCACTGTTTTGGTTGTTTCTCTGCGTCGAACTGTCTTCTCGCAAACATGTCACGAATTTTCGACATAATGTTTTCTGCACAGTCGTGAGTACACCACTAAGCAGACAACACTTTTCGTTATAGACTAACCGTTTTCCGTGCACGTGTTCACACTTCAAACCCTGACCATTTGCCCAGGGGAGTATAAGCATCAACGGCTCACCCTTGCCACACCTACTTGGAGATACCAAGCAACCTACAAACATATGTGTTGTAACAGCTATAATACTGTTGTAATGTCGATCGCCGCGCCGTCCTCAGTCAACAGTACAAATATCGGCTCTTAACAGCCGTTTCACCCTGTGTATACCTGAACGGTGGCCGACTCTCCCCAGGCGTGGCGTGTGGTGGGGGTTGTGGACTTCTGTTCGACTCTCGGTGCATTCAGTGCCCAGATTCGCAAGGAGTCAACTGCTGAGTGCACGCTTGGCGTAAAGGTGCTAGAACAGGATCTCTTGCCGAACTCAGGTGATAGCTGTCATCTCTGCTTACGAGATTATCATGGAGCCTTATCTCACTAAATTCTTTGGTTATACTGTCCCAAAATCCACTCGCTCGGCACATAAAATTCGCTTTCTCAAATTTTAACATATGCCCCTCGTTGAGGCTGTGTTTCGCCAGTGCTGATTTGTCTTTATTTCCAAAATGTACGCATCTAATGTGTTCCATCTAGCGTTGCGGGATGCTGTGCTATATTTGCCGGATCTGTTGGGAGCCACACTCGCAAGGATTGTCATATATACCCGAACCAAATACATTATTCGTTTTTCGTAGTGATCGGAAGGTGACTCTGATGTTATCTCTTTAGAAAGATTCTTGCAGTTCTGGCTTAGGTGAGGCTCTGTTCATCTTCCTGTACATCTTATTTCCTGATGGCTGTATCATTCGCTTTTTTCGATGCACGTCAGTCTGCGCTTCTCTCTCTCTCTCTCTCTCTCTCTCTCTCTCTCTCTCCACTTTTTTTTTTTTATTTTTTTTGCTACATTGCTACATACAGTTCTATGGTGTTGCAAGTACATATCTAAGCGAGTCCTTTTTATAGATTGCATATCCTAGCGTGCCGTCTTCTTTTCATCTTATTAGAATGTCCAAAACTGGAAGACATCCCTTACGTTCTAGCTCTGTCGTCAACTGTACGGTTTCATGGAAGCTGTTCAGGCGGTATAGGAACTGAGTCATGGCCCCTCTGCCATGTTCCCGAACGGCGACGGCGACGGCGAAATGCGCGTAAATTATTGGCACTTTATTTGGAAGAAACTGCAAGAAGGTGGGAATTTAAGGAGATGGGACCCGGATAAACTGACTAAACCAATGGTTGTACAGAGTTTCAGGGAGAGGATAAGAGAACAATTGACAGCAATGGGGGAAATAAATACAGCAGAAGAAGAATGGGTAGCTCTGAGGGATGAAGTAGTGAAGGCGGCAGAGGATCAAGTAGGTAAAAAGATAAGGACTAGTAGAAATCCTTGGGTAACAGAAGAAATATTGAATTTAATTGATGAAAGGAGATTACATAAAAATGCAGCAATTAAAGCAGGCAAAAAGGAACACAAACGTCTCAAAAATGAGATTGACAGGAAGTGCAAAATGGGTAAGCAGGGATGGCTAGAGGACAAATGTGAGGATGTAGAGGCTTATCTCACTACGGGTAAGATAGATACTGCCTACAGGAAAATTAAAGAGACCTTTGGAAAAAAGAGAGCCACTTGTATGAATATCAATAGCTCAGATGGAAACCCAGTTCTAAGCAAAGAAGGGAAAGCAGAAAGGTGGAAGCAGTATATAGAGGGTCTATACAAGGGTGATGTACTTGAGGACAATATTATGGAAACGGAAGAGGATGTGGATGAAGATGAAGTGGGAGACACGATACTGCGTGAAGAGTTTGACAGAGCACTGAAAGACCTGAGTCGAAAAAAGACCCCGGGAGTAGACAACATTCCATTGGAACTACTGACGGCCTTGGGAGAGCCAGTCCTGACAAAACTCCACCATCTGGTGAGCAAGATGTATCACACAGGTGAAATACCCTCAGACTTCAAGAAGAATATAATAATTCCAATCCCAAAGAGGGCAGGTGTTGACAGATGTGAAAATTATCGAACTATCAGTTTAATAAGTCACTGCTGCAACATAGTAACGCGAATTCTTTACAGACGAATGGAAAAACTGGTAGAAGCCGATCTCGGGGAAGATCAGTTTGGATTCCGCAGAAATGTTGGAACACGTCAGGCAATATTGACCCTACGACTTATCTTAGAAAATAGATTAAGGAAAGGCAAACCTACGTTTCTAGCATTTGGAGACTTACAGAAAGTTTTTGACAATGTTGACTGGATTACTCTCTTTCAAATTCGGAAGGTGGCAGGGGTAAAATACAGGGAGCGAAAGGCTATTTACAATTTGTACAGAAACCAGATGGCAGTTATAAGAGTCGAGGGGCATGAAAGGGAAGCAGTGGTTGGGAAAGGAGTGAGACAGGGCTGTAGCCTCTCCCCGATGTTATTCAATCTGTATATTGAGCAAGCAATAAAGGAAACAAAAGAAAAATTCGGAGTAGGTATTAAAATTCATGGAGAAGATATAAAAACTTTGAGGTTCGCCGATGACATTGTAATTCTGTCAGAGACAGCAAAGGACTTGGAAGAGCAGTTGAACAGAATGGACAGTGTCTTGAAAGGAGGATATAAGATGAACATCAACAAAAGTAAAATGAGGTTAATGGAATGTAGTCGGATTAAGTCGGGTGATGCTTAGGGAATTAGATTAGGAAATGAGACACTTAAAGTAGTAAAGGAGTTTTGCTATTTGGGGAGCAAAATAACTGTTAATGGTCGAAGTAGATAGTATGTAAAATGTAGACTGGCAATGTCAAGGAAAGCGTTTCTGAAGATGAGAAATTTGTTAACATCGAGTACAGATTTAAGTGTCAGGAAGTCATTTCTGAAAGTATTTGTATGGAGTCTAGCCAGGTATGGAAGTGAAGCATGGGCGATAAATAGTTTGGACAAGAAGAGAATAGAAGCTTTTGAAATGTGGTGCTATGGAAGAATGCTGAAGATTAGATGGGTAGAGCACGTAACTAATGAGGAGGTATTGAATGGAATTGGGGAGAAGAGGAGTTTGTGGCACAACTTGACAAGAAGAAGGGATCAGTTGGTAGGACATGTTCTGAGGCATCAAGGGATCACAAATTTAGGAATGGAGGGCAGCGTGGAGGGTAAAAATCGTAGAGGGAGACCAAGAGATGAATACACTAAGCAGATTCAGAAGGATGTAGGTTGCAGTAGGTACTGGGAGATGAAGAAGCTTGCACAGGATAGAGTAGCATGGAGAGCTGCATCAAACCAGTCTCATGACTGAAGAGAACAACACCAACAATATTTGGAAATATTTGCCGGCCGTTGTGGCCGAGCGGTTCTAAGCGCTTTAGTCTGGAACCGCGCTGCCACTACGATCGCAACTTCGAATCCTTCCTCGGGCATGGATGTGTGTAATGTCCTTAGGTTAGTTAGGTTTACGTAGTTCTAAGTTCTAGGGGACTGATGACCTCTGATGTTAAGTCCCATAGTGCTCAGAGCCATTTGAACCATTTTTGGAAATTTTTGCTGTGAAACTGATATCTACCATTGAGTTTCTGTGGTTGAAATAACCAGTTCGCTATCGTTGAGACGTTTGTGTTCCATGATAGGTTATCATAGAACCAGTGAGCATTTGCCCCATGTCGTTGTTACGTATTAATGACCAATTGTTGAAGAGAAGCCTACTAATGGTTTGCAGAATTCTTAAAATTAGAGATTCCGCCTCAAGGTTGCGCTCTCTTAAGTTTCGTTGTAAACGCTCTGCTCCACATTGTTGCATGGCTTCAGTTGGTGCCTGCAGATTGGCACCCTAATGAACGTATTTGCTAAACGGTTTGCGATCACACTTTCCTGGACAATTCGTCAGAATGAACTGCTCACACGTACAGACATGTGTCGCGTCACGAGCCGCACCCACACAGAGAACCTGTAGCGTGAGTTACAAACTTGTAGCGATGTGTATCTTCCTTCTCCGTGTCTTGTCGTTTTCGCACATCTTTGTTCTCAAACACCGTATGTCCCCGAAAAACACTGTATGCTATATACCTTCCCTGCAAACAGAGATGATGGAAATTTTTTTTTTTTTTTTCATATGATTGGTTTTCAGTACATCACGTCTTGCAGCTCTCGAATGTTCAAGGGAAAAAAATTTTAACTGTTTGCACCCAAGCTGCTAATTATTTATTGAATAACTAGTTTCGGATTTTGCCCATTTTCACAAGCCATGTATTTTGTACGTGGGGAATGCTTGTTGTGTGCAGCTGTACTGATGTCATGATACTTATATGCAGCTCAGATATTTATTATTCTGCACGATGTGATCCACATGACTACCTCGTTTAATATAAAATAGAGAATATGTTGCCATTTCGTACTGACAAATAAGCCTATGTGACACACAGTGTACTCCAGTGAGAACATATTCCTGTTATACATAAAATATTGTTATCACGTGGACAAGATCATCCTGAATAATGAAGCTCTGAGCTACTCTTACGTATGATAACATACCCTAGAGACAAAACGCATAGCTTGTGAGAATGGGTGAAATCCAAAACTAGTTAGCCAATAAATAAAGAGCAGCTCCTGTGTAAACATTTAAAAGTGTCTTTCATTCTTTTTTTCATATTGTTAGCTCTTACTATAGTTAAAATAATCTTGCATTAATGTAGACCATTCCGAAAAATAAACAACAATAACAACTCGTCAAGAGAGAATAAAACCAGTCTCCCTTCACCTGTCCGACGGTGCAAGGAACACGCCTCTTCCACTTTTCATTGTAAGCTAACTGAACTAATTAATTCGAGAACGAAAGCATTTAATGATTTCTTAGATACATTGTTACTTAACTACAAGTCGAACAATTTCTAGAAAAAATTTCTGGGGAAATATCTTCAGTGAGGGTTATTGGTGATCCGTTGGAATTTGTGAGTAATGCGTAGAGGTCCAGCGGCCAAATTTTGCTTCTTATGAATTACAGACGCAAAGGGTAGGCTTTATGATGATTGTAGCGAACTGATAAAATAATGAATGGTACAATTTTGAACGTGGCCGATAATGCAGCAACCGTAGACGAAATTTATAATATTACTTGAAAAGACAGCTCTTCGGTTGCACAGGTAAAAAAATTTTTCATCTTTACCTAGGTTTCAACTGCTCTAAGACAGCCTTCATCAGGAGTAAAAAATTTTTGCTTTACCTGTAACAGAGTTTTGGAATAATATAAAAATTATTAAATTAAACATATGTAATAAAATTACATCATAGCTAACTGCTACGGTACAGTAGACAAAGAAAGCCTGTTCCACAGACCCACGATCTCACAAAAAAGCATTTTTTCACTCTGCTGTTGACAGAGCAATCTCCACCCCTCTGTCCTCTGAAAATTTAAAAACCGAATTGAATCTAATTAAAACCATTCCAGTTAATAATGGTTACGAACCAAATATAGTAGATGATGTCTTCAGACAGAAAGCCAATAACAGAATTACCCCGCTTGGGACCACTATTGACGAGCCTAGCGATTTGAAGAAATACTTCTCTTTACCGTATGTACGGCCACTAACCTACAGATTGCAACGTCTCCTTAAAAATAAATATGGCTGCAGCGTAGTTTTCTCTACCAACAACTTTCTCAAAAATAATCTTATCCATAATTTAAAACCAAGACGGTCGCCTCTGCAAAACTCAGGCGTTTGTAAAATCACCTGTGACACTTGCTCAGCTTATTCTATAGGACAGACTGGACGAGCATTTTGGATTAGATATAAAGAGCATCTATTAGGGAAAAAGGTACGAACGTACATAATTCGTCATTCGCTGACCACCTTCTTATCACAGGACACAAACCTAAAGATGTTCATGATATTAGTATCTTACATACGGAAAAGAAAGGCTTCAGACTTGATATTATTGAACAGTTGGAAATTTTCAAACATTTTTCCCGTAACGACCATTTAATCCTCAATGAGCAATTACAATTACGTGATAAAAATTTCTTTGATGGTGTAAAGCCCTGGCTTAAAATCACTTAACGCGGAATATTGCTATTATGCTTCCCGTACTGTAGCCTTAAATATTGTTCTCTCTCTCCCTGTTTTACAGTATAATATTTTGTTCAACTTTCGATCTGATACATACTATCTGACATGATGTAATCAGCACATTACGTGCACTCCTGTTCCAATGCTTCTGACAACTGTTATCACTGTAAATTAAAAGCATTCAATACTAGATGGCGCGATACAAGGTGCCAACTTGCTAACATCAACGGCGCGCGCGCCTGTCAGTCTGATGCTGCTTACAGTGCCGCCAGCTCACGCGACCCTTAGCGGCGCGTCTTAATCAAGTTGTGCATTCCTAGGAAAATTTTATAATGTACAAATATATTTTTATCTTTAACGTGAGCACTGTTGCTCTAAACCTCTTCATAACTATTTACCATGCGTAAGTATGCTTTCTTTGTCTACTGTACCGTAGCAGTTAGCTATGATGTAATTTTATATCATATGTTTAATTTAATGATTTTTTTATATTATTCCAAAACTCTGTTATAGGTAATGTAAAATTCTTTTACTTCTGATGAAGGCTGCCTTAGAGCAGTTGAAACCTAGGTAAAGTTGAAAAATTTTTTACCTGTGCAACCGAAGACCTGTATTTTCAAGTAATATTATAAATAATGAATGGTATTTTTCAAAATAACCTCGCCAGTCTCAAAGTTAATTGCGTAGGTAGAAACTTCCCTTTTTAATATCATTTTACATTTTGAGGGTGATAAACACTCATAAGTTCAGAAATTATGTAGTGCTTGTTCCACTGTTTTACATGATAGTGAAATGGTCTAATGAGTACAGGAAGAATATCACTTGAATGATAAGATTCAACTTTCAGCTGTACACAATCTTATGTTTGATCATTTCGACTGAAAGCGACAGTTTACCGACATATGAACCTTAATGAATTTAGAAAATTTGGAGAAGTCTGTTTAACGCACTAAACCAAAATTCTCTATTTGTATTTTCGCAATAGCATTCCTATTAAGATTAATAATAAAAGGTTATAAGCTGACAACAAAATTGTTAGGAAAATTAAGGGCTAGTTTTGTGGGACACTATGATCTGATAAAAATTGTACAAATCTACTCATGAAAGTGTGGTTAGGACACTGGTCTGAATTTGACCATTGCTTTCCTGTCAGCTGTCAAATGTTCATCAAAATGGCCAGTTACATCCGCGAAGTTCATAGAATGGCTAAAACATTGAATAGTATTTTTATGTGAAAGAGTTCTGAGGCAAGGTAATGACTGTTAATTTACTATGAGGATTTCTCACAGTACTTCAAGATACATCTTATTACTCGATATCTGTGAAACAATGACACATTTTATTAAAGCTGTGGCCACCAAGTAGAGTGGCCAATCATTACATCAGAGAGCAACTGACAACTTCTCATCCTTCTACTGTCTTGTTCCAGATACCTCACAAGTGGCAATCGATGTACTCTCTAATTTTGTACTCTTACAGGGATTCTTTAATATTCATCCTTCTTGAATCTATACGTTAGATAGCATTAGGTGTACTTTTCATTCCCAGATCCCTATCCAGGCTATCCTCAAGGATATAGATTGTCTCTGGGAAACAAGAATGCACAGTACACATTTACAATGAAGAAAAGTTAATAACCTTTCCACATATCCAAATCGATACAGTCATCGTGCATGTGGATTAAATCGAAGACAGCTAACCATATTTTGATTTAAAGGATAGTAAAAAAAACTCCCACAAAATTTGTAAGTATGTACACTCCTGGAAATGGAAAAAAGAACACATTGACACCGGTGTGTCAGACCCACCACACTTGCTCCGGACACTGCGAGAGGGCTGTACAAGCAATGATCACACGCACGGCACGGCGGACACACCAGGAACCGCGGTGTTGGCCGTCGAATGGCGCTAGCTGCGCAGCATTTGTGCACCGCCGCCGTCAGTGTCAACCAGTTTGCCGTGGCATACGGAGCTCCATCGCAGTCTTTAACACTGGTAGCATGCCGCGACAGCGTGGACGTGAACCGTATGTGACTTTGAGCGAGGGCGTATAGTGGGCATGCGGGAGGCCGGGTGGACGTACCGCCGAATTGCTCAACACGTGGGGCGTGAGGTCTCCACAGTACATGGATGTTGTCGCCAGTGGTCGGCGGAAGGTGCACGTGCCCGTCGACCTGGGACCGGACCGCAGCGACATACGGATGCACGCCAAGACCGTAGGATCCTACGCAGTGCCGTAGGGGACCGCACCGCCACTTCCCAGCAAATTAGGGACACTGTTGCTCCTGGGGTACCGGCGAGGACCATTCGCAACCGTCTCCATGAAGCTGGGCTACGGTCGGGCACACCGTTAGGCCGTCTTCCGCTCACGCCCCAACATCGTGCAGCCCGCCTCCAGTGGTGTCGCGACAGGCGTGAATGGAGGGACGAATGGAGACGTGTCGTCTTCAGCGATGAGAGTCGCTTCTGCCTTGGTGCCAATGATGGTCGTATGCATGTTTGGCGCCGTGCAGGTGAGCGCCACAATCAGGACTGCATACGACCGAGGCACACAGGGCCAACACGTGGCATCATGGTGTGGGGAGCGATCTCCTACGCTGGCCGTACACCACTGGTGATCATCGAGGGGACACTGAGTAGTGCACGGTGCATCCAAACCGTCATCGAACCCATCGTTCTACCATTCCTAGACCGGCAAGGGAACTTGCTGTTCCAACAGGACAATGCACGTCCGCATGTATCCCGTGCCACCCAACGTGCTCTAGAAGGTGTAAGTCAACTACCCTGGCCAGCAAGATCTCCGGATCTGTCCCCCATTGAGCATGTTTGGGACTGGATGAAGCGTCGTCTCACGCGGTCTGCACGTCCAGCACGAACGCTGGTCCAACTGAGGCGCCAGGTGGAAATGGCATGGCAAGCCGTTCCACAGGACTACATCCAGCATCTCTACGATCGTCTCCATGGGAGAACAGCAGCCTGCATTGCTGCGAAAGGTGGATATACACTGTACTAGTGCCGACATTGTGCATGCTCTGTTGCCTGCTGTTTATGTGCCTGTGGTTCTGTCAGTGTGATCATGTGATGTATCTGACCCCAGGAATGTTTCAATAAAGTTTCCCCTTCCTGGGACAATGAATTCACGGTGTTCTTATTTCAATTTCCAGGAGTGTAGTACTGAAGGGTGCATACGACAATTCTTAGGTCGTTGTCACCACACATCATCAAAGACAAAAATCAGATTTCAACATTCATTTACATTGATCACATCACTGCACTGGAGATATTAGATATTAATAATACATGCACAACTCTCCATTTTACCAAGAAAAATAGCAGAAGAAATTAGCCACCAATAACAGGTTCCAGTAGTTAATGTGGTACACTCCACCCAGGTGAACTTATTATGCCTATAATTTCACACCACCAAACATTGACGTCTGTCTTTCGTCGTCTTTTAGGGGTATACTGTGGTGGAACATTTTGCAAATTCCAAAATGAACACAAAGCGTTTTTTCAAAGTTTCATGATAAAAAAATAGCCTAGAAGTACTTTATTAATGTCCTCGTTACTTTCGTTAACCAATCTTTGTAAATTATATTTATTTTCTGTTTATTGCAATGGTCATATCATATGTTACTGATGAGAGGTCATTAATGTCCATTAGGAAAACTAAGGGTCGTAAATCGAATCTTGTGGGACTCTACATGTAAATAATTCTCAATTGGATGATGCATGATAGCTTAAAAAAGGACACTTTATCATTGAAACCCCATGTTTCTATTAAGAGGGATACGGTTTGAACCACTTTGCAGCATTCCCTGTTACGCCATAATGTTCTATTTAACATAAAGTATAGTCATTTAACAATAAAATGCCGTTGATATATATATATATATATATATATATATATATATATATATATATATATAATGAGTTGTGTACATTCCCACTGTACGCATAAATAAAACTCATAGTACCACAATGCAGTCGATACCCTGACAGTGACTTTGAGAATATTTTATCTACCGAGCGAGGTGGCGCCGTGGTTAGACACTGGACTCGCATTCGGGAGGACGACGGTTCAATCCCGCGTCCGGCCATCCTGATTTAGGTTTTCCGTGATTTCCCTAAATCATTCCAGGCAAATGCCGGGATGGTTCCTCTGAAAGGGCACGGCCGACTTCCTTCCCCATCCTTCCCTAATCCGATGAGACCGATGACCACGCTGTCTGGTCTCCTTCCCCAAAACCAACCAACCAACCAATATTTTATCTGTGTCAATTGTTTAAGAACCATTTAATGAGTTCTTATACAAAGGCTTAGCTTCAGTATATTTCAACAAATTAGGTACATTTCACTGATAACTGTCTGACTACAGGTAAGGCTTAGTATGTTACTAAACTCAGATAAACACTCTTTAGATAACTTTGAAGATATTTTACCATAGCAGGTAGATATTTATTTAAGGCTTTTGTCACGGATATTATTTCAGCTTTCATGGTCAGAATCATGTTCATACTACACGAGCTATTTGTAGTGACGGTCTAAGACATTCCATGTTAGCACTACTGGACTCGACAACACCATCGGTTCAGTAAGAGTGATAAAATGCTTGTTACAATGTTTTGAACACTGCATGCATCGTCCAGTGTTCCATCTTTATAGTATCAGTGTTCTTCATTAGTAACTCTACCAGTTTTCTCCTTCACTGTGTGGAATACTGCCTTCATTATGCTATCTTATGTCTCCATGTCTTTCTCATAATACCTTTGTGTAATTTTCTGTATTACTATCTTCTCAATAACTTGAGACCCGTTTATGACTTAGAAATATTGTTTTCTTTTTGTTTTGCAAGATACCTTTATTCCCTGAGAAATCTGTGGATTTTTGTAGACTTTGCACTAATCTGAATTACTTTTGCGGAAACATGATTTAAAAGAAAATTAATAATTTTATCAGTAAAAGTACCATATTTATCATTCGTGCATACACTTTCCGGCTGATTTCTTTGAAGAGTTTCTGAAATAACGTAATTTTGCGTGACTGGATATCCTTTTGAATTAAGATTTTGTATCCTGATAGGTATTCTCATTTAACAGAAGGAACTGCAACCCTGAGGGGCCATTGACTGTTGGTTTTGTAGTATACGTCTTGTTTATTAGACCTGTCCCTAAAGCGATTATCAATGGCTGTTTTTGGACAAACGCTAACCTGATTGGAAAGCTTAAAATATAGACTATGTAGAATAATAATGTTACGGAATGCAGTAAATTCTTACTTCCCCGTTTCGAAGTGATTTATGAACAGACTGAAATTTATTGCAAGTGTTGGGTATACGCTTACTAATACAACGGGTTTACTACGTAATTACATGGAGTACAGGCTGCTCGACACGGCTCCCGATTTTGATTGAGACGTTTCTCAACTTTGTAAATAACGAACCAAACGTCTGCTACAACGGTTTTTACTTATAATGACGAAATAATAAATCACTAATAATTTCATCATGTGATTTCGCTTTCAGTTTTTTGGTAGAAATCTTTAACTTATTATCTGAGAATGTCCATGTTTTAAAAGCTTCTTTGATATGTCCGACGACAGCGTGAATATCACAGTGTGGTCGAAACTGGCGAACAGCAGAAAATAAAATACTGTACAGAAGTGCCGTTCTGTGAAGCATTTACGTTCTGTAACGTGAGGCTCCAGAGCGAAGAAAATCTGTCTGGTCAGTTTTTTAAATTGGTGGTGCTGCATTCCCATATCAAACGAATCAAATGGCATTAATCTCTACTTTCGAGACTAATACAGATCTAATTGTCGTAGAAGTAGGTATTTCGGGTTTCAGTATCTCGTACGTTGAGTGGTCGTCGTATAGAAGACAGCCTGTGGGAAAGCTCACTTCGGCTGCTGTGTGTATGTGTGTGTGTGTGTGTGTGTGTTTTCCCACCTTCTGTTGCTCCAATGGATCGGCGTACCGCTGACGGTTCCCGTAACTCAGAGTCGATCTTCGCCCCCTCTGGCGACCTTCTGGCAAACACGTCCTCCCCAGCGACTCTGACACCGCTCTGTCCACATCATAAACATCCTGATCGCTGTTTCTGTTCATGTCTCTTTCATTTCAGTGGATTAATTTCTCTTGTGGTTCAAGGTAATACCAAAAGCGTGCAACTATCACTGTAATTTAAAAGAAAATCACTTTAGTCTTTCCATTTATAATTACTAGTAGCGCAGAGTTTAACGTAGTAGAGTGAGTCCCACAATTTGAATTGGCCTCCTATGGTTTCTAAAACAAGCGAGCCTCGAGTGAAGCTAACCCCACGGCTCCTGGGTGTGCTGCGCAAAAGACTCGATCACATCTGTCTTCGTACCCCTTAGGTATGCTGTGCAATATTAAGTAAGGAGACGTGGCCAGAAGATTAATATGCCCTCACAGCAGAATCGTTAGTATATTAGAGACATTAAATAGTGACCTGTGCTTAAATACAAATTAATATAACTGGAAATGTGTTCTACAAACTTGAAGTCATAGCAGCACAATAGTGAGTACAGAAAAACCCATGTTAAGCAATAGCCCTACTATAATTTGTAACAGAAGTGGTTTCTCAGAACACTGCCCAGAAAGTCAACAGAATCACGGTTCAAGTTGCGGTGAGGGGCGAAGGATGTCACCAACGTCAGTAGATCGAAGCGCGTGATGCCACATAGCTGATGAGCGGTCCTCTGGCTTCGTACCAGCTACGAGAAACGGCGCAGCTCCACCGTCTCTGTGCTGCTGAGAGTCGAACCCAGCAGGACAGGAGCCGTCGTCATCACATTTGTGTGTCCACTGCTATCGTCAACAGCCGTTATGACTGCCCTTTATGCTGCTGTAATAAGACTGCGGCAACTACACTCCAAGAAACACCACACATTGGTGTCACCTTAAGTGAAACTAGGAACATCTCGTCGACCGAAAGTACCTCCGGGGTACTCGGCACACATCAAGTAGACGGTCGTCAGCGTCCAGTGCCTGACTGCTGGAGGTCCCCGCCGGTGTCTCACCTATGCTGCCGCTCTGGGACGCTGGTTTGTTTGTCGCAGGTCACCCTCACCAGGAGAACGATCCGCACATACCGGGACACAGCTGTTGGTACAATACCTATTGTGAAAAATACGAAAGTAAATGTCCATTTCACACCGTTCGTCAAATGTTCCAGCATCACAGCATCTAGGCGTAGCGAGAGCAGCAGATCCCTACCACTGATCTGGAGAAAAGGTGAGACTCCAGCATAGCGCTGTCCCGATAAAGTAGTACAATAAGGATACAGTTTGTCACTACATAATCAATCAGCCAGACAAAGCTAAAGGAATCCTTCTTTCGCACGTTCAAAATTTGCAGCCAGTTTACCACAAGCGCTGATGTTGCCAGGATCATGAAGAAAACGACGGCTGCATAGCATGTACCAGCACGTGTCCTCCTTAGTTGACACCTCTTAGTGTCCACTGTACATGGTGTTAGTCCAAAAACCTTGCAGATGGCGTCGTGTCGGGACACTGAACTTACTAGGTCTTTTTTATTCGTCATTTCAACTTCGGATACCGTTTGAGGAACCTTCACTATGTGTGATGAAAGAGATTCCTCAGTTATAGTAAGCAGAAAGATTACTTGAAAAACAGAATTAATCTGAAACTCTCAACATGTAACTCATTAACAGAGTAAACTCAGCCATGAAGTAGCACTTCCATGTGAAATGCGTTTTTCTTAATACACATTTTCACAAACCATTATGAGAGTAATAAAGTAATGGAGTAGCCATAGGCATAAAAAATAAACGCAGCCGCAATCATTATTTTTCGAGAGTTCAAATCAATAGAAATATGTAACCACTTAGAACAAGACAAAAAATGTCCATACTGTAGTGCTGCTCCATATCTCCACAGCGCCGATGCTAAAAACTTAGATAACTCGAATTTGTCATAAATTGTTGCGTGTTAGGTTACGCAAGCTTCGGTAGTTTTAACGCAATTAAAAGGACTGAAGTGACCGTATCACGTTCATTAATTACTATAAATACTAGAAATGAAAAGCACAATGATATCCTACAGCATTAATTTATTTAGTGAAGTGATTTTCGGCTTACAAGACCATGAGTAGTGTTATGCAGCTTGCAGCAGCTGCACTACAAAAGACAAAGTACCTTTCAAAATAAATTTGTCTCCAGCGTATATTATTTTATTTTAGTCAAAGTCACTACTATTTTTCATGTAATGTAATTTATTTACATTCAGTATTCAGTTTTCGCAGCTCATATTAAAAACGGTTTTCCGATAACCTACAAGTTATCGCATTATTATATGCCAGTGGTAATGAACTATAGTTTTGGATGTTATTTAAATGCCAACGGCGGTGTGCTTTATATGCAAAGATCATAGCGAGTTGTCTGTAGCAAAAGTTATAGATAGATAATTGTAATATCTGTGGTAAAATGGAATATCTAAATAAAGAAATATAATTCGACAATAAACATTTGCAAGGACATTGATGTAATTTTTAGTAAATTTTTCCGTTTTTAGATCGATCATTTCATTCAAAATAGTATCACTTTGTTTCATAACATATGTGAAACTCTCCATTTCATCTAAAATATTTAGCAACCTACATTTTTCAGGCAGTGGTTGGGATTCATTTATTAAGACTAAACGTATTCTTCATCAGCATGTGCCTGCAGTTACCTATACAAATCTATCACCTGTCCACATTCAGCCTACAGAGAATTTTCTTTGTTTCCACACGAGTGGTCTCGTGCCAGCTGCCCGTCTTCAGATCTATTACAGAAAATTTCCATTCCATTTGGCTCAAATTACAAATATTTATGATTTATGTTTAGAAAGCTTAAACTTACTTAAGAAATTAGTTACAACAGCTGTGCAACTTACCACTTTTCGAATGTGGAACTGAAAGTCCACTGTCATAACTTGCCACACACTAGTCTCTTGGGAATTTATAATTATTTTTTATGAAACCTGATTGGTGAAACACAAACAGCACTGAAAAGCGCCCTCTATCTGTAGAGAGTGAACTGGTGTGTAAAACCAGCTCCTAAGTATGGGATGCAACCTGCTGTTGAATATAACAGCATCAAAGTATTTTAAAAGAGCTTTTATCAAACACTGGTCATGTATCCTAACAGTTGCATAATTTCTAGCGAGCACTCAGAAGTGTCCTCCATGGACATTATATCTTCCTAAATGTCTGAAACATATGAGGAAATTATTATTATTACTAAACTTTAAAATATCGTTACAACATACCAAAAGTGGAAGAGGGAGAAAGACAATGGATACCGAAAGACATCGCGCATCACTACTGTGGGGGAGGCCTGTAACGGCTGCATTCCTGAGGCGAGAGCGCACGAGGATGGGAGCAGCATTGGGCTTAGAGCCAGAACGACTGGTCGACAGGCTGGTGGCCCTGGTGTGGTAAGCGTGGAGGCCGCTCCAGCCACAGGCGATGAGAGTGACGTGTCAGTGTCTGAGAGGACAGCACTGGATGGGCTAGCAGTGGACAGGCCAGGGACGCTGGAGCACCAGAGCGAGTAGTGCAGCAGCCGGTTGTTGCGAGCACTGGAGCGTGGGCAACTGCGTCTGTTGCGCAGGAACCGGCAGAGATAATGGCACAGCAAACGGCGAGACTGAGGCACAGAAACCAAGGGTGCCAGAGTAGGAGCACCGGGACCGACAGTGCCAGAATAGTAGGCGCCGGGGTCATCCGAGTTGCAGTAGGTGGCGAAGTCTGCTACAGTGGTGTCTCGGGTGACTGAGTGGATGACGAGTTCAGAGAGAAAGAACAGGTGGAGGATCCAGTCAGGGGTCCAAATACGACACGAAAGGAGACCCAAAAATGAGAGGTTGTGCAAGAGCAGGAGATCCACTGGGGACAGTGTATTGAGCAATGCTAGACCATTGAGGGGCCCATTTGTGACAGTTCTCAGTTATGGCGAAGGATACCGAAAAATGCTCCAGCTAGTTGAGGAAAGCGGACCATGGCTCCGAGGTGCTTTCGAAAATCTGGAACGATTGGCGCTGTTTCGTCGATTTTGGAGAAAGGGAAACAGCCGAGGGAGTGTGGTGCTGCTGGAGAAGGACAGCTGTGAGCTGTGGTGTTGGCTTTCCTGACAAGGCCTTTGCTAGATGGGTAGACCACTGCAAGAAGAGTGCAGTAATGTGCTGCATGGTGTAGAACGGGAACGATGGCGCCGAGACATCGGAGGGCAGCTGCAGAATGTGGAGAATACTGGCTACAGTCCAAAGAATGCACAAAGCAGAGGTGACTCCAATAAGCTGTGAGTCGGCGCTGTGGAAAACAACACAAAACTAACAATCGCCGTCATCTCTTTTATGTCACTAGTGGAATATTTTCACGCAAATGACTGATGTTTCTGCAGTTAGCTTTGACAATATAAGTTTATTTTAACGTCATCACATAAGATTTAAACTTCCATGAAATACAATAGCCACAGAAATGACCTTCCTTGATTTATATGATCTGCCAGTGCGAAGAGACTGTCATCGCTTGATGTAGGTCGTGACAATAGCCCATCTTTACAAAGTTGATGCAATAATCACTGGTGAAGAACTACACTGTAACACTGTGTAGTGATCATGTCGTGATGTGGTGGTGCGCTACAGCGTGGCACAGTGTCTGCTGAAGCTGGAAGAGATGGGAAACTGCAGGGGACCTGGAGAGGAGCTGCATCAGCAACTGGCTATTGGAGTTCGCTCTATGCCTTAAGTACACTGCGGCGGTGAAATATCCTCAGACTCTTGAGGACCACGTGACCCACAGACAGTCCCTGATAGCAGACCTGCTGTCTGTGTGCACGCTTCATATGGACGATGGTAGCGGTAGTTGGTGGTGCCTGCTAGCATTGAGTCCGTAAACAGAATGTTTTCAATTTGCGTAGAATACAAACAAGCTAAGTACTGGCGAGGTGCATAACAGTCTACCCTGCGACGATAAAGAGCAGAAACCTCCAGGGTGCAGATTTCTTGCCAGAAACGGGAGTTGACAAAGATGCTGGGTCCGAGCGCTGTGTCTAGTCCACAAGGCACCCTCCTCCATGCATCATATGATGGTTTCTGAAGTATGTATGTAGGTGCAGAATATCACTGGGTGTAAAACACGTTGCCATGAACGGTTACACAATGACCCACTTCATATCCTCATTTCCACTGGCATATAATCAGATAATAACTTATCGTGGTATTCACAATGACAAAAATTAAAATCGGAAAGTGATTCGAATCACTCACTTTTCGTGAAAAAGCTTGATAAAATGTAATCTATATTGACGTTTTGCAAAATGAACATCTCATATTCCTGTAAAATAATCTCATTTAAGTGTATTATGCAGCTGCAAGCAGTATTCTTTTGGCAAGATGTATTATCACATCTGTGAATGCCTGGAGCATAGAGTTGGATGTAAGTTCTGATGGGTTGTTACAAATGAATTGGGTTCCAAAAGAGGTGATAATTGACATGATTACTACACATGGAAAATTTAAAAATAGAAATACACCGGTAGTCAAAATGCAGACTTATCTTTCGTTATAC
This sequence comes from Schistocerca piceifrons, assembly GCF_021461385.2. Classification (NCBI taxonomy): domain Eukaryota; kingdom Metazoa; phylum Arthropoda; class Insecta; order Orthoptera; family Acrididae; genus Schistocerca; species Schistocerca piceifrons. The sequence continues at coordinate 33,710,624 of NC_060138.1, read as the reverse complement.
AACTTCTTCTGTGTTGTAACTGTGTTGAAATTGACTGTCTCTTTCGATACAACTGGAAGGAGAGTTCAATAGAAATTCTTTCTCGAAGCCCTGTTCAAAGACAAAGTTCACAAGCACGTGCAAGAGCTTGCAGATTAACCTGTGGAGTATAACTGGCTGTCTAACTCTGTTGTCACCAGACAACACATCCTGGCGTAGAATTGACCTCGTGACTATGTGTCAGTCTATTTTAAGTCATCTGAAGCGGACGACGTGCCTTTGTTATTTAGATGACATTATAGTGTTCTCAGAGACATTTTATGAACCCATAGAACGACTGAGGGCCGTTCTTAACTGTCTCCAACAAGGCGGACTGAAACATAATACAAGAAAGTGTCTCTTTGGAGCAAAAGAAATCAAAATACTTGGGCACCTTGTATCAAACGAAGGTGTGCTGCGAGACCCAGAAAATGTGAGATCTGTAACGATATTTCCTATCTCTAAAAGTATTAGGGTGTGACAAGCTTCCTTGGATTATGTTTTTATTACCATCGTTTTATCAAAGACTTTTGTATCAAAGCCAGGCCAACCCAAGAGTTGTTAAAAGCCGATGCTAAATTTATCTGCGGTGGTGCTCAACAAGATTCTTTCGATGTGCTGCGAAAAGCTCTGACGACTGACCCTGTACTTTGTCTGTATGATGAGAGAGCACCTACAGAACTACACACAGATGCCAGTGGGTATGGGATCAGTGCTGTTCGGGTGCAAATTTCTGATGGAAAAAGGAGGTTACAGCCCATGCTTCTAGGACACTTACAAAAGCAGAGAGAAACTACTCGACTACAGAAAGAGAATGTCTAGCTGTGATATGGGCCATATGCAGATTTCGATACTATCTTTATGGAAGGCCATTCACAGTTGTTACAGACCATCACTAACTTTGTTGGTTGACAGGTCTTATGGATCCAACAGGACGACTCGCCAGTTGGGCACTACGTCTTCAAGACTATGAAATTACCCTAGTGTACAAAAGTGGAAGAAAACACCAAGATGCCGACTGTCTCTCAAGAAACCCTGTACAAGACCACTAAGACTTTAATGAAGGTAGTGACTGCCTCGCTGCACTCCAGGATATCTCAAATTATGCTTGTCTCAAATCGGTCAGGAGATGTGAAAGGACAATTTAAGGTAGATAATGGATTACTTTGCAAGAAAAATTTGATCCGTTTGGAAGGAGGTGGCTACCAGTGATTCCTAAACACATGCTCTTAAATACCATATTTCACCATTATATATTACTTGTCCAAGCATGATATAGTGAGTGAACGTCACAGGGGTGTTTAGGCAATCTCAGAGACAAACAGTAGGCAGCACCACTTAGTTGAAGGTGGCCTGTGGGCTGAGCAAACCACCTACTAAAAGGAGTCATACAAGTCTGATGCCCCTGAAACGCCTGGTTAATCCGCAGGAGAGAACAGTAGTTGGAATGGTGGAAAGGTGGCCAAAAATGAACTGCTGTCAGTTACACTCAAACACATATAACTTTATTTAGTTGCCCGAACGTTACAGCGCAATTTTCCGAGCTTAAATATCGACAGAATATGTAACACAATCTTATGTCTTAAGGGCACAACCTCTTTAATTTTTAAAACGGCTGAAGGCCCATGATTCAAAAAAACAACTACAACAAATTTTTATAAGCAGAAAGCCCAAGGCTTTATCCTTAAATAATTTTTTTAAGTGAGGCTGAAGGCCCAAACAATGTAAGATTTAACAAGTAAGGCATTTAAATTTTAAGACAGCCGAAGGCCCATGATTAAGAAACACAACTACAATAAATTCTCGAAAGGCAGAAGGCCCAAAGCTTTATCCAGAAAAAGAAATTTAAAATGAGGCTGAAGGCCCAAATAATCTAAGACTTAACAAGTAAGGAATTTTAATTTTAAGACGGCTGAACGCCCATGATTGAAAAATACAACTACAGTAAATTTTCAACAGGCAGAAGGCCCAAAGTTTTATCAAAAAAAATTTTTTTTAGTGAGGCTGAAGGCCCAAACAGTGCAAGGCTTGACAAGTAAGGAACTTCCAATTTTAAAACGGCTGAAGGCCCATTATTTAAAACCCAACTAAAAGCATACAGATTCAAACCATCGACTATGGGCCATTAAAATACGCAATCAAACACCAATGAGAAAAGGCAGTAAAGCCAGCGGCGCTCAGAAGTTTCCAGAGGTCGGTCTGCACTTGAAATATTAACGTTCGCTTAGGGGAGACAAGTAGTCAGCCCAACTATATCCGATCTGCTGGCAACCCATCCAAGAGACAGGCAACAGACCCACTGACAAGACGACTTGCTTTCCACCCGACCAGTACACGAGGAACTCCAAAGCCAAAATGTAAAAGGTATAGCCATCCACAACCAAGTACGCATAAGCTGTCAAAACTACACACACGTGTTGGACAGCGACAACATGGTGAGGAAAGGACACTGCCTGAATTTTACGTCAATGGCCAGGGCAGGTAACAACGCTAACGGCCACAAGGCGGAAAATTCTACTGGTGCACTTGGACTCCAAACCATGAAAACCAACGGCACAATGTCAACAGAGTGGCTTCGGCAATTAAATCACCGCTCTACTTTGATGTCCTGGGTCGGTGAGCTATGAACCTCGTAGCAATCAGAACAGCTCCCACAGGCTCTGACACCGTATAAAGACCGCCAGCAGGCCCAGCCCACTGCGGTGCGTGGAGACTTCCTGGCTGATGCACACCAGCCGACCGACTCCTCAAACCCAGTACACCGACATCATTTAAAATAACTTGCCAGTCAAAATCACACAAACTACACACAGTGTCACGAACAATTGCATGAACCAGATAATGCTAACGGCAGTGACTGTACAATAACAGGAAGGAATCACTAGTCGGCACACACAGCCAGCCAATAAGTGACCGTCGGCCAAATACACATCGTCCGGCAAGACGACCGACCGACAACCAACCAAAGTCACCCCACTCCAATCATGTGTGTCAGCAACCATCGGGCGAGTCATGGCAGTACGGTCGACACTGCTGCCACACCCCAACTGAACGTCTGCTACATCCCAACTCAAACACTGCCAGGACCGAACTAACTACTGGCACACTCCAACTGAGATTACGACACACGACGACCTGAAAGTCATAGCAGTCAGCAAAGAAAACACGCCAGGGCTTATATTGGTAAGTGCCGCTGCTGCCACTCACGGGCAGGCAAGACGGCAACTCAGTGATACCAGTAATTGAAATTAACATAATGAGTTAGAAGTACAGTAAAAACAGGATGTCGAATGAGATGAACACAAGCCATGCACAGCTCAGCCCCCTAGCGCAGTTTCCGCTGGTACGGATTCCGAGGAGCGCTTTCTTCTGACTAAATATTATATATCTAGTGGCATACATCACTGTCGCCTATCCTGAGATGTTCTTATAATTTAATGAGGTCGAAAATGCTGTTCACACACCTACAACCAATAATCCACATCGCAATAATGCAGAAGCGATTACCATCGTCTTAATAATGAGGAACTAGACTACAACAGCTTTTTCTTACAAACTTTCATTTTTGTAAATGTTGGGTATTACATTTTATAGTTATTTCTAGTAGATACTTGTGAACTGCTATTTATCTTAACAATCTCGGTGTCCGGCCATTTACATTACACCACCTGTTATTCCCCAAGCCGTGTTGTTCAAAAAGGAGGGTTGTTACCCTGATACAGGCAAATAGAGCCATTTCTCAGATAACCTAGTGACAAGATGGAAACATCTACTCGTTTTGCCTTCCTTTCAATTGAAATTCGAGAACCTTGCCATAAGTCTACTGAACCACTAATGCAGTACCTGCTAAACACTTTGCCTTATTAAATTTCTACGAGCGGCCCCGCTAGTATAGAAATAACCTCCGCACATGTAGTGCTCTAAATCAAGAGAAAAAAATAAGTACAACGAACTTCGCTTAACACGTTATGTGAAACACGCCAAAGCACATGGCGATACGCTTTTGCTCCATATCAGACTACACTTTCACGGCAAGAAAACAACCAAAATGAAACAGGTGATCATAACACGTTGTAAGACAAAATTCGTAGGTAAGTGTTATATGTTAAATCCAGCCTAGTCGTCGAATATGGGGTGTCTAGAAAACCTGCTTTGTCGGATTGCTAGACAATATTGAAACAAATTGTGTTAATGAAATTTATTTCCAAAAGGAACAAATATAATAATTAACTCTGTGTTAAACAGATGTGTTGAAAGCAAAGAGCGACAGACAAAATAAGAAATCTCTTCAGTATAACAATTCCCAATGCCAAGTTATATAGATTGTACAAGCAAAGTAACTAGTGTCAATGTTGCTATAGATGTCATTAACCTTGAAACTACTCTTCGACTGGGGCTCGATCAGTCGGGCATGGCGCTTATGTTCTCTTCACATAGAGGCCGCTGCTGTAGCGTTGTCGTCCTGGGGAGGGGTCAGTCAGCGTACGATTGGCTGATGTCCTTTCACAGCCCCCTCTGTTCTATTGTTCCCGACTGGCGTGCCGGCGACCGACTTTATGCCGCAACATTACGTGCATAACCGTCCGCCCCTGTTAGCTGAGTGGTCAGAGATGTGGAATGCCACGCCAAGTGGCTGGATTCGACTTTGCGGCTGGGGTAGGAGATTTTCTCCGCTCGTGGACTGGGTGTTGTGTTGTCCTCATCATCATTTCATCCCCATCTCCGACGCGCAAGCCACCCAATGCCGAATGCAATAACTACTTTTTCTCGGCGGCCGAACTTCCCTGAGCGGGAGACTCCCGGCCCACAATGCCGTACGCTCATTTCATTTCCACATGCATAGCCCAATAAGAAATTAGCGTTTAGTGTCCTGCAACTTTTATGAATTCAACGGGTACTGAATCGTTGCGAACCCAAAGAGGTTAATTCCTCATACATAATTTATCTTGAGCAGTGGACACTCTTCATGCTTAGTGTTCAGTTTTAATCTCCCATTGCAAAATTTAAGACATGTTAATAATGATAATGATAACAACACAATACCGCCAAAACAGTAACGCAGTGAGTGTAGATATAAGACTGTGCTTCACGTTGTTAACTTCATACTACAGTATAATCATAAAGGAAACTTTGTTATTTTGCTGATAGTTAAACTTTGCTTTGGGATAGCCCATTTGCATTTTTTCTAGTTATTGCTCTTCATTTGGAAATGAAAAAACTTGTTTTCTATCCTGCTTCATAATTTCCTTTACATTTACCGACACAAATTTGAAATATGCTTCACGTAAATAACATTAAACATTGTGCAACATTCACGTATTCCTAAGCTCAGCCCAAAGTTACAAAACACTAGTCGTTTTCTGTTGTTATAACTACTCTAGGTACACCCTTCATGTTGTTCGCAGGCAGCGCACAGGCCTTCTTAATATAAGTGGGGTTGCAGGACATCCGTAATATCGACTCTTTTCCCCGACCAGAGCTTCCATGTCTTTGCTCCGTGGCAGCAGTGTCCACTGTGACCAGGAAGTGTGATCGTTCGGTGTTTCATGGCTGTGACGTGTATGCCCGGCGACATGGGTACTGCACGGGTACAACAGATCCTCAACGCTATCCTGACCCATAGACATCGTTAAAATTACACTTCACATGTTCTCTGGGTTTATTCTTTACCTGACCCTACCAGTTTCGACATCTTAGAGAGTTTATAACTGACACGCATGTTATTTCATATGGACGTGCACAATATATAAGTAACCTTTGGCCTGTTTCTTTTATGTATGCTAAATGTTAATGCTTTGTATATACCGACGTGTATACATTCTTTAAACAATGGAAAATCCTGGATGGAATGTAATTCTCGTATGAAAAGGGTAGTTGCTACTCGCCATACAGCGCAAATGCTGTGCCACGTATAGGCACAAGGAAAAGAGTGCCAGAAACTGAGCTTTCGGCCAACAAGCCCTTCGTCAAAAAAAACACACCCACACACCGCCAAGGACTGTGGTAATGTGTGTGTGTGTGTGTGTGTGTGTGTGTGTGTGTGTGTTTTGATCGAAACTTCACCTTGCAGTCTTTTTGCTGTGCCTATATGCGACTCAGCTTCTCTGCTGTATGGTGAGTAGCAATTATCCTCTCCACACGCTATATCGTGAGTAGCAACTATCCTTTTCATAACATTGTATACATCGTTTGTTTGTCATGTATACCGTACGCCACTGATGATGTACTGTCGGGCCCGAATGGCGGTCCGACAGTTAAATACCATTCATTCTGCTCTTGGTGTAGAGCAAAATGACTTTTAACAAATACTTACAAGCTGCAGAACACGAAGCACATGAGATTTCACCATAAAAAAGAATTAATAAGTCGACTCAGCACCTCAGAGCAAACCAACATGCAGAGGAATCCTGACACATTACAGTAGTTTCACGAGTTTTGTAAGTCTTATTGTTTTATTCCCTGTTCCTCCTACAAAATTGGGTGACACACCTTGATAGCTAAACAGGTGATGGAACAGATATTCTGAGCAGTTGTCTAGACGCGGTTATAGTCTAAGAAACGGATGTGACGAGATTTGTTATAGTAGGAACAAGGTGCCCCTATCTGAGGTAAAGTGCAGTGGCTGGTTATCGTGTGACACTGTCCTTTTTTTATTCCTATGCTCAGCTTTCCCTAGAACGTCGGAAAGAACGTTTGCCAACCCAGCTGTCTGATATTTGAATTTATCTAAGTGTAGTCGGCTTTTTAACGACTCTTCTACAGGTATCCACCATAAACACTTTTTTACATCGTTTTATGCTATAGTAGTGAACTCGACAGTACAATCTTTCTTATCAATTACAAATGTATCTCTTCGGTCACAGATTTTTCAGTGATTGAATATGTAATCCTTGCTATGAGAGCTTATACGGCAGACGAGAATGAGCAACCGATATTGGAGACTCGGCGTGAGTTTGTGAGGTAAGCACGCGGATGCAGGGAGGCGTCGTGTCTCGCGACCCACCGAAAAGATGCCGAGAGCAACGTGTGAACTGAAGTATAGCAAATGGTAAGTGACCAGTTATTAACGTAAGTAACCTGTGAACGGTTACATTTCACCTGATTGTACAGAGACGGTTTCGCAAGTACGTTGGGCAAGGTTCATCTTTGTTTATTACCAATCTGTAGCGTCAGAAGCAGAAGGGAAGGTGGAACCCGTAGAAATTATGCGATTGAGACGGAAGTCGGCAGTATGACCTACTGGTACAGACAAATGATTTCAGCTTTAGAAAAGCTGGGTTATTCATATAAGAGAAAGAGCTTCACAAATTGAGCAAGGCAGTAACTGTTGGTCCACCTCGGGCCCATACGTAAGCAGCTACTCGTTGGAATTGGTTGATCGAGTTGCTGGATGTCCCCCGCGCCAAACTCTGTCCAACTGGCGCGTTACATCGTGAAAATCCCTGGCTGCTTGGGGAGCCCTGCCCACATAGCTGCAAACTTTCTAAATTGTGGAGTGATCCAGCAACCTCGTTGGCCAAAGTAATTTTTGGCATGTACGAAGACAAACAGTAGAAACTCTCGCCGTGTGACAGCGAGCATTATCTTGCTGAAATGTAAGCCCAGGATGGCTACTCCAGTCAGTCAGATTCCAGGCCGAAGACGCGTCTGGAGACGAGGAAATGTCTCGCATTCGTCATCTTTCGATAAAGCTTTCACGATCTGTTTCAATGAGTTCAACATAATGTGTAGAGACCTCAATACAATTTTTTCGTATAAAAGATACAGCACGAGAAGCTTTAGGTACGAAAACAGGAAATGTAATGGGAGGCGGAGCTACACACAGAACACCGTAGTTTAGCCGAGATGTTTAAGAATTACTTGTTCAGCCAATCACAGGCCGGAAGACTGCATGGAGTGTAAGATTAATCGTAGTAGGTTTAAATCGAATATACGAAAAATAAAACAGCATTATTGCAAGTGATAGACAAAACGAATGAAACGAGACCTTTATGGAACACAATGTGTGGTGAATGCCCCTGGAGCAAATGAACGATGCTATTGAACACATTCGGATAGAGAATATGTAATAAAATTCAGTAGGAAAATTATTTTCGACCTTTCTTGGTCTCTATTGATTGGTGTATCACACCACCAGCATAGTCGTCTATACCCTTAACATTATTATCCTGTCCGCAAGGGTAATGAAAGAAAAACGACTTTTGTAGATGTTACGCTTAAACTAACTACACTGATATTTCGATCCAAACTTAACCCTTGCAAGCACAGTACATTCGTAGTCTGAAAGCCACACGCAGTCAACGATGTAACTGTTTTGTTTACTTTGTACTGTTAGAATTCACTAAATTGTTAGGTAAAATTTACGCAGTTGTTAAGTGCTCAACTAATCCAGTGGTGGAATATAGGAATAAACTTTATTAGGCTTGTAAGCCCATTTTCGAGCACAGAACTGTTTCCGAAGATGGAAACCACGGGAAGATAAGTGAAGACCAAAGACAGATTGAATGTGGAAAATAATTCGTGCAGTCACAAATGTTTGTCGAATAGTAGGAGCGAGTGCCGTGAACAACGTACTAGAAATCCCGACTGATAGGGCCGAGTGTGGGAGTGAGGATGGATTTGAAGGTCACTTTTGTACGTTTTTCTTGAGTAACCCGAAAACTACGGCCTCTAGCGAACACGTACCCCAGTGTAAAATTATTCCTACAAAACTGTCCTGTTAATTGTTTCTCCAGGATTTGTAGTTCGCGCGTGGCGAGCGAGAGAATATGAAAATCTCCCGCATGGTCTTGGAAGGCCAGCTGTAACACTGCGGGCTGCATAAAACAACATCCGTAGGGGCAGCCGAGTCACCTTGTATATCATACAGCAACTGAAATGTGTACAATGCAAATATTTAAGAATCCTGCACGAAACATAACCTTCTATCAGTGCTAAAAACTACAGAAAATGGCAGAAAATGCTTATGGTGGTCTCCAATAAGGATTTCTTCATGTGAGTCTAAGATTTGTCATGTGACTGAAGTACCGACCAAAAGAAAGACACGTGTTCTTAGCTACTATCCGCTAGGTACAACACTCTCCCTACCTAAAACTAGAGTAATGGCATTTCAGAGAACAAACCCCTTATTTCTCCTATCTGGTTGCCGAAATAAGTGACAAGGCTGATATATTGGAACAACGTTTCAACGTTTTTGAACACATTTGTGGTGACGGTGAGTCACAAGACAGGAAAGGGCATGAGAATAAAAGTAAATAAAGGCATCACCAGGTTTAATGAATGGGAGTGAGACAGAAGGACGTCAGTAAGACCGAAAGGGCGGAAATGAGGATTTCAAGAAATGTTAGAGGGCGTGCAATAGATTAGACCCAAAACGTAAAGGACACGGAAGAACAGAACTTAATGTTTAGAAAATTAGAGTAGACGGTTAACAGAAGCAGATCGAAAGAAGTTATTAACAGAATAAATGAAGACAGATTGCCAAAACGCATAGGGCTAATAAGCCACAAGCAAGAAGAGATTCGGGAAGGCCCAGGAAACGATGGAAACAACTCTGTGTATGAAGTCGGAAGACGTATTTTTCCTTCCTAATTCGTGGAGTGCAGAAGAACAAACAGACTTTTACTCATGTCGTTATTTTATAGCAGGTATCTTATCCAGTGATTCCAGTAATGATTTACTACATTTTTATTATGTATGTAAAATTTTACCGCATGTCTCAGTTACAACATACTCAACAAGGAATGCAGGAGTACCATCTGGCCAACAATTGTACGGGCGGTGCAGTGGGAGGCAGGGAGGGTGTACGAGATCAGGTGCGACGCTTCGCCAATCTTCACAACGTTCGTTCGCGGTCCGTTCGCTTGGAATTCACTTGTTACCAGCAGTCGACTTACATCAGTTATTCACCGATTTTAGAAAATGTTGCAACTAGAGGGGGAACTTTTGTACCATCTTTCATAAATAAATAATCACAGAAATATTCATTCCTCTGCACACAGATCTACACCAGTTCGCTTATTCATAGCTGGAATAAACACTGTCCTATTAAATGTCATAAAGTTGTTCGCTGCAAATACAAACGTCAAAATAGACATTTATAGTTTAAGACGAGATTTCATAGATTAAGAAGTTGACATGCATTTACCTGCACGTGGTTTTCATCTTCGGAAACGGTTCTGTACTCGAAAATGGGCTTATAGTCCTAATAAAGTTTCACGAAGCAAGGCAAAAAGTGTCCCGTTTAATAAGCACAATAGGAAATGTTTTTCCAAGATCCTACAGTTAAATCAGCCTCTTGCAGCCAGAAGTGTGGGGTATAATATGGTGTACTGAAATCCTAAACAAAACCCACCTGCTTTCAGAGAAAAATGTTTTTGCATTACTTTCTGGACGCCCCTCGTAATTCCTGATCAGCTTCGAATGTGAAAAGCTTCTCCCAGTGGAAGCGACAGTCACTGGCATGGTTAGCAATAATTGTTGGGTTATGGGTTTCCAATTTCATTTAAGTATTTCAATATTAGCACTGAAGTTCTCATATTCTTGTTCACTTTTTCTCTGAACACTTTGATTTCTGTCAAAAGTTCTGACGCAACAATGTCTTTTGTTTATTCACCATTTACCTTTTATACTTAGCTCTCTGACTCGTTTATTTCATAGCGTTTTCAGTTTTTCATCCTATAAGTGTCTTAAGCTTTTTCGTGAAAATAACGGAATATTTCGGAATACTTAGCCAGTTGCCCAAACTTTTGTTTCAAACTTATTAATACTGTGTCGACGACAGGGTAGAAAAAATCAGTTTCGTCTTCTCCTCTGGAAGCTGTGCCCTGCGAAGTACATCGTCACTTTTACAATCAAATTGGTTTCTTTTCGTGCCAGTTCTCTTTTGTTCAAATTTTACCCGATCTGTAAAGTTTCAGCTATCACTTTCGTAGTTAAAAAAACCTTCCTCACGGAATTTCTCACTTAAAATTTATTTAACTTTCGAGCGATTTGGTTGCCAACTTTACGTCCATGTTTTCTGCCTGAAGGGCCTTACTTGCTGCTTTAAGGGCAAAGAGAAGCTCATACCGTATGACAACACCGTCAATAAACTCGAAGTTATCTAATTCATTCACAGCAAGTAAGTGTGCTTCGCTTTTTGTTTTCAATTCATCAGTGCTGTTGCTCACCTCAAGAAGGGCATCTGTGACTTCTCTTGATTGGTACGTCACAGCTTCGACACTCTCCACCCAACTTTCCCATCGAGGTTCTGAAAGCTTCTTCACTGTTAATGTTGGTACTCTGTTCACTAAGATTTCCGCTCTCTGAAAGGATGCACGGAAAAACGATGTATATTCTTTGAATTACACGAAAATATGTGACTGCTTTTGTTGTAGGTTTTGCCGCATCTGATAAAACAAGATTAATATTCCAGCTAGCACATGGCAAATAAAATGCTCTTGGATTACATCGGGATTCTGGTTTGAACACCACTTCAATTACCGTCTATATTTGTACCATTTTCGTAACTTTGGCCTCCGCAGCCACGAATATTGAGACCTAATTGGTCTACTTTCGATAAACGGGTTTTAGGCAAACTTTCTCCTGTTGTTGAATAGACATCCATAAAGTCTACAGTCATTGTGTGTTCTTATAGGTTTACAAACTTAGCAATCAATGTCATTTGTTCATTGTTGGTTGTATTAGGAGTACAATGAGGGATGACTGAAAAATATTTACTTTCTTCTAGAAAATTAACAGTGTTGTTTTGTAATTTGAGTGCAAGGAAATTTAAGAGTTAATGTTGAATGCTTTTCTGAAGTTTTTTACCGCGATTAAATTTTTCTGCAAAACGGTCAAATTCTGCAATCATTTCGATTAAACCAAGAAAATAGCCATTATTATATTGATAGAGCTTGTAGCTGGCTCCTTTGAAGGCCATATTACGCTCAGCCAGATACCTGATGGCGCGTATAATTCTGTTTAGAGCTGAAAACCAACGTTCCTTCTCTCTTTCTAGTAATTCACTTCGATAGCTACCACTTTTTTGTTTCCACTGTCTCACACTGTATACATCTTTTTGCAGAGTGTTTGTGGGCAAATGATTGTTCATGGCCTGTAAGCCGATCTCCTAAATGAACCCAGTCACAGAGTCTGTCACTTGACAGATTATTTGTAGGAGATCGAAAATTTTTACAACAGAAACAAAGAACGTTTTTGGTACATTTCGAATACACAGTCCATTTTCGATCCCTTTTTTCTCCATTGGGTAAAGCTGTTACGTAAAAATGATTGAAAATTTTCTTCCCTTCTCGTATTAAAGATAATAAAAATTTACAATTTTTCTGTACAATTTCATTTATCATGGAGGATGTTAACGTATTAGGTCAAGTGCCTGGATCTGGATTTGTCACTATTTCACGGTCGCTATCAGTAGACCTAGCTGAATGTGGGATACCAGTTGGTTCACATAACAATACATTTTCAGTTTTATCTAAAGCGCCACATGATGAGAGGGTAGTGTTAATGACATCACCATTTGAGCATAAATTAGTTTTAATTTGTGAAGATAAGATGTTTGTCGAAGAACCTTTTCGAAAGCTCCTCTTTTTGCAGTTCAAAAATAATGCTTAATTGTTTGCCACAGCAGTGAGTTGCAAGAGTGCATAGAAGGGCTAAGAGACAACGAATAACGTTTCTCTTAATTTACGGATGAGCAGATGTTAACAGAAGATACTAGTATCGCGCAGTCATCGTTGAAACAACTGGTTTTCCGTTATGTCGGCTTGTTACAACGTCAATGCCACGGCCACCTGACCACTCAAATTTTGAGGTAACCGAGTTAAGTAGTAATAAATGTAGAAAAAAGTTGATTTCCTCAGTTTCTATATAAATAGAATCCAAATAATGAATAGGCAATAAAAGAAAACTTAGTCCGACCATTGTTCACTGATTTTCTCGACAAGTGTTAAGTGGTTGAATAATACGAAAAATTGCTAGTATTATCCTATTGATTCTAATTTTATGAAACTCAGCTCAAAAATCATGTTGTTATCGAGGATCATACCACTATTTGGGCATTATAAATAGCCAGCGCTAAAGGATGAAAACTGAAGTTGAAGAGCTCGTACTTCGCGTGTTGGTTTGTCCTTTTTCAAGGGCTACAAGCGGATAATGGTATATTATGTAGACACAGGTAGCAGATCAGCTACTTTCTATTCTTATTGTATACTATGAACAAATTATTGTTAAGTTTTTGATTTATTGCCGTTGCCATAATATCGTTCCTCTATTATATATTTCGTAGAAATCGCAGGCAGACCTTCAATTATTCTAAAGAAAATGAAGTATTGCTTTTCGTTCTTGTGTCACTTCACAACAGTATTTCCAGACTATAGATGTAGTCACGATCGGTGGCTTTCGACTTTAGGCTCGTTCTGTGCACCTACGTCGCACGTTCTCCGGCAGCCAATGAGTCTTCAGCAGTGTTCTCAGCGCTGTGCTGTAAATGTTGTATGCAATGCGAGATCATATGCGATCGTAGCGAGTTATATAACGAAATTTTATTCCATTTGTTTCGAGTTGTCATGGTTGATGGTGGTAGTAGGCGACTAACTCTGCACTAGCAAGCGAGAGATATAATTTGCAGGATACACGCTTTCATCTGATGCAAAGCACGTGTATGCGAGTACGGCAACAGCCACGTGTAACCGGCAACAATGCAATCCCCGTCCTTGACCTGCGCGAACCGCCATCGCTCGTGGATGGGACTCTAGGATCGGTGCTATTCTCCAATAGGATTGATGTCCGGTGACGACAGAGAGAAGCTACCATATAGACCAAGTGGGGGTAAGTCTTCTACACTGTACGCACACACGTTTACATTAAGCCAAGACACATGGCAACAGGGACAGTACTGTCTCGGCAATGCTGTACCATTTCTTATGCCATGTGTTTGTTGGTCGTTTCTGTCGGCAGTATTATTAAAATAGCGCTGATCACTTTTCTCTTTTTCTACAATAATGCAGTATTTCAAACAGTGGAAAATGTCTGAAAAAAAAACTACTCGTTTACCTAAACAAAGATTTATTTAAGAACAAACAATGGGAAATTCCAAGTAAGAATACCAACAATGCAGGAAAAAACGGGTTGCTACTTCCCGTCAAGAAGACATGTTAAGATGCAGACACAGAGTTGTGATATGTACGAGAATTCTCGTACGCATACGAGAACTTCGTCATTTGTATGATGTACGAGGCAAAAGTGAATATCGTACACGAACATACGAGAATTTTGCCAAATTGTTGTTTTTTAGCGTTTAATCCGATCGATATCTGGAGTCGTTACAGACGACTTACTCTACCCTATCCTATCCTAACTTGGTCTACAGACATCACAGAAACATACATGCCCACGAGGGAACGCGAACCTTAGTAGCTGCGGGCTCGTGGCTCGTGCCACCACACCAAGTCGTGTGGCTATGGAGACGGGTCCAAATTTTTTACCAAATATACATTATACACATTTGTTTGGAAAATAATCAAGTCATCTGTTATATTTTAAAAATGATTAGAAACTGTTACGAATCCATGCAGTCTCTGACAATCAACAAACTTCAGGCAGGAGAAAGAGCGCCAAACTACTGATATGACAAAACGATTAAAGTCGAGAATGAGGCTTAGTTCAAAGCCTGGCCCTGGAAAACAAATTAAATAAGCTAACAATAACGAATCACTTTGCTTTGCATGACATATTTCACTTAGTTCGAATTGTTAAGTTTCATAAATAGAGCGGCCAACGAATCTCAAAGCACTAAATGGAACTTAAATCGAATATTACTGGAAAGCAATTAACAGTAGACCTAATTACCCTACAATACTGTGGAATTGTTAAGTACAAACGAGAGACATTTCATCAGAGGGTATTATTTCGTCTTCAACAAACGACACTCTTAACAATGCGTATTTCGCGTATAGTCATTACGAGTACGTTTAGCTGAATTCATGTACTGTGTAGTTTCTTTTGTGTTTCGGGTTACTGTGTGTTACTGTGAGTTGAGAAATGGGAAGTGACAGTGAATATGAAAACACAAGCACGAAACTTTCGTGCACGCTGGAGAAAAATCGTCTAAAATGAGGTGAAATCTCGAAGACAGAACGGCCTGTCCATCGACAACAAAAATTTCGTGATGATATGTCAGGTTTACGTAATTGGCTGGTGCGCGATAGTGATCCGCCCAGGGCACGATGCATATATTGCAATACCAGCATGGTTTCCGAAATCCAGAATATTAAAAACCATTCCAGAAATAAGAAGCACCTAAACATGGTGCAGTCTGCTACCGTGCGACAGCCTTCAGTTGCTCAATTTGTCACAAACGCAAAACCTGTTAAGAGGAAGGTTGCTAAAGCTGAAATCAAATTATCAGCATTCTTAGCAGAACATAATGTGGCATTTTTAGCTGCTGACCATTTATCCGATTCGTTAAGAGATATTTTTCCAGACACGGATTTTGCAAGGGCAATGGCTTTTAACGGCACAAAGCACGTGCCATTGTTTCTAATGTTATTGGGACGTCACACAAAGAAGTGTTGGCGAAAAAACTATTATAACACGCCAAATTTAGCATAATGACGGACGAGTCCACCGATATCGAAACTGTGAAAAATTCGTGCGTGGCGATCCGCTTTTATGACAAAGATTCAGGTGAGTAATAATAAGAGCTAGTTTTGAAATAATAACCAAATTAATTCTAAAATAAATTTTCCTGTTAAGTTACCACTTTGTATCACTTCTCCTTTTACAGGTTGTATTGAAAGTAAGTTTTGGGAGCTATATAAAGTTTATGAAGATGGAGACTTAAATGTTGAGAAAGCTTCTACTGCAGAAAATCTCTACAACAGTGCAGTAAAAACGTTTCAACAGCATAACATTCCATTTGTCAATATTATTGGCTTTGGAGCAGATGTTTGCAATACTATGATGGGAGTTGGTAATTCTGTAGCAAACAGATTCCGAGATAGCTGCCCGGGAATTTTTGTAATGAAGTGTGTTTGTCATTCGATGCATATATGCGCAAGCGAGGCGTGCAAGAACCTTCCAAGAGCTTGTGAGGAAATCGCGAGGAATATTTATGGTTTTTCAAACTCAGTGAGAAGAGGCAGGCAGAGTTCAAGGAATTTCAGGTATTGTAGCATTTTATATCTCATAGACTTTATTTTACGTCCGATCGTGTGGAAATAGGCTAAACATTATGTTTTATTCCAGGTATTTTTAAACATGGAACCACACAAATTACTACATCTTTCACAGACACGTTGGCTGTCAATGATAGCGGTTGATGGGACAGTGCTGGAAAACTGGGATGCTCTAATGCTGTTTTTTAACCAAAAATGGCTTTCTGAGCGAGTTCTAAGTGCTGAAAAAGTTTTTAACTGTTTACATGACTCCTTTGCAAAAATGTATTATATGTTCTTAGAGTGGATTCTACCAAAATTTACTACTTTCAGCGAGTATTTCCAGTCTAGAGCAGTAGTAATTGTTGACCTTCATGACAAGATTAGAGCTCTCTATACAGAAATACTTCTGTATTTCATGAAACGCACTTATGTCGTGGGAAAAAATCTCAGTGATGTTGACCCAAAAAATGCAGATCATCATCTGGAAGATTCACAACTGTATTTGGGTGTGAAAATTGTGAAGAACGTTGGCTCACCAGAGATAAAGAATCACCCACATCTTATCAAGAACTTTTATCATCGATGCAGGAACTTTCTTGTGGTGAGTACACCTCGTTTGCCTGAAATCATACGTAATTTGTGTTTTATTGTTTTCTATACATTTGTGTGTTTATGTGTGGCATACCTAATGAGAGCTATTAATTCTCAAATATTACAGACAGCTTCGTGCTAGATCAAATTACGGTATGATATGGAAGATAAAGTGCTGTCCAAACTAGCGGCACTCAAACCTACAAATGCCCTGTCACAAAGTTTCCGAGATACAACACCTTCACTCATGCCTTTAATGGAACTGTTGCCACGTATAATTCCTCCCTCAGATCTCGATTTAGCACAAACTACAGATGACTAGTGGAGGCGTCTCCCTCTGGTTTTGGCTTGTCTCCCAGACCCACTACAAAAGGAACAATCACCGGATAAAATGTGGAATATATTAAATAACGAATCTGAAGAATTTAAGGAAATGAGCGTTTTCGCTCTCTCAATTTTAAGTTTACCTCATTCAAATGCAGACTGCGAAAGAGTTTTTTCTAAGGTATGTAAAGCAATGAAGCTAATAACTAGTTAAAAATATGATTTCATACTTGTCAAGTTATTGAAGTTTCATGTTCAGGTTCAGGTAAATCTCATGAAAACCAAAATTAGGAACAGACTCCAAACCAGTACACTGAATGGAGCACTTTTTGCCTCTGAATGCATTAAAGAACGACCAGGAAACAACGGAAAATGTATAACTTTTGAGCCAACACACGAAATGTACCAGAAAATGACGTCGGACACTCTTTATAAAACGAAACAGGAAGAAGAAGATGTAGACATCGAATTTGTTTCATAATTACAAATTCTTGTTCATAGTTTTATTCATTTGTAAATAAGGTTATATATATATATATATATATATATATATATATATATATATATATATATATATATATATATATAAAACCTTCGTGAAATTGTCGTACGGGAAAATCTCCACTTCATCGCTACCTCGGAGATGCTGAGTCCCATCGCTCGTGCACCGACTATAACACCACCTTCAAACTCACTTAAATCTTGATAATCTGCCATTGTAGCAGCAGTAACCGGTCTAACAACTGCGCCAGACACTTGCCTTACATAGGTGTTGCCGACCGCAGCGCAGTATTCTCCCTGTTACATATCTCTGTATCTGAATACGCATGCCTATGCCAGTTTCTTTCGCGCTTCAGTGTATGTCAAGTGTTGCTGCAGACTTAACTGACGGAAATAATCGTCATGGAAATATTTCATAATTTTTCAATATACATGATAAGGACAGAGAAGTAGAAAGAGTTCTGCTTACACGATGGTGTCAATCATCAGATTAATGAAACGCTCCGAAGTTGGTATTGATACTGTTTCCACAAAAAGGGATTAATTTGTCTAATGTAATTTGCATTTGTCTTTAAAGGTCAGAATAAAACTTTGCATTTGTCTCCGATGTTTCATATTCAGCGAATCAAACCACTAGTTTCAGTAAAGTATTGAACAACTAAAGGAAAAGGAAAAAAACATCTTTTCAGCGATGCGTTTCAACGCGTCAGTGCCTGTGTCGTAGAATGAAACTTATTTCAGTTGTTTCATGCATTCGAACACAGAGTGCGGTGCGAGGATTTCAACAAACGCTGTAGCTTTGGTCCTGTCTGTAGACTGCTGCCGGCCGGGGTGGCCGAGCGGTTCTAGGCGCTACAGTCTGGACCCGCGTGAGCGCTACGGTCGCAGGTTCGAATCCTGCCTCGGATATGGGTGTGTGTGATGTCCTTAGGTTAGTTAGGTTTAAGTAGTTCTAAGTTCTAGGGGACTGATGACCTCAGAAGTTAAGTCCCATAGTGCTCAGAGCCATTTGAACCTTTCTTTTGTTTTGTTTTTGCGTCGATTTTGGAGTCAAGATACACTGCGGAAATCAGTTTTGCGGTACAGTCGAGAGAGCTGAAGGATTGATGCTTGACAACGTCATAAGCTGTTGTTAGTTCTGCAGCAGCAACGAGAAATTCTTCTGGGGTATCTTCTTTAATCAAAAAAAAAAAAAAAATGGTTCAAATGGCTCTGAGCACTATGGGACTCAACAGCTTAGGTCATAAGTCCCCTAGAACTTAGAACTACTTAAACCTAACTAACCTAAGGACATCACACACACCCATGCCCGAGGCAGGATTCGAACCTGCGACTGTAGCACTTTAATCATGACTGTAGAAATATACCTTGATGTCGAAACTATTTGTATGATTCTTGGTAGAAATGTGATGCCTCACATCTGCCTTAGCTCCACGAGTTACTGAAACGAAACAGCTACATATCACACACAACGCTTCCTGATCCGTACGTCCTTTGTTGACAAAAGACCACTCTTTTGTGTAATCATGCGAAAAGTGGCACTTTCTATTTACATCCTAAGGCATTTTCGTAAGCTATGATAAATTCATTAGACAGTAACCAGTCGGCGATAACACTTTAGTCATAGAAGTACACATTATTGTTCACTTCACGCAGTAATTACTTCAAACATTACTAACTCTCACTCGTTGTTCGTATTACGTTTAGAAAGAACCGTCTTATCAGATTGCTATTCATACGAGAACTGCCCTATTCTTTCGCGTGGCTCTGCTTAAATAGTTCCAGCCACGTACCACTGGAAAAATACGGTATTTTCTCTAACAGTGGCGCTGCATATAGAAGGTGCTTGCACTGTCGATACAGGACACGTAACATGCAGCAACATGTGTGAGACGATCATGCCAAAATAAACGTGTTGACTTTTACTAATTGAGGCTGCGTTTACATGTTGCGCCAACAGATGGCGTTACTCCAGAACTTAAGGCAAGCTGGTAACAGCATTTTGCAAAACTGGGACAGAATTAGGTCCTGTCTGGATGTCGGGACAAGAAAGTCCATGACGGTGACGGTCCCGATATATCGAGTGGCGTGGCAACCCTATTTGTACTGCTGTAATTCGTTACCGCTGTACAAGAAAACGATAGGGATAATATCGGGTGTTTAATTTTGGCAATGTTCCGTAGAGTTTCACGTGCCCCAAGATTGCAAAATAAATCTACGGCACGAAAAACAGAATAATTTCCATTTAACACAGTGACAACCAAACGCTCCGGTGATTTGCTACAGCCAGAGTACTTCCTCTTGGATTCAGCAACGCTAGAATCAGTGACAGTCATTTCTAGAAATACATGAGAATACTGATAATGATAAAAAGTCTACATTCCATTCTAGGAGGGGATAAGAACTCCCCATGCTGAACCTATGACAGTGATTAAAGGTACATGATTTGTGAAGAAGTTACGTTTCAACTCATAGGAGAAAGCCAGTTTGGTTATTACACCACATGGGAAGCGGATTAATAAGAAAAGACTGGGCTGTGTTACCGTGTATTTATAACTGGAAATCGCAGAGGTGTGTTACTTATTTACAGGAAAGTTCAGAACTGTTTGAATGGGTAATCATTGCACGCTTCGTAAGTTGATAGTTTTAAGTTAAAGTAATTATTTCATGAATATGATTTGTATGCTTAGGGAAGCTGTGAACTTCGAATTGATAATCGAGCTTTTGTTATGTAACAATGCATCACTATAATCTGGGTAATATGCACTCCATTTTATGGAATTCTAGTTTTCCTCGCATCTAATATTTTATGACGACATATCTGCTAAACTACCTTGTACTATGATTCCAGTTTGCAGGCACGTTCAGTCGCATACTTGTATTGTGTCTGAAAAACAGATTGTGAATACAGTTAT
This sequence comes from Schistocerca piceifrons, assembly GCF_021461385.2. Taxonomy (NCBI): domain Eukaryota; kingdom Metazoa; phylum Arthropoda; class Insecta; order Orthoptera; family Acrididae; genus Schistocerca; species Schistocerca piceifrons. Next base: position 33,690,115 of record NC_060138.1, on the reverse strand, counting down.
TAGTAAAGAAATAATAAATTTGAACGTCATGCATATTACTCCCCCAATAAGGAAAACGTAATAAATGATACACCTTTTATCCCTTTCTTTACTTAGAGGGAATTTTCGGCGAGAAAAAAGTATCGGAGTAGTTCGAAATTATGAGAAAACTGTGTTGGAATTCGCAAAGCGCTCTGATTCTGAAACACTGAATGAGGGTAGCCTGGTGATTCGCAAGCTTTGAGTTACGCTGACCTAGTTTAATTCTTCAGTTGTGCCAAACCTGTTACGTAAGATCACACCTCTTACTGAGATCATTACGACAGCAATTTAAACACAGTCTATAACTATGTGAAATGCTGAAAATCAATCTTTTGTTGTAAGACGTTAAATCGGGGTCCTGCTACTGGAATTTATTGTCAGTTTTATGCGATTTTTCAGACCAGACTTACAATGGCGGGACGTGGCGTAGAATGCCATCGCTCCTCTCGCCTTTTGAAACCCATGAAGTATGCTATCCCACAGCACTGTATGGCCACCAAGCATTCAATGGAATGTTATGAAAGCAGAATTTCGAATTTGGGACTACGTTATTAAAGTATCCTCGGACATTCGCCTGACAAAATCTTATTAGCCTGGACAGTGGCCATCAATTCGATGGCATAGTGGATGGAATGATAATATTACGGCTTTACACAGCACTTCACTAGACTATAGGAGAGTCTGTGTTAAGACCGTGGCCTTCTTTTCCGTATGCTGCTCCTTCCGCCTTGGTACTGTGGATATGCTTTGATGCTCCAACACGACATAAAAGTTCGACACGGAAGGAATGAACGGCTGCTATTACACCAATTGAGGTAAGATGGTTCTGGTTATGTCAACTCTGTACTAAGTTGCTCTGTTCCCCTCGTGTTTCTATGCGTGTACTTAAATCAGTGTCACAATCAGACAGTAAAGGGCTATTGACCGCTTATCAAAAATTTCCTGATTAAGTCATCAGTAAAAGCCGAAAATAGTCCCCAGGACACCCCCTATCAATTACAGGTTATTTTACAGACATGTCATTTTCGGTATTTTACGTAATTATTAACCGACTTCTAAAATTCAGAATGCTGTCGACATGTACTGTGGATATAATCTTAAAGGTTCAGCATAATTTCTCAAGAACGAGAGTTGGAAAATGTGTATACGTCTTTAGCCGCTGAAATTATCTAAACTATATTCATCTTGTGTTTGACAATGAGAGCACTTTGAGACTTCCAACAAACTCATAATTTCAAACGTACGTGAAACTTATTCTCCCAATGGCCCTTCATAAAGTAGAAAAAAAAGTTTCTCATGTATTAAAGCTTTAGGATCCGGTTTTTTATTGTTGCAGTCTTCTGTCCGAAGACTGGTTTGATGCAGCTCTCCATGCTACTCTCCCCTATGCGAGATTCTTCATGTCCGAATAACTACTGCAACCTACATCTTTCTGAATCTGCTTAGTGTATTCATCTGTTGGTCTCCCTCTACGATTTTTACCCTCCACAGTTACCTTCCAATACTAAATTGGTGATCACTTGATGTCCCAGAAAGTGTCCTATCAATCGATTCCTTCTTTTAGTCAAATTATGCCACAAATTTCTTTTCTCCCCAATTCTGTTCGGTACCTCCTCTTTAGCTACGTGATCGACCCATCTAATCGTCAGCATCCTTCCGTAGCACCACATTTCAAAAGCTTTTGTTCTCTTCTTGTTTAAACTGTTTATAATCCATGTTTCACTTACATACTTTGCTACACTCCACACAAATAACTTCAGGAAACACTTCCTAACATTTAAGTCTATATTCGATGTTAGCAAATTTCTCTGCTTCACTAACGTTTTTTTGCCATTGCCGGTATACGTTTTATATCTTCTCTACTTCGACCATAATCAGGTATTTTCCTGTCTAGATAACAAAACTGATCCACTACTTTCAGTCTCGTTTTCCTAATCTAATTCCATCAGTATCACATCATTTAATTCAGCTAAATGTCCGCCCGTGGTAGCTGAGTGCTTAGCGCGACGGAATGTCATACCTAACGGCCCGGGTTCGATTCCCAGCTGGGTCGGAGATTTGCTCCGCTCAAGGACTGGGTGTTGTGTTGCCTTTATCATCATCATTTCATCCCCATCGACAGGTAAGTTGACAAAGTGGCGTCATCTCGAAAGACTTCCACCAGGCGAACGGTCAACCCGACGGGAGACCCTAGCCACACGGCATTTCCATTTTCCACTTATATAAATTCCATTATCCTTTTTTTTATTTTCGTTAATGTTCATCTTATATCTTCCTTTCAAGACACTATTCATTCCGTTCAACTGATCTTCCAACCATTTGCTGTCTCTGACAGAATTACAATGTCATCGGGAAGCCTTGAAGTTTTTATCTCTTCTCCCTGGACTTTTTAACTCCTTCTCCAAATTTTTCTTTGGTTTCATTTACTGCTTGCTCAATGTACAGATTGAGTAACTTAGGGGACAGACTACTATCTTCGTGACAAAATATAAAAACATCTACAGTCGTTCTTATGATTTTAATTTATTTTGTCGCTACCAGTTTCAACGCTTCATTGCGTCATCTTCAGGTTGTCTTTGATGCGGTACAAAAGAAATTAAAATCATAAGGACGGCTGTAGGTGTTTTTGTTTTTTGTCACGATAGTAAACGGCCGTCCTCTCAGATATCCTGCTAAAAGTATGAACATACAAAAGGCTACAATCTTGTCTCAGTCCCTTCTCAACCCCTCTTCCCTTTCATGCCCCTCAACTATTAAAACTGCAGTCTGGTTTCTATACAAGTTATCAATAGCCCTCCACTGACTGTATTTTATCCCTGCTACTTTCAGAATTTCCGCCGGCCGCTGTGGCAGAGCGGTTCTAGGCGCTTCAGTCCGGAACCGCGCTGCTGCAGCCGTCGCAGTTTCGAATCCTCCCTTCGGCATGGATGTGTGTGATGTCCTTAGGCTAGTTAGGTTTAATTATTTCTAGGTCTAGGGGATTGATGACCTCAGATGTTAAGTCCCATAGTGCTTAGAGCCATTTGAACCAACCATTTCAGAATTTCGAAGAGAATATTCCAGTCGACATTGTCAAAAGCTCTCCCTAAGTATGTAGTTGCTATAAACGTAGGTTTGTCTTTCCTTGGACTATATTCTAAAATACGTCATAGGGTCAGTATTGCCTCATGTGTACCTACATATATCCGAAATCGAAACTGATCTTTTCTGAGGTGGTCTTCTACCAGGTTTTTTCATTCTTCTGTAAAAATTCGTGTTAGTATTTTGAGCCATGATCAGTTACGACATGTTAATTAATTATTTATTTACTACTGACTCTATTCGCAACTTATTTTGCAGGCAGTATCCACATATATACCACTACACGGACCTGCAACAGTATATCGTTGTACGACGTATGACGTCATATACATTGAGATGGGTGAACAACTAGCTTAACATATTAACTGATTTGTAAAGCAATCAGACGTTTCCAGCTCTTATACATAAGGGAGTTCGATCCTGTGGCGAATGTGGAATTGGATTGGAGGAGGGCGGGGGGGGGGGGGGGGATGGGAGGGGTCACTGACAATTTTAAAACAACCACGTATTGGGTAAAACGGCGCACTAAAGGCATCGTTTGCACTTTTACGCTGCGCTTAAGTATGAACACAACCAAGTAACTGCCTTTTACCACTAATGTAGACTCTTCCACTTCACCACTCGTTCTGCAAGGGCGGCAGATTGGGTGAAACAGGCGGTGAAGTGTTTTATGCAAATATTTCATTGTGAAAGCATTTTTGAAGGTAAATCTATGAAAACTGGTACGTGGCGTCTTGTTTGGAAATGAAAGAAAAAACGTGTTTCACTGTTTTTGGAAAACCAACCCCTAAGGGGGGTAAATAGGGCCAAACTGAGATTTTCACTCTGCAGCGGTGTGCTGCTATGAAACTTCCTGGGAAATTGAAACTGTGCGCCGGACCGAGACTCGAATTCGGTACCTTTGCCTTTCGCGGGCAAGTGCTCCACAAGTTCTGCAAGGTTCGCAGGAGAGCTTCTGTGAAGTTTGGAATGTAGGAGACGAGGTACTTGCGGGATTAAGGCTGTGGGGAGGGGTCGTGTGTCGTGCTTGGGTAGCTCAGTTGACAGAGCACTTGCCCGCGAAAGCAAAGGTCCTGAGATCTAATCTTGGTCCGACACAGTTTTAATCTGCCAGGAAGGTTGAGGGCCAGACTGAATCACTGACTCATCATCGCCCAGCCGAAACCGCTATGGATAAAAACTTGAAATTTGGAGAGGGAGTGAATCTTATTCTGTAGATATCGTTTAAGTAGGGATTCTTCGAAATTGAAGACAATAAAGGTGTTAAATAGGGGACGGAAGGCTTTCTCAAAACATGCCGCAATGAAGGCAGTTCTGAAGCTAGAACTACTAAAATTGGTATTTGGTTTCTCAGTTAGAAGTAAAAAATTACACGTTTCAGCAATTTTGGAAATTCAACCACTAAGTGGGGAAAATAGTGAGTAAACGTTTTCTGGAAATAATTCATTATCACTATTTAAAAACAGTCGTAGGTTGCACAATATTCATTATTAAAGAACAACTAACGCATTTTAAAGCTAAATTTATGAAAATGGATGCCTTAAGGGAGTGAAATAGGGGATGAAAAGTTTTATAAAATTGTTTCATTATGGAAACGTTTTCAATGCTAAATCTTTGGAAATTAGTACTTGGCTTCTCTGTTAGAAATAAAAAAATATGTGTTTACTCTTTACAGAAATTCAATCCTTTATGGCGTAAAATTGTTGGGAAAATATTTCGTTACATCAAAAAAATTTTGAAACTTTGCCTACTAAATTGGTACGACTATTTCACTTCTAGGTTAGCTATAAAGAAGTATGTGTTTCAATGGAAATATCATCACAAGAACGCTAACGGCATGATTAACAGAATCCTTGAACTACAGCTACCGGAATTGCTTTTTGGTCAGAATTACATTCGGAAAAGACCATGCATCTATGGCCTCAGTTAGCGTGAAAAGTTTAGAAGGTGTTGCAATTTGTGAACAAAATAAAAATTTGATTAAAGGAAAACAAAAAAAAAAAAAATCTTTGCAGACGATACAGACTACGCGTGAAAAGTATCAGGCGCTATGCGATGTGATACAGATGGAACTGCGGTTCGTGATACAAACACGTGGTGTCACAGAGATTAAAATCTGCTAAACCTGAATGTTGAGGAGACTTCCTCAGTTTTACAACAGAATAAATACCGTTCGCACATTTGCGTTGAACGAAACGTTGAACTAACTTTACCGAATTGTCTCTGCAGTCGAGGATATGGCTCTTGGGGTAATATTGTATAAGATTCTTGTAAATTCCTGTAGTGGACTATATTAGAGGTCATATCAGCTCAAGTGGGAGATAGTGAGGAGGTACATTAGCAGTCACAACCATGAACGGACTGACAAATAAATCGAAACCAGTCTTCGACGTGCAAAGTCTTGATATTTCTTTGAGAGCTGGTGACGAAAGTTTTCAATTACTGAAACGAAGTTAATCATGTCTGGTCCAGAAATGACTGCCTTGAGCTTTGATAAATGTTCCATCTCATGAACTAGAAGCTGATTTTTCCACAGGATTAACTTTTGTTTTATAGCATCAATTTAGTCGGCCATATATGTAAATCATTCTCCCCTTGCATTAAAAGACTTGATGAAATCAAATAACTGGTGACGTCGACCATAAAAGATTTTGTCACTGCCCTATTTTTCTTTTAACACTTCTTTGCCTAATCAAGTCGTCTTTGTGCCTGGTGGTGTAACGACGTTCCAATGAACGTTTTTCGCAGCACATAATAGTGCGGTGGTGCATAAGCAGTTTGCATGGCGTTCAAAGAGCAATTCCCATTTAGCACTGAATGATGTGACTTGTCCACCTTTCTTTCAAGTGCGTAAACGCAGTGGTGTTCCTAATTCAGAACGTAAATCTAATTTAGCAGAGTCGGTGACAAGGCGACTGGCTCTCTCTAGCGGCGTCCGGCTGCTGACTCGCTTTGCATTTCCTGTTCCCCACCGCTCGCCCCTCAGCGTCATCTGCCGTGGCGCTCGGAGCGCTCTTTGGCCGGACCGGCTCTAAACATAACCAACTCACTTTTCTTAAAATATTTAGAATTCAGTCAGTATCTTTCTTCAGTTTAGTGCGAAAGTTGCTTCATAAAATAAGGTTAACGTTTCCTTTGTCTTACAAGAAATTATGAAAAAGATGTAAGAAATGTTTTCAAATGCAGTTTTAGACACGAGCTGTTAACATATATACTAGGTGTCGAAGCCTTTCCCACACCAAACGCTGACTGGAAATATCTTGTATGATGAGGGGCCCCATAATCTGCAGGTTGACAGAAACTGTTCCGTCAGTGGAGGCGCGTCTATTTGGTAAAACATCCACACCTTCACCTCCGTGCGACTCATCGCCTGCCCCGGGTGGGTCCTGAACCCGTCCTAGAGAGAGGAGGCGTGTTTCAGCCCGAATCAATGGAGCACTCTGCTAGTTCAGAGGCAGGTCTCCGTGCCGGCGCTGACGCACGGCGTGGTAGGAGGTCCACAAAACCTCAGGTGTTGGTGGGGATGTTTTGCACTTTTCCAGAGAATACTCCTACTCGCACGACATCCCGACAAAGAAAATTCATCCCTCGGTCCGTCTAAACGCCAAACGCATCAAATTTGTCGCTCGGCCGGTTGATACGCATGTAGGGCGCTTTGAAAAGTTGGCGAGCTGCGGCCGTATTGGCTAGACAGCTCTTGTGACGTCACATCCCCGAATCACCGGTTCGCGGCGCCTCAGTTAGCACTTAGCAGGTTGTATTCAGCGAGTGCGGTTCGAAACTTCTAATCTGCACAATTCCGGGTTCCTCACTTCTAATTTATCCAGCCGGGTTGCTGTTTAGACTTCCATAGAAAGGTAAACCTCCCTACGACGTAGCAGTTACGTGTTGTATACTTTTCTTGCGATATCTCTTACAGAAATCGAATTATTCATGTTTCCATGGCGGTTCAGTAACTCGTTACTTGTTCGACGGCTCTGGAATTGGTAGGTCGACTAGAAAGATTGCCAGCTGTGTATCGGTTAGCTTTCGTTAACGAAGTGGGTCCACGGAAGCGTCCGATTCCACCCTTCGGCTTTGACCCGTGACGTAAGGCTGTTGTGGTGTGTGACGTCACGACGGCGCGGAATTTAGTTTGTGAGAGTGGCGTGTTTGTAGGTGTCGTTTTCATGGGATCGATGGTGCTCTCTGGTGGTGTGTTTATGTGTTGTGTGTTAGGTGATGTTTTTGGTTTAGTTTGCATGTTTGTCGTGTTTATAGGGGGCGTATTGTTGCGGTCGGTGGTTCTCTCTGTTGGTGTGTTTATGGGTAGCGTGTTATGTGGCGTATGGGGTTCAGTTGCGTGGTAGTATTGCATGTATGTGGTGTCGGTAGTGACTGTGCTTTCAGCGGAAAATTTTTCAGTGAGTTAACGATTTTGGTTTTGTTATGTCGACGTTATTGTAGTTTCTTTCTGTTCGTCGTGTGTGAATTTTGGTAAGTTGCTTTGTTTATGGCTTTGGTAGGTATGCATATGACTGTCAACGTCAACAGTTTTCGGTTGTCGGCGATGATGGGGGACAGTGCGTTGTCTCTAACAAAATTTCTTCAACTATTCGGATTTTTGGATGAAGTCGTGAAGAAATGAGGCTTACTACTGTTCCATCATCTCGGACCAGTGACGGCTATATGTGGAGATGCCGTAAGAATAACAGGTCAAGGGAAGTGTTCGATCCTATTTTGATTTTCTAGGTGTCTTTATGATAGTGTTAAGTGTGGTGGTGGCTAAAGTTTTGAGATTTATAGTCTGATATCGGTAGTTGTTGTTGACCTATATAGGTCAAGAGAAGTGTTCGATTCTATTTTCATTGTTTGTTGTGTTTTTTGAGGTAGTAACGATTGTGGACGTGGTTTTAGTTTTGGGTTATATGATTTGGTCTCGGTAGTTTCTGTTGACCTATATAACTCAAGAGAAGTGTTCGATTCCAGTGGATATTGTTTTTAGTTGATTTTGGGAAGGTTGTTGTCATTTTGCTGTATCGTTTTTGTCGTTTGGTTTAGTGGCGTGTGTTTATTTTTAGTTTGTCCTCACCCAAAAACCCCCTATTTCCCCCGCTTGTCCAGTTAGTTTCACTATATTTTAAGGAATATGTGTTTGATGGTTTTTCGATCTATTTTTGTGTTTGTTGACATGTTAACGTAATGACGTCATAGTCGCGATATGGGAGTTGTTGTGAATGGTCGTTTCCGCCATGTTGGTGACGTCATTGGCCAAAGCAGACGGGTGGAATCGGAAGTTTCCGATAACCCATGTTTCCTTTCTGGGCTCTATGGAACACGGTGAATGACCGACAATATATGGTACACTTGCGAGAATTTGCTACGTACACGCATTCAATACAAGGGGGTGTCACAACATAGGACCTTGTGTATTTAGTTATTTCGACAACATACAATATTTTCAGGATACATAGACAAGTGCTTTGGCTCGTAATAATCATGCTGCCTCGTAATAGCGGCATGCTCTTCTTAACTGAATGTCATATTTGCATCATATCGTACACTGCAGAATGGTACTGTATGACACTAATGTTCCTTGTACGTAATACAACCAATTCTATTCAATACCGCCTCATTAGTTATGTGAACTACCCATCTAATCTTCAGCATTCTTCTGTAGCACCACATTTCGAAAGCTTCTATTCTCTTCTTGTCCAAACTATTTATCGTCCATGTTTCACTACCATACATCATAAAAGAAAGTTGCATACCTGGAAGAATCCTGGATATACTAAAAGGTATCAGATAGATTATATAATGGTAAGACAGAGATTTAGGAACCAGGTTTTAAATTGTAAGACATCCAGGGGGCAGATGTGGACTCTGACCACAATTTATTGGTTATGAACTGTGTATTAAAACTGAAGAAGCTTCAAAAAGGTGGGAATTTAAGGTGATGGGACCTGGATAAACTGAAAGAACCAGAGATTGTATAGAATTTCAGGGAGAGCATAAGGGAATAATTGACAGGAATGGGGGAAAGAAGTACAGTGGAAGAAGAATGGGTAGCTCTGAGGGATGAAGTAGTGAAGGCAGCAGAGGATCAAGTAGGTACAAAGACAAGGGCTAATAGAAATCCTTGGGTAACAGAATAAATATTGAAATTAATTGATGAAAGGAGAAAATATAAAAATACAGTAAATGAAGCAGGCAAAAAGGAATACAAACGTCTCAAAAATGAGATCGAGAGGAAGTGCAAAATGGATAAGCAGGGATGGCTAGAGGACAAATGTAAAGATGTAGAGGCTTGTCTCACTAGGGGTAAGATAGATACTGCCTACAGGAAAATTAAAGAGACCTTTGGAGAGAAGAGAACCACTTGTACGAATATCAATAGCTCAGATGGCAACCCAGTTCTAAGCAAAGAAGGGAAGGCAGAAAGGTGGAAGGAGTATATAGGGGGTTTATACAAGGGCGATGTACTTGAGGACAATATTATGGAAATGGAAGAGGATGTAGATGAAGATGAAATGGGAGGTATGATACTGCGTGAAGAGTTTGACAGAGCACTGAAAGACCTGAGTCAAAACAAGGCCCCGGGAGTAGACAACATTATATTAGAACTACTGCTGGCCTTGGGAGAGCCAGTCATGACAAAACTCTACCATCTGGTGAGCAAGATGTCCGAGACAGGCGAAATACCCTCAGACTTCAAGGAGAATATAATAATTCCAATCCGAAGGAAAGCAGGTGTTGACTGATGTGAAAATTACCGAACTATCAGTTTAATAAGTCACAGCTGCAAAATACTAACGCAAATTCTTCACAGACGAATGGAAAAACTGGTAGAAGTGGACCTTGGGGAAGATCAGTTTGGATTCCGTAGAAATGTTGGAACACGTGAGGCAATACTAACCTTACGACTTATCTTAGAAGAAAGATTAAGAAAAGGCAAACCTACCTTTCTAGCATTTGTAGACTTAGAGAAAGCTTTTGACAATGTTAACTGGGATACTCTGTTTCAAATTGTGAAGGTGGCAGGGGTAAAATACAGGGAGGGAAAGGCTATTTACAATTTGTACAGAAACCAGATGGCAGTTATAAGAGTCGAGGGGCATGAAAGGGAAGCAGTGGTTGGGAAAGGAGTGAGACAGGGTTGTAGCCTGTCCCCGATGTTATGCAATCTGTATATTGAGCAAGCAATAAAGGAAACAAAAGAAAAATTCGGAGTAGGTATTAAAATTCATGGAGAAGAAGTAAAAACTTTGAGGTTCGCCGATGACATTGTAATTCTGTCAGAGACAGCGAAGGACTTGGAAGAGCAGTTGAACGGAATGGACAGTGTCTTGAAAGGAAGATATAAGATGAACATCAACAAGAGGAAAACGAGGATAAGGGAATGTAGTCAAATTAAATCGGGTGATGCTGAGGGAGTTAGATTAGGAAATGAGACACTTAAAGTAGTAAAGGAGTTTTGCTATTTAGGGAGTAAAATAACTGATGATGGTCGAAGTAGAGAGGATATAAAATGTAGACTGGCAATGGCAAGGAAATCGTTTCTGAAGAAGAGAAATTTGTTAACATCGAGTACAGATTTAAGTGTCAGGAAGTCGTTTCTGAAAGTATTTGTATGGAGTGTAGCCATGTATGGAAGTGAAACATGGACGATAACCAGTTTGGACAAGAAGAGAATAGAAGCTTTCGAAATGTGGTGCTACAGAAGAATGCTGAAGATAAGGTGGGTAGATCACGTAACTAATGAGGAGGTATTGAATAGGATTGGAGAGAAGAGAAGTTTGTTGCACAACTTGACTAGAAGAAGGGATCGGTTGGTAGGACATGTTTTGAGGCATCAAGGGATCACAAATTTAGCATTGAAGGGCAGCTTGGAGGGTAAAAATCGTAGAGGGAGACCAAGAGATGAATACACTAAACAGATACTGAAGGATGTAGGTTGCAGTAGGTACTGGGAGATGAAGAAGCTTGCACAGGATAGAGTAGCATGGAGAGCTGCATCAAACCAGTCTCAGGACTGAAGACCACAACAACAACAACCACAACAACAACATGGCTACACTCCATACAAATACTTTCAGGAAACACTTCCTGTCACTTAAATCTATACTCGATGTTAACAAATTTCTCTTCTTCAGAAACGCTTTCCTTGCCATTGCCAGTCTACATTTTATATCCTCTCTACTTCGCCCATCGTTAGTTATTTTGCTCCCCAAATAGCAAAACTCCTTTACTACTTTAAGTGGCTCATTTCCTAATCTAATTTCCTCAGCAACACCTGATTTAATTCGACTATATTTCATAACCCTTTTTTGCTTTTGTTGATGTTCATCTTATATCCTCCTTTCAAGACATTGTCCATTCTGTTAAGGCGGTCGTCCAGGTCCTTTGCTGTCTCTGACAGAATTACAATGTCATTGGCGAACCTCGAAGTTTTTATTTCTTCTCCATGGATTTTAATACCTACACCGAATTTTTCTATTGTTTCCTTTACTGCTTGCTCAATGTAGATTGAATAACATCGGGGACAGGCTACGACCCTGTCTCACTCACTTCCCAACCTCTGCTTCCCTTTCATGCCCCTTGACTCTCATAACTGCCATCTGGTTTTTGTACAATTTGTAAATAGCCTTTCGCTCCCTGTATTTTACCCCTTCCACATTCAGAATTTGAAAGAGAGTATTCCAGTCAACATTGTCAAAATCTTTCTCTACAAATGCTAATAACGGTGGTTTGCCTTTCCTTAATCTTTCTTCTAAGATAAGTCGTAGGGTCACTATTGCCTCACATGTTCCAATATTTCTACTGAATCGAAACTGATCTTTTCCGAGGTTGGCTTCTACTATTTTTGCCATTTGCCTGTAAAGAATTCGCGTTAGTATTTTGCAACCATGACTTATTAAACTGATAGTTCGGTAATTTTCACATCTGTCAACACCTTCTTTCTTTGGGATTGGTATTATTATATTGTTCTTGAAGTCTGAAGGTATTTCGCCTGTCCTATACATTTTGCTCACCAGATGGTAGAGTTTCGTCAGGACTGGCTCTCCCAAGGCTGTCAGTAGTTCTAATGGAATGTTGCCTACTCCAAGGGCTTCGTTTCGACTTAGGTCTTTCAGTGCTGTTGTGCAGGCAGGGAGTGTATCATACAGTTGTGGTGTGTTCTAGTAACTATTCTACCCTGAGGTAATCACATTGAGCACCTACTGCTGAAACGTTTGGCCAATGGCCGACGATGCTACATTATGTGCAGAGGGTGCTGTGGTGGAGGCAGAGATACATTTGTGTCTAGCTGCTGTGAACCACCTGTCTTCTTGGAACATTGGAACCTTGTTTATCTCTTACCAATTGTGTTCCCAGACAGTAGCATTGCCTCCAAAATGCAGCTTTAAGTAAAAAGTAAATTACAATATTGTGTTCAAACTGAGCCATTTTTAACCAAACAACTGTAGGATACTGTTGCTGCCTGTGAGATGGTAGCGACTGAGTTTGATCTATTTGTACATTTTTGGATTAGTGTTGGGCCAGATTCAGAGCAGCTGCCTCATTTCAGTGTTTTGGGAAAAAAAGTGCAGTAAAAGAATGTCGGATTTGAGGCAGGTGAATGCTAGTCTAAGGTAAAAGTGAAAAGACGAGTTGTTAGGTGTCTGTGGATGGCCCTAATGGCATTCCCAAGAGAGTTAAAGAGCAAGCTCAAAATCTAGGGTAATCCAGAGGATCCTGCGTTAATGGACTGCAGGATATGGGGCTTACATTTAGTGCATGCTGACTTAGATGGGTTGTACTAATGTGTAAGAGCTTTACATGGTTTATTTAAAAATATTCCATCCCGCCTTGTTGATTTCAACAATATTACAATCACATTTGTTTTCCCACAGATGTTTTGCACTGTTTGGTGAATGGAAAATAAAATGGTGAGAGTCTGGGCTCAGAAAATATTAAGGGCTGCTTAATAATGTGTGAAGGAAGTAGGAACACAAGTAAGTAAAATCAGAACCTAAGGTAACTATTGAAATTGCTAAGAGTCTTAGCTGCCTCTTGCTGACAGCTCATTTAAAATGTTATTAAGACTGGATGCACAGACTGAGTCATTTCTGACTAAATTTGAGTCATATACTCCCTTATCTCAATTTACCTATACTGCCCTCCAGTCTATGGTCAGAATTTATTAGAAAATTTGTCAAACAAGGAGACTGGCTTCAAAATACATCTGAATGACGAGATTAATTAGTTGCAACTTCCATGAAAGTGGACATCAGGCACAGAACCATCAGGCTTATTGTGCTTGGTTGGAAGTAGCTTGCCATCAGAGACCCTGGCAGTCATTGACAATTTTTTCACAGTGGACCACGTACCTTCATCTCAGTCTCATTCAATGTAACATAAATGGTATGAGGCTGAAGAATCAGGCACTCAGAGTTGCAATTTGGTGTCTCGTGATATCATGTACCGAATATGGTCATTCTTTTGCTACAGTTAATCCATTCATTATTCAGAAAGGTGTCGATGTAATTGCTGACCCAGTAAAATCTTGATTTTGTCTACGTAATGAGATTTTGTTTTTTGAAACCAATAATTATTTTAAAGCCCAACAACTACATAAAGCTTCTCCCCACCATAGTTATACTGTTCATGTTGAGGACCATCAAACACAAAATTCTTCTTGTTTTGTTATTTACACTTGGATGCGTTATGGTCTGACCGAGGGAGAAATCCATACAGACCTCTCTGATCAGGTCATCACTGCAGTGCATTGGGTAATGTAAATGGTTAATGCCATCTTACTCCTATACACTTTTTATCAAGTTGTGCTTCCATCAAAGATCAAAGTAGGTTATGAAGTTATTACAGTCTGACCATACATTTCAAATGTAATGCTTTGCTACTAGTGTCAATATTAAAATAACACTCTAAAGTCCTGTAAAAACACTGTAAAATGTGTTACTTGTAGTAGGGATGCTCATGGGGATGATTGCCCACCTCTTCCTCCCCACTGTATAAATTGTAATGGAGACCATGACACCTCATCACAAGAATGTCCTGTGCCTCTTGATGAGCAGAATGTCCAGGAAATCCACGTGAAGGAAAAAGTACCTTACCATGTTGCTCAGAGGCTGTTGGCTAGTCAAAAGCCCTGTGATTTACCATCTGGCACTTACAGTACCATTCTTGCAATGCCTCGCACCACAGATGAAATGTCCATGCAGACTTGTTACCTTACACCATCGAAATACAATCCACCATCACGGAATCCGTTTAGTCGCTGGCACATTTTAAACTAGCCTGGTTGAAAGTACCTATGCAGAAGCTGCTAAACTACTGCGGTCATACTGGCATGATCTTCCAGTCAGCAGCTACACATGCTATTTGTTTGCTGTGCTCGGCCACTCTTCCTATGCCTCTTCCTATGACTCCTTTGACTGCCAGTTTGGGGAGTCTCTCTCTTCTGTTACCTCCCGCAGTTCACTTTTGGCTATTGCTCTGACAGCTTAAGTTCATGCTATCCTCCACTTTCCTGATTGGTGTGAACCATTCACCACCTTCACTTTGTATGGCAGCCCATGTTCACCTTGGACTTCATTGGCTTCCTAAAGAACCTGACCCAAATTCTATCTATTGATGTAAGTTTCTTGAACATCACTGGGAACTTAGTGAAAGTAAATTTGTGTACACAATGGCTCTCAGACTGACTGTGGTTCAGGTGTGGCTTCATCATTGTCACTGAAGACTTTTGGTATTGGCTTCCAAAGCACTGCTTAGTATTTACAGCACAGCTCTTTGCAATGTATCAGGTCAAGCTGTACATCCGGCGACACAGGCTTTTCAATTGTGTCATCTGTTCAGGTTCTCTCTGTGCCCTTCCGAGCTTGTGTGTGTTGTATACAGTTCAGCCTTTAGCACACCAGGTCCAAGAAAGGTTCCAGTTCCTCAGTCTCGAGGGAGCCACTATGACAATTAGTGGGTCCTCGGTCACGTCGTCTGACTGGAAACGAGGCTGCTGATGCTGCTGCTGAGGCTGCAGTCCTCCTACTTTGGCCCACTAGTTCTTCCAAACTGATGATCTCCATGTTGCCATCTGTCAGAAGGTGGTATCGCTTTGGCACCACCTCTCATCTTCCCTTTGGGGCAAAAAGGTCCAGGGGAAAAAACCTCTCCCAGTGGCTTGGCAGACCTCCTCTTGGCCCTTTCTGAGAGATGATTTTAGCTACGTTCCATGTAGGGCACTGTTGTTTTAGCCATCGCCTTTTGTTAATTGGAGAACCCTCACCACATTCTGTCATTGTCATCAACCACTGACAGTTCGCCATTTTAGGACCGAATCCCCTTTCTTTTAACCACTTCAATTCCAATGTATGCTTTCCATCTGAGTTATCAGCCATTTTAGCAATTGACGCATTAGCTGTTGACTGCATTTTACATTTATCCATCCCAGGTGGCTGGCCACTCTTTGGTTGGTTTGTGCTTGGCTGCAACAGGGCCCCAGCTTTTGCAGCATCTTTTACCTTCCATGCATCATATCTATCCTCTAGCAGTTCTTATTTCTGTCTCTTGGGTGACATGTCTGTCCTGTTTTAGAAATGTATTCTGCATTTTCAGCAGTCATAATAAGAATACTCTGCACTGTTTTTTGTTCTTTTGTTTTTCTTTGTTGACCACCTCCTATCCGTCCCCCACTTTGGCATTTGAGGATCTTCTTCTTCTTCCTCTTTTTCTTCTTCTTCATCTTCTTTTTCTTGCCTGTGTGCTCCTGAAGGCTGGCCCATGCATCTGATGCATAACAGGTGATGGGGTAACGCGTAATTCACAGCCCCAGGTCGACAGGTAGGGTCCGCACGTAACCCTGGAACAGGCCAGGCCGGGGGAGGGGTGACTGCCTGAGCTGCTACCTTCCCAAATTGCTGATTCGTCCCTCTGTGCGGTGTTTGGGAGGTGTGACCTGAGGTATGAACCCCTTCCCAAGGGGCTCCCATTAGGAAGAGTGCACCATCAGAGATGCTGGCAATCACAGGGGATTTTCTGACAGTGAGCCTATCATCTTCACAGTCAAGGGATATGAAACATAAATGGAAGGAGGCTAATTATTCAAAGACCCTCCCAGATGCACTATGGTTCCTCGTGGATTCGTGTACTGAAGATGGTCAGTCCTTCGCTACATTAAATATGTTTGTTATTCAGAAAGGTATTAATGCAGTTGCCGGTCCTGTGAAATCCTGCTCTCATTTATGCAGTGGCATTTTGCTTTTGGAAACTACTTCTGATACTCGAGCACATGAACTGCTTGCAGCTTCGCTCGATGGCTATCCTATTCGTGTCGAGGCCCATTGAACACTGAATTCCTCCCATGTTGTTATTTACACTTGGTTGCTCGATGGTCTGACTGAGGCAGAAATCCAAATGCACCTCTCTGATAAGGGTGTCATTGCAGTCCATTGGGTGACGAGAAATGTAGTAGTCTCTTTAGTGCCCACATGCACTCATTTTCTCAACTTGGGTAGAGTGGTGCTTCCATCACAGATCAAAGCAGGTTACAAAGTTTTTACAGTCAAACTGTATATTCTGATAACTTGTTATTCAATCAATGTGTTGATGTGCAGGATGAAAACAACTAAAAGTTCAGAAAAGGTACTTAGGGATTACAATTACTAACAAAATTAAATTGTAACTGTTAGACATGAAATTTTGTGGGAAGGTGAAGCAGGCTGTGTTTCACTGGCCGAACACTGAGAAGATGCAACAGGTTGACTAAAAACACTGCCTACACAACACTTGTCCATTCTCTACTGGAATATTGCTTTGTAATAAGGGACCCTTACTGGACAGAAATGACAGAGGCTTAATGAAAAACTGAAAAGGGCAGCTTGTTGAGAATTATCACAAAAAGCAGTGTGTGTGTCATGGATAAGATACACGAATTGGGATACCAACCAAAAAAGGAGACTATTGATTGCAGTGACATCTTTCATGAAATTACCATTGTTGACTGACTCCTACAAATGGAAAAATGTTTTGTCAACCCCCATATACATAGGGACAAAAGATCATCATAATAAAATAAGATAGGTGATATGAAGCCGTACATTCCCCACCCTTGAAGTCCTTTGCATGCTTGCGTTCTGGGCACACATGTTCTTGATGTACAGCACATCCTCCAAGTGGTGACTGAGGACACCCACCTAATGAGGGGAGCCTGTGTTCCACCAGCTGTGCATGTTGTCATTACCACCAGTATGCACACCCACCCAATTCCCCAGCTTACAAGAAAGAAAAAGAGATAAGAGTATAAGTTGTTGGATTGTTTCCTATACTGAGGCTTGGCAGAAATTTGACCACCTTCCTTCCTTCCTTCCTTCCTTCCTTCCTTCCTTCCTTCCTTCCTTACATGTAACAGGTGACTGGGTAACATGTGATTCCCAGCCCCGGGACAACACTGAAGACTGTTAGTCCTTCACCATGATAAATCTCTTTATTATTCAGAAAGGTGTAGATGCAATTGCTGGCCCTCTGAAATCCTGCTCTCTTTTATGGAATGGCACTTTGATTTTGGAGATCACTGCTGATTCCCAAGCACAACAGCTGCTTGCTGCCTCACTTCTCCACAGTTACCCTGTTTGTGTCGAGGCCCATAGAACTTTGAATTCTTCCCGTGGTGTAATTTACACTGGGCTGCTCGACAGTCTAACTGAAGCCAAAATCCAATCTTATCTCTCTGATCAGGGTGCCAATGCTGTCCATCGTATAATCAAAATGATACATGGTCCTTAGTGCCCACCCACACTCTCTTTCTCACCTTTGATAGAGTGGTGCTTCCATCCAAGCTCAAAGCAGGCTATGAAATTATCACCGTCCAGCCATGTGTTCTGAACCCAATGTGCTGCTACCAGTGTCATTGTTTCAACCACTCTAGAATGTCTTGTTGACACTCAGCCAAATGTGTCACCTGTGGTAGAGATGCACACGAGGGCAATTGTCCATCTCCTCCTCCCTGCTGTATCAACTACAATGACGGCCACACCGCCGCCTCTTGGGAGTGTCCAGTGTATCTTGATGAGTATGCTGTTCAAGAGATCTGGGTAGAGGAAAAGGTGCCTTATCCAGTTACTGGCTAAACGCAAACCCTGCATTCTCCTGTGTGGCACATATAGTTCTGTTCTTGTTACACCTCGCTCCATGAAAGACGTGGTCACGCAGACATGTGACCTCCAATTCAACTCTGAGGTTGTGAAATCGCCCAGTGTCCAGGTAATATCACCATCTCCCTGTCCAGCTGTGCAACAAGCCGTCAAACTCTAGCCTCAAGGGGCAAAACCACCAGCTACACAACTGGTAGGCCAGAAAGGACAGAAGGTGTACTCTCCTGAAGACTTCCTCTGTCTCTCCAGCCAAACACAATGCGAGTCTTCATCTAACTGGAAAGGCTTGAAGAAGTCCACCAAAGGCAAATGGTATTCTCCTTTGCCACCTTGGATATCGTCTTTGATGGTGTCAGCATGTGATACCTTAGCTCAGCGAGCCTCCATGTCACCGGGAAGCACCAATAACCACTTTTTTAGCATTGGACTCCACAGACCAACCACACAAGTAAGCCAATGCTTCTGTGGACCCCATGCAGCAGGACCCTCCTGCTTCTGTGCCCTGTAGTAGCGCCTCTTTCCCAGCTGTTACTCGGCTGCTGCCGAGGTGACGCCCCTACATCTCTTCCTCATCATGACTGTCCTCCAATGGAATGTTTGCAACCTTCAGTCCCACAAAGAGGATTTATGGCTGCTATTAATATTACAGCATCCTCTTGTAATCAGCCTTTAGGAAACGAAATTGCTCCCTCACGACCTCTATGAGCTTTCACATTTCTTTCTGATTCCCTCTGAGGTTGTCTTTCCGTCTGATGGAGGTATTATGCAGCTCATACAGGATGAAATTCATAGTCAACCCATCTCCCTGACTACCAATCTGCAAGCTGTTGCATTTCACCTTTTCCTTCCCCACCTGACTTTTTCCCTCTGTACCATACTTGTCCCTCCATCATCCGTTGTCACCAGGGCAGACATCCTTCAGCTTACTGGACAGCTACCTCCCCCATTTTTGCTACTCGGTGACTTTAATGTGCATCATCCCCTTTGGGGTTCTCCCAGGACCTGTCAGAGAGGAGCCCTCTTGGCTGACCTTCTTGACCAATTTAACCTCTTCTGCCTTAACGCCGGAGCACCCACTTTCCTCTCAGACTCCTCACACACCTATTCCTATTTGGACCTATCTTTCCGCACTGCCCATCTTGCCCATCACCTCTAGTGCTCCGGTCTTTCCGACACCTACTCGAGTGACCATTTCCCATGTGCTATCCATTTGCTGACTCCTACACCATCAGTGTGCACCCCTAAATGGCAGCTTCCTAAGGCTGACAGGCAGCTTTACTCCTCCCTGACGACCTATGAAGAACAAGATTTCCCCAGCTGTAGAACGTTCCATACCTCACACTTACTCTATACCACTTCATGTCCCAGTCCCTTGGTGGACTGAGGCATGCTGCGATGCAATTCATGCATGTAGACATGCTCTCCACTTTTTTAACCACCACCCTAAGCTGGCAAACTGCGTTCATTATGAACAGATGCACGCAAAGTGTTACCACGGTCTTCGGGGTAGCAAAAGAGCTGGCTGGATTTCATTCACTAGTTCTTTTAACACTTCTACACCTTCCTCTCACCCCCAGGGGGTCCAGAACTCTTTTGTGGATACGTGTGTAGCGAGCACGGGACCCCGAGCTAGCCGGCCGCGGTGATCTAGCGGTTCTAGGCGCACAGTCCGGAACCGCGCGACTGCTACGGTCGCAGGTTCGAATCCTGCCTCGGGCATGGATGTGTGTGATGTCCTTAGGTTAGTTAGGTTTAAGTAGTTCTACGTTCTAGGGGACTGATGACCACAGTAGTTGAGTCCCATAGTGCTCAGAGCCATTTGAACCATTTGACCCCGATCTAATGTGGCCTTCCTTCCTTTCTGGGCTGCATACCTCCCCTTTCCGCATCCTTCCCTATCCCCCATCTTCGCTCCCCCCCCCCCCTCACCTCTGCCTCTTTCCTTCCCTTTCTCCCCCTCTGGGAGTATGGTTTGTGCCTACGTCCGGAGACGGACGCTCGAAACAGTAACAAATTCTTTGCTTTCTCCGCTTGCAAGTCTTCGTCCTTCTCTTCTCTTTGCCCTTTTCTCCGCTGCGGCGTTTGAGACCCCTCTTCTTTCCCTTCCCTTTCTCTTTTTCCCTCCCTGTGCATGTCTGAAGGCCGACCCACGCATTTCCATGCGTAGCCGGTGACAAGGTAACGTGTAACTCCCCACCCTGGATAGACAGGTAGGACACGTACGTACACCCTGGTAACGGCCAAGCCCAGGGAGGTGTGATTACCCGAGCTGATACCTTCCGAAAGTGCCGATTGGTCCCTGCGTCTGTTTGTCGGGAGGAGTGACCTGAGGTGTGAACAATCACCTAGGGTGGGAGTGCCCGCAGAGAGGGCCCCCACAGCGGAGGAGCGCGCCATCGGAGACGCCGGTAATCATGGGGGATTCTTCCGCAATGGTTTCCTCACCTTCCACTATGTCCGCTCACAACCGTAAGTTCACTGAGTCTCAGCCACAGACAGTTCTTCCATCGTTGCCACAGTTCCTTGTTGTTTCTCGGTCTGACGAAGGTCACGACTTCTCCACGGTCAACCCTTTCATTATTCAGAAAGGTGTCGACGCAATTGCAGGTCCTGTAAAGTCTTGTTCCAGATTACGGAATGGCACCTTGTTGTTAGAAACAGTCAGTGCCCTCCAGGCACAAAAATTGCTGCGTACCTCACTGCTCCACACCTTCCCTGTCTGCGTTGAAGCGCACCGCACTTTATCCCTTGATGGATTGTCTGACGAAGATATTCAGCACTACCTTTCTGACCAGGGCGTAACGGCTGTACATAGAGTTATGAAAAGGGTTGACACGAACATCATTCCAACCCGCACTGTCTTCTTGACATTTGACAAAGTTCAACTCCCATCGAAATTCAAAGCGGGCTATGAGATAATTTCTGTTCGCCCTTACGTTCCAAACCCTACGTGTTGCTATCGGTGTCAGCGGTTCAATCACACCAGCCAGTCCTGTTCCAATACGGCCAAATGTGTTACTTGTGGCAAGGATGCCCATGAGGGTGCTTGTCCACCTCCATCCCCTCGCTGCATCAACTGTATGGGTGACCACGCTGCTTCCTCTCGAGATTGCCCCATTTTTAAAGACGAAAAGCTCATCCAGGAAATCAGAGTGAAGGAAAAGATGTCGACCTTTGCTGCTCGAAAATTATTCGCCAGTCGACAGCCCGCCATGCCTCAGACAGGAAAATACAGCACTGTCCTTGCTTCTCCTCGGCCAACAAAGGAGGCGGCCACGCCGACTTGCGACCTCACCTTTAGTACCACCGTCGTCAGAACGGCCAGCGCAAAGATCGCCCGTTCAACCTCACCACTTTCGCCTGCCCACTCTATGGCTCAGCCTTCATCGGGTTCTGCTAAATCTCGAGCCCACAACTCAGGCCCCAAGACTTCGAAAAAAGAGCATACTCGTGAAGATTTTTTATGTACCCCAACTCCACAAACATCGGTTCCTCCTTCATCTAAACACCATATTTCCAAGAAAGGTAATAAGAAACCCAGTTCATCTCCTTCTCAGCCAAGGCGGGTCCCATCTACAGCACCACCAGGCAGTAATCGCCCTCGGCCGTCTTCTGTGTTGCCGAGGCGCAGTGATGGCACCCGATCAACCGGCCGATCGCTGGTGGCAGGAGCTGCTCCTGAACAACCTATGGATCAGGATCTTCTGCCTTCGGCTGAATGCCATTCCATGCTGTCGGTCGCAAGCTCTGAGCAGTCGTTGAGTTGACGGCAACCTTCGTCACATTCCTCCATTTTCTGTTTACCCTATGTCCATTATCCACTGGAATATCCGCGGCATTCGAGCCAATCGGGATGAATTGTCGACCCTCTTACGATCCTACACGCTGGTCATCTTCTGTCTTCAGGAAACAAAGCTGCGTCCCCATGACCGCTTTGTTCTCCCACATTTTCAGTCTGTCCCATTTGATCTCCCCTCTGTTGAAGGCACTCCAGCCCATGGTGGACTCATGATTCTTCTCCATGATACTCTCCATTATCACCCAATCCCCTTAACCACCTCCTTCCAAGCTGTCGCTGTTCGTCTTTCCCTTTCTGAATATACCTTTTCTCTTTGTACTGTATACATTCCATCGTCCACACCAATGGCACGAGCTGATCTCCTTCAACTTCTTGTTCAGCTTCCACCTCCCTATTTACTGGTTGGGGACTTCAATGCCCACCACCCGCTTTGGGAATCTCCACATCCTTGTCCACGTGGCTCACTATTGCTAGACGTCTTCCACCAAGTGGATCTAGTTTGTCTCAACATTGGGGTCCCTACATTTTTGTCTGCCTCCAAGACAAATTTCTCTCATTTGGACCTTTCGGTCGGTACTGTTCCGCTAGCTCGGCGCTTCGAATGGTTCGCCCTTGATGATACACACTCGAGTGATCACTTTCCATGTGACCTTAAACTGCAGCCTCCATTGCCATATATGCGCCTGCGACGCTGGGAGTTTGCCCAAGCCGATTGGACACTTTTTTTCGTCTCCAGCGACATTCGATGACCGTCACTTTCCTAGCGTCGACGATGAGGTCACACATCTTACCGACGTTATTCTTACAGCTGCGGAACGTTCAATACTACGCAACTCCGAACTGCCCCGGCGGCCCCCAGTTCCTTGGTGGAACGAGGCATGCCGTGATGCAATACGTGAGCGGCGACGTGCTCTTCGCATTTTCCGCCACCGTCCTACTTTGGCCAACTGTATCCGCTATAAGCAGTTCCGTGCGCGATGCCGTCGCATCATCCGCGATAGCAAGAAGGCAAGCTGGAAATTCTTTACTAGCTCATTTAACAACTTCACTCCCTCCTCGGAAGTTTGGAGTCGAATTCGACGGTTATCTGGCGCGCCTAGTTTCTCCTCGGTCTCTGGGCTCACTGTCGTCCGTGATACGTTAGTTGACCCCGTCGCAATTTCTAACTTATTGGGTCAACACTTTGCTGAGATTTCGAGCTTTTCAAATTACCCGCCAGCGTTTCTCCCGAAGAAACGTGCAGCGGAAGTGGAACTTCTTGCTTTCTCCTCTCAAAATCGCGAAAGCTATAATACTGTTTTCTCCATGCGGGAACTCCAACATGCACTCTCTTCTTCTCGCTCCTCCGCCCCAGGACCGGATGGTATCCACATCCAAATGTTGCTGCATTTATCAACCCATAGTCTGCGTTACCTCCTTCGCCTTTATAATCGAATTTGGGCCGACAGTACTTTTCCTAGACGATGGCGGGAAGCTATCGTCGTTCCTGTTCCGAAACCTGGAAAGGACAAACATCTCCCCTCCAGCTATCGCCCCATTTCTCTCACGAGTAGTGTATGTAAGGTTTTGGAGCGTATGGTGAATTGCCGCTTACCTTGGTGGCTGGAGTCCCACAGTCTTTTTAACACCTGCCCAATGCGGTTTCCGAAAGCATCGTTCTGCAGTTGACCATCTTGTTTCTCTCTCCACTTATTTCATGAACAATTTTCTCCAGAAACGCCAAACAGTAGCAATATTTTTTGATCTGGAGAGAGCATACGATACCTGTTGGAGGACAGGCATCCTCCGCACACTGTTCTCTTGGGGCTTTCGAGGTTGGCTGCCACTATTTCTTCGCGAATTTATAGAAGAGCGCACATTTAGAGTGCGGGTGAACACTACTCTCTCCCGTACTTTCTCCCAAGGAAACGGGGTACCCAGGGCTCCGTGCTAAGTGTTGAACTGTTTGCCATTGCCATAAATCCAATTATGGATTGTCTCCTTCCCGATGTCTCAGGCTCCCTCTTTGTGTACGATTTTGCGATCTACTACAGCTCTCAACGGACCAGCCTTCTTGAACGACGTCTTCAAGGATGTCTCGATCGCCTCCACTCATGGAGCATCGAAACAGGCTTCCATTTTTCTCCCAATAAGACCGTTTGTGTTAATTTTTGGCGACGTACGGAGTTTCTTCCACCCTCCTTACATCTAGGACCTGTCAACCTTCCGTTTTCGGACGTCGCTAAATTCTTGGGTCTTATGTTTGACAGAAAACTGTGCTGGTCCTCCCACGTTTCCTATCTTTCGGCTCGCTGCCTGTGATCGCTCAACACCCTCCGTGTCCTGAATGGTACCTCCTGGGGAGCGGTCCGAGTGGTCCTTCTCCGCCTCTATCGCGCCTTAGTGCGCTCGAAATTGGACTATGGAAGCATAGTTTACTCCTCTGCTCGGCCGTCTATTCTTCGTCGTCTCGACTCTATCCAACACCGTGGATTATGTTTAGTGTCTGGAGCTTTTAACACCAGCCCTGTGGAAAGCCTTTATGCTGAGACTGCTGAACCTCCGCTGTTCAATCGGCGAGCAGTCCTTCTGAGTCAGTATGCTAACCATCTGTCTTCCATGCCTGCTAATCCAGCCCATGACATGTTTTTCGACGCCTCCTTGGATGTAGGGTATGCAGGCTGCCCCTCCTCCCTACTACCACTGGGAGTTCGCTTCTGTCAACTGCTCCATTCTCTTTCCTTTCGCTTTCATAAAACTTTCTTGACAACTTGGCGTACAGCACCGCCTTGGCTCCATACCCGGATCTGCCTGTTCCGTGACCTTTGTCAATTTCCAAAGGATGGTACCCCTCACTTGTTTATCGTCGGGCATTTGCTGCTCTGTGTGCACAAATGAAGGAAGCCACATTTATTTACACTGATGGCTCGAAAACATCGTTAGGTGTAGGGAGTGCCTATATTGTTGGCGACACCCCAAATCAATTTCGGCTTCCCGACCAGTGTTCGGTTTATACTGCGGAGCTTTACGCTGTTCTCCAGGCTGTCCACTACATCCGCCGCCATCAGCGGATACAGTATGTTATCTGCTCAGATTCTCTCAGTTCTCTCCTCAGTCTCCATGCTCTTTATCCTGTCCACCCTCTGGTCCACCGGATTCAGGACTGTCTGCGCTTGCTCCACCTGGGGGGCGTCTCTGTGGCGTTCCTCTGCCTCATGGGACACGTTGGTATCTGTGGAAATGAGGCGGCCGATATAGCGGCCAAGGCTGCAGTCTCTCTTCTTCAGCCAGCTATTCAGTCGATTCCCTTCACCGATCTACGGAGTGTTTTATGTCGTCGACTTCTTCTTTTATGGCATGCACATTGGTCGACACTTCCCCATAATAAATTGCGGGACGTGAAAGTTCTTCCTTATGCTTGGACCTCTTCTTCCAGAACGCGTCGTCGGGAGGAGGTAATTTTAACTAGACTCCGGATAGGGCACTGTCTTTTTAGCCATCGACATCTTTTAAGCGGCGATCCACCCCCACTCTGTCCCCACTGCTCTCAGCTGTGGACGGTAAGACAGACACCTTTTAATTGAGTGCCCCTATTTTACTCCGTTACGCGCCCGTCTACAGCTGTCGCCTGATATATCGTCTATTTTAGCAGATGACACGCGCTCGGCCGATCGCGTTCTCGAGTTTATTAGTGACAGTGAAATGACGTCAGTCATTTGAAGCTTTTTTTTGGGGACCACCAACCCCTTTCTGTAGTGGATTTTTAAGCCTTCCTTCTGCTTTTAGTTTCTCCAATTTTTTGAGTTTCGTTCCCATTTCTGCTGGTTTCCATTTTCGGTTTTTATTGTTTCCTAAGTCACGGACCGGGCGCTAATGACCATAGCAGTTTTGCGCCCTAAAACCAAAACAAACATACACCTTCCTCTGTCGTGTGTGGGCCAACCTATAATGACTCTCTGGAACCAAGATCTATTCCCCAATTTCCCGCCTGACTGTCGCAGACGATGGTATTGTGGACCCTATTGCTATCTCCAACACCTTGGGCCGCTATTTTGCGGAAGTTTCGAGCTCTTCCCACTATCATCCAGCCTTCCTCCATCGAAAACATGCGGAGGCGCCTCAGGCGATACCTCTCTCTCCTCCAAATCGTGAGTGCTACAATGCCACCATTCATATTAGGGAGCTGGATCATGCTCTCAGCTCATCCTGATCCTCTGCCCAGGGTCACATGCCATCCATGTTCAGATGTTGCAGCACCTTTCTCTTGTGGACAAGCACTTTCTGCTTAACATGTACAACCACATCTGGGTAGAGGGCACATTTCATGGATGCTGGCATGAAGCCACCATCATACCTGTACCTATGCCCAAGCCTGGTGTGTGATGATGATGAAGTTTGGTTTGTGGGGCGCTCAACTGCGTGGTTATCAGCGCCCGTACAATTACCCAACCTTTGCTCAGTCCAATTTCGCCACTTTCCAGGATGATGATGAAATGATGAGGACAACACAAACACCCAGTCATCTCGAGGCAGGTGAAAATCCCTGACCCCGCCGGGAATCGAACCCGGGATCCCGTGCTCGGGAAGCGAGAACGCTACCGCGAGACCACGAGCGGCGGACCCCAAGCCTGGTAAGCACAAAAACCCTCCACTATCTACCACCCCATCTCTTACCAGCTGCGTTTGCAATGTGATGGAACATACAATTCATGCACAGCTGGTGTGGTGGCTCGAGTCTCGCCATTTACTAACTAATGCACAGTGTGGGTTTCGGGCACAGCGTTCTGCAGTTGACCATCTCGTTATTTTGTCCACCCATGTCATTAATGGTTTTCTGCAGCAATCCCAGACTGTGGCCGTGTTTTTCGATTTGGGGAAGGCCTAAGACACACCTGCTGGAGAACTGGTATCCTCCGTACTCTTTACACGTGGTGCTTCTGTTTGTGCCTGCCCTGTTTTCTTTGGGCATTTTTCCAAGACTGAGTTTTCAAGGTGCATTTGAGTTCTACCTTTTTGGACACCCTTATCGAGGAAAATGGTGTGCCTCAGGGACCCGTCCTGAGAGTTGTCCTGTTTGCTATTGCTATTAACCTTATCTCCCACCAGGCTATTTCAGCTCTCTTTTTTGTTGACGATTTTGCCATCTATAGCTTTTTTCCATGGACCTGTCTCACTGAGTGGGGTCTTCAGCGCTGTCTTGATCATCTTTACTCCTGGAGCATTGACAAAACCATTTGTATGAATTTCTGGCAGTGCAAATAGTTTTTCCCGCCATCTCTACCTCTTGGGCCTGTTGCCCTTCCGTTCATTGAAACTACAAAATTTCTGGAGCTCGTGCTCGATAGGAAACACTCTTGGTCCTCCATGTGTCTTACCTGGCAGACCACTGTACACGGTCCCTCAGTCTCCTACATGTCCTCAATTTTCTTCCTAGGGTGCCGATCAAACCACCACCTCAGTTTGTACCGGTCCCTTGTCCATTCGAAACTTGACTATGGGTGCTTTGTTTATGTGTCTGCACACCCATCCCTCTTATGCCATCTCAAAACTATCCACCATAATGGCATCCATTTGGCCATGGGTGCTTTTTACACCAGCTCGGTTGAGTGTCTGTACGCTGAAGCTGCTGAACTACCACTGTCTGACTGCTGTGACGTTCTGCTCAGCAGGTATGCATGCCATTTGTCTGCCATGCGTGGCCACCCCTTTATGCCTCCTTCTTCAGTGATTCCTTTGATTGTCAGTATGGGGCTTGTCCCACTTCTCTGATACCTCCTGGAGTCCACTCTCGCCATTTGATACGATGGCTTAGCTTCACACTACCTGAAACTTTCCCAGTGGGTGTGATCCCTTCACCACCTTCTCTTCGCAAAGCGGCCAATGTTAACCTTGGCCTTCATTTGCTTTCTAAGGACACTACTCCAGCCTTGGTCTATTGCCTCCAAGTCATGACCTGCACGTGGAACTTCGCAACAGTACCTTTGTATACACTACGGCTCTCAGACTGACCACGGGGTCAAGTGTGCCTTCCTCATTGGCACCTGTGTTTTTTGATATCCTCAGTATTTACAGCTGAGCATTTGTCTTGTATCAGGCCAGAAAGTACATCCGGTAACACAGCGTTTCCAATTGTGTCCTGTTCTCAGACTCACTCAGTGCCTTCCAAAGTCTATGTCCGCTGTACACTGCTCATCCCTTAGTGCAGCAGGTCAAGGAAAATTGTCAACTGCTCACTGTTGGTGGAGCCAGTGTGATGTTTCTGTGTGTCTCTGGTGATGACAGTCTGCCAGGATATGAGGCTGCTGACGCTGCTGCCAAGGCTGCAGTCCTCGTACCTCAGCTCGCCTGTACCTATATTTCTTCCGATGATCTCTACATTGTCGTCTGTCAGGAGGTGGTGTCCCTTTGGCACCGCCAATGCTCCTTCCTTCATGAGAATAAGCTTTGGCTTATTAAGCCTCTCCCAGTGCCTTGGACAAACTCCTCTTGGCCCTCCCGCTGAGTGGAAATTATTTTAACTCGGCTGCATACTGGGCACTGCCTTCTTAGCCATTGTCATTTGCTAAGTGGCACTACCACTGTCATCCGTCATTAAACTCGTCTCTGTATTTGTGTTCTATAGTTTTGATTTTGGCGTGTTTGACCCCAGTTGTTTTTTGCGTCAAAAAAAAAAAACAAAAAAAAAAAACAAAAAAACAAAAACAAAAATCACCCACTGACTTTTTCCTTTGTATATTTTATAAGTTCACAGGACTGTGAGTAGGACAGGTTCCCTCCATTCACAAATTTGCATTGGGTGGGAGTTTAACCTGGCAAGTGAGCATCCTACCGCATGACCTGTCAAAAGAAACTGACCTCGCTTTAGCATATTAAAGGCAGTCAGAAAATTTAACTGGAGCACTTCAATCTTAGTGTTCCATTTTTACTGTTTCTTCTGGGTTCTTGTACATAGTTTATCCATATGGTAGCTGTATGGGATGTTGTGATCAATGAGGAGCTTTGCCTGGAGAAACTTGAGTGTGTGTGTGTGTATCCATGTTGGTGAAGTGTGATGTGTTGTTCTGGGAATGAAGTGGCCCACTTCTCTCCTCTCTGTTGGTTGATGAAATATGTTTGCAAGTTAAGGCAGTTAGCAAGGGGGAAACACCACACTTACGGGAGGTGTTTCATGGTCTGTGCAGATCAGAGTGGTACCAATCCCATGCTGTCGGTGAGGCAGGTCACTAAAGGGCGCTTCTACCCACTCTGTGGAGTCATCTTCTCTGTGATGCTCTGGGTGAAGGGCACAGAGAAAATGTGACATCCGTGACATTGAAGAAATGCTCACCAGAAAACGAATGGTGTCGAAATACATTTTTGTACAAATACGGACTCAGATAGACATTCATTCCCCTCCAACTGGATTACATGTATATGTAGTCGATTGTTCATCACCTAGAATTTGTGTTACAGGCAATACATAGTTTTAACATTATCTCAGTGTGTTATTCCAGTGGATACAATGAACATCAGAAATATCTTTCAGCACCTTTTGATCAAAAGGAAGAGTAGTCAACTAAGAAGAACTGAGCCACAGTTAAAGGGGCAGAAATTAGCACAACCCTTTCAGCACAAGAAATATGGTGACTGATAAATATATTGCAAGTTGTTCGAAGAATTAACCTACAAAAATGCTGCAAATAGAGTAATGAATCGAATGTCACCAAGAAACATTTCACATACATGCATTAGTGTGTGCATGTGAAGGAGACTATTTAACTTGATTAATAACTATTTTCTTATTACCAACATAAAGGCTCCCCTGTGTGACAAAGAAGTTATTGCAGTACCTCAAGATGTGTAAAATTCTCTGTATAATAGTCTACTTTTCCAACTAATTCCCTAATGATTCACTATTAAAATATTAAAAGATCCAGTAAATCAAAATAATAGCTGCATAGAAAGAAAATTTTAGTAGGTAGGAAGAAAGTAAGACAGAAGTAATAAAATAAAAACAAGAGAAACATCTATTGCATCACTTCTTATATAAATTTTCCAAGGGGAATGCTGTTTGTGGCTACCTGGGTACATCGTTGACTTTTGCCTGCACTGAGTGGAAAAAATGCCTACACTTGGGTAATTTGTAATTAATAGTCCAGTTGTTAAGTGACTCTGCAGAAACATAGTTGTCACTTTTATTATCAACAATAACTGAAGCATTTATATTAAAACTGATTTAAAGTTGTGTTTACAGACACAACACTTCACTGGTCACATAGCCTCCCTTCGTGACCTTCAGCACCCCTGCCATCCTTTCATACCACCTCATCACTTGTCTATTGTCTTCCACTTGACTCCTCCTTCTGTTGTCCTTTCTTACAGTTGTATTTCTATATGCAGTAGCTTTTCTGAACTCATTTATTTCATTTAATTGTCCATGAAAGAGAATGTGAGGATGCAGTGTGGGCCCCTGCAGGACTAAAGCAGCATGTGGGCACAGCTGGAAGCTGCAGCCACAGATGACGACAGCAGTGAGGACACAAATGGCAACATCATTGCCAAAATGCAGTACCTGGATATCAAGGAATGGCAGCATTCCTGCCAGACACTCTCCACAAGTTTCACATATCATTTCACTCTTACAATTTAGACAGTTCTTGACCTCCTCAATACACTGGTAATCTGCCTGGTCTGCTGTCAATTCTGGCTGTTGGTAGCCTCTCCATCAGATAGTGAGCCATATCTCCATGGTTTGTATTGATAATAAGAAAATGATACATTAATCAATCGTAAAAAAATAGAATATCATAAAGATAACCAGACCAGGTTTTAGGACAAATGTTCCAATGATTTGTATCTGTGTTCTACAAATATTTGAGCCTTACTTATTTGATACCTTAATTTCACTTTTGTCAAAACTTCACTGGATTCCCATAGTCACCATTCACATTTTAAAAAATAGTTCAAAAACATTGAATAAATCCCTTCAAATCCTAAATATTCAAAAGGAGTATCATCATCGTGTTCAGAAAATTTCAGGGTACAACTTTATCAACATAGATTATAAAAAAACATGATGGTACTAAAGTGGGTTATCTTGAAATCATATCCTAATTAGTAACTTTTGAACTACAGAAATTTATGGTATATAATTTTTCTGAAAAAGGAACAGCAGGTCCATAAAACAGGCAAGGTTGTTGGTTCTTAGGCTTCAACTTCAACCAGTGCATTTTTGGTCAGCAATGAATTTGATATGTATTCAAAAGACGATATCTCCTGAAGTAATTAAGTTAAAGCAAAAACAGTTGCCCCAAAATGTTCAGAGTTGGGGAAATTCTGTAGGGTGAACCAGAGCTCCAACAAACTTTGAGGTTGTTCAGGTGTACTGTCTGAGTGTTTTGGTATAACACACACACTGTCTCTAGCAGCCTGTTACATGGTATTAATGTAATTATAATTTATCCAGTTTCTTACCCATATAACCTTTGTTTCAGTAAAGAGATCTTCACTACAAGGAAAAAGTCCATAATACATAAGCATCCAAATGTGCAACATACAAATAAAACAAAGATTAATGCTGCAACTTGAAGACAAAACAGTGGTATAACAGCCATTGCTGCAGAAACGTCTTGCCATATTTTCTTCATGCCCCTCTCCTGCATTTGTTGGAAGCTTATACAAGTTGTAAGTTGGTCAACTCTTCATTAGCAGATGTATTGGTACTTCTGTGTGTGTGTCACTGTTCGCGTATGTCTAATATTGCTACAAAAATAAATCTGAGACAGAACAGTGCAGCACTGAATGTGAGCCTGAGGCTGAAGAGTGAGGTGGGCATTACATTGCCACCCAAAAGTACTGTTAATGGATGAAACAAATGCATTGCCAAACAAAGCACTCAGTGCACATCTTCGATGTTGGCAACATTGTGGTGATACTTTTAGCGCAATACAAATACTGTGCTAATTTGCTGAGGAAGCAAACAGAATGCAATAACTCTGAAATGACCTGCTGGAGAGGGCAGACCCCTTATGCCAAAATACTGAAGAGCTAACCCTGAACCACCACTGAAAGCTTGTTTGCGGAGGACTGGTTCACCTGTTCGTGTAATAATACTGTATCTGTCTGATGACAGATTTCAACTGTCTGGCCTATTTGAGCATCTCTCTTCATCTGTTTGTATGCTCATCTTCTTCAAATGTTGTCCATCATTCCAATTCTCTTCCTGCCTCTGTCTCTCATTCCCTCATTTCTCTCTCCAATTGTTTGGTGTAGACAATTCCTACACTGCATATGTGCAAGGCAATATCATTAACTGTAAAAGTGAAATCTCTGTATGGATGAATAATCCAATGGAAGCCCTGTTTAGTACAGGTGCAGTATCTCTCATTCTCTCTCTCTCTCTCTCTCTCTCTCTCTCTCTCTCTCTCTCTCTCTCTCTCTCTCTCTCTCTCTCTCTCTCCTGTGTGTGTACAGGTGCAGTATGGTGAGTGCAAGTGCGAGTGTCTGAAAAATGAATATATGTGTCAGGATCACTTTAATTGCATAAACAGTGTCATTTTTCATGCTGTCAATGGGTGCCCGAAGGACTCTGAATAGTGTATTGAGTATAACCGGACATCTGAATTTTGAAATTTGCAGTAATTCCTTGATAAATAAACCAGTGTGTCACACAGTGTAAATTCAATACCAAAAAATTTTCCATTGTTTGTAAAATATCACCATCATCTGTATTGCATCATATGGTATACTGAAGATATGAGAGACATTAAAGTGTGATGTAAATACTACTTTCCACATCAACCATTTCCTAAATGCAATTATGTGGCTTGTGAAAATGTGTAAAGCTTGAAACTAGTCAGGCAGTAAATAAACAGCAGCTTTAATATTAAACATTTAAAAATCTTTGTTTTTCAATTTTTGAAAAGTTTGACATTAGACAATCAAATTGTCTGCAGAAGTTAATGAGACTTCCCGTGTTCTTGTCTGTGCATCTGTGTGTGGCAAAATGTCCTCCTATTGCCTTTTTCTCTTCTATAATGATTTGTGCATTGAAGTCACCTATGAGTACTTTCATGTGGTGCTTTGGGTCTTTTGGGGCTTCATTGTTAGACTTTCCTATACGTTTGGTTGTCATTGTTGGTAGACGGGTGTGCATTTATGATTGCATAGCCATTATTTGCTGATTTAAATGAGAGTAATGACATTTGCTTCCATGGGATGTGTAAAATTTGTTACCAGTTCTGTTACACTGCTTCTGCCACCAAAGCTGTCCAGAGCCTTGTGACAGTTTGTTCTTTATGGTGAGTTTCCTGTTATAAACACTATAGGTCTCAGACAGGTAACTTGGATCTAAATTATTTATGTGAAGAACTGAATTTTGAAGCTTTTGGTATAGTCATAAGTGGTATGAAGCTAATAGTAGTAACATTTTACAGGACTCCCAATGGCATTAGTAGTGTCTCCTTAGAAAAAGTGGACATCATTTTATGTGCACTCACTGAGAAGCAATTTACCAACTATGACATTATAATAGGTGGTGATCTTAATTCTGGTTTTGACATATCAACTGACAAGTGCAGTGTTAGTGAATTGAGAAACCAACTATGACAGTTTAATCTACAGTGTGTTAACTATAAACCTACTAGGGAACAAACATGTTTAGACAATATATTTGTTAATTTTAAATGCGCCCAAGGCCAGTGTGGTGTAACAATGTCTCTGTTTCCTGACCACAAATCAGTGTCCCTAATATATGCCAACAGGACCAGCCTGGTCAATCCTAGTGGTGACCTGGCAAATTCAAAAATGATCACTATGCCAATGACAATGGAAAAATTGACAAGTTCAGGAAAACCCTTGCAGATACACATCAGTTCTGCCAGGGAAACGATGGTAACCTTTGTCTATCAAATAATGAGGCAGATAAGATAAATTTTGAATGTTTCTTTAACTTATTTCTGCAAATATTTAATGATGGTGTTTCTATTAGGAAATGTGAAGTAACAGACAGAGGTTGTAAAAAGGTACCAAAAATGAAAAATCTTGGTGCACTAAAATGCTGTGTGGTATGAAAAATCATGTAATGATGCTATTAGATATATACAATAATAATAAATCTCTGTATGTAAGATGGAGAAATGATTATAAAAAAGCAGTTATTGAAGCAAAAAAGTACCTTGAGACTTCTAATAATAAATGCTGAGCTGCTTGGAATCTCATGAATAGTGGTGCCAAAGAATCACATAAGATCAAAATCAGTATCTCTCCACAAGAGTTTAATGATTATTTTATTAAATCTATTGAAGTAAGCAGTGACATCAGTTAACTTGATAACAGTCCATCAAAACCCTCAAAAACAAATTATCATGGGATGCCCTACAATAATATTCTCACTTTCTCAATTTTAAGTCATCAGTTGGTGCTGATGTTTATGACATATCTTGCAATTTGCTGAAAATTCAGTGACTCTGTTGTTTATCCATTGACTCACTGCATAAATAAATGTTTATCAGAGGGATACTTTCCAGAGGAGCTGAAATAATTTAGGGTGGTTCCTGTGTACAAAAAGCATGACAGACACAATCCTGCAAATTTCGGACCAATATCAGAATTTCCAATTGTGGCCAAAATAATAGAATAAAACATTTATTGCTCATTTTGAAAAACTTGGAATATTTAATGTAGCAAAATATGGATTTATAAAAAAATCATCAACAGTAGATGCAACAGACACCATAATTAAATATGTTCTTCAAGGGTTTGACTAGAAGGGATTTGCTCAGGCCACTTTCTGTGACCTGAGTAAAGCATTTCACTGTGTAGGACATGACACACTTCTACAGAAACTCCATTTTTATGGCATCAGGGAGAACAGTCTAAAACTGCTACAGTCTTATCTCGAAAATCATAGACAAGTAGTATGTATTGGCACAGAAAAGTCTATCGAGAAACAAACTAAGGTGGGAGTTCCGCAGGGATCTATATTGTGACCATCATTGTCTTTGGTAATGATCAATGACCTCCCCCCTGCGGGTCCGGGGATTAGAATAGGCCCGCGGTATTCCTGCCTGTCGTAAGAGGCGACTAAAAGGAGTCCATCCCCCTCACGGGGGTAGTTAGCGCCTGCGTCCGGAGACGGACGGTTCCACGACCTATCATCGAGGTCTTTTTGGTTTTTCGCTTCTCGTTTCTTCCTTCCTTTTGTTGGTTCCTTTCCTTGCTCTACTCCACCTCACTGTCTTCCTTACTCTTTCCCTTGACTTCTCCTTGCCTTCTCATTGCCTTTTTCTCCTTGCCTTCTCATTGCCTTTTTCTCCTTGCCTTCTCATTGCCTTTTTCTCCTTGCCTTCTCATTGCCTTTTTCTCCTTGCCTTCTCATTGCCTTTTTCTCCTTGCCTTCTCATTGCCTTTTTCTCCTTGCCTTCTCATTGCCTTTTTCTCCTTGCCTTCTCATTGCCTTCTTCTCCTTGCCTTCTCATTGCCTTCTTCTCCTTGCCTTCTCTGGTCTCCGCCTCGGCGTTTGAGACAGTCTGTCCTCTTTCTCCCTCTCTCTCTTCTTTTTCCTCTTCTTCCTTCCTCCCTGTGCGTGCCTGAAGGCCGACCCACGCGTTCGCATGCGTAGCCGGTGACGGGGTAACGCGTAAGTCCCCGCCCTGGGTAGACATGTAAGGCACGCGCGTACCCCCTGGTAAAGGCCAGGCCCGGGGAGGGGTGATTGCCTGAGCTGATACCTTCTGACCATGCCGATTGGTTCCTCCGTCTGTTTCTCGGGAGGTGTGACCTGAGGTGTAAACATTCACCTAAGGCGGGAGTGCCCTCTGAGAGGGTCCCCACAAGGAAGGAGCGCGCCATCGGAGACGCTGGCAATCATGGGGGATTCCTCCGCAATGGATTCTACTCCATCTCTTTCGACTTCGACCCAAAAACGGAAACGTGACCAGCCAACAGTGACAAAAGTACTACCGCCTGCCCCACAGTTCCTCGTAGTTTCTCGATCTGAGGACGGAAAGGATTTTTCCTCTGTCAACCCTTTCGTTATTCAGAAGGGCGTAGATGCCATAGCCAGATCTGTCAAATCTTGTACCAGGCTGCGTAACGGCACCTTATTACTAGAAACTGAGAGTGCCTTTCAGGCACAAAAACTGCTTCGGGCCACCCTCCTGTACACGTTCCCTGTCCGGGTGGAGGCCCACCGAACTTTGAATTCGTCTCGTGGTGTAGTCTATACTAGCTCCCTCGACGGATTGACTGACAAGGAGCTTCAATCATTCCTCGCTGAGCAGGGCGTGACGGCTGTCCATAGGGTCATGAAAAAGGTCAACAATGACCTTGTACCGACCCGGACAATTTTCTTGACCTTCGATAGTGTTAAGCTGCCATCGCGCATCAAGGCGGGCTACGAGGTTATTTCTGTTCGCCCCTACGTCCCGACACCTACGCGCTGCTACCGGTGTCAGCGTTTCAATCACACTCGACAGTCTTGTTCCAATGCGGCTAAATGTGTCACTTGTGGCAGGGATGCCCATGAGGGTGACTGTCCACCTCCGTCTCCTCGTTGTGTGAACTGTCAGGGTGACCATGCCGCATCCTCCCGCGACTGTCCTGTCTATAAGGAAGAACGCTGTATCCAAGAAATTCGGGTCAAAGAGAAAGTGTTCACCTCGGCTGCTCGCAAGCTATTGGCTAGTAGGAAGCCCACGCTGCTCCCAGCGGGGAAATACAGTACTGTCCTCGCCTCTCCTCGGACTACCCGGGAGGTAGCAACCCAGACATGCGATCTGACCTTCAGCACCACGGTCGTCCATTCGGCCAGTGCTAAGATCGCGCGGTCGACGTCTCCTCTTCCTCCCATCACCCCACAGACACGAGCACCTTCCTCAGCTTCTGCTAAGACGAAGACATCGAAGTCAGATGCACGGGCCTTCAAGAAGGAACCATCCCGTGCAGACTTCCTCCGTACCTCGACCTCCCAGCCTTTGACCGGTACTTCCACTACACGTCCTTCCAAAAAGGCGCATAGGAAGCAAAGTTCTCCTTCTCCGCCACGGCGCATTTCTTCTCCTGCGCCACCCAGCGGTTGCCGCCCCAGGCTGTCATCCGTTTCGCCTGGCCGCACCGCTGGTAGCCGTACATCTGGCCGTTCACTGGCGGAGGAAGCTCCCCCTCCCGGCCATCCTCCCGAGATGGCCGATGACCCTATAGACCCAATGGACGATGACTGTCCGCCTACTGATAGCGGCGGCAGTGCTTGCTCGAAGCCAGGCCCTAAGCGGCCTTCGAGGTGACCACTTCTCTCATCTTCCTTTTCTTACGATGGCACTTATTCACTGGAATATTCGCAGCATTCGCTCCAACCGAGAGGACTTGAAGTTGCTGCTCCGCTTGCACCGTCCGCTCGTCGTAGCCCTCCAGGAAACGAAGCTACGCCCATGCGATCAAATTGCCTTGGCACACTACACCTCTGTGCGTTTTGACCTACCCCCTGTGGTAGGTATCCCAGCTCATGGAGGGGTTATGTTGCTGGTCCGGGATGACATTTACTACGATCCCATCACGTTGCACACCGGCCTGCAGGCAGTTGCCATCCGCATTACTCTCCCCACTTTTACGTTTTCCTTTTGTACTGTTTACACTCCATCGTCATCTGCCGTTACCAGGGCAGACATGATGCAACTTATTGCTTAGCTACCTGCACCATTTTTGTTAACTGGAGACTTCAATGCCCACCATCCCCTTTGGGGCTCTCCAGCATCCTGCCCGAGGGGCTCCTTGTTAGCAGACCTTTTCAACCAGCTCGATCTTGTCTGCCTCAATACTGGCGCCCCTACTTTTCTTTCGGACACATCTCACACCTATTCCCATTTAGACCTCTCTATATGTACTCCCCAACTTGCACGCCGGTTTGAGTGGTATGCACTTTCTGGTACATATTCGAGCGACCACTTCCCGTGTGTTATCCATCTCCTGCAGCATACCCCCTCTCCGTGCTTCTCTAATTGGACCATCTCCAAGGCAGACTGGGGGCTCTTCTCTTCCAGGGCGACCTTTCAGGATCAAACCTTTACAAGCTGCGATCGTCAGGTTGCACACCTCACGGAAGTCATTCTCGCTGCTGCTGAATATTCCATCCCTCACCCTCCTTCTTCTCCACGTCGCGTACCGGTCCCCTGGTGGACCGCAGCATGTAGAGACGCTTTACGTGCTCGTCGCCGTGCTTTACGCACATTTAAACGCCACCCTACAGTGGCGAATTGTATCAATTATAAACGATTACGTGCTCAGTGTCGTCGTATTATCAAAGAAAGCAAGAAAGCCAGCTGGGCTGCTTTCACAAGCACCTTCAACAGTTTTACTCCTTCTTCTGTTGTCTGGGGTAGCCTGCGCCGGCTATCTGGCACTAAGGTCCACTCACCAGTTTCTGGCTTGAAGGTCGCGAATGACGTCCTTGTGGCCCCCGAGGCTGTCTCCAATGCCTTCGGCCGCTTTTTCGCAGAGGTTTCGAGCTCCGCTCATTACCACCCTGCCTTCCTCCCCCGCAAACAGGCAGAGGAGGCTAGGCCACCTAACTTCCGCTCCTCGAATTGTGAAAGTTATAATGCCCCATTCACCATGCGGGAACTCGAAAACGCACTTGGCCGATCACGGTCCTCTGCTCCAGGGCCAGATTCTATTCATATTCAGATGCTGAAGAACCTTTCTCCTGCGGGTAAAGGTTTTCTTCTTCGTACATACAATCGCATCTGGATTGAGGGACATGTTCCCGCATGCTGGCGCGAGTCTATTGTTGTCCCGATTCCTAAGCCGGGGAAGGACAAGCACTTGCCTTCCAGTTATCGACCTATCTCGCTTACCAGCTGTGTCTGTAAAGTGATGGAGCGAATGGTTAACTCTCGATTGGTTTGGCTGCTCGAGTCTCGACGCCTACTTACCAATGTACAATGTGGATTTCGTAGGCGCCGCTCTGCTGTTGACCATCTGGTTACCTTGTCGACCTTCATTATGAATAACTTCTTGCGGAAGCGCCCGACCGCGGCTGTGTTCTTTGATTTGGAGAAGGCTTACGACACCTGTTGGAAGGCGGGCATTCTCCGCACCATGCATACATGGGGCCTTCGCGGTCGCCTCCCTCTTTTTATTCGTTCCTTTTTAATGGATCGACAGTTCTGGGTACGTGTGGGTTCTGTCCTGTCCGACACCTTTCGCCAGGAGAATGGGGTGCCACAGGGCTCAGTTTTGAGCGTCGCTCTCTTCGCCATCGCGATCAATCCAATAATGGATTGCCTCCCAGCTGATGTATCAGGCTCCCTTTTCGTGGACGATTTTACCATCTATTGCAGCGCGCAGTGTACACGTGTCCTGGAGCGCTGTCTTCAGCGTTCTCTTGACCGTCTTTACTCCTGGAGTGTCGCCAATGGCTTCCGTTTTTCTGCCGAGAAGACGGTCTGTATTAACTTCTGGCGTTACAAAGAGTTTCTCCCACCGTCCTTACGACTCGGTCCCGTTGCTCTCCCAATCGTGGAGACAACCAAATTTTTAGGCCTTACATTTGACAGGAAACTTAGCTGGTCTCCAAATGTGTCATATTTGGCCGCCCGTTGTACCCGTTCTTTAAATGTCCTCCGTGTTCTCAGTGGTCTGTCGTGGGGAGCGGATCGAACCGTCCTACTTCGTCTATATCGGTCGATCGTCCGCTCCAAGCTGGATTATGGGAGCTTCGTATACTCCTCTGCACGGCCATCCATCTTACGCCGCCTCAACTCCATACAACATCGGGGTTTACGACTTGCGATCGGAGCATTTTATACCAGTCCCGTAGAGAGTCTTCATGCTGACGCTGGCGAATTGCCACTCACCTACCGGCGCGATATACTGCTTTATCGGTATGCCTGTTGGCTACTGTCAATGCCCGACCATCCGTCTTATCGTTCCTTTTTTGACGACTCTCTTGACCGTCAATACGGGTTGTATGTCTCTGCCTTGCTACCCCCTGGAGTTCGCTTTCGTCGCCTCCTTCAACACCTTAATTTTTCACTCCCTTTAACCTTTCGAGTGGGCGAGAGCCGCACGCCACCTTGGCTCCAGGCTCAGGTCCGCGTTCACCTTGACCTCAGCTCGCTCCCAAAAGAGGTCACCCCCGGTTCGGTCTACCACTCCCGTTTTTTGGAACTTCGTTTGAAGTTCATCGACATGACTTTCATTTATACAGATGGCTCTAAGACCAATGACGGGGTCGGGTGTTCCTTTATTGTTGAGGCACAAAGTTTCAAATACTGGCTCCATGGCCATTGTTCGGTCTTCACAGCTGAGCTCTTTGCCCTCTACCAGGCTGTTCTTTACATCTGCCGCCACCGACATTCTGCTTATGTCATCTGCTCAGATTCCCTGAGCGCCATCCAGAGCCTCAGTGATCCGTACCCGGTTCACCCTTTCGTACACCGGATCCAACGCTCTCTTCAGCAGCTGGTGGACGTCGGTTCTCCAGTTAGCTTTACGTGGGTTCCTGGCCATGTCGGTATCCCTGGGAACGAAGCTGCAGATGCCGCGGCCAAGGCTGCAGTCCTCCAGCCTCGGACAGCTTCTTGTTGCGTCCCTTCGTCCGATTTTAGCAGGGTGATTTGTCGGCGCATCTTATCTCTGTGGCATGCCGATTGGGCTGCACTTACCGACAACAAGCTTCGGGCCTTAAAACCTCTTCCTGTGGCTTGGACGTCCTCCTCACGCCCTTCTCGGCGGGAGGAGGTCGTTTTAGCCTGGTTAAGAATTGGACACTGCCGGTTCAGCCATCGCCATCTGCTGACGGCTGCGCCGGCGCCGTTCTGCCCATGTGGGCACTTGCTGACGGTTAGACACATTTTAATGTCCTGTCCAGATCTTAACACACTGCGCCTCGATCTTAACCTGCCAAATACTTTCGATGCCATTTTAGCGGATGACCCACGAGCAGCTGCTCGTGTTCTTCGTTTTATCAATTTGACAAACCTCGCTAAGGACATTTGATGATGCTGTTTTTTAATCCTATGCCTGTCAGTCTGTCTTTTATCGTGTTTTCCCTTTTAGTTGTTGTGGTCAACTTGTGCCTCGCGGTGCATTCTTAGAGTAGTCAGGGCGCTAATGACCATTGAAGTTGTGCGCCCTAAAACCACAAAAAAAAAAAAAATCAATGACCTACCCTCCTTTGTAAGTCCCAGAACAGTGCTATTTGCAGATGACACTACTTTCCTAAACTACAACAATGATCTAAATTAGTTAAAAGATTCTGCTGACAATACACTGCCCAAACATCTTAATGGTTCAGCTCAAATGGGTTTGTCCTGAATGAGAACAAAACCAAAAACTGGTATTTAGTCTAAATTCCTTTTAATGATCCTTGTTACATAAAGTTCTTGGGGGTATACCTAGGTGACATATTGTCCTGGAAGCAACACACAAAATACATTAGTGTTAAATTAACCATAGTAATTTACTTATTAAGATGTCTTATGAAATGTGTACCAGAAGCTTATGGTAAAAAATCTTATTTTACACTTTTTCAAAGTACCATGTCTTATGGACTTATTCCCTGGGGAAACTCGAGCCATGTTCAAAACACATTACTTCTGCTGAAGAAAGCAATCAGAGTCATTACATGTTCTCAGCATAAAGCACATTGTAAGCCTTTGTTCTCTGAAGGTAAAATATTAACTGTAATAAACCTGTATATATATCAAGTGTTAACATACATGAAAAATAATCAACATGAAGTAGAATGTAGAAATAATATTTATGGTCACAACACAATAAATAACAATGCCGTACATTTGTCATACCATAGATTATCAGAGTCAATCAATAGCTATGAGATAGTTGGCCACAAACTACTTAATAAACTTTCGCAGAGGGTACAAGACCTTTCAGAGTGTGAATTGAGGAAAACATTAAATAAATGGCTTGTTGCCAACCCTTTCTATGAGTTAAAGAATTTTGTTGACTG
The DNA here is from genome assembly GCF_021461385.2 of Schistocerca piceifrons. NCBI lineage: Eukaryota > Metazoa > Arthropoda > Insecta > Orthoptera > Acrididae > Schistocerca > Schistocerca piceifrons. The sequence continues at coordinate 33,648,162 of NC_060138.1, read as the reverse complement.
CAACATGGAATTGCAAGCTAACAACTGACATGGCCAAACAGTTCCATTTGCTAATGTGATGATTATGTTATATGTATAAAAAATTGTCTATTGCAGTAAAGGCCTGATGACAGTAAAATTATTCTTATCATCCAAGTGAGTTCTCATGTCTGTGCCTGGTTTCCTGAAGTGCTAGTGTGTGTATGTTGCCTCTGTTTAATATCTGTCTATTGTTTATGTTTCCCAGTCTTTATTTCAGTGTTGTCCAATCTGGCAAGCAGATATTTCTTCTAAGGCCTTACTGGAGAAGTTCTAGGAAGTCTCTATTCTTCTTGACATGATGTTCTAGGCTCTGCACAATCAGGGGGTCAAATTGCATCACTGTTTCCCATGATGGATTGTTTGCCTCCTGGAGTACTTCTCCTTTTGGTGTTCACAATCACTTTTGTCAAAAGTAACTTATCAAAGGGTGTTAATGCCTTTGTGAGATGATACATCTGTGATTGAATCACCAAATGGGTTTTAACAGGTGACACAGTATGAGAACAGACGCCTTCTGTAGACAAACACTTTGACAGCACATGACTGATTTTTGCAATGGCCATGAACCGACAGACACTGACCACATAGCTTCTTTTTGCAAGTCAGACGCGATATGGATTGTGTTTCTCATAGTGAGTTGCCTGCTCAGCTACATCCACTGTACTGTGATGCTCTCTGCCTTTACTGTCAGTGAGGTATCACTGTTTGGAGAAAAACTCTTCCATATCCATTGACGCCAAGATTAATATCTTTCTACAGGTTGGAATCGGTCAATCTTCTTCACATGTTGCTAACCAGTTAGATCTCTCTCATTGCTTGCAGCACCAGTGCATGATGGGAGTCGCGACTGGGTGGGGGTAAGGAGGAGGCTGGGCTGGGGAGGGGGGGGGATAGTATGGTGGGAGTGGTGGACAGTGAAGTGTTGCAGTTTAGACGGAGGGCAGGAGAGAAGGTGTGGAGGGTGGAGGGTTAAGTAGCAGAAAGGAGAGAAAAAAAATAAAAATAAATTAAAAGACTGGGTGTGGCAGTGAAATAATGGTTGTGCAGTGCTGGAATGGGAACAGGGAGTGAGGTGGATGGGTGAGGACAGTACGAAGATTGGATTTTTCCATTGATTGCTCACCTACGTCACACAGATCATAGAGTACCGATCCACTCCATTATGTGCAGGCTTAGGCCCTGGGGTGATTATGTTAAAATCTATTAAACAACAGAAAATCCAGAATAGGATAATGACAGTATTATGAAAAGGGTAGTTGCTATCACGATGTAGTGGAGACTGGCCTCTACAGCCAGATACTGTGGTCGCACGTGTGTGCGTGCATGTGCATGTGTTTTGTCTGATTCCAATGGAGGCCTTTCAACCAAAACTTTACTTGTTTGGGAGTCTTTTTGTTGTGCCTATCTGTGACTCAGCATCTCTGCTGTTTTTCTTTGTACATTACTATAGATAGTATATCATGGTTCTGTTGTTGTGGTTAACATTTTTTTCACCCCACCTGGAAACTTAAAATTAAGCTTAGATGGCTCTCTTGACACTGGTTTCTTGCTGATGGCTCTCCTGACACTGGTTTCTTGCTATCTTCCCGACAGGAGCCAAAACAACTAGCGTATCAGTGGCCTTCATTGAGCACTGGTGTTTGGGCTGCCATGTGGGTGAGCCCTGGCCTGACAACCAAGGTGTGCAGGGAGTTATCGGCTTCATCCGCCAGGTAAGTTAGTGTGACGGGCAGTGAAGTATTCCTTGTATTTATCCTCGTACAACACTAATCACACTGTTGCAATCCTCCTGATGGTAAATGGTAGTTGTTCAGTCTGAATTGGCACTCTCCCCTTGACTGACTGCTTATTTGACTACCTTTATCCTTTCTCATCACAAATATTGGAAACGACAGAGATAAATGACTGCTATGTCTGACAACTCTTTGAGCAGTTGCCTTTCCTGGTATTCCAGTTAGGCATGAGATAGATTTTCTATGTGACAGTTTTTTTGCATTTCTGTCAACACGCCTTACATATTACCTCTATACCAACAAGGCTGATACTACCCTAACAAGTGGTATGTGCCACATCACGAGGTCGACAGTAGCTAGTCTCCCGGTAGCAGTAGGTTGTGCCTGCTTGCTGCTGCAGAGGTCATACACCTATCTCTCATGCCCTTGTGAAATGGTTTCTTGATTTGTCAAATATGTGTTGAAGGCTGTACAATAAATACCTGTAGTTAGCCTTTAGTTACAGACAGAAACCACTGTGTGGGACTCTTGTTTACATATGTTCAGATAGTTTTGTTTTTGGGGAGGGGGGGGGGGCCCAATCTGTATCAGACCCAATATTTTTTTCTATCAGTTACTTTTTCCACAATGTGTTTTGTTTAAAAACAGAAAATCAGCAAAGCATATGTAACTGGAATAAAAGAAAGCACATGCATTTGTTTACGGTCCATCACACTCACTTGAGCTGAAAAGAAAATGTTGTGTAGTGCTTTTCCTGATGCCAGGAGGAGTGTAGGGTGTGGAAATTTGTCACAGGACAGTTCGTGTGTGAACAGAAATCTGCAGGATAGTGGAGGTGTAGCACGAGCAGGGTGGGGAGACTGGGAGCCCTCAGCTTATGATGCAAAGTCTGGAATTCATTACTGCTGCCGTGTCCGGCAGTAGGATACCCTCATTGCTGAAGACTGGCAAGTTCTTGTGGAAGCCGATGTTACAGAGTTCAGATAGAGAGGCAGAACTGTGAAGGATGTGCAGTGCTGTCTGTACACTTCTCCCATTCTTTGACAAATTTACATTCCCCCTCACTCATTCTGCTGTCAGAAAATGGACTATATGTCTATGTTTTTCTTTTGAAGCTTCCATTTTAGTTTCTACAGTGCAGTGGACAGTCATGACACATGTGCTGACACTGGGTTTACACCCATGCAATTCAAATGGAGAGTTAGGAAGTGCAGTGCTGTAACAATGTCTGCCACACCTTCTGTGGGTGGTGGCACTACTATCCTTCCAGCAGTTTTCATTTTACACCCTCTATCTCATTTGTTTTTAAATGCACCTTATATGTGTCCACTGCCCTCATCTTCTTCTTCACTGGCATCACTCTAATTTTCAGAGGCAAAAAGTCAATGTGACCATTCCACAAGTGAAACTTGTGGGCTGATTTAATGGCCACAGTTTTTGAGCCTGCCAAGTATGTTGGCTATGACAGAAAATAATATTTAGTGATTTCCATTATCTAATGACTGGCTAACATCCTACTTCAATGATACCTGAACCTGCATTTAAAATAGTCAGCTTTCTACATTTTAAAAACCAGATCAAACCTTTTTTTTTCATGTGTCAGTGACACACAGTCCACCACTGTCAACTCTTTTGTTAGTGCCACACTTGGGTGCCAAATGGCAACAGGGATAAATATACAATTTATTGTGGCAAAAGGCACAGGGAAATGACTGTTACACAGACCAGAAGTGAAAAGCACAGGGTTTGTGCTCTGAGCGACACACAGGAAACCACTGTTTTGCACTAAATGCAGGAAACTGTGCTTTCTTTGAATGCACTGGATGCTATAGATGCCATCTTTTAAATTGAGTGCGGACTTGCAGGGTGGGAAGCATTTGAAAGCATGAGCTATTGCTGAATGTTGACTACACAGAAACTAAATGTTCAAGCAACACAAGACACACACAGACTGGTTAACATAAATCAACTGAAGATTTGAGATAGAACCTAGACTCTCCTGATGATCACCCATTTGTTTGGCCAAGAGATAGTGAGCTGCCTTTTTCAGCACAAAATGGTAGAATGCATATTACTGGTTAACCACCTGAGGAAAAACTTGGGGAAGGGGACCAGCATTTTTAAGAAATATTTTTACAGGTCAGTGCTCCAGATATCCCTAGCCCAGCCACTCCAAACAGAGGAAGAAAGATGGAACACAGAAATGAGTTTTCCTTTCATTAACCATTCAATCCAAAATTACTCGATCAGGAGCATCCACCACTGTCTGTGATTCAGACTTTGCCACTTGGAAGGATCATCAGTGTGCTGCCAGTGACCAATTCTGCAGTCATTTCAGATTCCACCTATAGTCACTACGTGAGATTGACCTGCAGCCTTGAGGCCATGTTAAGGACAGTAAAATCATTCTTATGGAATTTCAGTAACTTTGAGCTTTTCTTTGAAGATTTGCATTCAGAATCAAATGACCAGTTTACTTTCAACTCTGACCACAGGTTTAATATGTTCCCTCCATTAGGACTATGTCTTTTTTGCTAATATCATGATAATCACGATATCACTTAGTGATAACAACTGTTTCATTTACACAACTATTTAAATTACGGCTTACAATGGACCATTTTCTTTTAGGAAGTATTTAGTGGCTGTGAATCCTCAAGGATAAAAAAATTTACTTGAATATTTTTGAAACAAAATAATTTACTCATCATATTTGACTCAATACTCACTAACGAGTAGGTCTATAGGTTGTATTAATCATTAATAGCAGACTGCCTCATTAAATTTAATAAGTTTAAAGTAATCAAGTATTTGGTTAACCTCTAAACAGTATTTCTTGTGACAGAAAATGAATACAAATTAGGGTTATTGTACTCTTTACACATTGACCCAAAACCACTCATTTGTGTCTGGAAAGAAGCCAATCTAGGGGTAGTGCAAAGAAACAACCCGACATGAAAAATAAGAGACTCCTTAAATACTGTATTTTATTTTAGAAAGAAACATAAAATTTAAAACTTTATGTCAACTTCCTTACAATTAAAAATAGAAAGAGTAAAATTTCTCTTAGAAGCTAATCATTAAATCATGCAGATTTAAGCTAAAAAATCTGTACCAAAGAAAGCAAGCTGCCTTGTGTTAAGAATGTTTTATATATGTCTACATTAGATCTGTACACTGAAAACTACCATGAATCACGTGGAAGAGGATAGATCCCCACTGTACAAATTACTAAGGTTTCTTCACATTCCATTTATGTATGGAGCATGGGAAGAAAGATTGTTTGGATGCATCTGTGTGTGCTGTAATTATTCTAAACCTATCCCTACATAAGCAATATGTTGGGGGTGGGTGTATATTCCTAGAGTCATCATTTAAAGTCCATTCTTCAAAATTTCTCGGTAGACTTCCTTGGGATAGTTTATCTTTATCTTCAAGAGTCTGACAGTTCAGTTTCTTAACATATCAGTGATACTCTCCCATTGCTCAAACAAACCTTTGACCATTTGGGCTGCCCCTCTGTTTATGTTTAATATTGCCTATTAGACCTATGTGATGTGTGTCCCTCACAGTTAAGCAGTATTCTAGGATGGGTCACATGATTTTTGTACACAATTTCCAAAGAATGATTGCATTTACCCAACACCCTACCAGTAAAGTGAAGTCTACCACCTGCTTCACTGATGACTGAACCTATCATATATCTACAAAGTGTTACCTGTAAGTACTTGTAAGAGTTGTGTTGTGGGCAACTCGTATTTTTGAAGTAAAGGTAAGTAAAATGGGCATTGTGATCTGAGAAAGTAAATAAACGCTCTCCAAAATGACAACTTACAAATTCAATTGCTACTGAATAAAACAAAAATCACAATTTAATAATGAAAACAATCAATTATTGACTATTGATGTTTGGGGGGGGGGGGGGGGGGGGGCATCTGAAACCTCCCAGACTTGGAGGGAAGAGCGGATTTTGGACAAAAATGTTAAAAATGTGGATATAGGGGAGAAACGTTGGACCCTCCAGAACTTCTGGGCTGCTGAGGCATGGTAGGGACGCTGACAGTAGCAAAGAGTGACAAATGGAGGCAGTGCTATTTTTACATCACAACCTACAGCTGACCACGTTTTCTTGTATACAAATCGAATCCCTTAAGACATACTCTCATTTTAGTGCAGAAAATTAAGGTGACAGAGCAAGGTGCAGGAACCAGAAATGAGATCATAGTTTCTACAAAGCCACACTTGTAATACCAGTATCATGACCTAATATAAGAAAACAAACACAAAACAGTTCTAAAAGTCAAATATGGTGCTTCGGCCTGTGGAGTGGCACATGATCATGCTTAGATATATGTAGTGGTACAGAAGGTAGACATAGAATGAACTGCAGTATGTTCTTGTAGTTGTAATTGAACTTCATCACAGAACATAAACTTTCTCAATAGACAAGTGGCTTTTCCTCCTCAATCTTGCAGTATAGATATCCTCAGAATACAAAAACGTGCTGCATGAGGTCTTTCTTTGAGAAGCAAGTGTGTAGTTAATTCAAAAACTAATAATACTAGGGTATTGCCTGCAGCATAAATAAGGGTCTCTTAACAAAATATTTTCATTCAAAACACGCATGCCTCTAAATGTCATGAAATTTTGTGCAGTTGTGACAGAAACCAATGATTTAGCTAGATTCATTCAGCGTGAATAGCACAGACAACTTCTTCCAAACCTTTTCCATAGCAAGTTAAGCATCCAAAATATGCATAAAATTATCAGCATTGGAATAGTACTGAATTTTGCTTTCTTTCAAATTTCAAATACATTTGTGTTTAGAACCTGTATTAGAAGTACACTGACACATAATTCACTGAATTGTGGAATTTCATACTTGTCCCAATCTCATGTATTAATGGCTGCCCCTTCTTCCTCAGAAGTTCTCTTTGTCAAATAACTGATAACTGGTCCCTTCTATGAACCTGGGGATCCTTCTCAATTGTTGACTGAGGAAAAACTGTCTCCTTCCATTGTAAATATCTTCAAAGCAATGACACATGGAATGTCATCAAGGTTTTGGAATAAATGTCTTTCTTTTCACTTCGGAGGTTATGATGATCTCTCAGCATATTTATTTAGTTGTGACAATTGCTGATACAAAGCTTTTAATTTAATTTGCAGTTTCTTAGCTCTTGTGTCAGAAGTTGTGATTTTTTCCAAATCTTCACTTAACAGACTTAGTTTACTTCTAGTTATTTCATGTTGTATTGTCCACACAAATGTATACTACATTCTGTTATTGAACTGAAGGCAAATACACTGTATTGGCTTCTGTCACAAGCTTCCCTCAAAAGTGATTGACAACGGGGGAGGTCTGCACAGCATCATAAACAGGTTGTGGCATCCGTACTTCTGATCAAACTCTTCTAGCTGCTTTGTACCTGGCTGGCAGTCACAGGCCCATTGTGTCACTTGACTAACATGATGCTATGTGAGAAGGAATTCAGCTAAGTATACAGACAGTCTACATTAGATGACAAATTAATTTTTCATGTGGAAGTAGTATATTTGCATATTTGATGTTTTATCTGGACATTGGCCAAATACTCATTTAGCATACATAGTAAGGTGGAAAAGGAGCAGTGAAAGAGTATAAAGGATTGGTTCTCAAAAAGAAACAATGACCATTGAGCTAGTTTCCAAAGATGAAAGTGTTTGACTTTCCCTAATCACAATGCCATTGTTTGAGAGTTTTAAATATTTCTAGAGATCTGATCAGTAAAGAAAATAGTCGAAGAATTTGCCAGAAATCATGACCATGTTAATGGGTTCTGGCTGACAGTCATGAAAGAGAAACATAAAATTTGAAGAGATTTGTCAAGCTCGCATGCATTTTCTTGATGTGTGGGCCAATGCTTGGCCTGTCTTGGCTTCACTGTCTCTGTCAGACGTGCTGAGTGTGGCATGACATTTCAAAATTGTAGTTGATGATGAAAGATTACAGTGAGTGACAGATAAAATTTATTGATCTGTACATTGAGAAGCACTTTGTGTTTAATTATGTATTAAATGATATTGGTCAAAAATGATTATATTCAAAATAATTGCTACTTTTGAGATTGACAAATTTAACATTTCTTCTCATACTGATGTTTTACAAATATTGGCATTCTCTATACAAATATATTTGATTGTATTCAGCTCATGAGACAAAATTCACACCCTGTAACATGGGGACAGGTTGCAGACTTTACTTCCTTTGAGTGATCTCCTCTGATACTTCAGAAACTCTTTAGACGAAGTTACACTAAGCTAAACAGAGGTAGCACTCCTCATTGTTGTGAAGTGTTCAAGAGGTAACATTACAGCTAGTCCCAAGTAACACTTCCATAGAAATCAATAATCAGGGTACATATGCATTTTAAAAAGAAAAAAAATTTACATAATTTTAAGCATGTACAAAATTGCACCCCAGACCATAACCCCAGGCATAGCTGCACTGTGTCAAGCATGCAAACAGGTTGGCTGCAGGTCCTCACCTGGCCTCCTCCAAACCAGTGCACAGCCAGCATTGACACTGAGGCAGGACCAGTTATCATCATAGAACATAAGACCTCCACCCTGCCCCCCAATTGTGACAGTTTGCCTTCTTTATTTCTTAGTTTGTTGTCATCAGTGTCGACGTACTGAATTGTGGTACTGGCTGAAAAATGATCTGTGGAAGTACAATAATATCTACTTTAACTAAAGTAGCTGACAGGTACACAGTTGTCTTTCAAAATAGTTTACTTTCACTCTTCACAACCACCAAATAGTACACAGTTATATATCCCCCCAGGGGGTCCACAACTCTTTTGTGGATACGTGCGTAGCGAGCACGGGACCCCGAGCTAATGTGGTCTTCCTTCATTTGTGGGCTGCATACCTTCCCTTTCCGCATCCTTCCTCATCCCCCATCTTCCTCCCCCCCCCCCCCCCCTCACCTCTGGCTCTTTCCTTCCCTTTCTCCCCCTCTGGGAGTATGGTTTGTGCCGACGTCCGGAGACGGACGCTCAAAACTGTAACAAATTCTTTGCTTTCTCTGCTTGCAAGTCTTTGTCCTTCCTCTGTCCTTCTCTTTTCCTTACCTCTTCTCTTTGCCCTTTTCTCTGCTGCGGCATTTGAGACCTCTCATCTTTCCTTTCCCTTTCTCTTTTTCTCTCCCTGTGCGTGTCTGAAGGCCGACCCACACATTTCTATGCGTAGCCGGTGACGGGGTGACGCGTAATTCCCCGCCCCGGGTAGACAGGTAGGACACGTACGTACCCCCTGGTAACGGCGAGGCCCAGGGAAGGGTGATTACCCGAGCTGATACCTTCCGGAAGTGCCGATTGGTCCCTCCACCAGTTTGTCGGGAGGTGTGACTTGAGGTGTGAACAATCACCTAAGGCAGGAGTGTCCTCAGAGAGGGCCCTCACAAGGAAGGAGCGCGCCATCGGAGACGCTGGTAATCATGGGGGATACTTTTGCAATGGTTTCATCATCTTCTACTATGTCAGCTCACAAGCGTAAGTTCAATGAGTCTCAGCCACAGTCCGTCCTTCCATCGTTGCCACAGTTCCTTGTTGTTTCTCGGTCTGAGGAAGGTCGCGACTTCTCCACGGCCAACCCTTTCATTATTCAGAAAGGTGTTGACGCAATTGCAGGTCCTGTAAAGTCTTGTTCCAGATTATGAAATGGCACCTTGTTGTTAGAAACAGTCAGTGCCCTCCAGGCACAAAAATTTCTGCGTACTTCGCTGCTACACACCTTCCGTGTCTGGGTGGAACCGCACCGTACTTTAAATTCATCACGTGGGGTCACTTATACTCGATCCCTCGACGGATTGTCCGACGAGGAAATTCAACACTACCTGTCTGACCAGGGCAGAGTGGCAGTTCATAGAGTCATGAAAAGGGTTGACACGAACATCATTCCAACCCGTACTGTCTTCTTGACATTTGGCAAAGTTAAACTCCCATCGAAAATCAAAGCAGGCTATGAGATAATTTCCATTCACCCTTACATCCCAAACACTACGCGTTGCTATCGGTGTCAGTGGTTCAATCACACCAGCCAGTCCTGTTCCAATCCGGCCAAATGTGTTATGTGTGGCGAGGATGCCCATGAGGGTGCTTGTCCACGTCCATACCAACGTCGCATCAGCTGTATGGGTGACCACGCTGCTTCCTCTCGAGATTGCCCATTTTTAAAGACGAAAAGCTCTTTCAGGAAATCAGAGTGAAGGAAAAGGTGTCGACCTTTGCTGCTCGAAAATTATTCGCCAGTCGACAGCCCATCGTGCCTCAGACAGGAAAATACAGCACTGCCCTTGCCTCTCCTTGGCCAACAAAGGAGGCGGCCACGCAGACTTGTGATCTTACCTTTAGTGCCACGGTCGTCAGATCGGCCAGTGCAAAGATCGCCCGTTCGACCTCCCCACTTTCGCCTGCCCACTCTATGGCTCACCCTTCATCGGGTTCTGCTTAATCTCGAACCCAAAAGTCAGACACCAAGACTTCGAAAAAAGAGCATACTCGTGAAGATGTTTTACATACCCCAACTTCACAACTATCGGTTCCTCCTTCACCTAAACATCGTGTTTCAAAGAAGGCTAGTAAGAAACCCAGTTCATCTCCTTCTCCGCCAAGGTGTGACTCATCTACAGCACCACCTGACGGTAATTTGCCTCTCCTTGGCCAACAAAGGAGGCGGCCACGCAGACTTGTGATCTTACCTTTAGTGCCACGGTCGTCAGATCGGCCAGTGCAAAGATCGCCCGTTCGACCTCCCCACTTTCGCCTGCCCACTCTATGGCTCACCCTTCATCGGGTTCTGCTTAATCTCGAACCCAAAAGTCAGACACCAAGACTTCGAAAAAAGAGCATACTCGTGAAGATGTTTTACATACCCCAAATTCACAACTATCGGTTCCTCCTTCACCTAAACATCGTGTTTCAAAGAAGGCTAGTAAGAAACCCAGTTCATCTCCTTCTCCGCCAAGGTGTGACTCATCTACAGCACCACCTGACGGTAATCGCCCTCGGCCGTCTTCTGTGTCGCCAAGGCGCACTGCTGGTGGCTGATCAACTGGCCAATCACTGGTGGTAGGAGCTGCTCCTGAACAACCTATGGATCAGGATCTTCTGCCTTCGGCTGACTGCCATTCCATGCTGTCGGTCAGAAGCTCTGAGCAGTCGCTGAGTTGACGGCAACCTCGGACACATTCCTCCATTTTCTGTTCACCCTATGTCCATTATCCACTGGAATATCCGCGGCCTTCGAGAAAATCGGGATGAATTGTCGACCCTCTTACGATCCTACTCTTCGGTCATCTTCTGTCTTCAGGAAACAAAGCTGCATCCCCATGACCGCTTTGTTCTCCCCCATTTACAGTCTGTCCGATTTGATATACCCTCTGTTGAAGGCACTCCAGCACATGGAGGACTCATGATTCTTCTCCATGATACTCTCCATTATCACACAGTCCCCTTAAACACTTCCTTCCAAGCTGTCGCTGTCCGTCTTTTCCTTTCTGGATATATCTTTCCTCTTTGTACTGTATACATTCCATCGTCCACACCAATGGCACGAGCCGATCTCCTTCATCTTCTTGGTCAGCTTCCACCCCCCTACTTGCTGGTTGGGGACTTCAATGCCCACCACCCGCTTTAGGGATCTCCACATCCTTGTCCACGTAGCTCACTATTGCTAGATGTCTTCCACCAAGCGGATCTAGTTTGCCTCAACACTGGGGTCCCTACATTTTTGTCTGCCTCCAAGACAAATTTATCTCATTTGGACCTTTCGGTCGGTACTGTTCCGCTAGCTCAGCGCTTCGAATGGTTCGCCATTGATGATACACACTCATGTGACCACTTTCCATGTGTCCTTAGACTGCAGCCTCAACTGCCATATATGCGCCTGCGACGCTGGAAGTTTGCCCAAGCCGACAGGATACTTTTTTTGTTTCTAGCGACATTCGATGACCGTCACTTTCATAGCGTCGACGATGAGGTCACACATATTACAGACGTTATTCTTACAGCTTCGGAACGTTCAATACCACGCACCTCCGCATTACCCCAGCGCCCCCCAGTTCCTTGGTGGAACGAGACATGCCGTGACGCAATACGTGAGCGGCGACGTGCTCTTCGCGTTTTCCGCTGCCATCCTACTTTGGCCAACTGTATCCGCTATAAGCAGTTCCCTGCGCGATGCCGTCGCGTCATCTGCGATAGCAAGAAGGCAAGCTGGAAATTCTTTACTAGCTCATTTAAGAACTTCACTCCCTCCTCGGAAGTTTGGAGTCGGATTCGACGGTTATCTGGCACGCCTAGTTTCTCCCCGGTCTCTGGGCTCACTGTCGCGCATGATACATTAGTGGACCCCGTCGCAATTTCTAACTTATTGGGTCAACACTTTGCTGAGATTTCGAGCTCTTCAAATTACCCGCCAGCGTTCCTCCCGAAGAAACGTGCAGCGGAAGTGGAACTTCTTGCTTTCTCCTCTCAAAATCGCGAAAGCTATAATACTGTTTTCTCCATGCGGGAACTCCAACATGCACTCTCTTCTTCTCGCTCCTCCGCCCCAGGACCGGATGGTATCCACATCCAAATGTTGCTGCATTTATCAACCCATAGTCTGCGTTACCTCCTTCGCCATTATAATCGAATTTGGGCCGACAGTACTTTTCCTAGTGGATGGCGGGAAGCTATCGTCGTTCCTGTTCCGAAACCTGGAAAGGACAAACATCTCCCCTCCAGCTATCGCCCCATTTCTCTCACGAGTAGTGTATGTAAGGTTTTGGAGCGTATGGTGAATTGCTGTTTAGCTTGGTGGCTGGAGTCCCGCAGTCTTATAACACCTGCCCAATGCGGTTTCCGAAAGCATCGTTCTGCAGTTGACCATCTTGTTGCTCTCTCCACTTATATCATGAACAATTTTCTCCGGAAACGCCAAACTGTAGCAATATTTTTTGATCTGGAGAGAGCATACGATACCTATTGGAGAACAAGCATCCTCCGCACACTGTTCTCTTGGGGCTTTCGAGGTCGGCTGCCCCTTTTTCTTCGCGAATTTATGGCAGAGCGCACATTTAGAGTGCGGGTGAACACTACTCTCTCCCGTACTTTCTCCCAAGAAAATGGGGTACCCCAGGGCTCCGTGCTGAGTGTTGTACTGTTTGCCATTGCCATAAATCCAGTTATGGATTGTCTCCTTCCTGATGTCTCAGGCTCCCTCTTTGTGTACGATTTTGCAATCTACTACAGCTCTCAACGGACCAGCCTTCTTGAACGACGTCTTCAAGGATGTCTCGATCGCCTCCGCTCTTGGAGCATCGAAACCGGCTTCCATTTTTCTCCCAGTAAGACCGTTTGTGTTAATTTTGGGCGACATAAGGAGTTTCTTCCACCCTCCTTACATCTAGGAGCTGTCAACCTTCCGTTTTCGGACGTCGCTAAATTCTTAGGTCTTATGTTTGACAGAAAACTGTGCTGGTCCTCCCACGTTTCCTATCTTTCGGCTCGCAGTCTGTGATCCCTCAACACCCTCCGTGTCCTGAATGGTACTTCCTGGGGAGCGGACCGAGTGGTCCTTCTCCGCCTCTATCGCGCCTTAGTGCGCTCGAAATTGGACTATGGAAGCATAGTCTACTCCTCTGCTCGGCCGTCTATTCTTCGTCGTCTCGACTCTATCCACCACCGTGGATTACGTTTAGTGTCTGGCGCTTTTTACACCAGCTCTGTGGAAAGCCTTCATGCTGAGACTGCTAAGCCTCCGTTGTCCAATCCCCCCCAGGGGGTCCACACCTCTTTCGTGGATACATGCGTGGCGAGCACGGGGCCCCGAGCCATTGCAGCCTTCTTTCTCTCCCGGGCTGCATTTCCTTTCCCTTCCCCTCCTTTCCCCTCCATACCCCTTTCCCCTCGCCCTCTCCTCTCCCTCTATTGGTGTCCTTGCTTATGTTGGCCCCCGCTATCCTCCTGGTTCTGTTGGTTTTACACTCCGGCTTTGTTGCGTAATCATCTCCTCCTTTTGGCATTCCTTGGTCCCCCTCTGGGGTTTGACCTCCATTCCAAAATTTCTCTTCCGTAGTGTGAGCCATTTGGGGAAGAGCACCTTACCTAGTGTCTCCGACGTGTGCCCTACTAGTACATTCCACCTTTTCTTTTACGTCGTTGTCTGATGCTGGGGTGCATAGCCAGCACGGTAGCCAGCCCGTGTGGTGGGGTCGCTATGTACCCTTTTGGTTGAGCCCCCTGAACACACAGGGATCACACTTCTGATACCTGAGCTGTGACCTCCTCATGCATGCCTTGGAGTGGTTGCTCGTCATCCTGGAGCATCGGAACTCCCGGCAATGGCCGCCGTGCCAGACGGCCCTTGCTGTGGCTGGGTGGCGCCCGTGAGGAGAGCCCCTGATCGGAGTGGGTGGTATCAGGGCGGACGCTATGCAGATGAAACGCATACGGGTCCAAAACTCTGGCCGCTCTTCTGCGGCCGTCTCTCTGCGTGGTACTGATTCCTCAAGTGCTGCTTCTCTTGCCCCTTCGGCCTTCCCTTCCGTGGCTACCCCCTGGGAGGAGGTTCAGGCCCGTCGTCTAGGGGCAAAACCTTTCCCCCGTTATCTAGTTTGCACCAGGACTGATGGAGATACTTTCACCAGTGTCAAACCTTTATTCTTTGTGGAACACATTGAAGACAAGTTCGGCGAAGTGGACTCCCTGAGCAAGATGCGGTCGGGTTCGTTACTGATAAAAACTGCTTCGGCTGCCCAATCTGCGGCCCTTCGTGCCTGTACCCATCTTGGCACAATTCCCGTGTCCATTACCCCTCACGAGTCTCTAAATATGGTACAAGGTGTGATTTTTCACAGAGACCTCATCCTTCAAACTGATGAGGAACTTCAGGACAATCTCGGACGGCGGGGTGTTCACTTTGTTCGGCGTGTTCAGAAGGGTCCTAAAGATAATCGTATTGATACTGGTGCCTTTATCCTGGCCTTTGAAGGGGATACCCTTCCTGAGAAAGTTAAGATTATGGTCTATCGCTGTGATGTGAAGCCGTACATCCCACCTCCTATGCGGTGTTTTAAGTGCTTGCGTTTTGGCCACATGTCTTCTCGCTGTACCCAGGACCCTCTCTGTGGTGACTGTGGACGTCCACTCCATGAGGGGAGTCCCTGTGTTCCCCCTCCTGTATGTGTAAATTGTCATGGTAGTCATTCTCCACGTTCAGCAGATTGCCCAGTCTATAAGAAAGAAAAAAAGATACAGGAGTATAAGTCTCTTGATCGTTTAAGCTACACAGAGGCCCATAAGAAATATGCACGATTGCACCCTGTGTCCATGACATCTAGTTACGCCTTGGTTACCTCTTCATCCCTTCCTCCCCCTTCCTTACCCCCATCCCGGACCCCTCTCCTTCCCCCCTTCCCTGCGGCTCCCACACCTTCTCCTCTGGGCGCCGCTCCCCCTCCCCAGCCGGAGAAGTGTCCCACTCCTTCGGCGTCTGCCGGTCAAGGGCGCCTCTCCCGGGATGCCCCTTCCCGGCACCTTCCAGGTCAAAGGTCTGCTGCAGCGCGGCGACCGCGAGAGCCGCGGTCTATCGGCCCCCAGGTCGCCCGGTCTCTTTCTGTTCCTGATCTTGCTGCAGCTGGCTCCATTATGCCACACAGCCCTCCTCGATCTCAGCCTGAAAAGAAGAAGAAACATAAGTCCCGGGACAAAGAGCCTCTGGTGTCACCAGAGGTCCCTTCCCCGGCTTCACAACCGGATTCTGACCTGTCGTTTATGGATGTCGCCCCCTCCTTGTCGGTGACGGGTGGGGACCCGGCGGTATGACTGGATTTAGCGTGTTCAGCCCTCATTTAAACCATCGTTCTGTGGTTCTCCAATGGAATTGTAATGGCTACTATCGTCACCTTCTGGAATTGAAATCCCTTCTTTCGTCCTACTCAGCAGCTTGTGTGGTTCTCCAGGAATCTCATTTTACTGATGCTCACTCACCGACCCTCTGTGGGTTCCGTGTTTTCTGTCGAAATCGGGTCGGACCCTTGCGGGCTTCTGGTGGCGTTTGTACGTTGGTCCGTACAGACATTGCTAGCACGTGGATTCCTCTCCAAACTACATTGGAAGCGGTTGCTGTTAGGGTCCACTTAGACTCTGCAGTCACAGTATGCAATCTTTATCTCCCTCCTGACAGGACTCTTACACCTGCTGCCTTAACCACCCTTCTTCAGCAACTTCCTCCTCCCTTCCTCCTCCTTGGGGATTTTAATGCTCATCATCCTTTGTGGGGCAGTGCCTTTCCATCTAGACGAGGTCTTCTTATAGACCAATTTATTGCAGACCACGACCTGTGCCTTCTTAATGATGGCTCCCCTACTCATTTCAGTGCTGGTCATGGTACCTTTTCTGCCATTGATCTTTCTCTTTCTTCTCCCTCTCTCCTCCCTTCATTACACTGGTCGCCACACGACGACCTTTGTGATAGTGACCATTTCCCGCTGATTATCACGCTCCCTTCCCGCTCCCCGATGGACAGGTTACCTCGTTGGTCTTTCCACCGCGCCGATTGGCCTCTATATACTGCACAGGTCGAGTTTTCTCCCTCTTTGTCGGGTTGTATTGATGACGTCCTACGTGACGTGTCTGACGCGATTGTTCGCGCTGCTAACCTTGCTGTCCCGCGCTCAACTGGACAATTTCGTCGTCGGCAAGTCCCGTGGTGGAGTACGGCCATTGCCATTGCCATCCGTGATCGCCGTCGAGCTTTGCAACACTTTAAGAGGCACCCATCTGTAGCCAGCCTTTCTACCTTTAAGCGCCTTCGCGCTAAAGCCCGTTATTTAATCAAACAGAGCAAGCGGATATGTTGGGAACGATTCGTTTCTTCCCTTGGTTCCACTGTCCCACTGTCACGGGTATGGGCTACACTTCGCTCTCTCCAAGGTTGCCATCGGCAGTCCACCCTCCCAGGCCTTCACCTCCCAGATGGCATTTGTACGGACCCATTAGTTCTCGCAGAACATCTTGCGACCCATTTTGCAGTGGCATCAGCGTCGGCCTCCTATCCAGCTGCTTTCCTTCATCAAAAACAGCAGGCTGAAGCTGTCACCTTATGTTTCACCACTTGTGAGTCAGAATCTTACAACGAACCTTTCACTGAATGGGAATTTCTTTCTGCTCTATCTTCTTCTCATGATACGGCCCCTGGCCCAGATTCCATTCATAACCAGCTGCTTCAACATCTCAGTGCTCCACAACGGCACCATCTTCTTCGGGTGTTTAACCGTATCTGGCTCCAGGGTGACTTCCCTTCTCAGTGGAGGGATAGCATTGTGGTTCCTGTCCTTAAGCCTGGTCAGAACCCCCTATCTGTTGACAGCTATCGGCCAATTAGTTTGACCAATGTTGGTTGTAAGTTACTTGAACGGCTGGTAGCCCGTCGGCTCACTTGGGTCCTCGAATCTCGGGATCTATTGTCCCCTTACCAGTGTGGCTTTCGAGAGGGACGATCTCCAATCGATCATTTGCTTCGCTTGGAATCCGCAGTTCGGCAGGCTTTTTCCCAGTGCCGCCATTTGGTTGCAGTGTTTTTTGACCTTCGCAAGGCCTATGACACGGCCTGGCGCCATCACATGTTACTAACCCTTCATCAGTGGGGTCTTCGGGGCCCACTCCCGATTTTTATCCGCCAGTTCCTGATCCATCGGTCATTCAGAGTTCGAGTTGGTACTGCTTTTAGTTCTCCACGGACCCAGGAGACGGGCATCCCACAGGGTTCTGTCTTGAGTGTCCTTCTTTTCCTCATTGCTATCGATGGACTTGTGGCCTCTGTCAGTCCCTTGGTTGCCCCTGCCCTGTATGTGGATGATTTCTGCATTTGGGTTAGTTCCTCCTCGATGCCATCTGCAGAACGGCAGCTCCAGGTGGCTATACGGCGTGCCTCTGCATGGACCCTCTCACACGGGTTTCAATTCTCTCCTTTAAAATCGCGGGTGGTCCACTTCTGTCGCCGTACTACGGTCCACCCTGATCCAGAGCTCTATCTCGCTGCACAAAGATTGCCTGTGGTTCCACAGTTTCGTTTCCTAGGTCTTCTTTTCGACAACAAGCTCACTTGGTTGCCCCATATCAGACTCCTGAAGGTAGGTTGTTTCCGTAAACTCAATGTCCTTCGCTTCCTTGCCCACTCCTCCTGGGGTGCGGACCGTTCCCTCCTCCTCCGTCTTTATCGTGCTCTAGTTCTGTCACGTTTGGACTATGGTTGTCAAGTTTATGGTTCAGCTGCTCCTTCCACGCTGCACGTGCTGGATCCAGTCCACCATCGTGGTATCCATTTGGCCACCAGTGCCTTCCCTACTAGCCCTGTTGATAGTCTCCTGGTTGAAGCTGGGATCCGCCCCCCCTTTCTGTTCGGCGGTCCCAGCTTCTGGTGTCTTATGCCCTTACTATCCGTTCTTCTCCCGCTCATCCTTCCTATTCTATCCTATTCCCAGACCATGGACGTC
Source organism: Schistocerca piceifrons (assembly GCF_021461385.2). Lineage (NCBI taxonomy): Eukaryota > Metazoa > Arthropoda > Insecta > Orthoptera > Acrididae > Schistocerca > Schistocerca piceifrons. The sequence goes on along the minus strand of NC_060138.1, from coordinate 33,629,883 downwards.
GCCCGCCTGACTCCCGCCCTCGGGCGGGTTTACCGGTTGGGCTGCGCCTTGCCTCTCTTAACCGTGATTTTCGGCTTCCTTCTTTGTCCTGTCTTCCTCGCTCCCTCCCCTCCACCCCTCCTTGGTTAGTTCCTCGGCCTCGAATTCGGATGGATCTCCGCCGCGGTCCGAAAGATTCCATCCCCCCGGTGGTGTTCCGTTCCTTTTTCCGCCAAATTTTATGGGAGTTTCGGGATGCTGTTGTTTTTTACACTGATGGCTCTAAATCTGCTGATCATGTTGGGTATGCCTTCACGTCCTTTGTTGGAACGGAAAATCATCGACTGCCACCCTCATGTGGGGTGTTTACTGCGGAATTGATGGCAATTTCCCGGGCCCTTACCTTTATTAAACAATCCCAACACAACCGCGTTTTGTTATGCACGGACTCGATGAGTGGCCTTCTTGCTATTGACCGGTGTTTTTCGCGCCATCCCTTGGTCTCTGCCATCCATGACCATCTCGCTGATCTTCACCGTGCTGCTTGTTCCATTGACTTCCTATGGGTCCCGGGCCATGTGGGTATCCCGGGTAATGAGCTCGCTGATCGTTTGGCTGGGGGAGCAGTTACTTACCCCCCGTTTTCTGTAACCCCTCCTGCAGCGGATTTATGGCTTCACATCAAATCTCACTTTGCACAGTCATGGGCCAATTCTTGGGAGGCTACTCCACTGTCTAATAAACTTCGTGCCATTAAGGTGAATCCAGGCCCATGGCGTTCTTCCTTTAGCCTCTCTCGCAAGGACTTGACCACACTGTGTCGTCTCCGCATTGGCCATACCAGGCTGACCCATGGTTTCCTTTTGCGTGATGAGCCACCCCCGCTATGTGGTTGTGGAGCCTTCCAGTCAGTGGCCCACATTTTGGTTGAATGCCCCCTTCTTTTGGCTCTGCGTGCTACGTACAGACTCCCTCACACTTTACCTTTGATGTTGGCTGACGATTCCCGGATGGTCTCTCTGGTTCTAGGTTTCCTCCGGGAGAGTGGTTTTTATTCTCAGTTTTAAAGTTTTTAATCTCCCTCTGGTGTTGGGGCAGGGCGGTGAGTGTTTGGGTGTCTCCCACTGTAGGCAGTGTTCAGAGATTCCCGATTCACCTCCCTGACCGGAATCCTCTTTTCTTTCCCTTTTACTCTGTTTTTACCCCTTCTTTTTAAGGCTTGGTTAGTTTTTCTATTCCCATACGTACTTTCTGCATTATAGCAGTTGTACCTTTTAAGTCACAGGTGGTCTTGCCTATGCTGCTTCAGCATAGTGTTGGGTTCGTTCTCTTGCCAACTTCCCTCATTTGTTTTTACTAATGACAACGTGACTGCCCTTTTACGTTTCCCCTTTATCCGTTTTATTTTTCTGACTATACTGAGATGTCCCGTTAGCAGAATGGAGTCTATTTGAAACAAGGGACTGATGACCTTGCTGTTTGGTCCCTTTAACCTCAAACAACCAACCAACCGTTGTCCAATCGGCGAGCAGTCCTTCTGAGTCGGTATGCTAGCCATCTGTCTTCCATGCCTGCTAATCCAGCACAAGACATTTTTTTCGACGCCTCCTTGGATGTAGGGTATACAGGCCGCCCTTCCTCCCTACTACCACTGGGAGTCCGCTTCCGTCAACTGCTCCATTCTTTTTCCTTCCGCTTTCCTAAAACCTTCTTGACAACTTGAGGTACAGCACCGCCTTGGCTCTGTCCCTGGATCTGCCTGCTCCGTGACCTTTGTCAATTTCCCAAGGATGGTACCCCTTCACTTGTTTATCGTCGGGCATTTGCTGCTCTATGTGCACAAATGAAGGGAGCCACATTTATTTACACTGTTGGCTCGAAAACATCGTTAGGTGTAGGGAGTGCCTATATTGTTGGGGACACACCAAATCAATTTCGGCTTCCCGACCAGTGTTCGGTGTATACTGCGGAGCTTTACTCTGTTCTCCTTGCTGTCCAATACATTCGCCGCCATCAGCGGATACAGTATGTTATCTGTTCAGATTCTCTCAGTTCTCTACTCAGTTTCCAAGCTCTTTACCCTGTCCACCCTCTGGTCCACCGGATTCAGGACTATCTGCGCTTGCTCCACCTGGGGGGTGTCTCGGTGGCGTTCCTCTGCCTCCCAGGACACGTTGGTATCTGTGGAAATGAGGCGGCCGATATAGCGGCCAAGGCTGCAGTCTCTCTTCTTTAGCCAGCTATTTGATCACTTCCCTTCGCTGATCTACGGAGCGTTTTATGTCGTTGTGTTGTTCTTTTATGGTATGCACATAGGTCGACACTTCCCCATAATAAATTGCGGGACGTGAAAGCTCTTCCCTGTGCTTGGACCTCTTCCTTCCGAACCCATCGTCGGGAGGAGGTAATTTTAACTAGACTTCGGATAGGGCACTGTCTTTTTAGCCATCGACATCGTTTAAGCGGCGATCCTCTCCCACTCTGTCCCCACTGCTCTCAGCTGTGGACGGTAAGACGCCTTTTAATTGAGTGCCCCTATTTTACTCCGTTACGCGCCCGTCTACAGCTGTCGCCTGATATATCGTCCATTTTAGCAGATGACATGCACACGGCCGATTGCGTTCTCTAGTTTATTAGTGCCAGTGATATGATTTCAGTCATTTGAAGCTTTTTTTTGGGGGACAACCAACCCCTTTCTGTAGTGGACTTTTAAGCTTTCCTTCTTCTTTCAATTTCTCCAAGTTTTTGAGTTTCGTTCCCATTGCTGCTGGTTTCCATTTTCGTTTTTTACTGTTTCCTAAGTCACGGACCGGGCGCTAATGACCATAGCAGTTTTGCGCCCTAAAACCAAAAACAAAAAAACAGTTATATATGGCCAGAGCACTATTGTTTTAACTTCATAAGCCTCATTAATAATTTGCAGGAAAACCTCCAATACTGCTACAATAGTTTACTCTTGAACTTCTATGAGCAGTAAAAACTTACCCACAAAGCTCACAGTTCTTGAAGAGTAGAGAGGTATGTATGGAGCAGACACTGTCATTGTTTTAACACACAACATAATTGTCTTACACTTATTTCACGGATGCGTTGTTGTTGTTCTAACTGACACAGGTTTCTCGTCTGAAACTCGGCTGTGGACTGACTGTCTCAGGCCGAAAAATTGGCCCCTTCTATATCGTCACAATAATAGGTACTGAAAATACACATTGTTTGACGTTAAATTTACAGAAATTACAACTGAAACATAACTCATTAAATTAAATGAATATATCGAAAAATTGGTTCTTTTTAACAGTTTTGTCTACTACAAGAGCTATGCCAAATTAATTGTTTAAATCATGAAATTATCAAATATAGTTATGCAAACAACGATTTTGACAAAGCTTTTAATTAATTTGCAATTAATTGAGGGCTGGCTTTGCTAACATGTTTTAAAATCCATCCAATAGAGTCTTTAAGAGTACTATTATTTGTTCCTCCAAATGTTCATAATTAGTACTGAATTGATATTTCTTTATAATTAAATGTTTCCCTCTTTTTATTATCTACAATAATGATAGAAGCAGATGAAATGAATTAAAATTTGTGCTGTGGGCACGACTCGAACCTGGACCTTATTGCTTACTAGGCAGAAATGCTAACCATTACACTACCACAGCACAATGGTCAACATTGCTACACAAACTACCTAAGCTGAGTGCCCTCCCCAATGATGTGATGTGCTTATCACTGAAAACTTAATTCTAAACAGCCCGTGCTTGTGTAACCTCAGACACTTCAGCTTCTGGGTCATGTACAAAAGTCCTTTTGTACTACCATATGCTCATTCTGGAAACTTAATTCTAAACAGTGCATGTTTACATAGTCTGAGACACCTCAACTTCTGGGATGTGTACAAAAATCCTTCTGTATGTTTTCTGTGTAGACACAAATATTACAGTCAGTTTTGCTTTGGAAGGAGAACAGCTCTGGAAATATTTAATTTATATTTTGTTCTGGTCTGTCTAGCCTTTGTATAGCTGTGATCGTTCCTTCATAATTACACTTCAATGCCACACCACAGACAGCTGACACTGACAGCTTTAGAAAAGTCGAAATGTGCCCAACGTATTTGCTGCTTGTGTCACATCGAGTGAATAGTCCATGCTCAATGTCACAGAGCTCACCGATCAATGCATTCTACTGTTGCTGCTTCTCTCCTTATAACACTTATGACCCACCTCCTTTTATGCTGCTGGGCCCACCTCTCTTGAGGTCTAGTGGTCAATTCCATCTGCCTTAAGAGTCTCGAGATCTGTTTCCTCAGGAACTTACACAATTACTGTGATCCCATAGTCATTCTCCCAGATTAAAATGAATTATACTTCACAAATTGAGATGTATTTTATCATACAAGGGTGGTGTTAAAAGTTCTCAGAATGGAATAGAAAACAGTACTTACATCACTGAAACTTTTTTTTAGTTTTCAATGTACTCTCCTTGTAGCTTATTGCTCTTGGTCCAACGATGTTCCAGTGCTTTGATCCCATTTCAAAAATGAGTTTCCTCCAGGCCTCTTTATCGTTAGTGTGGTTACTTCGATTTTTTAAAGCAATGGCAATATGCAGATTATTAACAGGAAATATTGAAAATGCATGGAGGTAGATTTCTGTAATAGCTCCTGTCCTCCTCACCGAAATAGGTATTGTGTCCATAATCCAGCATATTTGGACTTCCATGAAAGGCATTAAAATGTATTTATGAATCTATTTTTCCTCCCTCAATAAGTCTTCTTTCACTTCAGTGACAGGTTTGCACTTGGTAGTGTTCATTGTGACTTCTGACCCATTTATGACAACTTCAGTTTCGGAGCAGCCCGTTTCCAAAACTTCATTTAGTTTACTGAGTCACAACTACTCATGTTATGACTTGGGCTTGTGGAAATTCTGGTCATTGTTTTTGCACTCTGTCTCTGGAATTTTTGATTTTTAATCCCATTGTTTTGCACAAAACCTAAATTTGTTTAAGAATGTGGTTTAAAATTCTTCACCTTTGGAGTAATTTTAGGTTACACAAATGACCCAGATATGTGCTTATCATTTCTTGTGTCTAATGCATGTGTCTATGTTGCCCTGTTTGGTTTAATGTCTTTAAAATAAATGTTTGAAATGTTTGAAAACAACCAAGGCACACATCCTGTGCCCTATTTTGATTGTCGTGAAAGTTCCATTATCTACAATTATTTGAGGTGCATTATCAATGTTAGTCTCTATTTCAGTTAATGCTGCGTTAATCTAATGCAGTAAAACTCTCTATTTATTCCATTTGACACTTTATCACAGTGAGTGAATTGCCGGTGGATTTCACCCTCTCCAGTACACAATAACGCTCACCCACAACATTTACTGACCTTTATCGTCATGTGCTCTTGCTCTTTGATGCTGTAAAGGATATTAGATTTGAAGATGTATGGGTACATTTCCCTTCATTAGGTACGATGGTACTTCGTAACGACAATACCACTTCCTAACCACTTTCCTCTTGCACGTAGCTGATCTCCATTATTTGTATGACTTCATTTTTGGGCAACCATGTTGATAACATGCTTAAACAGTATCTTTCCTAGAATTTGGCCTTTGCTGTGACTAATGCTTCAATATTCAGTTGATATGTTTTATTACTTGGTCCCACTTCTGTAGATGTTTAGCTCTGTTAAAGACCTCTTGATGTGATGATGAGTCATTCCTTCCCTGACTGTTATGTACTTCTCATGGAGTTGGGCGATTAGCCAGTTGTGTTTCTTTTGTAGTACCACTCAGGGATCACATGTAGAGTCCTTTGAGGTTGACATGTGCGCTTGTGAAGCTGCATAGACCCCTGAAATACCTAACAAGTTTTATAACTGACAAAAGGTTAATAAAAATATATCTTATGTTGGACAACCCAGTTTATAAATATATGGTACAACATATTGATTTAATCGAAAGTTATGACATTTAGTTTTAAAAAGATATTTAGTATTCCATAAGATTTTGAGCTCAGTGGGAAAAAGGTCGAAAATTTTTACAGCAGCATACATAGCATCTCTCTGTAGCAGAGACAGTGTACGTAATTCTTTTATTTAGTGCCACACCTGTGAATTTCTGAGTTCTGTCACTAAGGACCCAGTCTCCAGGAACATGATACATTAGAGAAGAAAAGTGTTGAGAAACAGTAGTCAGTTATCTCAGATGGTTAAATTATTTGCAATGGGAGGTTCATGGACTCATTCTGTATATGAATATTTTCACTGCTTAGTAGGGAGATGATAGTTTGATTAAGGAAGAGCTCCTCCAGGACATATTTTTGTGTGACACTATGGAGTGCACAGAAGCGGAATAAGTTACCTGTCTGACCCCTCCATCATCCAGAATGAGAGAGCAAAAGCTGCTGAGCTCACTCTCTCCTCAGTCTCATAAATGTGACATTCCATGCATGATTTGCAGCTGATGTCAATGCCTAAGATTTTGATGGTATCACCTGATTATGTGCTGGTTATTCTTTGTCACTGAGTGTTTGTCTGGCTTTTCATGGCTTCATGTAAAATGCATAAAATTTATCGTGTTTAGTCTTGTGTTAGCAGAAGAGCCAACACCGTGTTACAAGTGGAGGCTGAAATGCATGGATTTTAGCTCATGCAGGCTGGCATGAAGAGGGAAGAACTATACTGACATGAGCTCTGGAACATTACAAGGAATGAGAATTCAGAAAGCGGACAAAATTAGTTTAATACTTAACTTTAACCCATTAATGCTGAATGTCGCATGATTCACAATATTATCTGCTCAGAATACATTCTTGAAGATAATACTTATAGTAACTGAATAGGGTGCCTTGCTAGGTCGTAGCAAATGACGTAGCTGAAGGTTATGCTAAACTGTCGTCTGTGAAAATTAGAGTATATGTAGACAGTGAACCAATGCTAGCAAAGTCGGCTGTACAACTGGGGCGAGTGCTAGGGAGTCTTTCTAGACTAGACATGCCATGTGGCGACGCTCGGTCTGCAATCACTGATAGTGGCGACATGCGGGTCTGACGTATACTAACGGACCGCGGCCAATTTCAAGGCTGACACCTAGCAAGTGTGGTGTCTGGCGGTGACACCACATTCCTCCCCCACAAATCAGCGGATGGTTGTGGTATAAGGCCTTCGCCCATTGAGAGGAGGGCCCCATGTTGACGTATGCGACGAGGTGGGGGGCCTGACAACAGGCGAGGCTGTTCCAACCGCTCCCTGCCACTCGGACCGCGGGGAGCTAAAGAACGCCTGAAAACCTACTCCAGGGTGCATGCCAACATGCGGTGTATGCGCCCATAGAGAGAGAGGAGGGGCCGATGCGGCAGATGTAGCAAAGACATCAAGGTTCGATGATGGCGACTGTGGAGCAACTTAGCTGGCCAGCGACCATCTCGGGGCTGAGAGCGATACAAGGACAAAAAGAGCAATAATGCGTCCTCCCGAGAATGTGATTCTTTCAACTTCAACATCTGTGACTTGAAAGTCCTGACCAATCGTTCAGCGGCACCGTTTGACTAGGGCGAAAACGGCGCGGACGTCAGATGTTGAATACCAATGGCCTTGCAGAATGACTGAAATTCTGCGGACATGAATTGTGGGCCATTGTAGGAAACAATTCTGTGGAAGACCTGCAATGCTAAAGATAGCAGATAATGCTTGGATGGTGGCAGATGATATTGTAGAAGACATCCGGACAACAAAAGGAAAATTACTGAATGAATCTATCACAACGAACCATTGAGCATTCCAGAATGTACCAGCAAAATAAATGTGTAAGCGTTAGCAAGGGAAAGTGGCCTTTGGCCATGCAAAGAGCTTCCGCAGTGGTGCTGATTGTTGTTCAGCACACACCATGCAAGAAGAGCATATAGTCGTAATCACGGCATCGATTCCAAAACAGGTACAGTGCTGACGAGCAAGTTGTTTTGTTCTCACTATACCCCAATGTCCTTGGTGGAGAAGCTTTAAGAAAGAGGACTGTAACGAACATGGTACTACGACCCTGGACTGATCATTATCAGAATGCAACAGCAAAACACCACGTGGAACAAAAAGTCTCTCCTTGTGAGCAAACAATCGGCGAACCACGGGTCTCCGATCCGTGACTTTGACAAGGGCCATTGCATAGCAACAAAACGCAGAACGGCAGCAAGGACAGGGTCGGCAGTTGTGGCTGTAGCTACATGGCGAAAATCAATCAGAAACGATTCAACCACGCCATCGGTTTCTGAATCAATGAACATGCAAGCAAGTTCAGAGGAATCGAATGCCCTGTCCTCAGCAACAGGCAAACGGGACAACGCACAGGCGCTTCTCTCCTTAGCAGTGGACCGATACAAGATATCGTAGCGGTACTGCAAGAGGAAACTAGACCAGTGAATGAATTTCTGCGCTGTATATGGAGGTACAGGCTTGTTCGGATGAAAAAGCGATGTCAAAGGTTTGTGGTCTGTGATTGTGGTAAAGTGATGACCATACAAGAAATCATGAATCTTTGTAACACCAAATACGAGAATCAAAGCTTCTTTCTCGATCTGTGAATAATTTCTTTGCACAGACGAGAGCAATCTGGATGCAAAGACAATAGGGCGATCGTGCGAGCCATCTCTGTGCGCAAGCACAGCACCGATCCCGAAATCCGATGCATCTACCATCAACAAAAGGGGTTTCTGGGGATCGAGTGGCGTAAGGCAAGTATTGGAAAGCAACGCCGATTTCAACCGGTGAAAGGCGCGTTCGCATTCCATCCTCCAGACGAACCAAACACCTTTACGACGTAAGCGATGAAGCTGAGCGTAAATGGAAGAGGCATGCGGCACATACCTGTGGTAATAATTGATTTTTCCCAGCACACTCTTTAGCTGCTTCAAATTCTGTGGCAAAGGCAAGTCTTCTATGGAACGGAGGTGCATGGGACTGGGATGTATGGATTGGGCACTGAGTACATGGGCTAGGTATGGCAAGTCACAAGCAAAAAACACACATTTGTCCTTCCGTAAGCGAAGACCATTATGTCGCAAGACCTGAAATAATGTTCTGAGAGTGGCTAAATGTTGTTCTTCCGTCTTTCTGGAGATAACAACATCGTCCAGATAGTTTGCTCCAGTAGGGATCGATGCACAAACAGTTAGTAGATATTGCTGAAACAATGCAGGGGTGGATGCACACCCAAATGGCAGTCGTTTGAATTGATACAAGCCAAGAATCGTGTTAACCACCAAAACACGCTGGGATTCTTCATCTACCGGTATTTTCAAGTACATATCTGCTAGGTCCAACTTCGAAAAATATTTACCCTGGCTCAGTTTGTCAAAAAGATCTTCCAGGTGGGGTAAAAGAAAAGTTGCAATCACTAGTTGTGGATTCACTGTTGCCTTGAAGTCCACACAAAGTCTCAATTTTCCCGAAGGTTTTGGCAAAATGACTAAGGGTGATGCCCAGAGAGAAGCCTGCACACGTTCAATTACACCTTGTGATTCCAAATCGTGTAATGTTTTTGCGACCTCATCACGCAATGCGTGGGGAACATTGCGCGCTCCGAAAAATTTCGGTTGCGCGTCTACTTTCAGTTCCAAATGTGCTTTATAGTTCTTAGCGCAAGCAAGGCCCGGTGCAAAAATGTCTGCAAATTCTTCACATAGATGAGAAACACTGTCTGAAGGCACAGTCTGGTTCACTGATTGGACCTGATTTATTATAGACAAGTTAAACAACTGAAATAAATCGAAGCCAAACTAGTTCACTGCTGAAGAAGAACAAAGGACGTAAAATGACACAAGTTTTGTTTGTCCTTTGTATGTTGCAAGAAGGCTGCAGTGTCCTAACACAAGGATCTCTTGACCTGAATAGTTAGTTAACTTAACATTTGCGGCATGCAACGGAGGTGTGCCCAGCAGTTTGTAAATGTCTTGATTGATCAGTGAAACTGCAGCTCCAGTATTGAGCTGGAATGGGATCACTTTGCCGTTAATGTCCAAGTCTACAAAAAGTTTATTGTTCTGCTGACGACAAGAGCGACTGTCTCATGCAACGTGAACTGACACTGATACAGAATCACTTGCGACTTGACGGAAGTTCCGTCGATGTCTATGCACACTATTTGTGAGATGAACAAAGTCACTGTTAGAGAGGGAGTGGCACTGGGTGGAGTGGAATGAACGACATGAATTTCCATGGGCGAAGTTTCGTGAGCCTGAGTATCCCTGGTTCGATTCCGATTCTGGTGTGAAGCAAAGGGCCTGGAATGGTTTTGAGTTTCCGATCCGAGCTTTTTCTGGCAAACACTTTGAACATGTCCTTTTTTATTACAGTAAAAGCAAACAGCTTGGCGTGACAGGCAGTTCTCATGCAAATGTTTAGTAGTGCACCGTGGGCATGATTTGAGCACTGCATTTGCTTGCCAGCGAGGCACATGTGGCTGCGAGCTTGGTGGCTGGGCGCGAGGGCTGTTTACTGCTCCGTGCAGCTCGCCCGGTGGGCCGGTTAACCTGACACATGGCTGGCGAAGTTTCAAATGATTCTTGAGCAAAGACAAATGTGTCCTGCCGATACAATATGTCCGTCACTTGTTGAAGAGAGGGATTGACTAGTTTCAAAACCTGATCCCTTATATGAACATCAGAAACTTTCTGTGCAATTGCGTCACGTACCGTAGTATCTGAATATGGGAGTCCACATTGACACTCAAAAGCACAATCCCTAGTAAGGCCTTGCAAGTTTGCAACCCACTCCCGATTAGTCTGACCTGCCATACATCTTGTACAAAAGAAGGTATACCTCTTTGCAACTACATTGACTGATTGTTTGAAATATGCATCTAATGCAGACAAAATTTCTTCGTAGGACAGAGTTGCTACATCGCGTCGAGGAAATAATTTGACTATCACACGGTATGTTTGCACACCGCCGGACGACAAAAGAAAAGGCTTCTGCTTGTTAACTTGAATTCTGCAGGTGGTGAGATGGAATCCAAATTGACGTGACCGCTCTGTCCAGCTTTCAAGTGCAGCATCAAAAGGTCTGAAGGTTGGTGCAACTGCATGTTGTGGCTGCGTTAGCGGTGAAGCGGCGGCTGCCGCATCATTTTGCATTGCACGTTGACCCTGGACGAGCTGTCCAAGGGCATCCAGTAATGCCTGCATCTGCTGTGTCTGTAAGCGATAAAATTTGTACAGTACATCTGGAGATTGTGGCGAAGCCATTACACAATCAAATCAGGGCAGTCGCAATGACATATGTTAAGAACACTGTTTTTACTCCTAGTCACCAATTTTGTGTTAGCAGAAGAGCCAACACCGTGTTACGAGTGGAGGCTGAAATGCACGCATTTTAGCTCACCCAGGCTGGTGTGAAGAGGGAAGAACTATACTGACATGAGGTCTGGAACATGACAAGGAATGAGAATTCAGAAAGCGGATGTAATTAGTTTGATACTTAACTTTAATCCATTAATGATGAACGTCACTCTTGATGGTACATCATTCACAATATTATCGCTCAGAATACATTCTTGAAGATAATACTTATAGTAACTGAATAGGGTGCCTTGCTAGGTCGTAGCAAATGATGTAGCTGAAGGCTATGCTAAACTGTCACCTGTGCAAATGAGAGCGTATTTGTCAGTGAACCATCGTTAGCAACGTCGGCTGTCTAACTAGGCCGAGTGCTAGGAAGTCTCTCTAGACCTGCCGTGTGGCGGCGCTCAGTCTGCAATCACTGATAGTGGCGACACGCGGGTCCGACGTATACTAACGGACCGCGTTAGATTTAAAGGCTACCACCTAGCAAGTGTGGTGTCTGGCGGTGACACCACATTTAGGTTGGCAGGAGGGGAGTTAATAAACCTGCTACAGAATTTTGGTGAAATGTCATTGGTGATTATGTTTGACAGATATTCTGTTACAATGATGTTGTCATCTGTAAACATGGTACCACCATTCACTATTGCAAGCAGATCTTAGCATAAATCAGAGACACTGAAGGACTCAGAAGGACAGAAGGTGTTTCTCTACCCAAACACTGTTCTGGCTGTAATACTAAATGACTAATCAGTTTCATGATGCACAGTACCAGTTGCATGTAGCCTATATAAGTGCCTTCTTTGATTTTCAGCATTTCATACAAATGTGGGGTTAATTTAAATTCCTGTCGTAATTTAGTACTTACATCTCGCAACAAAAGTTTAACCCTGTAGGACGAATATTACAGTCATAAATGGTACGTATATGTCTTGCAGCAGTGTAGCTCAAGTTGCACAAATTATACACACTATATATATCCAATGTTTCATAATGAGAGCACTATGTGATTTCCAAAAAACTTCAAACATAATTTCAAACCTCTCCTAAATGCTTAATGTCAGAACATAGTTGTGCATTTCCAAAGCAGTCAGAGGTATGAAGTTGTTTTATACGTTGTAGTTTGAGTCTTTAAACATACTGAGTATGGTTTATGTGGAAGATATTTGTTATGCATCATAATTTGGGCATATTTTTATAATAATGCGGCTCATCACTCAGGCCTGAAATTCTCTTATGCAGATGTAACAATAATAAATATCCTAAATGATTAAAAAGTATTATTAGAAATTTCAGTTATATGTTACTCTTCTAACTGTACTTCACAGATAAGAAACGGATACATGTGTTTGCTGAAATGTATTGTGCCATTGTCCTAACAATCTGAATGTTAGTAGTCTGTTACACTGTTACATGCATTACAACTTGAAGAAGCAGTTCATGGACAGTATTTTCTTTTACAAAATGATTATCATATTTGGAGGCTGTGGACTTGCATATAATCAGACATGGTAAATGTAGCTACAATAACTGCTGGTCAAGAAGGAATAGCTACAGATGTGGATTTGTTAATGACATTGTAAATATGTGGTTGTCATTACTTTTTAAATTTTATGCTAAAGTAAAGTTTTCTATAATAAATAATTTAGAAACAGAAAGAGGAATTTATGGCAAGTTATATTTACTTTGTGTTAGGTAACCTGTGTGTACAGGCTATTACCACATTTTGCCTTGGTTAAATTGTTACCTGTGCACATTTATACCATTACCACAATAGCACCATATTTTCCTAAAATTATAGTATCTCTTAACTTTGATATTTCTATACGATGCTTTTCTACATAATGACAGTCTGCATTTGTAACACAAAGTAGGAGGGGCATTCAATAAGTAATGCAACATATTTCCATTCTCGGCCAATGTCAGTTCAAAAAATTGTGCATGAAACATCTTCGGATATGATGAAGCTACAGGGGCTGAAGTAGGAATAGTCCACAAAGTTCCAATAAGTGGCAGCACTATTTGTGCCTTAAAAAAGTGCAAAACAAGACCATTGCAGATATTCATAGGCATTTGCAGAATATCTACAGAGCTCTGTTAGTGGAAAAAAGAGGCATGCAATTTGCACACAGTTGTGACTCTGTAATGTTGGAACATGCGAACACTCTGATTGTGATCCGGGAATCACAAAAGATGGACCACCTTGCTGCTCAGCTGGACGTCTCTGTTGTTAGTGCAGACACACTCATCCACCAGTTAGGGTACTCAAAGGTGTGCCCTGCTCTGTTCCACCGTACTGGAGACTGTAAAGACCAATGAATGACCACCTGTGCCAAACTGTCTGCATGTTACAAGGGTCATAGTGATAACTTTTGTTGAACATTGTCAGATGGTGAAACACTTCGAACTGAGAAACAAAAAGGCAATCCACAGAGTGGCACCACATCACCTCCTCTGAAGAAAAAGATCAAAGCTGCTTCCTCAACCAGTAAACTCATGGTGGTGGTCTTCTGGAATTTTGAACTTATTATTCTGATTACCTCCGTCATAGTGTAGTGTTTTGGGCTACCATCAGGAAGTTGAAGAAATGACTTCAGCATGTACATCACCACAAAAATGAAAATGAACTCTTCCTTCTCCATGACCTTGCAAGACCTCACCAAGTGAGCACACCTGAGAGGAGCACACATACAAAGAGACGAAATCTGGAAGGTGCGATGTCCACACTGTTGGGTGGACAAGGAAGAACTGTCCATAGAAGGACGCTCTCTGCAGAAAGCAGTGTGTGGATGATGGGGGCGGTAAAATGGTGTCACAGGCATACAAGCCCTCCCAGTAAGGTGGCGTAAGGCCATCAAATTGAACAGACATTGTGCTGAAAACTCAGGTTTTGTATCAGAGGTCATAGGAAATATTATGGTGTAAAGGAATCCTGAATAAAACCAATCTGCATCAGAAAAATTGTTGCATTATTTACTGAACGCCCCTCATATAATTAGGTCAGCAGTTTAGACAATCGAATGTTCCAATTTAGTAATATAGAATGTACTATTTTGTGTATTACGATTAGCTCAAACAATCTGCATAGTTATTTCAAGTGTAATAGATGTCAAGAAATTTCTTTTAACACTTAGTATTTAATGTTAGCTCTCTGTAGTGACTACAGAGGTTTGTTAGACATTATATTTCATTAATGTTTCTATGTTGTAAAAATTACAGTTTAAAAAAATGTAATATCAGAAAGGTACCAGTTACGTGGAAGGAATATCTGACAGCATATATCAGTGCATAAAGTGCTGTTACATTTTTGAATCATTTAATGTTGCACTTTTGTATATTTACCCATTGTTAATTGTGTTATGACCAAAGAATGTACTTGTGATGTTAGAGCATGTGGTATTGTGTCAACAACTTAGCTCAGCAGAATCATGTAAATCTCACATATTAAAGTTGACATGAGTTTGGTTTTAAATATGGCCAAGTACCACTTGCCATAAACAGAACAATCATGTGTCTCACTATCTTCTTTCTAGAAAAGTGCGACATTGCTTCCACTTACTTGTGTCAGACGTATTCTGTTTTCTTTTCTGTCGGTCTCTCTTGACCAACTCTTGATCTTTTTGACCCCGATGGTATTAGGTTGCGAGGCCAGAGGGTGTCTTTCATTTTCCTTATTTAATCTTCTCTCTGATGGGGGAGGACCTGCTCAGGTATTGAAGAACAACAACAAGAACAAGAACAAGAAGAAGTAGTTGTGATACTATTTTGTATCTCCACAATGTGTTTGGAGAAACCTTTAACAATGCTTGTATCAGAACAGAGTGATGACCATGCTGTGGGGAGCATTATTAAATTTCTGTGAAGTTGTGCAAAAGGCTGGACATTCCTGAAGGACACAAAAGTAATTTGGAGGTGCCAGATGTTTGGAGAAGACTGAAATGAAAATGAGGACAGGACTTTGAGGTTGAGCATTGTTGAAAGTATGAGGTACTGCTGTACCTCATCACAAAAGAGTACCCTCTCAGTAAACAGTTTCCCAGATACTACCATGACTTCAGAATTACATGGATAAAAGAAATGATGAAGTCACTATTTTGGTCAATTAGTTATGTAGTCATGTGCTCTTGGGATATTTTCATTGGTGTTACATACATTTAATGTAAACTACGCAATCAGTTGTAAAATTGCCACAGGTTTTTTCGTTTGCTGTACCCAGGGCATGTCAGAATTCCTATTACAGGTGTGTAAGGGTTGTAAAAGGGACTTTGTACATTTCCAGACATCGGTTCATTAATGAAACCTGGTGGATAAAGTTTGCTCTAGAACCTCTCTGTAATAGGAATTGTGAAACACTCTGGATGTTTAGTGGCCAGATGGATGGCATATGTTGAGTGTAGACTTACTGATGCTCAATAGTCAATTTCCTTTATATCTATTATGAACATCATTCCACTTTATACAAGTGTTATAAATATTACTACACAGATAGAAATTTTACATAAATTTTGTGTGTGAGTTCATTGCTTGTCATGATGCCAATTGTTCAATTTTTTTATGCTTGTTGTTTGCATTAAACCTTATTTTGATGCAAATGTAGTAAAGATAGTTTTTGTAAGGGTTTTGTAAATTCTTGAAACTTTGTTTTGCAAGTAGTTCATTATCTGGCAGTGAAAAAAAAATTGCTTGCGCTTAGGAAGGTTTGCTTTAGTCTTACCTAATGGATATAAATATGCAATAACACAAATACATCATTAATCTGTGATGTCCATACAATTCTCAGTTTAGATATTTTGTAGGAATGTTACCCCAGTATGGAGTTGTCAGTTATCGACTTCCAAGTTTCCATTATAAATTCAGTATTACAGTGATGAACAATGTGAGTGAAACACAATAGGTAATAGCACAATAACTTGTTCATAAATATGTTCAGAATGCATGTGCTGTTAGCAAGAAAGTATATATGTCACTGTTATTCTATTACAACAAACTTTTTTGTTGTTAACAAGTTGCTGCAATAATTTCTTTGTATTCACAATATCAACACCATGGTGACAGTGGTATGCACAACAATTATAGTGATATTTCCGTTTTCCTGTCATACATATGTGAAAATTTAGTACCTAACCATCCAAATATTGTAAAGGTACCAGTAAATTGTTAATGGTTTAGACTCTGATGCCCTGTTGTACACAAGAGTTAAACTTCTGACTGGTTTGCAAATAAGTTAATGAGCTAAATGTTCCACTTAAAGCATAATTGCAAACATTTGCTGAACTTTTTCTTCCTTACATGCTTGAAGTTCATCAGAAGTCTATAAGTGCACTCATCTTGAAATACTCAACAAATAAAGTTTGGGTATTTGCACACATGATCAGTTACACTGCCTTGGCAAGCACACTGTTTCCCATTGTACTACTTGCCAATATCTACTCACTAAAATGTATAGTCTTATGTTAAAAATTTCTTGTTGTGTTCAAGTCCATCAATAATTATGCAAAATATTTTTTTAGTTCCTGGAAGGCATTAATTAGGCAACTTGCAACTGGTATCGGGTTCCTGAATATACAACTGAATCTCCAGTACCCCAGCATAAAAGTTAACTTGAAGGTCAGTTACTGGAAAAGCATTAGTTTAATAAGTTATGATGTCATTCGTTGTTATGTAAGTAACTTCTGTGCCTACAAAGTTAGTTTCGCAATACTGTCTGATTGTAAAGTGACTTTTTTAATGTAATAAGCCTTGAGTTATTAATATCGGTGCATCTTCATTGCGGCTCTTTTCTGTTTTTATTACACTAGCAATTGGCTACAGATTTTTCTCCATCAGATGCATGTATCCATGCATGTCCACTCTATGCTCATTTCTTACTTAATGTATTAGAATTTTGGGTACATGAACATTGATTAGTGTAGATCTTGTTTGTGTACATGGTTGTTGGGTGATCATAAATAATTAACTCAATCAATTAATTTATGGCTAATGATAGAAGCAGTTCCCAGTTGTGGATGGCTCTTCATTCTCCTATATCTTTCCGTACAAGCTCTGATTTCCCTTATTTTATCTTGGTGATCATTCCTCCGTATGTAAGTCATTCGGAGGAGAAAGTTGGTGATTGGAATTTTGTGAGAAGATTCTGTTGCAATGAAAAATGCCTTTCTTTTACTGATGTCCATCCCAAATCTCGTATCATTTCTGTGACTCTCTCTCCCATATTTCACGATAATACTAAATGTGCTGCCTTTCTTTGAACTTTTTCGATCTAATCAGTCAGTGCTATCTGATAATCATCCCACACCGTGCGACAGTATTCTAAAAGTGGATGGACAAGTGTAGTGTAGGCAGTCTCGTTAGTAGGTCTGTTACATTTTCTAAGTGTCCTGCCAATAAAACGCAGTCTTTGGTTAGCCTTCCCCCACATCATTTTCTGTGTGTTCCTTCCAATTTAAATTGTTTGTAATTGTAATACCTAGGTATTTAGTTGAATTTATGGCTTTTAGATTAGACTGATTTATCGTGTAACTGAAGTTTAATGAGTTCCTTTTAGCACTCGTATGGATGACCCCACACTTTTCGTTATTCAGGGTCAACTGCCACTTTCCACACCATTCAGATACATTTTTCTAAATAATTTTGCAGTTTGTTTTGATCTTCTGATGACTTTATTAGTCGATAAACAACAGTGTCATCTGCAAACAACTGAAGACGGCTGCTCAGATTGTCTCCCAAATTGTTTATATAGATAAGGAACAGCAAAGGGCCTATAACACTACCTTGGGGAACACCAGAAATCACTTCTGTTTTACTAGCTGACTTTCCGTCAATTACAATGAACAGTGACCTCTCTGCCAGGAAATCACAGATCCAGTCACATAACTGAGATGATATTCCATAAGCACGCTATTTAACTATGAGCTGCTTGTGTGGTACAGTGTCAAAAGCCTTCTGGAAATCCAGAAATATGGAATCGATTTGAAATCCCTTGTCAATAGCACTCAGCACTTCATGTGAATAAAGAACTAGTTGTGTTTCACAGGAACGGTGATTTGGGGATTACAATATTCAGTCTTGTTATGACAGCCCTGTGTTCACTAATCCCTGAATTGGCTTTGATGCTTGTTATTCACTCAGGATTATTTGCTGCTAAGAGGTCAAGTGTGTTTTCACAACCATTTCCTATTCACGTGGGCTCATGAAGTAATTGCTCGAGATCATTTTCAGAGAATGCATTTAGCACAATTTCAGATGATATTTTATGCATACCTCCAGAATTAAACATGTATTTTTGCCAACATATCGAGGGTAAATTAAAGTCACCACCAACTATTATAGTATGATTCGGGTACGTGTTTGAAATCAAACTCAAGTTATCTTTGAACCTTTCAGAAACTGTACCACCTGAATTGGGAGGTCGGTAAAAGGATACAATTATTATTTTATTCCAGTTGCCAACAATGACCTCTGCCCATACTAACTCACAGGAAGTATCTACTTCAATTTCGTGACAAGTTAAACTACTTCTGACAGCAACAAACACGCCTCCACCAACCGTGTTTAGCCTATCCTTTCAGAACACCATTAGGTTCTCCACAACAATTTCGGCTGAGCTTATATCCGGCTCTAGCCAGCTTTCAGTGCCAATAACGATTTAAGCATCAGTGCTTTCTATTAGCGCTTGGAGCTCTGGTACTTTTCCAACACAGCTATGACAATTTACAACTGTTATACCAATGGTTCCTGTATCTACGTTTTTCCTGTGTTCAGCCTGCACCCTTTGTGACTGAAGCCCTTCTTGTGTTTACCTGAGACCCTCTAATCTAAAAAACTGCCCAGTCCATGCCACACAGCCCCTGCTACCCGTGTATCCACCTCCTGCATATAGTGGGTAGGTGACCTATTTAGCGGAACCTGAAACCCAACTACCCTTTTGCGCAAGTCGAGGAATCTGCAGCCTACACGGTCGCAGAACCATCTGAGCCTCTGATTCAGATACTTCACTCGGCTCTGTACCAGAGGTCTGCAATTGGTCCTGTCGACTATGCTGCAAATGGTCAGCTGTGCTTTCATATTGCAAGCAAGAATGGCAGCCTTTATCACTTCTGTTAGCCGCTCAAAACCAGAGAGAATCTCTTTTGATCCAAAGCAACACACATCATTGGTACCAACTTGAGGAACCACCTACAGTTGGCTGCACCCTCTGCTCTTCATGGCATCTGGGAGGACCCTGTCCACATCTGCAGTGATTCCACCCAGTATGCGCATGGAGTACACATTGGATTTCTTACCCTTCTTGTCAGACAATTCCCTAAGGGGCCCCATAACGCGCCTAACGTTGGAGCTCCCAACTACCAATAATCCCATTGAGGCGTAGCGCTATATAACGATCCTGCCTTGGAGGCGGTTAAGTGGGAGATGTGTCTCAGAGCTGGAGAGTGGCAGATGGTGACGCGAGACTGGACGAGCACATAGTTTATGTATCAGCCAATAGAGGACAATATTGGATAGGGGGACTATGATTTTAGTTTGGATTTTGCCCACTACAGTGCACTAAAGTAATAGAATATTTCTCATTAACTGTTCTAGTATTTTCATAAAGTGTTATTATGTCTTTTTGTGTATGCAAAATGTTATAAATGTGTTTTAGCAGTATGAATGATGTGTGAGTGTGGTTTAAGGTTAATATGAAGATAATTGTTTGAGTTATGTAGTAGGATTTAGTGTGGGAACATTTTGAAGAATTATGGATATGGACAAAGGGGATTTTTGTAGAATTGATTTGTAAAGTAAATTTATGGTAAAGAGAAAGTTAATTCAGGAATAAATAACAACAGTAAATATCTTTATGCGTAAACAAAACTTCAGCCTATTAGACAATTACATCGGTAAAAAGTGCAGTCGTGAGGTTTACTATTTTGTGATTGGTTATGGATAAAAAGTGCGGACTGGCGTGGGAGAATGTTGTTCTGCTATTGCCTGTTGAGTAAACTGACCAATGGCAAAGCAATATTCTTCACGCGCTTTTCTCTGCTGGTAGAGCAGACTTTGAGTATTCTAGAGAAGTGTCGAAGCCTAGCCATGAAATAGATCGGACATGGGTAGAAGTAGTTCCGATGGAAACGATAAGTTGCCAGATCTAGCAGTGTTTCATACATCAAAAGTGTTGGAAAGTGACGGCATAATTATTCCGATGTGTGTGTAGAAATTTCGGAATTTTTAAGTGAATTTTGTGACGAGAAAAGACATATATTCCGCGTGGCGTATTGGGCAGGTCGGTGGCTAAAAACTGTGACTGCATTTGGTACTGACAGACTTAATATTTGGCGAGCATTCTCAATCAAAAACAATCAGTATTTTTGTAGCTATTACGTTATCAGGAAATGCAACACCATAAACTTGCTAATGTGAGTGAAAGGGATTATGAGTGACTGTGTTAAGACTAGGATGGGCTTGGCAGTGACACTTGTTCACCTAAGTTTCAGAATGTATTAATTGAGGACAAAATTTCCAACCTTTCATTTCATGTTTCTCCTGAAATGTAGATTAGTGACTTTAATTGCAGCCTGGTTCACGTCGAAGTACAATAGGTTTCACTCGGCTTTCATACTGATGATCTGCTGAGACAATGTTCACAGGTAGGTGCAGGTCCGTCATAAAGGGACGGAAAGAACTGCGCCGCTGCACCACCCTCCGCAATTGCCCAGATCTTGCAGGCTGAGTGGTTTCCTCTGAAACAGGACAGGTGACAGCATCTGGCTCAGTGACAGTGTCAGCCACAGACAGCACCTGGAACCTGTTTGTCAGACAAACCAGGGAGGCCTAATGTGCAGCTGCCTGGGAAGTCTTTCACCACGTGCTTCGCCCCGGGGTGACCTCCCACTCGACCACAGGTGAGGGGTCAGCCTCAATGCGAGCAGTAACAGAGTTGGCCACCGGTGAGGATGGATCGGAGGACTCTGACGTGCTGGATGTCCATTGGATCCCCACAGCCGGCCCACAACAGTGGTGCCCATCCACTGCAGCCTCAAGCTGTGTAACGGAAGCCATCATAGCCTGAAGCTGAGAGCGAAGTGTCACCAACTTGGCTCGCATCCGCACACAACAATCGCAGTCCCTGTCCATACTAAAGACCATGTAAAACTAAACCATGCAGATAAAAGAACTGTCAGCATATGCTCTGCAATTCTACTGTAGAACTTGCCAAAAATGCACGAACTGTGTCAAGTAACATGCAGATATTCAAAAACCTAATTACCGAAGCACTCAGGTGAAACTAAATAATTTGACCATGATTTGGAACTTGTAATATGTCACAAAATTGGTTTACTATCTGAAGCAAACAAAAATGCGAAAACTGCAGCTATTAGATGTTAAATTTACATGCAGAAACTCAAGAAACTAAACTACTAAAGCACACAGATGTTATAATAAAATTCGCTCCTGGTTAGGAACTCATAAATGGCAAATGCAGTTACTTATCTGTTCCTGCGTCAGTCATGGTCGGCTACTGCTGCCTGAGTACTGCTACGACTAGTTGCACACTTCCATTCTTTCATTGTCCCCCTCTATTACTGCGATTCAGTACCATTACAATTGAAAAGAAGGCAAAGTGCTTGAGTGTTTCTCTAGAATGTTTCTAAATACTTTTAATGTGGCTATTTAGAGAGAGTGCTATACTCATATTCATTTTCCGTGGTGGATTAAACTTACTAAGCTACCAGTAGGAATAAATGGAATCAGTACCAATGTAGAAATTTTTGCTTCAATCATGATGATGAAGTACCAGTGCCTCATTCAGGTGGTTTTTAATTAACTCAAATGCTCCTTGATATTCCTTATGCCATTTCCAGTGTAGATATACTTGTGAAGATGAAAAAATCGAGGATGAATACTGTGATAGAAATTGCACAAACCGAGAGATTTTCAGTTGTCTACATAATCATTTTTATGCAGGAAAATTTCTCACTGGTTCAATTTTCATAAGATCAGGTTTGATTCTGTGCAAAAAAATTACATGCCCAAGGAAATTGTTTCGTGATTTGGTAAATTCTTATTTATCCATCCTTAATGTGACTCCAGCTCCACTAAATGCTTAAATAACATGGAATAAAATGTCTAAATGTTCTCCCTAAAGGTAGTACTAATTAGAATAACATTATGTAGGTGATAAGCGTGTCAATAATTCTTCTCTTAGAACTCCTGTGAGTGCTGTCATAAAGACCACTGATGATACTGACAGACTGAAGGCCATTCTTTTAAACTGGTAACACCTTCCATTCCACAGAAAGCCTGTGTTCTTCCTGCTATACCTTCATCTTCCAGTTGATCACATTGTACAGTAAACTGCATCATTTCTCCATGAGTATCAGTTAGTAAAAGCACACTGCCGCCCCTTTTTGTTGCAGTGTGGATTGCATTAGAACATTCACTATCTGAGTGTTAAAAACTCTGATTCTTCTACATACCCTTAATTGCTTTATTAACTATGGCTTTCTAGGGGAAGGGTACTGGGTACAATTTACTATGGAATGGCTCATGATTCTTAACTTGAGTTTTACAAGCACATCATCTGATCAGACCAGGTGTTCTTAAAAGAGATTGACATAGCACCCTTATATTTTTACCTGTTCCTTCTGTTTAGGTTCAAGCATGTCCACTAATGTTTGACTCATACTTTGAGTGCTAGTCAGAGCATTTTAATCATCATTATTGTCCTGGAGCCCAGCATCCTCCTCAGACTTAGTTAAAGATGCAGTACCCAAGCTCATATTTATGAATGGAGCACCCTAATTGTCTCCCTCGACGAATCCTGAAACTCTCTCCTCTTCATTTCTGTCTCACTAGTGGAAGGAACATAAGTGTGAGAGAATGCATTTACAAACCTATTCAGAATAAGTGAATTCTGAGAACCAAACTGATATTAAGTGATCCAAAAATGAATACACTCTGCTCATACATACTCTCCTGAACTCTGAACTTTAACAGTGCCTGGCCTTTAGTGGGTTTACTTTGATTGTTTACAGCAATGGAAATATGCAAATGATTAACAGGAAATATTGAAAATGCAAGGATGCAGATTTTCTGTAATAGCTCCCATCTTCCTCACACGAAAGACACTAAAATGTATATATGATTCTATTTTTCCTCCCTCTATAAATCCTCTTTCACTTCAGTGACAGGTTTGGATTAGGTAGTGTTCATAGTGACTTCTGACCCATTTCTGACAATTTCAGTTTCAGAGCAGCCTGCTTCAATAACTTCATTTAGTTTACTGAATAATAACTTCACATATTGTGACTTCGGCTTATGTAATTTCTGGCCATTGGTTTTGCACTCTGTCTCTGGCATATGTTGGAAATTTTTATTTTTAATCTTGCTTTTTTCACACAACCAAAATTTGTTTAAGAATGTGGTTAAAATTCTTCACATTTGGAATAAATTTTGGTTACACAAATGACCCAGGTATTTGTTCAACATTACATGCGGCTAACCCACATGTCTACTTTCCCCTCTTTGGTTTAATGTTTGTGAAATAAATTTTTGAAATGTTTGAACTGTTGGAACCCAATCAAGGCAAACATCCTGTGCCCATTTTTGATTGTCCTGAAAGTTCCATTATCTAAAGTTATTTGAGGTTTATTGTCAATGTTAGTCTCTATTTTGTTTAATGCTGCATTAATCTTGTGCTGTAGAAGCACTTTATTTATTCCTTTTGACCCTTTGTCACAGTCTGTGGATTGCAGGTGGATTTCGTCTTCTCCAATACGCACTGCCACTTGCCCACAACCTCTACTGACCTTTCTTGCCACACGCGCTACTGCACCTTGATGCTCGCTAACCACTTTCCTCTTACACATAGCTGATGTCCATTATTTGTATGACTTTGTTGTTGGACAACCATGTTGATAACATGCTTAAACAGTATCTTTCCTAGAATTTGGCATTAGGTTTGACTAATTCCTTCAGTGTTCAGTTGACATGTTTTAGTATTTGGTCTCACTTCTGTAGATGTTTGGCCCTGGTAAAGAGTTTTTGATGTGATGATGAGTCATTCCTTCCCTGACTGGCATGTACTTCTCATGTAGTTAGGAGATAAGCCAGTTGTGTTGGTTTTGTAGTACCACCCAGGGATCATGTGTAGGGTCCTTTAAGGTTGACATGTGCGCACGTGAATCTGCATTGACAACTGAAATATTTTTATTAACCTTTTTTCAGTTATGCAAGTTGTTAGGTATATCTTAAGTTGGATAAGTAGTTTATAAAGATATTGTACAACATAGTTATTAAAGGGACAATTATGGAATAGCAAATAACTATTCAAAACTGAATTAAGTAAGAAAACTACATAAGGTTTTTAGCTCAGTGGGAAGGAGGTTGAAAATTTTTACAGCAGCATACAGAGCATCTCTCTGCAGCAGAGACACTGCACGTAATTGTTTTGTTTACTGCCACACATGTGAATTGCTGAGATCTGTGACCAAGGATCCAGTCTCTAGGAACAAGATTTTCAGTGGTGGATTAAATGTAATAAGTAGACCAGTGGGAAGCTGTTTCATAGCCTCTCACAGCCAAACACCACTGACTTTTGTAACAGGACTACTCACCACTTTATCACCCTTAAGGAAAACTCAGTTGCAGTGAATGTTTGTATACAACAATAGAACAACCCACATAAGCCACAGTCTTATTGGTGGATCTGGTCTTCCAGACTGCTGATTTGATTTGTGGAGCAGTTAACAGCCCGTCGCAGCTTCTCACCGTTTTCAACTTTTAGTAGAACTGTAGAACCGTGACCAAATAAGATACCTTTATATTCTTTTATACTTACATGCATTATGTTCAGCTGCTTTGCCTTTTGGTCACTTTACCTAGAGTACCATGTGTTGATAACACTGTAATACACAGAAAAGTATCATTGTTTAGGGACTCTAGGAGGATACATGTTGACTTTGACTGACTTTCTATTTAGTGTGATGAATAGCAGCTTGTTCTACATGTAAAAAAATGTAGGTGAATGTGGATGAGTAGGAGAAACAAGCCATTAATGTTCATACACAGTACTGTGATTCTTGACACAGTCTACATCCACATGACTGATCTGCAGTTCAGAATAAAGTGCATGGCAGAGGATTCGTCGACCCACCTTCAAGCTATGTTTTCTGTTTCACTCACAGACAGCACCTGGGAACAACGAACACTTCAGTCACACCGTGTGAGCTCTAATTTATTTGGTGGTGGTGATGGTGATGATCATTTCTCCCTATGTAGGTGGGTGGCAACAAAATATTTTCTCACTCTAGGAGAAAGCTGGTGATTGAAGTTTCATCAGAAGATCTCACTGCAATGAAAAAGAGCTTGGTTTTAATGATTGACACCCCAATTCGTGTATTATATCCATGACACTTCTCCACCGTCCACTGTCAGTAATATCTTACGCAGATCTCACGAAGCACAGCAATACTTCAGAAGATGGTGGACGAGCTTGATTATATGCAGTCTCTCTTTTAGACCTTTGGCACTCTCAAAGTGTTCTGCCAATAAATTGCAATAGTTGTTTTTGGTTTCCTCACAGCATAGTCTATATGGTCATTCCTATGCAATTCATCTGTAATTGTAATTGCTAGGTATTAAGCTTAATTAACAGCCTTTATATTGATGTATTGTGAAACCAAAATTTAGCGGGTATCCCCTCATACTCGTGTGAATGATCTCATTTCCCCTTATTGAGAGACTAACACCACTCTTTGCACCAAACAAATATCTTGTCTAAATCAGTTCACAATTCATATTGATCTTCTGACAACTTTACACATCGGTAAATGACAGCATCATATGCTAACAAGCTTAGAGGACTGCTCAGATTGTTTCCTAAATCGTTTGTGTATATCAGGAACAGCAGAGGGCCTATAACACTCCGGTGGAGATCACCAGATATTAGTTCCATTTTACTCGATGGCTCTCAATAGATTATTATGGTCTATGACCTTTCTGACAGGAAATCATGAATCCAGTGCACAACTAAGACGTGATGCAATTTTATTAGAAGTCACGTCTGAGGAATAGTGTTGAAAGCCTTCTGAAAATCTAAAAATATGGCATCTGTTTGAGATCCCCCTGTCGATAGCACTCATTACTATGTGGAACTAAAGTGGTAGTTGTATTGCGGTGCTCCGCGAGAAAAATATTTTCCAAATCCATGCTGACTGTGTGTCAACTGATTGTTTTCCTGGAGGTAATTCATGATTAACACACACAGTTTGTGTTAAAAAATCCTGCTTCAAAACTGCATTATTGACATAGGTCTGTAATTAAGCAAATTACTCCTGTTTCTTTTCTTTGTATTGGTGCAAATTTTGCAGCTTTAGTCTTCAGTTGTGGATCTTTCGAAGAGCAAATGGTTGTGTATGATTGCTAATTATGGAGTTATTGTATCAGCATACTCTGAAATGAACCTGAGAGGTATACAATCTCGACTGGAGGCCTTGCTTTTATTAAGTGGTGTAAGCTGCTTCTCAACACGGAGGATACCTACAACTAAGTTGGTAATGGTGGCAGTCGTTCTTGTTTTGAATACTGGAATATTTACTTGGTTTGCGAAATTCTTTCAGCAAAGAAAACTATGCATTATAACTCAGCTTTAGTGGCACTTCATCGTTAACATCACCATTGTTATCGCGCAGTGAAGGTATTGATTGCCTGTTGGCACTGTTGTACTTTTCATACAACCAGAATCACTTTCAATTCTGCCAGATTTAAGGACAGTTTCATTGTTGTAGCTGTTAAAAGCCTCTCTCACAGAAGTTCACACTAAATTTCCAGTTTTTGTAAGACATTTTTTGCCAGTTTTGGGATTTTATGTTATTTTACACTTGGCATGCATTTCTTCATAGCTTCTGTAATAGTGTTCTGACCTGTTTTGTGTACTACACAGGTTCTCTTATTATTTTATTTGGTATACAGCTCTCAACTGCCATTGATTCTATTTATTCAAATCCACGACATCTTGTCTAGGACTACATAGTCAGATTAGAAGAATTTGGGGCTGTCTCTTACAAAGGTGTCAACTACAATTTTTATCTGCTTTTATATATGTATATAGTGTTTATATAGTGTATATAGTATTTATTTTTGTGTGCTTGGATCTTATGATGTCTAGATTCACTACAATAAGTGCCTGGACACTAACCCGTGTATCAGTCAGAATACTCCCTATTTGCTCAGGATTATTTGTTGGTAATTGGTCTATTACACTTTCGCAACAATTTATGCTTAAAGTGGGACTCTGAACTAATAATTATTGTTGAAACACTTATCTGAGAGAGCTTTTGGTACGATCTGAGATGACATCTTATGCTTACAATCAACTTGTGATGTTTATTTTGGCCAACATATGGAGGGTTGATTGAAGTCATCACCATCTGTAATTCAATGACTGGGGTACCTATTTGAAATGACAGCATGTGTTTGAGCTGTTCAGCAACTCATCCAGGTGGTTGGTAAAATGAGCTAATCATTAATTTGTTCAAGTTGTCAAATATAACCTATCCATACTAACTCACAGGAACTATCTACATAAATAAATATAAGGGAATGGTGATGAGTTCAGCTGACTTAAACAGACGGGAAACAGGATTAATTAAGGCTGTAGTTGTATTGTCTCATAAGAAGGTAATGACAGAAGGGGGAGGGCATTTGAGAGGAGGAGCCATAATTCAGTTGGGTCGAGGTATTTTGTGGTTGACTGATGCTCAGAGCGCACCAGATGTCCCACCTTCACTGTGTTGAGTGTCCATCTTGTCTTTCTGTCCTCAGTTGACTTACTCTTCTGATAATTCATAATGTAATTGGATACATAGAGAATCTACTGTATAGAAGGTCTTAAAGTTTAAAAGCTCATGGAGCTAGTGGACCTTCCTTGTGGGAGAAATGTTGAAGGGGAAGGAAGAGTGGTCAAGGAAAAGAACTGGTGAGGCTTAGAAAAAAGGAGTAGAGATGGAAAAATTTGGAAGACTTCATGCTGCCATGGCCCCTTGTTTTAGTTGACTTTTCCAAATTTACTACTTTTACTAAAATTCATCAGGCCATCTCTGTCACCCCTCTTCCTTCCCCTTCAACTCTTCTGACAGGAGAGGAGCCACTGGCTCCCAAAACTTACAAACTATAATACCCTCTATATGATTGTACTCCTGCCAAAGGTCGCCGAGTAGACTTTTTATGTATTCAGTTGCATTATATTTTCAAAAACAGATTATTTTCTTCTGATAACTGCTGTGTTTTACTTCTTGTCATCATTTACTAGGTGATTTTTAAATTAAAACTATATTGATTAGGCCATAATTTGAGGATTACTTTCTTTGAACAGGCTAAACTGTTCGCGCATAATTCTTTCACTGCATTCTGAGGAATTTTGCCAGCTTCAGCCAGTATTGGCTTTTTGTCCTGAAAGTGGATGCTTTGCTCATGTAAGGATTCCTAACACAAGCCTCTAATTATATTAGCATCGTACACTCATCAGTGTCACACAAGTGCTGCCATTACATTGAGTTAATGCAGGGTTCCCAATCTGTGGGGACAGATCCTTCATGGTAGATTCCGTAGAGAATTTGTCACTAGAATATAGAGTACAGGTGCGAGAGACTTGAGTAAAATAATAGACAACTGACTGCACCTCAGGTTTGTTAATCATATGCGGGATGGCCTCCACGTATTTCCCTACCAGGTTTTTACAATTCTCAGAGTTTGCAATGTAAGCTAATTTAACCATCTTCCCAGCATCATCTTCAACACTGGCAAGATGTGGAAGTTGTTCAGTTGCTATTGTCTCATTGATGATTGGAGATATGGCTTCAAGCATCTAAGGGCGCTAAATGACCATTCTGCTGTTGCTGCCATGACTGGAACTACTTGGAGAAGTTTAATGCTTCACAAAAATTTAATACTTCACATAAAATTTCTCCAACTGCAGGCTTTTGTGTAATGTACTTTCTCACATCATGCATGTTTTTTAAGACCAGTTGTTTTTTATTAGCAATATTAGATAACATATTCAAGTGTAAGTGTGGTCTCTCCATCTCTAGGTCATTTTTGAAAGTCTCAGTTGATTTTTCCAAATTTGTTTCACCTCTGTTTACTCAAAGCAAGCACTCTTGTTCAACTGTAATGAGCTGTGTGAGTCCATTTGAAACAAACCACTCAATAATGCAAGATTGCACTGTTTCACAAACTTCAATGTAAATAGCTTTTTAGTATTCATTTTGGGTTTTGAAAGTGTGTGGTGAACTGGCTTCATTGTTTTCATACTTCTTTGGTATACTTACATTCCAAGGAAGTGAAGGATCATCAACTTGTGAAGTTTTTCTTTTAAACACAATTTCCAAAAGTGTTCAAAAATATCACACCTTCATTCAATATACTAATCAAGCCCTCATATATATTTTCAGATCAGCAACACTTATATGAGGGCATTGAATTTTTTCATTGACAACCTCTATAGGTTTCATTGCATGGCAATAAAGACTTAAAAAGAAACGTCTTGAATTGTAACATTGACTCAAGGTAGCCTGCACATTCATAACCTGCCTCTATTTTGTCCTCGGCAGAAAATGTTTCAAAAAACTCTAGAAGTTCTTCAAAGTTTTTAAATATTCTCAAGGTACTACAAACTCACATAGTCTGTGAAGTCGAGCAAAGGGGTCATAGACCAGTTTGGTCTTTGGCAGTCTCACAGTGTACGCTTTTGTGGGATTCCCTTATGGTGTTTATTAAGTCCTTGGCTAAGGCCGTAATGTCCCTTATAGACTTTCGATGTCAGACACTGTCTACAACTGTCAAGTCTAAACTATGAGCAGTGCAGTGCACATAATGTACTTCTGGTTGTATATCCAAAACTAACCTTTTTAGTCTCTTGAACTTACCTCTCATATTCGAGGCACCATCATAGCAAGACAAGCAAAAACATCTTTTAAAATACTAGAGTTTGTGATTCAGTACTGGGGGTCTGGTATTAGCCAATAAAATCTTCATTGATGATTAAGGAATCATCAACAGTACAAATACAAAATGACACTTGTTCATGAATCGAGTAATCACTTGTTTCGTCAACCATGATAGGAAAATTTTCAGTCTTCTTGATTGAAGCCAATACCTTTCTCAACACAGACTTTCCTAGTAGAGCAATGATCTCATTTTGAATATCATGGGGCGTCCACTTATACCCCAAATGCCCTAACCAATCTTTAAACTCATGTATGTCATTCTTCTGGAGTTCCAGCAATTGGAAAAAAAATTGAGTTTACATCTTTGTGCCCTCTAATTGCTAGTCCTTGTTGCCATAGAAATTGAACAGTAGTAAAAATTGTCTCAAGAGCTAAACAGCCTTTCTTCATATCACTGTCTAACTGTTCATTCAATTGGGACTCCACACTTCTGAAACTAAATTCTATCACTAACTGAACACCTTCTTTATGTGTAGACATATTTTCATGAAAACAGAATTTTTCAAAAGCCTTTTTCCAGTTAGAAACCCTACAGAAGTAAATGCATCTTATTTATTTGAAGAATTGTAATAGATTTTTAGCATCTGTCTCTTTCCAGGTTTCGCAAAAAAAAATTTTGGTTGATTCTTCATATTCTAGCCATGTGTATTTGATGAACAAAGACTTCTGAAATGATCTTCCCTTACCAGATTGACCAGGGTTTGGCTGTGAATGGTTCTCACCTGAAGACAATGAAGCAATTGATGACACAATAATTCCAGAATGAGATTTTCACTCTGCAGCAGAGTGTGTGCTGTTGTGAAACTTCCTGGCAGATTAAAACTGTGTGCCAGACCAATACTCGAACTTGGGACCTTTGCCTTTTGTGGGAAAGTGCTCTACCAACAGTGCAGGTGAGCTTCTGTAAAGTTTGGAAGGTAGGATACGAGGTACTGGTGGAAGTAAAGCTGTGAGGATGGGGCGTGAGTCGTGCTTGGGTAGCTCTGTTGGCAGAGCGCTTGCCCACAAAAGGCAAAGGTCCCAAGTTCGAGTCTCAGTCTGGCACACAGTTTTAATCTGCCAGGAAGTGACACAATAATTGTTGGAGTTGACTTGCAGTATCATCAACTTCCAAGTGCAAACTTAATTCACAATACACTAAGACACTAAAGTAAATGAATAAAATTTAGTTGTACAAAATAGTCCACTAGACACTAAAGTCAGAATACTAAACATGTCTGCAGCATGCACTGAATGAAACTACCCACACTGAATGACTGTGACAGCAGGATGGGCTTTATATAGCCATGGTGTCACAATGTCTCAACGCGTTAAGGCGACGCAAGGCGGAGGGTTCCAGGCACTTCTGCTCCAGTCCTTTTGATGTCAACACAGCCTCAGTGCTGGCCTACCGGCACCAGTCATTACCCAAAGTTTCACACAGTGTCAAATACTAAGTGTGCCTGCAGCACCGTAACACTATCATGAGTCACACCCTTCGTTTTCAGTTAACCTGCTTACTACCATAATAATTACTTGTTTTAACTCATTACTGAAAGTATTTTAAAAGGTAACTATTGCAAACAAGGAAAATAAAAACTTCCAACATAATTTTGTGGTTTTACAAAGCATAATATAACTAATAAATTTCTTAAAACGATATTTTGAGGGAATTAGTCCACCTCAGGCCTCTTGGAGTCGGTGCCTGTGTAAATGCTTTGTTCTGTTGAACTTTGTTTGTAGTCTGGCTGCCAATCAGTATTGTAGCAACATAGCAAATTTATCAAAACAAATGACCCCAAAAAGCTAATTATCGCTGTGTTGAAACTGTATATTTACTGGCTTTAATTTTTTCGTATTAGTTTCCTGTTCAGTGATTTTCCATCCAGCTTTGATTTTGTTGTTAGTTTTTTCTATAAATTTGTCATTTTGGTACCTTTTAGTCACTAACAATACTTTTCTATATATCTTTCTGTATGTATGACAATAGTTATGAAATGCTGAATCGTTACGTTAGTTTTTCATTGAGCTAAGGTGCATTAAGGTTTCAGAGGATTTCCTTATCCCATTGGTTACCCAGCTGTTACTGTTGCATGATTTACTGATTCTTAGAACTTTAGGAAACACTTCTTCAAATCTGCATTTAAATATTGACAGAAACTTTCGAAACTTCCCATTTATCATAGTTTCTCCGTACATTTCCTCCCATGTTTCACTGTTAATTAGTGAGGCAAGTAGAGCTCTTTTTGACTTAGAGAAAACCCTACTGTACTTGTGTATTTTAGTGTTATTACCTAATTCTATACCTAAGTTTAATAACTGACTGTAATAGATGACCTTGGCATCTCAGACCATTCCAATGTCACACCAATCCTTTTCTCCATCCGTTAGCATATGGTCAATACTTGATGCAGAATGTCTGGTTATCCTAGTGACAGTGTTAATTAATGGTGATATGCCATAGTTGTAGATAATGTTATGAAAACTATTGCATGACATATCTGAGTTCATCATGTTAATGTTTAGACCTCCTCAAATGATGATTTTGCCTTTAGGCTGGACACCATATCTAATGCTTGGGTTAACTTTGTAGTGAATGTTTTCAAATAACTTCCGGGAATTCAGCCAGGTAACACTTTCAGCGACCGCCAATATTTCGGCGGGAGAACACCCCGCCATTTTCAAGGCAAACTGCAATGGACAGGCGGCGTACATGCAAATTTAATACCTCGGTTCTCAGACCCAAGCAGGAAAGATAACACACACACACACTGAACACTAGTGCCACCAAAGATGGCCAAAGTCAGAGCTATTGATAGTGAGACTATGAATTCGCAGGTGAGGTAGCATTGAGTCTGTCCCTCTGTTTCTTGACAAGGGAGAGAGCCGGATTCCAAGCAGAGTTTAAACAGAAACCTCCATCCCTGTTAACAAGGTTGCTCGCTAATTTAATCTCAACTGCCTCCCGAATCACACTGTCCCAATAGCTGGACGTGCATGCCAATATCTCGGTGTTATTATATAACATGGAGTGACCAGTATCCAAGCAATGTTCGGCAATAGCAGATCTATTTGGCTGCTGTAATCGTGTGTGCTGTTTATGCTCAGTACATCTGTCCTCCACGGTCCTGATAGTTTGACCAATATATGCCATGCCGCAGCTACAAGGGACACGATATACACCCGCCTTACGCAGCCCAAGATCATCCTTAACGGAACTCAAAAGTGCTCTAATTTTAGATGGAGGTCGGAAAACACATTTCACATCGTATTTCCGTCAAACTATCAGGACCGTGGAGGACAGATGTACTGAGCATAAACGGCACACACGATTACAGCAGCCAAATAGATCTGCTATTGCCGAACATTGCTTGGATACTGGTCACTCCATGTTATATAATAACACCGAGATATTGGCATGCACGTCCAGCTATTGGGACAGTGTGATTCGGGAGGCAGTTGAGATTAAATTAGCGAGCAACCTTGTTAACAGGGATGGAGGTTTCTGTTTAAACTCTGTTTGGAATCCGGCTCTCTCCCTTGTCAAGAAACAGAGGGACAGACTCAATGCTACCTCACCTGCGAATTCATAGTCTCACTATCGATAGCTCTGACTTTGGCCATCTTTGGTGGCACTAGTGTTCAGTGTGTGTGTGTGTGTGTTATCTTTCCTGCTTGGGTCTGAGAACCGAGGTATTAAATTTGCATGTACGCCGCCTGTCCGTTGCAGTTTGCCTTGAAAATGGCGGGGTGTTCTCCCGCCGAAATATCAGCGGTCGCTGAAAGTGTTACCTGGCTGAATTCCCGGAAGTTATTTGAAAGTTGTATACGCCAGGAGAAACTCAGGTCTCACATTGTAGTGAATGTGCCCACGTCACCACTGGGAGCATGATAACTACATAGTACAGTTAGTCTTTGGAATACATGTAAGTTTGTTATCTCTAAAGCTGATATTTCTACGTGCTTATCCTTGCATAATGCCATAATGCCATTTCTAAATCTATACATAACCCCCTCCTCCACATATTTCCATGATCCACCACATTTAATAGTGTTTCTACTGTAATTACAGGCTAGACTGTATGAATATAGTGTTACATATGTTAATTCTGAATCATTACACCAATGTTCTGTTATGCAAACAAGTGAGCTGTCAATAGCCTGCAGTTCCAGCTCTAATTGTAGCACTTTTTTCTTATGCATTGCATGTTTTGGTGGAAGACTGAGAAGCACTGAGCACTGCTTACCATGTTGTCTTTGTGTTTCTCTTGCCTTGGTCTAAAAAATCCTTTTCGTGATGAGGTGTTACAGTTATCCTACCAATTGATGCAATGGCCACTATTTCTTCTGTTGGATCCTCACATTTTCTTGCTGTTTTTGCTGAAGATGATTCTGGCGCTGCCTCTTCTTGTTCAAGTGATGATCCTGGCTGTGCTGATGCTGTAAGCTCAAAATTTATGACTGAGTTGTCCTGCAGATCATGTCTATGACGCATGCTTCTCACTACAATATTCGGCACTTTGAGGTTCATTAGTGTTGTTTTTAGACACTGTGTGGCAAATTTACCCTTGTTTAAGTATACTTCATTGCTTCCATCCATGATTATGTACATGCCATTGTTAGATAAGAATTCTAGAAAGAGGAGAGAGACGTCTACTATAATTACCCCACTTGAGGGTACATTTTATCAGGAAATAAATGTCGTTAGGCTGAAAAACTGAAGCAAATGAAACGCCCATTATATCCATACAGTCCTTGAGAATGGAGTTGTAGCTCTGAAACACATTAAGTAAGACATCAGAATAAAATCCTTAGTCATACACAAATTTTATTTTCTGCTCTCTGCCCAATGTGTTTATATTACTGCATGTTGATTTATTTATTTATTTATTTATTTATAATAGAGGGAAACATTCCACGTGGGAAAAATATTCTAAAAACAAAGATGATGTAACTTACCAAACGAAAGTGCTGGCAGGTCGATAGACACACAAACAAACACAAACATACACATAAAATTCTAACTTTCGCAACCAACAGTTGCATCGTCAGGAAAGAGGGAAGGAGAGGGAAAGACGAAAGGATGTGGGTTTTAAGGCAGAGGGTAAGGAGTCATTCCAATCCTGGGAGCGGAAAGTCTTTCCGCTCCCGGAACTGGAACGACCCCCCCTCCTCCCCCACAAAACCCACATCCCCCGTCCATCCACCTCCCCCCCCGACGAAGCAAACATTGGCCGCAAAAGCCAGAATCCTGCGCATCCATCGACGTGCCAGTGCCCCCGCCGGCAAGTCACATCATCTTTGTTTTCGGATATATTTTTCCCACGTGGAATGTTTACAAAGATGATGTGACTTACCAAACGAAAGTGCTGGCAGGTCGATAGACACACAAACAAACACAAACATACACACAAAATTCAAGCTTTCACAACAAACTGTTCCCTCATCAGGAAAGAGGGAAGGAGAGGGAAAGACGAAAGGATGTGGGCCCTAAGGGAGAGGGCAAGGAGTCACTCCAATCCTGGGAGCGGAAAGACTTACCTTAGGGGGAAAAAGGACAGGTATACACTCGCACACACACACATATCCATCCACACATATACAGACACAAGCAGACGTATTTAAAGACAAAGAGTTTGGGCAGAGATGTCAGTCGAGGCAGAAGTGCAGAGACAAAGATGTTGTTGAATGACAGGTGAGGTATGAGTGGAAGCAACTTGAATTTAGCGGAGTTTGGGGCCTGGTGGGTAATGGGAAGAGAGGATATATTAAAAGAGCAAGTTCCCATCTCCAGAGTTCGGATAGGTCGGTGTTGGTGGGAAGTATCCAGATAACGCGGACGGTGTAACACTGTGCCAAGATGTGCTGGCCGTGCACCAAGGCATGTTTAGCCACAGGGTGATCCTCATTACCAACAAACACTGTCTGCCTGTGTCCATTCATGCGAATGGACAGTTTGTTGCTGGTCATGATCGTGTACACATTCCGGGTTACAGGATTGGAATAGGTGGTGGTGTGAGGATGCATGGGACAGGTTTTACAATGGGGCGGTTACAAGGATAGGTGCCAGAGGGTAGGAAAGGTGGTTTGGGGATTTCATAGGGATGAACTAACATGTTACGAAGGTTAGGTGGACAGCGGAAAGACACTCTTGGTAGAGTGGGGAGGATCTCGTTTCAGGGCAGGATTTGAGGAAGTCGTATCCCTGCTGGAGAGCCACATTCAGAGTCTGGTCCATTCCTGGAAAGTATCCTGTCACAAGTGGGGCACTTTTGTGTTTCTTCTGTGGGAGGTTCTGGGTTTGAGGGGATGAGGAAGTGGCTCTGGTTATTTGCTTCTGTACCAGGTTGGGAGGGTAGTTGCGGGATGCGAAAGCTGTTGTCAGGTTGTTGGTGTAATGGTTCAGGGATTCCGGACTGGAGCAGATTCGTTTGCCACGAAGGCCTAGGCTGTAGGGAAGGGACCGTTTGATGTGGATTGGGTGGCAGCTGTCATAATGGAGGTACTGTTGCTTGTTGGTGGGTTTCATGTGGACGAACATGTGAAGCTGGCCATTGGACAGATGGAGGTCAACGTCAAGGAAAGTGGCGTGGGATTTGGAGTAGGACCAGATGAATCTGATGGAACCAAAGGAGTTGAGGTTGGAGAGGAAATTCTGGAGTTCTTCTTCACTGTGAGTCCAGATAATGAAGATGTCATCAATAAATCTGTACCAAACTTTGGGTTGGCAGGCCTGGGTAACCAAGAAGGCTTCCTCTATGCGACCCATGAATAGGTTGGCGTACGAGGGGGCCATCCTGGTACCCATGGCTGTTCCCTTTAATTGTTGGTATGTCTGGCCTTCAAAAGTAAAGAAGTTGTGGGTCAGGATGAAGCTGGCTAAGGTAATGAGGAAAGAGGTTTTAGGTAGGGTGGCAGGTGATCGGCGTGAAAGGAAATGCTCCATAGCAGCGAGGCCCTGGACATGCGGAATATTTGTGTAAAAGGAAGTGGCATCAATGGTTACAAGGATGGTTTCTGGGGGTAACAGATTCGGTAAGAATTCCAGGTGTTCGAGAAAGTGGTTGGTGTCTTTGATGAAGGATGGGAGACTGCATGTAATGGGTTGAAGGTGTTGATCTACGTAGGCAGAGATACGTTCTCTGGGGGCTTGGTAACCAGCTACAATGGGGCGGCCGGGATGATTGCGTTTGTGAATTTTGGGAAGAAGGTAGAAGGTAGGGTTGCGGGGTGTCATTGGGGTCAGGAGGTTGATGGAGTCAGGTGAAAGGTTTTGCAGGGGGCCTAAGGTTCTGAGGATTCCTTGAAGCTCTGCCTGGACATCGGGAATGGGATTACCTTGGCGAACTTTGTATGTGGTGTTGTCTGAAAGCTGACGCAGTCCCTCAGCCACATACTCCCGACGATAAAGTACCACGGTCGTGGAACCCTTGTCTGCCGGAAGAATGATGATGGATCGGTCAGCCTTCAGATCACAGATAGCCTGGGCTTCAGCAGTGGTGATGTTGGGAGTAGGATTAAGGTTTTTTAAGAAGGATTGAGATGCAAGGCTGGAAGTCAGAAATTCCTGGAAGGTTTGGAGAGGGTGATTTTGAGGAAAAAGAGGTGGGTCCCGCTGCGATGGAGGACGGAACTGTTTCAGGCAGGGTTCAATTTGGTTAGTGTCTTGGGGAGTTGGATCATTATGAGTAGGATTAGGATCATTTTTCTTAGTGGCAAAGTGATATATCCAGCAGAGAGTACGAGTGTAGGACAGTAAATCTTTGACGAGGGCTGTTTGGTTGAATCTTGGAGTAGGGCTGAAGGTGAGGCCTTTGGATAGGACAGAGGTTTCGGATTGGGAGAGAGGTTTGGAGGAAAGGTTAACTACTGAATTAGGGTGTTGTGGTTCCAGATTGTATTGATTGGAATTTTGAGGTTGTGGAAGGAGTGGAGCAGGAAGTGGGAGATTGAGTAGATGGGAGAGACTGGGTTTGTGTGCAATGAGAGGAGGTTGAGGTTTGCTGGAAAGGTTGTGAAGGGTGAGTGAGTTGCCTTTCCGGAGGTGGGAAACCAGGAGATTGGATAGTTTTTTGAGGTGGAGGGTGGCATGCTGATCTAATTTGCGGTTGGCCTGTAGGAGGATGCTCTGAACAGCTGGTCTGGATGTGGGAGAGGAAAGATTAAGGACTTTTATTAAGAATAGGAGTGGACGGGTGTGTTCATTGGCTGAGTTGACGTGTAGGTGAAGGATTAGGTGGGTGAGGGCAATGGATTGTTCAGTTTGGAACTGGTATAGGGACTGATGGAAAGAAGGGTTGCAGCCAGAGATGGGAACTTTCAGTGTAAGGCCTTTGGGGGTAATGCCAAATGTCAGACAAGCCTGAGAAAATAGAATATGGGAGCATAATCCGGCTAGGGCGATGGCATGTTTGCGGAGGGAATGTAAATAAAACTTAATGGGGTCATTGTGGGGGTGTTGTGAGGGTGACATAGTATTAGAAGGTGGAAAGTGTAACATGAGGCTGAAATGAAAATGAAAATAAAAATATATGGGGAGAGATAAAGGTGAACTGGAAAGTTACTGGAGATCTGGTGTGAAAAAAAGGCGAAAAGGTGTTGGTTACAGCTGGGCTATGTTGGACTTGGGTTGGTAGACAACGATGTGCACAAAGGATAGGTGGTTGTGTTACCGCCAAAACACGTTAAAGGACGGAAAATTCGGGAAAAGTTCGAAAAAACTGCGTGTAAATGTATTAAAAGGAGTGGTTTTGTGGTGGCAGATTTTGAAAAAGAGGCTAACAATTGTCTGACGAAGAAATAATGACGTTAAAAGCTGTGGGAAGCGGCTAAAAATTATCAGTGATGTGGGAAAAACGGAAATGGAAATAAAGCGAAAGTTATTAGAACTAGCCGAAATGGTTTTTTAATAGGTGAAAGGAACTGTTTGTGAACTAGAAACGGAGGATTTTATAGCAGCGGTAGTGTTGAAAGTGGCAAAAAGTTTTTTTGGTTATGATTTGGAAGTGGGTTACGTATTATTGAGTATATATGGGCGGGATAAAATTGTATAGCAGATTACGGTAAAAAGGAGAAGGTGAATACAAAGTGAAACTACTGGCAAAAACAGATATCCCTAAACCACCTTCCCTACCCTCTGGCTCCTATGCTTGTAACTGCCCCGTTGTAAAACCTGTCCCATACACCCTCCCACCACCACCTATTCCAGTCCTGTAACTCGGAAGGTGTACACGATGAAAGGCAGAGCCACGAGTGAAAGCACCCACGTGATTTACCAACTGACCTGCCTACACTGTGATGCATTCTATGTGGGAATGACCAGCAACAAACTGTCTATTCACATGAATGGACACAGGCAGACAATGTTTGTTGGTAATGAGGATCACCCTGTGGCTAAACATGCCTTGGTGCACGGCCAGCACATCTTGGCACAGTGTTACACCATCCGCGTTATCTGGATACTTCCCACCAACACCAACCTATCCGAACTCCAGAGATGGGAACTTGCTCTTCAATATATCCTCTCTTCCCGTTACCCACCAGGCCTCAATCTCAGCTAATTTCAAGTTGCTGCCACTCATACCTCACCTGTCATTCAACAACATCTTTGCCTCTGCACTTCCGCCTCGACTGACATCTCTGCCCAAACTCTTTGTCTTTAAATATGTCTGCTTGTGTCTGTATATGTGTGGATGGATATGTGTGTGTGTGCGAGTGTATACCCGTCCTTTTTCCCTCTAAGGTAAGTCTTTCCGCTCCCGGGATTGGAGTGACTCCTTGCCCTCTCCCTTAGGGCCCACATCCTTTCGTCTTTCCCTCTCCTTCCCTCTTTCCTGGTGGGGCAGCCATTGATTGTGAGGGCTGGAGTTTTGTGTGTATGATTGTGTTTGTATATATAAAAAATAGATGGAAACATTCCACATGGGAATAATATATCTGAAAGCAAAGATGATGTGACTTGCCGGGCGGGGGCGCTGGTACATTGATGGACACGCAAACACGGGCATACACGCAGGATTCTGGCTTTCGCGGCCAACGGTTGCTTCGTCGGCGGGGAGGGGGGGGAGGGGGAGGGATGGGGGGATGTGGGTTTTGTGGGGGAGGGTGGGGGGTTGTTCCAGTCCTGGGAGCAGAAAGTCTTTCCGCTCCCAGGATTGGAATGACTCCTTACCCTCTCCCTTAAAACCCACATCCTTTCGTCTTTCCCTCTCCTTCCCTCTTTCCTGACGAAGCAACCATTGGTTGCGAAAGCTAGAATTTTGTGTGTATGTCTGTGTGTTTATCGACCTGCCAGTGCTTTCGTTTGGTAAGTCACATCATCTTTGTTTTTAGAATATTTATTTATTTATTTATTTAGCATCCAGTAGATCATACATGTGATATAGGATTTGTCATTTGATTACACGTAACACATAACAACACATATACATAATAAATTGACAAACATATACAAACAGCAAACAAATTATATACACATAGTACATAAGTATTGTACAAGAACTTATTACCCAAAAAACAAAAGTACATGCTCACGATAAACAATTTTAGATAATGAACTATGCCTTATACAAAAAACATGTTACGGATATACACAAAACGTATTACAGATATTTAACAGATTTTTCCTAAGTATCATAATTACAAAGTTGAAAACATTATTTAATTAGTCTGAATTTTTAAAAAATAAGTAAGCTACGGGTTTCAATCCACAGTCTGAGACAGGTATTCATTTCCACTGTAGTAACATTTTTCCATCAAATATTTTTTTACTTCATGCTTGAAATTATTTTTGCCTTTGAATTCTTTAATTTAAAATGGAAGTGCATTTAAAAGCTTTATTCCTAAGTGGCTAACGTGTTTCTGACTTCTAGTTTTTGCTACATAGGGAATGTGGAAGTCTACAATGCCTTGTGTTGTGATCATGGTAGCTTGAGTTGGTTTGGAGATCGCAGTTATTTTTACATATCATTTCCAGGCATTTAAAAATATATATTGATGGTATTGTAAGTATCTTTAGTTGTCTGAATAAGGGTCTACAGTGGGTTTGT
This sequence comes from Schistocerca piceifrons, assembly GCF_021461385.2. NCBI lineage: Eukaryota > Metazoa > Arthropoda > Insecta > Orthoptera > Acrididae > Schistocerca > Schistocerca piceifrons. The sequence continues at coordinate 33,588,551 of NC_060138.1, read as the reverse complement.
GGTGGGCTGTGTGTCATGATACGAAGAGCTCTTTTTTGCATAATAAAAATGTCATTTAGTCTTGACCTGGTTTTTCCCCAACAACTTATGCCATAGCTTGCAACTGATTGGAAATAACTGAAATACACTGCTCTAACGCATTCTTTGCTGCGTACCTTGGATATTATTCTTAAGGCAAAACATGCTGAGCTAAGTTTCTGAGTAAGATATACACTGTGTTCATTCCAGTTTAAATCTTGGTCAATTCGCATTCCCAGAAACTTTGTGGTGCACACTTTTTCTATTTGTTTGCTATCCAGCATAAGGCACATATTTTCCCCTTGACACTTGCTTCCGTGCTGTATAAAGTTTGTTTTCTTTGTATTTCATGTCAGCTTATTTGAATGAAAGCATGACTGTATGTATGAGAGCGTTTTCTCTGCTGTAGTACACAATGATTCTTTTATATAACTAATTATGCTACTCGTGTCATCTGCAAATAGTAGAATTTTGGCTGAGCTGTCTGGAGCCTGTATATCATTGATATAAATTAGAAATAACAAAGGGCCCAGAATGCTGCCCTGTGGAACACCTATTTCAGTTTGTTTTGGTTCAGATATGAGTTTAAAATTGTGACGATTGTTGGATGACCTCAACTCAATAACTTGTGACCTGTTTTGCAGATAAGATTCAAACCATTTTTTAACAGTACCCCTGATGCCTATTGCTTCAAGTTTCTCTAGTAATATTACATGGTTCACAGTATCAAAGGCTTTACATAAATCTAGATTAATTCCAACAACCTGTTTATTTGACTCCAAATTTCTTACTATTTCAGTTGTGTAGTCCAATATGGCTGTTTCTGTACTGTGCCCTGCTCGAAATCCATGTTGACTGTTATTTATTAGTTTATTTTTTTCTAGATATTTTGAAACCCTGATTTTCATTAGTTCCTCAAGTATTTTGGAGAAGGCAGGGAGGAGAGATATAGGTCGGTAATTTTCTATTTTATGTCTGTCACCATTTTTGTATAGAGGTATCACTTTGCAGATTTTAAGTTTGTCTGGAAATATCCCTTCACTGAGGGACAAGTTTGCTATGTGCACTATAGGTTTGACAACACGTGGAGCAATTTTCTTAATTATTGATACAGGTACATCATCCAACCCAGAGGACATTTTGGATTTCAAGCATTTAATGACTTTTAGAACTTCATGTTCATCCTTTGGTATTGCCGTCATGCTGATATTTACCATTGGAGTCATCACTGTTGGTTGTTGCTTAAATTTACTACTTAAAGTAAGGGGAATATTTACAAAATAATTGTTTACATAGTTTGCCATGGCATCTTTTTCTATGGGAATATTTTCATTATTTTTAAGATTGATTTCCTGTTCTTTAGTTTGACCCCCAATTCCTTTTTTTACCATTTTCCACATCATTCTGTACTTGTTACTAGCATGCCTTATTAATGTATCATTACTTAATAATTTTGCTTTTGCTATTACTTTGCGGTAAGTCTTTTTGTATGTCCTCACATACTCAACAAACTGCTGATCATGACATGGTTTTAACTTTAAACTTAGTAATTTCATGGTTTCACTTGACTTTTTAATTCCGGGTGTAATCCAGGTCACTTTGGATCCAGATGATCTATAACTCAAAAGCTTTTTTGGGAAACACATTTCAAAGTATGTCATAAAAGTGGAAGCAAATGTATTGTAAGCATCATTTGTGTTTGTTTGTGCCAGGACCTCTGACCAAACTGCATTTTTTAAATTAATTTTGAACTGATTACAATTTTCAGTAGAGAAAAATCGTTTGTTCTCCTTTTTATTTTCTTCCTCCTTGGGAGTTGCAGTGAGATTAAAGGTTAGTGCATTATGATCTGATAATCCTATAGTCACATTTGTAACTGCAACTTCATGTGTGTCCACATTTGAGAAGATGTTATCTATTAGGCTTTCACTGGAATCTGTTGTTCTAGTGGGAGCTGATATGTGGGGGAACATGTTGAAGCTTTTTAGTATGTCTAAAAACTTGTTTTTTATTGGACTCTGGACCAATAAATTAATATTAAAGTCACCACAAAGAATTATGGTAGAGTTCTCATTTGAGAAAATGTTGAGCATTTCTTCCAAATTCTTAAGGAAGATGGTGACCTGTATATTGCTGCAACAATTATTTTCTTCTTTAAACTATATAACTGAATGGCTACTGCCTCAAAATCCTTTTCTATGATTAATGGTTTAGCCTCGTATCTTAACTTAAATTTAAGCTTCGGATTTAGATAAATGAATACACCACCACCTTTGGCATTTTGCCTACAGTACTGACTGGCAAGTTTATATTGGCTTAAGTTTATGCTGTTTAGTTCACTGTCCCTGCACCAATGTTCCATAACACACAAACAATCAATATGGTCACTATTTGCTGCTACCTCAATTTCAAGGTACTTGTTTTTAAGACACTGAATGTTCAGACTCATAATTCTTAGCTGATTTGAACAATCCAACTGACCTGTGACTTTTCACTCTGTTGATGCATTTTCTCTTACACTGTTACAAGATTTCATACCTTGTTGTAGATTCCTCTGCTTGCAAACATTCCCCTGTTTCCCTGTTATGTGCTGATGTTCACTGTTTTGCCCCAGCAAAAATCCTGGCTTCTCAAGGGTGGCTGCCTTCTTCTGGTGTGATGACTGCTCCTATTTCCACTGCTGCTGCTGTGTGCTGTTGCAGTGAATGTCAGTGATTCTGGTTCCTTGGTTATTGATGTTGGAACTACTGCTTCTGATGTTGCTGTGACTGCTAATGATTCTGATTGGTTGGTTTTTGATGCTTTAACTATTGCTTCTATTGCTAGTTCTGCTGCTGCTAATGTTGGTCCAGTAGTAGGTTCCTCTGTTGCTACTGTTTTTTGGATGGTCCATTTGCGTGCTGCTGCTGTTTGTGCTGGTGTTTCTGCTGTTGGAGATTTATACCATCCCAGTTCAGTGACTGTCACTTTGTAATTACATTTAATTGTTTCCCTTATTAAGGTTCCTAACCTGGCCTACCCATTTCTGTTTAGGTGAAGCCCATGTTTCGTAAAACAGTCTTGAGTCAATTAATTTCACATTGCTGATGTTGCTGTGACTGCTAATGATTCTGATTGGTTGGTTTTTGATGCTTTAACTATTGCTTCTATTGCTAGTTCTGCTGCTGCTAATGTTGGTCCAGTAGTAGGTTCCTCTGTTGCTACTGTTTTTTGGATGGTCCATTTGCGTGCTGCTGCTGTTTGTGCTGGTGTTTCTGCTGTTGGAGATTTATACCATCCCAGTTCAGTGACTGTCACTTTGTAATTACATTTAATTGTTTCCCTTATTAAGGTTCCTAACCTGGCCTACCCATTTCTGTTTAGGTGAAGCCCATGTTTCGTAAAACAGTCTTGAGTCAATTAATTTCACATTGCTGATGTTGCTGTGACTGCTAATGATTCTGATTGGTTGGTTTTTGATGCTTTAACTATTGCTTCTATTGCTAGTTCTGCTGCTGCTAATGTTGGTCCAGTAGTAGGTTCCTCTGTTGCTACTGTTTTTTGGATGGTCCATTTGCGTGCTGCTGCTGTTTGTGCTGGTGTTTCTGCTGTTGGAGATTTATACCATCCCAGTTCAGTGACTGTCACTTTGTAATTACATTTAATTGTTTCCCTTATTAAGGTTCCTAACCTGGCCTACCCATTTCTGTTTAGGTGAAGCCCATGTTTCGTAAAACAGTCTTGAGTCAATTAATTTCACATTGCTGAATAGCCTACAACTACTTTTAAGTTTCGCATTAATTCTGTGAATTTCCTTATTCACACATGACCATTCAGGTAAATCCTGCCTGTGGGGAAAGTTCACCAGTAAAATGTTTGTATTTGACAGTACCAGCAAAACACTCAGGAGCTGCTTATACATTTTCATAGCATTGTTTTCGTAAATGTCTTTAGCTCCAGCGCAAATTACAACACTGTCCTGCTTGTCATAGTTATATTTTACGATGTTTTTTGTCACTTCTTTGAAACCAGTACCTGGTTTAACCATGCCTGTGACCGTCGTTGATTTACTATTTACTTGCAGTTCTTGAGAAATTCCTTTGGTGTGACTATCCCCAAAGACGTCGACTTTTGATTCTTTCTTCTTTGTCACACACGTCGGTTTTTGTTTATTTGTATTTTCACTTTGTTGCAAAATATTATATTTGTTTGTATCGCAAAATGTGACAGATTTTACGGAGTTTGTTATTCTTCTAGTGGATAACGGATTACCTTTGAGCGACACTTTTATCCACTCAGACGTTGTTTCACTGTCTTGCATCACTTCACTAGCGTTTTGCTTATCCTTATTGCAGGCATCACTACTATTCGACAGAACACTATGCCTGGTTCTATCTGCAATTATAATATCATTTGCTGCCTTTTATGCCTGTCTATCGCTTCCTTTCCACTTCTCATAACTCACCAGGTTCCCGTTTTGTGGCTTAATTGTTTTATCATTTAGAAGATGGCGCAACTTCTTCAGCTCACAGTTTTCATTAGTTATATGCAAAATCTCACGTCTTAGAACATCTACAATTTTTTGTAAACTTGAAATGCATTCGTTTAGTTTTTCGATTTCACTTTTACAGTTTTCACAGGATTCCTTTTTTACGACAGAACAGTAACTTTTATTCACTCGTTCACTATGCATCACTACACTTGTCGCCATGTTGCTTAGATGGTTGGTAACAAGTAGGTTTTTTAAATTAAAATACAGAATGTAGATATGTTTGCACATTTTATTTTGGTTGTTCCAATGTGGTACATGTACCTTTGTGAACTTATCACTTCTGAGAACGCATGCTGTAACAGCGTGATTACCTGTAAATACCACATTAATGTAATAAATGCCCAAAATGATGTCTGTCAACCTCAATGCATTTGGCATTGATGTTAAGTGATGTCTAAAAAGGTTCATTGCAAATTAATATTATGCATGCACTGTTATCACATCAATATTTTGAATACAGTCATGTTACTGAATTGGAGGTTCCACATATCTCTAATTTATGTGAGGAAATGCTGTGCCTGAACATTCTCATTATTTTAAATGTACCAGTAAACCCCTGATGCTTAAAGACTCGAACTCTCATATGTAAAACAGCTTCAGTCATCTGATTACTTTATAAATTAGTTACTGTTTTAAATATTGCATTTCAAACTTAATTTCAAATATTTCATAAACTTTCCAAACAAACTTCATGTACAAAAGTGAGAGAGTCACTAGGCGTTCTCAGTCTGAAATACTGGATGAATATATGAGTAGTAAAGATACTTGCATGTTGTCAGTTATGCTGCCTAAGGACACTAAGTTGTTAACTGTAATACTTACTTGATTTTGTTTTGTTAAACTTCAGACATAAGATAATGCCTCATAATGTGCAGATCATGACAGCATTATATCTATTTATATTAAGTCAATAATTACATGAAGTAATGGAACTCAGATGTATTGCTCCTGGAAGCAGTTACATACTTCTGAAAATGACTGACCAGGTCATTGGACAGTAATAATATTTATGCTGAATTGAAACAATTTTTGTAGTTGGATTAAAATAATCCTTTCATTTACCATCCTCCTCTAGGAAACAACTCCACAACTCCAGCTCTGTAGTTGGGCACTAATGGTGTTTATAAAGGTAAACAACAACCTCGTGCAGCGAGAGTGCATCCCAGTACTGGCCTTCGCATTACAGCTCACTCCCAACAAAGATGACAATGGTTGTAAAACCACTTTCTACAACGGGCTGTATCTGATATTATTTGACATGTGTTGGCAGTGAGATCCAAATGTTTTTCAACTTCATCTGAGATGGGGTGCTCAGATGACAAACGCACAGCATGAAGTTTTGCGATTTCCAGTTTTTCTTTATTTTCAATATTTCTCCATGTTTAGCTTTCAATCCTTCATGTACAGACCTTCAAATTCTTCTTTCCCTGATGCATAATAGTCACTAAAATATGAGGAAGTCTACCTGCCATTAAGGATACATCAGCTTTTATGCAAAGTTTGTAGTGTTGCTGAAAGTAACATTTCCATAGTGCAAGAAATTCCTCATTACCATTATCAGTAGATAATAAATGTACATTTCTCCTGCATCATCCTTAGTAGCTCATGGGGTTGTGGCAATGTAGTGAACAGTCCATCAGATTTATCAGTAATTGGTTTGAGAACTCATTCTGGGTTTGTCGTTAACTTCAGTTGTTCTGCCAGCACGTCTTGTAGCTTCTGATTAACCAAATTCCAATTTTCTGTGTTGGAGTGTCCCATTTTAGCTGCTGTATCAAGCTTGGAGGGATGAAATTACTGTTCAAAGCTATTGGGTGTTGTGATATGAATCTTTCATACTCGTGGTCTGATACGGGGTCTTTATAAGGATGGTGATGTAGCTGGAAATTGATCAACCTGCACATTTAGGGTTCACGATTTGTAAACCCAGGCATTCATGAGATCACTTTCATTCTATAGCTCATGGACACAGAGTTTTGTAGATGCCCATTTTGAAAATGTGTAAGTTCAATTTCTCCCCATTCCGATTCAACCTAGGGGCAATTAGGCCTACTTATTATATGATGTGAAACAGACACCCAAAATCATGCACAATAATGGTCATTTACTTGGCACAATTATTTGAAATACAGTGTGCCAGTTACTCTCAGGGGAAAAATTGATCTCAAGTTGTGTAGTAGTCAGTTTGTAAGCTTATGACCCTATTTTAGTTTGAGCAAATTTTCCTATTCTCACCTAGAACAAAAAAAAGCAATAAGAAATTGAATAGAATGATTTTTAAAATTGTGTTTAGAATCTCTAATGTGACCACATCCCACACCTGGCTCTCTAGTTCCAAAGGGCTTAAAATGTGAGACAATGTATCAGAAATATGTCACACATGATAACTGTCATTTAATGATAGAACCGGCCATTAGCAACATCTGAGGTAACAAAGTATCATCCAGCAGAATGCACTAGCTGCTTCCCAGGGAAGACTCAGGCACTCCCCACTGCACATCCACAGCTTAGATGCAGTGATATGGCCCCGCAAGAACACAATTGTGGTTCTCGTTGTAACACGATGCCAACTTGTGCTGGAGCCAGGCCAGATGTCGTAGTAGGGAGGAGACATCTGCTATTAACTGGTGTCCATTCATAGCGGCCCACAGCTCGGAGCCATACCTCCCATCTATATGAAAATGGCCAGCAGGCACAGCTACCATCAGCCCTAAGGCATTATAGAAGATACCACAAATGTGTGAATTGATGTATCACCGGTGCACCACACAGCCTTTCCTCCTCCACAGAAAAGCAGGTACCTTCTCCATTTTCTCTCACAACAAGAAAGAAACTACTCCCCTTCCTAACCTGAGATATGTGGACTTAAGATTTTTCCAGTCTGTATATTCTGGACCAAGAGACTGACTGCATTAAGAACCATAAAAACTTGACAGGGGCCCTCATAATGTGGGGATAGCTTATTTGGAGATTACCTTTTTGCCCTGCCCCTCCCCCTGCCCCCAAAAAACTCCAAAATTATGGATGAACCCCTTTTCACCTGGCTTAACCTCAGTGGAGCGACCCCCTTCATTATAATGGTGCACCTCTCTGGAGTGAGAGTTCTATGTTTCCACATGCCGGTAATTCATGGGATAGCTCGACATGGAAGAGGCTGTAGTGGCCTTACTTGCCTCGCAGTGAACAGAGTTAAAAGCCAGGTTTAACAATTTAAGCAAGGTGTCCTGTCTTCAGTGAGAATGCTGATGAAATGCAATAAGAATCAACTTCAAACTCAGATTAAGACTCTGCAAAGGAGGGTTGCAGACACTAGGGTATTGTGGTGGAATGATTAGTGTCATTCACAAAGCAAAACCTCCTAAACTGATGCAAAACAAACACTGGGCATTATCACTAACAAATTATCTCAGAAGGCCAGTAATGGAAAATATTTGAGGTAAATGCCAAATCTTTAGACTGGCTGTGATGCCAGTACTTAGTACAAGCCACACACAACTGGAAAGAGCATCCATGACAACCGGGATATAGAGGTCACCATCTTGTGTCCTAGATAACGGACAAATGTAATCAATGGACAGATTGCCCACCGCGTTATTTTCCTTTCCAGACTGCAACCTCCCATTCTGAAAATTAAGATTAGACTTGGCTACCTTGCTGCTGTGACATTCTATCACTAACCTCTGAATTACCTGATACAAGGTGGGCCAGGCGAGGTGGTCCCTAATCTTTGAAAGTGTTCTGGCAACTGCTAAATGACTACCTGCTGCAGAATTATGGAAGTAATTTGAAATAGCAAGAGTTGGTTCACCAGTCACCATTGAAACATTTCGCACTCCTGGCTTGGTAGCACATAATGCCCTTCCTTACACTGTAACCTGTCACACCACACACCAAGCAAGGTGGCGCAAAGATTACCACATTGGACTCGTGTGGTAACCACGACAGGAACTGTCATGGGGTTGCTGCCAATGAAAACGCAGTGGGACCAAATGAGAGAGGCCTGCAAACAAACAAGGTGGATGAACTGGAATGGAAGGAAAAGCACGACGACAGGCAACCGAACAAGACCCCAAGTACAGCAACAAATTATTAAGCAATGGGGTCACAAGAGAGAACCTCATGAAATCAATACAACACCCACTCGTAAATGGGAAGAAGCACATGCAACGTAAACACGATGACTGTAAGTGAGATATAAATTGATTCAATGCGAATACCAGACTGCCTCACTGAGTGAGAGGCTGCCACCTAAATACAGGACAGGGTATGCCACTATTGGTCACTGGGACAACATGCTCTATAGTGGAGCCCTCACGCTGGACTCAGGGCCAGGAGAGTGTGCTGCCATGGCTTATGGCATGAGTGCTCCAGAGACCTCTAATGGTCATTGAGTTCCATGTGGTCTGGCATGGATTCGAAACCCGCGGTGCTCCGGACCCAAACCCTCCTCCCTAAAACTTGTGCATTGACGTGAAAATGCTCTGGACTTGCCACAGTGGTCGGCAGATGGGAGAAGACCCAGGCTTGTCAAATGCCATTGTCGGGGAGGAAGGGACGTCCAAGGTGTCCATGATGGCCAACACAGAGGCCATGGCATCGTATGGAGCCTCCAATCCACCAGGGGGTGGGGAGGCCTGGCGGCAGGCTCGGAGGGAGACAGCAACCGGTTGCAACTTGAGGACCGTGTCTGTACCCGAAGGAGGTAGTGTAGGAGGATACAGTAGCAGGAGTCCTGCAGGGGTACAAGGGCAGAGCTGGTTATGATAGCGGCACTCCAACTCTTTCGATAACTTCACTAATGTCACATGCAGCCCATGGGCCACAATGGCCGTGGTGGGCGTCCAGCCCACCTTGTTCCCGTACACGCGAGCCCACATGGCCGCGCAAGACGCATAATGCTGGGAGGGCTGGTAGCAGGGGTGGGAGGGTGAAGGTATCAGCAAATAGAGCAGGGTCAATGGCTGTCGCCCAATGGAGAAGCTCCGCCGGACTATGTCAACTGGGTGGTGTGATATGTGCTCAAGAACAGGGTGAGGGCTGATATGGTTTGCATTGTTTCAACTGCCTTTTTCATGTGTTGTTTAAATGTATGGACGGACAAGCCTCTCCGCTGTGCCATTGGAGGAAGGGTGGAAAGGTGGGCTATGGATATGTTTAATACTGTTGGCCTGACAGAATTCTTGGTAGGAAAATGCCGTGAATTGGCAGCCATTATTGGAGACCAATGTGTGAGGCAGGCCCTCAATGGCAAGAAACTGAGCCAGGGCTGTGAGTGTGTCCTCTGTGTTGGTGGATGCCATTCGGATGACATATGAGTATTTGAAGTAAGCACCAACGATAAGTAACCACATGGACACCAAAACCGGGCCTGGAAAATCAAGTTGGATGTGATCCCAGGGCCAGCGAGGCACAGGCCAGGGTGTCAATGACTGGGGGGGGGGGGATTCCTTGCCTGTTGATGCGTGCACACACAGTGCACCTGCAGACCAGGTGGTCAATATCGCCATCGATGGTTGGCCAATACATGTGCTGGCGAGCCAAAACTTTCATGTGGGAGATACCCCAGTACCCGTGATGGAACAAAGTGGGCACGTGATGTTGAAAATTCAGAGGGATGAACACCCGATGGGCATCAGTCTCCATGGCCAACAGAAGGACATCATCAACCATGGAGGGCTGTTGGACAGGTGGCGCCAGGGGCTGAAGCCAGTCCCCATCCAATGAGTAGTACAGCAAGGCCAACCATGGATCATGTAGTGGGGAACCTGCCGCAAGATAGGGTCTTGGTGTGTAGCCGTGGCAATGTAAGCAGCCGTAGGAGGCAGCGAATCCAGCGCATCCCAGCGGTCAGAATCAATGTGAAAGTGGAGGACCTCCTGTTGGTCAAAGGCAGGATTGGGGCCTGCTGGGAGATGTGACATAGCATCTGCGTTAGAATGGTGGGCGGTGGACTTATACCGGATGCTGTATGTGTAATTCCGTAAAAATAACGCCCAGTTCTGGACTCATTGAGCCACCCACTCTGGAAGGTGAGAGTATGGCACGAAAAGCATAACTAAAGTTTATGGTCTGTATGGAGGGTGAACTTTCTCCCAAAAGGTAGATATGAAATTTTTGGGTGGCAAACATGATCGCCAGGGCCTCTTTTTCAATCTGGGAGTAATTCCGTTGTTTAACATCTTAGATGCATAAGCGATGGGCTGTTCTGAGCCATTGGTATTCTGATGTACGTGGACTGCCCCAATGCCGTATGCTGATGCATCAGCTGCCACAACCAAGGGGCAGTCTGGAGAGAAGGAAGTAAGGCAAAGGGTGGACTTCAGCTTCATCTTTAAAAAGAGAAATGTGTGGTCACAGGCAGGAGTCCAATCAAAAGTTGTCCCTTTGCAGTGCAAGTGATTGAGTGGATGAGCAACAGAGGCAGCTTGGGGTAAGAAATTTAAGTTATAAGTAACCTTGCCCAAAAACACCTGGAGTGCAGATAAGTCCTTGGGACGAGGAAGAGCCTCTATGGCTGTGACACTGCGATCCAAAGGGAGAATGCCATCTTTACTAAGCCAGTGGCCTAAGTATTCCACTTCCAGGTGAAAAAAAGACACTTGTCCAACCGACAGCATAAAGCTGCAGACTGCAGAGCATGAAATAAGGTGCTGAGGTTGTGCAGATGTTCCTGGAGGGAATGCCCAGTGACCAAGATGTCATCCAGGTAATTCACGCAGGCTGGGATAGGCTGTGTAAGTTGCTCCAGGAACCTGGGAAAATTGGTGGCGCTGAAGCGACACCAAATGGAAGGCACTTGTACTTGTAGAATCCGAAAGGTGTGTTGATAACCATGATGTTCTGGGAATCAGAATCCAAGGGTAACTAATGGTATGCCTCAGCCAGGTCAATCTTAGAAAAGTACTCGTCCCCACAAGCTTGTCGGGGCATGGGGCAAGTATCTACTAGTGACTGAGCATTGATAGTAGTGCCAAAGTCCCCACACAGCCAAAGGGACCCATTGGGTTTCCGTACAACCAGCTGCTGGCGTTCTGGAGACAATAAAGTTCTTGCTTGACTGCCAGCCATAAGGCCACTGGAAGAGGTCAGGCCCAGAAAAAGTGAGGCTGTGCATCCAGCCAAAGTGTGATGTGTGCCTGAAAATCTGAAGCACATCCGAAATTCGTTGCAAACACAAAAGCTGAGCACAGAGCGTCCAAGTCCTGAAAAGGAACAGTCCTTAGCTTCATCAGAAACTGAAAAGCCAAACAGTTGAAATGTATCCAGACCAAAAATATTCTAAACCAACGGATGATCGACAAAAAATTGGGTAAGGAGCCAGTGAACATGAGTGTATGTCACATGGATGACGAACTGCCCATGAAAGGGACTGGAACCATCGCCATAGGTGACGAAATGCTTAGAGGGAGGTGAGAATGCAGGGGAGCCAAGGTGGGTATATGTCGCAGTATTAATCAGGGAGACGGTGGCCACAGTGTTGACCTGCAAACTGACAGTAAAAGGCGGAGTGTGAGGAATAGCTTCTGTGCTGATGGGTCCTCCAGCTCGATGACCGATTGCAGAGCATGTGCTGTATCCTGAGGCCCAGTAGAGGCAGGACGGGAGCAAGTCGAACAACTACAACAAACAGATTGGATGTGGCTCTCTTTATCAAACAGCATGCACGTTTTCCAGCAGTGGGGGCAACCAGATTGAGAGTGTGTGGTAAAGCACTGTGGGCAAGATGGAAGTGGACTGCGTGACCAGTGACGAGGGGCAACTGGAGGCTCTGATGCAGTAGAGATGTCAAGCAAAGAGGAATCCCGATGGTGCTAGCCTCTGTTGGCTGGGCCATGTATATGTCACAAGGGCAGAACCCGCAGAGACACATCAATCGCTGCCACTTGTGGCCATCCCATGAGATGGTCGTTGGCTGCCTGAGCAATTTAATATGCGTGGGCAATGCAGAGAATCTCTTCCAATGAGGGATTATCGAGTTTCAACAGCACAGTGCAGACTTTAGTATCAGGAGCCAACTGAACACTCACATCCTGGATGAGGAAATCTGCATATGAAGCCTTACACTGCTGATTGGTGCACGTAAAGTTGCAGTGACAGCTGACATCCTGCAAGTCCGTGACCCAGGAACAATATGATTGAGCAGGCTGTTTATGGCACTGGTGGAAATCCAGCTGAGAGGTGACCACTTGGTAGTGCTGAGAATAATAGTTTGTCAGCAAAAGGCATATCTCCTGGAAAGAGAGAGCCACAGGATCAGACAATGGTGCCAAGCGGAGAAGAAAAAATGTGTCTGGGGAGGCCCACGACAAAAGCAACGACCACTGCAAGGGTCACCCATGACCTGAAAAGCTGTGAAATGTTGTTTCAGCTGATATAAGTATGTTTCCCAGTCTTCTTTAGCATCATTAAATGGTGGGAACGATGGCAGACATGGGAAAGCATCGGACACCCGAGGACTCAGAAGCTGTTGTTGTTATCCATCCCACTGACATTGTCCAATAGACATCTTACAAAAGTTGATGTGGTTGCTAACTGGAGCTGCTGCTGCTATGTGAGCTGCTGCTGCAGGAGTTGCTGCTGTTGTTCCAGAAGGCAGACCAACATAGCGTCCATGCTAACAACTACTACCATTTACTTTATTACCACAATGTTGTAACCGCCACAGGAACGGTTGCAGGGTTGCCACTAATGAATATGTGGTGGGACCGAACAGGAGTGGCCCATGAATCATTCTCCACATTCACCGGATTGTCCTGCTTATACTCCTGTATCTTCTTTCCCTTCTTAAAAGTTCCTTGATCGTCTGACCTATACTGAGGCCCGAAAGAAGTATACACTTCTTCATCCTGTGTCAATGACATCTAGCTATGCTTCAGTTACATCTTCACCTATTCCTCCCCCTTCCTTACCCCAGTCCCAAATCCCTCTTCTCCCCCCCCCCCCCCATGGCTCCCCCACCCTCCCCTCTGGGCGCTGCTCCCTTTCCCTAGCCGGAGAAGCGTCCCACTTCTTCAGCATCTGCCAGTCAAGGGCACCCATCCCCGGAGCCCCCTTCCTGCTACCTTCAAGGCCAGAGGTCTGCTGCCACAAAACGCCAATGAGAGCCACGGTCTGTAGGGGCCCAGGTCTCTCACTCTCTTTCTGTTCCAGATCTTGCTGCAGCTCACTTCCTTTCGTAGCATAGCCCTCCTCAATCTCAAACAGAAAAGAAGAAGAAAATAAGTCCTCGGACAAGGAGCCTATGGTGTCGCCAGAGGGTCCATCCCCACCTTCGCAACCTGACTCTGACCTAATGTTCATGGATTTCGCACCCTCCTTGTTGGTGATGGATGGTGACCCTGTGCCATGAGTGGCTTTAGCCTGTTCCCCCCCACGCCACCACCATTTGAACCATTATTCTGTGGTTATCCAATGTAATTGTGATGGATATTACCCTGTCATCACCTTGCAGAGTTGAAATCCCTTATTTCATTTTACTCTGCAGCTTCTGTGGTTCTAGAGGAATCTCATTTTACTGATGGTCACTCGTCAGGCCTCCATGGGTTCCATGCTTTCTGTCGAAATCGGGTTGGCCCCCTGCTGGTCGCTTATGGCATTTGTACATTGGTTCGTATGGACGTTGCTAGCACATGGATTCCTCTTCAAACTTCAGGTGGACCCTAACAGCAACTGCTTCCAATGGTCTCTGGGATCACAATTTGCAATCTTTATCTCTCTTCTTATAGGACTCTTACACCTGCTGCCTTAACTGCCCTTCTTCAACAACTTCCTCCTTCCATCCCCATTCTCAGGGATTTTAATGCTCATCATCCCTTGTGGAGCAGTACATTTCCATCTAGTCGGGGTCTTCTCATAGACCAGTTCCATGCAGACCTCTATTTGTGCCTTCTTAATGATGGCTCCCCTACCCATTTCAGTGCCAGTCATGGTACCTTTCCTGCCACTGATCTTTCTCTTTCTTCTCGCTCCCTCCTCCCTTCATTACACTGGTTGCCATACAACAACCTTTGCAATAGTGACAATTTCCAATTGATTCTCTTGCTACCTTCCCACTCCCCAATGGACATGTTACCTCGTTGGTCTTACCAATACGCCAGGTGGCATCTATATACTGCACAGGTAGTACTTTCTCCCTCTTTGTCGGGTTGTATTGATGACGTCCTACGTGTCTGATGCAAATGTTCATGCTGCTAGCCTTGCTATCCCACGCTAATATGAACCATTTCACCGCCGACATGTCCCGTGGTGTTGTACGGCCATTGCCATTGCCATCCGTGATTGCTGTCAAGCTTTGCAAGCCCGTTACTTAATCAAATGGAGCAAACTGGTGTGTTGGGAATGCTTTGTTTCTTTGCTCGGTTATACTGTCCCACTGTCATGGTTATGGGTTTCACTTTACTCTCTCCAAGGGTGGCATTGGAAGTCTTCCCTTCCGGTCCTTGCCCTCCCAGATGGCTTTGCACGGACCTCTTGATTCTCGTGGGATGTCTTGTGACCCATTTTGTAACAGCATCAGCATCAACCTCCTATCTGGCCACTTTCCTTCACCAGAAAAGGTGGGCTGAAGGATCCACCTTACATTTCACCCCTTGTCAGTCAGAACCTTACAACAGACTTTTTTTTAATAGCTTGTGAGACCCCGATTTCCACTATTTGTATTGTGAAGTGGACCATCTCGTCTCCACTACTGTGGCCAATGTAATAAGCAGAGATCCAAAGTTGTGGCGATCTGCTGGAGCAATGCTGTTGTCTCACCTAACTCAAAATCTACATCTACATCTACATCCATACTCCGCAAGCCACCTGATGGTGTGTGGCGGAGGGTACCTTGAGTACCTCTATCGGTTCTCCCTTCTATTCCAGTCTCGTATTGTTCGTGGAAAGAAGGATTGTCAGTATGCCTCTGTGTGGGCTCTAATCTCTCTGATTTTATCCTCATGGTCTCTTCGCGAGATATAGGTAGGAGGGAGCAATATACTGCTTGACTCCTCAGTGAAGGTATATTCTCGAAACTTCAACAAAAACTCCAGTGGAAGACTTTGCAGGAGAGACGCTCAGTAGCTTGGTACGGGCTTATCTAACATCTCCATAATGCCTTCGCAATTACTAAATGATCCTCTAATGAAGCACGCTGCTCTCCATTGGATCTTCTCTATCAACCCTATCTGGTATGGATCCCACACTGGTGAGCAATATTCAAGCAGTGGGCGAACAAGTGTACTGTAACCTACTTCCTTTGTTTTCGGATTGCATTTCCTTAGGATTCTTTCAATGGATCACAGTCTGGCATCTGCTTTACCAATGATCAACTTTATATGATCATTCCATTTTAAATCACTCCTAATGTGTATTCCCAGATAATTTATGGAATTAACTGCTTCCAGTTGCTGACCTGCTATATTGTAGCTAAATGATATGGGATCTTTCTTTCAATGTATTCACAGCACATTACACTCGTCTACATTGAAATTCAATTGCCATTCCCTGCACCATGCGTCAATTCATTGCAAATCCTCCTGCATTTCAGTACAATTTTACATTGTTACAACCTCTCGATATACCACAGCATCATCCGCAAAAAGCCTCAGTGAACTTCTGATGTAATCCACAAGATCATTTATGTATATTGCGAATAGCAATGGTCGTACGACACTCTCCTGCAGCACACCTGAAATCACTCTTACTTTGGAAGACTTCTCTCCATTGACAATGACATGCTGCATTCTGTTATCTTGGAACTCTTCAATCCAATCACACAATTGGTCTGATGGTCCATATCCTCTTACTTTGTTCATTAAACGACTGTGGGGAACTGTATCGAATCTTTGGGGAACTTGTAATTTTTTCACCAAAATAGAGATCAGTCAGTCCACCAATGAAGTCAGTGACACAGCAGTCTTTACAGGTCTATGTATGCAGATAATGAGCTCAGGTAACTTCACATAAACTCACATTGTACGGAAGTTTCTGGACTCAACTATGTTATTTAGATTTGCCCTTAGTTGTTTCATTGCCATATTTCCATGCTGATGTATTCCTGGCAGCTTTAATTGAATGATTCTCATAAGCAACGTTGACCAAATGATCTGAATAGGCTGGAATGTCAAGCTTAAAATTGTAATGAAATCTGTTGTCCATAGCATTTGTGTGTGTCAGCTGATCAAATGATGGAGCAGAATAATAAATGTACAGAAGATACGTTGGCAATATTGAGGTATCAAATAAGTTCATAGGGTGACCTCACCAGTCTGCAGAACTAGTGTAAAGACATAACCTTTTTTCCTTACACCAAATGGTGTAATTGTTATAAAAATTACACAGTTCCCACCTGCAAGAACAAAAAACAAGCTATCTTGATTTAGTTTACAATTTAATATGTAACTGATGTATATACACTACTGGCCCTTAAAATTGCTACACCACAAAGATGATGTGCTACGGACGTGAAATTTAACGGACAGGAAGAAGATACTGTGATATGCAAATGTTAAGCTTTTCAGAGTATTCACACAAGGTTGGCGCCAGTGGCAACACCTACATCGTGCTGACATGAGGAAACTTTCCAACCAATTTCTCATATACAAACAGCAGTTGAGCGGCGTTGCCCGGTGAAATGGTGTTGTGATGCCGCGTGTAAGGAGGAGAAATGCATACCATCATGTTTCTGATTGGATAAAGGTCAGATTGTATCCTATCTCGACATTGCTGCTTCCGTTGGTCGAGATCCAATGACTGTTAGCACAATATGGAATTGATGGGTTCAGGAGGGTAATATGGAACACTGTGACAGATCCCAACTGCCTTGTATCACTAGCAGTCGAGATGACAGGCATCTTATCCTCATGGCTGTAGTGGATCATGCAGGCACATCTCGATCCCTGAGCCAATAGATGGGGATGTTTGCAAGACAACAACCATCTTCACGAACAGTTCACAGCGAATGTCTCTGAGGTGATAGTCCATGCTGCTGCAAACATCGTCGGTTACCCTTGATGCTGCATCACAGACAGGAGCACCTGCTATGGTGTAGTCAATGATGAACCTGGATGCACGAATGGCAAAACATCATTTTTTTCAGATGAATCCAGGTTCTGTTTACAGCATCATGATGGCCGCTTCCGAGTTTGGCGAAATCGTGGTGAACGCATGTTTGAAGCATGTATTTGTCATCGCCATACTGGCGTATCACCCAACGTGATGGTATGGGGTGCCACTGGTCAAATGTCTCGATCACCTCTTGTTCGCATTGATGGCACTTTGGGCAGTGGACGTTACATTTCAGATCTGTTATGACCCGTGTCTCTACCCTTCATTAGATCCCTGCAAAACCCTACATTTCAGCAGGATAATGCACGACCGCCTGTTGCGGGTCCTGTACGGGCCTTATTGGATACAGAAAATGTTCAACTGCTGCCCTGGGCAGCACATTCTCCAGATCTCTCACCAATTGAAAACGTCTGGTCAATGGTGGCCGAGCAACTGGCTCGTTACAATACGCCAGTCGCTACTCATGATGAACTGTGATATCGTGTTGAAGATGCATGGGCAGCTGTACCTGCACATGCTATCCAAGCTCTGTCTGACTCAGTGCCCAGGCATATCAAGGCTGTTATTACGGCCAGAGGTGGTTGTTCTGGGTACTGATTTCTCAGGATCTATGCACCCAAATTTCATGAAAATGTAATCTCATTTCATTTCTAGTATAATATATTTGTCCAATGAAGACCCATTTATCATCTGCATTTCTTCTTTGTGTAGTAATTTTAATGTCCAGTAGTGTACTTTTAAGGGTTTTGAACACCAAAGAAAAGTTTTATTGACATAATGAAACATTTTTGAAAATACAACACTTTGTCATCACCAACCACCGTAGTGTGTTGTTGTTACTTTGGATAGAGGGAAGACATGTGATATGGGACAGTCTGCACTTCCCAAGTGATTGGAAGCAAATGCAGAATAACAAATGTTGATTGACAGCAGGTTTATTGCTTTGATCAGTACCAACAGTCACAGGGCATATATGAGGGTCACAGGTTTTGGGATTGTGAAGGCTACTAGCTCCAGGAAATTCTAGGAACTCTTGGTTCTGAATAACACAATTTGCATTCAGACTTATTACTACACTGGAGGGTAATTGTATACATTATAAAAATCAAAGGCTGCAACTGGCTGCACAACAGAAGTAGGTGTTCCTGCCCACAGGGTTAGAGTGAATGGCTGAATCACACTTGCAGCACTGTAAAGTGTGAACTTTGAGGGCACTACTCCAAGTGAGAAATTAGGTTTGATGGAGCATATCTAAAGATTTTGGTAGGGAACATACAGCATGGTATCTCAGATGGAGAGTCATCATCAGATGCAGAAATAATGTTGGGTGTGCCCCCAGGAAAGTGAGTTGTGACTCCTGCTTTTCATGTTGTATATTAATGACATTTTGCAGATGATGCTGTTACCTATAATGTAGTACTATGTGGGAGAAGCTCCATAAATATTGAGTCAGATGTTTCTAAGATTCCAAAATGGTGCAGAGACTTAGTACTTGCTCTTAATATTCAGAAAAATAAAATCTATCAATTCACAAAATGAAAAAAACTGAATGTCCTATGACTATTATATCAATGAGTCACTGGCAACTGAAGGAATACGTAGGTTCAGTTGTGGGTAAAGCAAGTGGTAGACTTCACTTTATTGGTAGAATACTAGAGAAGTGCAATCAATTTACAAAGAAGATGGCTTACAAATCACTCTTGCAACCCATCCTAGAATACTGCTCAAGTGTGTGGACCCAGACGATATAGGACTAACAGGGACTATTCAACATATACAGAGAAGGGCAGGGCAAATGGTTACCAATTTATTTAATCTGTGGTAGAGTTTCACAGAGATACTGAACGAAACGAGCTGGAAGATTCTTGAAGATATATGTAAACTGTCCTGAGAATGTCTGTTAACAATGTTTCAAGGACCGGCTTTGAATGATTACTCCAAGGATATACAACACCACCTTACATATCACACACATAGGGATTGTGAGAATAAGGTTAGAAAAATTGATTGAATGCCTCTGTGCATGCAATAATTATTTTTTCCACACTCCATACATGAATGGCTCAGGAAGAAACGCTAATAAATAAAGGAATGGGACATACCCTCTGTCATGCACCTCACAGTGATTTGCAGAGTACACATTTAGATGTAGATGTAGATGTAACAGTAGAAACTGGCTATGAGCAACAAGGAGTTGGCTGCCCAATGGTCTGATTGAGCACTTTTCCTGAATAAAAAGAACCGGGTGTTTAAGGGATTGTGGCAGCACACTATTTCTCCATATCTGTAGTCAATCCACCAATCCACCAACATCACATGCAATATCTGTTGTTAGCCACTACTCTGTATGTTGTGATGTTTCTGGGCATTACATTGACTCCAGCTTCCAGCTGAACACTGTTGCTATGGAGCTTGAACGTCACTACACTTCCTATTACAACTAGCAACAACCATGTTGTATGTCACTTGGCATTGTAAATGTACTGAATTGCGGTTAGCATAGGCAGCAAGCTTCATGCACATAACTTTTTTTGTATGTTTGTGTTTGTGGGCAGGTAAGAGAGAGAGAGAGAGAGAGAGAGAGAGAGAGAGAGAGATAGAGAGAGTGTGTGTGTGTGTGTGTGTGTGTGTGTGTGTGTGTGTGTGTGTGTGTGTGTGTGAGAGAGAGAGATGCAGTTGCTGAGAGTTTCTGCAATAGAGTAATTTTTTACAATATTCTCTTGAATTGTAACAATGATTCCAAATCTGTTGCATAGAGGTGAACCTTCATCTTTTGGGATTATGTAGTTCAGGACATCAAATATGTCATTAATGACTTCAGTAGAGTGACCCTTAGTGTCTTTGTGTAGAATGTACTTAAAGGACTGAACTATTCATCATGGAAATAGGCATGATGTCATCTATACATCCTGCCTTTCTATAGTTCTACCTCAGTAAGGCAGTTTGTTATTGTTAGGCCACTTATTTGATCAGTTATGAAGAATGTGGTAGAGAAACATCTTAACTTCAGTCTGTTACATAGCATAATACCTCCATCTATGAAATGGCTCTGCGACAACTTTACAACATTTTCATAACCAAGAGCAGAGGCTTTTTCTAGAACATCAAATCTGTTATTTGTACCAACACAAACCTGGGCATTTTTTACACCCATATTTTATGTTACAGCTACAAGAATTGTTGCATCCTCTTTGACAGCCTTGATGAATGTCAGAAGAAAACTACTAGCCATAATTGTATAGTAATTGTAATAACCTGTGTTTCCTTATACATTGTGTGAATTGTGGTAATGTGAACACTGGGGTGGGGTAATTCAGTGCTTTTGATGTTCAGAAGTACAGTGCAATGTTCCTTCAGACAGGCTTGCATGTCCAAAGCAACAGTGCATTGTACTTCTGAACAACATAGAGCATGTCTATCTGCTGACACCAGGTAAGAGACTTTAAAATAAATTGTGAATTTTGATTAAAATATTTTGCATGTACAAGACTATACATAATGAATTTAAGAGTGTGGAGTTGAAGACACATGGTTGACAATAAGTGGAAGTTTGGGTTTGCCCATGAATCGCAGTTGGATAGGCTAATGGTAAGGCTACTCTGTTCAATAAGGAAAAATCTGGGTTAGAGTCCTGGTCCAGCAGAAATTTTCATTGTTGTCATTCCATTATACAACTGATGGTTGTTCATATTAGAAACAATGAGTACATTTCATCAACATTGGTGTGTCGACCTACTGGTATGCCCTCCAATGGTGAATGTGGGAAATCTATGAGTATGCCAGGTCGGCATTTAAATATGGATGGATTTGTAAGGTGTTGCACTGCATGACAAGGGAATTTGTTACCTCTGCCAATAATATGTTGCATCCTTTCAGTGTCAGTTCTTTCTCTGCCTCCCTTTCTCATGAGGTTGGTATTGCAAAAATCAACCATTTACAGTCTGTCTGAATCTGAAGAACTTTCAACGTGGTGAAATTTATACACATTTCAAAATGAATTTTCACTCTGCTGCAAGGTTTGTGATGATTAGAAACCAGAAATTTCTTGACACATGGAAACCCTATGCCGTACTCGGTCTTGAATATGGCATCTTTTGTTTTTGAGGGCAAATGCACTACTGACTGAGCTATCCAAGCATGACTTGTGAACAGCCCTCACCATTGTACTTCTACGAGAGCCTCATCTCGTATTTTCCCTGCATTACTGAAGTTCTTCTGCATACATTCTGGGAATACCACAGCTGGAAGAAAGCATATTTTGGAGGTACGGCTTAACTACAACCTGAGGGATCGTTTCCAGGAGTGTTAGTCCCAAAACATATGCTGGAAAATTCAGTGAAATTTGGAAGGTAAGAGATGAGATACTCACCGATATCCATCTGTGAAGGCAGGTCGTGAGATGTACTTGGGTAGCTCATTTGGTTGAGGCCCTGACTATGAAAGGGAAAGTTTCTGGATTTGAGCCCCAGTCCAGCTCACAATTTTAATCTGTGTGAAAGTTGTCTTGAGGACAATTTAGAACGTGAATCATGGTCACTACATGACATTCCAATCTAGCCTTTACCCCCATCAAAGGATCCTAGCTCAGTTTATGATCTAGAATGAGTGAGAAACCTCAGTCAATCTGTTCCAATATGTTATATCAGAACACAGTTTTCAAACAATGTTCTTGTTGTGGTCTTCAGTCGAAGTACTGGTTTGATGCAGCTGCCCTTAACAACACAAAAGTGCCATTTACATTCAGCTCTACTTTTGCACCACTGAAATTCAATAGTGCTTGATGTTAATTTTAAAAATCTACTCCTAAAACTGTGTATGTGACAGTTTATGTCCTCAGTATGTCTGGGCCAACCTAATTAGCATAGAATTTCCTCCTTCCTACAATTAAAAATTCTCTTTCTCCACAATTGCTGCGATAACAGCAATTCTTTGTGATGACAGAATTAGTGACGTTTGTCATCTTCACTCTTATCATATGTGACATTGCTGATAACCATAGTAACACTTCATGCAAAACAGCAAGACTTCACCTACAAAAATAATCGCAGGGTGAATGACTTTCTGTGATCAGTACCAGGCTGGATTAAAGAAAGATTCAGAGGCAGGCTGCAAGCTCTTTTACCCAACGGTTTGAACAACATGCAAGCATTACAGAAATTGGGAAGTTAAATGGGAATCCCTGGAGGGAAAGTGGCCTTCTTTTTGAGGAACACTGTTGAAGCTGAATGCACAACGATTGTACTGCTGCCAACATACATTTTACATAAGGACCATGAGGATAAGATGAGAAAAAAAGATTAGGGCATAATGGAAGCATTCAGGTAATTGTTTTCCCCTCACTCTGTTTGTGAGTGGAACAGAAATGGAAATGACTAATTGAGTTACACGATACAGTCAACCACACACTGTACTGTGGCTTGTAGAGTATGTATGTAGGTACAGATGCACATAAAATGGAACAACTTATATCAGATACCATCCCCTTATATCTTCATGATGTAAAAAGTGAGTGCTACTACTACAGCTCCCTTTAACCCTTGTAGTAGCTAGTGGTGCTGCCGCCTCTTGTTCACGGGGTCCTGGGTTCAATTCCCAGCTGGGTTGGGTATTTTCTCCACCCAGGGACTGTAAGCTTGCATTGTCCTCACCATTTCATCATCATTCATGAAAGTGGTGAGATTGGACTGAGTAAAGTTAAGGTTTTGTACAAGCACTGACAGGTGCCGAATTGAGCGCCCCACAAACCAGGCATCATCATCATCATCATCATCATCATCATCATCATCATCATCATCATCATCATCTTTTATCTATTCTACCCTGACTGTTGACTCAACTATCACCTGTATTGTTGTCATCATCATTGCTTTTGTTTTTGTGAGGGACTGTGTCCTATAGGATTATTTCCTCCGTCTGTGGATCCAACCTCCACAACCTTTTCAACTCATAGCTATTTCTACTGAACCTACTGCCATAATTGTTGTCATTACACATTTGTGGGTTCTGAGGCTGCTGATCTTTGAATGGTACTCATTTGGGAATCTCCATCTTCAGTTTTCAGTTACTTGGTTTGTATGGCTGTGGAAAGTCCTCTAGCTTGTATCAGCAACCAAAGAATCTTGATACAAATTCAAGCTGTAATAGTCTAGTTTTTGTAGAAACCTTTGAAATTCTTAAATATTATCCTCGCAATAGCTTGCTTATATAATGTGGTAGAAGCCTTTTATCACAAGCTTGTATGTGTTTACTGTTGCCTGCTCATGTAAAATGGCCTTTTCACTGTGTAACAGTTACCTCAATTCAAAATTGAAATGTGAGCATAAAAATCTCGTATTACTCAAACACGTATGCATCCTGCTTGTGCTTTAACTCTGATTCAACCTACAATATAATAGTTCCACAAAATACTTCACTATTACCTGCCCTGTATGGAGCTCAAACTGTATGGAGCACCATCTTCCATGCATGTGGCCTCTGACCTGACCTTGCAATGCATGTGACATATCTGTTTCTCCATCTAGGGCTGCAAGTACTTCTGGTGTGTGGTAGCACTCGTTGTCTTGTGCTCCTGTTTTTCTGTGGGATATATGTGGTTAGTCAATCATGTTTAACTTTAGTCCTCGCCCTTTGAAGGATGCTCATACCACATTCATCACAAACTCTCTCATTACATATACTGTGATCAGACATATCCTTTGTCTGCGGTAGCCCAAGGATTGTGAGCAATTGCGCCACCTGACCCATCGCACACGTCATTTCTGGTTACAGGCCAGTAAAGAATAAGTGCATATTGTCATCGTTCATAAAAGAATAGACAAAAATTATGTACCACATGTGATGTGCTTCATAGTTCACGTTTGTGTGCTGAATCCAAAATGACATATTTAAGAATTTCCTCCATGATGAGTATTAGCACCATAAAGTGTGTCTCGATCTACAGTATACTATCATTATCATACTTCTAATCTTCTTTAGACAGGCAATTTTCAAAGTACAAAGTTAGATATGGTCAGCAGCCTACCACTGTGTTGCAAGCAGACCCCTACATTACATGTCTGGAGGTTGTGGAAAATGTGGCATTTCACAATCACACACAAATTGCTTTCTTTACACGCCTGTTCCTCTCAAAGTCTCTTAAAAGTTATCATTGGGAGATCCTGTATCTTCTCTGGTTTGTGATAAATTTTCTTCCATCATACAACTAACCACTTCTTTCATTCACTTTTTGTATCTTTTTCCTCTATTATCCCTTCTCTCTTTAAATTTTGGCATTTACCAAACCATCCTGCAACAATAGAAAGGTGGTTTAAAATGCTTTTCATAAACACACAAATTGTTCTAAAAAACTACAACTGTTTTGTAAATCATGTGTAATTAGAGATGAAAAGAATTGTTCAGTCAGATGTGACTGCCATAATGCAACATTTTTAGACAGAGCTCTGGAATTGTTCAAGAAACCTTCAGAATACTACTTTAGACTTAAAATTTTTGTATATTTTGTATATTTAGTCAACAGACAAGAAAACACCTACATTATATGTGATTGTAGCCAATGAAGTTTGCTGGGAGCGATGAAAATTTTTTGTCATGAATGAAATTCTCATTTGCAAGTAATTCACTCAGAGCCAACACCTAGTTTGAAGTATGCTCTGTGGTTGGTACTTTCAGGAATTCAAATGTATACTCTCACCGAATGTATGGACCTGCATGATCTTCTCTACTTCAGTAAAGGTATACTTGCAATTGCAAAAAATCATTATCCAATTTAAGTACCACAAGGCGAATTTACAGTGACATTGAAGTCTGGTACAAAACTGATACATAAAGACAAATGCAAACAGTTGTGTAAATTTTAATCACTGATTGCTCTTAACAGTTATTTATTAATTTTCTTAATATTTGAAAATCTCTTTTTCAAACTTATCTCAAATCCAAAATCAACGAGGAAGCTGTTGTAGTGCAGAGTTACGATAGTATTGTATTAAACTTCTTTCTGTAAAGGAGTTGCCTATCAGAGGCAATTACTTTGTAGGTCCATGTATTACTTCCATTTACAAATTGCAGGAAGTGTCATCTACAGAAGTAGCAAGTGGTCTCAAAAATAATTTGAAAGCTTGGAATGGATTTAGTATATCCCTAAATCACCCAGGTTCATCCTTCATTGTACTAATTAGGAGAATATACTCCTTGTAATTCTTATCCTGGAGAATAACTGTCATCAGAAAAATGCAGCACATTTCTCTGCTTTGTCTGTCTTTCCACATTTGAAGTTTTCTCATGAAAGTGATTTATATTTTTCAGTCATTTCATAGATTAATTGATTTTCACCTTGCAGGCTAGTGTGCAAATGGATCAAATGTCCTGTAATATCCAACACAAACTGAGTTCGGCAGCCCACTCTGGATATTCTGTTTTGTGGTGATGCCTTCTTTTGATCTTTAAAAACTGATTTATTGGGATTCTGTAGTCAAAAAAACTTTTCAGGACATTTCTGCAGCTAAGCCAGCAGAGTTCACTGTGATTTGGTTTTTCGCCATACTCATCCCCAATTTGAACTATAATTTTCTGAAACTGTCATTGTGTCAAAAGTGGTATCTCAGATGACTGACTGTCAAGAATATTTATCGCCAATGGTCATTCAGCTAGAAATAGGCTTTGTTTTTTGCAAAAATCACAATGAAATTTTCTAGAGCTATTTACAGTAAAAAGAGAGGGTTGATATACAAGGAATTTGTAAATACTGTACATGGTAAGGCAGTGAATGTAGTGTTCATTCCACATTACAATTACTAACCTGGTGACCACAATTAACGTACCAAGCTAACAAATACAAAATATACTGATGCAGTGATTAAAGAATTATTACCATGTAAGATAATAGCTAATTGCACTGTCAGCATACAATTAATAACCATTGTACATTATTCTGTTTATGAGGGCCCATCAGTTAACAAAATAAACAGTGGATATTGTTGATTTTACAGACTGATCTCAGCACTACTCGGATCATGAAATCTTGCAAACAGAGAAATGGGTCCTCCAATAACCAATTGTGCAGTCTTTCCTTAAAAAATTGTAATGGCATGCCCCGAACACTTTGTGTTATTAATTGAAGAGTTTTAAAATATTCACCCCATGAACCATGGACCTTGCCGTTGGTGGGGAGGCTTGCGTGCCTCAGCGATACAGATAGCCGTACCGTAGGTGCAACCACAACGGAGGGGTATCTGTTGAGAGGCCAGACAAACGTGTGGTTCCTGAAGAGGGGCAGCAGCCTTTTCAGTAGTTGCAAGGGCAACAGTATGGATGATTGACTGATCTGGCCTTGTAACAATAACCGAAACGGCCTTGCCGTGCCGGTACTGCGAACGGCTGAAAGCAAGGGGAAACTACAGCCGTAATTTTTCCCGAGGGCATGCAGCTTTACTGTATGATTACATGATGATGGCGTCCTCTTGGGTAAAATATTCCGGAGGTAAAATAGTCCCCCATTCGGATCTCCGGGAGGGGACTACTCAAGAGGATGTCGTTATCAGGAGAAAGAAAACTGGCGTTCTACGGATCGGAGCGTGGAATGTCAGATCCCTTAATCGGGCAGGTAGGTTAGAAAATTTAAAAAGGGAAATGGATAGGTTGAAGTTAGATATTGTGGGAATTAGTGAAGTTCGGTGGCAGGAGGAACAAGACTTCTGGTCAGGTGACTACAGGGTTATAAACACAAAATCAAATAGGGGTAATGCAGGAGTAGGTTTAATAATGAATAGGAAAATAGGAATGCGGGTAAGCTGCTACAAACAGCATAGTGAACGCATTATTGTGGCCAAGATAGATACGAAGCCCACACCTACTACAGTAGTACAAGTTTATATGCCAACTAGCTCTGCAGATGACGAAGAAATTGAAGAAATGTATGATGAAATAAAAGAAATTATTCAGATTGTGAAGGGAGACGAAAATTTAATAGTCATGGGTGACTGGAATTCGAGTGTAGGAAAAGGGAGAGAGGGAAACATAGTAGGTGAATATGGATTGGGGGACAGAAATGAAAGAGGAAGCCGCCTGGTAGAATTTTGCACAGAGCACAACATAATCATAACTAACACTTGGTTTAAGAATCATGAAAGAAGGTTGTATACATGGAAGAACCCTGGAGATACTAAAAGGTATCAGATAGATTATATAATGGTAAGACAGAGATTTAGGAACCAGGTTTTAAATTGTAAGACATTTCCAGGGGCAGATGTGGACTCTGACCACAATCTATTGGCTATGACCTGTAGATTAAAACTGAAGAAACTGCAAAAAGGTGGGAATTTAAGGAGATGGGACCTGGATAAACTGAAAGAACCAGAGGTTGTACAGAGATTCAGGGAGAGCATAAGGGAGCAATTGACAGGAATGGGGGAAACAAATACAGTAGAAGAAGAATGGGTAGCTTTGAGGGATGAAGTAGTGAAGGCAGCAGAGGATCAAGTAGGTAAAAAGACGAGGGCTAGTAGAAATCCTTGGGTAACAGAAGAAATATTGAATTTAATTGATGAAAGGAGAAAATATAAAAATGCAGTAAGTAAAACAGGCAAAAAGGAATACAAACGTCTCAAAAATGAGATCGACAGGAAGTGCAAAATGGCTAAGCAGGGATGGCTAGAGGACAAATGTAAGGATGTAGAGGCCTATCTCACTAGGGGTAAGATAGATACCGCCTACAGGAAAATTAAAGAGACCTTTGGAGATAAGAGAACGACTTGTATGAATATCA
This sequence comes from Schistocerca piceifrons, assembly GCF_021461385.2. Lineage (NCBI taxonomy): Eukaryota > Metazoa > Arthropoda > Insecta > Orthoptera > Acrididae > Schistocerca > Schistocerca piceifrons. The sequence goes on along the minus strand of NC_060138.1, from coordinate 33,560,196 downwards.
AGAGCTCAGATGGAAACCCAGTTCTAAGCAAAGAAGGGAAAGCAGAAAGGTGGAAGGAGTATATAGAGGGTCTATACAAGGGCGATGTACTTGAGGACAATATTATGGAAATGGAAGAGGATGTAGATGAAGATGAAATGGGGGATATGATACTGCGTGAAGAGTTTGACAGAGCACTGAAAGACCTGAGTCGAAACAAAGCCCCCGGAGTAGACAATATTCCATTGGAACTACTGACGGCCGTGGGAGAGCCAGTCCTGACAAAACTCTACCATCTGGTGAGGAAGATGTATGAGACAGGCGAAATACCCTCAGACTTCAAGAAGAATATAATAATTCCAATCCCAAAGAAAGCAGGTGTTGACAGATGTGAAAATTACCGAACTATCAGTTTAATAAGTCACAGCTGCAAAATACTAACGCGAATTCTTTACAGACGAATGGAAAAACTAGTAGAAGCCAACCTCGGGGAAGATCAGTTTGGATTCCGTAGAAACACTGGAACACGTGAGGCAATACTGACCTTACGACTTATCTTAGAAGAAAGATTAAGGAAAGGCAAACCTACGTTTCTAGCATTTGTAGACTTAGAGAAAGCTTTTGACAATGTTGACTGGAATACTCTCTTTCAAATTCTAAAGGTGGCAGGGGTAAAATACAGGGAGCGAAAGGCTATTTACAATTTGTACAGAAACCAGATGGCAGTTATAAGAGTCGAGGGACATGAAAGGGAAGCAGTTGTTGGGAAGGGAGTAAGACAGGGTTGTAGCCTCTCCCCGATGTTGTTCAATCTGTATATTGAGCAAGCAGTAAAGGAAACAAAAGAAAAATTCGGAGTAGGTATTAAAATTCATGGAGAAGAAATAAAAACTTTGAGGTTCGCCGATGACATTGTAATTCTGTCAGAGACAGCAAAGGACTTGGAAGAGCAGTTGAATGGAATGGACAGTGTCTTGAAAGGAGGATATAAGATGAACATCAACAAAAGCAAAACAAGGATAATGGAATGTAGCCTAATTAAGTCGGGTGATGCTGAGGGAATCACATTAGGAAATGAGGCACTTAAAGTAGTAAAGGAGTTTTGCTATTTGGGGAGCAAAATAACTGATGATGGTCGAAGTAGAGAGGATATAAAATGTAGGCTGGCAATGGCAAGGAAAGCGTTTCTGAAGAAGAGAAATTTGTTAACATCCAGTATTGATTTAAGTGTCAGGAAGTCATTTCTGAAAGTATTCGTTTGGAGTGTAGCCATGTATGGAAGTGAAACATGGACGATAAATAGTTTGGACAAGAAGAGAATAGAAGCTTTCGAAATGTGGTGCTACAGAAGAATGCTGAAGATTAGATGGGTAGATCACATAACTAATGAGGAAGTGTTGAATAGGATTGGGGAGAAGAGAAGTTTGTGGCACAACTTGACCAGAAGAAGGGATCGGTTGGTAGGACATGTTCTGAGGCATGAAGGGATCACAAATTTAGTATTGGAGGGCAGCGTGGAGGGTAAAAATCGTAGAGGGAGACCAAGAGATGAATACACTAAGCAGATTCAGAAGGATGTAGGTTGCAGTAGGTACTGGGAGATGAAAAAGCTTGCACAGGATAGAGTAGCATGGAGAGCTGCATCAAACCAGTCTCAGGACTGAAGACCACAACAACAACAACCTTGTGTTAGACACAAGGTGGTGTTAACCTGTATCTTGGTATGTCATCATCTGCCTTCATTCTATTGTTGTAGTATGAATTTCTACCCTAGCAGAATTTTATATTTACGTGTAGTAAACAGATATATGTGTACATGATTATGTTTACAACAGTCAATAGTCTGAGCCTGGTAAAGAGAGGATGACAGTGCTCTCTGGGACTTGTTTCATACATTGTGCATTACAATCTTTCCTGTCTTCTGAGAATTTTGGCAGTGTAGGAGGGTGTCTTATCAATTGAGAAGGCTATGAGTAATATGTGATGGCAACAATCCAAAGTATATTAGTCTCAAGAAGTCAATACTAATCATGTCTGTAAGTTTCCAAAGCAGGTAGGAGATCGTAGAAATCTATTGCATACCTGACTAACATATTCTTCACAGTTAAGTTTGTGATCCAGAGAAAACAAAACAGCTTCTTTTGTGATTGCCCAAGGACATAGAAAACAGATCTGTAAAACTGTTAGGAAAAGATATTGATCACAGAGTAATTTATTTGCTGAGAACCAGTGAAGGGCAGATTTGAGTGTTTCCTGTTTACTGTTATGCAAGGCTGAGTTCTTGTGACGTGACACTACCAGTGTTGTGTTGTCTGCATAGCATATGAGAGTATGATTTGTACAGAGAGGAAAATCACTGAAAATGAATTTGAAGAAGAATGGTCCAAGTAATGTGCCCTGTTGAACACCACGTAAAGGGGTGTGTTTATTTTCAACTGTGACAAACTGTGTTGTATTATGAAGATATGAAGCTATTAATGCTAATTCTGGATTGCATACTCCATAAGATTCTAGTTCTGTTGTCAGGATGTCGAAGGGAATGTAGACAAATGCCTTGCTTATTTCATGTAGGATACATGGCTTAGCGCAATTGCATCGACATTTATCATACGGAAATATATCATACAATCAAATTCTTTTAATAGGACAAAGAAATTCCTCTGCTCTCCTTCGTTCCTCTAAAAGAATTTAATGGTACAATATTTTTACTTACAATAAAAATCGATGCGTGTGGGCTTGGCCTAATTCATAATGCTTGTAAACACATTGGATATATGTAAGTAAGTGAGATATCTCAGACAATTATAAGACAAGGGATTTTACCCATTTCATCTTTTGGAAAATAGAGAGTCGCCTTATATTCACTGATAAAGCTATAGCTATTTTGTGGAACGTGGGAGGAAACTGTGCCATATTGTATCATTTACAAACTGTTGTTGTATGTGAACAGGTTCAGAGTAAAAGTTCTCATATACGTATGGATACCATGTTGAAATAAAGGAGAAATGTTATCCTTCAAAAAAGTTACTGGGTTCTGAAACCAGATCAATATTTTGATTGAGAGACTGCAATGATTTAATAAGTGCATTGCAAATGATAAATTCGGTCGCTGTTCATGTAATAGAATACTGTATAAAAATGTTGCCAGTTTTTAATCAGCTGTTGAACATGATGCTGACATTCTGACAAAAAAAGATGGAACAAATGAAATAAATCATATTAAATGCATTTGCAAGAATAAATTGCAGTGGCAAGACGTGTCATAGAACTGGTACCAATAGATGTCAGAAGATAGAAGCCGAGAGGAAGTTTGAGAATTGAACTGAATCATGATATTTAATTATGTGTTAGCTGTTGCTACTGCTGCTGTTACATATGACTTGTGCCCCAAAAGATATTGCAATCAGTGTTTAACAGTCGATCAAGCGCAACACTGTAGAAGGATTGGAAGAGGAACAGTGATATCAGCTTAGGTGAAAACTCGATTAGTACAGGCAGGGGAGTAGCGCGTGGCCAGAAAATTACATTGTTTTATTGGCCAACCATGGGAATCTATCTGACGTGCTTCAGCTTTTTAGGAACATATAACATGTTTAAATTGCAGTTTGCCTGAATCAGTTTGTAGTCGGAATTGAGTTGACTGAAAAATTTTACAAGAACTCAACAAGAGTATTCATTTCTGGGGGAGAAATTAAAAGTCTAGATGAGGAACAGAGTCATATGTAAGTGTTTTGTGATGTCATGTAGTTGACAGTCACTGTGACATATGACGGGAATGAAACCGTGTCTCTGATGCTGGATCAATGCTGCCAATGAGAGAGTGGTGAGAAGACAATATCTTTGGAAGCAAGACATATTGTAATGTATGTCAGAGTAGAAGCATAATCCTATATGTATATGCATAAAAATAGCTGTATTCTGAGATCACAAGGTAACCACAACATCGGAAATGGCAACATTTTTGGAAGAAACAGCCAAATGTGACAACAATGATGTAAATTTCACAGATGTGTGATGATGATGATGATGATGATGAGTAAAAACTAGTGGTCTCCCAGATGACAGGGTTGCTATGTGAAAAATGTAGAAAGGAAAACCATCTGAATATTAATGTAAGCCTTTTTTTCTTCGTTTGTTCATTGTTAACAATTTGATAATGTAAGGACAAATAAAACAAATGGCATGCATTTAGAATAGGTATTATGTTAACTTCTGAGACAGATACTATAACAGTTTGTAATTTTGATTAGTCAGAATATCCACCTCCTTATATATAAAATTCTTGTGTCACAGTGCCATACTCCTCTGAAACGGCTCGATCAATCCTGATGAAATTTTACATGTATATTCAGTACATCTGAGAATTGGTCATAATTTATTTTTCATACCCCTAAGTGATAAGGATGATCCACCCCAAAAATTTTTTTTTTATTTTTTGGACAGAATTTTTTCATTATTTTTTCGGTATGGCATTACAAAATACACGCAACCCTAAATTTTCACCCTTCTACCACCAACCCCAATTTTTTAATAGCAATTTTAGTAATTAAATAATTATGAACCCCCTGTCGATAACTGATCAATGATCACTTGATCAGTTATCACCGCCAAATGTCTACCGATGATATTCGATAGATAGTCAATTGAAGAAAATGTACCAAAAGGAGTGACTCGAATATTCCTCTTTGATTCGATGCAACTAGACTGAGAAGTTTACCTAGGTAGCATGTGTCATTTGCCAAATCGACATTTAGGCTTAGCGCAATTGCATTGACTTTTATCATACGGAAATATATCATACAATCAAATTCTTTTAATAGGACAAAGAAATTCCTCTGCTCTCCTTCGTTCCTCTAAAAGAATTTAATGGTACAATAATTTTACTTACAATAAAAATCTATGCGTGTGGGCTTGGCCTAATTCATAATGCTAGCGAACACATTTCTACACAAAGTTGCTGTTATGTTTGTATGCTCATGGACAAACTGTGTATTGGCTGCAATTGTTGAATCCACATGATCTACCATAGAAACGCGCTTCCCCCTTAGCCTTTTCTCACTCCCTACACAGTTTTTGGTCATTATTATTGTTCAGGTCACAAGCTACCACTAACAATGGCTATTGTGTTACATGTATACATTGTGTTACACATATACATTATTCTTATAGACTAGAGATAATTTATATGGCAAAACAAAATAACATATTATTCTTAAGACCTGATATACCTGGCGCACTTTGGCCCGCCTCTGAAAAATCTTTTTTTTTTTTTTTTCTTCAACAATGCCCTTGAAAAGGTGGGGTTGTCTTCTGATCAGAGCCGTCTTCTGATCAGGGCCGTCTGCTGATCAGGGCCGTCTGCTGATCAGGGCCGTCTGCTGATCAGGGCCATCTGCTGATCAGGGCCGTCTGCTGATCAGGGCCATCTTATGATCAGGACCGTCTTCTAATTTAAATACTGGAAATACTTTGCAAACTTTGAGGGAATTGGGAGACACTAAAGACTGTAAACAGTTCTTAAGTATGGAAGCGAATAGTGTACACATCAAATCTGTTGTTTTCTTTACCATGTAATTTGAGAGCCAGTAACAGCCCATACTTAAGAGTTGGATAATTCTGATACTTCTTTTAAATATAAGAAGGAACAGTCTCAACTTCTAATGATTACTAGCAAGTGTGGTGTCCCATTTTTCTGGCAAGTAATTCTCCTGCTTCAGGCAGCTGATACTGTAGCGATTCTACTACTCTTCACTTACTGAAGTATAGAACTAATAGAACTATGATCCGCATCCTAGATACTCTGGAATAAACCATCTGGCAGAAAGAAATGTGTGTCAATTTTTCCCCCTTTCCAAAAGTGTGCATATATCCATTACTAAGTAAGTCATACTACTGGCCAATACGTAGTGTCCTATAACATGGCTCAATGCATAACAGCAGAGGTTTTTCTTCATAGAAAACAGATCCGTAGAGATGACAGAACAAATCATCATCTACAGAACCCATTGTCCAACTGAATACTGAGGCAGGTTACTGACACACTGTCCTGTGTGGTCCTGATGCTTGAGCATCACTTTTCTTCACCCTCTGTTATAGATAGCACAATATTTTTAGAAACTTCTTCACTGAGTCCCCATTTCTCCCAAATAGAGGCTTTACTACCTCAAATGGTGAAGGCATCTTCCTGCCGTATACTACACTATATGACAGGGTGAAAGCACAATATTGATGTGTTCTTTTACAGTTATAAGCTGATACAGCATATGGGAGTTGCACCTCTGTCATTTGGTTGGTGTTCACCAAAAAATGTAAAATTTGGCAATTGTAAGATGAAAATCCTGCCTTCTTCCATTTGAAGGGTAGGTCTAGTAATAAGGTTGTGAATGCTTAGCAAATTTGATAACTTTTTCATCAGATCGGACATAAAATTGATAGCCTCATCTGTGATTATTGTCAGCAACATGAAATTTCAGTAGCACCTGGCATTCCATAAATGGTCAGGCAGCAGCCATCCACACCATTTCAAATTGTTTGGATGCTTCTGACAACCTTTGCAGTTGATGTCTGAATAATTGGTTAGAAAGGGTATACTGTGTACACAACATGCCAATTTCAAAGTCTGGCTCCTGCTCCTGGTCCTTGGCCAAACGTTTTTGGTTACTCGTTGCTCAATTGGTATTCAACCTCCATGACCTGCCGGAAAATTGTCATATGCTAGGATTAGTGCTTTCCTAGAAAGCTGCAGGTACTTCCATGCACAGTCCACAGTCATTCTGCACAATAAACTTCTGTGTGTCACAGACTGTGGTTACTCCCTATATTTGGCAGTCAGTGTTAGCAGAAGTTCCTGCTTACACTCTGTAGTGCTGTTATTCATTGCTAACAGTACTCCAGCCTTTCTGCTTACTGGTGGTTATCTAGTTGAAGAGTGTTTTAGTCCTAGAACTCACTTCAATGCAGCATGGTCTGTCACATCATAATAATTTCTTCCAAGCCTGTAACAATGTAAGTACATAAAACCATAGATGATGGCCAGGGTCTCCCATATAATCAAAAGCTATACTTCCTTGTTCCATCTGATGACTTTTTGGGAAACAATTAAAACAGCTGTACCATGCAGATTATCACTTCATTCAATAATCCATTAAGCAACCTATTGCTCGAGCAATTCTTACATTACTGGCTGTAGATCATTCAGGATTCTGTATGGTTTCCCATGAATTTGTCCATCACTACCATCTGGTATCACACATTGCATAGCTGTTGTTGCTGGTAATGGTCCACCACATTTTTAAAAAATCTGAATCATCACAGTGAAGCTTTGACCACTGTTCTGTCTGTCTGCACAAAGTGATGTAGATGGATTGACAGTCTGCGTGGGACTATCTCCACTTGACATACCTAAATCATCATCCTGAAGGATGTCCAAGTTTAATTCCCTGGCAGACAGACCTCATCTAACTGAAGTTATCCACACACCTCGGGACTATACAAGCTCGACCTATTCTCTTACACTTGCTATATTACCATGCAGAAAATATACAACGTATTCATCTATTTAGTGGATTCCAACAGCTCCACAGCACTCATCATCTCACTTGATAGGTCACTACCCACATTCACCAAGACTATCAATTCTGTATCTGATGTAACTCTTCAGGCTTTCCCGGCAATCTAATGACATCCTGGGTTGTTGGGTGTTCTGCCGGATATCAGTGTCGTACTTGCACGATATTTCGGTCATGTAGCTCGTAACCTTCATCAGGTGCAACCTGAGACTGCTCCTCAAGTGGACCTGGTCCAGTATTTATGTCTATGGCCTTCCCCCTCCACCAACGGCTGCAGGCACTTCCTCTGTGGTCCGCACCCATTCCCTGCGACCTGCTGGAGCGTTGCTGCTCCCTATTCCATCTGCTGCGGTTCTAGGTGTTCCCAATGTGGTCCGCGCCCACCAAACCCGCTCCTGGGGGTTTCATCTACGGTCTGGGGTACCAAGCGTTCCCTCTGCGGTCTGAGCAGCAACACTCCAGCAGGTCGCAGGGAATGGGCGCGGACCACAGAGGAAGTGCCTGCAGCCGTTGGTGGAGGGGGAATACCATAGGCATATATACTGGACCAGGTCCACTCGAGGAGCAGTCTCAGGTCGCACCTGATGAAGGTTATGAGCTACGTGACCAAAATATTGTGCAAGTACGACGCTGATATCCGGCAGAACACCCGACAACCCAAGATGTCAATTCTGTAGCTGTTGGTAAAATACTGTGCAAATTGAACTTCAGTGGACACATCTGAGGTGTATTTGGTACCATCTGCATTATACTTGAAACTTGTGACAGTGTCACACCGGCAGTGGTCGTTCGCAGCTGGACTGTTTGTTGCCCCATATCCAGAAAATACAGATGAAGGACAACGAATGATAGTACTTCCATCTGGTCCTGAAAATTTCATACACCAACAATGAAACTGAGCCATGTTGATCCCAATGACACGACATCATTGTCTCCTACTCCACGCAACCTATATCATGTAGTCGCAACATATTGCCTGGAAATGCTCATAAAAAATACATCCAGGGTCCAGCCTCCACCAGAATAAATCTTATCAGTTTCGGCGTTTTACCTTAATGCTTAGGAATGTGTATTGACCTTCATAAGTATGTCTGAAAATGCATCTACTGATTGATTCCATTTCTGCATCAAACCATTGAGCTGTTCTCTAGAAAGTGTCGCACTCAACTGTTTGAGACATTGATTAAGGAACAGGCATCTGTACAGATTACTAAAAGGCTTTACCAACTGTATTGTAAGGTACATTATGTGTATCTTTGAGTTACCATTCAACTGTAACTTTGCGAACTGGCCTGATGAGACATGATTGCATATGGTTAGTTAGGGGCAGCTTTCAAATTGCAAATAAATACTGATACATTGTCAGTGAATTTATCCAAAAAATAAGAGGCACCAAATTAGCTGCAACAGGATTTATAGGCATGATAATGATACTCAGTGAGGCTTTTCCCTGTACCGGCTCAGCTTGCCAACACTCATTAATGGCTAGCAAAATGTCAACGGGCTCCTATGATATTACTGCTCCTTTGCACATGCGATATTACTGCTCCATTGCAGAGTTGCTGAATGATATAGCCATGCTACTCACACATTCAAAAAATTGACCTCTTGGTGCTTCGGTGATATTCAAGTTTCCATTATTTGTGCAACCACCATTTGATAATATGGAAAATATGCTCTATCACCACAGTAAACAAACAAGCAGGGACTTACTAACATTAAACCTTACGTGTAGTACTAGTAGAAGTGTCAGCTATAGAGTGCAGCAGTGATCTGAATCTTGTCAGGCCACGGTACAGTCTAACTGACACTGTCATTGTGCAACACAACCAGTACACAAACTAACTGCAGCATTGACACCTAACTAAATGCTGATAGCATTAAGACATTTTTAAGCTGATGAGAACGTCCTACGGGCTAATTGTACTTGTAACACAGAAAACATAGCCAAAACCAAGAATCACTCACAAAAGCATAGTGCTGGGCTGGGAGGTTGGGCAGAAGTTACCTCTGATGCCAGAGGACTTCTTTTAGCGGATGTACTGTCCATGGGGCCGAACATTACATTGGGGGGGGGGGGGGGGGGGTGCAGAGGGCTGGCTGGGTTCAGGAGGCTGTCCAACCATCACACCAGGTGTGGTGAGTGGATTTCCATCTGACACTCATTGGCATTAGTGAAACAGTATTAAGACATAAAACTGTTTATTTTTGATAAAGTGCAATGGTTGACGTTTCTACACTCCAGGGAACTGGCTTTGGCTGGGACAGTGGCAGGAAGCACCCACCCAGTACACGCTGTCTGAGGCGAGTGGCAGCAGCATCAGCTCTGGCTGTGTAGTGGCACCAGACCTGTCAGTCCTATGCAGCCGACACTTTGAAAGTGTGCCTCAGTTACTGGGTATATTCCGTGCAGGCTTGGTCTGTGAAATATTACCTACATTCATGTCTCATCTTTCATTTATACTGCACGGGTTTGAACACTTTGGTGCCTACCGCTCCCATTTGGTATGACGGATCATGGCTTTCATCCTTGAATCTAATTTTGATTAACTTGTGCATTTTTGGCATTCAGTAACAATCGAGTCTGCAACACCAAGATACATCCGGTTGTCGCGTGCACACTTGAGATGCTTGAATGCTGTTCTGTCACTCGTGCCCCGAGACTTAATAAACAATGAATTATTGTCACACGACAGATACTTGCATCAATATCACATTATCCAACATGAATGCCATGCGAGTGGATCTCAAAGTTAATGTCATGCGCAATGGGAAACTGCTAATTTAATAATTTTGAAAAGGGCTAGTCTATTCCCTTAACTAAGTGACCTTCCCATAGTAAAACAAACTTAACATTTTCATGACTATAACAGCTTCTTACATCATATATGTGACAAGAATTGGGAATAGCAGGAGTATAAGTTACTGAAAAACTTTTCACCTTTATTCTGGCTTGTAATAATTATTGAAGAATCTTCCAAACTTTCTAAACACAAAATGAATTCCTTACTGATTGAGTTCTGATTAACTTTGCATTCTGCTCTTTCAAGAAAGAACTGAATGATGATCTACAAAGCAGTCCATAATCACAATAAAAAGGTTTCAAAATGTACACTGGTCACGCTGCTGGTACTGACGTATGGACACAAAGAAATTTGTTCTGCTTTTGTCCATAATCACTCAACAGATGATAAAATCTAAAATATTAGACCTACATAGTCCTGAATGGTATCATTGGAACCTTTGCAGAAATATCTCCGTACTTGCCTTTCTTAAAATGAATCTACATAAAATTCACAAACACGAGGTAGTAAGATGCTGCTCACTGGACATGTTTCAAATGAGCGATGATTTCTTAGAGAAGTAACTGATCACTTATATTCTATGTATCAGTGAGGTTAGTGAACATGGAAACACTGTTAGAGCATTTTAGCTGAGGTACGTATTGAATTAAACAACCAATGTAATGGTTGGACTCGACGGTCATAGCTCATACAAAGAAATGTGGTAAACATCTGAATTAGATACGTGCATCTCCTAGTCTGACCAATTCTGCCTAGTTACAGGAAGAAATTGAAACTTATTCCATATTATTGAAGCTTGGTTCTTAGAAGACTGCAGAGCTCTGCAAAATGTGGTAGACACTCACTGGTCCCAAGCAGCTTTGCCAGTCAGCCTGCCTAAGACTTTATGGGGCAATGGGAAGGAAGAGCTTTGCCACCAGCTGCACATATCCTACGGGTAATTGACCATTGTCTCACTCGAGGCAAGCTATATAAATGGCTTAGGAGCAGTCCTCTTAAAATTGTTTGCAGATGATACTGATATTTGTCATCTAAGGAAGGCATCATAGTATTAAAATCAATTGCAAAAGTATTGAATCTAAATATCTGTCTGGTGTGAAAAGTGGCAATGTGACACCCCCCTCCACAAAATAAATAAATAAATAAATAAAAAGTGTGAGGTCATTCACATGAATACTAAAAGAAATCTGTTAAATTTCAACTACACAGGTAACCACATATATCTAAATGTAGTCTGTTCTATTGGACATGTAGGCTTTTGAGTTATGAACAACTTAAATTGAAACAATAATGTTGTTCGGAAGCCAAGCCAAAGGCTGCCTTTTATTGCTAGAACATTTAGTAGACACCAGAGTATTCTTGTGGTTTATGGGATCCTTAGCAGATAAGACTAATTGAGTACACCGAAAAAGTTTAAGGAAGAGCACTTCATTTTGTAATATCGTGAAATGGGTGGAGGGGGAGGTGAGGCAGAGAGAAAATCACTGATATGTTAATTGTCATGGCAATCATTAAAACAAACACTTTTTTCATTGAAGTGAGATTTACATAGGAATGTGGAAATATTCGGTTAACACCCATGTAAGTATGGAGAAATTACAATTCTAATAACTCAAATATATCCTTGTGGAATCTGAACTCGCTTAAGCGTTCATCTTTCCTACGTGCCGCTGGAGAGTGTGACGGTAGAGAAACAATTTGAACATGGTTCAAATGACCCTCTGACAAGCACTTACTGCAGCACGTCATCAATCTACATCTACATGACTACTATGCAACTTGCACTAAACACCATCAGTCTCCACAACAGGTTCTGCTGTTCCACAATATCACATAGACAGCTTGACAAGTAGACAGCAGACTGACGTACGTTGCTCCTCCAGCCCTCTCTACTGCAGACTGAGTAACTGTACTGGAAATGAGTAGTTCTTATGGGAGGCTGCTATGTGTTCATTATGCATCGTGTCTGCTTTGTCCGTCTGCTCAGCTTTCCTGAACGCTCAGTGATGACCCAACTTTACTTTCCAGTCGCTCTTGCTACTGTATTTCGTAGCATCAGCATACTGCTGTTTCATCTGAGTTACACTTTCTTGCTTAATTGTGTATGGTCAACAGAATGACAGCACCTCCCTCCTAAGATATTTTGCTTCATAGGCTTCTCAGACAGCCCAGCTCATTTGGTATGCAGCAATCTGTTCCATAATCCACACATAATTACAATGTCGATGGTCTCCCCAATATGAAACTCCACTCTATTACTGCAGCTTGGCCTGCTTTCCTCTGCTTCCTGAGTTGCCAGGGAAGATGTCTGAATTTTTACTGGGCTGTGCCAATATATTCTATCTTGGTACAGCACTTCATAGCAGAGCGCTGTCAAGATTCTAGTAGAAGACTTACATGTATCAGTTGGCTATCCATTGGTCAATATCATTTCAGTGTTAAATATTTTTCAGATAGAAAAGAATTTTGTATCAGATTAACTCATTAAACACCAACAGTAAAGCTCTTCAAATTTTACAATGGGTGTTTATCTCACATGCAGAAAATGTCTGGCTTCTGCCACACTCCCCTTGTGCCAGATTTTGAACATACAAAATTAGTATTTGAGACAGGAGTTAATCCTGGCATTGATTCAGTTCATAATTGAGATGATTCATGAACTTGTAAAGCAAGAGTATGCATCCTGAACAATGTTAGTATTGACGGTGTCTCCACAGAAGTAGTGAGAGACAGCCAGATTCCCTTTCTTTGTATTGTGATGTGGATCACCTCCTCTCTGCTAATGGGGCCAATGTGATATTCAGATGTAGTGTGCATGGAATTCTGCTGAAGTGAGGTTGTTGTCAGAATGGAGGTGAGTCAGTCAACTTGTAAAATCAAAATGTGATGGCAAAGCGTCCAGATTTGTGTATGTAACCACCAGCTCAGGTAACTTACCATGACATACATCTACATCTACATTTACATCTACATTTATACTCCGCAAGCCACCCAACGGTGTGTGGCGGAGGGCACTTTATGTGCCACTGACATTACCCCCCTTTCCCGTTCCAGTCGTGTATGTTTCATGAGAAGAATTACTGCCGGAAAGCCTCCATGTGCACTCGAATCTCTCTAATTTTACATTTGTGATCTTCTCAGGATGTATAAGTAGGGGGAAGCAATAAATTTGATATCTCGTTCAGAAATGCACCCTCACGAAACCTGGACAGCAAGCTACACTGTGATGCAGAGTGCCTCTCTTGCAGAGTCTGCCACTTGAGTTTGCTAAATATCTATGTAACACTATCACACTTACCACATAACCCTGTGACGAAACACTGCTCTTTGTTGGATCTTCTCTATGTCCTCTGTCAGCCCAGCCTGGAACGGATCCCACACTGATGAGCAATACTCAAGTATAGGTCGAATGAGTGTTTGTAAGCCACCGCCTTTGTTGATAGACTACATTTCCTAAGGGCTCTCCCGATGAATCTCAACCTGGCACCCACCTTACCAACAATTAATTTTATATGATCATTCCACTTCACATCGTTCCGTATGCATACTCCCAGATATTTTACAGAAATAACTGCTACCAGTGTTTGTTCCACTATAATATAATCATACAATAAAGGATCTTTCTTTCTATGTATTCACAATACATTACATTTGTCTATCTTAAAGGGCAGTTGCCAGTCCTTGCACCAAATGCCTATTTGCTCCAGATCTCCCTGCATTTCACTGCAATTTTCTAATGCTACAACTTCTCTGTATACTACAGCATCTTCCGCAAAAACCCACATGGAACTTCCAACACTATCTACTAGGTCATTTATATATATTGTGAAAAGCAATGGTCCCATAACTCTCACCTGTGGCATGGCAGAGGTTACTTTAGCGTCTGTAGACGTCTCTCCATTGAGAACAACATGCTGTGTTCTGTTTGCTAAAAACTCTTCAATCCAGCCACACAGCTGGTCTGATATTTCATAGGCTCTTACTTTGTTTATCAGGTGACAGTACCTTCCGGATGTCAAGGAAAATGGCATCTACCTGTGAGCCTGTATCTAATATTTTCTGGGTGTCATGAACATATAAAGCAAGTTGGGTCTCACACGATTGCTGTTTCCGGAATCCATGTTGATTCCTACAGAGTAGATTCTGGGTTTCCAGAAATGACATGATAATCGAGCAAAAAACATGTTCTAAAATTCTACAACAGGTCGATGTCAGAGATATAGGCCTATAGTTGTGCGAATCTGCTCGACGACCCTCCTTGAAAACTGGAACTACCTGTGCTCTTTTCCAATCATTTTTACTTCATGTTGTGGCAGTTCCTCGATTGAACTGTGACTGAAGTATATAGAAGTGATACGCCACATGGTGTTGGGCAGATGTGCATGCTCTGGATAGAAATTAAACGTCAGTATTTCTGTATCCTACTTCCGTACTGAGATCTTTGTGGCAAATTATTTGAATAGCCCAAAAGGTCAGGCATAACAGTGTCATGGTACATGACACTGTAGCATTTGTGTGTGGTAGCTGAGCAATTGATGTAGCAGAATGATACAAGAATAGGGTATATGTTGCTAATGTTGAGGTGTCAAGTAGGAACAAAGTGCATCTCCCTATGCTGGGTGATACTTAAACCAAACAGCATAGAATTATTATAAAAATTATTTCCTGATTTTGATGACATGTAATGTTGATTTAGCCTGTAACTTCATCTATAATTGGCATTCATGGTACTTTTGGCTTTCAAAAAGACCAAAGAAAGATTTTATTGCCGTAATGAAACGTTTTTTGAAAGCAACAGTCTGTCATCACTAACTAGATTAGTTGAACGTTTCCAAGGACCTCTTTTATAGTATTCTCCTCTATTGTAATATTGATTCCAAATCCACTACATGGAGGTGAACATTTATCATTTGGAGGTCTGCAGTCAATGACATCTTTGATATTTTGAACAACTTCAATAGTGTCCTTGTATGAAGATACTTAAAGGGCTGAACTACTAGTCATGAAGATATGCATGATGCCATCCTTTCTGCATTGTCATCTACTTACACTAAAGAGCATTTTGGTAATCTGGTTTGTTAATGTTAAGTCAGTCTTTTAGTATTAACAAATGGCATGATTGAAAATTAGAAAGCTTCTCTAACTATTACATAATAATATGCCTCTGTCAGAGTCGTCGCTCCAGTAAGATTTCAACAGATGTGTGTTCAAGGAAACCCATATGCTCTTGCTGTTACCTGCTGAATTTGGAAAATGTTTTATTTAATATTTTTACACTATATTATATGTTACAGCTACAACAAACATTGCATATTGTTTGACAGCTTTGATGACACTCTGAAGCAATTACTAGTCTTAACTGTGTAGTAATTTTGATAAACTGGTTGCTTATACAACCCATGATCGTAACAACCTGAATGTTGGAATGTGGATCTAATGCCATGGAGGACAAGACTTCAGATGCATGAAGGAATTTAATTGCAGACCTGACGATGTCATACATTCACTTCTTCTTCTTCTTCTTCTTCTTCTTCTTCTTCTTCTTTATCGTTGCCTTGTCCCACAACTCATTGGGTCGGCGTTTCTCTTCTGGATCCATCTCCTCCATAGTACTCTATTCATTGCCTCTTCCTTCTTCCATTCTCTCTCCCTTAGGTCCCCGGATATCTTATCCTTCCACCTCATCTTCGGTCTTTATATCTTCAGCTCTGTTTCCGATATACTCTTCTCCTTTTCTCTGTAGGTGTCCGTACCTCCTTAGTCTGCTCTCTTGTATCTTTTTACCCATGGGTCCCACCTTCACAGCTCCTCTAACAAATTCATTTCTAATCCTGTCCTTCCTTGTTACCCCACACATCCACCTCAGCATCTTCATTTCCACCACTTCCATCTTCCTTTCCTGGGCTACTGTGATTGGCCACGTATCTGCCCGGTATATCATAGCAAGCCTTACCAATGAACATGTACACTTTCTCTTTCAAACCCATGCTCACCTCCTGGTCACAGAACACTCCACTCATTTTCCTACAGTTGTTCCAACCACAATTTATTTGGTGTTGTATCTCGCTTTCCAGTCCTCCATCCCTTTGTATGTACGACCTCATGTTTAAATTTGCAGACCAATTTCAGCTCAATATCCTGGATCTTGCAAGACCTCATCTGAACATCCTTCAGAGCTAAATATTCTGACTTTGTCCTGCTAATTTTCATCCCTATTTCTTCTAGTGCCTTCTCCAATTCTCCAGCTTTTCTTCAAGTCTGTTAATGCTCTGCTCACAATGAACCACATCATCTGCAAACATCCTATTCCATGACACTTCCTTCTTAATATCTTTCACCAGCACATCCATAATCAGGTCAAAGTGTTAGGGACTAGGCGCAGACCCTTGATGTAACCCTACTTTTACTGGAAACTCCTTTGTCATGCCCACACTACTTCTCACCTGTGTCATTGCTCCTCTGTACATTTCCTTCACTAACCTCACATACTTCTCTGGCACGTACTGCTCTCTCATGCTTCTCCATATTTTGTCCCTTTGGACTGTGTCATATGCTTTCTCCAAATCAATGAAAGCCATATGTAGATCGGCCTGTAGCTCCCCGTGTCTCTCCACTATCAGCCTTAAGGCATGTATTGCATCAGTGGTTCCTTCCAGGCATGAACCCAAACTGTTCTTCACACACCACAGTCTCCTTGCATAATCTTATTTTGTACATTCACTGTTCAGGGTCATAGTTGTGAAAGTAAGAAAATCCTTTTCTAAGTGTGTGATTTTGGTTTTGGGGAGAGGGCTTGTAAAGTGAATACGTGGGCACTGTCAGCTGACTTTGATGTTATTCTGTTTCTGCTTAACAGGCCAGACACAAGTATACAAGGTGTTCTGTCATAATGTTTCACACCTGTACAAATATGACATATGGTTTTATCTTCCACACTAATTAACCTGTTTGCCCACTTTAACGAAAGAAAATTGTAGGGAGCATTTTTTTCTGCTTCTGTAGCACATCAAATCTTTTTAGTTCCACTTCTTTGGCCATCTCCTTCTCCATTGGTTGGTATTTTGCAGCATCAACCTCAATTATAGAATGTCTCAATCTTAAGAACCATAAGCATTACCAGTGTCATCCTGTGTTGTTTTCAAGACCTCAGCAGATTGTTTATGATCAAAACATGACATTCCGGCCTCACCTGTACCTCCATCAAAGGATCCTGACTCATTTGTGATCTAGATGCAGTGAGAAATCCGTGATAACTATACTCAGATAGAAATTACTTGATAATTGACACTTCACATGTTGGCGCAGGTTTCCTTCAATCTGAGTGCTCATCGTCATGCCCAAACAATTTGCTGTTGCCAAACTACAACAACAACTGGTCAGTTCACTTCCAATTCCTTATCCAGCATTTTTTCTTGAGATGTTTGTATCCTGAATCCTAGATTTGGCCCATTTATTTCGTATTTCATCACTTCTGATAACCACACTAGCCCCAAACCCTCACACCACACACACACGATACTGATTAAATACACACATTTCATACATAGCAGTAATCACACCAGTGGATCATTTTGTACAAGATGCAATTCGGTGCAGCATACACTGTTATTATAATTACAGAGATTGGCTTACATTAGATAAGCCTCAAATAACATTGTGCAAAGCTGAATTTTTAAATCGTTATGTTCAGTCATCGTTGCGAGACTGTCGTCATAGTCATAGAGATAACCAGACGCTGTGCAGTAGTGTAGCACGGTGGTTAGCATAAAAATTTGACATGAAGAAGTCTGTTGGTTCAAACCCTGCCAAATACAGCAAAATTTTGTTTTTTTTTGTTTTTAAATCAGATCAGAAGACTATAATTGTTAGTTGTATTAAGTTAATTGGTTTACGTGTAATTTTTTATTTCTGATACTAGCTGTGTCATTTTCATTGTCATACCCACTTTTCTGTATAGTCTCATTTCTCTTCCTATCATTCTTTTTTCATTTGGAGTCTACATGTGTCACCTATAATCTGAAACCAATTGCCAACCAGAAATGCTCATTGATTGGTAACATGCAGCTTTTGTGGGCAGTGTGAGGATAGTTTCAGGCAACCAGTGATAGTGAGAAATTACAGTTTGCTTTTAGCTATGATACTGAAATTTTTCTGCTTATAGATTTTAGCCTGAAACACCATCAACAAATGATTTTAGATTGCAATTGTTGACCACCATTTTCTTGGAAACATGATCACGAGGCTGTGGTTAAGATAAGTTAAGAATTCGAACTGTAGCAGATGACATGTTTTGTTGCCCTTAATTTAGTCATTGGTCACTTCACATTAGCTGTCGACAGAGCATCTTGCATTTCTCTCATACCTGGCTCTTGTTACAAGTTAACAGCCTTTGCCACCCATAAATGAGCGGCAGCAGGCTACTGATGTGACGGCAGTGCAGCATGTAACATTCACTGGCAGCATGCATCCAAAGTGAAAGTTAAAAGAACATTTTGATGTATAATGCTCACTGTAACAAATAATTTATATGAATTTCTGTTTATTGAATTTCAAAAGGACACTTAATTTTCTGAGGAAAAAGATAATTATGAATTTTGCTATTATAAATGATTATTCAAAGAGTGTGAAATACTATCTGTGGCAAAGAATGTGAAAACCACCTCAGAAGAAACCATGTGTAATTAAAAATGACAAAGGCTGTACAAGAATTAGTTCAGATATAAATAGGCATTATATTGTAATAGAATCGCATGTCTTCTGCACAGACTGAATGGGAGAGGAACCCGTGACTTTGCATTAGGCTCTTAGCTAGTCTTCATTTGTCATAACTCAATGATTGATGCCATTTGTAGCTCATTATAAAAGGTGTGTAAAGATTTCCATTGTTTCTGTTAAAATATATTTATCTAGTAAAATATGTTTGTCGCAACTACTGCAAAGTTCACACTGGACATTACCCATTTTATTTAAGAAATTTCAGCATTTTATTGGATATCGCTGGCAGTGCGGAGCTGCACCATGAGCGAGCAGTCTGCAGCTACGGCAGATTTAAATATATGATCGCAATAACAACCACATCCTAAAAAGGGTACAGGCAGAGGTGAATGAAAATAATAAAATCTACTATCCCTTTTTATTCTGCATCTGGAATGCTGTGAAAAGAAATACTTTATCTTGTGCATTCACAGGTGAAGACAAGATGCAGCTTTTGTAAATTTTCATTCAAAAAGCGATAAATTCTGAACATATTGTAAAGTGTATTTAAAGGTGGATAATTTTCATGAGAGCTTAGCAACATAAAAAAAGCAAATGTTTTCATGTTGCATTGGATTTTAGTTTAACTGGCTGTACCCTGACTCACTTTGAAGCATGACTATCTTTACTATATTTCGATAGACAATAACATTTTCATTCTTCCACAAACAGCTTTAGTACTAATGAATAAAAGTAAAACTCAAATCATTATTTTGGAATATACTAAGAAATTCATTTTTATTAATCTGCAACAGAATATTTCATACGTAAAGTAGTAATCACAGATGAAAAATTTATTGCAACCTTTCATTTCTCATGTCCATTCATGTATATGTCAAGTTCAATCTCAACGGTTTCCCAATCAATTTAAATGCAAAAAGCAAAGAAAGTTTAAAACCAGATGGTCAACTCCCGAATAATTAAAACAGTCAGAATCGCATTAAAGATTAGATTAGATTAGATTAGATTAGATTAGATTAGATTTACTTTCATTCCAATTGATCCGTAGTGAGGAGGCCCTCCAGGATGTGGAACATGTCAGAAAAACAACAATACATGACAAATATTTACAACTAAACAAATAAGGTAATGTACCATTCCACAGGTCCCAAGTGGAATGATCGTCATTTTTTAATGAACACTAAGAGTCATTATACAAATACTAATGCACTGAATTTAAAATAAAAAAGTTTTTTATTTATTTATAATGTAATACAACTACTGTAATACTTATTTACAATGAACACATTCCTGCACTGAAATGGTGCAGAAGTTAAATTATTCTAACACACACACACACACACACACACACACACACACACACACACACACACACACACACACACACACACACACACACACAGAGAGAGAGAGAGAGAGAGAGAGAGAGAGAGAGAGAGAGAGACAAATTTTCAATGAACACATTACTGCACTGAAATTGTGCAGAAGTTATGTTGTACTTATATACAAATCAGTTGGTTTTACTAAGAAATTCATCAATGGAGTAGGAGGAGTTGGCCACCAATAAATCCTTTAGGCTTCTCTTAAACTGAATTTCATTGGTTGTTAAGCTTTTTATGGCTGCTGGCAAGTTATTGAAAATGTGTGTTCCTGAATAATGCACACCTTTTTGTACAAGACTAAGTGACTTTAAATCCTTGTGAAGATTATTCTTATTTCTAGTATTGATTCCATGAATTGAGCTGTTGGTCTGAAAAAGTGATATATTTTTAATGACAAATTTCATTAAGGAATAAATATATTGGGAAGCAGTAGTTAGTATCTCTAGTTCCCTAAACAGGCTTCTGCAGGATGTTCTTGAGTTCACACCAAATATAACTCTCACTGCACGTTTTTGTGCCCGGAAAACTTTAGCTTGGCTTGATGAATTACCCCAAAAAATAATCCCATATGACATTATGGAATGAAAGTAAGCATAGTATGCCACCTTTTTCACTTTTATATCCCCTATGTCTGACAAAATTCGCATTGCAAACAGAGATTTGTTAAGACGCTTCAGCAGTTCTGTGGTGTGCTCCTCCCAGTTGAATTTATTATCAAGCTGTAATCCCAAGAATTTAACACTGTCCACTTCTTCTATCTTCTTGTCATCGTATGTTAGACATATACTCTTGGGACACCCCTTACAAGTTCTGAACCGCATGTAGTGTGTTTTTTCAAAGTTTAGTGACAAAGAATTGGCTAGGAACCAGTGATTAATGTCCACAAATATTTTATTGGCTGATCTTTCTAAGACTACACTTGATTTGCTATTTATTGCAACGTTTGTATCATCGGCAAACAAAACAAACTTGGCATCTGGTAATGTTACTGATGAAAGGTCATTGATATCCACAAGAAAAAGTAAGGGCCCCAAAATGTAACCTTGTGGGACCCCACATGTAATTAGTTCCCAGTTGGATGATGCCTGATAGCTTGATACATGTCTCTTTCCTAATAACACCCTTTGTTTCCTCCCAGAGATATAAGATTTGGACCATTTTGCAGCATTTCCTGTTATACTAAAATATTCTAGTTTACTTAAAAGGATATTGTGATTTACACAGTCAAATGCCTTTGACAGATATATACCAGTTGCCTGCAATTTTTTGTCTAATGAATTAAGCACATTTTCACTGTAAGTGCAGATAGCCCTCAATATCAGAACCTTTTAGAAATCCAAACTGTGACTTTGACAGTATGTTATTTGAGATAAGATGGTTATAAAGACGACTGTACATTACTTTTTCGAAAATTTTTGAGAATGCAGAAATGCATAGAAGCAGAAAGGATCAGACATAAACTGTCCTAATTTTAATCTGACTATAATTGCAATGTCTTGTCTCAAAACACAGTTTTCAGATTTTGTTCTTGTTGTCTTCAGTCCAAATACTGGTTTGATGCAGCTTTCTTTAACAACGCACAGATACCATTTACTGTCAGCTCTATTTTTGCACTGCTGAAATTGAATATTGCTTGTTGTTCACTTAAATAATCTACCCTTAAAATTGTGTGTTGGCTAAGTAGTGCAATAATGGGAAAAGTTACTGCTAACTTAGGTCATTTTCATGAGTAGTTCAAAGTTATCCACATTCAAACTTTTCTCCTCCCTCACAATTGTCCTCTTAACTTTCGTTACTGGTTGTGATCATTTTGGCAGCTACTAAATGCGGTATCATTAAAAGAGCATAACTGGTTATTCATTATCTCTCTCCTCTATCCTCACTGTTGTGTCAATAAATGTTGTCATTGTTGTGGGAGACTTTCTCTCGTATGATTATTTTCTGGTTTCACAGATGTAACCTTAACAACCTTTACACCATTGTATGCCAATGATCTCTGCTAGTCATGGCTCTTTTTACTGAACTTAATTATCTGAATTATTATTACTCCTTTGCGAGGGTACAGAGCACTCATGTGGGGCAGCTGGATGATATATAAATTTTATAACTGAGTGAGATTCAGTTATTTGGTCTGTATGGCTGAAGCAAGACATTTGAGTGTCCTCAGTAGCTAGTCAATGTTATCAGTCAGGAACCATATTTAACAAATTCTGGTTCTTGTAGAAGGCTTTGGAATGCCTGAATATCATCCGTGAAATAGTTTTCTTGTATCATGTGCCTTACAATTACAAGTTGTTGTTGTTGTGGTCTTCAGTCCTGAGACTGGTTTGATGCAGCCCTCCATGCTACTCTATCCTGTGCAAGCTTCTTCATCTCCCAGTTCCTACTGCAACCTACATCCTTCTGAATCTGCTTAGTGTATACATCTCTTGGTCTCCCTCTACGATTTTTACCCTCCACACTGCCATCCAATACTAAATTGGTGATCCCTTGATGCCTCAGAACTTGTCCTACCAACCGATCCCTTCTTCTAGTCAAGTTGTGCCACAAACTTCTCTTCTCCCCATTCCTATTCAGTACTTCCTCATTAGTTATGTGATCTACTCACCTAACCTTCAGCATTCTTCTGTAGCACCACATTTCGAAAGCTTCTATTCTCTTCTTGTCCAAACTATTTATCGTCCATGTTTCACATCCATACATGGCTAAACTCCATACAAATACTTTCAGAAACGACTTCCTAACACTTATATCTATACTCGATGTTAACAAATTTCTCTTCTTCAGAAACACTTTCCTATCCAATACCTGTCTACATTTTATATCCTCTCTACTTCGACCATCACCAGTTATTTTGCTCCCCAAATAGCAAAACTCCTTTACTACTTTAAGTGTTTCATTTCCTAATCTAATTCCCTCAGCATCACCCGATTTAATTCGACTACATTCCATTATCCTCGTTGTGCTTATGTTGATGTTCATCTTATATCTTCCTTCAAGACACTACCCATTCCGTTCAACTGCTCTTCCAAGTCCTTTGTTGTCTCTGATAGAATTACAATGTCATCGGCAAACCTCAAAGTTTTTATTTCTTCTCCATGGATTTTAATAACTACTCCTAATTTTTCATTTGTTTCCTTCACTGCTTGCTCAATATTCAGATTGAATAACATCAGGGATAGGCTACAGCCCTGTCTCACTCCATTCCCAACCATTGCTTCCCTTCCATATCCCTCGACTCTTATAACTGCCATCTGCTTTCTGTACGAATTGTAAATAGCCTTTCGCTCCCTGTATTTTACCCCTGTCACCTTCAGAATTTGAAAGAGAGTATTCCAGTCAACACTGTCAAAAGCTTTCTCTAAGTCTACAAATGCTAGAAATGTAGGTTGGCTTTCCTTAATCTATTTTCCAAGATAAGTCGTAAGGTCAGTATTGCCTCACGTGTTCCAATATTTCTACGGAATCCAAACTGATCTTCCCTGAAGTCGGCTTCTACTAGTTTTTCCATTTGTCTGTACAGAATTCGCCTTAGTATTTTGCAGCTGTGGCTTATTAAACTGATTGTTCAGTAATTTTCACATCTGTCAACACCTGCTTTCTTTGGGATTGGAATTATTATATTCTTCTTGAAGTCTGAGGGTATTTCGCCTGTCTCATACATCTTGCTCACCAGATGGTAGAGTTCTGTCAGGACTGGCTCTCCCAAGGCTGTCAGTTGTTCTAAGGGAATGTTGTCTACTCCCGGGGCCTTGTTTCGACTCAGGTCTTTCAGTGCTCTGTCAAACTCTTCACACAGTATCATATCTCCCATTTCATCTTCATCTACATCCTCTCCTATTTCCATGATATTGTCCTCAAGTACATCACCCTTGTATAGACCCTCTATACACTCCTTCCACCTTTCTGCTTTCCCTTCTTTGCTTAGAACTGGGTTTCCATTTGAGCTCTTGATATTCATATAAGTGGTTCTCTTTTCTCCAAAGGTCTCTTTAACTTTCCTGTAGGCTGTATCTATCTTACACCTAGTGAGATAAGCCTCTACATCCTTACATTTGTCCTCTAGCCATCCCTGCTTAGCCATTTTGCACTTCATGTCGATCTCATTTTTGAGACGTTTGTATTCCTTTTTGTCTGCTTCATTTACTGCATTTTTATATTTTCTCCTTTCATCAATTAAATTCAATATTTCTTCTGTTACCCAAGGATTTCTAATAGCCCTCATCTTTTTACCTACTTGATCCTTTGCTGCCTTCACTACTTCATCCCTCAAAGCTACCCACTCTTCTTCTACTGTATTTCTTTTTCCCATTTGTGTCAATAGTTCCCCTATGCTCTCCCTGAAACTCTCTACAACCTCTGGTTTAGTCAATTTATCCAGGTCCCATCTCCTTAAATTCCTACCATTTTGCAGTTTCTTCAGTTTTAGTCCTCAGTTCATAACCAATAGATTGTGGTCAGAGTCCACATCTGCCCCTGGAAATGTCCTACAATTTAAAACCTGGTTCCTAAATCTCTGTCTTACCATCATATAATCTATCTGCAACCTGTCAGTACCTTCAGGCTTCTTCCATGTATACAGCCTTCTTTTATGATTCTTGAACCAAGTGTTAGGTATAATTAAGTTATGCTCTGTGCAAAATTCTACTAGGCGGCTTCCTCTTTCATTTCTTAGCTGCAGTCCATATTCACCAACTTCTCTCCCTTTTCTTACTACTTAATTCCAGTCACTCATGACTATTAAATTTTCGTCTCCCTTCACTATCTGAATAATTTCTTTCATTTCATCATAGATTTCTTCAATTTCTTCATCATCTGCAGAGCTAGTTCACATATAAACTTGTACTATTGTAGTAGGCGTGGGCTTTGTGTCTATCTTGGCCACAAAAATGAGTTCACTATGCTGTTCATAGTAGCTTACCTGTACTCCTATTTTTTTCATTCATTATTAAACCTACTCCTGCATTACCCCTATTTGATTTTGTTTTTATAATCCTGTATTCCCCTGACCAAAAGTCTTGTTCCTCCTGCCACCAAATTTCACTAATTTCCACTATATTTAACTTTAACCTATCCATTTCCTTTTTTAAATTTTCAAACCTTCCTGCCCGATTAAGGGATCTGACATTCCACGCTCCGATCTGTAGAATGCCAGTTTTCTTTCTCCTGATAATGATATCCTCTTGAGTAGTCCCTGCCCGGAGATCCAAATGGGGGACTATTTTACCTCTGGAATATTTTACCCAAGAGGATGCCATCATCATTTAACCATACAGTAAAGCTGCATGCTCTCGGGAAATATTACAGCTGTAGTTTCCACCTGCTTTCATCTGTTCGCAGTACCAGCACAGAAATGCCGTTTTGGTTAGTGTTACATGGCCAGATCACTCAATCATCCAGACTGTTACCCCTGCAACTACTGAAAAGGCTGCTGCAAATTTTCAGGAACCACGCGTCTGTCTGGTCTCTCAGCAGATACCCCTCCGTTGTGGTTGTACCTACGGTACGGCTATCTGTATCGCTGAGGCACGCAAGCCTCCCCACCAACAGCCAGGTCCATGGTTCACAGGTGGACAATTACAAGTAACTTTGTGAAATATTTAATAACCAGCTTCACAGGGCTACGTGGATTGTCGGGAACTATGATTTCTTTCGAACCATGTATCTGAGCAAATGGGCAGTACTTCTATAATTTAAGATTGTTTGAAATTTCTGAGCATGATGATGTTTGTTAGCAGCTTATATTGATTGTAATCAGTAGATTGAAAGGAACACATGAGAGGACACGTGACACTTGTAAGGAAGAGGCTAGATGCTGATACCCAATTCCACTTCTAAGGACCTGCACATTAACCATGAGCTTGTGACAGAAAGGGCACAAGGGAGCCAGGGAGAAATTGAACTGTTCTACCCAAGTGCTAGTGGGGATATTACTACCAGAAATCCAAAACACTTGAAACTGCTAGGCGAGAAAAGAAGAGTTGAATTGAAAACTGTTGAAATCTTGTACCTGCAGGTTTTTTGTGATGTCTCGAATTGTATGACTAAGACAAGCATCCCGTGAGTACCATCTTTTTCAGAGGCAAAATATTAATCTTGGGAGTCACATTGTTTGTTATGGCACCCATCATTACTTGCTACCATTTTAGTATTCTCAGTTGATGACCAATATTTTGTTCCACCTCTTTTGTTTGAAATGGAAGAACATTGATGAAATTGGGCTCTGAGTTTGATGGCATGGGGTATCTGGCACCCCTGGCATCATCATGGGGTAGCATTCTCCTGAGATGACTCGGTTTTATTTTTTTATGTTTATTTTTATTTAAATTACTGGAACACTAGAGGGCTTACCTACTGTGGTGGTAGGATCTGATGAGGAGCCAGCAGCTGTGGGACGTATAGTCCATGTCTCATTCAGCCATTGGCATTTGTCAGGTCACTGTGAAACCTACTGGTTTTGTTTGTAGTAACAAAATTATAAAGTGAAATTAGCCAAATTCAACTACAGTTGTGTATGTGTTCTCTAGTGGTTTTTATACTAACAAACTAGATTCCATTTGATACTATTTCACTACAGCTGGGAAATCTATGCAATGCTGTTAGTTTTCGGGGAATACCAACTGGGCTGTGGCATGAATGGGAATTTGGATTGAGGAGGGAAGTGTACAATATAATCAGTGCAATAATGCAAAACCACTTTGCCAGGTTATTAAATGTAGTGGTTAGTGCATCTGTATAATGAGCAGGAGGCCTGGGTTCAAATCCTTCCATTTGTAATCCATTTTCATTCATCATTTCAGTCTTTGTGTTTGAGGCATCTAAAACTATATGGTTTCATTTGAGTAAATTATGTTGCTTTAGTGGTTCTACTACTAACATAGGTGTCTGGTTGAGTAACCTTGCATTTTGCCCCAAAGAAATATGAGAATTGTAAGGGCAAGTAAATGACTAAATTGCAAAACACAAATAAATGTCCAATATTAAACCAGATGATGTGGTAACAGGCTATTAGGACAGAGATGTACTGACAACTACAGAGGCTAATACTATACACAGTATAATAAATGTAATTTGACATAGCACTGCAGTCAGAGGAAGAGGAGCATGCACAGGCAGCATTGAACATGTCAGTGTCCTTGTGCGGTGTGTCAGAATGTTGACGGGAACAAATTCCTCACTTTTAATAGTTATTGATCAATTGCTATTCAGACTTACTTCAGTGTTCAGCACAAAAAGCCAGTATTAATTCAGAATGAATACACTTTACCAAGTTGCAACTTGATGCACTGAACACTTCAATAGACAGATGACACATCATATGCTGAAACTCTCACTACCTTACCCAGCCAAGAACAGTGACCAAAAGATGATGATACATGCTCTACATGCTTCCTCCTCAACTATCTCGTCAGTGACATCCTTCATCCACAGTTAGCACATGCCTGACCACCATTACAAATTTAATGCAGGTTTTCAAATATTGCAAATGTGAAGAAGAGAGTTGTTTAGATAGTAGTAATTGAACACCATTTCTTTGAGGTACATATTGTTAAGATGCTAACATAAATATGTTTTATATTCTGCATGAACTGAAAATGTTATTGGTGCTCTACGGACCATTTCTATTCTTCGTTTGTTTTATTCATCTATCTTTCTTGTAAATGTTAATCCACAAATTTCTGGTTGAATGAACATAAAAGCAAAAACATGTTAAATGCGGTAAATAATGGAGGTACTGTCAGTGACCTGGACACAGTAGTGACTCAAGTAGACACCATAGAGAGGGGATATAAATGCTACTACTTTTTCCAGGTTTCAAAATAAAAGAGGGAGGTGAGAGCTACAATTTTTGGGTTTTACATTTGTTACTTAGGATCCCACACTTTATTGATTTTCTGGGTGGAGGGGGGGGGGGGGGGGGTTATTTGAACACACATTAAAATGTTCAGCTGCGTTTTGAAAGTTCCCAATCTTGTATCATAATTGTCCACATATTGTACTTATTTATTTATTTATTTTGTACAATGTGAAAATAGTTCTGGCATTTTAAGCACCATCTGCATCAGGATCACCATATTTTCTTATTCTTCTTAAGAATTTAAACCAACACCTGCTCCCATCTGATATTACATGGAAATTTTTCTGCAAGATGCTCACCTCCTACATCTCTCACAACAAGAATTATCACTTGCTTCTGGTAAGATATTATTTTTATTCTACTGTTATATACTGAATTTAAAAAATCACACTCTTCAAATGCTAACTCTCAATGAGTTGGTCTGCTGTTGATTAGTTACCGATTCATAAGAATGACAGTGTTTTATTATCTGTAGCAATATGGTATCTCAGTTATGGCAAAACTTTGCTGTGGAAAGTGCACCTCTTTCCAGTAACTACATACTTCCTCTACCAGCAAGCAAGTGAGTACACAAGTTGCGAATGCAAAAGTAAAATTTCTGATGACTCTTCTACCCTCACTCTGTTCTGCTCCAAGGGAAGAATAAATGGAATCAGTACCAATGTAGAAATTTTGCTTAAATCAGAATGATGAAATACCAGTGCCTCACACAGCTGGTTTTTAATTAACTTAAATGCTTCTTGACATTCTTTATTCAATTTCCAGATGGAGATAGACTTGTGATGATAAACAAAATTGAGGATGAAAGCTGTGATAGTAACTGCACGAACTGGGAGATTTTCAGTTGTCTACATCATTTTGGTGCAGGAAAATTTCTCACTGGTTCCATTTTCATCAGATCAGGTTCAATTCTGCACAAAGAAACTACATGCCCAAATAAATTCCAGGATCAATTCTGCACAAAGAAAGTACATGCCCAAGTAAATTCCTTTGCGACTTGGCGAATTCTTATTAATCCATCTTTAATGTGACTCATGCTCCACTAAACACTTAAATTACATGACATATATTGTCTAAATGTTCTCCATCAAGGTAGTAGTAATTAGAATATCACCTACATAATGTTAAATGTGTCAATAATACTTCTCGTAGAACTTCATTAAGTGCTGTCATAAAGGCCGATAATGATACTTACAGATCAAAGGGCATTCTTTTAAACTGGTAACATCTTCCATTCCACATAAAGCCTGTGTTATTCAAGCTATACCTTCATCTTGCAGTTGGTCACATTGTACAGTAAACCGCATCATTTCTCCATGACCATCAGTTAGTAAATGCACACTGACATCCCTTTTTGGATTAGAACATTTACTATCTGAGAGTTAAATTATCTGATTCTCCAACACACCCTAAATTGCTTTATTAACTACTGCTTTCTAGGGCAAGGGTACTGGGTACAATTTGCTGTGGAATGGCTGATGATTCTTAACTTCAGTTTTACAAGTGCATCATTTGATCAGACCAGGTGATCTTAAAACATGTGATCAACATAACAACCTGTTCCTTCCATTTAGCTTCAGTCATGTACATTAATGTTTGAATCATACTTTGAGTGCTAGTCATAGCATCTTAATCATCATTATTCTCCTGGAGCCCAGCATCTTCCTCAGACTTCCTTAAAGATGCAGTTCCCAAGCTCATATTTGTGAATGGAGCACCTTAATCATCTCCCTCGACAAATCCTGAAACTCTCTCATCTTCATTTCTGTCTGACTAGTGGAAGGAACAGAAGTGTGAGGGACTGCATTTAAAAATCTATTCAGAATCAGTCAATTCTGAGAACTAAACTGATATTAAGTGATCCAAAAACGAATACACTCTGCTCACACATACTCTTCTGAATTCTGAATGTTATCTGTGCCTGCCTTCAAGGATACAAGGTACTTTTATGGCTCAGAGATACAGAAGGACTCGGAAGGACAGAAGGTGTTTCTCCAACCAAACACTGTTCTGGCTGTACTGCTAAATGACTAATCAGGTTCATGACACACAGCACCAGTTGGATGTAGCCTATGTAAGTGATTTCTTTGATTTTCAGTATTTCATACAAGTATGGAGTGAATTTAAATTCCTGCCATAATTTAGTACTTATATCTTATGACAAAAGTTTAACACCATAGGACAACTATTACAATTGGAAACTGTGCATATATGTCTTGCAACTGTGTAGCTCAAGTTGCTCCAATTGTACACTCTGTACATATCCAGTATTTCTTAGTGATAGCACTTAGTGATCCAAGAAACTTTAAACATAAATTCAAACCGCTCCTAAATGCGTGACATCAGTACATAGTTGTGCATTTGTGAAGCAGTCAGAAGTGTGAAGTTGTTTTCTTCATTCTAATTTGAGTCTTTAAACATACTGAATATGATTTATGTGCAAGTTGTTTGTTATGCATCATAATTTGACCACATTTTTACAATAATGTGGCTCATCACTCATGCCTGAAATTCTCTTATGCAGATGTAACAATAATATACATCCTAAGTTATTACAAAGTATTATTCTAAATTTTTGTTATAGGTTACTCTTCTAAGTGTACTTCATGGATAAGTAAAGGATACAAGAGTTTGCTGAAATGTATTTTGCCATTGTCCTAATAATCTTAATATTAGTTGTCTGTTACACTGTTGCATGCATTAAAACTTGAAAAAGCAGTTCATGATCTATGTACATTTCTACTAAGCAGCAAGCTTTTAAGAATGACACAGCACTTCAGGATTATAAAATATGCATAATATTAGTATAACAGAGCATGAGTTGCAAATTGTGAGGGACTAGATATTATCAGTCTTCTCACTGCATGCAAGTATTTCTCACATTCCAGTAACTTGGTTTTTATGATTTTGGTGTATTTTAGAATGTAGGATTCAACTGACGCTTATTGACACACCAGGAAACTATGTAATTTGCCTAGACATACAGTATCGGAAGACTTGTATATTGTCATTTAGTGTGTCTACAACAGAAATTGGAACAGCTGATTAATCCTTCGCTCTGTGTGTTGATGGTACTAGTAGATTTGATTATTTGTGGTTCACACATGAGACAGTATGGTTCTGCAGTGAAAGGATGGAAACATCATCCTTGACTTACGCTAGGTATGGATCTTTTCACATACTGTACAGCTCTTTCCGTTGTATCTGAATCAGAACATGCTGTTGTTCTTGGTGTGGTTTTGTGTATGGACTGTTAATTATCTGTATATCACATCTCATTGAACATGGTGCATATTTTTCAGTACAACCTACAATGGATGATGTTTTCTTTTACAAAAGGATTGTCATATTTGGAGGCTGTGGATTTGCATATAATCAAACTTGGTAAATGTAGCTACAATAACTGTTGAAGGTATAACTGCAGATGGGAATTTATTAATGACCTTGTGAATATGTGATTGTTGTTACTTTTTAAATTTTATTTATTCATAGAATACTTACTTTAGCACAATTTAGAAACACACTGAGGAATTTATGGAAAGTCATATTTACTTTCTGTTATGTAGCCTGTGTAAATAGGCAATTACTGTATTTTGCCACAGTTAAACTGTTATCTGCGCACATTTATACCATTACCACATTGGCAGTATGTTTTCCTACAATTCTAGTATCTCACAACTTTGTTATTTCTGTATGACACTTTTCTACTTAATGACAGTCTGCATTTGTAACACAATGTATGAGGGACATTCAGTAAGTAATGCAACACATTTCTATTCTTGGCCATTGTCAGTTTTAAAAAATGTGCATGAAACATCTTTGTGGAATATTCCTGCTTCAGCCCCTATAGTTTCATCATATCCAATGTTCCAATAAGCGACAGCACTGTTTGGGCCTTCAAAATGGTGTCTGTAACAGAGGTGTGTTCCAGGCAGGGACCTGTTGAGTTTTCAGTGCAAAACCAGACCATCACAGATATTTATAGGCACTTGCAGAATATCTACAGAAACCTGGTAGTAGAAAAAAAGAAACATGTCAGCCACACACAGTTGTGACCCTGCAATGTTGGAACACGCGGACACATTGACTGTGATCCGGCAATCACGATGGATGCAACACCTTGCTGCTCTGCTGAACGCCTCTGTTGTTAGTGCAGACACACTCGTCCACCAGTTAGGGTACTCAAAGATGTGCGCCATTGTGTTCCACCTAACTGGAGACTTCATTGATCTTCACAAACTGTCTGACAATGTTCGACAAAAAATTATCACAATCACCCTCATAATGCACAGACAATGAAACACTGATTCATCACTTTGAACTGACAATTAAAACGGCAAACAATGGAGTGGCGCCATACCACCTACTCTGAAGAAAAAGTTTGAATCCGCATCCTCAACCAGTAGAGTCATGGTGGCAGTCTTCTGGAACTGTGAAGTTGTTATTCTGTGTGATTACCTCCATCGTGGTGTAGTGTTTTGCACTACCATCAGGAAGTTGAAGAAACCACTTCAGCGTGTACATCACCACAAAAATGAAAATGAGCTCTTCATTCTCCACAACACCAGAAGACCTCGCACAAGTCTGCTCACCTGAGAGGAGCACACATACTTTATTGGGCCAAAGAGATGAAAGCCAGAAGGTGCGATGTCCAGACTGTTGGAAGGAAGAACTGTCCATTGAAGGATGCACTCTGCAGGAAGCAGTGTGTGGATGATGCGGCAGTTATTGATGCAGCAAGATGGCACCGATGTCGACTAGTAGAATGCTGTCATGCAGGCATACTGGAAGTAAGGTGGCATAAGGCCATAACATTGAACAAAAATTGTATTGAAAACTACTGTTTTGTAGCAAAGATCATAGGAAATAATATGGTGTATAGAATCCAGAATAAAACCAACCTGCTTTCAGAAAAATTGTTGTAATAATTACTGAATGCCCCTCATATAATGAAGTCAGCATTTTAGACAGTCAAACATTCCAATTCCGTAATGTAGAATGTATTATTTTGTGTATTACAATCAGATCAAACAATCTGCATAGTTATTTCAAGAGTAATAGATGTCAAGAAATTTCTTTTAACACTTAGTATTTAATGTTAGATGAGGTGTAATCTGTAGCGACTACAGGGGCTTTTTAGATGTTTAATTTTTACAACACAGACACATCAATGAAATATCAGTTTAAAAAGTTTAATGTCTGCAAGGTACCAGTTACTTGGAAGGATTATCTAACAGCATATATCAGTACATAATGTGCTGTTGCATTTTTGAATCTATATTTAATGTTGCACATTTGTCTATTTACCCACTGTTAATTGTGATATGGTATTGTGTGAAATTGTTGGCTCAGCATAAACATGTGAATTTCACAGTATCATATTTCACATGATCTTTGGTTTTAAATACAGTCAGTTACCACTTGCCATAAACAGAACAGTCATATGTGTCTCACTATCACCTTTCTAGAAATGTCTGACATTACTTCCACTTCGTCTGACATCACTTCCACATTGTCCGACATTACTTCCACCTACTTGTGTCAGATGTATTCTGTTTTCTTTTCTATCGGTCTCTGATGACCAACTCTTGATTTTTTCAACCCCAATGGCATTAGGTTGCGAGGCTGGAGGGTGTCCTTCATTTCCTTTATTTAATCTTCTGTCTGTTGGGGAGGAGGACCTGCTCAGGCATTGAAGAACAAGAGGAAGAAGTGGAAGTGGAAGTGAAAGAAGTGGAAGAAGGGGAAGTGGAAGAGGTTTTTTATCCTCTCTTAATGTGTCTGGAGAAACTTTTAGCAATGCTTGTATCAGAACATAGTGATGACTATGCTGTGGAGAAACATTATTTAATTTCCATGAAGTTGTGCACAAGGCTGGACATTCCTGATGGACACCAAAGTAATTTGGAGATGCTTGATGTCTGGAGAAGGCTGAAGTGAAAATGAGGACAGGACATTGTGGTGGAGCATTTTTGAAAGTATATGAGGTACTACCGTGCCACCTCACAAAACAATATCTTCTTAGTAAACAGTTTCCCAGATGCTACTGTGTTCAGAGTTGTCTTTCATCCCAGACCTGATGGATGTCTGCCCTGATCCTATCATTTGTATTTCGATGTCCTGCAAGTCCGCTAACAGGAAGATGACATGAGATCTAGCCAGCTTTGCCAGATGTCTGAAGTACATTTACCTGCAGCCTATCACTTGGGGAAGGCACAAAATTGTCTCCATCAGAAGCCCTACTTGCTGAGCGTCACACTTATCACACTTATTCCAGCCATGTATGTCCCTCACCTTCCCAAAAATGTGCATCAGCATTATAAAAGCCAGAGCACAAATGTATGAAGGGTAGTTCATGAGTGTTGTCAACTACTCTCGATCATGCATTGACATTGTACTTACTCACAGCAGATCAAAGTATCCAGACAAGTATTGTTCTGAATGCAATGTTAAGTGGTAGTGGATATACACTGTTGTCTGGTGTGGAAGGAGGCAGCTTAAAAGAAATTTGGTACAAGTTGTCAGCGTTATCCCAGCACTTCAAATTTGAAATTACCTTCCAGATGTCTTAAGACAGAGCCAGTGAGACCTGGTTGAGTTGGTACTGTGTGGATGTCACATGAAATAACTTTAAAATGAAACTAAACCCAAAGGGATTTGTTGTACTGCAGCTGCCAATTAACTATATATATTTTACCGATAGCAGATAATCAGCATCCCATGACTTCAGAATTAAATGGATTAAAGAAATGATAAAGTCGCTTTTTATGCCATTTATTTATGTAGTCATAAATACCATAACATTCATGCTCTTGTGACATTTTCATTGGGGTTACATACATTTAATGTAAACAATGCAATCTGTTGTATAATTGCCACAGGTTTCTCTTGCTGTACCCATGGTGTGTCAGAATTCCTAGAAGGGACTTCGTGCCTTTCCAGACATGGGTTCATTAATGAAACCTAGTGAATAAAGTTTGCTATAGAACCTCTCTTTAATAGGAATTGTGAGACACCTTGGCTTCTTTAGTGACCAGATGAACGGCATGTGTTGAGCGTAGGCTGTTGAGCCTCTGTAAATCAGTGTCCTTTGTATCCAGTTTGCACATTATTCTACTTGCTGCAAAGAGGCAGGTGTTGTCAATATTATTACATACAAAGACATTGTATGTTAATTTTCTGTGTGAGTTTGTTTCTTTTTATATTGCCAGTTGGTCAGTTTGATACTTTTGAAGCCTGTTGTATGCTGTGAAGCTGTTTTGATGCCAATGCAGTGAACTAAGTTTGGGCTTTGTAAATGCTTGAAACTTTGTTTTGTGAGTAGTTTGTTACCTGGCTGTGAAAAAAGTGCTTGTACTTAAGCTTTGCCTTAGTGTTATTCACTGGATACAAATATTCAATAGAAAAACATTATTATTCTGTCATGTCCATACTATTGTTTGTTTAATCAAACAATGGAAAATCCATGGTGGAATGTAACAACATTAGAGAAAGAAAGTTGCTACTCACCATATAGCGGAGAGGCTGAGTCACCTATTGCATCTCTGCTCTATTGTCTGTTTATATTTTTTTGTTGGTATATTACCCTGGTCTAGAATTGCCAGTTATCGACAGTTGTGTTTCCCTTATAAATTCAATGTTACAGTGATGGAGACTGTGAGTGCAACACATTAGGTAATAATACATTAGTTTGTTCATAAATTTTTTCAGATTGTTTATGCTTTTAGCAAGAAAGCATATATGTATATTACCTGTTTACTGTTACAACAGACTTAAACTTCAAGCATGTAAGCAAGAAAATCAAAAGTCTGTAAGTGTGTTTATTCTGAAATACGCAATGAATAGTGTCTTGGTATTTGTGCACGATCAGTTACAGTGCCTCGACAAGCACTGTTTCCAAATGTGCTTGCCAATATCTACTCATGAAGAGGTATAATCTTATGTTAAAAATTTAGTATGCCTTATTGTGTTAAAGTTGGTCAATAATTACCACAAATATTGACAATCAAATTATTGTAGTTCCTTAAAGGTAATAATTAGGCAATCTGCAACTGGTACCAGGTTTGTTGATAGTCCCTGGATATTCAACTGAATCTCCAGTACCCCAGTGTATGAGCTACCTTGATTGTCGGTTCCTGGAACAGTGTTAGTTTAATAAGTGACGATGTCATTCGTTGTAATGTAAGCGACTTCTGTGACTACAAACTTAGTTTTGTAATATTATCTGATTGATCGTTATTTTTAAATGTAGTAAGCCTTGCGTTATTAATATCTACATCCACATCTACATCCATACCCCGCATGCCACCTGACGGTGTGTGGCTTCTATTTCAGTCTTGTATTGTTCATGGAAAGGAGGATTTTAGGTATGCCTCTGTGTGGGCTCTAATCTCTCTGATTTTATACTCATGGTCTCTTCGCGAGATGTACGTAGGAGGGAGCAATATACTGCTTGACTCCTCGGTGAAGGTATATTCTTGAAACTTCAACAAAAGCCCGTACCGAGCTACTGAGCGTCTCTCCTGCAGAGTATTCCACTGGAGTTTATCTACCATCTCCATAACACTTCCGTGATTACTAAATGATCCTGTTTGATCTTCTCCATCTCCTCCATCAGCCCCATCTGGTATGGATATCACACTGGTGAGCAGTATTCAAGCAGTGGGCGAACAAGTGTACTGTAACCTACTTCCTTTGTTTTCAGATTGCATTTACTTAGGATTCTTCCAATGAATCTCTGTCTGGCATCCGTTTTACCGACGATCAACTTTATATGATCATTCCATTTTAAATCACTCCTAATGCATACTCCCAGATAATTTATGGAATTAACTGCTTCCAATTGCTGACCTGCTATATTGTAGCTAAATGATATCAATGTGTATTCATCTGTGTTTCTTTACTGTTTTTATTACTCTAGATATTGGCTACAGATTTTCTCCTGCAGATGCATGTATTCATGCATGTCCTCTCTATGCATGTTTCTTAAAAAAATTGTTCAAATGGCTCTGAGCACTATGGAACTTAACTTCTGAGGTCATCAGTCCCCTAGAACTTAGAACTACTTAAGCCTAACTAACCTAAGGACATCACACACATCCATGCCCGAGGCAGGATTCGAAGCTGCCACCGTAGCGGTCGCGCAGTTCCAGACTGTAGCACCTAGAACTGCTCGGCCACCTCAGCAGGCGCATGTTTCTTACTTGGGTACCTTGTCAGAATTGTGGGTACATGAATGTTGGTTATTGTAGATGTTGTTTGTGCACATGGTTATTGGGTGAACAGAAATGAACAACTCATTCCATTATTTTATGGCTAGTGATAAATACAGTTCACGGGTGTGGAAGGTTCTTAATTCTCCTACATCATATCTTTACCTCAACATGGCTTTCATTCTTCTTCAGATACTGCCCACTGCAGTGGCTGCTGAGTTGGCTGCTGGCACAGCCATCCTGACGAAATTGGACCTCTACAGCTGGCAAACAAGGCCAACACGACACATCGTTGCGTTGCACAGGTCGCTGGGGCAGTGGCCTCAGATATGCGGGGCCTGTTGTGATGCGGGCCGAGGTGAACGAAGCTGTGTAGTGGAAATGAATAAATTATTTGGAAAGTTCTTGATGAGTTTTAATACGGCACCTCCTGGCACCCATCCACTACATTTGGCATCAATACGCCACATCTGGCATCTGATACCATAAAATTTGGTGTCAGAATAGCGGATGTCATCTGTCCAGTACGACGTTTGAGTCCATTGCCTGCAGTACAGTCACAAGATGTGGTGAGTGCTCTCCAAATTGTTCTATTGAGTGTTGGATGTTTTCTTTCTTGATGGTGTTTTGAGTATGACTTGCCAGAAGCCACATTTTAGATGTTTGCGTGGGCATAGTATTTTTTGTTGTCAGAGTAAGTGTTAGTATGTTCAGGGAGTATCATTGTTTTGTGGCGATTAATTAATTTTGTATAGGTTTATGATGTTACTGAGTGTGATGATACGAGCTGTAGGAAGTCTGGTTATTCTTGTACTTAATCCCGAAACAAAATGAGTAACTGAGAACCAAAGCAACACAATGGCAGAGTCAGGGACGCAAGGTGTATCGGAGCCAGAAGCAGTACGAACTTTGATGAAAAAGGTAGCAAAATTGATAGCGGACAATACTCAGTCGAGAAATGAATTAACATTTAGAAGTGAGCGATAAACCGCATCTCATCAGTAGTTGTTGCCTAGGGTTCAGGAGATTGATCCAACTGTTGCAAGTTTGATTATTCCATTTTCAGGCAAAGGCACCTGACAATGTGTGTTCATTTGTGGAGGACTTGGAAATTTCAGCGGCGATGCATGGTTGGTCTGATGAGCAGTTGTTACATGTAGCCAAGATTAGACTAATTGGTGAAGCAAAAACATATGTAAGGTGTTCTGAGGCCTTAAGGAAGACAGGGCAGTTTAAACAGTTAAAGGAAGGGCTTCTACAAAGGTACAAGAAACGGAACAGTGCTCGGTACTTTAGGGAGAGGTTAAGTACAATGACAAACAGACAGGGGGAGATGGTGGAGAAATTTGTGGACAGGATAAGGGAAATTAATGAGTACACTTATGAGTTGGGTCATAGCGATGAAGCGAATAGTGTTCTGTTGCAGGAGGCTGAGCAAATGGCACTTGATGCATATTTGAGAAGGTTACCGGAGCATATGTCATGGAAAGTGCGTGAAAGGACTCTGAAAGATTTGTCTTCGGCCATTCCCCTGGCAATTCAATATGCGGAAATAGACATGGCAACAGGCGTACAGTGGGTATAAAATGTTATAAGTGTGGTCGTATGGGGACATGTGCAGAGGCAATGTACCCAGTCTCCAAGGAATAGAGAAAGGTGTGGAAATCAGCAGCGTGGAGGATGAAGAAGTGGAGATAGGAGAGGTGGACAAGCGTTAAACAACAGAAGGTGCCAAAGACCCACCTAAAGGAGCTCCTGTTTAATTTCAATGCTACGAATACGTATGCAGAGGTGGAATGTTCAGTGGTAGAATCTGTATTAACTAAAAAGTTTAAGATTTTGTGGGACACAGGGGCCAAGTGTCAGTGGCTACTAATAATGTAATGAGACAAAGGAAGTTAGACCCACCACGTTATAGGTTGCGTGGGGTGGGGGATAAGGAGGTCACACCTTTGGGGTCAGTGACAAATCGGACTTTCTCTATGTGAAAGTCAACTAATACATGCATGGAGGTGGTACCATTGGTGAGCGAGGGCTACGACATGATCCTAGGAGTAGATTTCTTGCATCAACATCATGCCAAAATTGACCTTGGACAACGAACTGTGATACTTGGTGGAATGTTATTTCCGCTAGGGGAAAGTGCTGTCAATGCAGGGCTGTCACGAGGGGTGTTCAATGTAATGAACAAACCAATTGAACCGAGTACATTAGCATTAAGGCTTAATTTGCATGTGTGTGGGGTCCAGTGGCACCAGGAAGTCGGTTTGGGTAAGTGTGGAGTCGAATCTACCTGTGGGTACAGTATGTGTTATTGAACCAATGGACGATAATGAAGATTTGGCTTCATTGGGTTGTTTTGTACGCATACAGGAGGGGAACAAGGGCCGAGTAGTTCCCATGAATGTGGATAATTTTAGCGTTGTAGTTGTGAAGTTGAGGAAAGGACTTTTAGTAGCAAATTTGGATGTGCCAGATGATGAAGACTGGTGTTCGAGATGTAGGCGAAGTGACCAACCACTAACTGCCAATAGAACTGCATTGTGTGACACAAATTAAGCATACGAAAGGAGAAGAAAGGGAGCAGATGGAAGAATTATTGTGGGAGTTTAAGGATTTGTTTTTCCACAGGGGCCATTGCCAGCAACTCCATTAGTTCAGCATAGGATACTAACAGGGAATGGAGCACCTGTTTACTGTAAACCATACAGAATACCAAGGTATTTGCTGCCGATTGTGGAGGATTTCATTGATCAGCAGCTTGCAGATGGTATAATAAAGCATAGTAATAGTTGCTGGGGGATTGGGAATTGTTGTTGTGCCTAAAAGATCTGCGGATGGAACTAAGAAATACAGGTTCTGTTGTGACTACCAATACCTCAATAATAAGACAGTAAAGGATGCATACACCATTCCAAACATATCGGAGACTTTAGATCACTTAGGACAGTGCCAGTACTTTTCTATGATGGATTTGACAACTGGTTATCATCAGTTAGAGGATCGTCCAAAAACTACTTTCTCTACACCTGGAGGCCATTGCCAGTACATTAGAATCCCATTCGGTTTGAAAAAAGCTTCGGCAACATTTCAGAAGTTTGCTAGACAGTGTATTGAGGGGTTTCAAACCACGGCAGTGTCTTGTCTATTTGGATCACATTATAGTGTTTTAATAGTATGGAGCAACATAGACAGTAGTTAAGCGAAGTCTTTATGAGACTGAGAGCAGCTCTTTGATGTTGAGCCTGGAAAAGTGTCATTTCGCATTAGAAGAAGTACAATATTTGGGTCATATTATCAGCAAGGACAGAGTGAGAACAGATCCGAGGTTGGTACAGGCTGTAAAGGATTTCCGGGCACCGAAAACAGTTAAAGAAGTGCAGTCATTCATCGGACTTTGCAATTTCTATCGAAAGTTCGTGAAGGGTTTTTCAGATTTAACACAGCCATAGACACGATTGTTTCGGAAGGGTGTGAAATTTGAGTGGACAGAAGAGTGTCAGAAAGCGTTTGAAAAACTGAGAGAAGTGTTAACATCAAGTCCGGTTCTTGTGTTTCCAGATTTTGAAAAGGAGTTTATACTAGCATGCAATGCATCGAATCAAGCATTAGGGTGCGTTCTTAGTCAGGAAACTGATGGAAAAGAACATCCTGTAGCCTATGTGTCTAGGCAGTTGAATACAGCAGAGAAGAATTACTCAACAACAGAGAGGGAGATGCTCAGCGTAATCTACAGAATCACATATTTTAAATGTTTTTTATATGGGAGAAGATTTATGGTAGTGACAGATCATGCTGCATTCAAGTGGTTGTTGTGGTTGAAGGATCTGTCCACTAGACTCACTAGATGGGCTGTGAGGCTTAGTGAATTCGACTACAAGGTGGTGCATAAGCCTGGGAAGAAGCACGGTAATACAGATGCACTAAGTAGGAAGGTGGCAAAAGTAGAAGTAATTTTTGCCATGCTGCTACGTCATAATCTATGACAAGACACGGACAATGATTGATTGTAAATCGTATCGGATGCAGCCACAGTTTAATGTGTATGATGGTCTTCTGTGCAGGGAAATGAAGACAGGGCCAAGGGTAGTAGTGCCAGCGAAATTGAGGGATGAGGTTTTAAAGGAGGCACATGATCATGTGTTATCCGGTCATGGAGGGTGTAGAGCGGCAGACAGGAGAGTGGCAGAGAGGTATTGGTGGAGAGGTAGGAAAGTAGATGTGGATCAGTATGTCAAGAATTGTGTACCATGTGCGCAGAGAGCAGATTTGAGTCGGAAACAGATACAGCTAGAACGTTTACCGGAAGCAACATGTCCATTGTCTTTCCTGGAGATTAATGTCTTAGGACCTTTTAGGCAAACAGCATCTGGGAACAGATTCGTTCTGACAATAATAGACCATTTTTCAATGTATGTGGAGATGGTGGCTGTGCCAAATCAACAGACAGCAATGGTCGCACAAGTGTTGGTAAATAACCGGATTTTGAAGTTTGGTGTACCAGAGACAATAATTACTGACCAAGGGACCAACTTCATGTCAGATTTAATGAAGGAACTATGTAAATTGTTGAAAGTAAAGAAGGACAGAACGGGTCCACAGAACAATCGGGAAGATGCTGAGTTTTTATGTGGATTCTCATCACCATCAGTGGGATGAGTATTTTAGGCATATTGTATGCACATACAATGCAAAAGTCCATACAAATACTGGTTTGTCTCCATATGAGGTAGAGTACAGGCATAAAATACCGTCACTGTTTGATTTAGTGAAGCTACAGAAAGGAAGGACCATTGAATCAGTATGTCAATTTGTGAGAACAATTGAGATGTTTGAAAAAAAAGGTACTAAAGGGAAATACAAAGGCTTTGGAAAGGCAGGAAGACACAGTAAAGCGGAAAGGACGTTTTCCGCAGTATAGGGTGGGGCAATGGGTAATGCTGTCCAGCCCCTATATGCAAAAAGGGAAAACGAAGGAGTTCCTCATGATGTATCAAGGGCCATACGAAGTTGTAGAAATCTCCCGTTAATGTTAAATTTCAGCTGCTAACGAGAACAATGATAGTAAACATTGGACGGTTATGGTCATTTAAGGGTTGCCTGCATGTGATTCCAGGCGTGTCACAGGAAGGAAAGAGGAAGAAAGAGAGAGTGAAGAGAGGTGCTAAGGACAGAGGAAACCAGGAAGATAGAGTACAGCATGAAGTATCGTATGCTTTGCAATCTAGTAGATTATTTGTAGTTCCCCACCCCCACCTGGAACTTTGGAAAATGCCCCTGCTGCTAGAAGCAGTGGTTCAGCCTGCTCTCCTTTAGAAATTGATCTTCATTTTCATGTGATGAAACAGTGTCTGCAACTACCAGACATCTCCTACATTCAAGGCTGTAACTGGAAGATGTTGTTAGCCTGTCAGCAGCAATGCAATGAGTTAATATTTGTTTTTTCACAGCCACTGTTGCCCAAGACTTGCTCTCTCTAACCACAATTATGGTGCTCGTTTTCTTTCTGGTGAGGACTCGTACTGGTTTCTAGACACTACCCTGGCTGTATGTACACAGGTGCGTTCCAGAGAGGCAAGGCTAACTCAGGCAGGGCCATTATGCAGGAAAAGTTCACTTTGAACCAGAGCACCTCATCCACAACGACAACTGTTGTGTTGTGATGCTATGATTACAAGACAAATGCACACATCGCAGATGCTGTGGTGTAGGACACACTGATTTTCACATATGACCTGTTGATTTCACTCCTCGTTGTGTTCATTATGTGACTCAACAAATCAAATTGGAGTGGCATGACATGTGTTACAGCTCGGAGATAAGTAAATTGTATTTCATACCAATCTTAACTTTAAGTCACTCATCTGAAGTAGAAACTGCTGTCACTGTAGCCTGATCCAGCTGCTATCGACATTTACAGTATGAAGATAATATCAGTGTTCAGAGCTATTTCCTTACTCTGGCACATTTTACCATGACTTTCAACTCTGTCTCTTGACTGATATAGGTAATCCTTACAAATGTTCTTGTTTTTGCGTGAAGATCAATTACTGCATCACCAACAATGAGAAACTTCAATTTCAAAACTTTTCGTGTACTTCATCTCCATGAAAAGTATCAAATTCTTCTTCAAACATAATTTTATTTGTCCTTTCTGTTACTGGAGAGGAAGGGACTCCACATACCCATGTGATGTACTAGTATGCAGCCTGCATGAAACACACTATCTGTTTTTCCAGTCGGCAAACCCAGATATTTCTCAATGGATGCAATACAGCCAGGGGTTTGATTCATCACATCTGGAGCACCAGAGATCAAACATTACACATTATTATCACATCTGTTAACCTTCGATTGAGTGGTCCAATACTGAGGGCTCTGAGTCAAGGGAGGAGGACAGAGGAAAGGAAGGGGTAAGGAGGGTCAAGTAAGCAAACACCCAGTGCTGCCATGTTGCAGGGCTCTGCGTTCCACTACAATTCTACAAAATTCCTCTGTGAGGTACTCAGTACCCCAGCACACCTGCTCAAAGACTAACAAACTTCCTTAACCATCAGCATGAGAAATTTCTGAATTAGTGAATTAATTGATGGCATGTACCGGATGATAACAAAGTCAGTATAAAATTGAAAACTTAATAAACCACAGAATAATGTAGAGAGAGAGAGGCAAAAATTGACACACATGCTTGGAATGACATGGGGTTTTATTAGAAAAAAAAAAAAAAAGTTCACAAAATGTCCGACAGATGCGCTTCGTTTGGTGATGATTGTGTGCTCAGCCACCACTTTCGTCATGCTTGGCCTCCCAGGTCCCCAGACCTCAGTACGTGCGATTACTGGCTTTGGAGTTAGCTGAAGTCGCAAGTGTATCAAGATCGACCAACATCTCTAGGGATGCTGAAAGACAACATCCGATGCAAATGCCTCACCATAACTCTGGACATGCTTTACAGTGCTGTTCACAACATTATTCCTTGACCACAGCTATTGTTGAGGAATGATGGTGGACATATTGAGCATTTCCTGTAAAGAACCTCGTCTTTGCTTTGTCTTACTTTGTTATGCTGATTATTGCTATTCCAGTCAGATGAAGCGTCATCTGTTGGAGATTTTTGGAATTTTTGTATTTTTTTTTGGTCTAATAAAACCCCATGTCATTACAAGCATGTGTGTCAATTTGTAGCTCTCTCTCTATCTACATTATTCTGTGATTTTTCAGTTTTCAAATTTATGCTGACTTTTTGATCACCCGGTATGTAGAGCTCACTGGTAATGAAGGCTGAGGATGCAAAATCTAGATTTCTCTCACCAGATCAGGTGCTTCTCCATATTTTGTTCTTAATAACTAACACCTGAAACAGTCATTCACCTTAAA
The DNA here is from genome assembly GCF_021461385.2 of Schistocerca piceifrons. Taxonomy (NCBI): domain Eukaryota; kingdom Metazoa; phylum Arthropoda; class Insecta; order Orthoptera; family Acrididae; genus Schistocerca; species Schistocerca piceifrons. Next base: position 33,515,301 of record NC_060138.1, on the reverse strand, counting down.
CAATATATAAAATTTCTGCTACCTAGTACCCACACTGTTTGGCTGATTCACTTGTTGGAGATAGGGTGAAATAATCTTATCATTCTCCATATGGTCTCCATCATTGATGGCATCATTTGAGTGCTTGTCTCTTCATTTTGATTGCTTATATGAATCTAAAACTAGAGATTACTTCACTGAAGGACACACTTCTATTTGCAACTGAACAATGATCATTTTGTCATATTCTGGATTATTGCCTTTTGGTGGCTTGTGGAAATAAATCTCAGAAAGTCGCCATAGGTATGTGACACCTCTATAAGGTAGACCCTTAGGATTTCAACTCTGTAAAGTATGCATATGGTTAGATCTCATTGGTCGCAAGTTTGCAGATGTGTTCTTGTGCTCAATAAACTGATCATGCATGTGACGAAAAAATAAAACTTCGTAGCAGCGCATTATCAACTATGCTTGTAGAAGCATTAGGTTGGGTCAGCTGGCAGCATCTGATGTTTTTCCAAGGGAAGAGAATTCGTTATGATATCTTCACATTAAATATGAGGAAAAAAGTCTTTGTAATTTACATTGGATGTTAGTGTGTATACAAAATGTTTCTGATGTCTGGTAAGTGGGGTGCATGACAGACCAGATATTTTCTCCCCTTGAGATGTTCAATGTTTGAGAAGCCATAAGTCCTGGCATTCGTGCAGGGGTCATAAGTAAGACAATTCACCTGCTTGACAAACGAGAGACAAGGTACCTCAGGAAAGGTTAGCATTGATTGGCTATCTATTAGTACTGTTGCAGAGACCCTGATTCTCACTACATTTATTGTGAAGCTGACCATCTCCTCTCCAGTAATGTGGCCAATATAATAATCAGACATCCAATGTTGTGGCAATCTGCGGGAGCAATGTCTTGCCTCATCTAACTCAAATCTTGTAATTTTTACTTCAAAATAGAGATCATCTAGTCCACTAATGAAATCAAAATGTCAAAGCTGAGTGTAGGGGTCTAAGTACGTAAATAATGAGCTAAGGTAACTTCTCATATGTTCACAGTGTGTGTAAGTTTCTGGAATGAACCATGTCATGTAGATGTGCAGGCACTGGACAGACATTTGCCCTCAGTTTTTTCCTTATCATGTTTCCATACTGATGTGCCTTTGGCAGCATTAACTGAATAATAATTCCATAAACAGCCATGACCATATTATCTGAAAAGGCTGGAAGGTCAAGTTAAGATTATAATGAAAGCCGTCGTCTTTAGTATTTGCCTGTGTCATCTGATCAAATGATGGAGCAAAATAGTAAATGAACAGGAGATATGTTGGCAATATTGTAGTATCAAATAGGATCATTGGGTGACCTTACCAGTTTGTGGAATTAGTGTAGTGACACCACTCTATTCCTTGCATAAAATAGAATATTTAATATAAAAATAAAACAATTCCCATATGCAAGAACGAAAAACTAGCTATATTGATGTAGTTTGGAAGTCAACATCTAACTGATCTACATACTTTTAAGGATTTTGAAACCACCAAATAAAAGTTTTATTGACATAATGAAGCCTTTGTGGAACTGCAACACTGTTTCTTCCCTCTGTCTGATGTTATGACAAGAAACTACTGCAGTTGGTGATGACAGACATTACAAGTCAGTCTGCACTCCCTGAGTGGTTAGGAGCAAATGCAGAAAGATAAAATTCCAAGGATGGCAAGTTGATAGCTTTCATCAGTGCCCAACAGTCACAGACCAACTGTGAGTGGAGTGCCAAAATCTGCACCTAAGGCTACTTGCGGCAGGAAATTCTAGAAACTCTGTATGTAAATTTTGTTATTCATGCCCGTGACTTACTGTTACACTGAAGGATAATTGTAAACATTATAAAAAGCAAAGAAAGCGACTCACTGCTCAATGGTAATCAGTGTTTGTGTCCGCAGGGTTGGAGCGAATGGCTGTATCCCACTTACAGCACTGTAAAGTACAAACTTTGAGGGTAGCACTCCAAGTGATAAAATAGATTTGCTGGAGCTTACTAGAAGGTGTCAACAAGTGACATAGAGTTTGCACCCCAACATTTTCAACAGAAACTCACGCTGAATAAAAAGATCATGGGTTTTTAAGGGATTGTGGCAGTGCACAATTTCTCCATATCTGTAGTTAGCCTGACAATCCACCGACACTTTACACACATTGGCCAGTCTTGCATGGAGCTGTGCAACTCGCTTGCATCTCTGGCCAACCAACTTTAGATCCCATCCCTCTGTAGGTGGGGATGTTTCTGGCCATTACATTAACACTCCGAGTTTGGTAGCAACTGCATTCAGCTGAAAGCTAAACATCACTGTCCTTCCTATTATGGCTAGCAACAGTCGTGTTCTACATTACTTGGCACTGCTCTGAGGCCTCTTGTAGGTGGGGAGTGCTGTTGTAGCAGAGTTACCCATTTCTCACCTCATTCAAGCCTTTGTAAACACATTGACACTGCGGTTCACAGGGGCAAGTACCAAGGTTGTGTGTGTGTGTGTGTGTGTGTGTGTGTGTGTGTGTGTGTGTGTGTGTGTGTGTGTGTGTGTGTGTGCAGGGGAGGGTGAGGGAGGAAGAGTTGGCTGGCCATCTTCTAAAGTGATACTGTACAACAGCATCTAGGAGGTGGATGGGGTTGTCACTTACTTTTCTGAAGTGATACTTTTCCCTTGGTACAGCTGCAAATTGAAGGCCTCTAGGAATACTATTTACCTCTGGTATCATAAATACTATCACTCTGGCTGCTCCCTGCTTTGGGTGCCTAGATTTCCTATCTTCAAGTTCCATTGCCTTCAGCCTAACCATGTACCAGTCAATATATTGCCAATATCACATAGAACAATTCTTATAGTATTTTGATGAATTGTTAATCAAACAATGGAAAGTCCAGGATGGAATGTAACTGTGTGCATCTTTTTGTAGTGCCTATTGTGACTCAGGATCTCCGATATATGTTGATTTGCTGAATTGTTAGATGGTTAATCTCTCTGCAACAGATTTGGAACCCTTTATCTTTGGGAATTCTGTAGTGATGATAATTAAGTCCCCATAATCCTCGACAGAGGATAGGGGACAATGCGGGAGTCCCATACCGCCGTATTAGATAGGGTCCTAGTGGTGGTGGTTCGCCATTGCCCTCCTCCTACCATAATGGGGATGAATGATGATGATGAAGACGACACAACAAAAACACACAGTCATCTCAAGGCAGGTGAAAATCCCTGACCCCACCGGGAATCGAACCCGGGACCCTGTGCTTGGGAAGGAAGAATGCTACATCGAGACCACGAGCTGCGGACAATTCTGCAGTTCAGTACATCAAATATGTCATTAATGACTTCAATAGAATAACTCATAGTGTCTTTCCATAGAACTTATTTCAAGGAATGGGCTGTTGGTCTTGAAAATAGGCGTGATGTCATCCTTACATTGTGCCATGCTCATCCAGTTTCACTAAAGCTCACTTAGGTAATACAGTTTGTTATTGTGATTCTTGAGTTTGTTTCGGCATATTTGATAGTCAAAATATCCACGCGTGTACTGCTGGACTACAGTGTCCAATGGGCACAATATTTCGGCGATCATACGTGTCACTATCGTCAGGTGAACTGACGGACTGAGCTCCTGTGAACGTGCTGGCACGGAGATCCGTATGCTATGGCTGCTCAGAGGGAACTGGGTTTGGTCATGGTGGCGGCTGATTTAAATACCCTCCGCCCACGGCGCGCTCCCTCTACTGTCCGTGCCCCGTGCCACGGTCGCGCGGTGGAACAGATTGTGACGGTGTCTGAGATGACGTTGGAGTGATGGCTCTGTCCGCCGTGGTCATCACAACTATGCGTTTGCTCGATTTACTCTTGATTAACCCAATCGCTGGTTCCCAAGCCTTGCTAACATTATAGCCACAGTCACAGTTGATGAGGTTGTCATTGGTGCGAATTTCGATGGCCTCTCTAATAACACTGTCCCAGTATCTCGACGTCTGTACCAGAATCCTCGTGCGTTCATACTCCATAGCATGATTTTCTGAAAAACAATGTTCAGTGACTGCCAACTTGCTCGGATACATTAGTCGAGTGTGCCTCTGGTGTTCATGGCATCGATCCTCGATGGTATGCATCGTCTGACCAATATACGACTTGCCACATTGACATGGAATCTGGTACACGTGGGCCTTCCTCAAACCGAGGCCATCTTTGGCGCTCCCCACCAGTGCACAAGTTTTATTCAGAGGACAAAACACAGTTCTGTCCCAGTATTTCTTCAAAATGCGGGCGAATTTCCCCGAGAGTGCGCCTGTATATGGAATAAACGCAGTGCCTGCCTCCTCCCTCGTGATTTCAACCATCTCCACAGATTGTGCTGTAGTGGTTGGGTGGAGAGCATGTTGAATCTGCCACTCTGAGTACCCATTTTTTCTAAATACAGTTCTCAGATGTTCCAATTCCTGGGGTAGACTCTCTGCGTCAGAGATAGTGCGCGTCCTATGTACTAGAGGTTTAAGTACCCCATTCCTCTGTGAAGGGTGGTGGCAGTTGTCTGTGTGCAAATACAGATCAGTGTGCATTGTCTTCCAATACACCCCATGCCTAGGGTGCCGTCAGCCCTTCTCTTGACCAAGATGTCAAGGAAAGGTAATTTACCCTCTGTTTCAGTCTCCATAGTGAATTTGATGTTGTGGTGTATGGAGTTTAGATGTGTAAGGAAGTCAAGGAGTTTATCCATACCATGTTCCCAGTGTGCCCAGATGATGAATGTGTCATCCACAGTGGACAGAGCCATCGCTCCTATGTCATCTCAGACACCGTAGCAATCTGTTTCACTGTGCAACCGTGCGGCGGGGCATGGACAGCGGAGGGAGCACACCATGGGCGGAGGGTAATTAAATTGGCCGCCGCCACGACCAAAACCAGTTCCCTCTGAGCAGCCATAGTGTATGGATCTCCGTGCCGGCACGTTCACAGGAGCTCAGTCCATCAGTTCACCTGATGATGGCGACATATATGATCACCAAAATATTGTGCCCATTGGACACAGTAGACCAGCAGTACACCCGTGGATATTTTGATCAGTTTTTTATTGTTAGGCCACTCTTTTCTTCAGTTATGGACAACAAAGAAGAGGAACTCTTTGTTTGCAGTCCATTACATAGAGGTATTATGCTGTTTATGGAATGGCTTTGAGGCAACTTTAACAGATGTGGTGTTGAAGAAAAAACATCTACTGTTGAGTCAGAATATGGTGTGTTTAGGTGAACACAAACTTGTAATTTTTTACATCCATATTATGTGTCACAGCTACAATAACTGTTGCAGATTTTTAGACAGCCGTGATGAAAGTCTGAAGGAAGCTACTAGCCATAACTGCACAGTAATTGTAATAACCTGGTTTCTTTTACAATCTGTGAGTGGTGGCAATCTGATCATTCGAGTGTGATAATGCAGTGCTCGCATTGCTCAGACTTATGGATCAATTCTCTTTCGCACAGCCATGAATGTCCAAAGGAACACTGCAGTGTGCTTCTGAACAGCATAGGCATTGTGTTAGCCTATGTATCTGCTGACGGTGGGTAACTGACTTTCAACTAAAATGTGAATTAAACTAAAATGTTTGGCCCTTACAGCAGTATACATAATTAAGGTAAGAATGTGAGCTGAAGTTGGGTCTGCCCACAAGTCATACTCGGGTAGACTAATAATCAGGCTACCATGTGCAATAAGTCTAAATCTTGGTTAGAATCTCAGTCCATCATAAATCTTGATTGTTGTCATTGCATTATACAACTGATGGTTGCCCGTATTCACAATATTCACAACTGGGAACACATTTCATGAACACTGGAGTGTCGAACTAGTGGTATCCCCTCCAATGGTAAATATGGGACATCTATGATGATACCTGGGTGGGATTTAAGTTTGGATGGATTTGTGAAGTGTGCGCTGTGTGACAGAGGAATTAGTTACTTCCACCAATAAGAGTGCAATTATCTGGAAACAGTTCTTGAGTTAGTGTGTGGTTGATGCCACATTAAATTCACTTCACTTTTTGTTTCTGTTTTTGTGTTGTAAGATATTTGGACAGAATGCTGCCTATATTTGTGTGTCATGTGGTTTTATCTACCACAACGGTTAACCTGCATGTCAACTTTAATGAAATAAAACTACAAAGAGCATTTGCTTTGCTTCTCAAGGCTATGTTCCATCCTTTTAGTGCTGCTTCTTTCCCTGCCTCCCTCTCATCTGGGGCTGGAATTGCACAATATCAAACAGTTGTAGTCTGCCTGAATCTGAAGAACTTTCAATGTTACCACATTTACCCAGAATTGGAAAATGAATGTCCACTCTGCTGTGGGGTGTTTGCTGATTAGAAACTAGAGCTTTCCTGACAGATGAAATCTGTATGCTGTACTCAGATGTGGCACCTTTGCTTTTTGTGGGGACGTGCTATACCAACTGATCTATCTGAGCAGGATTCATGACCCATCCTCACAGTTTCACTTCCACCAGAGCCTCATCTCGTACCTTCCTGACATCACTGAAGTTCTCCTCCATACATTCTAGGGCAAGCAATCCTGGAGGAAAAGATACTTTGGAGGCATGGATAGCCATAGCCTGAGGGATTGTTTCCAGGTGTGGTAGTCCCACAACATATGTAGGAGAATTTCTGTGAAATTTGGGACATAAGAGAGGAGATACTTGCAGACATCCAGCTGTGAGGGCAGGTCATGAGTTGTATTTAGGTAGCTCAGTAGGTACAAACCTTGACAGTGAAAGACAAAGTTACTGGATTTGAGTCCCAATCTGACACACAATTTTAATCTGTCTGAAAGTTGTCTTGAAAACAATTCAGGACACACTTTATGATCACATGACATTGCGACTTCACCTGTACTCTCATCAAATGACCCTAGCTCAGTTTGTGATCTAGATGGACCAAGAAATCTCAGTCAACCAATTCCAATATCATGTCCCAAGACACAGCTTTCAAACCATGTTCTTGTTGTGGTCTTCAGTCCAAATACTGCTTTCATGCAGCTGTCATTAACAACACAAAAACAACATGTACTCTAAGCTTTATGTCTGCACCACTGAAACTCAGTATGTTTAGTGTTAATTTTAAAAATCTACTGTTAAAATTTCTGATAGTTTTCCTGTCACCTACACAGTTTTATCACCAGGTTATGCCCCAGTATGTCTGGTCCGACTTAATTTCTGTTGAATCTTTCTCCTTCCCACAATTCAAACTTCTCTTTCTCCATGATTTTTACTGTAACTTTTATTATTTCTTGCCTAATCCTCACATTTACCAAATGTGATATCACTGATAACTATAACACCACTTCATGCAGAAGAGCAACACTTCAACAACGAAAATAATCGCAGTGTGAATGACTGCTCCGGATCTGCATCAAGTCAGATTAAAGAAAAATATTGAATCAATTCAGAGGCAGGCTGCAAGATCTGTCACTGATAGGTTTGAACAACATGCACATATTACAGAGATAGTTTTCCTTTCAGGGCTCCCCATTTAAGTTTCCCATCTCCTTTTGTGAAGAAAATTTAGAGAACCAGCATTTTAACCTGAATGCAGAATGATCCTACTGCTGACAACGTACATTTTGGGTAAGGACCATGAGGATAAGATTAGATAGATTAGAGTGAGGGACAACAGATTTCCTATATGCCTCCATAGATGCCCTGTTTGCGAGTGGAACAGGAAAGTGAATCACTAGTTGTGGAACAGGATACACTCAGCCATGCACCATACGTTGGTTTGCAGAGTATGTATGTAGATGTACAGAAAATGAAACAACACATATGAAACACCATCCCCTTCTATCTTCATGATGAATGAAATGAGTGCTGCTAAGTCCCGTCTCTGTTACCTTAACTGTTGACTCAACTTCCCTTGGTGTTGTTGTTGTCCTTGGTGTTGTTACTTTTGTTGTTATGAAGTCTGATGTTAAACATCACACACAGCTTCCAGTGAACAGTATACAATGATAATAACTTGCACCAAAAAACACTACAAAGATCTTTGTAACTGTTTATGTGAGCTATTCACAATGTATACTGTGCACTGGAAGTTGTGTGTGGTATCCAACATTTGTGACACTCTGCACAGATGGACCATCAGAAAATTTAGTCAACAAATTAAAACAGAATATTATGTATCAAAAACACTACATAAGAATGGCAAAGTAGAAAGAGAAAACATGGTAGTGAAAAAGGGAATCATTTCCCAAAATATGTCATGTAAAATGCAAATAAAACAATATGGACTGATAGCAAAGAACTTACATATAAACAAACACATTGATCTTTGAATATTTTGACAGCAATTTTTTTGTGTGTCTCTGGAGTAATCATTGCTATGGCATCCTCCATACAGATTACAGCTGTCATTGGTGATGCTTACCATAGTTTTAGTTTCCTCTGCTGATGGAATGTAGACTTTGTGCTTCACACCAGAGACATCACATAGCAATGCTTCATTCCATATGTTCAGTGCTTGATGGAGTGACATCGATGAATGCAGGTTCTGAGTCTGATGGCTTGAGAGGATCTGACCTGTGGGGTTACTTGGAGTAGCACTGCCCCAAGTTTTCTTCTTTCCCTCTTCAGTGGCTCTGGAGAATTGATACTCTCAAAGGACTTACCCTGTTGGGGTAGGAACTGAAGAGGTACTGGCAGCCCTTGGACACGAAGTGCTGTTATCTTCAACCACTCCATGTTAGTGTTCATTGTTCTGAAGACAACAAGTTCATTAATCTTCCTTCCTTCCTTCCTTCCTGTCACTGATAGGTTGCTGGTCTGGAGAGGATCCTGTAATACAAGCCCAGTCACTAGTAGATTCTGGACGATAACACTACTTCTCCAGCTGGATGTGGGGAGGTGATGCCCCCAAATGCAATAAACGGTAAAGATAAGTCCAGTTATATAGTATGTAACAATCATGGCAGAATGTGATGTCTTTAAGGTGCTATATAATTTATAGTACTTTTTCCAGGATTCTTAATATTATATACCAGGGAAGGCATGAAGTTGTATGACCTTACATTCATTTATTAGGGAAGCACATTTTGAGGATTGGAAAGTGGTTTGGGGTTGTTTGCAGTTTCTGCAGTATGCTTGATGTTTTCCTCTCACAGTTTGTTCAAGGCAGGAGAGTTACTGGTCATAAAGAAACATCTTAATTTGTGTGAAGAGATTTCTGGAACCACATGGCTATTATGTGATAAGTTTGTTGCCAGATATCCATCCTGTGCCAGCTACTCCAAACAAGATCTCTGTTGAAGATGGCACACAGTCAGACTGAAGCCTGCCTGTCTTGACAGGCATTTCCCAGAATTCCTGTGCCCACAAACAATGTGACAGCTACTCGTCATTGTGCACCTGGTGGCAAGAGTTTGGGCATCAGTTGTGTGCTCCTGCATTATCAATGGCTGCCACTGCATCTGATTATTAGTGTGATGTGACTGTAACAGAAATTTTAACAAATTGCTGCAATTCCAGTAGAGCCAGTCTTAGCATTGGCAGTTCTCTTCATCACTTCAGTTCAACACCACTGCCACAGTAGACGCTTGCAACAAATAAGAAAAGCAATTAAACTGTATAACAAGAAATGTACTGGGTCAGCATGCAGACTGTGTAGTGAGGTGTTGGGCTTGCCATGTGTTGTTCTGCAGCTGGGCGAGTGGTGGATTTCCTGACTGTTGTTCTAATTTTGTGCCCTTTGTATCTGTTGTTGTCTCCTAGTGCACTCTCTCTCTGTCATTGAAACTGCCTGTGACTATGTGCTCACCTACTAGTTTGATACAGTTAATTATATCTGGAGAGAGAATTATATGGAATGGGGTGTAAATGACTGCAGAAGTGGAACCGTATCATAGTCAGTGGTTCAGCTGCAGGGCGTCATCCTTTTTTTTTTTTGGTCATCAGTCTACTGACTGGTTTGATGCAGCCTGCCACGAGTTCCTTTCCTGTGCTAACCTCTTCATCTCAGAGTAGCACTTGCAACCCACATCCTCAATTATTTGCTTGATGTATTCCAATCTCTGTCTTTCTCTACAGTTTTTGCCCTCTACAGCTCCCTCTAGTACCATGGAAGTCATTCCCATATGTCTTAGCAGATCTCTTATCATCCTGTCCCTTCTCCTTATCAGTGTTTTCCACATATTCCTTTCCTCTCTGATTCTGCGTATAACCTCCTGATTCCTTACCTTATCAGTCCACCTAATTTTCAACATTCATCTATAGTACCACATTTCAAATGCTTCGATTCTCTTCTGTTCCGGTTTTCCCACAGCCCATGTTTCTCTACCATACAATGCTGTACTCCAGACATACATCCTCAGAAATTTCTTCCTCAAATTAAGGCCGGTATTTGATATTAGTAGACTTCTCTTGGCCAGAAATGCCTTTTTTGCCATAGCGAGTCTGCTTTTGATGTCCTCCTTGCTCCATCCATCATTGGTTATTTTACTGCCTACGTAGCAGAATTCCTTGACTTCATTGACTTCGTGACCATCAATCCTGATGTTAAGTTTCTCGCTGTTCTCATTTCTACTACTTCTCATTACCTTTGTCTTTCTCCAATTTACTCTCAAACCATACTGTATACTCATTAGACTGTTCAGCAGATCATTTAATTCTTCTTCACTTTCACTCAGGATAGTATTGTCATCAGCGAATCGTATCATTGATATCCTTTCACTTTGTATTTTAATTCCACTCCTGAACCTTTCTTTTATTTCCATCATTGCTTCCTCGATGTACAGATTGAATAGTAGGGGCAAAAGGCTACAGCCTTGTCTTACACCCTTCTTAATACGAGCATTTCATTCTTGATCATCCACTCTTATTATTCCCTCTTGGTTGTTGTACATATTGTATATGACCTGTCCCTCCCTATAGCTTACTCCTACTTTTTTCAGAATCTTGAACAGCTTGCACCATTTTATGTTGTCGAACGCTTTTTCCAGGTCGACAAATCCTATGGAAGTGTCTTGATTTTTCTTTAGCCTTGCTTCCATTATTAGCCATAATGTCAGAGTTGCCTCTCTCGTCCCTTTACTTTTCCTAAAGCCAAACTGATCGCCACCTAGTGCATTCTCAATTTTCTTTTCCATTTTTCTGTATATTATTCTTGTAAGCAGCTTCGATGCATGAGCTGTTATGCTGATTGTGTGATAATTCTCGCACTTGTCAGTTCTTGCCGTCTTCGGAATTGTGTGGATGATGCTTTTCTGAAAGTCAGATGGTATATCGCCAGACTCATATATTCTACACACCAACATGAATAGTCGTTTTGTTGCCACTTCCCCCAATGATTTTAGAAATTCTGATGGAATGTTATCTATCCCTTCTGCCTTATTTGACCATAAGTCCTCCAAAGCTCTTTTAAATTCTGATTCTAATACTGGATCCTCTATCTCTTCTAAATTGACTCCTGTTTCATCTTCTATCACATCAGACAAATCTTCACCCTCATAGAGGCTTTCAAAGTATTCTTTCCACCTATCTGCTCTCTCCTCTGCATTTAACAGTGGTATTCCCGTTGCACTCTTAATGTTACCACCGTTGCTTTTAATGTCACCAAAGGTTGTTTTGACTTTCCTGTATACTGAGTCTGTCCTTCCGACAAACATATCTTTTTTGATGTCTTCACATTTTTCCTGCAGCCATTTCATCTTAGCTTCCCTGCACTTCCCATTAATTTCATTCCTCAACGACTTGTATTTTTGTATTCCTGATTTTCCCGGAACATGTTTGTACTTCCTCCTTTCATCAATCAACTGAAGTATTTCTTCTGTTACCCATGGTTTCTTCGCAGCTACCTTCTTTGTACCTATGTTTTCCTTCACAACTTCTCTGATGGCCCTTTTTAGAGATGCCCATTCCTCTTCAACCGTACTGCCTACTACGCTATTCCTTATTACTGTATCTATAGCATTAGAGAACTTCAAACGTATCTCGTCATTCCTTAGTACTTCCGTATCCCACTTCTTTGCATATTGATTCTTCCTGACTAATGTCTTGAACTTCAGCCTACTCTTCATCACTACTATATTGTGATCTGAGTCTATATCTGCTCCTGGGTATGCCTTAAAATCCAGTATCTGATTTCGGAATCTCTGTCTGACCATGATGTAATATAATTGAAATCTGCCCGTATCTCCCAGCCTTTACCAAGTATGCCTCCTCCTCTTGTGATTCTTGAACAGGGTATTCGCTATTACTAGCTGAAACTTGTTACAGAACTCAATTAGTCTTTAGACTAATGACCTCAGCAGTTGAGTCGCATAGTGCTCAGAGCCATAGAGCCTCAATTAGTCTTTCTCCTCTTTCATTCCTTGTCATAAGCCCATATTCTCCTGTAACCTTTTCTTCTACTCCTTCCCCTACAACTGCATTCCAGTCACTCATGACTATTAGATTTTCGTCCCCCTTTACATACTGCATTACCCTTTCAACATCCTCATACACTTTCTCTATCTGTTCATCTTCAGCTTGCGACGTCGGCATGTATACCTGAACTATCGTTGTTGGTGTAGGTCTGCTGTCGATTCTGATTAGAACAACCCGGTCACTGAACTGTTCACATTAACACACCCTCTGCCCTACCTTCCTATTCATAACGAATCCTACACCTGTTATACCATTTTCTGCTGCTGTTGATATTACCCGATACTCATCTGACCAGAAATCCTTGCCTTCCTTCCACTTCACTTCACTGACCCCTACTATATCTAGATTGAGCCTTTGCATTTCCCTTTTCAGATTTTCTAGTTTCCCTACCACGTTCAAGCTTCTGACATTCCACGCCCCGACTCGTTGAATGTTATCCTTTCATTGATTATTCATTCTTTTTCTCATGGTAACCTGTCCCTTGGCAGTCCCCTCCCGGAGATCCGAATGGGGGACTATTCCGGAATCTTTTGCCAATGGAGAGATCATCATGACACTTCTTCAATTACAGGCCCCATGTCCTGTGGATACACGTTATGTGTCTTTAATGCAGTGGTTTCCATTGCCTTCTGCATCCTTATGTCGTTGATCATTGCTGATTGCCTTCAGGGGCAATTTCCCACCCCTAGGACAAGAGAGTGCCCTGAACCTCTATCCGCTCCTCCGCCCTCTTTGACAAGGCCGTTGGCACAATGAGGCTGACTTCTTATGCCGGAAGTCTTCGGCCACCACTGCTGATTATTTATCAAAATTTAGGCAGTGGCGGTGATCGAACCCGGGACCAAAGACGTTTTGATTATGAATCAAAGACGCTACTCCTAGACCATGGGTACAGGTATTGTCATCCTGTCTGTGTTGAATTTGCAGTTCAAAGGGCAGTCTCGAAAGGCTTAAAAAACATCCTGTCCGATGGCTGTAACTGAAGAATGTTATGCGGTGGCATATTCAGCATACAAACGTGATTGTTACCTACATATTCTGTAACTGCCAGGTCTTTATGACTAGCATGGCCATCCATAGTTTAGAGGACTGGATTTGTTCCCACTGGCAGAGTGTGCTGTTTAAAATAGTACAACCATTGCAAGAACACGTGCTGATTCATCCAATTGCTCTTAGAAGCTCCACTGAAAAGTACTGCTTTTGAACATACCATCAACTGACCATCCTTATTCAGTTTCATCTGAGGGAAACTGAAAATTGAAAAGTGTAGGTATAAAATGGTGAGTGACATCCATTGTGGACATTTGTGTTATGCACTGCTGCTTTGAAAAAGGGAAACACTGAACCAAGACATGTGATCAATGTGAAATTAATACTACTGATTAGAGACTTGACATTACACAAATGATTAACATTACGGAGCTGTAAACACTGTGACTGTGGCAGTTTAGTACAGAGAAGTGCCACCATCAAGCTGCAGTCAGAATCCCTAGATATCGTGGTATGGAATCAGAGTACGTGAACATGCTGCTGAGGTGTACTGTACCACATGGTTTGTAGGCATGTCTACAGAGTATCATCTTTGACTGCAGAAAGCCTGAAGGAATGAGTTGTTGACAGACTGTATCCCAGTCATGTTCAGTAGGTGACATGTCAGGTGAATGGATGTGCCAGGGAAGTGGTGGTACCATTCATTCTTTGAAGACAACTTGCACATTTCTTGCTGCATGCAGTTGGGTGTTGTCCTGCTGAAATATTCCAAGAGGAACTGCCTGTGTTAACGGCAGTACTCCAAGCTGTAAAACCTCCCTCATATAGTGGTAGCTGTTCAGACTGTCCTCAAAACATAGGCAACAAGATCACACATAGCATGCAATGGCGCCCAAACCCTCACAAATGGCGTTTTTCCACTATGGCGCTCACCTATACAGTCAGTCAGATTGGCTTCACCACAGCAATGTCGAAAGCCTATGCGGTCATCACTTTGGACGAGTTGTGGTTGACTTCTCTGAAAAAAGTACATCTTGCCACTCAGTGTACCAGTGATGGTGTTCACATGCCCACTGCAGTCTGTGGGGTTGGTGGGTCCTAGTCAGTGGAAACCAATGCTATGGTGTGCATGTCACAAGTGTAATCAACAATTACATGTTTCCACCTTGTATGATGGCTCCACACCAACTGAGTGATGTGTAACACTGACCTGTCCTGTCAAATAAAACAGGGTGCTGTTGGGCCTAAGAGCATGCCACCTCACTGGCATTTAAATCACTTATTATGGTTCTGCTGTTCTACAAGTCCTCTCATTGTGGTGTGTTTTAGACCACTGTTTGTGACAAGAGAAGCACTGGGATCTCCCAATAAGAATTTGCGAGAGCCTGTGAGAGGTGAACAGGCATGCAAAGAAAAGAAGATGTGCAAAATATGGTGTTTGACAATGGCTTGCAATACCTGTGCACATACAGGGCATGTTAATTGTGTGACAAAGGATAAGAGATATGGACATCAGGGTCAATATGAATAACATGAGGTGCTGCACGTACATTCCATTAGTGTGTTTCTCGTATGTTAAATGCACAGCAACAGATATTATGATACCATAGATCCAAATGATGTATTCCTTGTAGTTCTTACATGTTTCCATGACACTCAGTGCACAGAAACAAAATATTTCTGCAATGTATTTCTTTCTTCTTGCAGTACAGGCATTGTCATGAGCGTTCCTTGCACATTGTGTCTAAATCCTAACTCTATGATCCTCATTGAGATCATGAGCTGAATTCCAAATTGGACTATAGACAAATGAAACATTGGGCACAAATAAAAATATATCATACAAAGCCCATACAACCTACTGTAGTCCTTTGCCTTGTAATGTGGTGGGAGAAGGCAATGCTGTTGGCAAAGTGGCTGGTTACACCATGAGCAGATCACAGTGGCACTTCATTCACAGTGAGAAGCATTGCATATGTCAGCTGCAGCCAAGTTGATGTCCAACATATCACGGACTGACAGAGGCATGTCGTGTTCCACATATCAAGACGCCTTCCATGCATGGTGGAGCACAAGTCAATATTTTGGTGCTCAGAACTGATAATGTATGAAAGGATGTACTCTGAAAATGAAGAGTTTGACATGCAGATTGATAGAAAGATATTCATCAGCACATATGTACCCCCATTCGTTGTGCCAATAGTTTATATTGGCAAAAGAAGTAAACGTCTAGAGGCTGGCAGTACTTTCAGTGAATCAATCTTTTTCTACAACTGCATATCTCTGTTGCAAAAGGATTTGGTCAGAAAACTTGTCAGTTTGAGCTTTCTACGAATACAACAACAGAATGACAGGTCTCATTATTTCCGTTTCCAGTACCTTTCACATCCAAGACAAAACAAGTGTTGTAGTCACCGTCGCACTAACAATGCAGCATATTCTATGTTCGGTGTTTTGTTCCATTGTAGTGGTTGGGACACTTGTTTGCTAAACTTGCCACACTATTCCTGAATGCAGGTGTACAATTTGTTTGTAATGTGTCCTGACGTGGACAAAAGCACTTGAATTTTATAACAGTGTGAAGTATATGTGGCAATAGCATGAAGACTTCAGTTGCCCTCCCTCCAGTCACTGAACTCACAGTAAACTGGATACTATCATACTCAAATCAACTCTGGTCTATATTGAACAGTGTTGGCTTTAGTGTGATTGTGCCAAAGTTGATGGATTATATTACTGACAAACTCCAGTGCTCTTCCTCACTTTGGTTTAAATTTTTTGCATAATGTTATTTTATAGTGGCATTGAAAGTGACAAAGAAAATAGGTGCTGGCCCTAAAATTAGGTATGCCTAGAGTGATAGCTGCTTGCTTTACCCACGTGTTTAAATGCCAATAATGAATTTAACGTACTATGTCACATGATTCATGGAATTTGGTGTATGTATGCTAACAAATTCTTGCAACTTTGTGTTCTGTAGTACAACCAGACTTAAGAGCTGTAACAGTTTGCCACACCTTCTCCGGTGTTGTCATGTGCTGCATTCAGTCACTGCTACAGATTTTCACCTAACCTCCACACTATCATTAATCCTCTGTGTGGTTCTTGGTGTGAATTGTTTGTATGTCACAATTGGTGGGGAAATAGGGGATGGGAGGTTGTGATAGGTCATAGGATCTGGATCTGTTTGCCACGTTGTTTTTCAGTGGTGTAGCATTGTCGGACGATGTCCCTGCTGTCACATCTCTTGAACTATCATGAATATCACTCCACAGAATCTGTCTTTCCAACATGATAGATATCCTTCAAAATGTTGCTCCAACAGGTTCAACATCTCCCATGCAACACTCCTGTCAATGTACGGTAGTTGTGTAATCTGTTGATAGGTCTGTATCATCTCCGTCATTAGTATTTGTACTACAGCATGGGTATTGCACACCATTTCAGTAATCTCTGTAACAAAGATCATCTTCACAACCCCAGCATTGAATGGTTAAACACGCATGTACCCAGCAGAGCCATCTTTATTCTAGTGTGGCCAGGGCCTCCTATACATTAATGGGGTTCCTATGACCTTGACAGAGCACTATTTTATTAGAATATACAAAGTGGAGAAGCGAGGTTCTAGACATATTTTTATTTCTTGACATTCACATTAAATGAATAAATAATCTAATATACCCCACAAAAGTAACTTGTGATGCTAAAAGGGTTAGAGGTTAAAAATCTAAATTTGAGAGCCAAAATCGTTAGTCCCATCTTCAATATCTGTATTTTTGAGCATATCACTTCCTATGTCCATGAGCAATAAAGTGGTTGATCTCTCTTGAATAATTGTACATCTTAATTCATTTTTTATTGTTTCCAATTTGGAGTAGGAGTGTTCTGCACTGCAAATGGTTACCATCATGCCTAAAAATATTCTCAATGCTGGTCCATCATATTTCAGGCTTGCAGCCGGATCACGTTGACATCTTGGCACGATATTTTGGCTAACAAACATGCAGCCATCTTCAGGTGAGTACGAGACTGAAGATTACTGGTGCGCGTCGTTCTATATATACCGAAAATTGGTGTGGTGGCACCTGCGCAGTGGAGAAGGCTAATACCGTGCCCCCTATCAAATTTGGCACGCTCTGCAGCAAAAGCGGGCCGCGCATGTGTTGGTGTACCTACATTTGCGCTATCTGTCATAAAGCGCCTTCGCGCAGCTGAGGCGCGGTAGTCGAAAGTATAAAATCAATTTTCGTCAGCTGTCGCACTAGATGCAGACCCACGTCTCTGTGAAGCGATTAAAGAAATTACAGGATCCCATGCTTTATCCATCTGAAAGCCGCCGTCTCGACTATTAAGATCTTTTGCCAATTGTATCTCCATGGACTCCTTGATAATGGATTCCCAAAAAGATGTAGTTATCGCTAAAATTTTTGTTCCACAATAATCCATGGAGTGTCCCATCGAAATACAGTGATCTGCTATGGCTGATTTGTTGGGCTGTAGTAGACGTGTGTGGTGCTCATGCTCCACGCATCTTTCTCATACTGTGCGAGTAGTTTGGTCAATGTAGGATTTGCACATTGACAAGGGATCTTATAAATACCCGCCTTCCTCAGACCCAGATCGTCCTTCACAGAGCCAAGCAAAGCCGATATTTTTGTAGGTGGTCGGAAGATCACTTTAACACAATGCTTCTTTAAAATCCTTCCTATTTTGGAGGAGAGGTTACCCACATACAGAACAAACGCCCTGGACCTGACCACCTCTTTGTCTTCTTCTTCTTGTTTCTCTTTACATTTCTTCTTTGTTACAGTTGTGTGGATTTGGCATGTAGAATATCCATTCTCCCTGAAGACGGATTGCAAATGTTCTAATTCTTTAGGAAGGCTGTCCTTATCAGATACCACACGTGCCCAGTGCACCAGAGTACGCAACAAACCCATGGTTTGTGCAGGGTGGTGGCAGCTTGTCGCCTGCAAATACAGATCTGTGTGTGTGGGCTTCCGGTAGATGGAGTGCCCCAAGATACACATTCTCAATGCAATTCCCACATTATTTGGAAATATCAGTTTTTTCTTTCTTTCTTTTTTTTTTTTTTTTTTTTTTTTTTTTTTTTTTTTTTTTTTCAAAAGCTAATAAATTTCCTATATACTATTAATTCCTCCATTTTTATTATGCATAATTTTCAGGTATTCTGTTAAATGCAGGTATTCTGTTAAATGCAGGTATTCAGTTTCCAACTCTTGCTCATTAACATCTTCATAATAAATTTCAGTAAATCCTATGCAACTTTATCTCAGCTCTTCAACATTCAGTTTTCAAGCAAAAAAGTAAACCAAAACATTGACTAATGTTCTCATATGAACTTAACATGAGCATTCATCTAAAAAAGTGATTATCAGTTATGGGAAGAATGATTTCTACATTGAATTTCTCTTTTTCATTCAGTTGGACTGATGGTGCAGAGCCATCAGAAAAACTCCAGCATGAGCTCAAAATTTTGTTCTTTGAGATAAGTTCTTGTAACCAGATTCTGGGTTTTTCTTCGCTGAACAATTCAAAGTCATCAAATTTATCCCTGAGGTTAATGTTAAAATCATCAAGTGAAAGGAACAAACTAGTTGTAAAGTGCAATGTTAATGTTTCTTTCGAAGATACATCTACACCTACATCTACATGGTTACTCTGAAATTCACACTCAAGTGCCTTGAACCTCATTGAACCATTTTCATACTACTTCTCTACAATTCTACTCTCGAATGATGCATGGGAAAAAGGAACACCTAAATCTTTCCGTTCCACCTCTGATTTCACTTATTTTATTATGATGATCACTTCTCCCTACATAGGTGGGTGTCAACAAAATATTTTCGCATTCAGAACAGAAAGTTGGTGATTGAAATTTCGTAAATAGATCTTGCCGCAAAGAAAACCGCCTTCATTTCAGTGACTGCCACCCGAACTTGCATATCATATCAGTGACACTCTCAGCCCTATTGCGCAATAACACGCAATGGACTGCCCTTCTTTGCATGTTACGATGTCCTCCATCAGTTCTACCTGGTAAGGATCCCACACCGTGCAGCAATATTCCAGCAGAGGATGGACAAGTGTAATGTAGGGCGTCCCTTTAGTGGGTTTGTCTCACCTTCTAAGTGTTCTGCCAACAAAGCACAGTCTTTGTTTTGCCCTCCCTACAATATTATCTATGTGGTATTTCCAATTCACATTGCTCGTAATTGTAATTCCTAGATATTTAGTCGAACTGGCAGCCCTTAGATTTGTGCGATTTATCGTATACCCAAAATTTATCGGATTTCATTTAGTATGCATGTGGATGACCTTGCACTTTTCTTTGTTTAGTGCCAATTGCACCTTTCACACCATACAGAAATTGTCTCTAGATCATTTTGTAATTGGAATTAATTGTCTGATGATTTTACTAGACAATAAATTACAGTGTCATCTGCAAACAATCTAAGGACACTGCTCAGATTATCACCTAGATCATTTA
Organism: Schistocerca piceifrons; assembly: GCF_021461385.2. Lineage (NCBI taxonomy): Eukaryota > Metazoa > Arthropoda > Insecta > Orthoptera > Acrididae > Schistocerca > Schistocerca piceifrons. Next base: position 33,495,379 of record NC_060138.1, on the reverse strand, counting down.
TGTAAATCAAGAACAGCAGAGGGCCTATGACACTACCTTGTGGAATGCCAAATATCACTTCTGTTGTACTCGATGATTTACCGTGTATCAATGTGAACTGTGACCACTCTAAGAGGAAATCATGAGTCCAGTCACACAACTGATACGTTACTCCATATGTATGCAATTTGATTAATAGTCACTTGTGAGGAACGATATCAAAAGCCTTCTGGAAATGTAGGAATATGGAATTGATCTGAGACCCCTTGTTGACAGCACTCATTACTTCATGGGAATAAAGAGCTAGCTGTGTTGCACAAAGAAATGTTTTCTAAATCCATGTTGGTTATGTATCAATAAGTCATTTTCTTCAAGGTGATTCATAATGTTAGAGTACAGTATATGCTCCAAAATCCTGCTGCAAATTGAGGTCAGTGATATGGGTCTGTAATTCAATGGGTTACTCCTATTTCCTTTCTTGAATATTGGTGTTCCCTGTGCTACTTTTCAGTCCTTAGGATCAGACCTTTTGTCGAGTGAGTGGTTGTATATTATTGCTAAGAAAGGTGCTATTGTGTCTGCATACTCTGAAAGGAACCAGATTGGTATTTATTTTGTCTATTCTTTCCAATACAGAGCTCTAAACTTCCATTAATATAATAAATTCTAGCTTTCCCATTCTTCTGGACAGACTAAGGGCTTTGTCTGTAATTTCTATTGCCTGTTCTGTATCTTCTGCAGTGGACATCAAAGTTTCTATAGTTTGTTTATGACCTTCATCCAAGGCATGAGTTCAGTCTGACCACCTGGTTTGTGAATGACACTTAACAATTTTTTTTAACCTAAAAGTTCTGTCAATATATTCCATCAGTGCGTAGAGCTGAACAAAACGTTTTACACTTTCTGAACCATTTCAAGAAATTTTGTTGGCTCTGATACACACCCAGCAGCTTGGACACCTATCAAGTTTAGTGAATGTCCTGCCAAGGTATGAAGGTGGTGAAATTACATTTCATCTTGATTCTTGCTTGTAGACCAGTATACTTCCACAACATGTTTGAAGCATTGTCATGTCTTTGTCCCCTGTAATCTTTTATAGGAATATAATGATTCTCTTAAAAAAAAAAAAAAAAAAAAACCTTGAGATGGTTTCTGCTAATTACTCAGATTTATGGTCTTTAATGGGTAAACATTTCAGAAACCATTAAACAGAAACATGGTCTTCTATGTATCAAATTATAACAGTTAGCTGTTCAACATAAGAGGGAACAGGTGTAATGTGAGTGCTAAAGGAAAAATATTTGCTAATTGAACTTCATTTAAAATTTTTTGAAGATCTGTTTTCCCATTACGTCCATAACCTCATTACAGATATTCACTGATAAATAAGAAGTGTTAAGTTTTACAAGATTCCCAAATTTTTGTAAGTGATCTGCATAAAATGGAATGAGTTCACTCGGTAATTCCACACATCACAAATAATTTCCATTGTGGGAAATCCTAAGATTTCATTGTCACAGTGAAATGGGAGCCCTATCGATGACAAAAATTTTACAACAGCTACTATCTGCTTAAGTATGTTTCTCCAGTAATCCACTTCCTCTTGATGTTGAGATAGTCTTTATCTATTCTACCAACTGCTGTACTTCATGCCAGATAAATCACCATGGACTGCCTATGTGGTGGGCTATTTTCGTGTGTTAAAATTATGTGCTTAATGTGCTTCCAATCATTGCATCCAGTCAGAGAGCATAAATTTACATCAGGAGGGTTAAATAAGCAGGGTGAACGACAAAATACAGTTTTTGAAAGGCAAATACAACCACTATTTTCTTTCAATGCTTCCATCATTCTTTAATTTAGGTATAGATAACGCTTTGTTGAAATACCTAGTTGCTGATTACCATTTTCATTGCTTCTGGATGTTTCGGAAAAAAAGCCACACGGGGTAGCCGCTTGGTCTAAAGCTCCCGCCCATCCAATGTTCGCGTCGTCCCTCATGCATGGGTGTACGTGTTGTCCTTAGAATAACTTAGTTTCAGTGAGAATAAGTAGTGTGTAAGCCTAGGGACCAATGACGTCAAAAGTTTGGTACTCTAGGAACTTCCCACCACCTTGGAAAAGTCAGGTCCTCTATTTTGAAAATATACAGATCCCTTAGGAATAAAAAATTCATGACTTCTTTCTACAAAATTTTCATGAAAATAATCAGCAGGAATGTGTGATACTTCTTATGGGTTGGAAAACTGTTGTCCAGCTGACAGTTGTCCATGTTAGTAAAGTCAATGAAGTTGTTGCACTTTTGTCATAGGAATGGTATCTTTCTGATTGAATCTCTTTTCCTAAATTGGTAGAAATCTGAAATTAGTGTAGAACATGAACATTCAGAAATTCCCACAATTTGTGATTGACATGATTCATCATGTGGAAGATTCACTGTTTGATTGATGCTTACAGAAGTTGTTCCAGTAGTGGTGGTGGTAGTACTAGCAGTAGTAGTAGTAGTAGTAGTAGTAGTAGTACTACTAAAATATGCTGTTAATTTTGGTAACTTTTCAATTACTTCTTTCTGATGAACAGCTCTTTTGCTTTTTTGCAGAACCACTAGGATATGACCATTTCCACTTCTTTATTAATAATTCAGTATATATTTTACACCAAATATAGTTGCTAACAGAAAACAAAACAGGCAAACGATGATTTAACCAAAGAATACCTCAGAGCCCAGTCAGTGATGACAACAACAAACAAAACAAACATCATAACACCACAGACAAATTCAGGGAAATTCCTGATCATCGAGTTGGTTTATTTAAGTCGATCGTTCATGTTTAATTTTACATCACTATCCGGTCCATGCGGAACTGTGCACTGCACAAAGCTAATAAGCAAGTAGGTATTGTTGCCAGTCAGTAATTTTTCGAAATAAATTTGTTTTTTGGTTGTAAATATCAGTTATTATTTGGTGATATGGCAGGAATTAGGGGAAGAATAGGGGCCTGGTGCCTGTACTCACTGTCCACTACTAACACCTACTGTGCGTAAATGCCACTGCTGTAAGATGCACATCTTCAACACATGCACCCTCTCACTTGACATCACAAAGCATGTCAGATACACTGTCTGTGCGTCTAGGGCTGCAAATAGTTCTGGTGGATGGTAGTGCCCATTGTCTTGTGCTCATGTTTCCTGTGGCTCGGCAAACATGTTTAACTGTAGTCCTCATCCTTTAAAGCTCTCTCTTTTATGACATTTATACCACATTTATTGCAAACTCTGCCATAACACATACTGCAAGTGGACATCCCCTAGTCCAGGGATTGTGAGCTGTTGGGCTATATGATCCGTCGCACATGTTATTCACGGTTACAGGCAGATAAAAAATAAGTGCATATTGTTGTTGTTCACATAGGTGAAGCCAAAAATGTTGCGCCACATGTGACCCCCCTTTGTAGTTCAACAATGTGTATTGAATCTGAGCTGGTATATTTAAGAATTGCCACCATGTTGACTATTACCTTAAAGCAAGGCCATATTTCTATTACCATTATCATATTTCTAATCTTTCTTAGACAAGCCATTTTCAAAATACAAGGTGAGATATTGTTATCAGCCACCCAAAGCGGACCCTCACATTACACATCTTTGACTGAGGGTTTGAGAGACTGTGAAACGCCATGTTTTGCACAAATTACGTTCTTTGCATGCCTGTTCACCTATCCTATCAGTCTCTTGCAGGTTCTCACTGGGAGAGGCCATATCTTTTCTTGTTTGTGACAAATTGCCTTCCATTACACATCTAACCACTTCTTTCAATCTATTTTTGTACCATTTTCCTCTGTGATTCTTTCTCCCCTTAAATTCAGACATTTTTCAAGTCTTCCAGCAACAGAAATGCCATTTAAAAAAAGCTTTCCATAATAAAATAAAATCATAAAAAGATGGGAAGTTTGTTAGAATAATATAACAATATTGTGTAATTCCATATGTAAATGATTGTCTGGTGGTACTTGATTGCCATAATTCAACATTCCTAGATCAACATCTTAAATTGTTAAAGAAATGTTCAACATACTACTGCAGACTTCAAAGTATTGGATATTTGATATATTTAATCAGCAGACGGTCAGACACAAACATTATATGTGATAATCTCCAATGAAGTTTGATGAGAGGGACAAAAGTTTTTTGCTGTAAACAAAACTTACACTTGCAAGTAAATCACTCAGTGCCTACACCACAACTGAGATGCATATGTTTTTACTCTGGAGGGCAAGCATTGAAAAGAGTTTGACTTATGGAATTTGGTTCGTGTTTCAGAAATTTCAATGTCCACTGTCACCCAGCCCTTGTGAGGACAACTGAGGAGCTACTTGATTGGGAACTAATGGCTCCAGCCTTGTAAACTGACATACAGCCAGGAGAATGGTGTGCTGACCACATGGCCTTCCATATCTGCATCTGGTGACACCTGTATGCTGAGGATGACATGGCAGCCATGTTGTACCATTGGGCCTTCCAAGGCCTGTTCAGACAGAGTGTAGTTTTACAGCACCCAAAAAAAATCACGAAAGTAGTATTAAAATTGTCACCAGGAACAAGAAACTCCGTACAGCCTGGTGTAAGTGCGGATGGGACTAGAGCTCATGTGAAGTGAACCACGGGGTGGGCAGGCGACTGCTTTCCTCTCCCCTCCTCTATTCAATCTCCACACTCTGCATGCGTTACTAATGTGTTTGCCTTAAATTTATTTCATCATTAAATAAGGAAGCCAGATTCAGTGAGACAGGTGGAAAAAAATTATAGTTGTGAAGGGCATTACACGAGATCCACTTCATGTATGTATCACACGTCAAATTTACAGTGCGGTTGAAGCCCAGTACAAAATTTATAGAAACAGATAAAAGCAAACAGTTACATAAATTGTCATCACTGATTGCTCTTAACCATGATTTATTAATTTTCTTAGTATTAAAAAGTCTCTCACAAAAGTATGTCGAACCAATCATTGACATTATTTTTGTGGGCTCATGATTAAGACGAGGAAACTCTTTCTGTTCAGAGTTCTGGTAAAATTGTATTCAACTTCCTGCCATAAAAAACATGCCTAGCAGAGGAGAATTACATTGTAAATCCATGTAATAATTCCATTTGCAAATTGCGGGAGTGTCATATACAGAAGTAACGAGTGGTCTCAACAAATTTTGAAAACTTGGAATGGATTTAGTATATCCATAAATCGTATAAGTTCATGTTTTTTTGTACTAATCAGAAGAATGTAGTTCTTGTAATTCTTTTCATGGACAAAATACAGAGCAGAGAAGTGTGCTGCATTTTTTGATCCCAGTTGTCTTTGCACATCGCAAGTTTTGTCAAGACAGTGGTTTATATTTTTGTCAGTTCACAGATTAAATGATCCTCACCTTGCAGGCTAGTGTTAAAAATGTTCATGTAGTGTAATATCCAACGAAAAGCCAAGGTTGACAACCTACTCTGGATATTCTAATTGCAGTGATGCCTTCTTTTGACCTTTAGGAGCTGGTTTATTGGCATTCTCTAATGAAAAAATCTTTTCAGGAAATTTCTGCAGCTAAGCTACCAGATTTCACTGTGGTTTGGTATTTCATGGTACTCTTTTCCAGTTTCAATTGAAATTTTCTGAAACTGTCAAACCCTCTGGTAAGTGTTGTTCTTAGCGTAAGTTAAATAGTGTGTAAGTCTGGGGGACTGATGACCTCAGTAGTTTGGTCCCTTAGTAGTTGACACACATTTGAACATTTGAAACTGTTGGCGTGTGAAAAATGGGATCTGAAATAATTGACTGTCAAGAATCAAGAATGTTTAATGGCCATTGATCATACAGAATGAAATAGGCTTCTTTTTGTACAAATCATAATAAAATTTTTGGAGACTATTTATAGTAAACAGATAGTTGATATACGAGGAATTTGTAAATACCATGCATAGTAAGTCACTGCATATAATGTTCATACCACATTACATTCACTAACTTGGTTAATACACTTAACATACAAAGCTGACATACACAAAATATACTGATATGGTGAATACAGTGACTAAAGAATGTTGTGCATCATTTATGTTAAATTATTGTCTATAGACAGTGAATTTAGCTATTATATTACATGCTGATAATGATTATACATTATTTTGTTAATTGATAGGCCCTCATAATCAGAATAAACAGTTCATTTTACTATTTGAAAGTCTTGGGATCTGAGTAGTGCTGAGATCTGTTTGGTTACTGGAGAATGCGTATAGTGCCATTTACAGTTATGCAGTCTCTCCTTAAGTAATTTTAATGGCAGGGTCTGATCAGTTTGTGATATTAACTGAAGATTTTTAAAGTATTCACCTTGTGTGAGTTGTAAGGTGTTGTTAATCTCTATCTTGGTATGTCATAATCTTCCTTCTTTCTAGTGTTGTAGCATGAATTTCTTCCCTGGAAGGACCTTTCATGCCTCTGGTTTTTACATGTACATGTATATGTACAAGTTGACTACAGTCAATAGTCTGAGCCTGGCAAAGAGAGGAGACAGTACTCCCTGGAACCTGCTTTGCACATTATGCGTAACGTTCTCTTCTGTAGTCTCAGAATATTGTTAGTGTAGGTGGTGTCTCCCCAAATGACAAGGCCATAAGTAATATGTGATTGCAAGAGTGCAAAGTGCATTAAGTCCTCATTAATCATGTCTGTAAGTTTCCAAAGCACATAGGAGACCCTTGATATCTTTCTTGCATACCTGACATACATGTTCTTCCTAGTTACGTGTAGAATCAATATGCATTCCTAACAATTTTACAGATTTGTTTTCTGTGGTTTTGGGCAATCCTAAAAGAAGGTGTTCGGTTTTATCTGTATTAGAGATTAATTTATTTGATGAGAACCAGTGGATGGCAGATTTGAGTCACACTTGTTTACTGTTATCCAAGGCTGAGATGTTCTGACATGGCGAGCAGTGTCACATCATCAGCCTTGCATATGGGAGTACTATTTATGTAGAAAGGAGGGTCATTGACAGCAATGATGAGGAAGAATGGTCCAGGCCATGAATCCTGTGGAACACTTACAGGGGAGTGTTTATTTTTAACTGTGACAGACTGCCTTCTGTTGTGAAGATATGAACCTGTCAGTGCTAATGCTTCATTACCCCATAAAATCCTAGTTTTGCTGTCTGAATGTCTAAAGGAATGCAGTCAAATGCTTTGCTTAGATTGCATAAAACAACTAACTGGGTATACATATGTGATTCAGATACCTTAGACAATATTGGTATGATTGAGATTGGGTGATAACTTAGATATACTGTATTTACCCAATTATGAGAAGAGCGTTTTCCCAATTTGTCATTCAAAGAATACGGGGGTGTCTTATATTCACTGATTAAGCTATTGCTGCTGAGGCTAACATTTTTACATTGTTTAGCAGAGTATATAGCAGATGTCTTACATTTGCAGGTGAAGTTTTGGCTACTGAGGTCACATGAGAATTTATTCCGAAGGATCCAGAAGGCAGAGGTGGACAAACAACGCTCAACTTCAAACTGGCCCAAGATTTTCCGATATGCTGAAGCACTTGATACAGTATTGATGAGGCATGATTAGTCACGTGATATTTGTCTCACGTGGTGCCGGTGTAAATGAAATGGCAGAAACTATGAAACAGCTACTACAGAAATCTATTATTCTGTGTAAAATTTGACAATTTTGTGACACACAGGAGGAAGCATCACTATATTCTATCATTTCACAAACTCTTATTGCAAACCTGTTAAAATACAACAAGAGTACTCATACACATATGAATACTGTGTGTTCGAAGTGAAAATATTGTCCTTCAGAAAACATTACTTGATGAAGAACCCAGATCAGTACTTTGATTACAAGAGATTGTAATGATTTCCAAAGTGCATTTCAAATGAGTATTTTGGTCACTGTTCACGTATTTGAATACTGGATAAAAATGTCAGTAGTTTTCAATCAGCTTTAGAGCATGATGCTGACATATTGATAAAACAAGAAGGAAAATTTATCAAGAATGAAATCTCTAACAAACAAAATAAGTATGAATTACAGTGGCAAGACCTGTTGTGGAGATGGTAATGGTAAACGTCAGAAGGTGGTGGCCGAGCTCAAGTTCAAGAACTGGACTGAAATACTTTATATATTACCTGTTGCCGTAACATATGACTTGCACCTTAGAAGATATTGCAGTAAGTGTTTCACTGTTGCTGAGGCAGAGCACTACAGGAGGGTTGGAGGGGAACAGTGCTACCAGCTTAGCTGTGAACTTGATTACAGGCAGGTGAATAGTGAGCAGGCAGCAAATTACATCATGTTGTTGGCCAACCGTAAGGACCTATCCTGTGTGCTTTGGCTTTTTAGAAACATATACCATGTTTAAATTGCAGTTGGCATGAATCCATTTGTAATCAGAATTGAACTGGCTGTAAAATTGGACAAATACCAAAGAAAAGTCTTCATTTCCACAGGAGATAGTAAAAGTCTAGATGGGGACCAGTGGCATATGGAAGTGTCTCATGCTGCTGTGTAATTGACGGTCACCGTGATTTATGACAGGAACAAAACGGGGTGTATCAGATGCTGGATCTACGCAGCCCCTGAGAGAGCAGTGGGCAGACACTATGTATGGAGCCAATAGTCTCATGGTGGTGTAGGAGCGATATCCTTTATGTATATACATCAAAACAGTTGTATTCTGATATCCCACAGTAATCACAATCCCAGAAATTGCAATGTGTTTGGATGAAACAGCAAAATATCTAAGACAATGAAGGTATAAAGTTCACAGCTGTGCAGTGAAGAAGAAGAAGAAGAAGAAGAAGAAGAAGAAGTAGTAGTAGAAGAAGAAAAAGATGATGATGATTAAAAAATGATGATACCACAGATGACAGGGTTGGTAACTGAAAAATGTGGAAAAGAAAATGGTCTGCAAATTAATGTAAACCGTTTTTATTTTTTTTATTTTATTTCTCCTTACACCATCAAAATGTAAACAATCAATAAATGGCATAAATTTAGAATGGATATTATGTTAACTTTGTAGGCAGATACTATAACAGTTTATGATTGCGATTAGTCACAATATATTAAAAATAATGTTCACTAAAGAAATCCCTTGGAAAATGGGGCCTTCTTCTAATCAGGGTTGTCTTATACTCGGGTAAATACAGTAGATATTTATCGCCGTTTTTGAATACTGGAAGAACTTTAAAGTTTGCAGTGTGTCCTAATTCCCTTAAAATTTCTAAACATTTGTTAAATATGGAAGACAATGGTCTGCCTATCAAATCTATTCTTTTCTTTACAAGCTAATTGGAGAGCCGGTAATGACCCCTAGTTCTAGAGTTTGATAAATTTGAAATTGTTCATTTAATTTCAACAGGTGCAATACTATGGGCATTGAGTAAATTTTGTACCTATCTGTGTGTGGGAAGTAATAAATAGAATACGAAAGTTAGAAGAAGCCACACTCTCAACCTCCACTTGTTACTAGTAAATTTGATGTCAATTTGTCTGTCAAATAGTACTCCTGCTTGAACCAGCTGAACCAGTAGTACATCCACTACTCTTCACCTATTGAAGTGTGGAACCAACAGAACTATGATCCCCATCCTAGATACTATGGAGATAAGCTGTCTGGCAAAAAGGAATTAGTGTCAGTTTTTTCCCCTTTGCAAAAATGTGCATATATGAGTCACTATGACAGTCACAGTATTGGCCAGTATGTGATGCCCTATAACACACACAGTACACCACATTAGGGCTTTTCTTCATAATTTACATTGACAGGTGATACCATTTTTAGGGATTTGTCAACCGAACCCAATGTCCAACTTTATGCTGAGGGAACATACTGACCTACTATCCTCTGTTCCTCATGCTTGAGCAGCTTTGTAATCACTTTCTTTCATGATTTCTAGAAAAGTCGTTTCCAAAAATATTGCGCTGAGCCCACATTTTTCCCAAATAAAGGTTTTACTATCTCAAAAGGTGAAAGCATCTTCATGCCATATACTATCTCATAGTGTGTGAGCACAATACTGCTGAATTTTTTACAGTTATATGCTGATACAGGACATGGGAGTCATGCCTCTATTATTTGGTTGGTGTTCATATATAAATTTAAATTTGGCAGTTTTGTGATGAATGGGCTGTCTTCTTCCATTGGTAGGGAAGGTCTAGTCCTAAACTTGTGAATGCATAGCAACTATGATAACTTTCCTATTAGATCAGCTATAGAATTGGTACTCTGATCTGTGGTTGTTGTCAGCAACATGAAATTTTAGTAGCGTCCTGGTATTGCATTGAATGGTCTGGCAACAGCCATCCCCACTGTTTCAAATGGTTTGGATGCTTCCAACCACCTTAGTGGTTGAGGTCTGAGATTGGCATGTTGTGCACACAGTATTCAGTTTCTAATCTATTACTCAAAGTCCTGCTCATGGTCCACTGCCAAAATTTTTGGGCTACTGATCAATCAGTTGCTCTCCGAGCTCCATGATATGCTGAAACATTGTCATATGGTTGTCTTAGTACTTTCTTTGAAAGCTGCTGAAACCACCATGTGTAGTCGACAGTCAGCAAGCCTTTAGGGCACAACCACAGTCTGCGACACACAAAGTCGGCAGTCAGTGTCAGCAGACCATGCTTCTTGCCACTCAGCAGTGCTCTTATCCATTGCTCACTGTACCTGAACCTTTCTACTTGATCATGTTGAAGAGTGTTTTACTCCTAGCAACCTCTTTAGCACAGCAAGGTCTGCCACAGCATTAAATTTTCTTCCCTGCAGGTAACAATGTAGGTATGTAATACCAAATACCGGGTGATCAAATATTCAGTATAAATTTGAAAATTGAATAAGAATAATGTAGATAGAGAGGTACAAATTGACCCACATGCTTGGAATGACATGGGGTTTTATTAGAACAAAAATAAATAAATAAATAAAAATACAAAAGTTAAAAAAATGTCCGACAGATGGCGCTTCATCTGATCAGAATAGCAATAAGTAGCATAACAAAGTATGACAAAGCAAAGATGATGTTCTTTACAGGAAATGCTCAATATGTCCACCATCTTTCCTCAACAATAGCTGTAGTTGATGAATGATGTTGTGAACAGCGCTGTAAAGCATGTCCGGAGTTATGGTGAGGCATTTGCATCGGATGTTGTCTTTCAGCATCCCTAGAGATGTTGGTCGATCTTGATACACTTGCGACTTCAGCTAACTCCAAAGCCAATAATCACACGGACTGAGGTCTGGGGACCTAGGAGGCCAAGTATGACGAAAGCGGCGGCTGAGCACACTATCATCACCAAACGACGCCTGCAAGAGATCTTTCACTCGTCTAGCAATATGGGGTGGTTCTAATAAAACCCCATATCATTCCAAGAATGTGTGTCAATTTTTACCTCCCTATCTACATTATTCCATGGTTTATTAACTTTACAAATTTATACTGACTTTTTGATCACCCAATAATGGACAGCCTCTCCAATTCTTGAATAATTCCATTGTGCTTTATTGAACTGCCTCAATGCTTATGCCACTGAGTGTTCCTTGCCTTCCATGCCCTGGTTAAGAATCCACCTGACAGCCAAATAACTTGTGTCACATGATCCAATTACTTTTTAAAGTTGGAAACACCAATGATTGGGTTGTTGTTAATGCTTGTTTTAAATTCTCAAACATGGCCTGGCAGTCAGTAGAACACTGAATTTTTGCCCCATTCCTTAAAGAATCATATAATATCTCAGTAACTATGGCAAAATGCTTCCTATAAATGATGGAACAGCTTTGTTTTCTCAGTGGACAAGGTGATATGTACAGTAGAAATTAAATCTGGCTCAGTTTTCACCCTCTCATGACTAATTTATGTAACCCAGAAACTGAACCTCTGCTGCTGCAAAGTGACGTTCATCAACACTCAGTGTTAAAATTGCTATACAGTCTTTTGAATACCTACTCTAAGAGCTATACATGCTCTTCCATATCCTTAGGAAATAGAGTGCTGTAAAACCAGAGAAATGGATGGCTTGTCTTGACAATGTAATTCTGATAGCCTTCGGAAAGTAGCTCACATATTCTTGAAGCTGAATGGCATCCTGCGATATTGAGAGCAATTCCATGGGACAGTGAGTGCAGTATTTGGCCAGTCTTCAGGAACTACTAGCTACTGGTGATAACAACTTTTCAACCCCATCGTCAAATAGTATGTACAAAGACCCAAATTGTCCAGAGTCTCCATTATATCCATTATATTTGTTACAGGATATACATCAGTGGTAGTTCTTACATTCAGCTATCTGTAGTTTCATGAAAACCTATTATTTATTGTTCCATCTGATGAATTTTTGGGCAACAATTAAAACAGCTGTATCCCACGGATCATCATTACATTCAATAATGCCATTAGCAACCATTTGATTTAGTAGTTCTTCCTTTATTGTTTGTAGATCTTTTGTGATTCTGTATGGTTTCCTGTGAAGTAGACCAATACTATCCGCTGGTATCGTATGTTGCATTGTTATTGTTATTACAGGAAAAAAAAAGTCTAAATTATACCAGTGCATCTTATCACTATTCTGTTCTTTTCCACAAAGTGACTCAACTTCTCTTGTGATGTAGATGGATTGACAGTTGGTGTGGAATGATGGTCTCCACTCGACATACCTAAATTGTCATAGTGCAGGATGTATCAGAACTATATAATCTACATCTATCTCTCTTACACTTACCACACTACCATGCACAAAATACTACATACAATGTATTCATCTCTTTAGAGGATTCCAACGGCTCCACTGCAAACACCATCAGTCTTAGTGAGTGTGGGCCTTGACCTACCAAGTCAATCATTTCTGTACCTCTTGGTATCATACCATGCAAACTGAACCAAAGTCAACATGTCTGCAGTTTATACGGTACCAGTTTCATTACATGTGAAACTTGCAACAGTGTCACACTAGCAGTGGTTGTTTGCAGCTAGAATGTTGCCACATAACCAGAAAATCTAGGACCATGACTATGCAATACTCATCACCAACAAGTAGCAATACTTCCATATGCTCCCAAAAATTTCTTAATCCAACAGTGAAACTGAGTCAAGTTGATGCCAACAACACTACATCATTGTCTCCTGCTCGACATGACCTATATCATGTAGTCTCGAAATATTCCATAGGTGCTCTTAAAAAACATAAACAGCATCTAGCATTAAGCAGAATAAGTCTATAAATTTCCGTGTTTTGCCTTGACACATAGGGTTGTGGGCTGACCTCCGTAATTGTGTCTGAAAATGCTTCTACAGATTGACTAAATTTCTGCAACAAGCCATTTAGCTTTTCTCTAAAAAGTGTCAAGCTGTTTTGTTTCAAAACAATTGGTAAAGCCCCTTTGTAAACTGTTCAGATGACCGAAAGCTGCCCTTAAGTTAGCCGTACACAAGCATGTCTCATCTGGCCAGTTTGCTTAATTATGGTTGAATGGAGACACAATGTTTTACGTCATGTACTGTGAGGCACAAATTGCTAATAAATACTAACGCATCCCAAGTGAATTTGCACAAAAAAGGAGGCACCAAATTAGCTGCAGTAGAGTCTGTAGGAGGGATATAGATATTCAATGTGTCTTTTACCTCTACCACCTCAGCTTGTTCACACTGACTAAAAGCTTCCCAAGTTCCAAAGAGCTCATGTAATGCAGTGTTACATCACCATAATAGAGTTGCTGAAAACTGTTGCATTTGAAAAGTTTGACCACTTTGTGCACCAGTGATGCTCATGTCTCCATTGTTTGTGCAATCTCCATTTGATAATACAAAAAATGCTGGGTCACCACAGTAAATAAACAACCAGAGACTAAGATTAAACTTTATGTGTAGCATTCATGGAAGTTTGTGGTTATGGAGTGCAGCAGTGCTCCGAATCTTGTCTGGCCATGATACAGTGTAGCTGGCATTGTTATTGTGTTTGTTTGGGCACAAGTTGCCAAACTGCAGCATTGACACATAACTGAATACATTCTTTACAGTTGCTCATGAATTGTGAAAGGTCTGCAGGCTCAAGATGCTTCAGGAAAGGGACTTTTAAGCTACAGTGAACGTCCTATGGACTAATTGTGCCTGTAACACAGAAAAAGTATTCAAAACCAAGAATCACTCACTAAAGTTTAGCAGTGGATTGCAAAGTGAGGCAGAAGTTACCTCTGATGCGAGATGACTTCCATTACCAGATGCAATGCCATTGGGGTGGGATGTTATTATGCTGCGTGGCCTCTGAGGACTGACTGCATTCAGCAGGTTGTCCAACAGTCACATCAGGTTTGGTGAGTGGATTCTGGTCTCATGCCTGTGGGCATTAGTAAAACAGTATTAAGACACCAAACTGGTATTGTTGATAAATTACAAACATTGATGTTTCTACACTATAGGCAGCTGACTTTGGTGGGGGCAGTGGCAGGATGCATCTACCTGGAACCGAGGCAAACAGCGGTGTCATCGTCTCTGGCTGTGTAACATCACCAGACCTGTCAGTTGTGCACAGCTGACATGTTGAAACAGTGCCTTAGTTACTGGATATATTCCGTGAAAGGTTAATCTGTGAAACATTGCTCACTTTCATGTCTTATCTTTCATTTATCATGCACTGGTTTGAACACTTTTATGCCTAGCACTTATGTCTGGTTTGACTGATCATGGCTATTAACCTTGGGATCTAGTTTTGATTAACTTTTGTGTTTTTGGCATTCAGTAATACTCAGGTCTGCAGTAATTCAAGATATGACCAGTTCACACAGAACACAATTACTAAGGAATTTGTTCCAATTTTTTCTTGCACTCTTCTCTTTTTCAATGAAGAACTGAATGGTAACCACAATAAAAGAGTGGCTGGAAGAATGTAGTCACTCATTCACCTTCCAGAAATAATAATCTGAAGTAAATAAACGGTTGCATGCTTATCGCAAACTAATCCTCAAGGAGATGCGGACACAGAAGTAGCTTAAGCTATACAGACGCACACATGGCCACAATGTTTCCCCCACTATCACAAGATGAGGTACAAATTATGGCTGCATAATTTAACATGCGATAGGGTATAGTCACGTGTCTGCTATGACCCCAGTTACTAAGTTTGAAAACATACACTATGGTCATACTGCTGGTACTAACATTTGGACACACAGAATTTTGATCCACTTTTGTCCATTATCACTTGATGTTGTTGTTGTGGTCTTCAGTCCTGAGACTGGTTTCATGCAGCTCTCCATGCTACTCTATCCTGTGTAAGCCTCTTCATCTCCCAGTACCTACTGCAGCCTACATCCTTCTGAATCTGATTAGTGTATTCATCTCTTGGTCTCCCTCTACGATTTTCACCCTCCATGCTGTCCTCCAGTACTAAATTGGTGATCCCTTGATGCCTCAGAACATGTCCTACCTACCAATCCCTTCTTCTAGTCAAGTTGTGCCACAAACTCCTCTTCTCCTCAGTTCTATTCAGTACCTCATCATTAGTTATGTGATCCACCCATCTAATCTTCAGCATTCTTCTGTAACACCACATTTCAAAAGCTTCTGTTCTCTTCTTGTCTAAACTATTTATCGTCCATGTTTCACTTCCATACATGGCTACACTCCATACAAATACTTTCAGAAATGACTTCCTGACACTTAAATCAATACTTGATATTAACAAATTTCTCTTCTTCAGAAATGCTTTCCTTGCCATTGCCAGTCTACATTTTATATCCTCTCTACTTCGAACATCATCAGTTATTTTGATACCCAAATAGCAAAATTCCTTTACTACTTTAAGTGTCTCATTTCCTAATCTAATTCCCACAGCATCACCCGACTTAATTCGACTACATTCCATTATCCTCGTTTTGCTTTTGTTGATGTTCATCTTATACCCACCTTTCAAGATAATGTCCATTCTGTTCAACTGCTCTTCCAAGTCCTTTGCTGTCATCAGCGAACCTCAAAGTTTTTATTTCTTCTCAATGGATTTTAATACGTACTCCGAACTTTTCTATTGTTTCCTTTACTGCCTGCTCAATATACAGATTGAATAACATCGGGGAAAGTCTACAACCCTGTCTCACTCCCTTCCAAACCACTGCTTCCCTTTCATGTCCCTCGACTCTTATAACTGCCATCTGGTTTCTGTACAAATTGTAAATAGCCTTTCGCTCCCTGTATTTTACCCCTCCCACCTACAGAATTTGAAAGAGAGTATTCCAGTCAACATTGTCAAAAGCTTTCTCTAAGTCAACAAATGCTAGAAACATAGGTTTACCTTTCCTTACTCTTTCTTCTAAGATAAGTCGTAGGGTCAGTATTGTCTCACGTTTTCCAACATCTCTACGGAATCCAAATTGATCTTCCCAGAGATCAGTTTCTACCAGTTTTTCCATTCGTCTGTAAAGAATTCGCATTAGTATTTTGGAGCTGTGACTTATTAAAATCGAGCGAGGTGGCGCAGTGGTTAGCACACTGGACTCGCATTCGGGAGGACGACGGTTTAATCCCGTCTCCAGCCATCCTGATTTAGGTTTTCCGTGATTTCCCTAAATCATTTCAGGCAAATGCCGGGATGGTTCCTTTGAAAGGGCACAGCCGATTTCCTTCCCAATCCTTCCCTAACCCGAGCTTGCGCTCCGTCTCTAATGACCTCGTTGTCGACGGGACGTTAAACACTAACCACCACCACCACCACTTATTAAACTGATAGTTTGGTAATTTTCACATGTGTCAACACCTGCTTTCTTTGGGATTGGAATTATTATATTCTTCTTGAAATCTGGTGTCTCATACATCTTGCTCTCCAGATGGTAGAGTTTTGTCAAGGCTGGCTCTCCCAAGGCTGTCAGTAGTTCTAATGGAATGTTGTCTACACCCAGGGCCTTGTTTCAACTTAGGTCGTTCAGTGCTCTGTCAAACCACGCAGTATCATATCTCCCATTTCATCTCTATCTACATCCTCTTCCATTTACATAATATTATCCTCAAGAACATCGCCCCTGTATAGACCGTCTATATACTCCTTCCACCTTTCTACTTTCCCTTCTTTGCATAGAACTGGGTTTCCATCTAAGCTCTTGATATTCATGCAAGTGTTTCTCCTTTCTCCAAAGGTCTCTCTAATTTTCCTGTAGGTTGTATCTATCTTACCCTTCATGAGATAAGCCTCTACATCCCTACATTTGTCCTGTGGCCATACTTGCTTAGCCATTTTGCACTTCCTGTCGATCTCATTTTTGAGACGTTTGTATTCCTCTTTGCCTGCTTCAAATGCTGCATTTTTGTATTTTCTCCTTTCATCAATTAAATTCAATATCTCTTCTGTTACCCAAGGATTTCTACTAGCTCTCATCTTTTTACCTACTTGATCCTCTGCTGCCTTCACTATTTCATTCCTCAAAGCTACCCATCCTTCTTCTACTGTATTTCCTTCCCCCATTTGTGTCAATTGTACCCTTATGCTCTCCCTGAAACTCTCTACAACCTCTGGTTTAGTCAGTTTATCCAGGTCCCATCTCCTTAAATTCCTACCATTTTGCAGTTTCTTCAGCTTTAGTCTACAGTTCATAACCAATAGATTGTGGTCAGAGTCCACATCTGCCCCTGGAAATGTCCTACAATTTAAAACCTGGTTCCTAAATCTCTGCCTTACCATTATATAATCTATCTGAAACCTGTCAGTATCTCCAGGCTTCTTCCATGTATACAGCCTTCTTTTATGATTCTTGAACCAAGTGTTAGCTCTGATTAAGTTGTGCTCTGTGCCAAATTCTACCAGGCGGCTTCCTCTTTCATTTCTTACCCCCAATCCATATTCACCTACTATGTTTTCTTCTCTCCCTCTTCCTACTTTCGAATTCCAGTCCCCCATGACTATTAAATTTTCATCTCCCTTCACTACCTGAATAATTTCTTTTATCTCATCATACATTTCATCAATTTCTTCATCATCTGCAGAGCTAGTTGGTATATAAACTTGTGCTACTGTAGTGGGTGTGGGCTTCATGTCTATCTTGGCCACAATAATGCGTTCACTATGCTGTTTGTAGTAGCTTACCCACACTCCTATTTTTTTATTCATTACTAAACCTACTCCTGCATTTGATTTTGTATTTACTACCTTGTATTCACCTGATCAAAAGTCTTGTTCCTCCTGCCACCGAACTTCATTAATTTCCACTATATCTAACTTTGACCTATCCATTTCCCTTTTTAAATATTGTAACCTACCTGCCCGATTAAGGGATTTGGCATTCCACACTCCGATCCGTAGAACACCAGTTTTCTTTCTCCTGATAACGATGTCCTCTTGAGTAGCCCCCACTGGAGATCAAAATGGGGGACTATTTTACCTCCGGAATATTTTACCCAAGAGGACGCCATCATCATTTAATCATATGGTAAAGCTGCAAGCCCTCGGGAAAAATTACGGCTGTAGTTTCCCCTTGCTTTCAGCCGTTCGCAGTACCAAAACAGCAAGGCCGTTTTGGTTAGTGTTACAGGGTGAGATTAGTCAATCATCCAGATCTGTCACTTGATAGATGAGAAAATCTAAAATACTGCACCTATATAGTCCTGCATGGTATCATTGAATGTATGCAAAAAGATCTGCATACATGACATGCTTAAAATGAATCTACATAAAATTCACAAATATGTGGCAGTAAGATGATGCACATTGCAAATGTTTCGAATGAGCGATGACTTCTTAGAATTTACATGATCAGTCCATTCTCTGTGTACCAGTGAGGGTGATGGACATGGAAATGCTGACAGATCGCTTTAGATGAGGTGGGTATCAAATTAAAAAACCACTTACTGGATGGACTCTACGGTCATAGCTCAAACAAGGAAATATCATTAACATCTGAATTAAATACATGTATAATTTAATTTCTGCCATTTTCTAATAAACAGTGATGTTAACAGCTTGAACGTTAAGTTAGGACAAAGTCCGAAATTGTAACTACTTCACACAAACAAAGCAGAGTTCACAACTAGTGTTTACTCTGAAACAGATCAAATGAATTACACAGTCCTACACTTCATCCTGAATCATTTCTATCTAGTAACTTGAGTAAATTAAACCGGATTCTGAATTAATAAAGCTTGGTTCTTAGAAGACTGCAGAGCTGTGCAAAAGTGTTATTCACCAGGTTCCGCCCAACTTTGCCCCCGAAGCCTACCTCAAACTTTATGCGGTAATGGAAAGGAAGAGCATCATTTCCACTAACTGCACTCCCCCCCCCCCCCCCCCCCCCCCCCCCCACCTTCCACCTCTCACTAACGGCAACCACACCACTCTACTATCCCCAGGCCCTGATAGAGCATAATGGAAATGAGCTTGCAAACATACTGGGTGGAAGGCAGCAGCAGTCACAGTGGAGCCCTCCAAATGGTCTGCCAAGACTCAGTGTGTACTCTGAAAGTCTTTCAGTAATGAAAACTAATTAAATACAGCAGAATTTCAATCAAGAACTGCTTCCAATATGCGTAACTTAGAAGTAGGTACCGTCAGTTTAGCGAAGCAGCTGAAATCGCTTAATAATGACAAGTCCTCCTGTCCAATTAATGGAATCACTTTGAGTATGCTGACATAATAGCTCCATACTTCACACTCATATACAGCCAGTTGGTGGATGAAAGTTGCTCAATAACACCACTAATCAAGAAGTGAAATAATGGTAACCAAATGAATTACTAACCCATATCACCGACTTCTGTTTGTAGTAGGGTTTTGGAACATATACTGTGTTCCAACATTGTGAATTACTTTGTGATTATGAAGAGCTAGTTGGCTTTCATAAGAAAAATAATTTCTGAACCAGTGCTGAATATCTGCCATTAGACAGTTTTCTTCCAAGTAGCGAGTGCTATCGACAGGGAATTTCAAATTGATTCCTTATTTATAGAATTCCAAAAGGCTTTCGATAATGTTCCTTACAAGCAGCTTCAAATCAAACTGCATGCATTGGAGTGTGTTGCAGTTGTACAGGTCGATTCGTAATTTCCTGTCAGGATGTCACATGTGGTATTCGGCATTCCCCAACGAAGTGTAATGGGCACTCTATTGTTCCTAATCTATATAAATGGTTTAGGAGGAGACAGTCTGAGTAGCCCCCTTAAAACTGTTTGCAGATGATGCTGTCATTTACTGAGTAAGAAATACATCATAGTACAAAAATCAATTTCAAAATGATATAAGCAAAATATCAGTATGATGCAAAGAGTGGCAATATGACCCAAGAAATGAAAAGCTTGAGGTCATCCTTATGAGTATTAAAAGAAATCCATTAAATTTCGATACATGATAAATCACGTAACTCTACAGATTGTCAGTTCTACTAGATATCTAGACATTACAGTCATGAACAACTTAAATTGAAATGATCACAAACAATAAGGTTGTGGGAAGCCAATGTAATAAATTAAGAGAGATCGGAGCCCGCACAGAAAGATTTAAGTGTTCATCTTCCCTGTGTGTTGTTAAAGAGTGGAACAGTACAGAAATAATGTGAATGCTGTTAAGTGAACCCCTGGCAGGCCCTTCTGTGTAAACTGCAAGATGGTCATTAAGATGTTGATCGATGACATGCTGCACCAACAGCATCAGAGGCTACACAAAGGGTGTTGCTGTCCCACAGAATGTCATAGCCAGCTAGATGAGAAGAGAGCAGACTGACTTAGGTCCCCCACCCAGGCTGTTCTGCTACAGACACATGTAGCTGCAATGGAAATCAGCAGTTTTTTATGCAAGGCTGCTCCGTGTTTGTCATGCTACTGTGAACCTATAAAGACACACCTGGCCTGCTTTGCCCATGTGATCAGCTTTCCTGAATGCTCTGTGATGTCACAATGTTCCATTTCACTCACTCTGGGTACTACATTTTGTAGCGTCAGTATACTGCTGTTGCATGTAAGTTACAGTTTCTTACTTAATCATGCACAGTCAACAGAAAGATGGCATCTCTCTCTTAAGATACTTTGCTGCGTAGGTGTCTGACTGTCGAGCTCATATGGTATGTAGCCATGTGTTCTGTAAATCAGACATAATAACTGAAATATTGGCAGTATCAGCAAACTGAAACTCCACTTGATTACTACAGCTTGACCTGGTTTCCTCTGCTTGCTGACTTGTCAGGGAAGATGCCTAAATTTTTACTTGGCTGCACCAATATATTCTTTTGCAGCACAACACTACATAACAGAGTGCTATCAAGATTCTAGTAAAAGACTTAGATATATCAGATGGCTATCCACTGGTCAGTATCATTTGAGTATCATTTTTCCAATAGAACAGAATTTGCTTCCAGATTTCATTCACTAAACACCAGGAATAAAGATCTTTAAAATTTACAATGTGTGTTTATCACACATGCAGAAAACATCTGTCCTCCACCATACTTTCATAATGGAGATGATTCACATATTAGGAAAAACAAGAGTACACATTCTGAACAAGGCTAGAACTGACTGGTCTCCAATTTAGTACTCAGAGATAGCCAGATTCCCATTCTGTGTATTGTGAAGTGAACCATCTCCTCTCTGCTAATGGGGCCAATGTGATATTCGGATGTTGAGTGCATGGGAGACTGCTGGAACAAGGTTGTCAGCTGGCCTAAACCAAGACTTGTAATTTTTACATCATATTCGAGGAGACTCAGTTCACTCTTAAAATCAAAATGTGAAGGCGGACTATCCAGGTTTATGTATTAACCAACCAGCTCAGGTACTTGGAATGACTTCATGTTGTGTGGAAATTTGTGGATTGAGCTGTGACTGAAGTATATGGAACTGATAGGCCATATTGTGTTCAGTACATGTGAATGCTCTGAGTAGAAATAGAGGTCAATATTTCCATGCTGAGATGTTTGCAGGAGCATTAAATGCAGGTCTATCATAAAAAGCATTGATCAAATTATTGGAACAGCCAGGAAGGTCAGGCATAACAGAGTTACTCCTAGCTGTCAATAGGATTTGGGTGTGCCATCTGATCAGTTGATGTAGGACAATAATAATAGAACAGAATTCTCTAAGAAATCTCTACACCGTAAATATGATGTACAAAAGATAAGTGATAATGAACAATTTACAAAAGAAAGACAAAATTTAAAACCACAAAATTGGCAACAACTGCAAGCAGGACTTTTAAAAGCAGCTGAAACTGTAGCACCGCAAGCAAGAACACATAAACATCCATGGTGGACAGATGATTGTGACCCACTGATAAATCTCAGACAATAGGCATGGCAAAATTAGTTGTGCAACAAAAATCAAAAGACCCTAGAAGATCTCAAAGATACCAGGAAAACAGTCACAAAAGTAATACGAACAGTCCGTAAACAACACAAAGACAAAAAATTGCAAGACATAGAAAATGATTTCAAGAAAAACAGTTCCCGAAATTTCTACAGAGTATTCAAACAAAAATTAACAAAGTACTCTCCTCCATCACTCCAATTCAAAAATGAACATGGGGAAATTGCCCATACCAACTCCGAAAACTGAAATTCTTGCAAAATACTTTTCTAAATTACTGAATTGTGAAAAGCCTGCAGAAAAATTTGAGTTCCATCACACACAACAAAACCCAGACTCAAAGCCACCAAGTTTACAGGAGATTAAAGAGATAATTCAGTCACTGAAAAATAACAAAGCATCAGGAGAAGACCAAATCATCCTGAGAAGTATGGAAAAATGCAGGAGAAAATCTTATTGCAAAACTCAAAGAAATTATACAAGACATCTGGAAAACTGAAAAAATCCCCACAAATTGGAAGACAGCATTCTTTGTACAAAAAAGGAAGTAAAACAGACCCCAACAACTATCGTGGAATCTCTTTATTGTCAATAACATACAAAATTCTGTCTAAAGCCCTACTAAACCGAGCAGAAACTCAGCTGGATTCAAAACTAGGTGAATACCAAGGTGGGTTCAGAAAAGGTCATTCATGTGTTGAACAAATTCTTAACTTGAAAAACTCAATGAAATATTTTCATAGTACTTCAAACAAAACTTATGTCATAATGTTTGTCGAATTTAAAAAAGTATATGACAGTATAGACTGAGAATCTCTTTTTGAAGTATTAGCAGAATTTGGACTAGATCATAAGACAACAAACATCATAAAAGAAACACTCACAGAGACCAAATCCAAAGTAAAATTTATGGGAGAATTGAGCACAGAATTTGAAATAGACACAGGAGTACAACAAGGGGGTGTACTGTCCCCAGTGCTCTTCAATTGTGCTCTTGAAAAAGTTGTTAGAGAATGGAGAAAAGCAGGTGCACCAGCACACAGACTGGGACCAAGACGTAAGACCATAGAATTAGACTGTTTAGCATTTGCTGATGACGTGGTACTGATCACACAAGATATAACCAACGCACAGAAACAGCTAGCATTATTACAAGAGCAGGCAGCAAAAATAGGATTACAAATTTCATTTGAAAAAACACAATTTATGACTGACATCAAAGATGCACCTTCTGATCTCAAAATTGGTAATAACCATCTCTCAAGTAAAAGAATTTAAATACTTAGGTGAATGGATTGCAGAAAATTGTAATGAAAAGAAATCTGTCAGATCAAGAGTCCTGAAAATGGAGCCAGCATTTCAATTAACAAAAACCATTTACAACAAAAAGAGTCTTTCGTGGAACTGCAAAATACAACACTACACAACAGTAATTAAACCCAAAGCTCTCTACGCATCTGAGACACTAAACTTTCAACACAGAACACTAAAAGAGGAATTAGAAGTGAAAGAACATAAAATAATTAGGAAAATCCTTGGACCAAGAACTAAAGATGGTGAACATTATCCAAAATCCAATGCAGAAATATATAAAAATATCTCCAAAATAACAGACACAATGCGCATGAGAAGAATCCAATTCGTGGGGGACTTAGAAAGAATTGACTCAAACAGGTTAACGCACAAAATCCATACATTTTTAAAGAACAAAACTACAAAGACTGAACTGGTACAAACAGACAGAAAAAGACCAGAGAGAATTAGGGTCTCCAAATCTACACGATAGAAATGAAATAAGAAAAATCACAAACACATGGGGTTTTGAGGAAGAAGAGAGAAAAACTAACCAACATAGGTGGTCTACACAACGAAAGCTAGCCCATTCGTTGTCTATGAAGGAACACTGGGCGAAAAGGTAGGCCAACAAATGTTGATTATGTGAGGTCCTAAGTGATCCATCCATGAAGAAGAAGAAGAAGAAGAAGAAGAAGAAGAAGAACAGGATATGAGTTACTGATGTGTAGTTGTCAAGTAGGAACAGGGTACATCTCCTTATGCCAGGGGGTAGGATGCTTACTCTAAATGATGTAGAATTATTATAAGAAATTTTATTTCTCAGATTGATTACACATAATCATGATTTAAGCTGGAAGTTAAACCATAATTGATATTCATACATTTTTGGTTTATGGAAAGATCAAAAAAACATTTTATTGCCGTAACGAAACCTTTTTGGAAAGGCAACAATCCATCATCACGAACTAGCTTAGTTGAACACATCCAAGGATCTCTTTTTTTAGTATTCTCTGGACTTATCATATTGATTTCAAACCCACTACATGGAGGTGAACATTTATCATTTGGAGGTTTGGAGTTCAAGACATCTTTGATGTACTGAAGAACATCAGTAGTGTCATTAGATAGAACATACTCAAACGTCTGAACTGCTAGTATTGAAAATATACATTTTGCTGTCCATTCTACATTGCTCATCCACTTACACTAAAGATCATTTTGGTAATCTGGTGCATTATTGTGAAGTCACTTTTTTGGTGTTATTAAAAACTACGATAGAGAAACTTTCCAGTTTCCAATTTATTACATAGCAGAATGCCTCTTGTCAGTGCCCTCAATTCAGTACAATTTCAACAGATGTGGTTTGTTGAAGGAAACACATATGCTATTGCTGTTACCTGCTGGATTCAGAAAAGGTTTCATTTAATACCTGATATTTTCTGTATGTATATCATATGTCACAGGTACAGCATATGTTGCAGATTCTTTGACAGTCTTGATGGTAGTCTGGAGCACACTACTAGTCAGCAATTGTAATAAACTAGTTGCCTATACAACCCATGAATCTTGATAACCTGAGCATCGGACTTTGGATCAACTCCCATGAACAGCAACGCTTAACAGATGCATGAAGGAATTTAAGTGCAGACCTGGTAACCTGGAAGATGTACATTCATTGTTGAGGGCGTAATTGTGAAAGTAAAAAAATCCTCTTCTAAGTGTGTGACTTTGTGGAGAGGTCTCATAAAGTTAATGCATGGGCACTCTCTTATGAATTACATGTTATCCTCTGTTTCTGTTTAACAGATGACTTATAAGTATAGGAAGTGTCCTGCCATAATGTTTTACACTAGCCAAATCGACATGTGGTTACATCTTTCACACTGGCTAACCTATTTGTCCACTTTAAAGAAAGAAAACTGTAGAGAGCATTTGTTCTGCTGTCATATCCTCCTAGTCCTGCTTCTTTCTATGCCTCCCTTTTGTATGAGCTTGATATTGCAAAATATCGACCAATTATAGACTGTCTGAATCTGAAGAACCATCTACATTACCAGTGTCATCCTGAGTTGTTTTCGCAACCCCAGAAGATTGATGGAGGTATAGGTGTGGTCAGAATGTCATGTTTTGATTACTGACAAAGGATTCTAGTTCATTTTGTGATGTAGATGGAATAAGAAATCTCTGTCACCTATAGTCAGATTAAAATTACTTAATAGTTGGTGCTTCACACTTTGGAGCTGGTTTCCTTCAGAGTGCTCAACATCAGGCCCAAACTGTTTGCTGTTGCAAAACTATCACAACATTTGGTTAGTTCACTTTCAATTCCTTATCCAACTTTTTTTTATTGATGTGTTTGGATGCTGACTCCTGGGTTTGGTCCATTTATTTCATGTTTCATCACATGTGATAACCACATCATAAACTAATCCACCACCCCACACGTGCTCACAAACACACGTGCGATAGTAATGAAAAAACACGTTTCATACACAGCACTAGCCACACTAGCCATTTTACTGGATCCCTCTGCATGACATGTGATTCAGTGCTATTCATTCAGTTGTTAAAATTACAGAGATCGGCTTACATTACATTAGATAAGCTTGGGAAGATATTGTGTATAGTTAAATTTTTAAAGGCTAAAATTCATCATTGCAGCTGTGTCACTATAGTCAAGGGTATAACCTGCCGCTCTGTAGTAGAATAGCATAACGCTGTGCTTACTGTAAAAATTTGACATGTAGATGAATGTAGGTTCTAACCTCATCAAATACAGTGATATTTTTTATTTCTAAATCTAATAAAAATAGTTTGATTATTAGTTGTATTTAATTAATTGGTTTAAATGGAATTTTTTTTCTTGTAAATATTTGATGTGTAGATGCCCGTAGGTTGTAACCTCATCAAATACACCAATATTTTTTATTTCTAAATCTAATGGAAAGAGTTTGATTATTAGATGTATTGAATTAATTTGTTTAAGTGCAGTTTTTTTCTAATACTTTGCTGTAATTTTTTCATCATTGTATTAACTTTTCTATTTTGTCTCATTTCCTCCTATCACTGTATTCACTTGGGCTTACTTTACTTTTTCGTGTCCAGAAATTACAATTTGTTTGCCCAGTATTGGGCGATGTCCAATGCTTCTTCTTTAGCCAGCCATAGATCATCGAGGGTGCATCTGTGCGGGCAGGCTGGGCATTGTAGGAGATGTTCCATGTGCTGTTGAGTGCCGCAGTCTCTTTTGTTATCATTTTTGTCCAACAAACCCCATTTGATCAGATTAGATTTCACAGGAGCCACCCCAGTTCTGATGCAGTTAAGCATTCTCCAGGTTTTCCAGTCACCAGAAACGCCCCTTGGTGGGTCCTCTCTTAGTGGATAGTGGATGGGGGGCTCATCTAAGGTGCAACTTAGGAAACGGCGTCTGGATTGGAGTCTGCTGGGGCCACACTCTAGGCCAAATATTGAGTGACGAGCGTCAAAGGTTTGTTTTAGCTTCTCCGTATGTTCATGGGCTTTCCTATGTGAGCCAGGGTTTGTGAAACCTGCGGCCCTGTAAAGATTTTCTACGGGAGTTGGTTTCATGCAGTCTGTCACTATCCTGCATGTTTCATTCAAGCTAATATCTACCTTTTTTGCGTGGGTGCATCTGCACCGACCGGGCAGGCATATTCTGCAGCTGAGAAGCACAAAGCTTGGGCTGAAGTTCTGACCATGGTAGGTTTGGCACCCCATTTGCTGTTGGACAGATTTCTTATTAGGGAATTTCGTGCTTCTACTTTTTTGCGTGATTTTTCGCAATGATATTTGTATGTCAATGTTCTGTCCAGCACGACGCCAAGGTAGGTGGGAGTATCTGTGTGTTCTAGTGATGTCCCATCCCAGGTAACATTGAGCCTGTACTTTGCCTGCCTCGAGTTCAGATGGAATGCACTCACTTGAGTTTTGGAGGGATTGGGTTTTAGAGAATTCTTTTTGAGGTAGGTTGACATTATAGAAAGGGCGGTTTCTAGTTTCTCCTCAATGGCTTCAAACCTGTTGACTTGAACTGTTATTGCCAGGTCGTCTGCATATACAAAAGTTTTGGTTTTGTCTGGAGTTGGTTGGTCATTTGTATATATGTTGAATAGGATTGGCGCCAACACGCTCCCTTGGGCGGGCCCATTTTTCTGATTCCACCATCGACTCTTTTTCCCCTCAAGCATTACGAAGAACTGTCTATTTTGGAGCAGGGATTCGATTATCTTGCATAGGTGGTAGTCTTTCAGGGTCTCGTAGATTTTATGCAGTAGTGTCCGGTGATGTACTGTATCATAGGCGGAACTTAGATCGACTAGTGCCAGCCCGGTGATTAGTTTATTCTCAAACCCATCCTCGATATGTTCCGTCAATGCTAGAATTTGACTGGTGCAGGACTTTCCAGGTCTAAAACCTGCTTAATGTGGAATTAGCTTCGAGTCAACTATCTTCTCTATTCTGTTGAGGATCAATCTTTCATAGAGCTTAAACAGATGGCAGAGAAGGTTTATGGGTTGATAACTCTTCGGACACTCTGGGTCCTTCCTGGGTTTAAAGAGAGCCAACACTTTTGACTTTCTGAACAGTTTCGGGATTTGAAAGGTTTCACGGCACACGTTAAAAAGTCCAAGTATCCAGTCCCTGGTGCCAAGGCCGAAGTTTTTAATCTTTTCCATGCAAATATCATCAAACCCAGCGGCTTTCCCATTCTTCATGGTATTTATGCCATTGTTCAACTCTCTCATGCTAAATGGTTTCTGGAAGTTGGTGTTTTCCATTGGCAGTAGGCTGATTTTGGTTTTCTGACGTTTGGAGTTGAACTTGCCATTTAGAAGGAGTTGGTTGGCCACCTGGTTTGAAGTTACATTGGCCGGGGCCTTGCTTAGCCTTGGGTCACCATCAGGCTATTTTGCTACTGTGGGACATATCCATTCTTTCTAGGGTTGCTATCCACTTCTTCTCGCATGCCTCGCTAAGGGGTGACATTAAAGCTGTGCCACAGGTGATGGTTTCATCACTAAATGGGTCTTCCGTGAACAATACTTGATACTTCTCCAGGATGTCCTTTGAGGCATTTGAGAGCCCTGGGATATAGTGTTGTCTGCAATGCCTAGGAATATATTGTCTAGATACCTTTCGTAATGTCTCAACAAAGGTAAGGTAATTATTTGGTGTTGGGGTCAGACTGGCTAATTCCTCATCCAGCACTTGGGAATATTCTGACCACCTAGCCTTTTTAAAGTTGAATCTCCTACGGAGAGGTATTTTGGTTGTTTTGATTGTTGAGTAGACTTGGATTCCAATAGGTCGATATTGTGTCTTTGGGATTGCATCATATACTCTTTTGTAGCAGGTGTCGTAGATGTTCCGGCTGACAAAGCAAATATCGGGATTGTAACCTCGCTTCCAAATTTTGCTGTTGAAGGGGCAGGGGAGCTTGGGGTCGTGGAGAAGTGAGAGGTTATTTGCCTCAGCCCATTGTTCTGGCAGCTGACCATTGGCGTCTGTCTCGTCGTAGCCGCAGGTGGTGCTATGGCTGTTAAAGTCACCCACAACGAAGTGTGTCCTTTGGTTGTTGAAGCTTTCTGGCGTTGAAGTGTGTAAGTTCTGGCCAGGGGGGTTTATATACGGAGCATATTGTAAGTGATCCACTCTCTATCGCTAACACTTCAATGGTGTTGGTGGTTGTCTTACTCGTGGAAGAGAGCAGCATCTCGGGTCTGGTAAATATTGCACTCCCATACTTTCTGGGAGGTGCTTTTACTGCCAAGCCCATTCTTTGATATTGGGTCTGTTTGCTGTTTCATCTCTATGCATTTCCTGCAGGCACAGTACGTCTCACTTTTCTGATCGGCATAGTTGCAATATTACATCCTCCTCATTCTTGGTGATTCACTCGACGTTCAGGCTGACAATCGTCAGGGTTGGCCCTGAAGAGGACCTGTTTTTATTTTTGGCTTTTGATTGCATTGGTTTCCGGTGGTGGAAGGTTTGGCCGTTGTCCCATTGGGCAATGTTTCCAGGGAGTGCCTGCATTTTACTTTCTTCTATGTAGCATGTAAGTAAAATGCACACGTGGAGGCACCTTCCTTGCTCACTTGGAATCTGCACGTGTTGCCTATAATCTGCAACAAAGTGTCAATCAGGACTGCTCATTGATTGGTTATAATATCTTGTCTCAAAATACAATTTTCAAATCTTGTTCTTGTTGTCTTCAGTCCAAATACGGGTTTGGTGCAGGTTCTTTAACAACACAGGGTACCATTTGCTGTCAGCTGTACTTTACCACCACTGAAATTGTATACTGCTTGTTGTTCACTCAAATAATTTACCCTTAAGATTGTGTGTGTGATAAGAAGTACAACAGTGACAAAACTGGCTGCATACTTATGTCATTGCCACATGTAGTTCAAAGTATTGCATTCAAACTTTTCTCATCCCCCACAATACTTCTCTTAACTTCCATTATTGGTTGTGACTGGTTTGGCAAGACACCCTCTTTCCTGTAGACACTAAACAGTCTCACAGGATACTCATTATCAAGAATGTGAAAGGGAAAGACTTCATCAACAAAAATAATGACAGGGTGAACCACCAAGGCCTGATTTACTTCCAACAACAATCCCCATATAACTGCAAGATGTACAAAACCAGCACTGCTAAATCTGCTCTCCTCTACTCTCTCTCTTGAATCAGTTACCACTTGACTCATCATTCTGGTGAGGGACTTTCTTCCATAGAATTATTTCATAGGTTTGCCGATAACATTAACCCTTAGCTACTATGGATGTTGAGAGGAACATGACTGCTGTGCAGGGGTCTGTCAGATGGCCTTTTCATTTTTTTATGTATAAAACCACTTTTTTGGTGAATTTATGATTTCATGGCTTCCTGTTGTTTGTTACACTTCTTGGGAAAAGACTTTATGGGAATTTTAAATACAACATTGTTAAAGAAATTGAAACATTTTGAAAACCAAAACACAACAATATTTGCAATTTATTTTTATTTTGTGTATTACTAAAATAACAGCACATATTTACCTCTCCACTCACTCACAGATTATTATCAGGCAGAGAGTATTAGATATTTGCAACATAAGTGTATGGTGAAACATGTTTTAGTTAAGACAAATTAGTAAACTCAAAGTTGATTCCAAATTCAATCATCATTTCAGCCTTAGACTGGTTATTCCACTCTATAATTCTGTCAAGGGAGAAATTTTGCCAAATTTTTAATTTGAAAATCAAGGAGAAAGTAATTACTTTATGTATTCTTCTGTGGTCCTGAAGCAAATTTTATTCACTTTCAGCTTGCATGCATTCCACGCAGACCCTCTTACAATTCTGCAACCAAATCAGATCACTGCACTGTTGACATAGATATCTTGTTTTCCACTTTGGAAAACATCAGCTTTTGTTGTCCTTGTTCGTTTTTCAAAAGAGTATTTTTGTATCTGAGGCTCATGTTTCCAAAACAGCAAGTTTACTCTGAGACCTTGCAGAATCAGTTGCAGTCGAGGCAGCTAAAAGACAGTGTTGAGTTGCCCTGTTCTTATGTTAGTTTTCTCCATCAAAAGCATTTTTCTGTTCTTACTGAAGAAGATGCTTCTCCATTGTTGTCATCTATCACATCTTCTTCACTTTCAGTTTCCTTCTCCGAATCAGTGTAGTGATCACTAAATAATTGCAGTCAAGGTCATTATCATTGTTATCAACGTTTTCATCTGAGAATTCACAGATGCATTCTTGAACACTCACATCTATCTTGCATAGAAAACATTGTATAGGAGGTCTAGCCTTCCTCTTCAGGAGAAATGGTAATGTTCGACATAAACATGACACACAAACACTGTGGTATGTCTTTGAGACATCCCAACACCCAAAAATACGACATTAATTGTAACAACAATGCCTGATTTATGGTACATGTAGCTTGCTGTCGAATAGGAAGGTACACAGAAGAGTTTGCTTCATGTCACAGGGGTGTGTCAAAAAACTGTAATGGTTAGAGATGCTATCCATAGCAGTCAAGGGTTAACAATGTTTAAACCTTTGTATGCCACTGATCTCCCCTAGTCATGGCTATTTATACTAAACTGATCTTCCATAATTATTATTATGCCTTGTGGGGTACAAAAACACTAGTCCCTGGCAATCTGATGGAAAATTTCATAACTGAGTGAGATTCTGTTATATTTGGTCAGTATGGCTGAGGCCAGACATTTGAGTATCCTCAATACCTAGTCAATGTTCAGCCAGGAACCAAAGTTAACAAAATCCGGTTCTTGTAGAAGGCTTTGAAATGCTTGAATAATGTCCTTGCAATAGTTTGCTAGCTGGCCACTGTGGCCGAGCGATTCTGGGTGCTTCAGTCCGGACCCAGGTGACTGCTACAGTCACAGGTTCGAATCCTGCCTCAGGCATGGATGTGTGTTAGGTTAGTTAAGTTTAAGTAGTTCTAAGTCCAGGGGACCTTGTGCTCAGAGCCACTTGAACCAATAGTTTGGTAGTACCATGTGCATTAGCCTTACAAGTAACTTTGTCAAATATATGATAATCAGTTCTTGTGACTACTTGAATTGTCAGAAATTATCATATCTTTTGAACCATGTGTCCAAGGAAATGGGAAAGACTTCTAAAAAATCTGATTGTTTGTAATTTCTGAGCATGATATTGTTTGATATGAGCTTACATTGGTTGTGACCAGTAGGCTGAAAGGAAGACATGACAGGAGATGGGACACTTGCAAGCAAGAGGCTGGATAATGGTAGCGAATTCCCCATCCAAGGTCCTGTGCATCAACCTAAAGGTTGCGACCACAGGGGCACAAGAGAGCCAGTGAGTAAGCACACTGTTCTACCCAAGTGCTAGTGTGCATATTAAAACTGTAATTCCAAAACACTTGAAACTTCCTAGTGAGGTAGGAAGAGTTTGAACAGAAAACAGTTGCAGTATTGTTCCTGCAAGTTTTTCCTGATCTCTCAAATTGTATGACAAATATGTTGTCTCCAAAAAAGATCATACTCATGGGAGGCACATTTTAATGTCTTGAGTCATGTTGTTCATTATGGCGTCCATCATTGCTAACTGCTGTTTTAGCTTCCTCTATTGATGACCAATTTTTTGTTCCTCTTCCTTTGTTTGGAATGGAAGAACATTGACAAAATTGGTTCTGAGTCTGATGAGATGAAAGATGTGGCTCCCCTGATATAATGAGGTGGATTCTCCCAAGATTCTCTCTCTCTCTCTCTCTCTCTCTCTCTCTCTCTTTCTCTTTCTCTCTTCAACTACTTTAGAGTACTGGAACACAAGAGGGCTTACCTGCTGTAGCGGTAGGATCTGATGAGGAGACGGCAGCTAACTGCTGTTTTAGCTTCCTCTATTGATGACCAATTTTTTGTTCCTCTTCCTTTATTTGGAATGGAAGAACATTGACAAAATTGGTTCTGAGTCTGATGAGATGAAGGATGAGGCTCCCCTGATATAATGAGGTGGATTCTCCCAAGATTCTCTCTCTCTCTCTCTCTCTCTCTCTCTCTCTCTCTTTCTCTTTCTCTTTCTCTTTCTCTTTCTCTCTTCAACTACTTTAGAGTACTGGAACACAAGAGGGCTTACCTGCTGTAGCGGTAGGATCTAATGAGGAGACGGCAGCCTTGGAGCTTGCAGTCCGTGTGCCCTCCAGCCACTGGCTGGTGTCAGGTTGTTGTGCAAACTATTGGTTTTGTTTGGACACAAGTATAGTTATACTTGCCTAATTTCACATTATAATTTTGGTAGTACAAATTCCTCAAATTTATTGGTTTTGGATGGTAACAAATTAGATTCTGTTCCACCCTGAGGTGCTATTCCAGTGTAGTTGGAGAGCCTCTGCAATGCTGTTAGTTTTTGGAGAATAACAAGTGGGCTGCAGCATGAATGGGAATTTGGATTGAAGAGGGAACTGTGCTAGGATAGTCAGTGCAGTGGTGAAATACAACTGTTTTAGTGTAATATAGTGGTTTGCACATCTGCCTAATGAGCAGGAGACCTATGTTTAATTCATGCCATTCATAAAATTTTTCATTCAAGAACTTCAGTCTGCATATATACATCATATGTGTTTGAGGTCTCTGGAACTATATAGTTTCACTGGAGTAAAACATTTTGCTTTAGTGGCTCTACTTCAAATGTAGGAGTCTGGTTGTGCACCCTTGCATTGTGCCCTTAAGAAATATGTGAATTGTAAAGGCCCAGCTTAAGGAAAAGACAATGACTAAATTTCAAAAGACAAATAAACATCAAATATTAAACTAGATGATTAGGAAAGGGATGTACACTACAACTACAGAGGCTAATATTATACACAGTATAACAAATGTTATTTGAAATAGTAGAGCAGTCAGAAGAAGCAGAGCATGCATGGGCAGCATTGAACATGTGCCAGTGTCCATGTGCAGTGCTCCAGGACATTGAGAGGAGCAAATTACTGACATTTAATAAATTTTGACGAATTTATATTCAGACTAACTCCAGTGTTCAGTATCCAAAGTCAGTATTAATTTGAAACAAATACACATTAGCAAGCTGCAAACTGATGCACTAAAATGACCGTTAGCATGTGGTGCTGCTACATTGGACACATTCACACACAGATGGAATATAATATGCTGAAGCTCTTAATACCTTACCCAGCTGAGAACAGTGACCAAAATACAACACTGCATGTTCTGCCTGCTCCCATCTCAACTATCTCACGTCACTGACCTCCTTTATCAAGATTTACTACATGCATCACAACCATTCCAAATATAATACAGATTTCCAATTACTGCAGACGTGTACAGTATACTTGTTCCAATATTAATAACTGAACATCATTTCCTCTTGGGTACATATTGATAAGATCCTAACACAAATACATTTTATATTTTGCACAAACTGAAAATGTGATAGCTCCTCAGCAGATCATCTTTATTTTTCTTATGCTGGTTTTATACTATGTTGTTCATTTTTCTACCCTATAAATGTTAGTCCATGAATTTCTGTTTGAATGAACATAAAAATAAAACCTTGCTAATTACATTAAATAATGGAGGTACTGGCGGTGACCTGGTTGCAGTAATGGCACAAGTCAACACCATTGAGATGGCTACAAATGTTAATACTTTTTCCAGGTTTCAAAATACGAGAGGGAGGGGGGTTAGAATTTATGCGTTTTACATTCCTTAATTGGGAATTAGTGAAGTTCGGTGGTAGGAGGAACAAGATTTTTGGTCAGGTGAATACAGGGCTATAAATACAAAATCAAATAGGGGTAATGCAGGAGTAGGTTTAATAATGAATAAAAAAATAGGAGTGCGGTTAAGCTACTACAAACAGCATAGTGAATGCATTATTGTGGTCAAGATAGACACGAAGCCATCGGCTACTACAGTAGTACAAGTTTGTATGCCAACTAGCTCTGCAGATGATGAAGAAATTGATGAAACGTATGATGAGATAAAAGAAATTATTCAGGTAGTGAAGGGAGATGAAAATTTAATAGTCATGGGTGACTGGAATTCGACAGTAGGAAAAGGCAGAGAAGGAAACTGTTGTGGGTTGATATTTGTAATTATAGACACTCTGGAAATATTGATTATCCTTGAATTAATGTTTTATATTCCATGATGTACGTTCCTTGGAGAGAAATAAACTAATGTTGTATTGGAATCATGGTGGTGTGTGTCCGTAATATATTGGTGCTGAAACCCGGGAAGAAATTGCGATTTCCTGCGTGATTTCAACAATTAACGGCTTAATTCACACTGTAGGAAACAAGAGACGACGTCGGACCACATCACAAGCTAAGTCCATTCCCGCATGAAATGGTTGCTTCAAAACAATTTCTGTGGCTTTGTATTGCAAGCCTGAAACTGGCACTCAGAGTAGCTTGTTTTATTAAAAGGTTTTCGTTCACTTACGTTTGCGCATATGCTGCTTGTTAAACATTTAAGCTATTCACAAGTGCACTCACAAACAATCTTACAACAGCCGTCTTTAGTAAGACATAATGCAGGATGAATCAGAGATGCAGTTAGCAAACTTCAAAAGAAAGCGAACTAGGGAGAGGACTAATGCTACGTGGTTTTGTGCGGCTGTTGATGCTCTAACCACAGAAAGTCCGTTTGATGATTGTGAACATTACAGGGAATGTCTTCAAGAAACTCTAAGAGAAGCTCATTTCGTTAGATGACGCTATTCATAATTTTCTCTCTGATGATGAATACAATGCAGATGTGCTGAGCTGTGAGGAATGTATAGACAAAGTCAAACGTGCTATACAGAAGGCTACAAAAGCAATTGATTACAAGCTTTCAGCCACAATGTTGCAGATGAATATCATGTCACCACCAGTGCTCACACAACCAACTGTATTCCACTCTGTCAAGCTACCAGCAATTAAGCTTCAGTCATTTTGTGGAGATGTCGAAATGTGGTCCCGCTTCTGGGAACAATTTGAATCAACCATTGATAAAGACCCATCCCTTTCTACAGTAAACAAACATGTTTTCCTACGAGGGTATCTGTCAGGTGAACTGAAGTTACTAGTAGATAGAATACCTATAACGGCTAACATGTATGAAGAAACAAAGAAAATTTTGTTTGATAGATACGGAGATAGCAATCGCATTACACAGGTGCACCTTGATTATTTGCATGCACTAAAGCCTGTACAGTCAGCGACACCTGAAACACTGAACAGTACATTTCTGGAATGTAACTGTCGTATTCAAGCACTGTGTGCCTTAGTAAAAGACGTCGTGGCATATGGTAAAATTCTCACTCCGAAAATTCTGTGTGCATTTCCCACTGAAATGTGCCAGAAATGGGTCATTCGTCCTAGAAGAACCAAAGTAGCGGAAGGAGATGTACTGAAACTACTTAACTGCACAAAAGATTCATAAAGAATATCACTCATCTCCTAGTTTCACGCCCACTGCAGCAGTGCTTCACATAAATTCAAAGCAAGCGAAAAATCCGTGTGAGCCTAAACGAGAAGTACCGGTACAACCATATTGCGTATTTTGCAAAGCTCGCTCTCATTGGGCCCAAGACTGCAGCATAGTAACTGACAGCCAACAACGTATTGATAAACTAAAGCAAGATAATCGCTGTTTTATATGTCTAAACCGAGGTCATACTGCTAGAAACTGCAGGGAGAAGGGCAAGGTCTCATGTTCTAATTGCAAAAAAAGTCATCACAAAGCTATCTGTACTGACATTGCTGCCTATTCTTCATCTTCTCAGCAAATTAGCTCTACATCTGTAGGGAGAATTGACACAAGTTCAGTAGGTTTTACTTATCTTCAGACAGCTCGAGTTTGGCTCAGTGAACCCGCAGCATTAAGCAAACTTACTCGCTGCGTTCTGGATAGCGGTAGTCAGTCAAGCTTCATTTCAAAGTTCCTGATTGATGAGCTATGTTTAAGAACTATAGAACATTGTGATCTATCTGTCAACATCTTTGAAATGCCCTCCCAAACTTCAACACATCGTAGAGTCATAGAATTCACACTACAGGGTACATGGACTAATTCCAAGACGTCTATGACTGAGTTTGAAAGCACATACTCATTTTCCGCGCACCCAACTGTGCCTTCCGATTTAAGAAAACTTGTATGCACATGAGGGGTTCAGTTTGCGGACCTAAGGGAAGCTACAGAAGATCTTCCCATCGAGATTCTTATCGGAGCAGATTACTATTGGAAAATCATTAAAGATTCCCCTCCGATTCGACTAACGTCATCAGTTGTTCTGGTACCTTCCATTCTAGGTTGGATTCTTAGTGGAAGCAAATGAAGCACCACGGCTAACTTTGTGTCAGCAAACTACATCAGTTTAGAGACAGTGACAACAACAGACAATATTTTACAACGTTTCTGGAATTTAGAAACAATGGGAATCACAGAAGATGAAACAACAACTCTAAATCAGACGGAATTGGTGTTATTGCAAGACTATTCAAACTCCTACTGCATCAAAGACAAAAGAAGAGTTGTGTCTTTCCCCAGAAAACCCAACATTATGTTATCTAATAATCTTCAGCAAGCAGAGAAGAGATCTGCTTCACTGGAGAAAAAATTTATGAAGGACAAAAACTGAAACAAATTTAAAAGGCACAAATGATAGAACACATCAAGAAGAAACATGTGGAAGTCACCCCTTCTGGACAGAAATTGCATGACACATTTTATCAGCTACATCAAGCAGTAAAGAAAGAAAAGTTAGGTGTCATCAAATGGAGGATTGTATTTGATGGTTCGTCGCACGACCAGAATGCACGTTCATTGAATGACTCTTTAGAAATAGGTCCTAATTTACTTCCTGACATTCTTTCAATATTACTGAGATATCGTTTACATCGAGTAGCCTTAATTGCCGATATCAAACAAGCATTTCTACAGTTAGTTCTTCACAGGAAATATGGAGATCTCACGAGGTTTTTTTGGTACACAGTAATCGTAGATCAACAAGGAAACTATATTACAACTGACGAAAGGATTACATACCGCTTCACCCGGCTACCTTTTGGACTTACCTGCAGTCTGTTTCTTCTTGCAGCCACGCTGAAAGAACTTGCTGTAATGCACAAAGCGAATTTTCCGCAAGCTGCTTTACTTGTTGAAGATAATATGTACACGGATGATTTTGCAGTGGGTGCTAAAGAGGACAATGCCATAATTAATTTATATTATGAGTTTACATAACTCATGGGACAGATCAGTCTACCAATGGCAAAGTGGGCCACAAATTCAAGCCAACTGATTGGAATATGGCAATCAGAAGGTGTCATAAACACTACAGATACAGAGGTACTGGGAGTCCACTGGATCACACAGACTGATACGCTCAGTGTTGTTCACAACAATGTTACCGACAATGTTATAAATCGTCCTGCCGCTAAGTGAGAAGTACTTCGAAACACTGCTAGA
This sequence comes from Schistocerca piceifrons, assembly GCF_021461385.2. Taxonomy (NCBI): domain Eukaryota; kingdom Metazoa; phylum Arthropoda; class Insecta; order Orthoptera; family Acrididae; genus Schistocerca; species Schistocerca piceifrons. Next base: position 33,456,796 of record NC_060138.1, on the reverse strand, counting down.
TTCTATAACCCACTGGGTTTGTTGTCACCTGTGTCCCTCACTGCAAAAATAATTTTTCAAGAAATTTGGTCAAGTGGAATTGAGTGGGATGAGCTTTTACCCCTTGATCTTAGCAAACGTTGGCAAATGTGGGTATCAACATTGCCATCATGTTCACACATAAAAATTCCCCGATGGGTTGGTGTATCTGAAAACACTGAGCCTCAAATCCATGTCTTTTGCGACGCATCAGAAAAGGCCTAGGGACCAGTCCTTTATGTACGGTGCACCACAACAAATTTGGTATCAGTCCGTTTAGTTTGATGTAAAAACCGACTAGCTCCGATAAAAAAAAAATAACTCTTCTATGGCTGGAACTTCTAGTGACACTTCTTGGATCAAGACTACTTCATTATTTCTGTAAGGCCACGAGCTATAATGCAAGTCATGCAACATTGTGGACTGACCCAACTGTAGTCTTAGGATGGATACAACATGACCCTAATCGATGGAAAACCTTTGTGTCAAACCGTGTTATGGAAATATGACGACTAACGAATCCGTCACAGTGGAGGCACTGCCCTGGTGATGAAAATCCAGCTGATCTAACCTCCAGAGGTACCACAGCAGATAAACTTCATCATGCTTCTGTATGGTTTCATGGACCTGCTTGGTTAACAAAGAACAGAACACAGTGGCCTTGAATTTTACAGACAGAACAGCACTCCTTGCCAGAAAAGAAGAAATTAACAGACCAAGTCTCCATGATAGAAACAACGATTCCTATTTTAACAGCTACATGGTACAGTATCAATTTCAAGCTGTTAAGAGTTACAGGATGCGTACTTTGCTTTAAACAGCACTTATTGAAAGAAAACAGAACATCTGGAGAACTAACAGCACCAGATTTGGGCGAAGCACGCACTTACTGGATTCAAGTTGTTCAACAGCAATATTTTGCGCTTGAACTGCATGCACTATACAACAACATGCCTCTACCACATAATTCTCAGATAGCTCGCCACAACCCATTCTTGGATAATGGTCTTAATCGTCTCGGTGGACGGCTTCTGTTTGCACAATTAACCAGAGATCAACACCACCTGATTCTTCTTGATGGACATCATCATTTCACATGTTTACTGATCCAGCAGACTCACATTCATTTGCATCACCTTGGAGTAAACATAGTGTTATCTGAACTGAGAACACAATTATGGATCCTTAGAGCTTGACAGGCAATTAAACATGTTCTACACCATTGCCTACGTTTTAAGATGGTGAAAGCTCACATTGTTCAACAAACTGAGGCTCCATTACCAGCTGAACGACTTTCACCACGGAAACCATTTACTGTAACAGGTATTGACTTTGCTGGTCCATTAAATGTCAGACAAGGACATGTTACGAAGAAAACGTATATTGTTCTATTCACATGCACAACAACACGAGCCATACACCTGGAACTATGCTCAGATATGTCAACTGACAGATTTCTTCAAGCCCTACAAAGGTTTGTCGGAAGACGAGAAGTGCCCGGCAGAATTTACACTGATAATGTTACTACCTAACATGCCACGCACTTAGAGCTGAAGGAGCTCTGGCAGGCTCCCATGGCAAGAAAGACACACAAGTACCTCGCCCAGCAAGCCATCACTTGGAAATTCATCGCCCCACACGTGCCTTGGTGGGCAGGATTCTGGGAACGGATGGTGGGATCCGTCAAACACTGCCTGAGAAAAGTTTTAGGACAGTCACAGTTGGACGAAGTTGTGTAGCCTGGTCAGCTTAGAAGCAGCACTAAACTCTAGACCAATTATGAAAGGGGGAGAGAAATCTGAGCCACTGATGCCTGCACATTTCCTTGTAGGTGATCGACTCACATCATTACCTACTGGTCCAGAATCACCAGTTAGAAAGGACTTGTCCAAGGAATTTCAATGGCTGCAGAAGATGATAAAACACTTCTGGAACAGGTGGAAGAAAGAATATATGATCCTGCTCAAAAACTTCCATGAAACTCATCAACCAAAGCCAGGTTCAGGAAGACTCCAGCTGGGTGATGTCGTTCTTCTACATGAGGATGTTCATCCACGACACATGTGGAGGAAGGCACGGATAGAAGATCTTCATGAAGGAAGAGATGGGAAAATACGAACTATAACCTTATGAACTTCAGAAGGATCCATAATTTCACACCCCATTCAACTGGTCATTCCTCTAGAAGTTGACCAGGGTGGGGAGGTGTGTCGCGGGTTGATATTTGTAATTATAGACACTTTGCAAATATTTATTATCCTTGAATTAATGTACATTCCTTGGAGAGAAATATATTAATGTTGTATTGGAATCACAGTGTTGTGTGTCCATAATAGAAGCATAGTAGGTGAATATGGATTGGGGCTAAGAAATGAAAGAGGAAGCTGCCTGGTGGAATTTTGCACAGAGCATAACTTAATCATAGCTAACACTTGGTTCAAGAATCATGAAAGAAGGTTGTATACATGGAAGGACCCTGGATATACTAAAAGGTATCAGATTAATTACATAATGGTAAAACAGAGATTTAGGAACCAGGTTTTAAATTGTAAGACATTTCCAGGTGCAGATTTGGACTCTGACCACAATCTATTGGTTATGAACTATAGATTAAAACTGAAGAAACTGCAAAAAGGTGGGAATTTAAGGAGATGGGACCGGGATAAAGTGAAAGAACTAGAGGTTGTACAGAGTTTCAGGGAGAGCATAAGGGAACAATTGACAGGAATGGGGGAAAGAAGTACAGTAGAAGAAGAATGGGTACCTCTGAGGAATGAAGTAGTGAAGGCAGCAGAGGATCAAGTAGGTAAAAAGACGAGGGCTAGTAGAAATCCTTGGGTAACAGAAGCAATATCGAATATACTTGATGAAAGGAGAAAATATAAAAATGCAGTAAATGAAGCAGGCAAAAAGGAATACAAACGTCTCAAAAATGAGATCAACAAGAAGTGCAAAATGTTTAAGCAGGGATGGCTAGGGGTAAGATAGATACTGCCAACAGGAAAATTAAAGAGACCTTTGGAGAAAAGAGAAACACTTGTATGAATATCAAGAGCTCAGATGGAAACCCAGTTCTAAGCAAAGAAGGGAAAGCAGAAAGGTGGAAGGAGTATATAGAGGGTCTGTACAAGGGCGATGTACTTGAGGACAATATTATGGAAATGGAAGAGGATGTAGATGAAGATGAAATGGGAGATACGATACTACATGTAGAGTTTGATAGAGCACTCAAAGACCTGAGTCAAAACTAGGCCCCGGGAGTAGACAACATTCCATTACAAGTACTGGTAGCCTTGGGAGAGCCAGTCCTGACAAAACTCTACCATCTGGTGAGCAAGATGTATGAGACAGGCGAAATACCCTCAGACTTCAAGGAGAATATAATAATTCCGATCCGAAAGAAAGCAGGTGTTGACAGATGTGAAAATTACCGAACTGTCAGTTTAATAAGTCACAGCTTAAAAATACTAACACAAATTCCTTACAGTCGAATGGAAAAAACTGGTAGAAGCCGACCTCAGGGAAGATCAGTTTGGATTCCGTAGAAAAGTTCGAACACGTGAGGCAATACTGAACTTACGACTTATCTTAGAAGCTAGATTAAGGAAAGGCAAACCTACATTTCTAGTGTTTGTAGACTTAGAGAAAGCTTTTGACAATGTTGACTGGAGTACTCTCTTTCAAATTCTAAAGGTGGAAGGGGTAAACTACAGGGAGCAAAAGGCTATTTAAAATTTGTACAGAAACCAGATGGCAGTTATTAGAGTGGAGGGGCATAAAAGGGAAGCAGTGGTTGGGAAGGGAGTGAGACAGGATTGTAGCCTCTCCCTGATGTTATTCAATCTGTATATTGAGCAAGCAGTAAAGGAAACAAAAGAAAAATTTGGAGTAGGTATTGAAATCTGTGGAGAAGAAATAAAAACTTTGAGGTTCGCCGATGACATTGGAATTCTATCAGAGACAGCAAAGGACTTGGAAGAGCAGTTGAATGGAATGGACAGTGTCTTGAAAGGAGGATATCAACAAAATCAAAACGAGGATAATGGAATGTAGTCGAATTAAGTTGGGTGATGCTGAGGGAATTAGATTAGGAAATGAGACACTTAAAGTAGTAAGGGATTTTTGCTATTTGGGGAGCAAAATAACTGATGATGGTCGAAGTAGAGAAGATATAAAATGTAGACTGGCAATGGCAAGGAAAGCGTTTTTGAAAAAGAGAAATTTGCTAACATCAAGTATAGATTTAAGTGTCAGGAAGTCGTTTCTGAAAGTATTTGTATGGAGTGTAGCCATGTATGGAAGTGATACATGGATGATAAATATTTTAGACAAGAAGAGAATAGAAGCTTTTGATATGTGGTGCTTCAGAAGAATGCTGAAGATTAGATGGACAGATCACATTACTAATGACGAAGTATTGAATAGAATTGGGGAGAAGAGATGTTTGTGGCAAAACTTGACAAAAAGAAGGGGCTGGTTAATAGGACATGTTCTGAGGCATCAAGGGATCACAAATTTAGCATTGGAGGGCAGCGTGGAGTGTAAAAATCATAGAGGGAGACCAAGAGATGAATACACTAAGCAGATTCAGAAGGATGTAGGTTGCAGTAAGTACTGGGAGATGAAGCAGCTTGCACAGGATAGGGTAGCATGGACAGCTACAACAAATCAGTCTCAGGACTGAAGACCACAACAACAACAACATTTGGGAACTTTGAAGATTTGGTGGTGGTTGTGGAGGTGTGTGTGTGTGTGTGTGTGTGTGTGTGTGTGGTGTGTGATTGTCATAGGCTCTTTTTTTTTTTTTTTTTTTTTTTTTTTTTTTTTTTTTTTTTTTTTTTTTTTTTTAGACTGGCATCTAAATTACCACCTGCTTCAAGATCACCATGTATTTTTAATCGTCTCCAGGATTTCAAACATCATCTGATATTATATAGAAATTTGCCTGAAAAATGTTCACCTTCTACACTTGCTGAGATGCACAATTTTAATGCATTTGTTGCCTTCTGATAATCTGGTACATTATGTTTGTTGTACTGGTATGTACTGAATTTCAAAATCATGCTCTTGACATGCTGACATCCAGTGGGTTGGTCTGCTGTTTGTTGTTACAGATGGTGGGACACTTTCATTCTTACTAAATTGGTAACCAATGATAATGTCTTCCCAATAAGTAACAGTGAAACTTTCACGTGGAAATTGTGTCTCTTCCTGTAACCGTGTACTTCCTCTCATAGTGAGCACATGCACGACTTGCGAATGTGACAGTAGAATTTTCTGTGACTCAGTTAACCTCAGTTAACTGACACCTTTTGGAGCCAAGGGAAAAATGAATGGAATCAGTAGCAAAGGAAAATTTTTAGCTTAAGTCAGGATGAAGAAGTAGTGGTGCCTCACACAGCAGGTTGTCAATTAACTCAGATGGTTCTTGATGTTCCTTATTCCATTTCCAGACAGAGATAGACAGGTGAAAATAAACAAAATCAAGGATGGAAACATGTTAGAAATTGCAGAAACTGTGGTCGCTTTAGTTCTCTACAGCACTTTGGTGGAGGAAAATTTCTCACTTCTTCCATTTTTGTCAGATCAGGTTCTATTCCATACAAAGAAATTATATATCTGAGGAATTTAATTTACGAATTTGCAAATTCTTATTTATGCACCTTGAATATGACTTGAGCTCTCCTAAATGCTTAAAGAACATGGCATACTATTACTGAATGTTCCCCTCCATTGCAGTACTAATTAGAGTGTCATCTACATACTGTTAAAAATGTAAGTAATTCCATTAAAAATTCATTAAATTTACACACAAAAGCCTGCTGATGGTATTAACAGATGGAAAGGCATTCTTTTAATCTGGTAACATCTTCCATTCCGTAGAAGGGCTGTACGCTTCCTACTATCTACATCTTCTACTTGATCACATTGTGCAGTAAACAACATCATTTCACCGTGAGCATCAGTAAATAAATGCACACTGCCATCCCTTTTTGTCAGTGTGGATTGTATTAGAACAGTCACTATCTGACTGTTAAATTACCTGATTGTCCAACATCCCTTTAATTGGACTGGTCAGAGGATCTTAATTATTATTTGCCTGCAGCCCAGCATCTCTCTCAGAATTATTTGAAGCTGCAGTTCCCTCTTTTTGGGTAACGAATAACCTCATATTTACGAATGCAGCATGCTAACCATCTCCCTCGCTGAACCTTTAAACTCTCACATCTCCTCTTCCTTCCACTAGTTAACTCTGGTTTGACAGAAATGAAGTGTAAAGAACGCATTCACAAACCTGTTCAGGATCAGTCAGTTCTGACAACCAAACCAGTGTTATGTGGTCCAATAATTAATACACTCTGCTCATACTCATCCTTTTGAATTCTAGACTTGAATAGTGACTGGTCTCTAATGGCTTTACTGTTATTTGCTTACAGCAATGGCAGTATGCACATGATTAACAAGAAATATTGAGTATCCAAGGAGGTAGATTTTCTGAAATTGCTGCCGTTCACCTCACCGAAATGAATGTTGCGTCCATAATAATTCCGCATATTTGGACTTTTACGAAAGGCATTAAAATGTATTTATGACTCTCTCTTCCCTGTCTATAAATCTTCTTTCACATCAGTGACATGTTTGCACTTGATAATGTTTATTGTGACTCCTGACACATTTCCCACAACTGTCATTTTGGAGTGGGCCATTTCCAAAACTTTATTTAGTTAACTGAATCATAACTTCTCAAAAAACTATTGGGGCTTGTGGCCCATTCTGGCCATTGAGTTTGCACTCTGTCTCCAGCATAGGGTGGAATATTTTTATTATACATCACATTGTTTTTCTCAAGACCAAAATTCACTTAAGAATCTGGTTTCAAATTCTTCACATTTGGAACAATTTTTGGATACACAAATGTCTGAGATATGTGCTTAACATTTCATGTGGCTGATGCACGTCTCTTTTAGCCTTGTTTGGGCTAATTGTCTAAAATTAAAGTTTGAAGCGTTGGATAAAGGACACAGGATGTATACCTTGCTTGGATCCACTTTTCTGCAAATTCTGTGCACTAATTCCATTATCTACAATTATGTGAGGTTCATTATCAATGTTAGGCTCTACTTCATTCAATGTTGCATTAACATCATGCAGTAGGATCTCCTTACTTACTCCGTTTGACCCTTCATTGCAGTCTATGACTTCCCAGTGGATTTCATCTACTTCAGTACTCACTACAACTCACCCTCAATTGCTACTGCACTCTTTTTGCAGTGCATGTTAGTGCACATTGTTGCTGTCAGCGGTATAATATTGAAACATGTATGGGTACTTTTCCCTTACAGTAGGTACAGTGTATCGACAATGTCGCATTCTAGCCAATTTCCTCCTGCACGTTGTTGATCTCCATTATTTGAATGACTTTGCTGTAGGACAACTATGTTAATAACGTGCTTAAGCAGTATCTTTATACTTCCTTAATAATCCCAAACAATCCTAAGCATTGTTTAAAATTATTATTTCCTTAATTAACAATTAAAACTCTCATCCTAAAATAAATTACACATTTCAATGATTACCTAGGTTCCTATATATTAAACACGAGTGAATTCTAGTCTATATACTAATTGTATAGTGTAGAAACACTTAGGTATTAAATGTTAACAATACACTAGTTATATTTACTAATTACAGAAGATTTGTATCATATAAAATGTTCCTACCAGTTAACAGACTTCTACACATTAGTGTAATTAAGATTCTGTAATTATTTTCTTTGTAACTTTTCCACAAGTACATATTTTCATACACCTCTATGTCAGAAATTACTGTTCATGGCTAAAATTTACGCATTTAAATTAATTTCAATTAGACTGTTACATTTCATTCTCCAGTGATTAAGGATGTGAAACACGCATGTGCTTTCTTGATGGTAGAATAAGCACTCTGAAAAGGTTATGAACAAACTAATGTATTAGTACTTTTATTCTCTTACAAACAAAAAAAAGGTTTGTTATAAGTTACAATTATTAATGCAAATATATGATTATGATTATGACGATGATGATGATGATGATGATGATGATGATCATATTTTGAATACAAATCTGGTATTGTAGTGATATTTATATGCTCCTGTTATTTACATGTGGAAATTCTGTACCTTATCCTCCAGCTCTCATAAATGTTCCAATAAGCCCCTGATTCTTTAAAGAATGAAATTCCCCAGTATAAAACAGCTTCAATCTTCCAATTTCTTTGCAAATGAATTTATGTGTTACCAGTAAAAATTTGACTTGAGGCATAATTTCAAACCCGTTTCAACTTTTTCTTGCTTACATGCTGGAAGTTTGTCAGAAGTCTATAAGTGCACTCGTTTTGAAATACTCAGTGACTAATGTCTGCATATTTACACACCATCAGTTGCCTTGCCTTCATGAGCAAACAGTTTCTAATTGTAATACCTGCCATTATCTAATTGTTAATAGCTACAATGGTATGCTAAAAGTTTAAAAACTTGTATTTAACAAAATAAGGCATCATTTAATCACTACGTTAAATATTGGAAATCAAATTTTTGTAGTTCCTAGAAGCCATTAGTTATACAACTTGCATCTGGTATTGGGTTCTAGGATTGTGTCTGGATATTCAGCTGAATCTTCAGTATCTCAGTGTCTGAGTTATCTTGAAGACCTGTTACTGATACAGTGTTATTGTGGTGAATGGTAATGTCATTCATCATTATGTAAGTAAATGATTTGGCAACAAAGTTAGTTTCATAATAATGTCTGGCCAATTGTATAGTGGCTTTCTTCAATGTATTAAGTCCTGAGTTACTAATATCAGTGCAGTTTTATCTGCATTACGTGCTTACACTAGATATTGTGTGCAGATTTTTCTCCCTGAGATGCATATATTAATGCATATCCCCTATCTGCATATATTTCCTCCGTAAATTTTTTTCCATGTAATTACAGATTGCGAGTGAGTTCCTTGTCAGTGATTTCCAGGTTTCATTTATTATCATCACTGATGGGTGCATGAATACTACAGTGTAGATCCCATCTGAGCACTGAAAGGTTAGTAGGGTCACCTGTTTATTGGGTGATTAGAAGTCAATAACTGAATCATTTATTTTATGGATAGTGATAAAAGCAGTCCCCAGTTGTGGAAGGATCTTCCTTCTCCTACACTACATCTTTACTTTAAAAATTTGTTAGCCCTGTGAATGAAAGTCCTGTTCATTATTAATACTGCTCACTGCAGTCCGCCCATCCTGACTAGTGGGTTGATACAAGTAACAGATATTTTCAGTATGAGTAAGAAGGTCTGATTTCATTAATGGATCCAGGATGTCTAGGCATGGCGTTTTAGAATGTGGGTGTGGGCTACCCCCAACATGAATGCCCACAAATACCACCAAAGGTGGTGGTGGGTTGGATAAGACCTGGGGTAGTTATTGCCACAGCCTGTTTGTTCTTGCTAGAGTTGTAATTATTTGGGGGGATCTGAGTTTCAAAACTCAGATCTGGTCACTACCAAGATTATCAGCTGTGGTAGTTTTGATTTAGAGTTTTGCACCCATAGACTGGTTACTTTTCAAGGTAGTAGAAGTTTGTTAACTACTGTAGTGATGCATGGATCATAGGACATAAAACCATGTACATGGATTAAATGTGCGAGTGGTTGTGAGACAATTTGAAACACCTTCCCACTGATACAAACACCATGAACATTTCTTTCACGGACACTTTGACAGCTTTCCATGAGGATGATAAAGTGTACAGTGAATTATGTGCACAAAAGTAGAGTAATTCACATAACCAGGGTCTTACTTTTATCTTGTAAATTAGTGAATGCTGTTCACCAGACCACTGATATGATTTATGGAGTAATTAACAGCACATTGCAACTCCTTGCTGTTTTCGCATTTTTTTAGAACTGTCAAATCATCAGCAAATAAGATAGTTTTATGTGCTTCTACATTTCTGGCAAAGTCTTCAGCTACTTTGCCATTCAATCACTGTAAGTAGTGTACTGTTCGCTGATGATGCTGTAGATACTGAAAAGTAACATCATTCAACGGCTTTAAGGATACAGGTTGACTTAGAGTGAAGTTCTCTTTGGTGTAATGAATGGCAGCTTGGTCAATATGCAAAAATATTGTATGTTAATGTGGGTAAATATCCATGGAAGCTCTGTTTATCTTATTTTATTATAATGATCATTTCTCCTTATGTAGCTGGGTGCCAGAGAAATGTTATCACACACTGAGGAGAAAATAGGTGATATAAATTTCATGAGAGAATCTTGCTGCAGCAAAAACTGTCTTTGTTTTAATGATTGACACTCTAATTTGTGTATCATACCTCTGGAACCCTTTCCCCTGTGGTCCTACAATGAGCTGCCGTTCTTTGAACTATTTCAATATTCTCCATTAATCCTATCCGATGTGGGTCCAACACCACACACTGGTACTACAGGAGAGGGCCGACAAGTGCAGTACAAGCAGAGTCTTTAGTAGACCCATTGTATCCTCTTAAGTGTGCTGCCAATAAACCACCCTCTTTGGCTTGTATTCACCACAGCAGTTATTCGTGATCCTAATCCCTAAGTATTTAGTTGAATTTACAGCCTATGGATTTGTGTGATTTATCATGTAGCCGAAATTCAGTGGGTTTCTTTCTGTACTCATGCAGATAATATCACACTTTTCCTTACTGAAAGACAATTGCCATTTTTTGCACCATACAGGTAAGGTGTCTAAATTATTTAGCAGTTGGGTTTGCTCATCTGACAACTTCCAGAGGGCTGCCCAGATTGTCTCCTAAACCATTTATGTAGTTCAGGAACTGGAGAGGGGCTGTAACACTTCTTTGGTGAATGACAGAATGTCAGATAATACTTGTGTTTTACTCAATGACTTTCTGTCAGTTACTATGAACTGTGACCTCTGCAACAGGATATCACAAATCCCATTGTGCAATTGAGATAATACTCCAAAAGCACACAGTTTTATTAGAAGTTGCGTGTTAGGAATGGTGTCAAAAACTAACTGGACATCTACAAATATGGAATCAGTTGGACATCACTTGTCAATAGCACTCATTACTTTGTGTGAATAAAGAACTAGCCGTGTTTCACAAGAACAGTATTTTCTGAATCTGTGTTGGACATTTGTCAATAAATCATTTTCTTTGAGGTAATTCATAATGGTCAAATGCAGTATATGTTCTAAAATCCTAATGCGAGTCAATGTCAGTGATACGTAGCTGTATTTGAGCAGATCACTCCTATTTCCTTTATTGGCTTCATGTGTGACTTGTGCTACCTTCCAGACCTCAGGTATGGATCTGTCGACAAGTGAGCAGTTGCATATGATTGGTAAGTGTGATGGTAAATAATGGGCTGTTGCATCAGGTGACTTGGAAAGGAGCCTGATATGTGTACATTCTGGACTAGAGGCCTTGCCTTTATTAAGTGATTAGATAAGCTGCTGCACTATAGCAAATATATCTGTTTCCAGTTTACTCATATTAGCAGTTGTTCTCAATTCAAGTTCTGGAATATTTGCTTAATCTTCTTTGGTAAAGGAATTTTCGAAAACCTTGTTTAGTAGCTCTGCTTTAGTAGCACTTCATCAGCAACACCACCATTGTTATCATGGATCGAAGGTATAGATTGCATTGTACTAGTAGCGTACTTTTGATATGAACAGAATCTCTGTGGGCTTTCTGTAGGATTTCATTGTAAAAACTATTAAAGGCAGCTCACATTGAAGTTAATGCAAAATCTCAAACTTCTTTAAAACTTTGCCGATCTTGAGGATTTTATATGCTTTTAAGTTTGATGTGCTTTTCTTTATTCCTTCTGCAACAGTGTTCTGACCTGTTTTGTATACAATGGAAGACCACTAACACTAATTAATTTGGTATATATTTATCAACTGTTGTCAATACTATTTTTTTGAATCCAAGCTACACCTAGTGTGTGCTTATATAGTTAGATTGGAACATGTGGAAAATGTTACTCAGAAAGGTGTCAACATAATTTTTATTTGCATTTTATAAATACATGTATTTTTTGCTACTTTGTGGTGGGTTTGGATGTATTGAGTCTCTCTAAAACAATATTGTGGTCACTAATCCCAATATGAGTCATGACACTCTCTATTATTTGCTCGGGGTTATGTGTTGCTAAGGGGTCATGGTTTGACAACCATTTGCACTTTGAGTGAGCTGCTGAACTAATTGTTCAACATAATTTTCTGAGAAAGTGTTCAGTATGATTTTGTTTTTTATGCCTACCACTTTAAACAGGTATCTTCAGGAGTATTTTAAGGGAAGATGGAACTCATAACCAGCTATAATGGTATGAGTGGGGTACCTATCTGAATTAAGTTTTCTTTGAACATTTCAGTAGCTGTATCATTTGAGCCAGGGTGTCCCTAAAAGGAGCAAATTATTAATTTATTCCAGTTATCAACTATACCTTTCAGCAAAATTGGAGTACATAGTTCCTGTCTGTAAGTATGGGTAGTGGTTAAACTATTTCTGACAGCAGTAAATACTCCACTACCAACTTATTTAATCTATCCTTACTGAACCTAGTTAAATCATTCATAAAAATTGCATCCGAAATTACTTGCTCTAGCCAGCATTGTATACCAATAATGTTTTGAGCTTCAGTGCCTCCTTTTAGCACTTGGAGCACTAGTTCTTTACTGACACAGCTGTGACAGTTTACAGCTCATTATCAAGTGTTGTTAGGTCTACCTTCATCCTGTGTTTCCACTGCACGCTTTCGGACTGATGCCTACTCTGTAGTTTCCCAAGACCCTCTGCCCTTAAAATTCACCCAGTTCCCACCACACAGCCCCTGCTACTTGTGTTGTTGCCTCCCATATATAGTGGACTCCAGAGCTGTTAAGCAACACCCAGAATCACACTACTTGATGCAGCAAGTCGAGGAATCTGCAGCCTACAAAGCCTCAGAACTGTCTCAGCCTGTGGTAGCGACACAATTGGAGGCACTGAATGAAAGGACCACAGTCAGATATGTTGATGATGCTACAGATGGTGAGCTCTGCCTTCATCTCACAACCAAGACTGGGAGTCTTTACTGTTTCAGCTAGCCACTCGAAAACAGAGAGAATCTCTTATGATCCAAAACAACACACATATTTTGTTCTGACATGAGCCACCACCTGCAGTTAGCTGCACCCTGTGCTCTTTGTGGCATCTGGAAGCAACCTTGCCACATCTGGAATGACTCCTCTTGATATGCACAATGGATTGCTTCCAATTCTTAGTAGCCATATCTGTAAAATGTCCCCATTGTGCGGGACCTCACAATTACCAGTAATCCTGCCATCTGTAAATTCACAGACTTTGCAGACCAAGAGGCATTCTCTGGAACAGGGTAACCCTCTAATTTGCTTCTCAGAAAGACTCTTACTGCCTGCATCACCTCGGAACTGTCTCCCACTCGACTACAGGTGAGGGGTCAATCTCAGTGCAGGCAGCACACAGGGTGGCCACAGTAGTGGACTGATTGGGCGACACATGTCTCATGCTGGATATCACACAGATCCCCTCGTTTGACCCCCACCCCACTGTAAATCCCATTTGCAACAACCTCAAGCTGCATGACTGATCACTGTGTTCAGATTCTAGCCAAGTTGGTGACCCTTCGCTCACAGCTCCAGGGCAATGGCTTCACAGTTCTTATCCATACTAAGGAGGGTGGTGATATACATGAAATATAAGAGATTTAACTAGAGTGTGTTTTTTTATGTGTCAGGCTCAGTTCCATGTTTCATTAACTGCTTAAAGAGCATAGGGAAAATCTGGGATAAGTCACATATAAAGAGAAGCTGTCTAAACTCGCAGCACAAAATGGTGTCATTGGTGCACTGTTACAGTAGTGAAAGCTGTCTCTTGCCACATAATACACATCAATTAAATATCTAGGCTTAATGTTGCAAATCAACATGAAATGGAATGAACACATAAGTACACTAGTAAAGAAGGTAAATGTTTGCTGGAAGAATAACAAGTAACTGTAGTTCATCTCTAAAGGAGACCACATATAGAGTACTTCTCTGATCCATTCTTAACTACCTCTAGACTGTTTTGAATCCCAACCAGCTCAGACTAAATGAAGACATCAAAACCATCCAGAAGCATGCTGCTAGATTTGTTACTAGTAGGTTTAATCAACACATGACTGAGGTATAGATGCTTCATGATGCTGACTGTAGACTGATTCTACTACTACCAATGTACATTTCATGTAAGAAGCACAAAGAAAAAATAAGAAAGATTAGGTCTCGTATGGAGGAATATAGATATTCCTTTTTTCCCCACACTCCACTTGTGAGTGAAACAGGAGAGGGAATGGTTAAGAGTGGTGTAAGATACCTACAACATGCCCCATAGAGTGGCTTTTTGAGTATGTATGTATGTAGAGGTAGCTGTACCCCAGTCAAATCACTTGTTCAATGTATTTCAGGAATAAGTGGATCCACATATTTGAACACTGTTCCATATGGGGTCTTTCAGTCTTTCTAACAGGGTTTCATGTTTAACTGTGACAAATGTTTCTGACAAATTTAAAATCCCTGTGTTGTTAGTTGCTTATTATCCATGAGATTTAATGTGGCAGTTCTTTTTGAAAATCTGGAATTCTAAAGGAATTACATTTTACCTGGAAAATCAGAGAAATCTCAAGTAATTTCAGAAATGGCATTAAATTTCAATGCTAGTTTGAAAACACACAATTCCCTGACATTTTAATTTCTTGAGTTTTATAAATCTCAAATTTTAAAATACTTATAATTTGAAAATATCTTAATTACATGAGCATTATTCCAGATGAATTAACAATGTTTATAAACTGCATTGTTCTCAGCCAAGAGGTAAGAGAAAAGTCATTGTGAAATACTTCATCTCTCCCTGCTCATTGATAATTATCAGGAACTTATGATAAAATCTTGCTCCCCAGAACTGAAATTCTCAGGAAATGTTTTTCTTTCTTTTTTCAAATTTGAGCTGTTTAAAAAGTCACAAATTCACAAGGGCAATATCAACATAGACTTTATGTAAGAATGAGAAACAATTTTTTCCAGTGTAAATAAATTGGAAACCAATTCATACAGAAGAATGTTACATGTAAAGGAAAGGAGGGGGTTATCAAATACTATTTGTTTTATGTAAATAACTGTGGAGATAATAATCCAAGATGAAAGGTAGATATATTTATAGGAAAGGTAGATAGACTTATTGGAAATTTGTCTGTTTAAGTCTCTTTACAAATTAATTTGATTCAGAAATAAAATGCACGAGTAATTTTTGAAGAAATGAAACTAACTGAAAACAAATACTGCAAACAACAAAATATTCAACAGAACTCCAAAGCAAATGACAAACACAAACATTCAGTTATGATACCAACAAACTGCAAACAAAAATTAACAGTTCAAGTACCAAAAACAAACAAAAACCGAAGACTGAATCCAATTAAACTGAATCAGTACCATACAATATCCCCAACACAACCACATCCGTCAAAAGTGTCAATCATTACTAATGGGAACATGCTCATTAGAAAACAATCCATTTCAAATATGCCACACCTCCATGACCGCACATTTGAAAAAAGCAGACCAATATTTGTAAGAATCAAAGTTATAAATGAGATCACTACTTGTTTCACTCGCAACTATTTAAGTTGTGCACTAAGTAGCTGGCCTACCTAGCCCTTACATAAACAGTCAAATAATTGTAAGAAACATTATACCTATAATCACTAACTGTTCCACATGCAAAAATTTAAATTGTGATATTAAATTTTGGGCTAACCTTATCCTCGCATGTCATGCCAGATGCAGAAGGAAACAGGCAAATATTTGTGAGAACAGGAATATAAATATCACTTCTACTATATAGTTTTCCTAGCAAGAATTTAAGCTGTGCTCTCAGGTTCCATCCTGGCAACACCCTCATAAGTCACAACATATTTGGAATAAAGAGCATAGTAACTGCTGTAACTATGATGTTTGTAATCTAAGACATCCACAGAAAACGTACAACAGGCCACTTAAATCCTGATCATTATAAACTCATG
The DNA here is from genome assembly GCF_021461385.2 of Schistocerca piceifrons. NCBI lineage: Eukaryota > Metazoa > Arthropoda > Insecta > Orthoptera > Acrididae > Schistocerca > Schistocerca piceifrons. Next base: position 33,440,653 of record NC_060138.1, on the reverse strand, counting down.
ACCTCACACAATATGCCATGGGTCAAGGGGGACAGGTGGAATCTGATCTTTCTCTCTCCACTCAGTGAACAAACTGATGACATTCAAATGAATAATGTAGTGATGAACTACACCATGATTTCTGTTGCTTTCAATGAGAGGAGGCACTTCTCCCAGCCTATTGAATGCAAATGTCACTGTTGATCACACATCAGTTATTGAGACTTCCTGATTGTGATACATTGTTTGCTCTGAGTTTCACAAACATTAGATCTTTCTCCACTTTTCACAATTCAAACAACTTTCACAAGACTCAGACCCACATGCAAAATCCAACACACAACTTCATAACAATCACTAAGAAGTTCAAAGAAAGAAATGACACATTTTGTAAAAGCTCATAACAACTTAAGCATGTTGTTCACTCACTTGGTTGAAGTTATTTCATGTTCTTTATGTTGCTTATGTATCTGTGGATCATTTCTTACAATGATATTGGATACTTCATGTTTACATAAAGCCCACTTATACACAGTGAAAAAATACAGTGGTATAGATCAATTTGTGTATGACTCTAACCTATATTTGCTAATTACAAAAAGATAGTAAATATACATATATTTTATATAATTTTCACAAAAAATATCATTAAAAGTACATTATAGAAGGCACCATTGATAATATAGTTCATTTTTCTGTAAGTCTTTCTTCACCCAGCACTCCAAGAAAAAAAGACAAAGAGGAGAGATAAGCAGCAGCGGTGTTTTGTCACAAAATATAATTTCGTACATCAGATATACTTAAATAGTGTGTCAGTATACATTGCAAATGGAAACTGCAACAAATCTAAAACAGAATCACTTCAATTTTTTATTTCAAGGTATTCCTTTCCACTTTAACGGCAAATACTGATTAGATGGCTTTTTCATTTTCTTTTAAAAAGAGAGAAACTTTCTGTCATCTTTATACACTGTGGTAAACTGTTGTGCAGTATGCATCCAGAATTTACAGGTTCTTTGTCTGTTAATTTTAGCCTACTTCCTTCTATATGATAGTCATTTTTATTCTTGTATTATGTTCCTGATATTCTCCGTTTAGCAATGTAGTACATTTAGTTTTTAAGTAGATAATTGTTTCATATATAGAGGGTTATTATAGTTAAACTTTCACGCCACTGTAGAAATAACACCACTAGTCAGAATGACAGCAAATTGCAATGGAATATCATTGGAGAAGGGGAAAAACATATGGGAGAGGAAAAATAAATACTTATAAAATGTAGCAATAGATGGCACTGTAAGCATCATAATTTAATAGTGGTCAACTGCAAATGACAAATGCATCATACAACAATGCCTAAAGTGTACATCTGACATTAAACAAACTGTACTGCTCAGTGTGCATGGGTGTACAGATATGATGCTGTTAGTTGTGTAAGCCCATCCACCACTACAATGTCATATAACATCCGATGGAAAAAATAGGTTTTTAACTATCCTGAGGCCAAAAACTGCATAAAAAGCACCAGTGAAAGTCAAATCGATTATTAATATCCATGTGGCTGGCACAAAACATGTTCAATATGCTGTCCACCAGTTTCTGCAACAAGTTGAAATCAAGAAACAGCATGTTCCACAACTGATCGAAGTGTTTCTGGAGTTACATTCAGAATGTGTTGCACAATATGTACCTTCAATGCAGCTAAGTTTGTGACTTTTGGCTGTGGGGCTATCTGAAAGATGTTGTATTCAGTGCTCTGATTGCAAAGATTAAGATCATGTAATAGGGAAATGGCAGCTGTTAATTCTAGTATTTCCGAAATGGTGTTTCAGCAGCTGCTTAACTGAATTTGCAATGTGTGGAGGTGCAAAATCTTGCATAAAAATGATCCCATCCACACATCCACACTGTTGGGAAGCTGGAATGACATGGTTGTGCGAAAGATTCAAATGGTTCAAATGGCTCTGAGCACTATGGGATTCAACATCTTAGGTCATAAGTCCCCTAGAACTTAGAACTACTTAAACCTAACTAACCGAAGAACATCACACACACCCATGCCCGAGGCAGGATTCGAACCTGCGACCGTAGCAGTCCTGTGTGAAAGAGACTCATAACACTTACCAGTGACAGTACAGCTAACAGGACTGAAAGCACCTGTCTCTTCAAAAAAAATATGGCCCTGTGATAAATGATACCATAAACCACCACCACACAGTTACCTTCTCAGGGTGAAGTATTATTGGTTGATATGCCTGTGGATTTTCCATTGCCCATATTTGACTATTCTGTGTATTGACACATCCTGTCAGATTGAAGTGGGCTTTGGCTGTCCACAAAATCTTTCACGGCCAATCTTTGTCCTAGAATTTCTTGCTTGCATGGAAGTGGACAAAGGACTCTTTTACTGGCAGGTCAACAGGAAGCAACTCGTGCACATGGGTAATTTTGAATGGACACCAAAGAAGGATGTTTCATAGAATTTTATGCACCGTGCTCATGGGTATGTCCAACGGCCAGCGAATTCTCCATACACTGAATATTTGTTCACCACCAGTCATCTCTTGCATTGCTGTGGCCACTGCTTCCATTGACGTCAAATCAATTCATTTCCTCCCTCTACCAGGTTGCACACCAAAAGAACCTGTCTTTTCGAATTTCCAAGTAATTTTCTCCACACCCACGGCAGTCATCTGTCCAACGCCTTTTTTCAAACCCTTCAGTGTCCAGAACTACTGCAGAGCAACATGTGCACAGTCATCATTCTTGTAATACAGCTTTACAAGCAGAGCATGATCCTGCATTGAGATAGTCACGGTGAATGTCAAAGATGCGAATGGAGAAAAGGCAATCTACCCAGCATGTTTATACCTTCAGTGGGTCATGCACACAACACGTGATTTCATTTACGTATTCTGGAACATACAGCACCATTTATTGATCAATTTTCACACTTTTTTTTTCTTGTGCCATATGTTTTTTCCTCCTTTGATAATATTCAATTGCAATTTGTTATCATCCTCACCAGTGATGTTATTTCTACACCGTTTTGAGAGTTTAGCTTTAATTATAAACACACAGTATATACTGACGCTACTGTTAAAAATTTTAGCTCCCTGAATTTATTTCTGCAGGATTCTCTAGGTGATACTTTTGCAATGCAACATACTGCTCTCTTTTGTAATCTTAATACCCTTTGTGTGTGCACATTTGCACCAATTCTTGAAACCAGGATGCCATATTTGAGGTGCAAATGGAGTAGTCCATAGTACATTGCTTGAAGAGTTTGTATATTTACCAACTTTGGCATTTTTCTCATCAGAATTATGCTTGAACTTACTTTGCTGCAAATGTTATTTATGTGACTCACCCATGTCATATACCTATCCACTGTTACAACTAGAAATTTATTCTGTCTGTCTCTTTTAGTTGTAGACGAACCTGGCAGTGATGTCCAAAGTATGTTTTTTGTTTGCATGTATCTGCATACATGTTGTTTTGTTTCCATTTATAAAGAGACTGTTTTCCCTGAAATAATTGTTTCCACTTTTCATTATTAGCGAAGCCTTCTCTTGCAGGTCATCTGGTTTAGAACTGTTAATAACAATTGAATGTCACCTGCATACATGACTAAACTATCAGGTTCTGATTTGGTCATATCATTGACATACAGAATGAAAAGTAGCGGACCAAGGATGGGCTCTTGAGGAATTCCATATTTCACAATTTCAAAATTTCAAAAGACACTTGTAATTTTATTTTTTATATTTTGCTTTATTTCTACACATTGCTTTCTATTTTCCAGAAGTGATTTAAGGATGTCTACTGCTTTCCCCCTTATACCATAACAATGTAGCTTTTCTAATAGGTTGTCATTGCGTACACAATCAGATGCTTTATATAGGTCCAGGAACATACTGCAGACTTTTTTCTAGTCACCAAATGCTTTAGTTACAGGTGTTACGAATTCAGGTACTGCTGTTATGATAGATTTGCCCTTTTTGAATCCATGTTGTTCATCATTAAGAATACTGCATGTTTGTATAAAATTTAATATTCTGTCTTCTATTATGGTTTCTAGTATTTTAGATAGTACGGGTGTAATAGTGATAGGTCTGTAATTTCCTCAGTTGTTTGTGCCGCCTCCTTTATGTATAGGGATTACCTTACTCTTTTTCAGTCACATTGGAAATATTCCTTTTTCTATAGGTAAGTTTATTACACAGCCTAATGACTTTACACCCACCATAAACAGCATTTAATTAGTTTAGTGGATATACCATCTAGTCCCTCAATGTTTTTTTGTTTTCAGACGGTGTATTATTTGTACTATTTCTGATTCATTAGTGGGAGTCAGGAATAAGCATTTTGTCTCATATGGAATGTTTATTGTGTTTATTTTGGAAGTATTATTTTGAGTCATTAATTTGTCCCCAATTTAAACATAATGTCTGTTTAAAGTATTGCGGACTTTTGTGCATCCCTGAGTTACCTGCCATTTAACTCAAGCATTATGTTTTCTGCATTTTCCATGACTACACCTTTCATTTCTTCCTTTATTATTTATTGTTGAGGTTGCTATCACATTTTCATAATATTTTGATTTTGTATCTTTTATCAGGTTGGTGTATGTTTTTTTTCTTTTCCCTACATGCATCCCTATTTTCTTGGGTTGGCCTTAACCAACAATTTTCATACATACTTTTCACCTCTTCCCTCTTCCTTTTTACCTCTACTGTCACTCAGTTTTTATTTCCCTACATACAAATTGATATGCATCTATGTTATGACAGTGATGGCCTTAACTAACAATTTTCATACATGCTTTTCACCTCTTCCTTTTAACATCTACTGTGACCCAATTTTTATTTCCCTACTTGCTAATGGACATGCAATATCAATGTAATGGCCGTCTGCCTAAACTTTTTAAATATTTTTTCTGGCTTCCTATGTTGCTGGATAATTCAACTAGAACCCTATACTGGTCTAATATATTTTTGCACAGAATTTGCTTACCATAGTTGTTTCTGTGCAGGCAAATCTCTGTGAAATGTTCCCTCACTGAACTTGTTGCTTCAATAAATGTAACATTATAGAAACTGCTACATGTCTTACTGACTTTTCTGTTTGTGTTGATGATTTCCCAGTTTACACTTGAAGCTTCTGTCAGATCGTACCTGTATGGAATGCTTCCAACATATCGGAATGTACAAGTTTTCCTAAAGATTGTCTTAGAGCCCTGGTTGAATTTACACTTTTGTTCTTGTATCCATCATTTCCTCCTCCTATAACAACACATTTGGGACCTTTTGTTTCTGTTGCTATTGAACTAGAAATAATCACATGGTTACAGTTTGAAAGTGAACATATATGCTTTTATTAACATGCACAGAACGAATGTAACACAATTGAATGAAAAACACAACCATGTTAATAGGAACGCCTATAAAAGCATCCGTAGCAGCTGCAACAAAGATAAATATGTATCAGAGGCATCGATTCTAAATTCCAACACCCCCACTAGAAGCAATGTCTGTCACTACTTCTTTCTTGGAGTCCAAATTCTTATGTTAGTTGATGACGTCTGGTTCTTGGCAGTGGCTTTGTCATCATATCTGCAAGGATTCCATTTGTGGAAATTTGCTCCACTGCGATTTCTCCTGTATCTATCTTTTCCCTGATGAAAATATACCTGATGTCAAAGTGTTTAGTGTGACCTTTGTATCCACTTGTCCTTGCCAGATCAACTGCACCTTTGTTGTCACAAAACAATCCTATTTGCCCTCTTTTGGGAAAGGGGATATCTCTCTTTGCAGATGTTGCAGCCAAAGTGCTTCCTGACATGCAGAAGTTAAAGCCATATATTCTGTTTCTGTCATCGAGAGAACTACTGTTGTTTGTTTTTATACTATTCCATGAAATTGCTGCACCTTGTTACATAAATAAAAAAGCAATGGTTGATTTTCTATCCCCTATGTCCCCAGCCCAGTTGGCATCAGTGTAATCTGTGATGTCATGATCTTCTTTGGAAAATTGTAGCTTGAAGTCTTTAGTTCGCTTTAGATACCTTAGAATTCTATTTACAGCTTGCCAGTGCGATATTCCAGGATTATTATTAAACCAACTCACAACTCTAATTGCGTATGCTAGATCTGGTCTAGTACCTAGTTGTGCATACATTAAGCTATGTATGGCTTCTTTATGTTGGACTTCATGTTATGTCCGTCTCTGTCTGCTTGACAATAACCAAGTATTAAATCATCAAATGAGCCCAAAAACGGAGTGGATACTGGATTACAGTCTTTCATGTTATACTCTCATAAAATCTGATTTATATAATGAGTCTGATCCAACCATAAAAGTCCAAGCTTACGATCTCTTGTCATGGGCTAATGACTTTACTACCCACTGTAAACAGCATTTAATTAGTTTAGTGGATATACCATCTAATCTAGAATGAAATTTTCACTCTACAGCAGAGTGTGCGCTGATATGAAACTTCCTGGCAGATTAAAACTGTGTGCCGGACCAAGACTCGAACTCGGGACCTTTGCCTTTCACGGGCAAGCGCTCTACTGACTGAGCTACCCAAGCACGACTCACGCCCCGTCCTCACAGCTTTAATTCCGCCAGTACCTCGTCTCCTACCTTCCAAACTTCACAGAAGCTCTCCTGCGAACCTTGCAGAACTAGCACTCCTGGAGGAAAGGATATTGCGGAGACATGGCTTAGCCACAGCCTGGGGGATGTTTCTAGAATGAAATTTTCACTCTACAGCAGAGTGTGTGCTGATATGAAACTTGAGTCGTGCTTGGGTAGCTCAGTCGGTAGAGCGATTGCCCACGAAAGCCAAAGGTCCTGAGTTCAAGTCTCGGTCCGGCACACAGTTTTAATCTGCCAGGAAGTTTCATATCAGTGCACACTCCGCTGTAGAGTGAAAATTTCATTCTAGAAACATCCCCCAGGCTGTGGCTAAGCCATGTCTCCGCAGTATCCTTTCTTCCAGGAGTGCTAGTTCTGCAAGGTTCGCAGGAGAGCTTCTGTGAAGTTTGGAAGGTAGGAGACAAGGTACTGGCAGAATTAAAGCTGTGAGGATGGGGCGTGAGTCATGCTTGGATAGCTCAGTCGGTAGAGCGCTTGCCCGCAAAAGGCAAAGGTCCCGAGTTCAAGTCTCGGTCCGGCACACAGTTTTAATCTGCCAGGAAGTTTCATACCATCTAATCCCTCAATTTTTTGTTTTGTTTTCAGATGGTGTACTATTTGTACTATTTCTGATTCAATAGTGGGGGGTCAGGAATAAGCATTTTGTCTCGTATAGAATGTATACTGTGTTTATTTTGTAAGTGTTATTTTGAGTCATCCCTAGACAATTGGATACTTCTCCAAGGTCCTTTCGTTTAAGTTGTTCCTTTAGTTGTTCTTTAAATGCAATTTTCTGTTGCATATTGTTACAAAATATCAGCATGTCATCTACATAAACAGCTGCAATTGAAAGATCACTTCCTTGGTTTCTGTGATAAACACATGGATCAGCTGTGGAATGGCTGAAATTTAAACTTAGTAGAACTTTGTTTAGTTTGATATTCCAACAGCGACTTCCCTGGTTAAGTCCATACACTGCTTTCTTGGGTCTTCATATTACACTGTTTTTGTCACGTAGCCAACAGTGGGAATTTTAACATTAATTTCTTCTTTCAAATCGCCTTGCAGAAAAGCTGTCACCACATCACAATGATTAATATCCAAGTCGTATTTAGCAGCTAGACTAAACAAATATCTGAGTGATTTCTGTCTTATCACTGGTGAGTATGCTTCTTCATAGTCTAACCCTTTAACTTGTGAACATCCCTTAACTACAAGTCGAGCTTTATGTCCTTGTAAGTCACTTTTTATCTTAAAGAACTGCCTAGCATCAATTGCTATTCTGCCTTGAGGCAAGATAGCTGATTCCCAAGATTTATTTCCCACATGTGAATTCAGTTCCTCTTCTATCGCTTGAAACCATTTCTCTGAACTCTTGGAGTGCAAAGCTTCTTCCAAAGTTCGTGGCTCTGATTCTTGTGAATCTTCTTTAGTACGATAGGTCACATAATCATCCATCTTCTTCGGTATGGGTATTCTGGAAGATCTTCTGAGCACTTGTTGTTGAGGCCGTTCAGATTCTCCTTCTATTTCGACTGAGCCTGTTTCTTCTGAAATGCTATTATCTGATCTGTTGTCTGTTGAGTCATCTTGAGTTGTAATGTTCTCCTACTTATTTGTGAATGGAATAAATATCTGATTTGGTTCCAGCAAATGATCACATGTTCCTGGCTTGTTATTATTCTCTTGAATTATTTCTTCTTTAAATATCACATTTCTGTACTTAATAATTCTTTTTTGAACCAGATGGAACAACTGGTATGCCTTGCCATCTTCACAGTATCCAACGAGTATGCTCTGAACACATTTCTTGTCCCATTTGCGACTAATGGTTTTTGATATGTGGACAAATGCCTTACTGCCAAATAATCTTAGATGGTGGAGGTCAGGTTTCTTTGTTGAGAAAGCTTCCTCTGGCGTTATATTGTTCAGAGCTTTTGTCAGTGATAAACTGTGGTGGAGACTGCTTCCCCCCAAAAATGTGTAGGTAATTTCGCTTCAAATAACATACATCGAGCATTTTCCATGTTTGTTCTATTGTACCATTCTGCAACACCATTTTGTTCTGAAGTGTAGGGAACAGTGGTTTCATGTTTAACTCCTTCTTCTGGGCACATAACCTGTTGTTATTGAACTTGAAATAACCATGCAGTCATGGTTTGAAAGTGGACATAAATGCATTTATTAACATGTGCAAAATGAATGTAACACAAGAGTATGCAAAACACAACCATGTTAAGAGGAACATCTATAAAAGTGTCCGTAGCAACTGCAGGAAAAATAAATATGTATCAGAGGCATCAAATCTCAATTCCAAAAGTTACTGTTGCTTCACAGTCTTTTAGAACTTCATTTGGAGATGGATCAGGATGGGTAAAACCAGTTACTTTTAGTGGGAAATCAAAGCAAAGTAAGGAAAAAAAAAATATTTTATCAATGTTCTAGCAGAAATGTGTGCTAGATGCACCACGCTAACCAAGTCAGAAGATCACTTATGGTTTTTGACATAGCCACAAGCTTCATAATTTGAACATTTGGGTATTCATCACAAAATACATTTTACTTTACAAGTATTTACCTTTTCTTCAGCAGACATTTTAACAAATACTTCAATGTGAAAGTCATACTGAAGTAATACTAAAGTCTACAATTCAAAATTTGAATGTAGTGCTGTACACCAAGTTGTCCAAAGAAGGAAATATGGTGTAGGTTTAGTCACTGTTTGTATGTTATTTTAAAAATATTAAGTCCAAAACATTCTCAGTTATATCAGATCAGCATTTTCATCTTGGACATAAATCACTACTTGCAAACTACCTCAAAAACCCTGTGGACCCATCAAGTGTGATGTAAAATGCAGTGATGTCCTGCAATTTACTTATTAATTGCAGGTAATTGATGTACAGTCTGCCAGGAAGGACTGATTATTCCAAACCAATTTGTATTCAGTGGACGCAGAAAATCTGCAGCCTCATTAATGCATTCTTTTATCAACTCGGCAGTAGAAAATGATTTTCGAGCTCCTGCTGTGCCAATTCTTTGCGTGTTTCCCTTGTGTTATCTAGGAATTGACTCCTGTTTCAGTAACTGTTGTTCAACAGCGATTAGAATGGACAGGGACTGTGGTTGCTGTGTTCGGATGAGGGCTGAGTTGGCATCCCTTCACTCACATCTGCGGGCGGCGCTGACTTCGGTTGTGCAGCTTGAGGCTGTTGCCAAAGGGCACCACTGTGGGAAGCCGGACTTGGGTATCACGGGGATGTCAACCTCATCCCGTCTGTCCCCAGATCGGTCTGCCACTGTTGTTGCCCCGGTTGCTGCCCGCAGTGGGGCTAAGCCCTCGCCTGTGGTTGATTGGGAGGTCGTTCCAAGGCATGGCAGGCAGCGAAAGACGTCCATGGAGGCTGATCAGAAAGCCTCCCCGGTGCGTCTGACAAATAGGTTTCAGGTGATGTCTCTGGCTGAGCCAGATGCAGCAGCCTGCCCTGTTTCAGAGGATGATTCTCAGCCTTCAAGTTCTTGGGAATCGCAGAGGGTGGGCTTGTTGGTAGTTGGGAGCTCCAATGTCAGGCCCGTAATGGGGCCCCTTAGGAATATGGCGGCTAAGGAGGGGAAGAAATCCAGTGTGTACTCCATGTGCATTCCAGGTGGAGTCATTCCTGATGTTGAAAGGGTCCTTCCAGATGCCATGAAGAGCACAGGGTGCAGCCAGCAGCAGGTGGTGGCACATGTCGGCACTAATGATGTGTGTTGCTTTGGATCTGAGGAAATTCTCTCTGGATTCCAGTTGCTATCTGATTTGGTGAAGGCTGCCGGTCTTGCTTATGAGATGAAGGCAGAGCTCACCATCTGCAGCATCGTTGACAGAACCGACTGTGGACCTTTGGTGCAGAGCCGGGTGGAGGGTCTGAATCAGAGGCTCAGACAGTTTTGTGACCGTGTTGGCTCCAGATTCCTTGACTTGCACCATAGGGTGGTGGGGTTTTGGGTTCCGCTGAATAGGTTAGGAGTTCACTACACTCAGCTGTTGGCTACATGGGTAGCAGAGGCTGTGTGGCATGGACTGGGCGGTTTTTTAGGTTAGAAGGCCTCGGGAAAGTACGGGGTGGGCTGCAATCTCAAAGGGTGCATGGCAAATACAGGACGTGCTTGGATCAAGGAACAGTTGGAATTGTAGTTGTAAATTGTTGTAGTTGTGCTGGGAAAGTCCCAGAGTTTCAAGTGCTAATAGAAAGCACAGAAGCTGAAATTGTTATAGGCACAGAAAGCTGGCTAAAGCCTGAAATAAGTTCTGCAGAAATTTTTACAAAGTCACAGACAGTGTTCGGGAAAGATAGATTAGGCAGAATTGGTGGTGGAGTGTTTGTGTCTGTCAGTAGTGGTTTATCTTGTAGTGAAGTCGAAGTAGATACTCTTTGCAAATTGGTATGGGTGGAGGTTATACTTAACAGTGGAAGTAAGTTAATAATTGGTTCCTTCTACCGACCCCCAGACTCCGATAATATAGTTGCTGAACAGTTCAGAGAAAATTTGAGTCTCGTATCAAATAAATACCCCACTCATACAGTTATAATTGGTGGGGACTTCAACCTTCCCTCAATATGTTGGCAAAAATACTTGTTCAAAACCGGTGGTAGGCAGAAAACATCTTCCGAGATTGTCCTAAATGCTTTCTCCGAAAATTATTTCGAGCATTTAGTCCACGAACCCACGCAAATTGTAAATGGTTGCGAAAACACACTTGACCTCTTAGCCACAAACAATCCAGAGCTAATAGAGAGAATCATGACTGATACAGGGATTACTGATCGCAAGGTCGTTATAGCTAGGCTCAATACCGTTTCTTCCAAATCCACCAGAAACAAATGCAAAATAATTTTATTTAAAAAAGCGGATAAAGTGTCACTAAAAGCCTTCCTAAGAGACAATCTCCATTCCTTCCGAACTGACTATGCATATGTAGACGAGATGGGGCTCAAATTCAAAGATATAGTAGCAACAGCAATTGAGAAACTCATACCTAATAAATTGGTAAGAGATGGAACTGATCCCCCATGGTACACAAAACAGGTCCAAACGCTGTTGCTGAGGTTACGGAAAAAGCATGCGAAGTTCAGAACAACATGAAATCCCGAAGATTGGCTAAAATTTACAGACGTGCGAAATTTGGCATGGACTTCAATGCGAGATGCCTTTAATAGGTTCCACAACGAAACATTGTCTCGAAATTTGGTAGAAAATCCGAAGAAATTCTGGTTGTATGTAAAGGACACAAGCGGCAAGACGCAGTCAGTACCTTCGCTGCGCAGTGCCGAAGGCTAAAGCAGAGTAACTGAACAAATTTTTCCGAAATTCCTTCAGCAGGCAAGATCAATGGAGTATTCCAGAATTTTAAACACAAACAGCAGCTAGCATGAATTTCTTAGAAGTAAATACCTTAGGCGTTGCGAAGCAACTCAAATCGCTTGATACGGGCAAGTCTTCAGGTCCAGATTGTATACCGATTAGGTTCCTTTCAGATTATTCTGTACAATAGCTCCACACTCAGCAATCTTATACAACTGCTCGCTCACCGATAGATCTGTACCTGCAGACTGGAAAATTGCACAGGTTGCACCAGTGTTTAAGAAGGGTAGTAGGAGTAATCTATCGAACTACAGACCTATATCATTGACTTCGGTTTGCAGTAGGGTTTTGGAGCATATACTAAATTCAGACATTATGAATCACCTCAAAGGGAACAATCTATTGATATGTAATCAGCATGGTTTCAGAAAACATCATTCTTGTGCAACCCAGCTAGCCCTTTATTCGCACGAAGTAATGGCCGCTATCGACAGGGGATTTCAATTTGATTCCGTATTTCTAGATTTCCGGAAAGCCTTTGACACCGTACCTCACAAGCAACTTCTAATCAAGCTGCGGGCCTTTGGGGTATCATCTCAGTTGTGTGACTGGTTTCGTGATTTCCTGTCAGGAAGGTCACAGTTCGTAGTAATAGACGGCAAATCATCGAGTAAAACTGAACTCATAACAGGTGTTCCACAGGGAAGCGTCCTGGGACCTCTACTGTTCCTGATCTATATAAATGACCTGGGTGACAATCTGAGCAGTTCTCTTAGGTTGTTCGCAGATGATGCTGTAATTTACCATCTAGTAAGGTCATCCGAAGAGCAGTATCAGTTGCAAAGTGATTTAGAAAAGATTGCTGTATGATGTGACAGGTGGCAGTTGACACTAAATTACGAAAAGTGTGAGGTGATCCACATGAGTTCCAAAAGAAATCTGTTGGAATTCGATTACTCAATGAATACTACAATTCTCAAGGCTGTCAATTCAACTAAGTACCTGGGTGTAAAAATTACGAATAACTTCAGTTGGAAAGACCACACAGATAATATTGTGGGGAAGGCAAGCCAAAGGTTGAGTTTCATTGGAAGGACACTTAGAAGATGCAACAAGTCCACTAAAGAGACAGCTTACACTACACTCGTTCGTCCTCTGTTAGAATATGGCTGTGCAGTGTAGGATCCTTACCAGGTGGGATTGACGGAGGACATCGAAAGGGTGGAAAAAAGGGCAGCTCATTTTGTATTATCACGTTATTGGGGAGAGAGTGTGGCAGATATGATATGCAAGTTGGGATGGAAGTCATTAAAGCAAAGACGTTTTTCGGCGCGGCGAGATCTATTTAGGAAATTTCAGTCACCAATTTTCTCTTCCGAATGTGAAAATATTTTGTTGAGCCCAACCTGCATAGGTAGGAATGATCATCAAGATAAAATAAGAGAAATCAGAGCTCGAACATAAAGGTTTAGGTGTTTGTTTATCCCGCGCGCAGTTCGGGAGTGGAATGGGAGGGAGATAGTATGATTGTGGTTCAATGTACCCTCTGACAAGCACTTAAATGTGAATTGCAGAGTAATAATGTAGATGTAGATGTAGATGCAACTTTATAACTTGCAAGTACCACTGGCCTGTCACTGCTGTCATTCAGAAAATTTGAAATCTGTGCTCATAAAGTACTACATCACTTAGATGAGAGGCGTACTACTACTACTAGTACTACTACTGAGAACATAAGAAGCCATTTTGTTCAGAATATTGAAAACTGCTCACGGTGCATATTTATGTGTTTGGGCATCAGTCTACTTGGAACATTTCTCAGAAGTTGTCTTCACTGGATAGCCTGAAGATATTGTCTTCTGGATGTATCATAGGCCTTCTAGCATATATTAATTTTTTATTTATTTATTGTTCCATGGGACCAAATTAAGGAGAAATCTCCATGGTCATGGAACAAGTCAGTACATGAAATTATAACATGATCGTAGAAACCGATAAAATGAAGTACAAGAAACATATTCAGGTGACAATTCCTAAGTTTAAATAAAGTAAATCAACAATGTAACAGTGGAATTTGCTTAATTTTTCAGCTCTTCCAGGAGCTCCTCGACAGAATAGGAGGAGTGAGCCATGAGGAAACTCTTCAGTTTGGACTTAAAAACGTTTGGGCTACTGCTAAGATTTTTGAATTCTTGTGGTAGCTTATTGAAAATGGATGCAGCTGAATAGTGCACACCTTTCTGCACAAGGGTCAAGGAAGTGCATTCCACATGCAGATTTGATTTCTGCCTAGTAGTAACTGAGTGAAAGCTGCTAACTCTTGGGAATAAGCTAATATTGCTAACAACAAATGACATTAAAGAAAATATATACTGTGAGGGCAATGTCACAATTCCCAGACTATTGAATAGGGGTCAACAAGAGGTTCTCGCACATACACCACATATAGCTCGAACAGCCCGTTTTTGAGCCAAAAATACCCTTTTCGAATCAGAAGAATTACCCCAAAAAATAATACCATATGACATAAGCGTATGAAAATATGTGAAGTAGATTACTTTTCATGTTGAACTGTCACTTATTTCAGATACTGTTCTAATGGTAAATAAAGTAGCATTTAGTTTCTGAACATGATCCTGAACATGGGCTTTCCACAACAGCTTACTATCTATCTGAACGCCTAGGAACTTGAACAGTTCCGTCTTGCTTATAATATGCCCATTCTGTCTGATCAAAATATCAGTTCTTCTTGAATTGTGCATTAGAAACTGTAAAAATCTGAGTCTTACTGTGATTTAGCATCAAATTATTTCCCACAAGCCACGAACTTATTTCATGAACTACATTGTTTGATAATGTTTCAATATTACACACAAGATCCTTCACTACCAAGCTGGTGTCATCAGCCAACAGAAATATTTTTGAGTCACCTGTAGTACTAGAAGGCATATCATTTATAATTTATATAAATAAGAAACAGCAGCGGCCCCAGCACCAACCCTTGGGGAACACCCCACTTAACAGTGCCCCATTGGGACTGAACATCACTACCACTCTCAATATTGCAGAGAATTACCTTCTGCTTTCTGTTCTTAAAGTAAGCGTTGAACCAATTGTAAGCTACTCGCCTTACTCCATAATGGTCCAACTTCTGCAGTAATATTTTGTGGTCAACACAGTCAAAAGCCTTCGTTAAATCAAAGAAAACACCTAGTGTTTCCAACCTTTTATTTAATCCGGCCAAAACCTCACAGAAAAGAGAGAATATAGCATTTTCAGTTGTTAAACCATTTCTAAAACCAAACTGTACATTTGACAGCAAATTATGTGAATTTAAATGCTCCATTTACCTTGTATATACAACCTTCTCGATAACTTTAGCAAACACCGATAGCATAGAAATAGGTCTATAATTGCCAACATTATCCCTGTCTCCCTTTTTATAAAGTGGCTTCACTACTGAGTACTTTAATTGGTCAGCAAACCGACCACTCCTAAAGGGAAAGTTACAGATGCGGCTAAGTACTGGGCTAACAAACATAGAACAATACTTCAGTATTCTGCTAGATACCCCATCATATCCATGAGTGTTCTTGGTCTTTAGTGATTTAATTATTAACTCAATCTCCCTCTTGTCAGTATCATGGAGGAGCATTTCAGGTAAAAGTCTCGTAACACTTTTTTCTACGAGCGCTATATGATTCCCTGTTGGGACCAGGTTTCTATTTAGTTCACTTGCTATTCTTAGAAAGTGATTATTAAATACTGTACATATATGCGACTTATCAGTAACATGGACATTCCCACTACGCACTGATTCTATATCCTCGATCTGTTTCTGCAGACCAGCCACTTCCTTTACGATTGACCATATGGTTTTAATTTTATACTGAGTCTTAGGTATTCTATCTGCATACCAAATACTTTTTGCCTTCCTAATAACTTTTTTAAGCACCTTACAATACTGTTTGTAATGGGCTGCTGCATTTAGATTTTGATTGTTTCTAACGCTTTGATATAATTGCCACTTTGTTCTACAGGATATTCTTATCCCTCTAGTCAGCCACCCAGGCTGCCTGTTTGTGCTAGTACCCTGTTTTGAACGTTCTAATGGAAAGCAACTTTCAAAGAGCACGAGAAAAGTCTTGAGGAAAGCATTATATTTATTGTCTTCTGTACCAGTACTATAAACATCTTGCCACTCTTGTTCCTTGATAAGGTTTACAAAGGTCTCTACAGCAACTGGATCAGCTTTCCTAAAAAGTTGATAACTGTATTTAACATGTGTTGCAGCACAAAAATCTTTTAGAGTTGAAACTTGTGCCTCATGATCAGAAAGGCCATTCACATTTTTGCTAACAGAATGCCATTCTAGTAATGAGGAATGAACAAAAATGTTGTCTATGGTTGTTCTACTGTTCCCTTTTACTCTCGTTGGAAAGAATATGGTTTGCATAAGATTATATGAATTAAGGAGGTCTACCAGCATCATTTATACAATTAATTTTGAGGTCACCACATATTCCTAACTTTTTGTATTTCCTATAAAGTGAAGCAAGAACCTCGTCTAGCTTTAGCAAAAATCTTGTGAAATCAGAGTCTGGGGATCTTTAAATAACAACAGTTAGAAGTTTAACTCCACTAAATTTAACCACACCTGCACAACATTCAAACCCCTTTTCAGTGCAGTGCTTTGAAACATCAATTGACTCAAATGGGATACCTTTTTTCACATACATGGCTACCCCCCAGACTGCAAAGAGCTCCTAGAAAAGCTGCCAGCCAACCTGTATCCTGGTAAAGGAAGTCTCTGAATTATCTCCTTATTTAAGAAGTGTTCAGATATACCAATAATTTCAGAGTCAACATCTATGAGCAGTTCACTAACTTTATCTCTAATACCTTGTATATTTTGATGAAATATACTAATTCCCTCATTACTCAGATACCTAAGCTTTGTCGAAAGCGGTTTCTTTGTTAGAGAGACTTCCCTTAAGCAGGAATACCTATCAGCTGACTTCAGTCAAAAAAAAGGTGCAGCTCTAACACCCACTAATACAGGTATTTTCCCGTGAGTGATCCCACCACCCCCAGCTATGCTGTCACCTATAAGCTTTGCCAACCTCCCCTTTCCATACCTGTTGAGATGCAGGCCATGTCTAGTGAAACCCATCCTGCTGATAGACTCCACTGACACCACTGAAATGTGACTCATGCCTTCTGTCATCAGCACACCCCCAAGTCTCATGTTATTACGCTCGACGGCTGTATTAAGATGAGGCCGATTGTGACGCTGAAATAGTTCCACGAAATGCACATTCGTGTTGCCAGTCTGAGTGGCTATCTTTTCCAGGTCACCACCTATGTCATACTCCCCATCCCTATCAATACTATTATGAGCCCCACCCACAGTCATAGCTGATCCTCTTTAGTAAAATCCCTACATAACCCCCCTATGTTGACAGTCACCTGAGCCAATCCTGCACTAGGCTTCACAATGCTGGTGACCTGGTACTCACTCCCCAACACTTCCTGCAACTGCTGGCCTACACCTCTACCATGAGAACTACCTAACAGCAGAACCTTCTTCTTTCACTTAGACTTTGCAACTGTCCTAGCCACCGTAACTGTTGAGGCCTGCTGCATACTTCCTACATCTACAGCTACTAGAGATTCCTCTCCACTAGACTCTGACAGTTGTTTATATCTATTATATACACCAATAGTAAAACTATCTGAAGATCTCCTTCTCCTAGCAGATATTTTGCCAACAGCCAGCTCCCATTCCCCAACCCCCTTCTCCCTCCTCATCCTATCTACCTCCTCCTGTACATTTTTCAACTGCACCTGAAGGGCACAGATCTTATGCACCTGCTCCTCTGTCATTCCAGTTCTTTCTTTAGATAGAAAAATTTCAGAGATCAGTGTTGAAAACAATGAACATAATGTGTAATCTTAAACTAAACAAATTTCTTTATTGCTTTAAACAATGTAGTAAGCAGCCACTTTGTATGACATTTTATTTGTACCAACATACATTTTAGAATTTAACCCATCTTCAGCTTGTGTAATACATACTTATCTCATCAGTTGGCACATCATTACAGAAATTGACTTCAATTTGGGTACTGCAGCTGCCCCATTCAAAATAACAAATTTGTTTATCTATTATATTTCGAGAGCAGTATGTCAACAGTTTATTACTCTTTAGATGCACTTACTTTCTGTTCTGTATACTGTTGCCCCTAATTTCTCCATTAAAAGTATGGCGCAACACATTTTATTTGTATGATGCTGAACACAGGAGCATTTGCCATGTTGCCAACTGATACAAGTGACAGTAGATATAATCTTTTGGTGTAAACTAAGTACACCTTCCTAATAAATACTGAAATTACTGCTGCTGTCTTTAGGCTTATATATTAAATATTTTTAATTTTTAAATTAAACTTAAAAATTATAGGTAAAATATATGGCCTGCTGGAGTGATGTTTATAATGAATAAAGACAGGAAAACTGATTTGATGGAATGTATGGTATTTTTTTCATTACCAGTATTTGGGCTGTGGTTGTATAAGTAAATTATGGAAGTGTCATGGAAACATTCTAAATGACCAGATTTATCCAACAAAATGTCATTTGAGGATGCACATTTGTGTGATTAGATTCAAATTTCTTAGAGTAGGTTCATTCTTTCACCTTTATTGGCCACGTGAAGTATTAGTAGGTTGTGTGGTATGTCTGTAACCTGCTGTCACTCTTCAGTTGCACATAAGGGAAGTGTGGATTTTCTTAAACTTTTTTTGAAAATAATTATAGTGACATCCACACAGTTACCTTTAACTGTTCATTGGTAACACCTGCCATGAGCAGGATGGTGGAACAGCTGATTTTTAGGGGAAATAACAACAATTTTTTAGTTTTGATGGTGGGAGAGATAAATGATGTGTTTTAACATAGCATCCTGTACCATAGTAGATATTGTTTGAACCTGTAATGTTCTGCAAAAACACAGTTTCTCCACATTAACCCATACTAAATGATTTAACACAAGTTTTATCATTATTATATTACTGCAGATGTGGTCTGTGTATTA
Source organism: Schistocerca piceifrons (assembly GCF_021461385.2). Lineage (NCBI taxonomy): Eukaryota > Metazoa > Arthropoda > Insecta > Orthoptera > Acrididae > Schistocerca > Schistocerca piceifrons. Next base: position 33,421,590 of record NC_060138.1, on the reverse strand, counting down.
TCAAAAATTTTTGAATGCTATGTATCACCATGCAGCAATCTTCTTATTGCCGACCAGATGCCTTTGAAATGGGTGCACATAGAAATAGATGTCAGAGTCTGCGAATATCACTTTGTTCCAGGTCATATAAGTGAACAATGAATGATTTAAAAGTATGACTCTAAATCACAGTGAGAAATCACTGTAATTTGTAGTCCCTGGAAGGATGTTTTCTTTTTATGACTCTTGTTAGCACCATCTTTGTACTCCTCAGAATAGCTCAGTCTATTTCGGAAATAATGCCATCACAGTCAAGTTTTTCAATTTGTTTGAAACAAATTTCAGTATAAACATCTCTTCAGAAATTCTTCTAGTGCACTGCTGTCTCCTCTGTTTGATACAGCTTATCTGTGATAAAGTTCCCACATCTTTTTACCTGCTTATAGGTTACCAAAAATTGTGGACACGACCCAATTTACTTTTCAAAAAGCAAGAACATCTATGAATAAGGCAAATCATTTGCTGGCCATTATTTTTGCAGCTCCACTGCACACAGTCTGTACTTCTCTACTATGAGCAATAAGGGCCGTAACTACATGACACTTACAACCCTTTGTAGTGCTGACTACAAATTAGTTTGCCATGCACCACTTGGCAACTAAGGCCTCATGGTCCATAAGGACAAGGTTACAGGGATGAATTCATTCACACGCTGCAGTTGAGAAAGCTTAGCTCAGAAAACTTTAAGGTATTATAAAAGCTTTTACAAAAATTTTGTTTTGGTTGATGGTACATGACCCCCTTGACACCCCTTTGGATCTGCTCCATTCAGAACCATCTGTACAGGAAGTTTGTTAATGGGGTTTACATAACTACATCCTTGTCACAGCTGATGCCTGTGGTGTCACCGCCAGACACCACACTCGCTCCTTTAAATCTCCTTTACTCCTTTAAATCGGCCGCGGTCCATTAGTATATGTCGGACCCGCGTGTCGCCACTATCAGTGGTTGCAGACCGAGTGCCGCCACACGGCAGGTCTAGAGAGACTTCCTACCACTCGCCCCAGTTGTACAGCCGACTTTGCTAGCGATGGTTCACTGACAAAATACGCCCTCATTTGCCGAGACGATAGTTAGCATAGCCTTCAGCTACGTCATTTGCTACGACCTAGCAAGGCGCCATTATCAGTTACTATTGGTATTGAATCATGTACCGTCAAGACTGACGTTCTTCATTAACGGATTAAAGTTAAGTATTCCACCTGCTACGTCCGTTTTTCTAAATTCTAATTTCCTTGTTCTGTGCCAGACCTCACGCCAGCCTGCGTGAGCTAAAACACGTGCCTTTCGGCCTCCTCTAGTAACACGGTGTTGGATCTCCTGCCAACCAAAACAATGCCTAACCAGTGGGGAGACATCAGTTTCATAGACATCAGGCTGTGATAAGAGTGAAAAATTGAAATGGCAGTACGCTGCAATAGCAGAAACTGAAGAAAGGGTCATCCACTCAACACAGTAATTTGTGAGTGTGTGTCGTCAGGACCATAATTCCACATTTTATACATAAATGTTTCTCCTTTAAACTAATTTTTCATTTGCCATTCCAAAGCAGCCTAGAGTTCACAAGCTTGCTTACTTCTTCTCATATCAGAGGTAGCCTATTATTCTAAATCTAATTTACATAATTCTTACTTTTACTGATAAACCAGTCAGCAAGTATGTTACGTACCAGCAGTTTGAAGGGTGTACAGGCCTTGTATTTTGTGCAGACTGCACCTGCCATAAGCCAAGCAACACTAATATAGCACTCTAAGTCTGTACACTTATAGTCATGATGACGTGGAGTTCTCTTTTGTAATGTTGTTCTATCTACTGAAGGATTTTTTTGTGTTTTGAATTCATTTGAAGAATGTATGTCTGGGTTTAGGGTCTTATTTCGGAAGGCTAGGTAATGGGTTGGTAACATATGTATGTCCTTTTATGGCCAATACAACACAGAATATGTCACATTATGTGAGCTCCTCCATGACGGTAGCCGGGAGACAGTATGCCTTGCCCACTATGTAACTGTTTCTACCATTAATTAGCAATCTGATATCTTGTAAATTCATTCTGGTCATGCTCCTTGGCTTTCATTGCTTGTAAAAATTTACTTAATATTTTCTAAGGAAACAGTGATACTAAACTAAATGAATGCCCATGTTCTGAAAATAAGGGTGTGGCAACAACACTTCTCTCGATTATTCAGCTGCTTCTGCCTTGCCCGGGAACTGTTATACATGACATGATTGTGTCTTAGTCTGAATCATCCACATGAGGCAAACTTCTAACAATGGAAAATCCAGATCGGAATGTAACAATACCAGAGAAGGACAGTAGCTACCCACCATATAGCAGATATGCTGAGTTGTGATAGGGACAACAAAGAGATTCACACAATTATAGCTTTCGGACATTAAGGCCTTTGTCAGCAGTACACACACATACATACACACACACACACACACACACACACACACACACACACACACATACACACACTCACACACTCACGCAAACGCAACTTGCATACACGTCTCCAGCCTCAGAGAACTGAAACCACACTGCAAGCAGCAGAACCAGTGCATGATGGGAGTGGTGACTGGGTGGGTGTAAGGGGAAGGCTGGGGTGGAGAGGGGGAGGGATAGTGTGGTGGGAGTGGCAGACTGATATGTTGCAGTTAAGACGGAGGGCAGGAGAGAAGGTGCAGAGGGGGAGAGGGGCTAAGTAGTGTAAAGGAGAGAAATAAAAAGAAATTAAAAGACTGGGTGTGGCAGTGAAATGACGGGTGTGTAGTGCTGGAATGGGAATAGGGATGGGGCTGGATGGGTGAGGACAGTAACTAATGAAGGTTGAGGCCAGGAGGGTTACTGGAAAATAGGATGTATTTCAGGGAAAGTTCCCACCTGCACAGTTCAGAAAAGCTGGTGTTGGTGGGAAGGATCCACATGGCACAGGCTGTGAAGAAGTCTTTGAGATAAGGGATATCATGTTTGGTAGTGTGTTCAGCAACAGGGTGGTCCACTTGTTTTTTGGCCACAGTTTGTCGGTGGCCATTCATGCGGACAGACAGCTTGTTGGTTGTCATGCCTACATAGAATGCAGCACAGTGGTTGCAGCTTAGCTTGTAGATCACATGACTGGTTTCACAGGTAGCCCTGCTTTGATGTGATAGGTAAAGTTAGTGACCGGACTAGAGTAGGTGGTGGTAGGAGGATGTATGGGACAGATCTTGCATCTAGGTGTATTACAGGGGTATGAGCAGTTGAATTATATTCTCCGCCAGGGTTTCGATTGTCTCTCATTGTTCCCTGAAATGAGAAATGTCCTACCCACTATCCTTCCCACCCCTCCTACCATGATATTACACCATCCACCTACACAATATACTCATCCATCCTTACACAAACCCTGCTACCATTCCCTTACCTCATGGTTCATACCCCTGTAGTAGACCTACATGCGAGACCTGTCCCATACATCCTCCTACCCCCACCTGCTCCAGTCCGGTTGCTAACATCACCTATCCCATCAAAGGCAGGGCTACTTGTGAAGCCAGTCATGTGATTTACAAGCTAAGCTGCAAGCACTGTGCTGCACTCTATATAGGCTTGACAACCAACAAGCAGTCTGTCTGCATGAATGGCCACCGAAAAACTGTGGCCATAAAACAAGTAGACCACCCTGCTGCTGAGAATGCTTCCAAACAAGATGCCCCTCATCTCAATGACTGCTTCACAGCCTGTGCCATATGGATCCTTCCCACCAACACCAGCTTTTCTGAATTGTGCGGTTGGGAAGTTTCCCTGCAATACATCCTATGTCCCCATAACCCTCCTGGCCTCAACCTTTGTTAGTCACTGTCCTCACCCATCCAGCCCCCTCCCTGTTCCCATTCCAGCACTACATAGCCATCATTTCACGACCACACCCATTCTTTTAATTTCTTTTTACTTCTCTCCTTTATGCTACTTTATTTTTATTTCTCTCATTCCACTACTTACCCCCTCCCCCCTCAGCACCTTCTCTCCTGCCCTCTGTCTAAACTGCAACACATCACTGTCCACCACTCCCACCATACTATCCCTCCCCCTTCCCGCCCCAGCCTCCTCCTTACCCCCACCCAGTCACCACTCCCATCATGCACTGGTGCTGCTGGTCGCAGTGTGGTTTCAGTTCTTTGAGACTGCAGATGTGTGTGGAAGTTGCATTTGCGTGTGTGTGTGTGTGTGTGTGTGTGTGTGTGTGTGTGTGTGTGTGTGTGTGTGTGTGTCAGCAGTAGACACACATACACACACACACACAAAGGCCTTAATGGTCAAAAGCTACAATTGTGTGAGTCTTTTTGTTGTGCCTATCATGACCCAGCTGTATGGTGAGTGGCAACTTTGATTCTCTGGATTTGTTACATAAGGCAAACTGTCTGACTCCCTCACAATGTGGTAACTCTTCTGCTGGCATCATCACATAGGTCTCCTTTCCCTCCTATATTAGCAGCACTTCTTGTGTCTTTACCCATACTAGTTTTCACATAGCTTTTTACTTCACTGCAAAGTATGTACTGTAAAGTATTGGAGGTGTACATCTGTACTCACTACTGTGAAATGCACAAGGTATGGAATAAATACAGATGAAGCAAGATTACATCAGTTCACAAGTGGTGTAATAGCGAAAACCTTCGTTCCGTAAGCTCAGCTATATGCTGCAAATCAGCTGTTCAGCCATGCTGTAGTTTTTGTGGCTAGGAACCGTTGTGGTAGTAGCAGCTCAGGACCTAATCATCAGTTATTTGCATGGTGAACTGCTTTTTGTAACATTGCTACTTCAGTTCTTGTATCACTCAAACTGTCTCCCAACAATTGTAGTAACCTAGTTATAACCATTCTTTCATCCAAGAAATTTAGTAAAGTTTGCATCCAATCCAATTTGTTATTCACTATGCCACAATCATCTGCAAGAGTGAAGTGAAGGGGAGGATGGAAGGGGGCTGTGGGGAGCACTACTCCCCTCAAGGGATTTGAGAGTACAGATCCTTGCAATACAGCTGAGATGTGTAACATACGGTAAAAAGAATTCAAAACATCTCAGTAAAGAGAAACAGAGCAAAAACATTGCATTCCTGGTTATAGGAAATTCTTTGCTATGAAACACTGTTGTGCCAAATTCCAAAATAGATGTTTGTCCAGTAATCAAGACCCAGCAGTTGAAGAAACACTTTAGGAACGTATATGGCCCACAAGATTGTTCAGCAGAAGCATCCTGAAAGAATTACAAAGTTTTCATCCACATAGGTATAAATTCCCTTAGAAGCAACACTAAAAAGGAAATTGTAAGCGAAACAAGAAACTGAGTTCAAGCTGCCAGTAACCTCTACAAAATGTCAAGAGTCATGGTGAGTGGTAGTGTCCACAGAAGATCAGTCAGTAATCAATATATACAGAGAATAAACTGTGATACAAACAAAAACTAACAATCGACAAGCTCTGTTTATAAATCTGAATAAGTTGTTAAGAATATATATTAGCGTAGGACAGTCTTCATTTCAATAGGTTATGATATAAAATCTTCGAAAAATGTTCGCAGATACATGAAAAAATCTGAAAAATAGGGGAAACTTATAAGAAATGATCTGGATGAGAAAAAATATTTGGTAACAAAAATTACAAGACCAAAATGGTACCCCAGAAAGAGTATGCTTGAGTTCATCGGTAGGAAAGACTGTCCCTACATAATGCACTTGAATATAAATGGTCTGACTTTTGAGATTTCAAACAAAAGTCGTAAAGTGGAGAAATTATAAATTATTCTGTCAGAATGTAGAAATATCAAAGTTATTTGCCTCAATGAACATCCACCTACATTTGACAATATTAAAATTCTTAAAAACGTTGAATATTTTAAATTAGCCATCAGCTTTGGTAGATGAGAGAAGTCACATTGAGGCTCCAGCATACTTACTCACACTGATATAAAATATGAAATAAGAAATGATTTTAAACGTTTGAATGAAGAGTGTATATTTGAAATCTGCTATATTGAGCTGAGAGAACATAATGTCATATTAGTTTCTTTTTATAGAGCACAAGAGAAAACTACTACTGAAGCTTTTCTGGTGAAATTTCATTACCTGCCTGAAGAGTTCAGTAACAAAAAAAGGAAATAGATAGTAACAGCTGCTGACTTCAATATTAATATAATAGTTGAAATCTATGATGTGTCCAAATTAACTGACTTTCTACAAAACTTTGGCTTCAAAGTAAACTTCATGCAACCCACTAGAGTAAACACACAGCCAGTGGCCTGTACTAATAATATTCTAACAAATTATGTATTTGAAGACATTTGTAAATTATGCATAGATTTAATAATCTATGACCACCCTGCTTTATTCATTGAAATACCAAAAATTTACAGAGAAATTTCATCCAATAAAAGCCATATGAAAAGCAACTTCTATGAAAAAATTCAGTTCCATTTAGAAATAAGTTAAAAGAGGTTGAATGGCCTTACAATGGCTGTGATTTGAGGAACAGTAATTTTAACAAATTCCTAATTAGCTTTCTTGAAATATTTAGTGAAACTTTTCCACTTATAATCACATGTGACAAATGGCTAATCAACTCATATGGAGAACTCAGGGCATAAAAATTTCAAGTGCCAGGAAGAGGAAGCTCCACAATGAACTGATATATAACAAAAATGTTTTATTCCATATGTTGATCAACAATGTTCAATCTAAAATAAACAACAATTATGATCTTAAAATTTGCTATCTGAATGTTCAAGGACTAAAAGGTAAAGAATTTATTGTAAACAGTTTTGGACTAGATAACAAATTTGATATTTTCTGTCTGAGTGAACATTGGGTTACTGAGAGTGTACTACTGGTTGCCAAACTTGATAACGATAATGTAGCAAATAGTTACTGTAGAAAACTGCATATAAGAGGTGGTGTGGCAATACATATTAACCAGTCATTCAGCTGCTCCATTGTTAAGTTGGACCAAGATTTTTTGTGTGAGGAACAGAACTTTGAAGCCACTAGTATAGTTGTGGACAGTTTTAAGTTAGTAATAGTATCCCTTTACAGGTCACCTAAGGGTATCATCAATGTATTTCTAGAAAAATAGGACATGCTGTTAGATGTACTAAGAGGGACCAGATGGTTGCATTATGACATAGTAATTGGTGGAGATCTGAATGCAGATTTTGATATAACAACACATAAACGTACTGTGACTGAGTTGAAAAACCTTCTAAGACATATTATGGTATATTGATAATTTTTATTTATGGACCCTCTGACACTAACTAAATAAAACACAATTTTAGTGCCATATGTATTTCGCCTTTATTTTCTGCAAGGCATCATCAGTGGCAGGTTGTGTGGACAATTTCTTACAGTTGCATTTTTGGTGTTGTTCTTCTTCTTATGAATGCCAATTTGCGGCTTTTTTCCCACATTCCACAGCACTATGAAATGAACGCTTGTATCAATGCCACTGGCAAAAAAAAAAAAAAAAAAAAAAAAATTGTCTTGTACATATATACTGCACAGCAAACAGAGTCTTTTGGAAACTACAAATTCTAACTTTTTTTATTTTCTTTTTATTTTTTGTTTTTTTTTTTTGTATTTTTGTTTTAGGTAGCAAAACTGCTATGGTCATTAGCACACGGCCCGTGACTTAGGAAACCGTAAAATACCGAAAATGGAAACCAGCAACAATGGGAACGAAAGTCATAAAATTGGAGAAACTAAAAGCAGAAGGCAGGCTTAAAAATCCACTACAGAAAGGGGTTGGTTGTCCCCAAAAAAAGCTTCAAATGACTGACATCATTTCACTGGCACTAATAAACTCGAGAACGCGATCGGCTGAGCGCGTGTCATCTGCTAAAATCGACGATAGATCAGGCGATAGCTGTAGACAGGAGCGTAACGGAGTAAAATAGGGGCACTCAATTAAAAGGTGTCTTACCGTCCACAGCTGAGAGCAGTGGTGACAGAGTGGGGGAGGATCGCCACTTAAAAGATGTCGATGGCTAAAAAGACAGTGCCCTATCCGGAGTCTAGTTAAAATTACCTCCTCCTGAGGATGCGTGCGGGAGGAAAACGTCCAAGCACAAGGAAGAGCTTTCACTTCTCACGATTTATTACGGGGAAGTGTCGACCAATGCGCGTGCCATAAATGAACAACACGACAACATAAAATGCTCCGTAGATTGGCGAAGGGAAACGATTGGATATCTGGCCGAAGAAGAGTGACTGCAACCTTGGCTGCAATATCAGCCGCCTCATTTCCACAGATACCAACGTGTCCTGCAAGCCAGAGGAACGCCACCGAGACGCCCCCCAGGTGGAGCAAGAGCAGACAGTCCTGAATCCGGTGGACCAGAGGATGCACAGGGTAAAGAGCTTGGAGACTGAGGAGAGAGCTGAGAGAATCTGAGCAGATTATGTACTGTATCCACTGATGGCGGCGGATGTAGTGGACAGCGTGGAGAACAGTGTAAAGCTCCGCAGTATAAACCGAACACTGGGCGGGAAGCCGAAAGGGATTTTTGGTGTCGCCAACAATATAGGAACTCCCTACACCTAACGATGTTTTCGAGCCGTCGGTGTAATTAAATGTGGCGTCCGTCATTTGTGCACATAGAGCAGCAAATGCCTGAAGATAAACAAGTGAAGGGGTACCATCCTTGGGAAATCGACAAAGGTCACGGAGCAGGCAGTTCCGGGGACGGAGCCAAGGCGGTGCTGTACCCCAAGTTGTCAAGAAGGCTTTAGGAAAGTGGAAGGAAAGAGAATGGAGCAGTTGACGGAAACAGACTCCCGGTGGTAGTAGGGAGGAGGGGCGGCCTGCATACCCTACATCAAAGGAGGCATCGAAAAAAATGTCATGGGCTGGATTAGCAGGCATGGAAGACAGATGGCTAGCGTAATGACTCAGAAGGACTGCTCGCCGATTGGACAGCGGAGGTTCAGCAGTCTCAGCCTAAAGGCTTTCCACAGGGCTGGTGTAAAAAGCTCCAGACACTAAACGTAATCCACGGTGGTGGATAGAGTCGAGATGCCGAAGAATAGACGGCCGAGCAGAGGAGTAGACTATGCTTCCATAGTCCAATTTCGAGCGCACTAAGGCGCGATAGAGGCAGAGAAGGACCACTCAGTCCGCTCCCCAGGAGGTACCATTCAGGACACGGAGGGTCTTGAGAGATCGCAGACAGCGAGCCGAAATATAGGAAACGTGGGAGGACCAGCACAGTTTTCTGTCAAACATAAGACCCAAGAATTTAGCGACGTCTGAAAACGGAAGGTTGACAGGACCTAGATGTAAGGAGGGCGGAAGGAACTCCTTACATTGCCAAAAATTAACACAAACGGTCTTACTGGGAGAAAAACGGAAGCCGGTTTCGATGCTCCAAGAGTGGAGGCGATCGAGACATCCTTAAAGACGTCGTTCAAGAAGGCTGGTCCGGTGAGAGCTGTAGTAGATCGCAAAATCGTCCACAAAGAGGGAGCCAGAGACATCAGGAAGGAGACAATCCATAATTGGGTTTATGGCAATGGCAAACAGATCTACACTTAGCACGGAGCCCTGGGGTACCCCGTTTTCTTGGGAGAAAGTACGGGAGAGAGTAGTGTTCACCCGCACCCTAAATGTGCGCTCTGCCATAAATTCGCGAAGAAAAAGGGGCAGCCAACCTCAAAAGCCCCAAGAGAACAGTGTGTGGAGGATGCCTGTCCTCCAACAGGTATTATATGCTCTCTCCAGATCAAAAAATATTGCTACTGTTTGGCGTTTCCGGAGAAAATTGTTCATGATATACGTGGAGAGAGCAACAAGATGGTCAACTGCAGAACGATGCTTTCGGAATCCGCATTGGGCAGGTGTTAAAAGACTGCGGGATTCCAGCCACCAAGCTAAACGGTAATTCACCATACGCTCCAAAACCTTACAGACACTACTCGTGAGAGAAATGGGGCGATAGCTAGAGGGGAGATGTTTGTCCTTCCCAGGTTTCAGAACAGGAACGACGATAGCTTCCCACCATCGTCTGGGAAAAGTACTGTCAGTCCAAATTCGATTATAAAGGCGAAGGAGGTAACGCAGACTATGGGTTGATAATTGCAGCAACATTTGGACGTGGATACCATCCGGTCCTAGAGCGGAGGAGCGAGAAGAAGAGAGTGCATGTTGGAGTTCCCGCATGGAGAAAACAGTATTGTAGCTTTCGCGATTTTGAGAGGAGAAAGCAAGATGTCGCACTTCTGCTGCACGTTTCTTCGGGAGAACCGCTGGCTGGTACTTTGAAGAGCTCGAAATCTCAGCAAAGTGCTGACCCAATGAGTTAGAAATTGCGACGTGGTCCACGAATGTATCATGCCCGACAGTGAGCCCAGAGACTGGGGAGAAACTAGGCGCACCTGAGAACCGTCGAAGCCAACTCCAAACTTCCGAGGAGGGAGTGAAGGTGTTAAATGAGCTAATAAAGAATTTCCAGCTTGCCTTCTTGCTATCGCGGATGACACGAGGGCATCGCGCACGGAACTGCTTATAGCGGATACAGTTGGCCAAAGTAGGATGCTGTCGGAAAACGCGAAGAGCACGTCGCCGTTCACGTATTGCGTCACATCATGCCTCGTTCCACCAATGAATTGGGGGGTGCCGGGGCAATTCGGAGGTGCATGGTATTGAACTTTCCGCAGCTGTAAGAATAACGTCGCTAATATGTGAGACCTCATCGTCGACGCTGGGAAAGTGACGGTCATCGAACGTCGCTAGAGACAAAAAAAGTGTCCAATCGGCTTGGGCAAACTTCCAGCGTCGCGGGCGCATATATGGCAGTTGAGGCTGCAGTCTAAGGACACATGGAAAGTGGTCACTCGAGTGTGTATCATCATGGACGAACCATTCGAAGCGCCGAGCTAGTGGAACAGTACCGACCGCAAGGTCCAAATGAGATAAATTTGTCATGGAGGCAGACAAAAATGTAGGGATCCCAGTGTTGAGGCAAACTAGATCCGTTTGGTGGAAGACGTCTAGCAATAGTGAGCCACGTGGACAAGGATGTGGAGATCTCCAAAGCGTGTGGTGGGCACTGAAGTCCCCAACCAGCAAATAGGGGGGTGGAAGCTGACCAAGAAGATGAAGGAGATCAGCTCGTGCCCTTGGTGTGGACGATGGAATGTATACAGTACAAAGAGAGAACGTGTATCCGGAAAGGGAAAGACGGACGGCGACAGCTTGGAAGGAAGTGTTTAAGTGGATTGGGTGATAATGTAGAGTATCATGGAGAAGAATCATGAGTCTTCCATGGGCTGGAGTGCCTTCAACAGAGGGGAGATCATATTGGACAGACTGAAAATGAGGGAGAATAAAGTGGTCGTGGGGACGCAGCTTTGTTTCCTGAAGACAGAAGATGACCGGCGAGTAGGATCGTAAGAGGATCGACAATTCATCCCGATTGGCTCGAATGCCGTGGATATTCCAGTGGATAATGGACATAGGGTGAACAGAAAATGGAGGAATGTGCTGTCAACTCAACGACTGCTCAGAGCTTGCGACCGATAGCATGGAATGGCATTCAGCCGAAAGCAGACGATCCTGGTCCATAGGTTGTTCAGGAGCAGCTCCTGCCACCAGCGATCCGCCGGTTGATCGGCCACCAGCAGTGCGCCTCGGCAACACAGAAGACGGCCAAGGGCGATTTCCACCAGGTGGTGCTGTAGATGAGACACGCCTTGGCGGAGAAGGAGATGAACTGGGTTTCTTATTAGCCTCCTTGTAAGTATGATGTTTAGATGGAGGAGGAACCGACGGTTGTGAAGTTGGGATACGTAAAAAATCTTCACGAGTATGCTCTTTTTTCGAAGTCTTGGTGTCTGACTTGTGGGCTCGAGATTTAGCAGAACCCGATGAAGGCTGAGCCATAGAGTCGGCAGGCGAAAGTGGTGAGGTTGAACGGGCGATCTTTGCGCTGGCGGATCTGACGGCCGTGGCACTAAAGGTGAGGTCGCAAGTCTGCGTGGCCGCCTCCTTTGTTGGCCGAGGAGAAGCAAGGACAGCGCTGTATTTTCCTGTCTGAGGCACGGTGGGCTGTCGACTGGCGAATAATTTTCGAGCAGCAAAGGTCGACACCTTTTCCTTCACTCTGATTTCCTGGATGAGCTTTTCGTCCTTAAAAACGGGGCAGTCACAAGAGGAAGCAGCGTGGTCACCCATACAGTTGATGCAGCGAGGGGATGGAGGTGGACAAGGACCCTCATGGGCATCCTTGCCACACGTAACACATTTGGCCGGATTGGAACAGGACTGGCTAGTGTGATTGAACCGCTGACACTGATAGCAACGCGTAGGGTTTGGGACGTAAGGGCGAACGGAAATTGTCTCATAGCCTGCTTTGATTTTCGATGGGAGTTGAACTTTGTCAAATGTGAAGAAGACAGTGCGGGTTGGAATGAGGTTCATGTCAACCCTTTTCGTAACTCTATGAACAGCCGTTATGCCCTGGTCAGATAGGTAGTGCTGAATTTCTTCCTCAGACAACCCATCAAGGGAGCGTGTATAAAAGACTCCACGCGAGGAATTTAAAGTGCAGTGTGGTTCAACCCGGACAGGGAAGGTGTGGAGCAGTGAAGTACGCAGCAATTTTTGTGCCTGGAGGGCACTGACTGTTTCTAACAACAAGGTGCCATTCCGTAATCTGGAACAAGACTTTATAGGACCTGCAATTGCGTCGACACCTTTCTGAATAATGAAAGGGTTGACCGTGGAGAAGTCATGACCTGCGTCAGACCAAGAAACAACAAGGAACTGTGGCAACGATGGAAGAACTGTCTGTGGCTGAGACTCAGTGAACTTACGCTTGTGAGCAGACATAGTGGAAGGTGAGGAAACCATTGCGGAAGAATCCCCCATGATTACCGGCATCTCCGATGGTGCGCTCCTCCCTTGTGGGGGCCCTCTCTGAGGGCACTCCCGCCTTAGGTGATTGTTCACACCTCAGGTCACACCTCCCGACAAACGGACGGAGGTACCAATCGGCACTTTCGGAAGGTATCAGCTCGGGTAATCACCCCTCCCTGGGCCTGGCCATTACCAGGGGATACGTACATGTCCTACCTGTCTACCCGGGGCGGGGAATTACGCGTTAACTTGTCACCGGCTTCGCACAAAAATGCGTGGGTCGGCCTTAAGTTACACACAGGGAGGAAGAATGAGAAAGGGAAAGGAAAGAAGAGAGGTCTCAAATGCCACAGCGGAGAAAAGGGTAAAGAGAAGAGGTAAGGAAAAGAGAAGGACAAAGTAAGGATGAAGACATACAAGCAAAGAAGGCGAAGAATGCGGTACATTTACGAGCGTCCGTCTCTGGACGTAGGCATAAACCATACTCCCTGAGGGGGAGAAAGGGAAGGAAGGAGCCAGAGGTGAGTGGGTGGGGGGGGGGGGGGGGGCAAGATGTGGGATGGGGAAGGATGCGGAAAGGGAAGATATGCAGCCCAGAAAGGAAGGAAGGCCACATTAGCTCGGGGTCCCGTGCTCACCACACACGTATCCACAAAAGAGTTGTCGACCCCCTGGGGGGACAAATTCTAACTGTACCCTCCATATACATATATGAGATTATAATCTTCCTAGACAGCAGACAAAATTATTGAAGGTGAGTCATTTTAATGATACACATAGAAAGAGAAATAAAAATAATTTTATGCTACCCACCTACCAGTTGAAATTATATGCACAGCCTCCACAGTATATGGGGATGGCAATAAATACCAAGTTAAAAGTCAAAAACATATTTAACGAGGCTACAGCAGATTCTGTGGGAGAAATGCTGCTATTTGGCAGAAGAATTCATAGAGGATGAAATGATAATTTGAGCAATTTTATTGTACCTATATATAACAAAATTGTATTATTATTATGTTATTTGTTAATGTCAGCTATTCTATGTTTATGGTGAAATTTTACTGAAATTTTGATGAGTCTCCTTTTTTCTGAATCAAATTCTTTAGATTATGTACATTATGAGACAAAGAAACCACAATTTACTGTCACATGTTTCTACCAATGATTGCCTGTGATTCTACTACATCACAGATTTAACCTTAAGAAATCATAGAAATTCCCTTTGTGTTTGTAAAGTTCAACTACATCTCTACATTTAAGGTAAATAGAATACTAGTTTTTTTTAAATTTAATTATATTTACACAGTTTTTATTCTAATAATTTTCTTAAATTCTGTGTTTTTGCTATAATTCAACTGGATTTTTTCAATTGTAGCTTGAAATACATTTTCCATTACTGTAAGCACATTAAGCTATAGAAACAATAGGTAAATCACAAGTCAAAGTGACAATGACAAATGTATTTGTCATTTTGAAAAGTACATTCATTTGTGTGACAGGCATAGATAATGGAGTACTGTAGTGCTCACACTTATTATCTATGACAATGTGATATAAAAATTATGTGTTCAGTTAATAAGTACTTGAAAACAAAGTAAAATGATATTTGTAATAAGATAATATCAAAAGGGAGTTGTTTATTACTGATTAATAATGTAGCTTCATGAAATATAGGTATGAGGAAACACAAAAATTTGCCTATGATAGTTAAGTCTCTTTTGTTATAATTTTCTACATATAGTGAGTTTTAGTGCAAAGGCAGCATGTAAAGTCAGAAGTTGGTTAAAAAAACTGTACAAATGACGTCTCATTTTACCTGTATGATTACTGTGTGTTGAGAAAAAGGGATGTTGAGTTGAGAAATAATTTATGTGAATATAAATGGGTGGCTTTGAGAGATAAAATAGTAAAGAGAGTAGAGGATCAAATAGGTAACAAGAGTGAGGCCTAGTGGAGATCCATAACTTTCTCTATAGATAGTGAATTTAATCGATTAACAGAGGAAATACAAAAATGCAGCAAATGAAGCATCCAAAAGGGAACAAAAATGACTAAACAGTGAAAGTAACAGAAAATGCAAGATGACTAGGCAGCAATAATTACATAACAAAGGTAAGTCTATAGAAATATGTATAACTAGGTGACAAATAGATACTGCTTATGGAAATTTAAGAAGGCCTTTGCAGTGAGGAGATGCAACTGTGCTTAATAGTGGCTCGTTGTCCGAGCTCTTGATATTCACAAAGATGGGAAAGGCACAAGCAGTATATAGAGGGGCTATACACTGAAATGAATTTGAAGGCTATACCATAAAAAAGGGAAGAGGACACAGATGATGACGAGGTGGAAGATATGGTACTGTGATAATAACTTGATAGAGCAGTGAAAGACCTGAATCGAAACAAAGTCCCTGGAATAGACAACATTCCATCAGAACTACTGATTATCCTTGAGGAAGCCAGCCATGACAAAACTATCCCACCTGCTGTGTAAGATGTGTGAGGCAGACATAATGCCCTAAGGCATAAAGAAGAATGTCACAGTTTGAATTCCAAAGAAAGTGACTGCTGGCAGGTATTAAACTGATACTTTGGTAATATTGATAAGTAATGGTTGCAAAATACTGACTCTACGACTTGTCTTACAAGATAAGTTAAAGATAGGAACACCTACATTTATAGTATTTTCAGATTTAATGAAAGTTTTGATAATGTTGACTGGAATACGCCTTCTGATATTCCCAAGGTAGCAGAGGTAAAATACTTGGAGCAAAAGGTTGTGTGCAGCTTGTACAGAAACCAGAGTAGAATATTAGATTGAAGCTTTCTTGTCTGAATTGCCCACATTTCACGTCCTTAAAATGCTACACTCCAGGCATGGCTTCAGAAAAGACTTGCTAACACTTAAATTTATATTCACTATTAACAAATTTCTCTTCTTCAGAAATGCTTTCTTGCGTTGCTAGTGTGTATTTTACATCCCCTCCACTTTCCCTATTACAGTTATTTTACTCCTCAGATATGACAACTCTTTTACTACTTTTAGTGGCTCTAGATCCCACAGCATTGCTTAATTTAATTTGCCAACATTCCATTACTTGTGTTTTGAAAGGATGATTTAAGATGAACACAGAAGACACTGTCCATTCCATTCATCTCACAGTTTTCATGGTACACTGCAGTAGCAATTTGGAGATGATGCATAGATACAGTAGTACAGATGGCTGCATCAAACCAGTCTTCAGACAATGATAACAACAACATAAATAGTTTTCAATTAATTTAGCTTTGTACATTCTCAAACACACAGAAATAGTTGTATAAGAGGGACAATTCTGAAATTTTTCCACCCCTCAGATAAGTTTCAGTGCAGTATTTCCAAAGGATCCTCTGTATGTCATGCCAAATCTATAGTCAGTTTCTGTACTACCCTGATTTTATTAAATATTTTGTTTTCCAGATTTGTCAGATGTATGTTACGCCAATCCACCATTGCCCTATTTGGGTCTGTTATTGCTTGTATTTGCCCTATCCTCCAGAATGTCATCATTGCCCACTGTACCAGATACTTTCTTCAGGAGCTTCCTGTCTACAATTCGCCATCTTCATTTCTTTTGTATCAGTTTATGTGGTGCCACATTTACTACGTGATGTACATGCCACACCAACTTCTCATATGTAATGTGTAGCCTTGCACTTCTGTCTACACTCTCCCTATCTCCTCCTCTTTTTGAAACTCCACAAATGATTCTTGTAACTTCCGTACTTCATTTATTACTTTCCAAAATCTCAACTGCCACTGGTGACAAGTAAGTATCGTGTCATTTTGTCTCACAAATAATACTCCCGCTTCAAGTGGTCAATTCCATAGTGCATTCACTACTGTTCCTATGAAGAGGTGTTATGTAGTATCACATTCTATTCTGTAATTAACTGTGTCAGATACTGTGCTGTGTCTAGGAACCAAAGATGTTACTCCTTATATAAGAAAGTGAACATTGTCATTGCATTATCTCTGAATTTTTTATTGCCTCTGGGTTAGAATCTAATGTTAATGACTCCAATATTGTTCTTGCTTTAATAAAGATGAAGGAAACTTATAATTGTGAATATTATGTTTTACCACTCAACAGTAAGTGCAAAAGTTGTATTCGAGGAAGAAATGAATGAGCGGTTATCTCTGATAAATAATTAGTTGAAGCTCAAACATCAGTATTACTAATTCCAGTCATTCTAATTACTGTAGAAATTTTCTGCTACAGTATGTCAACGTGGAATTGGAGAGATGCTGGGGAGATTGGTGAATGAACCTGGAAATAAACAGGGCAACTTTACCGGGCTTGAGAGCATGCAACAAAAAATAAGCCACAGCTCTTTACCAACATATTATCACACAATAAAACACACATTAGGCAAGTTAAGTTTCAATGGACATTTCAGTACTCCTTTTGAGAACCAAGAACACATGGTAATCTTGTCTATAAAACCATAAAGTACAGTAAAAATAAAAATATAGTAGAACTACCAGCCCAATATGGAGGCTCTGGAGGTACACTACCAGGGTGAAGGGAATTTGCATCAATATCCTTCCCCTTTCCAAAAGTGTATGTATACGAGTCATTATTACAGTCATTCTACTAGCCAATATCAGATGTCCTATTAACACACCCCACATGCTCGATGGAGGTTGTTCTTTGGCAGTTGACATTGACAGTTGTCATCTCTGTGACCTGATAAGGTCCCTGATATTGCGTTCAGGACTGGTTTGTACACTATTAGGTTCATAGGGATTCATCAATAAAATGCATTGTACGACTTTATACTGACACAAGTTACTGACATGCTGTTCCATCTGTTCCTGATCCTTCAGCTCTTTTGTATTTTCTTTTTTTACCTTCTGTGACAAATTAGTGCAGTATGTTTGATAATTTATTTACTGAATCAATATTTTCCCCAAGTAGACCTTTACTACCTCAAATACTGAATGTACAGGGTGAGAGCACCTTCGTCAAGATTAATGGTTACCTCTGAGTGTTCAATTGAAGTGTCCAATCCATTTAAAGTAGAGGAAATGGATGTTCTTGGACCAATCTCTGCAAAGGCAATTAGGAGTGGATGAAATTGGCAAGTTGCATGCATGATATACAGTTTGTAACGTGTTGTTGAGCATCCTCTCGCCTTGTCCTCCACCAAAATTTTTCACTTGTCAGTCAGTTGTTCTCCCACTTCTATGGGCAGCCAAAACAGTGTCATATGCTTGCCTTAGTACTTCCTATGAAAACTGCAGGTACAACAATGCATGGTTCACAGGTTGTCATTCTGCACAACAAGCTTTCATGTGTCATAAACTGCCATTGTGTCCTAAATACTCAGCAGTCAGTGTCAGCTGACCATGCCTCTAGCCACTCTACAATGCTCTTATCCACCAGTCTTAATATTCAAACATTTCTAATTACTCATGTTTAACTACTTGAAGGATATTTTGAGCCAGCAATAACTTCAGCACAGCATGGTCTGTCACAGCTTAAAATTTTCTTCCATACAGGTAACAAAGTAAGTACATAATACCATAGGTGACGGCCAACATCTCATGTTGCCGAATACTTCTGTTGCGCTTCGTTGAATGGCCATGAAGCTTATGCCTCCACATTTTCCTTGCCATCCATATCAAAGCTGAGAATACACCGATAGCGAAACAGTTTACATCACATTATGGGAGTTACTAATGATTAAGGTGGTAGTGTGGTACTAATCTGCAAGACTCACACTCCCCCTTTGGCTGTCGAACTTACTCGGAGATACTTCACCAATCTTCTCTCAGCATACTCGAAATTACTTTGAACACTTATTTTCATAGTATATATAATATGTAGCTGTTTTCATACACTAAACATTTCTCATAAGATTGACACCTTCCAGACCGACAGACTCTATTACAATCATCTTTCAGCTCATACTGTTTATAAATCTCTCCAAGCTTAACAAGATAACTGTCCAGACTGTACGGCAGTAAGTGAGAGAGAGAATAACAGCCTCTTCTTTGAACAACTATCAAATGTTTGTGCGAAGAATGTTATTATTATTATTATTATTATTATTTCACAGAGTAAGATATGTTTACTCCATAGGCGGTATGTGTAACTTCTCAGGTGGCCTTGTTGACTACCTGCTAGTGCCGATCGTCTACCCAATACACGTCCATCCTGTCCACACATAATTGTGGGGCAGTAGACATAGTTCTACTTTACCACCCTTATCTCTAAAATAACGTGTGTTAGAGACAGTGAAAATATGAGTGTGTCTAGAATTTACTCCAAAATTCTCGAGGCACTACAACATGATGAATTTATTATTTTTCAAAGTTGGGAACACCAATACTGCATTTGTTGTTAATGTTTGTTTCAAACTGTCCATTTCAGCCCAAGAGTCAGTAAACTACTGCATATTTTTGCTCCTTTCCCTAATAAATGGTATACCTGCTCAGTAATTTCAACATAACACTTCACAAATTTTACTATAATAATTAATAAGTCTTAGAAAGGTTGAAGGTGCTTTGCTTTCTCTGGCTACAGCAGAAATTAATGTGTAATCTAATTTAATGTACATTTGTTGATGGTCTGCCTGGGGCAAACATCTCCGCTTGACATATCTAAATCATCCATCTCGAGAATGTCGAAGTTGGCTATCAGTGAAACCTTTGGCATAGAGACATCTTTCAAGCCAAAATTATCCACATGCCCCAGAACTGTATAATCTCCTTCCATTTCTCTTGCATATACTGCACTACAATACACAGAACATTATAATGTATTAATCTTGTAATTATATTCCCACAGCTCCACAACACACATCATTTAACTTTGTAGGTCAATACTCACAGTCACCAAGATGCTTTTTTCCTACACCTCTCAAAATCATATCATGCAAACTGAACTTTAGTGGACACACAAGCTGTTCATTTTGTACACATCATTCCCAGCTGGGATAATATCCCATTAAGCTCAATTCTGCACTGAAAAATACCAACTTTTGTGTTATGGCTACCCAGAAAATGTCCAGGGTTGTGTAATAACCAACATCAAAATGTTGCAATATTTTCATAAGCTGCTCTAAATTTCTTACTGCAACAGTGAAAGAGAACCATGTTGATCCCAATGCTGCCACATCATTGTCTTTCCTCCAGGTGTCCTATATGGTGTAGTCTTTGGCATCTACCTAAGATGTCTAGTATAGCTTCTGACATGGGCCCCTGTCTTCACCAAAAATCTATGTTATGTTCCTTTTACTGTGACCCACAAGCAGCATTCTACCTCTGCATATGTTTTCATGATACTCTGTTTTATTGGGAACATTATCTGTCAGTTGCGGAGTTCCCTTTGGCATTTGATGAACATTTGTCTCAAAGTGGTCTCTTCTGTCTAGTTTCAACACTGTTGTGCATGATGCACTACTTTCCATTCATAATATGGAGTTTGATGGAGTTGTTTCCTAACATGGCCCACATGTCCACACCAATGACATTTCATCTCAGAGGAAAATGGATTTCGGTTCCTTTGTCAACTGGTCCTCCTTGACCTATTTCCTGTAAATCCTCTTAAAAAACACATGTAGCATCTAGCCTCTTGCAAATTTATTCTTCCTGCTTCTGAGTTTTGCCTTAACATTGAAGGCTGATTCAAAATCCTGTAAGTTCTGTCCGTAAATGCTCTATCACATCATTTCTTTTCTGTTCCAATCCATTAAGCTGTTCCCAAAAATTTCTTCTGCTGTTCTCTAAAAAATCTTGTGCTGTTCTCTTTGCAATGCCATTCATAAAGCCCCTTCACAAGCTGTATGAATGTCTGTGCCTTATTCTGTCCTACACGGAACATGACATAAGGCTTCATGTCACCAGTCAACTGAAACTTGACCATATACAAGGATGTCTCATCCAGACAATTTGTAACTTTGCAGCAGATTTGAAGTCACTTATAAATACTGGCACATCCTTAGTCAATTTGTCTGAAAAAGGAGGTACCAAATTAGCAGCAACAGGATCAATAGAGGGGATAGATATAATCATCTAGGCTTTTATCTCTACCATCACCACTTGTCCCCACACTTGAGTTGCTTCAAAATATAACCATGCTACTTGCATCTTCAAAAATTTGATCCCTTTGTGCATCAGTGCTATTCCTGTTTCCAACACATGTGCAACCTGCATCTAATAACACAGAACATATGATGGATCACCACAGTTAATGTAAAACCAGGTACACGGTAAGATTAAACCTTATGTGTGATTCTTGTGGAAGCTTTGGCCATGAAGTGCAGCAGTGCACTGAATCTTGCAATGCCACAATACAGCATATCTGGCACTTCTGTTGTATATGCCCAGACAGATTAAAGTATTCACAGTTAACCTATCACAAATAGCATTCTTTACCATTGTTCCAAAACTGTATTGAAGCTGTAGGAGTCTGCAGGCTTTCAAAGCCAATTTCAGCTCATGGGGAACATCTTATGGCTAATTGTGGCCATAACAGATAGCAAAAAGCCAAAAGTAAGAATCACTCACGAAACTATAGTGCTGGATTGCAAGATGAGGCTGCAGTTGTGATGCTGGCACCAACTAAACGTCCAACGCCAGCTGCTTCTGAAACCTGATGTGACATCCCGGCTGGACATTAGTTACTTCAGGCTATGTTTGAGAGCTGAGAGAGGTGAACAGCGGAAAAATGAGCTCTGGTGATGGCACAAGGCCAATCATTCCTTCACAGCCTTAGTTATAGGATATATTCTGTGCAGGGTGATTAACCCTAGAAACACCAAGCACGGCCAAAATTTGCCCATACATTTTTATTTTTTAAAAATGTCATGGCAAATATCCTTCTATGTTTTTGGGTCTTTTTCTGTTTGTTTGTTACCTTTTAATGCACTATGCTGTACGTTTCTATGGTTAAATTTTTATAATTGCAAGTACAAAATAGGAATTTTATGCCCAAGGGCACATTTTGCCCGGGGTTGGTACTCCACGCGACCATAATTCTTATTATCTTCCCTACAACCACCAAGCATGGGCAAAATTTGATTGTACGTTTCTCTTTCTTTTATTCAGTTGACAACCTTGAACATTAGTTTTACAGTGGTTTGTTGAGTGTCTAATTGTTGAGTTTCACTTTCGTTGTTGATTGTAGATTTGCCATTATTACTATTAGCAATTTGTCACAGTAGAGTGACACCTTTATTGTAAAGTAGATTTTGTAAGATGAGTTATAGAGGCTTGAACAATGCAGAAGTTCTTGCAGAAGTGTTACTTGATGATGAATTATCAGAGTTAAGTGATTTTGAGTCAGATCATAAAGAAGTAGAAAAGGATTCCAGTGAAGAAGTGGAGGACAATGAGGAGGAAACAGACCATGCAGGTAATGCTCCAAATAAATATTTTACAAGTTCTGGCAGAATGTATCTTGCAGAAGCTCCGAAATATAGTAAAAGGGATTTTGGTAACATACTCCTTGAAAGTCAAGGAATAACCAGTGCTGGGGATGTAACATGCATATGTGAATCATTTAAAAAAACTTTCACTCCTGAATTAGTACAGAAAATACTTGACCATACAAATGAAGAAGCTGAAAGAGAAAACATATCTCCCATTAGCGATTCTGAAATATATGCATTGATGGGAATTTTAATTCTAATGGGAGTTTACCAGCACACCAATACTCCTTTATCTGATTTATGGTCTAATTTATTGGGAAGAGTGATTTATAGAGGAGCTATGGGTAAGACAAGAGCATATCGGCTGCTGAAAATTCTTCACTTTGATTATAAAGGCACCAGGTCAGAAAGACGTGTACATGACAAATTTGCGCCGCTGTGTGAAGTATTTGAAGTATTGAATGAAATATTCCGACGGTACCTCAGAAGTGGACCTGACAATACAATTGATGAAATGTTGTGTCTTTTCAGAGGTCGGTGTCCTTTCAAAGTTTTCCTCAGAGACAAACCTGGAAAATATGGAATATTAGTCAGAATGCTTTGTAGTGGAACTGAACGACACACAATTAAAATGGAAGTGTATGCAGGAAAAGACAGTAGGCCTGCCAGTGAACAAGATCCTCTTGAGATTGTGAAGAGACTGGTGGAGCCAATAAAGAATACGGGCTACAGTG
This sequence comes from Schistocerca piceifrons, assembly GCF_021461385.2. Taxonomy (NCBI): domain Eukaryota; kingdom Metazoa; phylum Arthropoda; class Insecta; order Orthoptera; family Acrididae; genus Schistocerca; species Schistocerca piceifrons. The sequence goes on along the minus strand of NC_060138.1, from coordinate 33,398,507 downwards.
TCACAACTGAGTGCTTCTACACTTCTGTGGAGTTGGCGAACATTCTCTATCAAGACTACAAACACATTGGTTGGGACACTAAAATCAAACAGAAAACATGTACCGCAGGAACTGAAGACGACAGCAGGCACAGAGCTGTGTTCCTCCAAATTCGCATTCACAGACTCATCTTCTAAGAAGCCGCCAGTAACAATTGTCTCTTCCATCACAAAGGAAAAACCAAAGAAAAATCTGTTTATGTTGTCTACACAACAACATAATGCAGGAGTAGAAGTTGATACACCAAAAAAAGAAAACACATGTAAACATGTACTATAATTCCACTAAGGGAGGAGTGGATGCCATAGATCAAATGGTTAGGACATACTCAACACAAAGGGGTATGAGAAGACGGCCACTGTCAATGTTCTACAGCCTACTTGTTACAGCTGCAGTTAACTGATACACAATGTTCAGGATGAATGCACCTACATGGAATAAAGAGAAACCAAACACCAGAAAACGGTATCTCCATGAATTAGGCTATGAACTTTTGAAACCATATGTAGAAGAGTGAGCCATGGATTTGAAAGGACTCCAGTTGCCTGTTATTTGCGTGATGGGAGAGATCCTAGGAAAGAAACTAGAGGTAAACAAAATTGCAGCAAATGAAGAACCAACTAGGAAAGCAAGGTGCTACTTATGTTTGAAGAATATAAGTAACCAGAGAGCAAGAGACAACATCACAAAAACCAAGTTAACATGTGAAAGCTGTGGGTGCCATCTGTGTAAGAATAATTCAGAATCAATAGTTTTGTGTGCACGAGGTGAATGTCATCTGTAAGTGAAAATATTCTCTCCAAGTGAAAAGTGTTTTCCGAGAGTTTTCAACGTACAATAACATGTAGTTTAGCAAGTGTTTTCATTTCTGTTTTTGAAACTTTCTCTCAATAACAAAGCTGTATTATTTAGTTAATAGATCAAAGAGTGTATAGAAACTTCAGACAGCCTTTGTATTCAATTACAAACCTTCTTATCTTGTTTACACAAACTTTCATTGACCAAGATTTGACCATTCTTGGTTGTTGTATTCAACCTATGAGTGTTAAAAAATTATGATTTCAATTATGTTGTTACTATTTCCTGTTAAACTAATATCTCAATGGAAACAGAATTACATAAAATAAATACCTCTTACAACAAATTGCAAGATTTACAACTAATTATAACACAGGCAAAATTTGCCCTTGGTTGGTGCTCCTTGTAACCTAAAACATCTTGGTGTTTCTAGGGTTAATGAAACATTACCTTTCTTCATGTCTTCCATTTGTGTATCCTTTACAGGTTTGGAGCACTTGAATAGCTACCTCTTGAATCTGGTATCACTGAGTGTGGCTTTTAACCTTGAAATCTGGTTTTGAGTAACTTCTGTGTTCTCAGCAATCAAATGCTGTTTGATTATTATTTCATAAATTTATTAGTCCCAGCCTGAGAACAAATCAACAGAAATGAATGTTGTGCAACACATATTTGCATAGAAAAGACATTATGCAACATGAAAGGCATGCAAGCAGACATCAAGTTAATATTGTAAGCAGTGCGAAATTGCTAGTTTTATAATTGTGGAAGGTAATACTGTTTCCGTAAGTAACTTAACTTTTTTCATGGACAGAACAGCTTTGCAAATATGTGAAGATATTTGGGAATAGGTGGTGCAAGCACGAGGTATGAATAAAAGCAAAATTTTTCACTTTTGTTTCAGTTTATAGCAAACATTGAATGATCACCCTAGCTTTACAAACACAAAACCGATTCCTTGTTACCTAATTTCTGGTACACTTACCATTCAGTTGTTTCTTGCAAGTTTAGAATGTACTCTTACCTAAGCAGTCCATTTTCACAGCAAAAGAGAGGGTTAAAAGATGCAATATATGTTTACACTCATAGACATTCCAGGAAGATGCATGCAACAGTTCATTTATTTAGGAATATTGTCACAGACTATGCACTGAGGAGATTTAAAGACAAAAGAGGCATATGCTATGCAGATTCCATTTCATTCACTATCACAAGATGAATTTGTATGTTGTTGTTGTTGTTGTGGTCTTCAGTCCTGAGACTGGTTTGATGCAGCTCTCCATGCTACTCTATCCTGCGCAAGCTTCTCCATCTCCCAGTACCTACTGCAACCTACATCCTTCTGTATCTGCTTGGTGTATTCATCTCTTGGTCTCCCTCTACGATTTTTACCTTCCAGTCCCGGGTTCGATTCCCGGCGGGGTCAGGAATTTTCACCTGCCTCGAGATGACTGGGTGTTTGTGTTGCCCTCATCCTTTCACCATCATCCAGGAAAGTGGCGAAATTGGGCTGAGCAAAGGTTGGGCAATTGTACGGGCGCTGATAACCGCGCAGTTGAGCGCCCTACAAACCAAACATCATCATCATCATTTACCTTCCACACTGCCCTCCAATGCTAAATTTGTGATCCCTTGATGCATCAAAACATGTCCTACCAACCGATCCCTTCTTCTAGTCAAGTTGTGCCACAAACTTCTCTTCTCCCCAATCCTATTCAATACCTCCTCATTAGTTACGTGATCTACCCACCTTATCTTCAGCATTCTTCTGTAGCACCACATTTCGAAAGCTTCTATTCTCTTCTTGTCCAAACTGGTTATCGTCCATGTTTCACTTCCATACATGGCTACACTCCATACAAATACTTTCAGAAACGACTTCCTGACACTTAAATCTATACTCGATGCTAACAAATTTCTCTTCTTCAGAAACGATTTCCATGCCATTGCCAGTCTACATTTTATATCCTCTCCACTTCGACCATCATCAGTTATTTTACTCCCTAAATAGCAAAACCCCTTTACTACTTTAAGTGTCTCATTTCCTAATCTAATCCCCTCAGCATCACCCGATTTAATTCGGCTACATTCCATTATCCTCATTTTGCTTTTGTTGATGTTCATCTTATATCCTCCTTTCAAGACACTGTCCATTCCGTTCAACTGCTCTTCCAAGTCCTTTGCTGTCTCTGACAGAATTACAATGTCATCGGCGAACCTCAAAGTTTTTACTTCTTCTCCATGCATTTTAATACCTACTCCGAATTTTTCTTTTGTTTCCTTTACTGCTTGCTCAATATACAGATTGAATAACATCGGGGAGAGGCTACAACCCTGTCTCACTCCTTTCCCAACCACTGCTTCCCTTTCATGCCCCTCGACTCTTATAACTGCCATCTAGTTTCTGTACAGATTGTAAATAGCCTTTCGCTCCGTGTATTTTACCCCTGCCACCTTCAGAATTTGAAAGAGAGTATTCCAGTTAATGTTGTCAAAAGCTTTCTCTAAGTCTACAAATGCTAGAAACGTAGGTTTGCCTTTTCTTAATCTTTCTTCTAAGATAAGTCGTAAGGTTAGTATTGCCACACGTGTTCCAACATTTTTACGGAATCCAAACTGATCTTCCCCGAGGTCCGCTTCTACCAGTTTTTCCATTCGTCTGTAAAGAATTCGCATTGGTATTTTGCAACTGTGACTTATTAAACTGATAGTTCGGTAATTTTCACATCTGTCAACACCTGCTTTCTTTGGGTTGGAATTATTATATTCTTCTTGAAGTATGTGGGTATTTCGCCTGTCTCATACATCTTGCTCACCAGATGGTAGAGTTTTGTCATGACTGGCTCTCCCAAGGCCATCAGTAGTTCTAATGGAATGTTGTCTACTCCCGGGCCCTTGTTTCGACTCAGGTCTTTCAGTGCCCTGTCAAACTCTTCACGCAGTATCTTATCTCCCATTTCATCTTCATCTGCATCCTCTTCCATTTTCATAATATTGCCCTCAAGTACATCGCCCTTGTATAAACCCTCTATATACTACTTCCACCTTTCTGCCTTCCCTTCTTTGCTTATAACTGGGTTGCCATCTGAGCTCTTGATATTCATACAAGTGGTTCTCTTCTCTCCAAAGGTCTCTTTAATTTTCCTGTAGGCAGTATCTATCTTACCTCTAGTGAGACAAGCCTCTACATCCTTACATTTGTCCTCTAGCCATCCCTGCTTAGCCATTTTGCACTTCCTTTCGATCTCATTTTTGAGACGTTTGTATTCTTTTTTGCCTGCTTCATTTACTGCATTTTTATATTTTCTCCTTTCATCAATTAAATTCAATATTTCTTGTGTTACCCAAGGATTTCTATTAGCCCTCGTCCTTTTACCTACTTGATCCTCTGCTGCCTTCATTTCATCCCTCAGAGCTACCCATTCTTCTTCTACTGTATTTCTTTCCCCCATTCATGTCAATTGTTCCCTTATGCTCTCCCTGAAACTCTCTACAACCTCTGGTTCTTTCAGTTTATCCAGGTCCCATCTCCTTAAATTCCCACCTTTTTGCAGTTTCTTCAGTTTCAATCTGCAGTTCATAACCAATAGATTGTGGTCAGAATCTTTGATGCCTCAAAACATGTCCTACCAACCGATCCCTTCTTCTAGTCAAGTTGTGCCACAGACTTCTCTTCTCCCCAATCCTATTCAATACCTCCACATGAATTCATATATGCATTTGAAATATAAATTATGGCTGCATAATGTAATATGTGCAAGGATATAGTTTTCTATAGAGACTCCAGTTACTAAATTAGCAAACACCGGCTTTGGTCATGCTGCTAGTACTGGGAATTTTGATGCCTTATGCTGTATGGTCCATTGTCACTCAGTAGCTTATAAAATGTAAATTATTTGATCTATATAGCGCTGCAAGGTATCATTGGAATATGTGGGAAAAGGTCTGCCTACATATCTTGATTAAAATGAATCTATATATAAAAACAAAGATGAGGTGACTTACCGAACAAAAGCGCTGGCAGGTCGATAGACACACAAACAAACACAAACATACACACAAAATTCAAGCTTTCGCAACAAACTGTTGCCTCATCAGGAAAGAGGGAAGGAGAGGGGAAGACGAAAGGAAGTGGGTTTTAAGGGAGAGGGTAAGGAGTCATTCCAATCCCGGGAGCGGAAAGACTTACCTTAGGGGGAAAAAGGACAGGTATACACTCGCACACACGCACATATCCATCCACACATACATATGTCTGCTTGTGTCTGTATGTGTGGATGGATATGTGCGTGTGTGCGAGTGTATACCTGTCCTTTTTTCCCCCTAAGGTAAGTCTTTCCGCTCCCGGGATTGGAATGACTCCTTACCCTCTCCCTTAAAACCCACTTCCTTTCGTCTTCCCCTCTCCTTCCCTCTTTCCTGATGAGGCAACAGTTTGTTGCGAAAGCTTGAATTTTGTGTGTATGTTTGTGTTTGTTTGTGTGTCTATCGACCTGCCAGCGCTTTTGTTCGGTAAGTCACCTCATCTTTGTTTTTATATATAATTTTTCCCACGTGGAATGTTTCCTTCCATTATATTAAAATGAATCTACGTTGAAATGAAACTATATTCACATGCATCTACATTAAATTCACACATGATGGTAAGATGCACACATTGCAAATAAGCTTACAGCCGAAGGACCTTCTTCTGAAACAGGCAACACTCACACACATTCAAACAAACACAATTCATAGTAATACCCTACTTGTAGGAGCATGCAGCGATGTGTTGGGGAGAGCATAGTGAAGTTAGGTGCAGTTGGGCAGTTATGCGGCAGTGAGAGGGGGGGAATTAAGCAGGCAGAAGTAAGAGAATGAAGTAAAAAATCTTGATTGCACTGGAAAAATAGAAGGCTGTATGTTATTGGAGTGGGAACAGGTGAGAGGATAGGCAGTTGAAGAAAAGTGACTAACCAAAGTTGTGGCCAGGTGGGTTACGGGAACATAGGATATATTGCAAGGAGAGATCCCACATACACAGTTCAGAAAATCTGGTATTCGTAGTAAGGATTCAGATGGCACAGCAATGGAGGAGTCATTAAGTGAAGATTGCTGTGTTGGACAGTGTGCTCAACAACTGAGTGATGCGAGCACATTTGTCAGTGGCCAATCATGCAGGCAGACAATTTGTCGGTTGTCACACCCACACAGAATGCAGCACAGTGGTTGATGATTGGCTTGTAGATCACGTTACGGCTTTCACAAGAAGACCTGCATTTGTTGGGATAGATATAGCTTGTGACTGAGCTGAGGTAGGCAGTGATGGGAGGATGTATGGGACCGATGTTGCCTCAGTCTCATATCCTTGTAATGGACATAGACACAATGGATTGGGAGCAGGGCTGGAGGAGAATATTGTAGGTTTGATAGATGATGTAATACCACAATGGGAGATGTGGATAGAGTAGTGGGCAGGACATTCCTCAATTCAGGGCACAATGAGAGGTAGCCAAAACCCTATCAGAACGTGTTTCAGCTGCTCCAGTGCTGGGTGGTACTGAGTCACAAGGGGAATGCTCTTTTGTGGCCAGATGGTGGGACTTTGGGAGGTGGTGTTTGACTGGAGAGGTAAAACATAGGATATCTATTTGTGTCAAAGGTTGCGAGGGTGATATTGGTCTGTGGAGGCTGAAGTGAGACCTTCAGCATATTTCAAGAGGACTGCTTGTCACTGCACATATGCACAACAACAGGTAACTAAGATTTCTGGAAGGGACTCCTTGCTGTGGAATGGATGGCAGGTGGTTGGTAAGTTTGATATGGACAAAGCTAATAATGTAGCCATCTTTGAGGTGGAAGTCAACATGAAGGAATGTGGATTATTGGGCTGAGAAGGACTGTGTGTAGCAGATGGGGAAGAAGGTGTTGAGGTTCTGTAGGAATGTGGATAATGTGTTCGCACCCTCAATCCACATCACAAAGTTTTCATCAGTGAATGTGAACAAGATGAGAAGTTTGGGATTCTGGGTGTTTAATATGAATTCCTCTATATGGCCCATGAATAGGATGGCACTGGGTGGTGCCACGTGGGTGCCCATTGCCATACCATGGATTTGTTTGTTGGTGGTTCCTTCAAAGTTGTGAGGATATAGTGACCAGGAAGGAGGTTGTAAGTCTGGAATGTGTCAGGGCATTAGGAGAGTTAGTGTTCAGTAGGGGTAAGGTCATGGCCATTAGGGATCTTAGTGTAAAAGGACGTGGCTCCAGTAGTAACGAGCAAGTCACTGTGCGGTAAAGGAACAGGAACTGTGGACAGTCAGTGGAGGGAATTGTTGACATCTTTCATTTAGGATGGTAGATTATGGGTAATAGGTTGAAGGTATTGGTCGAAAGGAGCAGATAATCTGTCAGTGGTGCACACTAACAGGCCACAATGGGGCATCATGGGAAGGACATCAGGAAGTATGAAGTTAGGGGCACAGGTGTGGTAAGAGTGAGAAGGGGTGGAGGGAGTGGCAGTGAGAGAGAGAGAGAGAGAGAGAGAGAGAGAGAGAGAGAGAGAGAGAGAGAGAGAGAGAGAGAGAGAGATACAGGCAGAGAGAGTCACGGGGGAGAATCTGGGATGGGCCTGAGGATTTTAGGAGAGACTGGAGATCCTACTGGATATCTGGCATGTTCCACTGTGGCTGGGATTGTTGGTAGATGAATCTGACAGCTAATAGAGTCCTCAGACAGATAATTCTTGCAGATCAGTTTTCATGTAGTGGATTGTGATTCTTTCTGCAGATGTAAGGTTAATTTGTATGTTAAGTTATTTTTGGAATGATGGTGAGACAAGGTTCAAGGATAAGAAATTCTGTAAGATTAACATGTGGTGATTTGGATGCAGTGGGTGTGGGTCATAGATGGATGGAGGAGTGAACTGAATAAGGCTTGGTTCAAGATTGGTTTTGGGTTGAATGTGATAGGCAGGTGTCAGGCAGCATTCAAAATTGGTTTTGGGTCAAGTCAGGCAGGTAGAATTGATAGGGAAATCATGTATCCACTGTAGCAAATGAGAGAGGGGGCAAGGTCTTTAACAAGTAGAACTTGATTGAAAATGGGAATGGGGAAAACCTGTCTATTCCTCCCCCTCACCAACCCAGACTCCACCATACCCCTACCACCCAGGATTCTTCTCCCATCATCCTCAGCAGTCAGAGACAGTGGTCACATGTGTGTGTGAATGTGTGTGAGTGGCTTCTCCTTTAGAAGAAGTCCTTCTGGCTGAAAGCTTACTTTCATCTCAGTCTTTTTGTTGTGCCTGTCTGCAACTCAAAATCTTCATTACATTATGGTGAGTAGCAATCTAACCTTTTCATAATAAAATCAGTATTAAATATGCACATAATTTAAAAGCTACCATCTCCTAATAAATATAGTGACATTAACCTCTTGAATATTAATGAAACTGCATCCCAAAGTCTGACATCATAACTACAGCAGTACTCACTAAGCAGAGTTTACTGGTAGCGTTCCCTCAAAAAATTTGCTCTGATACAAATGAAATAAATTAATTTGACAGTCCTACACTTCTTGTGGATCAGTTATATCTAGTACCTTGAAAAAAATTAAACCTAAAGCCTTATTATTGTAGGTTTTTGCTAATAAGATTTAAAAGCTTGCTGAAAGCATTAGATACCCACCATCTCAGAGGCAGCAGTGTCGCTTCCAGTTTGTTCCTTAGTGGGCCACAAACCTTACAGTGTAGGTGGAAGGAAGAGCATTGCCACTACATGCCTTTTACATGAGGGTAGATGAACATTGCTCACTTCAGGTGGGCTCTCTGTATCTGCTTTAAGACTGAGAGAAGTTAAGTTGGTACTCCAAGGTGACACCGCTATACTACCCTCTGGCTCTAATGGAGCATGTTTAAAAGAACCTGAAAACCTGGTTATTTTTCCACACTCATACAGTAGGAAAGGAAGATAACGAGGGCAGGTTGCAGTAGCAAGGAACTAATTATACACAAAACATTTTCCTTCACCTTTGGCCGTTTGACAAAGTTCCATTAGTACAAGAATTAAATGCAGTTAGTTGCTCAACAAATTGCGGTGCATATTGTAAACAAATACCATAAATACCATTAAAGCAGGACATGACTGAGGATCAGGAGGTGGTCAGCCAAGATGGCTCACCCCCTCATAATGATGGAACAGCAACTGTATATTGCCAAAAACTGGAGACCCTCACAGTGGAAGGCAGTGGCATCACAAAAGAGTCCTTCAATTGGTCCTCTGGTCAGAAACACTAGAGTATACAAAGGTTGAATGAAAAGTAATGCCTCCACCTTTGGTAACTGAGTTTGGGAGGGAATATTTTAATAAACCAAACATAGGCATAATCCTTAGAACATGACCTTTAATTACCAATGTTTCCTTATGCACATAATCAGCCAATTGGATACATTTCTGCCAACAATGAACAAGTTTTCTGAAGCCATCATGGAAGAAGTCGACACTCTGATTCCACAACCGCAGTCTCACAGTTCTTTCAACATCTTCATTAGATGCCTAATGATGTCCCCACAGATCATCTTTATTATTGGCCAATGGCATTGGGCCCAATTTGCTACAGAATGGCTGATGATTCTTCACTTCATCTTTATGAATGCATCCTTTGATCACATGAGGTGTTTTTGAAAATATATTGGTGTAACATCTTAATCCTTCTACCTGTTCATCTGGTTTAGCTTTGGGCATGGCCACTAATGTTTGGATCTTGTTTTGAATTCTGGTCTGATAATGATGAAGATGCTCTTTCTCATGGAGCCCAGCATCTTCCTCAGAGCTATCTAACATTGCAGTTCCTTCCTTTCATTGAAAACAAATCAACCTCATATTGACAAATGTAGCACCCCAATGACCTCATCACACTAATATTTACTATTTCCTCTTCTCTCCACTATTCAGCTTGGATGCATTGACAAAGCTCTTCACAATCAAAGAACTAAACTGATGTTATGAAATCCAACTATTAATACACTCATCCTATATTCACCTTCTTCAATTCTGAAATTTAATAGTGCCTGAACTCTAATGGGTTTACTTTGATTTGATGCACACCACTAACAGGTTCAAGTGGCTCTGAGCACTATGGGACTGAACTTCCGAGGTCATCAGTCCCCCCCCCCCCCTCCCAACTAACGGGAAATACAGAAAATGCAACCGGGTTATTCAGTAGTGAAAATAGATTTTCTGATTTAGAACTGAATTCACTAATGCACCCATAATAATACTCCATATTTCCATGTATACAAAAGGTATCAAACTTTCTTTATCATTCTCTCCTTCCTCTAGATATAAATCTCTTTTCATATCAGTAACATGTTTACAATTGATAGTGTTTGTTGTGCTTCACACCCATTTCCAGCTTTAGCTTCAGAGCTGGTCATTTCCAAACCTTCATTTACATTACCGAATCACAAGTTCTCAGATTACAGCCATGGCTTCTGACACATTCTGGCGATAGGTTTTGCTCTCTGTCTCTGGCGTTGGGTGGAATATTTTATTTTGTATCCACTGTTTTTCTCAAGACCAAAATTTATTTAAGGATGTGGCTTCAAATTCTTCATTTTTGGAAATCTTTTGGATACACAGCACTGAAAGACCTGAGTTGAAACAAGGCCCCCAGAGTAGGCAACATTCCATTAGAACTACTGACGGCCTTGGGAGAGCCAGTCCTGAGAGAACTCTACCATCTGGTGAGCAAGATGTATGAAACAGGCTAAATACCCTCAGACTTTGAGAAGGATATAATAATTCCAATCCCAAAGAAAGCAGGTGTTGACAGATGTGAAAATTACCGAACTATCAGTTTAATAAGTCACAGCTGCAAAATACTAACGTGAATTCTTTACAGATGAATGGAAAAACTAGTAGAAGCCGACCTTGGGGGAGATCAGTTTGGATTCCGTAGAAATGGTGGAACATGTGAGGCAATACTGACCCTACGACTTATCTTAGAAGCTAGATTCAGGAAGGACAAACCTACATTTCTAGCTTTTGTAGACTTAGAGAAAGCTTTTGACAATGTTGACTGGAATACTCTCTTTCAAATTCTGAAGGTGGCAGTGGTAAAATAGACGGAGCGAAAGGCTATTTACAATTTGTACGGAAACCAGATGGCAGTTATAAGGGTCTAGGGACATGAAAGGGAAACAGTGGTTGGGAAGGGAGTGAGACAGGGTTGTAGTCTCTCCCTGATGTTATTCAATCTGTATATTGAGCAAGCAGTGAAGGAAACAAAAGAAAAATTCGGAGTAGGTATTAAAATCCATGGAGAAGAAATAAAAACTTTGAGGTTTGCCGATGACATTGTAATTCTATCAGAGACAGCAAAGGACTTGGAAGAGCAGTTGAAAGGAATGGACAGAGTCTTGAAGGGAAGATATAAGATGAACATCAACATAAGCAAAACGAGATTTAATGGAATGTAGTCGAATTAAATCGGGTGATGCTGAGGGAATTAGGTTAGGAAATGAGAGACTTAAAGTGGTAAAGTAGTTTTGCTGTTTGGGGAGCAAAATAACTGATGATGGTCAAAGTAGAGAGGATATAAAATGTAGACTGGCAATGGCAAGGAAAGCGTTTCTGAAGAAGAGAAATTTGTTAACATTGAGTATAGATTTAAGTGTCAGGAAGTCATTTTTGAAACTATTTGTATGGAGTGTAGCCATGTATGGAAGTGAAACATGGACAATAAATAGTTTGGACAAGAAGAGAATAGAAGCTTTTGAAATGTGGTGCTACAGAAGAATGCTGAAGATTAGATGGGTAGATCACATAACTAATGAGGAAGTATTGAATGGGATTGGGGAGAAGAGAAGTTTGTGGCACAACTTGACTAGAAGAAGGGACCAGTTGGTAGGACATGTTCTGAGGCATCAAGGGATCAACAATTTAGTGTTGGAGGGCAGCGTGGAGGGTAAAAATTGTAGAGGGAGACCAAGAGATGAATACACTAAGCAGATTCAGATGGATGTAGGTTGCGGTAGGTACTGGGAGATGAAGCAGCTTGCACGGTATATAGTAGCATGGAGAGCTGCATCAAACCAGTCTCAGGACTGAAGACCACAACAGAAACAACAACACAAATATCTGAGACATGTGCTTCACATTTAATCTAGTTAATGCAAGTATCTTATTTTATCCTGTTATGTTAATGTCTCAGAAATATGTGTTGGGACTGTTTCATTAAGTGTGTGACATGGAAACCTTGTTTTGGTGAATGAGCTTGAAAACTTTGTGCCCCCATTCCATTATCTAGAATTATGTGAGTTGCATTATCAATGTTGTCATTAAATTTGGCATTTTGTGGAGTAATCTCATCCAGTAGAAGCTCTTTCCTTATTCCATCTATGACTGTTCAGCAGATTTCATCTGATTGAGTGCCCAACTCATTGCGTTGCATATGTACATGTACAATTAATTTAAAAAGTGACTCTTTGTTAACACGGCAGATATTCTTGACTTTCTCAGTTTCATCATTTTGCACCTGAATTTTATCATGATTCTTTCTAGCTGACATTTTGTTTGCTCTCACTGTTCATTAAGCTGTGTGTTAAATTCATGAATTGCAGTTTGAATTCCTCGGGACTGGTGTGGCACCTATTCTGGAGTTCATACTGCATTTGAGTAAATGTATTAGTAAGATTCACTTGCAAATTACCTATGGCATCCAATAACTTACTGTAGTTGGCCTTCATTATGTCCAGAATTTTTCTATTTAATGACTAATTTTTACACTTTCTTGACACCCACCAAGAATCCTGCCACTCTTTGGTGGGTTATTGCTTGGCTACCATGGGGCCTCAGCCACTGCAGCATCTTTTTCCTTCTGTGTGCATTTCTACCTTGTTGCTGTTCTTTTTCGCCTCCCTTGGGGAACGTGTCTGGGGTGTTATGGGAAGGTCTTCCACATTGTCTGTCACTGACATAAGAAAAGTCTCACAACTATTTTTTGTTCCTTTTTTCCTTTCTTCATTTACTTTCTCCTATCCATCTCTGCATCAGTGTTTCGGGCTCCTCTTTTTCTTCTTCCACTCCTGAAGGTCAGTCCACACATCTGATATGTAACAGGTGACTGCATAATGTGAAATTCCCAGCCCCAGTTTGACACTTAGTCATTCACACAACCCACGGGAACAGGTCAGGCCCAGGGAGGGGTATCAAACAATCGCAATTTGGGAAGGTAGCAGCTCGGGCGCAGTTTGGGTCACTTCTCTGGAGTGCCCGACAGAGGGACCGGTCACCTAAGGTAGGTGTGTTCCCTTCCGAAGGGGGCTCCCAGTTAGAAGGAGCTATTGGAAGCACTGGCAGTCACAGGGGATTTTCTTGCAACAAGCTAATCATCATCCATGTTTACCAAATGTAAATAGAATGATGCTCCTGATTCGATGACCCTTCCGGCTGCACCACTGTTCCTCGTGGCTTCTCGCACTTAAGACAGTCATTTGATTGCTACGGTAAATGCATTTATTATTCGGAAAGGTGTCGACGCAGTTGCCGGCCATGTGAAATGCTGCTCTCGTTTATGCAATACCATTTTGCTTTTGGAGACTACTTCCGATCCTCGAGCACGACAACCACTTGCAGCTTCGAGCATCCCAGTGTAAATAACACCGCGGGGGAGTGACGGTCTGACTGTGGTAGAAATCCAGATGTACCTCTCTGATCAGGGTGTCATAGTGGTCCATTGAGTGAAGAAAAAACTGGATGCCCCATTAGTGCCTGCGTACAATCTCTTTCTCACCTTCGATATAGTTGTTCTTCTGGCAAAGATCAAAGCAGGTTATGAAGTTATCGCAGTCGGAATGTATATTCTGAAGGCAATGTGCTGTTACCAGTGTCATCATTACAGCAACACCTGGGAGTCCTGTCGACACCCTGCCTAATGCGTAACCTGCAGTAGGGATACTCACGAGGGCGAACATCTGCCTCCTCATACCCACTGCACTGACTGCAATGCGACCATGCCACCTCCTCACGCGACCATGCCACATATTTCGTTGACTCGATGAATGGGCCAATTAGAGGTGAGGGTGGAGGAAAAAGTGCCTCACCCTGTCGCTCGCAAGTTGTCGGCTGGCCGGAAACTCTCCGTTCTACCATCTGGCACATAAATTACTGTTCTCGCTACACTTGCTCTGCAAAGGACGTGGCCATGTGGACGTGCCACCTCAAATTTAGTACTGCAGTCGTGAAGTTGCCCAGTGTCACAGTAGCATCCCCATCTCCTTCTCTGGCTGTGAAACTCTCTAGCTGGTGTGCACTACTGACCATTTTCCTGCACTGGAATCTGCAGGCTGATAGAAGGAGAATGACAATGCTTCTGTAGACTTCACAGAGCGGCACCTTCCTGCCTCTGTGGCCTGTAGCAGCAAGTCTTTGGAGACTGGTACTCGGCAGCTGCCGAGGTGATACCACTTTAGTTTTTCCTCATCGTGACTCCACTCCGGTGGAACATTCGCGGTCTTCGATCCGAAAAATAGGATTTATGATTGATCTCAGAATAGCAGTGTCCACTCATACTCTGCCTTCAGGAAACAAAACTGCATCCTCACGATGGCTCTGAGCTCTTGCATTTCTTCACGGTCCATTTTGACCTCTACCCCCCACCCCCTGCGCTCTTAGGATGGCTTTCTATCTCGTGGGGGAGTCATGCTACTCCTACAGGGTGATGTTCACAGTCGACCCATCTCCCTGACTACTTGCCTCAGAGCTGTTGCAGTCCGCATTTCTCTTCCTCACTCGACCTTTTTTCATTTGTATGGTTTACATTCCTCTGTCCTACAATGTCGTTGGGGCAGACTTCCTCCGGCTTATTGGGCAGCGACCTCTTCCTCTTTCTTCTGCTCGGTGGCTTTAATGTGTGCCGTCTCCTTTGGCATTCTGCCAGAACCTGACTGAGAGGTGCTGTGTCGGCTCACCTTCTCAATCAATTTAACCCCTTCTGCAATAACACATGAGCACCCACGTTCCACTCGGACTCAACGCACACCTATTCCTGTGTGGATCTGTCCCTCTGGACTGTCCTGCTTGCCTATCATCTCGAGTGGTCCATTCTCTCTGACATGTACTCGAGCTACCGTTTCCCATGTGCTATCGTTTTGTTGACTCCTACCCCATCCGTGTACTCACCCAAATGGCAGCTTACAAAGGTTGACTGGAGGCTTTATTCCTCCCTGGTGACTTCTGATGAACTAGATTTCCCCAGTTGTGATGACCAGGTAGAATATCTTACAAACATTATCCTTACTGCTGCAAAACATTCCATTCCTCACACTTTGTCTTTACCCAGCTGTGTCTTTGTACCTTGGTGGACTGAGATGTGCTGCAAAGAAATTCGCACGTGGAGTCGTGCTCTCCACATTTTTAACTGCTGTCAGATGCTACTACGAAAAAATTTTCTGGTGCTCCCAAGCTGCCAGATTCGCACATGTGCAAAGCATTACGAGTTGTAGTGGGGAGGTGGTAGCCTCCACATGACCCGTGTTTACTTTAAGTGATTTTGCTGTTTCCTCTTCATTTACAGTTCTCACTTTAAATGAAAACAAAATGAATTTCTGTGACGGGGAGCTATCAAGTGAATTAAAATACATTCACATAATTATGGGAAGCTAAAGTGTGCCATTAGCTCCAGTTTTATGGTTTTACTTTATTTACAAATTTTTGGCAGTCAAGCATTAATCACCCTGCAGAACAATGAAGTTATTTCTGTCACTCTGCTAGATAAATTTGGCTTTTATTGGTCGTTTCCACAGGAGCAGTCAATTTATTTGAAACAAAGTGTTTCATTCCACTTTTTGCTGAATTTCAAGTGCATGTCTTTATTGTCAGGTATGTATGGCATTATGCCATAATACAGTATTAGTACTCCAAGAAAATTTGCAACCTGAAAACCAGACTGAAAAGCTTAACATCAGGTTGGGGCATACTTCATCGTGAATCTGGACATACAAATGTATACTTAAGCCAAATTAAGCATTTTGATATGGTTTATGAAGTTCTGATGCTCATGGAGTATCCTCGGATGTCCTGTTTCCGTTATGACTGTATGTCAGATCTCTTAATGCTTTATATATGGGCTTCCTACATCGTTGTAGCTGTGCACGACTTTTTGGAACTTTCTGGCAAATGTTGAAAAGAACCTATTTCAAACATGTCATGAGAAAATATCATGAATCACTGATTGAAAAGCATTATTTTCAAAATAAATCTTCTTTTGGCAAGATGAATTATGTTACCTGTTAGAATGTGTGATGAATTTCTTAAATCATAAAGCATTTGTCTCTCACTTAAAATGTAACACTTTGAGGACCAGCCACTCAGATGAATTTTGAGGCCAGAAGATGAGACATTTATGTCATTATTTAAAATTTTACTGGCACATTTTTGTGACGTATCTTCAATGGTAATGCGTGCAGAAAAAGACGAATATTACAGTATTATATATTTCTTGTAGTTTATCAATTTTCAAGATGATCTTGTATGTGAAAGATAGCTTCTCTTTTACCTACACTGTGTGTATTAATTTAAAACATTATGAGAGAAGAAAAGTTGCTACTCACCATATAGTGGAGATTCTGAGCCACAATAGGCACAATAAAAAGATTCACACAAACATAGCTTTCGGCCATTAAGGTCTTTGTCAGCAATAGACACACATACACACATGCACACACACACTCATGCAAGTGCAACTAGCACACACATCTGCAGTCTCAGAGAGCTGAAACTACTTTGCGTGCAGCAGCACCAGTGCATAATGGGAGTGGCGACTGGGTGGGGGTAAGGAGGAGGCTGGGGCGGGGAGGGGGAGGGATAGTATGGTGGGAGTGACGGACAGTGAAGTGTTGTAGTTTAACTGGCTGGTAGGAGAGAAGGTATGGAGGGGGGAGGGGGTAAGTAGTGGAATGAGAGAAATAAAAATAAAAGAAAATAAAAGACTGGGTATAGCGGTGAAATGACGGCTGTGTAGCGCTGGAATGGGAACAGGGAGGGGGCTAGATGGGTGAGGACAGTGACTAACAAAGGTTGAGGCCAGGATGGTTACGTGAGCATAGCATGGATTGCAGGGAAAGTTCCCACCTGCGCAATTCAGAAAGGCTGGTGTTGGTTGGAAGGATCCATATGGCACAGTCTGTGAAGCAGTCATTGAGATGAGGGTTATCACGTTTGGCAGCGTGGTCAGCTACAGGGTGGTCCATTTGTTTTTTGGCCACAGTTTGTCAGTGGCAGTTCATGTGGACAGACAGCTTGTTGGTTGTCATGACTACATAGAATGCAGCACAATGGTTGAGGCTTAGCTTGTAGATCACATGACTGGTTTCACAGGTAGCCCTGCCTTTGATGTAATAGGTTATGTTAGTGACCGGACTGGAGTAGGTGGTCGTGGCAGGATGTATGGGACAGGTCTTGCATCTAGGTCTATCACAGGGGTATGAGCCATGAGGTAAGGGATTGGGAGCAGGGTTTGTGTAAGGATGGACAAGTATATTGTGTAGGTTCGGTGGACGGCAGAATACCATGGTAGGAGGGATGGGAGGAATAGTTGGTACGACATTTCTCATTTCAGGGCATGACCAGAGGTAATTGAAACCCTGACAGAGAATGTAATTCAATTGCTCCAGTCCCGGTTGGTACTGAGTTACGAGGGGGATGCTCCTCTGTGGCTGGACTGTGGGACTTTGGGAGGTTGTGGGAGACTGGAAAGATAAGCCACATGAGATTTGTCTTTGTACAAGAATGGGAGGATAATTATAGTCATTGAAGGCTTCAGTGAGACCCTCGGTATATTTAGAGAGCGACTGCTCGTCACTGCAGTTGCAATGACCATGGGTGGCTAGGCTGTACAGAAGGGACTTCTTGGTATGAAAAGGGTGGCAGCTGTCGAAGTGGAGGTATTGCTGAAGGTTACTAGGTTCGATATGGACAGAGGTAGCCATCTCTGAGGTGGAGGTCAACATCTAGGAAGGTGGCCTGTTGTGTTGAGTAGGACCAGGTGAAGCAAATGGGGGAGAAGTTGATGAGGTTCTTGAGGAATGTGAATAAGGTGTCATCACCTTCAATACAGATAGCAAAGTTGCCATCAATCAATCTGAACCACGTGAGGGGTTTTTAGGAAGGATTCCTCTAGATGGCCCATGAATAGGTTAGCATAGGATGGTGCCATGAGGGTGCCCGTAGCTTTACCGTGGATTTGTTTGAAGGTAATGCCTTCAAAGGAGAAGTATTTGTGGGTGAGTATATAGTTGGTCATGGAGACTAGGAAGGAGGTTGTTGGTTTGGAATCCACAGGGCATCTGGAAAGGTAGTGTTCGATAGCAGGGTGTCCATAGGCATTAGGAATGTTAGTGTACTGGGAGGTGGCATCAATAGTGGTGGGCAAGGCACCGTGTCGTAAAGGGAGAGGAACTATGGAGAGTCAGTCGAGGAAATGGTTGGCATCTTTTATATAGGAGGATAGGTTCCGTGTAATTGGTTGAAGGAGTTGGTCTTTGAGAGCATAGATTCTATCAGTGGGGGCACAGTAACTGGCCACAAGGGGGTGTCCTGTGTGGTTAGGTTTATGGACTTTAGGAAGCATGTAAAAGGTGGGAGTGGGGGGAGTGATAGGGGTAAATATAGAGATGGACTCTGGAGAGAGGTTCTGGGATGGGCCTAAGGATTTGAGTAGTGATTGGAGACTTTGCTGAATTGCTGTAATGGGATCACTGTGGCATGGTTTGTAAGTTGGAAGTATCTGACAGCTGATGAAGTCCTTCTGCCAAGTAATCCTCGCAGTTCAAAACTATGCTGGTGGAGCCTTTGTCTGCAGGTAGGATTATAAGATTGGGATCAGTTTTTAGATGGTGGACTGTGGTTCTTTATGTGGATTTAAGGTTAGTATGCATGTTGAGGGATTTGGGGAATGATGGTCAGGCAAGATTTGAGGATAATAAATTCTGTAAAGTTAACAGGGGGTGGTTTTGAGGTAGTGGGGTGGATCACAGTTGGATGGACGAGTTAACTGAGTTAAGCAAGGTACAATTTTGTCTTTGCTTGAATCTGATTGATCGGGTTAGTGGCGAGAAAGTGTTTCCACTGTAGGGACCAGGAGGAGGAGAGAAGGTCTTTAACTAGTCCTGCATGGTTGAATTTGGCAGTGGGGCAAAAGTTGAGGCCTTTGGAAAGGACCGATATTTCTGTGGGACTAAGGCTTCTGGAGGAAAGGTTCATGACTGTGTTGATGGTCTGTTTAGGATTTGAGTTCTGTGTGGTGGTGGAAGGGAATTTCGGAGGGTGGGGTAAGTGTAGTAGGTCTGCGAGACAAGGTTTGTCAGCTATGAGGGGGCGTGTGGGAGGTTTGGAGGTTGTTGTAGAAGTGGTGTACAGTGGTGCTCCGAGGCAAGAGTAGGAAGTGAGCAGGATGGAGAACTTTTTGAGGTGGCATTGTGCATGTTGCTCAAGTTCCTGCAGGGCAAGAGTTTCAGTGTGTGTTATGGCTTCCAGGAATCTGCGATCACATAACAGGAGAATTTTGCGGATGGAGAGAAGGTACTGCAAGGAGGATTAGGCTTGGTTCATTTGGTTTTGCAGGACTATGTTGGTGAGGGCTAAGAATTGGCAGAATTTGAACAGGTGGAGGTCATTGTGGAAGGAGGGGTGGCAACCAGAGATAGGTAATTTGATGGTAAGGCCATGGGGGGGTTTCATGATCCAAGCAATAATGCAAGAACAGAATGTGGGACTGGGATCTGGCTAAGGATAAGGAAAATTTTCTGTATTGACACAGATGGAAGAAGCAAGGATCCACGGTGGTGCAAAAATGCGAAAAAATCTCTGAGACTGCAGATGTGTGTGCTAGTTGCACTTGCCTGTGTGTGTGTGTGTGTGTGTGTGTGTGTGTGTGTGTGTGTGTGTGTGTGTGTGTGTGTGTGTGTGTGTATGTGTGTGTGTGTCTGTCTACTGCTGACAAAGGCCTTAATGGCCGAAAGCTATGTTTGTGTCACTCTTTTTATTGTGCCTATCATGGCTCAGATGTATGGTGAGTAGCAACTTCCCTTCTCTTGTATTGTTACATTCTATCCTGGATTTTCCATTGTTTGATTTAATTTAGAACATTACCTTTTCTTATTTGTGTGTTTACACTATCTAACAATGATGTTCTTATAGGCTGCCTATGCCATGTGTCCTATGCTCTGAATACCTGCTGTCATCAGCTGGTCATATCATGTAACATGAGCTATGACTGGCATACAAAAGTGGATCACAATCACATTTTCCATTCTTCAAAAACTAAAGTGCTGTGTTTGGCATAATTTGAATTTATACTTTCATAATAAAAAAATATGCAGCATATCGTAATGCGAGAAATACAGTGTACTTGTTGCTGCACATCACAGATATATCAGAAACAGGATTTTTTTTCCCCTACTGTTTCATTTTCGAAAGTGCCAGCAAGTTATCTGCTGGAACCTTACCAATCGACTGAATGGTTAAGTTTTACAGTTCTGGGGAAAAGTACACTGTTTCTTAGCATGTAAAAAGTGTATTTTAACCAGGGGGAATTGTATTTTTAACTACGAAATCTGGGAAAAATTCGGGGAATTTTTTTTCCTTGTCCCTTTATACACCCTGTTTCTCTTGTGGGGAAAGCACTTTCTGCTTTATCGATACAATCACATCTGGGCAGAGGGCACTTTTCTTGGACACTGGCGTGAATCCACTGTTATATCCATCACACCTAAGCCCGGTATGGACAAACACTTTCCTTCTAGTTACTGCCCCATTTCTCTCACCAGCTGTGTTTGCCAGGGGATGGAATGTATGATTCATGCCCAGCTGATAGGGTGGCTCAAGTCTCACAAATTACTAACCACTGCACAGTGTGCATTTTGAGCATGCCGTTCTTCAATTGACCATCTTGTCATTTTCTCCATCCATGTCTTGAATGGTTTTCTGCGGAAATCCCAGACTGTGGTCATGTTTTTCAGTTTGGAGATAGCCTACGACACCTGCTGGAGGCCTGATATCCTCTGTACTCTCTACATGTTAGGCTTCTGTGGCTGCCTGCCCTGTTTCCTTCAGGAATTTTTAAAAGACCAAGTTTTCAAGGTACATGTGGGTTCTGCCTTGTCGGACACAATTATCCATGAAAACAGTGTGCCTCAGGTTTCCAACCTGAGTGAGCGTCATCCTCTTTACTGTTGCCATTAACTATATAATGGCCTGTTCCAGCTGGGCATCTCTGGCTCCCTTACCATTGACAATTTTGCCATCTATTGCAGTCCTCCACAGATCTCTCTCATTGAGTGGTGTCTTCAATGGTGTATTAATCATCTTTACTCATTGAGCAATGGCTTTGGTTTTTCCACTGACAAAACTCTTTGTATATCTGGCGGGGCAACTGGTTTCTTCCATCATGCTTGTTGCTCTTCTGTCAGTTGACACTAGTAAATTCCTTGGGCTCATGCTTGATAGGAAACTTCCTTGGTCCTCCAACATGACTTACATGGCAGCCCACTGTATGCAGTCCCTCAGTGACCTATGTGTCCTCAGTGGTACTTCCTGGGGAGTAGATTGAACCACCTTTCTCCATTTGGCTTGAGCCCTTGTCTGTTCGAAACTAGACTATGAGACTATGGATGTTATGTTCATGCACTTGCACATCCATTCCACTTACGCCATCTCAATACTATCTACCATCGTTGTAACTGTTTGGCCACTGGAGCCCTTTACACTAGCTCAGTTGACAGTCTGTATGCAGAATCTTCCAAACTACTGCTTGCTACCACCGTCACTTCCTCCTCAGCAGCTATGCATGACGCTTTTCTGCCATGCGTGGTCACACATCCTATGCCTCCTTCTTCGATGACTCCTTTGATCAACAGTATGAGGTGAGTCCCTCTACTCTGTTACCTCCTGGAGTTTGCTTCTGGCTCTTGCTCCAGCAGCTTAACTTCAGGCTACCTGCAACTTTTCTGATGGGTGTAAACCCTTCACCACCTTGGCATGTGTGGCAGCCCGTGTTCACCTTGGCCATCATTCACTTCCTAAGGACACTACTCCAGCCACACTCGATTGCCTTCAGTTTCACAACCTTCAAACGGAACTTCACAGTATTACCTTTGTGTATACTGATGCCTCTCAGACTGAGCTTGGTGTCAGGTGTACATTTGTGTTTGGCACCAACATTTTTTTGATAGTGTTTTTCAGAACGCTGCTCAGTATTTACAGCAGTGCTTTTTGCCCTGTATCAGGCAATGCAGTACACTTGGTAACACAGGCTTTTCAATTGCGTAATCTGCTCCAACTCTCTCAGTGACCTTCAAAGCCTCTGTGTGCTGTAAACCATCAATCCCTTAGTGCAATGGGTCCAGGCGAGATGTCACTTCCTACTCTTGATGGAATCACTATAATATTCATGTTGTTCCTGGTCATGTTGGTCTGACAGGAAATGAGGCCGCTGATGCTGCTGCCAAGGCAGCAATCCTCATACCTCAGCTCGCTGGTTCTTACATTCCCTCCAGTGATATCTACGTTACCGTGTATTAGAGGGTGGTGTCACTTTGGCATCACCACTGGTCTTCCCTTCACGGGAACAAGTTCCGGGTTATTAAGCCTTTCCCAGCAGCTTGGATGACCTCCTCTCAGCTCTCCCACCACAACGATATCATATTAAGTAGGTTGCATATTGGGTACTGTCTTTTCAGTATCACCATTTTTAATGGTGCTGCTCCCCCACCACTTTCTGCACATTGTGCTGAACTTTTGATGGTCCACCATTTCCTGACTGAATGCCCTTTCTTTAACCACTTACAGTCTCATGTGTGTTCACCATCTGAGTTATCGGCCATTCTAGCAAATGGTGCACAGGATGTTGACCGCATTTTACTTTTCATCTGGTGTAGTAATATGGTGAAGGACATTTAATTTTTAGTTCATGACCTCCATTTCTCTATGGCATATTTTATAGACCTTTGTCCATGTCCGTGTTTTTAGCTGTCTTCTCTTCCTTCAATTGGGATTAATGAGAGAAGTTAAAAATGACTACAAGTTGTCTTCATGTTCTACAGGTTTCACATGGGTGCATATGATGCTAATTGTTTTTGTGCCCTAAAACAAAACAAAAAAATTTCTTGACAAGATCCTTCAATTTTTCTGCAGTACCTGCAACAGTAAATAATTGCTAAAAATAGCCAACCCCATTTGATGATTAGCTGCCAGGGTTGAACCGTGCATTGTCGGTTCTCAACCTTTAGTGTCACTATCTTCTGTTGCATTAATCACGGTATCTTCAAGTCTAAAATCTTCTTCTATATTAACTGAGTCCTCAAATTATCCCTCCTCATCAATGCTAACACTTCTGTTTTTACCTGTGTCTTCCACAGTAAAATGTTTCCAATACCTGCTGTGATTGCTGTTTGTTATAACTGATGACCACATGTAATTTAAAAGTTGTATTGAAAATTAAAAGTTTTTAACACTGAGCTCAGCAGCTTTTGCATCAAGAATGAAATGGATTGTGGACTATCTCCTCTCCATTTGATGCATTTAATGTTTCCAGTGTAGTTTGCAGTCTTGTGCGAGTGCCCAAGGGGTTGATGCTGTCAGCTCTCCTAACTCCTGGTTGTAAAGGGTCACTGAATATTCCTCTGGATTTTTGTGACTTTTTCTAAACTGCATAAAATGTATGTTGCTTAATTTGGCAGAAAGGGTGTTAACAGTCAACAAGTTGAAGACTTTGGGTAAAATGTTATTGTTGACTGTGTTTGACACATATTCTGTAACAATGCTGGTGTCATCTGCAAACATGGTACATTTGCCCTTTGCACTATATAAACAGATACAGGCAGGTAATACACATGGAGCTATTGTATCAGGTAACTTGTAAAGGCAGCCAATTTGTGAAAATCCTGGAGTAGAGGTCTTGCCATTATTAAGTGATTTAAGCTGCTTCATTACACCAAAAATATCGACCTCCAAGTTACTCATTTTGGTGATTGTTCTCAATTCAAGTTCTGGAATATCTGATTAGTCTTCTTTGACAAATGAATTTTCAAAAATAGTGTTTAGTACCTTTGGTTTAGTAGCACTTGATCAGTAACATCACCATTGTTATCGCAGATTGAAGGTGTTGATTGCATGATACCACAGGTATTCTTTCAATATGACCAGTATCTCTGTGAGATGTCTGTAGAAATTTGTTGTGGAAATTATTAAAGGCATTTGCATTGAAGTTAATGCCAAAGTTTGAACTTCTGTAAAATTTTGCCAATCTTGTGTGCATGTAAGTTTGGTTTGCTTGTTTCCATTGCTTTTGCTACAGTGTTGTAACCTGTTTTGTGTATCATGGGGGATCAGTACCATCTCTTATTAATTTATATGGTATATATCTCTCAACTGTTATAAATACTATTTGTTTCAAATCCAAGCTACACTTGGTGTATGCTTATATAGTCAGACTGGAAGGTGTGGAAACTGTCACTCAGGAAGGTGCTAAATTAATTTTTAACTATTAAGTAGATGTACTGTGTGTTTATTTTAGGTGGATTTGGATGTATTCAGACTCTCAACAAATGTTGAGGTCACCAATCCCTGTATCAGTCATGATGCTCCCTATCTGCTCAGGATTATTTCTTTCTAAGAGGTGAAGTATGTTTTGGCAACCATT
This sequence comes from Schistocerca piceifrons, assembly GCF_021461385.2. Classification (NCBI taxonomy): domain Eukaryota; kingdom Metazoa; phylum Arthropoda; class Insecta; order Orthoptera; family Acrididae; genus Schistocerca; species Schistocerca piceifrons. The sequence goes on along the minus strand of NC_060138.1, from coordinate 33,373,991 downwards.
TGCACTTTGAGTAGGTTCCTGAACGAATAGTTCAACATAATTTTCTGAAAAAGCATTCAGTATGATTTTGGATGATGTTTTATGTATACCACTGACTATAAATGTGGATTTTCAACAATATAGCCAAGGTAGATGGAGGTCACAACCAATTATAAAGGTATGAGAGGAGCACCTATTTGAACTGAATTATCTTTGAACTGAATTTTCTTTGAACTGTTCAGTAGCTGTATCATCTGAGTCAGAGTGTCCCTACAACAGACCAATTAGCAATTCATTCCAATTGTCAACTATAAGTTCCACCCATACTAACCACAGGAACTATCTACTTCAATTTATTTAAAAGAAAGACTACCTCTGAAACCAGAACCCAGAATCCCACCACTCAATGGTGCAAGTCGATGAATCTGCAGCCAACATGGCCACAGTACCATCTTAGGTTCTTGTACAGAGATGAATGGAGGCTCTGAATCAAAGGTCCTCAGTTAGATCTGTCAATAATGCTGCAGATGGTGAGCTCCATCTTCATGTTGCAAGCAAGACTGCAGTTTTTATGGCTCCAGTTAGCCACCTGAAACCAGAGAGAATCTCTTCTGGTCCAAAGCGACACACATCCTTAGTTCCAACATGCACACAGTCAGTACACTGGATTGCTTCTCCTCTTTAGTATCCATATCCACGAATGGCCCATTATGTGCCTAACACTGGTGCTTGCAACTGCACGTAATCCCACCCTCTGTGAAAGCCATGACCTTCTAGGCCAAGAAGCTACCTATGGAGTCGGGTCACTGCATTTGACTCAGGGTCTTTGGCGAACAAGTTTTGAGTGATGTCTGCAGTTGACAGACATACTGCGCAGACACTGTGATTGACTCCTCAGAAAGTCTTTTGCTACCAGCATCAACTCAGAACCACCTCCTACCCAACTACATGTGAGAGGTCAGCACCCAGGGCAGCCACAGTAGTGAACCAATTGGGGGACACATGTCATGTGCTGGACATCCACAGGTCCCCATGTCTGACCCCCCTCCCCATAGTAAGCCCATTTGCAACAGCCTCAAGCTGTGTGACTGAAGCCAAGACTCCTGGAGCTGTGAGTGAAGGGTCATCAACTCAGCTGGAATCTGAACACACAGCAGTCAAAGTTCCTATCTACACTATGGAGGGTGGTGATACAATCTAGTTAAATATCTTTTGTGTGTGTTTGTGTTTGTGTTAGGTGCAGTTCCATGTTTTATTAACTGTCTATAGAGCACAGGGGAAATTCAGAATAAGTCACATCTAGAGAGAAGCTGGGTAAACTCACAGGACAAAACAGTGGACTTTGGTGCACTGCTGCAGTTATGAAAATGGCCACTTGACATGATACATGTTGATTAAATATTTAGGCATAATGTTGCAAAGCAATATGAAACGGAATGAACACAGGTATGCTAGTAAAGTAGGCAACATTTTGATTTGGATTTACTGGAAGAATTGTAGGAAATTAGTTCATCTGTAAAAGAGACCGCATATACAGTACTTCACATCATTAATGGTTTTCTGTGGAAATATCAGACTGTTGCCATGTTTTTCGAGTTGGAGAAAGCCTATGACACCTGCTGGAGAACTGGTATCCTCTGTACCCTCTACACGTGTGGTTTCCATGGCCGCTTGCCCCGTTTCCTTCAGGAATTTTTAAAAGCCCAAGTTTTCATGGTACTTGTGGGTTCTGCCTTGACAGACACCTTTATCCTTGAAAATGGTGTGCCTCATGGTTCCATCCTGTGCATCGTCCTCTTTGCTGTCAGCATTAACCCTGTAATGGTCTGTCTCCCGCCAGGCATCACTGGCATCCTTTTCATTGGCGATTTTGCCATCTACTGCAGTTCTGCATGGACTTGTCTCATTGAGTGGTGTCTTCAGTGTTGTTTCAACTGTCTTTACTCATAGAGCAGTGACAATGGCGTTCGTGTCTCCATTGGCAAAACCATTTGTATGAATTTCTGATGGTGCAGTTGGTTTCTTCCACTGTCCTTACGTCTTGGGCCTGTTGCTCTTCTGTTTGTTAAAACTATGAAATTTCTGGGGCTCACGCTTGATAAGAATCTCTCTTGGTCCTGCTACATGTCTTAACTGGCCGCTCACTGTGTTTATCCCCCAGTGTCCTACATGTGGTCAATGGTAATTCCTAGGAAGCAGATCCAACCACCCTCCTTGATTTGTACCAGTCCCTTGTCCGGTCAAAACTAGACTATGTGTGTTTCGTTTCTGCATCTGCACATCTGTCCCTCTTATGCCGTCTCAATGTTATCCACCATCATGGCATGCATTTGGCCACCCCTAGGGGCTCAGCATTTTGTGCTGAGTACGGGCTTGGTGGTCCGAAGTTCCTTAGCTGGAGACTGGTAAGTGCCACCAGCCCTCTATCACCACAACTCTGGGCATGCTTCTGTGACCACCATGTGGTGCAGTGGTGGAATGCTATGTGTTTTGAAGAATAGAGGTCTAGGCTTCACCACCTGGACCATGGAAAAAAAAAAAAGAAAAAAAAAAAAAAAAAAAAAAAAAAACGAAACTCGCTCTCAAGATGTCTTACATCCTGATGTGACGAATGGCTGTTGAGGTAAAACAGTCACTAGCAGGCAACCTCTGGGACACCTGCTGCTGCCCAGTTGTATAAGGCTTGCTCTGGCATGCAGGGCACTGTCTGGGTTGACAGTTGTTTCCCTAGCATTCTGTGGGATGCCTATGGAATGGTCCCATCAAACTATTACTCCTGACAGAATAGGTGTACCATCAGGTAACACACACACTCACTCATCAAAAGAGCTTAGTTGGTCAGTCTTCCCAAAAAGAAGTCTCATTATCATGTTAACAGGGCATTAGTGTGCCATAACACTTCCACAGTAATTAAGCAAACAGGAGGAACCTTTGAAAGCTCTCCCATTTCTACATTCATAAGGTACTGGAAGGTATTACTGGGTTCCAAAATGTGTCAAACAGCTTTGCAATGAAAGAATTTCTAGTTGAAACTGCTATTTGGAACCAAGTATCTAAGCTTCTGGGATGTAAAGCCTTACCTGACTACCCAGTCAAGTCTGAGTTACATAACAGTCCTAACTTTAGTAGGGGTGTGGTAACCTCCTCTAATATTTTGGAGGTGGAACCCACAGAGTTACATGATGAATTGAAAAATATGGGCATCACAGAAGTGCAGAACTGTAAGAAGAGAGGCAATGGAAAAATGGAAAGATCAGCAACATTTGTTCTAATGTTTAGTACTCCAGAATTAGCTGAACATTCCTTGCAGGCTATATCAGTCTTAAGGTTCATCCATTTGTTCCTGACCCAATGTGATTCTACAAATGTCAACAATTTGGCCATACCACTATGGGATGTTATGAGCAATTGTGGAGGCTCAGCTCATGAATCAGGCAATTCTTGTACACTTCCTCTGAAATGTGTAAACTGCTCCAGGTGTCACCCAGTGTGGAGCAGAAAGTATGAGGTTTACAACAAGTAAAGGAAAATTCAGGAGTTGAAAGTCAAGAGATGCATACTCTATGGTGAAACTAAAAGAGCTTTCAAAGCTACGAAACCTCTGGTATTTGCTACTTCTGTTATTTCAGCCCTTAAGATGCCAGTCACTAAGTGTGATGCCTCCACACTAACTCAGACCATAGGTTCAAGTATGAGCACATGCATTTGTGAGTGTACCTGTGGGGGAAATGCTCCACTTGAAACTGAAGTTGTTCGAAAGCCATCAGAAATGGGCTTGCCACCTAAGCCACATACCACTACCCACCATAAGAAGCCAACTAAGCCATCCCCACAACCCAGGGAACCAACTTCTACCATCAGTAAATAAAAATGTCCTTTTAAAAGTTGTTCCAAATTCAAGAAAGTGTAGTTACACCTTCAGACCAGCAAGCTCACTCCTCTCTGATGGGGACTATGCTCTGGAGGATATGGACTTCCAGTCAGTGGAACCAGAGAGCCATGAACTGGCTAAACTTCCCCCTGACCTCCCCAATAAATCACTACCTCTGATGGAGAAAGAAAAGGAAAACCATCCCTAAAAAATGGCTTCCACAGGCACTTCTGTGTTGCAAGGGAATTTAAATGGATATCGTTCTTGAGGACAATATTATAGAAATAGAAGAGAATGTATGTGACGATGAAATAGGAGATATGATACTGCGTGAAGAGTTTGACAGAGCACTGAAAGACCTAAGTCGAAACAAGGCCCTGGGAGTAGACAACATTCCATTAGAACTACTTGGGAGAGCCAGGCGTAACAAAACTCTACCTTCTAGTGAGCAAGATGTATGAGACAGGCGAAATACCCTCAGACTTCAAGAAGAATATTGTAATTCCAATCCCAAAGAAAGCAGGTGCTGACAGATGTGAAAATTACTGAAATATCAGTTTAATAAGCCATGGCTGCAAAATACAAACACCAATTCTTTACAGATGAATGAAAAAACTGGTAGAAGCTGACCTCAGGGAAGATCAGTTTGGATTCCGTAAAAATATTGGAACACATGAGGCAATACTTACTCTACGACTTATCTTAGAATAAAGATTAAGGAAAGGCAAACCTACGTTTCTAGCATTTGTAGACTTAGAGAAACCTTTTGACAGTGGTGACTGTCTGAAGGTGGCAGGGGTTAAATACAGGGAGCGAAAAAGGCTATTTACAATTTGTACAGAAAACAGATGGCAGTCAGGAGTCGAGGGACATGAAAGGGAAGGAGTCTTTGGGAAGGGGGTGAGACAGGGTTGTAGCCTATCCCAAATGTTATTCAATCTGTATATTGAGCAAGCAATAAAGGAAACAAAAGAAAAGTTCAGAGTAGGTATTAAAATCCACGGAGAAGAAATAAAAACTTTGATGTTCGCTGATGACATTGTAATTCTGTCAGAGACAGCAAAGGACCTGGAAGAGCAGCTTAACGGAATGGACAGTGTCTTGAAAGGAGGATATAAGATGAAAATCAACAAAAGCAAAACAAGGATAATGGAATGTAGTCAAATTAAGTTGGGTGATGCTGAGGGAATTAGATTAGGAAATGAGACACTTAAAGTAATAAAGGAGTTTTGCTATTTGGGGAACAAAATAACTGATGATGGTCAAAGTAGAGAGGACATAAAATGTAGACTGGCAATGGCAAGGAAAGCGTTTCTGAAGAAGAGAAATTTGTTAACCTTGAGTATAGATTTAAGTGTCAGGAAGTCGTTTCTGAAAGTATTTGTATGGAGTACAGCCATGTATGGAAGGGAAACATGGACGATAAATAGTTTGGACAAGAAGAGATTAGAAGCTTTTGAAATGTGGTGCTACAGAAGAATGCTTAAGATTAGATGGGTAGATCACATAACTAATAAGGTGGTGTTGAATAGAATTGGGGAGAAGAGGAGTTTGTGGCACAAATTGACTAGAAGAAGGGATCGGTTGGTAGGGCATGTTTTGAGGCATCAAGGGATCACAAATTTAGTATTGGAGGGCAGTGTGGAGGGTAAAAATTGTAGAGGGAGACCAAGAGATGAATACACTAAGCAGATTCAGAAGGATGTAGGTGTTGCAGTAGGTACTGGGAGATGAAGAAGCTTGCACAGGATAGAGTAGCTTGGAGAGCTGCATCAAACCAGTCTCAGGACTGAATACCACAACAACAACAACAACAACAACAACAACAACAACGCTCAGATTTGTCAGAATTACAGCTCCTGTTTCTGGAGAAACCGTACTGCATCTGCTTACAAGAAACACATCTTAAAGTCACCAACACACCAGTATTGAAGGGTTACCACTCATAAATGAAGGATAATACTACTGGAGACAGTGCTATAGGTGGAGTCACTTTTTCATTTGACAACAGATGCTGCTCCTCTCCTGTTCCCCTTACCATGATCATGCAAACAATTGCCATGAAAGTTCTTGCACCCTTTAATACCACAATATGTTCTCTATACCTTCCACATAATGATGCATTGGATGCAAAGGCAGCGGTAGAACTCTTCCAGGCACTCCCAATCCCATTCCTCCTTGTGGGAGGCCTCGATGCACACAACATGCTATGGCCCTTCACTACTACTTGCTCCACAGTATGGACGACAGAGTATCTCATCCATTCGGAGAACATCTGTCTTCTTAATGTGAGTCAGATGACACACTTTCCCACAGATATAGGGTCTCTTTCAGCCATTGATCTTGGTTTTTGCTCCCCAGCTATTGCAGACTCAGTTCATTCGGAAGTGGCTACAGACTTACATTCTAGTGACCACTTCCCAGTGTGGATCTGGCTGCCAACTAGGATGCTGGCTGACAGGAGACAACACACATGGATGCTATAAAGGGAAAATTGGTAGCTGTACAGTCAACAGGTTGTTTCTGAATAAAAGTATTGTGTACAGAAGATGATGACCCATATCCCTTGTGAGATATAATGTGCTGCCACAGAGTCCATCCCTGGGTCTAGTAACCACCTCAGACAATGGCCTCTAACTTGGTGTATCGATGACTGTCAATTAGCAGTCTGGCCAGACAAACAGCTCTGCAGAACTTCAAACACTGTCCAACTACAGAAAACCTTCATACCTTCAGATCTGCATGAGCACATGCCAGGTGAATGATAAAAGAACAGAAGAGCTTCCTGGATGGAATTCACAACTCCTATTAATCAATCCACTTCCACTGTGCCAATTTGGGAATCAGTAAGGCAGTTTTCATCAAGGGCAGTACACGTCCCCTTATGACCTTGTTAAGTAATGGCATCTTGGTGGACACATCAGAACCCATAGTAAAGAATTATTCAGCTGAAACTTAAGGTGTTACTACGTTATCCAGACAAGCTTCTGCTTTTCGAGTATTCTGTAGGGCTTCATAGATGAAGAATCTCAGGTTCTTCTTGCGTAATGAAGAAATCTACAACCTACTGTTCTCCATGCATAGATGAGGAAGCCCAGTTTCTTCTTGCGTAGTGAAGAAATCAACAACCTACTGTTCTCGATGTGAATCAGCTTTGTCTGCCATCAGAGACACTCCTCCAGGACCTGATGAGATCCATTTTGCCATGTTTTGTCATCTGTGCCCTGAAGTGAAAGGAGAGCTTCTCTCTCGTTTCAATCAGATCTGGTTTGATGGACAGTATACCACAACTTGGAAGGAGGCAATATTAATTCCTTTCTGCAAACCAGGCAAGGACTGTAGCATCCTTATGAGTCACTGGAGTGTACCCCTTATTACTCTGGATTTGGCGACATATCCTTGTGGTTCGACAGGCGCTGAAAATCTCAGCACCACCTCAATCATCACATTTAGTTCAGTGGTCCAATGAAACATTGAATGGCTGTTCAGGAATGGGCTCCATGCAAGCAAGCCAGGGATGGATTGCATTGCCACCTTGGTATCTACAGAGGCCCAAAGTGATTTTTAGCTTGACGCAGTACAAGAAAACTTGTACTCCAGATTATGTTTTTACAACTTTGTTTTCGTTAATTTTAAGTATGTACCACAGTTTAATCATAATTTATACAGATGGATCCAAGCAAGAGAATGTCGTCAGTTGTTCTGCCGTTTCCCCTGATAGGGTTTTTAAAGTGTGTCTTTCGGAACAATTTACAAATTATGAATTGGAATTATATGACATTATGATATCACTGGAGAAGGCTCACAGCCATCATCATACAAGTTTTCTTGTCTGTTCTGACTCATTTAGTGCACTGCAAGCATTTCACCAAATGTATCCAGTTGACCAGCTCTTCAGCTCATTTACGACTCCTTGCAGTGGCCCCAGCACTGTGGTAAGGAGGTAGCCCTTTCCTGGATACGTGTCCACATCCTGATACAGCGCAACAAAATGGCCAACAAAGTCACCAAGGAAGCATGTTGGGATTGTGCTGTCCATCAATGTTCCACCTGTTGCATGCCACTATCTCATTTTCTGACAGATGCATCATGCACCAGTGGGAGACTGAATGGTTGCATGTGACAGAAAACCAACTGCGGTCTCTCAAATCAACCTCAAAGGCACAGCAGAATACATGTCAGCCTCACGGCTGGAAGGAGGGTCTACATACCAGACAGCACGTCGGACATAACCCTTTAGCAAATGGCTTCCTCCTCCAGTGGGAGGACCCACCACACAGTGAGGTTTGTGGCATGTCACTTTCAGTACAGCATATTATGGCACTTGTGTCCTAAATACTGATATTAGGGTAGTCCACAGTCTCAATGGAGATCTGCCCACCATCCTCACACATACTGATTCCAGTGTTACAAGGGTGGGCAAGGGGGGAGGAGGGGGAAGACTTTATTGCATTATAAACTTCTCAGCATGTCGAAATAGCCTTTTCTGATTTTTATCATGTTGAGCTTATCCGTGTGTTTGAATGAGAACTGAAAATCTGCTATTTGTTGGCAGTCTGTCCAACAATGTGTATTATCTGAGTGTGTATAGGGTGCCTACAGCAGCAGCTGGAATAGCTCACAAGGCACATTGGATAGGTTGGTGACCGGTGGTACATTTTGCTGGGAGGAGCTTGATTCATCCACTATACATTTTTTTGCTCCCAGGGCAGTATAGTTCCTTCACTTCTGCTTTATTCAGAACTTCAGTCTTAATTCAGTTTACTCTGTCCATATTATATTATCAATACACTGTACATTTCATTCAATATGATGTGTAATTCTTTCTCACTTCTTCTGACGATAGCTATGTCAGCAGTGTATCTTACCATTGATATCCCTTCATCCTGAATCTTAGGCCCACTCATAAACCTCTCTTAGCTGCATCACAGCTTTTTCAGTGTACAGATTGAACAGACTGGAAGAAAGCTCACATCCTTGACTTAAGAGGAAACCACATGGCAATTGAACTTAGTGTCTTTTTTATATTTGTTACGTGAAGTTTGGATCTCAAATTCAGTTGGCAAAAGCAGTTCAATGCAACTCTCAAAACGTCTGGAGACAATCAAGTTTGAAGTTCTCTGACCTCCTCTAGTAAGTGGAAGTGAGGTCACTTCTCTTTGACAGGTCATGTGGATGTGTAGTAGAATGCTTGCCCACCCTGTGTTTGGTACAAGTTCAACCCCTAGCTCTGCTCAAATTTTAAACAAAGTTGCATATTTCTTGGACATCCCATGGAGCATAAAATATTTAAGAATGAAAACGAATTTATTTGTAATGCTTTTCTTTACTTTAAGGAGTCTTTTATAACATATCAGTAATTCTTTTCATTTTATGTGTTTCTACAATCGTGTTATAATTTCATGTATTGACTCGTTCCATGACCATGGAGACTTCTCCTAAATGTGGTCCCACGGAACAATAAATAAATAAATAAAATAAATAAAGATCAGTAATTTCAAAAGTATATTTGCAATGAAATATTTTGTGTATGATATGTAATTATAATACGGAGGTGTCCATTTTTGATAAAAATAGCAACTCGATGTGATACCTTGCAAATACTTGCTTGATTTTTATATTTAAATGACTTAGTGATTCAAATTGAATGGGGTAAAGGGAAATAATGAAAAAATAATGCCTGAAACGAGACGCGAAGCAATAATTACTAGCCTTGCACACAGATTTCTTCTTTTTCAATTTTCGTGTATTTTAAGTTTATGGAACTGCTATTAGGACAGGAACCTACATTTAAAAATCACCTACAGTAAACATAAAATATTGCAAAAACTGATTCACCACACTGTCTGCTTGTTAGACCATTTTTAATCGGAGCACTTAATTCTTGGTGTTCCATTCTTACTGTTTCTTCTGGGTTGTTGTACATGTTGCCTCCATATGGTAATTCTGTGGCATATTATAATCAATAAGGGGTTTTATCTGGATATCACATATCTGGAGAAACTTGCATGCATGTGTGCCCATATTGGTGAAGCATGATCTGTCATTCTGGGAATGAGAGGTCCACTTCTCTCCTCTCTGCTGGCAAATGAAAGATGTTCATGAGTTGAGGTAGTTAGCAAGCAGCAAGCACCGCACTTACAGGAGGTGTTTCACACTCTGTGCAGATCGGAGTGGTACCGATCCTGTGCTGTCGGAGAGGCAGTTCATGAATGGGCACTTCTACATGCTGTGTCGTGTACTTCTGCTCAGTGGGGCTATGGATGAAGGACATGGAGAAAATGTGACAACAGTGACATCGACGAAATGCTTGGCATGATACAACAGACATATATTCTCTTGTCTGATGGGAGTACATGCAGATGTCATCCATCTGTCATCCAAAATTGTAATGGATACACTGAGCAGCAGAAATCTCCTTCAGCACCTTTTGACACAAAAGGAAAACTAGGTGAGCTCAGAAGAGCTGATCCACACAGATAAGCAGAACCCTTTCAGCACAAGAAATATGGTGACTAATATACACTCCTGGAAATGGAAAACAGAACACACTGACACCGGTGTGTCAGACCCACCATACTTGCTCCGGACACTGCGAGAGGGCTGTACAAGCAATGATCACATGCACGGCACAGCGGACACACCAGGAACCGCGGTGTTGGCCGTCGAATGGCGCTAGCTGCGCAGCATTTGTGCACCGCCGCCGTCAGTGTCAGCCAGTTTGCCGTGGCATACGGAGCTTCATCGCAGTCTTTAACACTGGTAGCATGCCGCGACAGCGTGGACATGAACCGTATGTGCAGTTGACGGACTTTGAGCGAGGGCGTATAGTGGGCATGCGGGAGGCCGGGTGGACATACCGCCGAACTGCTCAACACGTGGGGTGTGAGGTCTCCACAGTACATCGATGTTGTCGCCAGTGGTCGGCGGAAGGTGCACGTGCCTGTCGACCTGGGACCGGACCGCAGCGACGCACGGATGCACGCCAAGACCGTAGGATCCTACGCAGTGCCGTAGGGGACCACACCACCACTTCCCATCAAATTAGGGACACTGTTGCTCCTGGGGTATCGGCGAGGACCATTCGCAACCGTCTCCATGAAGCTGGGCTACGGTCCCGCACACCGTTAGGCCGTCTTCCGCTCACGCCCCAACATCGTGCAGCCCGCCTCCAGTGGTGTCGCCACAGGCGTGAATGGAGGGACGAATGGAGACGTGTCGTCTTCAGCGATGAGAGTCGCTTCTGCCTTGGTGCCAATGATGATCGTATGCGTGTTTGGCGCCGTGCAGGTGAGCGCCACAATCAGGACTGCATACGACCGAGGCACACAGGGCCAACACCCGGCATCATGGTGTGGGGAGCGATCTCCTACACTGGCCGTACACCACTGGTGATCGTCGAGGGGACACTGAATAGTGCACGGTACATCCAAACCGCCATCGAACCCATCGTTCTACCATCCCTAGACCGGCAAGGGAACTTGCTGTTCCAACAGGACAATGCACGTCCGCATGTATCCCGTGCCACCCAACGTGCTCTAGAAGGTGTAAGTCAACTACCCTGGCCAGCAAGATCTCCGGATCTGTCCCCCATTGAGCATGTTTGGGACTGGATGAAGCGTCGTCTCACGTGGTCTGCACGTCCAGCACGAACGCTGGTCCAACTGAGGCACCAGGTGGAAATGGCATGGCAAGCCGTTCCACAGGACTACATCCAGCATCTCTACGATCGTCTCCATGGGAGAATAGCAGCCTGCATTGCTGTGAAAGGTGGATATACACTGTACTAGTGCCGACATTGTGCATGCTCTGTTGCCTGTGTCTATGTGCCTGTGGTTCTGTCAGTGTGATCATGTGATGTATCTGACCCCAGGATTGTGTCAATAAAGTTTCCCCTTCCTGGGACAATGAATTCACGGTGTTCTTATGTCAATTTCCAGGAGTGTACATACTGCAATTACTTTGAAGAATTGACCTATGAAAATTCTACTGATTGACTAACTGATTTTTACATATCAACACCTATCACCGAGAAACTTCTTCTTATTTTCCTTCACCGTTTGTCCCACGTGCCTGTGGGATCCGCTACATGGGTCCATTGTCTCCATTTTGCTCTACCACGGGTTGAAAGTTCATGCATTTAAGGTCTTTATGAATCGTATCAGCCCAACGTTGCTTAGGTTGTCCTTTGGGTCTTCTGCCGATGACTTCAAGTGTCTAACCCACTCTGGCAATAGAGCCATCACTGGCCTGTAAAAGCTGCCCAAGCCATTGAACTTGACTCTAAAGCATCTTGTCTTGGATCAGTGGAAAACCAAACTGTTTCCTAATGCTGTTATTGGAAACATGATCTAACTTAGTGTGGCCCACTGTCCATCTTAGCATCTTTTGTGTACATAGTTCCACGTAGTCAGTGCGTACTCAACTTTCCCACTAGAGCGCACCCCACTAAGCACAACAGTGCAGGCGCAGCGCTCGTCCATCTCCGCACTATGAGATGGCACTGCTTTAGACACGGACCAAATTCTGCTTCTGCCGATCCACGTATTAATATGTAACACAGCCAATGAGATTGCTGCTAATGTAGAACCTTTTCTTCTCACGGATCACACTCGCGCAGTGATACCTGAACGCGCGAGGTATTATAATGAGTGTACAGACATCCAATTACTCAGTCTGCATTAGTCTGTAGTCAAGTTTGAGTCTGCGCCTGATAAGATTATCACATTCCTGCACATAGCCATGAAGGGAAATGTATAGACACTTTGTCAAGTATCAGAGATATGTGAGAATAAGATTAACGTACCAAGACCAAAGGAACTTCAGATTGTCAATTGTAAATAGCTTCCAGAACCAAGTTAAGTTATTTTTATGCTTGTTATTATTTTAATAAATGTGTGTGAAAATTAATCAAGTTCTGTTTAAAGTTGGTCACCATCAATCTGCTACTCTAAGTGTGCAAGTAGCATTTCTATCGTCTGACCTAATGGCAGAAGATAAACACACCATGATAAGACCACGAGACATGTTGCTGACACTCGCCTACTTCGTAAGAGCGACAAGTCAAATAATCTGATGGTGTGTGTACCAAAGGTCTTACAGTACGCACACCACAGCATCTTCATTTCCATCACAGTGAGGCGGCGTTCTGTCTCAACTGTAGTTGGGCAGCACTCACAACCATACAAGGCAACTGGTCAAATGGCAGATAATTTAAAATAAAAAATCTATTGCACTTTCATCCTGCAGTTGAAAGTGACTTCAGTTGTTGTTGGCCACTTCATCCAGGCTGCCCGAGTTCTGGTGTTGACCTCTTCGGTGAGTTGGTCATCAACAGTAATTGTGGAACAAAAAAACTTACTCACACGAGTCAGATCTTCACCATTAATTAAGATGGTTCCCATTTCATGTCTGTCTGATATCATGTACTTGGTTTTCTTCAAATTAAGGCACAAACTGTGTTGCACCACCCAGTTGCCCCATTGTTGAGTCTGGCTTTGCAGATCAAGCTTCTTTTCTGCTGCCAGTATCACATCATCGGCATAAAGAAGTGTCCATGGTAATGGCCAGTGCAGTTCAGCTGTCACGGTGTCCTATCACTGAGAAACATTTCACATAAATACACTTGAATGTGCATCTGGAGGAGAATGTTCAACTTATTTATTAATTACTTATGTATTGTCATCATAAAGGCTCTCCTTTGTGGTTAAAGTCATTAGTAATATGATACATCAACATGTGTAAATTTCTGTACATAATAGTCTACGTTTTCTCCACTAATTCTCTAATTCTTCACTATCAAAATACAATATAATTCAATAAAACTTAACAATAGCTCCAAATGTGAGTAGATATGAAGAAAGAAATATACACAAAAGAAATGAAACAAAAACAAAAAGTAAAACTCTATTAAGTAGCTTCGTATGTAAATTTCTCAAGGTACTTGCCGTTTGTGCTACCTGTGTACATCTTTGAGTTTTGCCTACACTGAGTGGAAAAAATGACGACAATTAAACCATTTGTAATTAACTGTCCTGTTGTTACCTCGCTGTGCAAGAGCATAGTTGCCATTGTTGTTCCAACCAATAACTAACATATTCCAGAATGAAATTTTCACTCTGCAGTGGAATGTGTGCTAATATGAAACTTCCTGGAAGATTAGAACTGTGTGCCAAACTGAGACTCAAACTTGGGGCCTTTGCCTTCCTAATATGCCAGCAAGTTTCATATCAGCACACACTATCATGCTTTAGAGTAAAAATTTCATTCTCGAAACATCCCCCAGGCTGTGGCTAAGCCATGTCTCTGCAGTGTCCTTTCTTCCAGCAGTGCTAGTTCTGCAAGGTCTGCAAGAGAGTTTCTGTGAAGTTTGGAAGGTAGGAGGCATGGTGATGGCAGAATTAAAGCTATGAGGGTGGGTCGTGAGTCATGTCTGGGTAGCTCAGTTGGTAGAACACTTGCCCGGAAAAGGCAAAGGTTCCGAGTTCAGGTCTCAGTCAATCACACAGTTTTAATATGATAGGAAGTTTCAACTAAAGTATTTATATTAAGACTGATTTGCAACTGAATAGTATCTCATTTACGGACATTAGAAAATATTTCACTCATCATGCAGAGAGAGAGAGAGAGAGAGAGAGAGAGAGAGAGAGAGAGAGAGTGTGTGTGTGTGTGTGTGTGTGTGTGTGTGTGTGTGTGTGTCTGTCTTTGAGCACTACTGCCATCCTTTCATAGCACCTCCTTATTCACGTATTGTCTGTCACCCATCTCCTCTATTCTGCAGTTCTTAGTAACAGCCATATTTATATATGCAGTAGCTTCTCAGAACTCATTTAGTTCATTGCTAAAAATAATGTCTGTGGAGGAGAATGTAAGAACGTGGTGCGTGCCCCCAGCAGCAGACATGCCCTTGCAGGACCTATGCAACATCTGGGCACGGCTGGAAGCAGCAGCCACAGATGGTGACAACATTGTAGACCTGAATGGTAACATCACCAATGGCATACCCTGGTATATAGGAGTGGCTCCAGGAGAGCATCCCACAGATAATAGATGCGATGGCCTCCAGGAACCTAAGTGAGGGTGTGGGTTGGTGCTGACAGAGTGTGAAAAATTTTCATTCCTTGCCATGCCTAGCATCTCCACTGAAAATTAGAATGTCACCAGTGGTGGTGCATTAGGATATGGAGAGAGAGAGAGAGAGAGAGAGAGAGAGAGAGAGAGAGAGAGAGTGTGTGTGTGTGTGTGTGTGTGTGTGTGTGTGTGTGTGTGTGTGTGTGTCTACTAAATCACTCATATACAGAGTTGCTATTCATGGGTAGTCTATTCCCACAACACATAATATGAATAATGCCAGATATAATTTTCAGTCTTGGAATATATAGTATACGCACTTGTACTTATGCTCTGCTCCATCACATAAAAGTACAGTACCTAACTGCTCCCACCCTACTGTCTTTCCATTAACAGTTCTGGATGACTTGTGCAGTTATCATACGGGACATACTTCAAAATTCACACATGGGATTTCACCACAGCAACTGACACTGTTCGTCCTCTCCTGATTACACATCTCATCTTCCCTGTCTGGTGTTGATCATGACTGTTTGTAGCCTTTCCACGAGATGCCAAACTGTAGCTCTGTGATTTGTGTGCCAATAACAAGAAAATGATGGATTAATCATTAATAGAAAACAATTTGACATAAAGGTAATCAAACTGGGTTTTTAGGACTAATTATTTCATGTTTAAAATGATTTGTGTCTGCATTTTGCAAAAGCATGATGATTACTCTTTTGATATCATAACATTTTTGTCAAAAGTGTTTCAGTTTCCCATTGTCACCATTTACAATTTATTTTAAAAAAGGTTAAACTTTGGATAAATCCTTCCAATTGCAATATATTTGAAAGTAAGAATATCACCCTGTTGAGAAAATTTATCAACACATATTTTAAAAACGTGATGGTATAAAAATGGATTGCTTGAAATCATATCTTCATTAATAACTTTTGAACCACACAAATTTATGAGATATTTTTTTTTCTGAAACAAGAACAGCACGTCTCTCAAACTGACAAGCTTGTTGGAACTTAGGATTCAATTTTTACCAGTCTATTTTTAGTTAGCAGTGAATTTGATATTGGATTGGACTGTTTTGTTTAAGGGGGCAAAAACAACTGGGGTCATATGTGGCCAAGTCAAAACTATAGAGCCTGAAGACAGAGAGGAGTCAAAAAATGACTACACATCAATCCCAATCAACAAAAGAGAAGTCAGCTAAAAGTAGGGACTTGTAAAAATGTCTATAAAGTACACCAAAGAGAAACAGAGGTCCAGAACTAAAAATTAAATGGCCTTCGCCATAAAAACTAAAATGAGGTCGACAGCTCGCCAGTAACTCAGATGGCAAATCCAAGTGGGAATGTAAACAGTTAAAAAAATGGGAATTCCATCAGGAAATGGCAGACACTTAGAACCTGGGTGCAACAACTGCAATAAATCGCAAAATCGTCAAGGAAAAGGAAGCCGGAGACGCCCAGCGGAATACACGCCATTATAGGGTTAATGGTGATGGCAAAGAGGACAACACTCATGACAGAACACTGAGGCATACCAGTTTCCTGGATAAAGGTGTCTGACAAGGCAGAAGCCACACACACCTTGAAAATTCTGTCTTTTAAAAATTCCTGAAGGAGACGGGGCAGGGGCCACTGAAGCCCCATGTGTAAAGAGTACAGAGGATACCAGTTCTTCAGTAGTTGTTGTAGGCCTTCTCCAAATCAAAAAAATATGGCAACAGTCTGGTACTTCCAGAGAAAACCATTCATGGCACTGGTGGACAAAGTAACTAGATGGTAAACTGCAGAATGGCATGCTTGAAGTCCACACTGTGCAGACATTAGTAATTTGCGAGATTGAAGCGACCATACCAGCCGGGCATGAATCATACATTCTATCACCTTGCAAACACAACTGAAGAGAGATGGGGCAGTAGTTGGAAGGATGGTTTTTGTCCTTACCGGCCTCACGTATGAGTATGACAATGGCTTGATGCCAACGTCTGTAAAATGTGCCCTCTGCCCAAATGTGGTTGTACGTTTAAAGGAAAAAGTACTTGCCCACAACAGAAAGGTTCCGCAACATCTGTATGTGGACAGCATTTGGCCCTGGGGCGGAAGATTGGAATGTACTGAGAGCATGATCTAGATCCCCCATAGTAAAGGTGGATGGAGGAAGGCAGGGTGATAGTGGGAAGATCTCGAAATTTCAGCAAATTGACAACCCCAGGTATTGAAGATAGTAGCAGGCATTCTCATCGTAGACGCTATTGCTGTTAGGCTGGAGATTGGCGATTGGATCTTGGTCCCAGAGAGCTGTCAGAGGTTGGCTCACACAACAGAGGAAGGGATAGAACTGTTAAAATAACTAGTAAACGAAATACAGCTAGCTTTTTTGATATCTCAAAGAACACAACAACACTGTGCATACATCTGTTTATAATGAATGCAACTTGCCACTGTAGGATGACAATTAATAATTCGGAGAGCACGTGTCTGTGCATGAATTGAGTTGAGGCACTCCTCAGACCACCAATGGACTGGGACACGTTGTGGTAAGGTGAGAGGTATGGAACATTCTGCATCAGCCTTAGTAAGCTCCCACTTGGGTTTGCATGCAGGTGGGATAGGAGTCAGTAACAGATGGCACATGGGAAATGGTTGCCTGAGTAGGTTTCAGGAAGAACAGACCACTCAAGATGATGGGCAAGCTGGGCAGTCCACAATGATATGATCAAATGGGAACAGATGTGCAAAGAGTCAGAAAGGAATGTGGGTGATCCAGTCTTTATTTTGTTTTATTTATTTATTTATTTATTTTTGATTATGGTTTTATGGTGCAAAACAGCCATTGTAAAAAAGTGCCCATTTTGTGGCTTATTCAAGGATAAAAACAATAATGTAAATCAAGAGGAATTGACGTGAAACTGAAGCCGGAGGGAAACTAAAAAATGGAAGGTGAAAAGTGCTATTGAAGGGGGTTGTTTTTCATGAAGAGAGCTTCAAATGACTGATGTCTTCTCATTAACACTTATAAACTCAAGGACGGGATCAGTGGAATGCACATCATCTGCTAAAAGGGAAGATATATCAGGTGACAGCTGTAAACAGGTGCATAGCAGATTAAAGAAGCAGCACTGAAGTAAAAGGTGTCTCATTGTCCCTGATCGAGTAGGGGCAAAGTGGGAGAGGAGCACCACTCAAAAGATGTCAGTGGCTAAAAAGGCAGTGCCCACTCTGGAGTCTAGTTAAAATTACCTCCTCCCAATGATGAGGCTGGAAGGAAGAGGTACAAGAACAGAGAAGAGGTTTAATGTCCAATAATTTATTATCCTGGAGTGCGGAACAACGTGTGTGCCATAAAAGAGCAACACGATGACATAAAATACTCTGTAGATCAGCAAAGGGAACCGTGCGAACAGTGGGCCGAGGGAGAGAGACTGCAGCCTTTGCCATTATATCGGCTGCCTCATTTCCATGTATACCAACATACCCTGGGATCCAGAGGAATGCCACATAGATGCCCTCCAAGAAGAGCAAGTGGAGGCAGTCCTAGGTCTGGTACACCAGAGGGTGAAGGGGTAAAGAGCTTGGAGGTTGAGAAGAGAGCTGAGAAAATCCAAACATATAATATACTGTATTCCTAGATGGTGAAAATTTATTGGACAGCATGGTGAACAGGGTAAAGCTCCACAGTAAAAACCTAACACTTGTCAGGAAGCCAAAATCTAAACAGGGTGCCGCTAAAAACATAGGCACTCCCGACATCAAAGGTGGTCTTGGAGCCATCATTGCAAATACATGTCGCATCCTCTATTTGTGTGCCTAGAGCAGCAAATGCCCGATGATAAACTGTAGGGGGGTACTATCATTGGTATGCTGAAAAAGGTCATGGAGAAGGCAGGTCAAGGGGTGAAGCCAAAGTGGTGTCGTACCCCCATTTCTGTAGAAAGTTTTAGGAAATTGGAAGGAAAGTTAAAGTAGCAGTTGACAGAAGTGGACTCCCTGTGGTGGTAGTAAAGAGGAAGGGCTGCCTGCATACCCTAAATCCAAGGAGCCATTGAAAAAATGGCATGGGTCAGATGAGCAGGTATGGAAGACAAATGACAAGTGTAACGACTCAGAAGGACAGCGTGCTGAGTTGACAGCAGATGTTCAGTAGTCTCAGAGTAAAGGCTCTCCATGGGGCTAGTGTAAAATGCTCCAGATGCTAAATGCAATCCATGGTGGTGGACAGTCTAGATGCCAAAGAATAGATGGCTGTGCACAGGAGTAAACTATGCTTCCATAGTCCAATTTCGAGTGCACTAAGGCATGATAGAGGCAAAGGAGGACCACTCGGTCCATTCCCCAGGAGGTACCACTCAGAACACAGAGGTTGTGAGGGATCGCAGACAGCGAACTGAATGATATGAAACGTCAGTTGTCTGTCAAACTTAAGTCCCAAGAATTTGGAAATATCCACGAATGGAAGGTCAACTGGGCCTAGATGTAGGGAAGGTATATAGTACTCCGTATGATGCCAAAAATTTACACAGAAAGTCTTACTGGGAGAAAATCAGAAGTTGGTTTCAATGCTTCATGAGTGGAGGTGATTGAGACATCCTTGAAGGTGTCATTCAAGAAGGCTGATCCATTGAGAGCTGTAGTAAATCGCAAAAGCATCGACAAAGAGGGAACCTGAGACATCAGGAAGTAGATAATGCATAATTGGATTTATGCCTTTGGCAAACAGTACAACACTTAGCACAGAGCCTTGGGGCACCCCGTTTTCTTGGAAGAAAGTGTGGGGTAGAGTAGTGTTAACCCAAACCTTAATTGTGCGTTCTGTCATAAATTCATGGACAAAAAGAGGTGGCTGACCTCAAAAGCCCAAAGAGAACAGTGTGCAGAGGATGCCTGTTCTAGAACAGCTATCTTAAACCCTCTGCAGATCAAAAAATATTGTTACTGTTTGGCGTTTCCTGGGAAATTTGTTCATGATATAAGTGACGAGAGCAAAAAGATGGTCAACTGCAGAACAGTGCTTTCAGAAATTGCATTGGGCAGGTGTTAAAAGGTTTTGGGACTCCAGCCACCAGCCTAAACGGCAATTTACCATATGCTCCAAAATCTTACAAACACTACTCGTGAGAGAGATTGAGCGATAGTTGGAGGGGAGATGTTTCCCTTTCCAGGTTTTGGAACAGGAATGATGGTAGCCAACTTCTGGGAAAGGCACTGTCAGCCCAAAGTCGGTTATAAAGGTGAAGGAGGTAGCACAGACTAGGGTATGATAGGTGCAGCAACATTTGGATGTGGATACCATCCGGTTACAGAGCAGCGGGAGGAGGAGAGTGCATGTATGAGTTCCTGTATAGAAAAAATGGGTTTGTAGCTTTCATGATTTTGAGAGAAAAAAGTAAGAGGTCACTCTTCTGCTACCAATTTCTTTGAGAGAAAGGCTGCTGGGTAATTAGAAGAGTTTGAAATATGAGCAAAGTATCGACACAATGATTTAGAGATTAAGACTGCGTCCACTAGGGTATCTTACACAACAGTTAGTCGAGAGATTCGGAAATAACTAGATGTTCCAGATAGCCGTCAGAGTCGACTCCAAACAACTGATGAGAGAGTGAAGGTATTGAAGGAGCTGGTAAAGAAGTCCCAGCTTGCCTTCTCGCTACTGCGTTTGATGCGACAGCATCACGCACGTAACTGCTTATAGTGGATACAATTGGCCAACGTAGGATGACGGCAGAAAACATGAAGAGTTCATCTCCACTCATGTACTGTATAATGGCATGCCTCATTCCACCAAGTAGGCTGAGGGTAACTACCTCTGGGTGGCACTGTAGGTGAGACATGCCATGACAGAGAAGGAGACGAACTGTGTTTCTTATGAGCCTCCTTGGAAGCATGACATTGAGAGGAAGGAGGAGTTGAGAGTTGTGACATCTGGGTACATAAAAAGTCTTCATGAGTAGTCTCATTTTTGGAACACCGGGAGCCAGTTTTGGATGATTTAGCAGGAGCCAATGGAGGTGGAGCCTTGATGATGATGATGATGATGATGATGATGATGATGATGATTGGTTTCTGGGGCATTCAACTAAATGGTGATCAGTGCATGTACATATTACCAATCTGTACACAGTTCAGTGCAGCCACTATCATGAATGATGATGGAATGATGAGAGCAACACAAACACCCAGTCCCAGGCAGAGAAAATCCCCAACGTGGCCAGGAATCAAACACTGGTATCAGTGCTACAGAGGTAGCAATGCAAGGCACTAGACAATGAGCTGTGGACTGGAGCCTTAGAGTGAGCAGGTAATAGTGGGAGGTTGAACAGGGGATCTTTGGGCTGGCTGATTGGACGACTGTGGCATTAAAGGTCAGATCATAAGTCTGCATGGCTATCTCTTTAGTAGGTAGAGGACAGTCATATATTTACCTGCTGGCAGTACAATGGGTTTTCTACTGGTGAATAACTTACAAGCAGCAAAGGTAGATACCTTTTCCTTCACTGGGTTTCCCGAATAATTTGTTCATCTTTAAAAATTGGGCTAACTCTAAAGGAAGCACCGTGGTCACCCATAGAGTTGATGCTGCGAGCGGATGGGGGTGGATAATCACACTCATGGGTATCCCTCCCACAGGTATCGCATCTGGCCGTATTGGAAAGTGACTGGCTGGTATGATTAAATCTCTGACACTGATAGCAACGTGTATGGTTAGGGATGTAAGGGAAAAAAATGGCTCTGAGCACTATGGGACTTAACATCTGAGGTCATTGGTCCCCTAGAACTTAGAATAACTTAAACCTAACTAACCTAAGGACATCACATGCATCCATGCCCGAGGCAGGATTTGAACTGCGACCATAGCAGTTGCTTGTCCTGGATTGAAGCGCCTAGAACCACTTGGCCACTGCGGCCAGCTGGGGATGTAAGAGCAAACTGAAATTATCTCATATCCCACTTTAATACTAGATGGAAGTTGGACTCCATAAAATGTCAAGAAGAGAGTGCAGGTCAGTACCAATTCCTTTTCAGCGCTTTTCAGAACGTGATGTATGGCAATTACTCCTGAGCCTTGGTAAAAATTGCTGTTTTGAAGAGCGTGCTGCAGTGCATAGTGTGAAGCAGTTGCCCTCCGTTTCAGGCGGTGGCACCGCTGTGGCAATCGCAGCTTTGGTTTCCCCCTCTGGTGGGAAAGGGGAAAGGTAGCCTGTTCATGTGCATTTAAGGGGCTCTATGAGCTCACTATGGGGCGAGTTGGGAGCAGTTGGTCAGCTGGGTCAGTGTGGGGCAGTCAGTGTGTGTCTGTTGTTTGGAGTGCTAGTATGTCTGTCATTTGGATCGAACTTTAAAGCCAGCAAAATGAGAGTCTTGCCACTCTGCCAGTAACAGAACTCAGCTAGTGGTCACCTGGTCGGGACTGAGTTCCTGCATCTGAGTCTGCGCGCTAGTCTGCTCAAGTTGTTCAGGCAACGGTCATTGGCGGTTGGACCGATCAGTTGGTCGGTCGCGCACTGAGACACAAGATGACTTGCCCGCCTTGAGCATCAGTGCATGTGAGGTCGCCACGTGAGTCCAGTGGGCTGCACCATATAGCGAAGGATAGTGGCTTTGCGGCCAGCATGAGAGCAACAGGAGTCTACCCATGACAATGGTCTGGCCGGTGCTATATGCGACGCTGTGAGACAGGAGATCGGCATGCCTTAATGCATCCGTTGATGCGGCTGGCAGCGGATGGTTTGAGTGAGTGTTTTGGGGTTGCTGTGCCAGGTCTTTGCCAGACATCGCAGTTTATTAGAAGTTAGTGATATGTGATATGTTGTTTCATTTACTTGTTAAATTCTACTTGTTTTCTTGGTCAGTCTCTCATCCCCAGCTTGCTCGCCTGTCTCTCGTCCACATTTGTTAGGCAGTTAGTGTCTGTCTGTCAGTCTGCCGTATGTTAATAGCTGCCTCTGTCAGGTTTGTCGGATTCAGTGTTAACGAATTTATTGCTTGAAGTCTAATGGCTGAATTCCTGAAATATGTTTTTATCTTGCCTATCATCTTGATAGGTGTTATATGTATAATGTAGAGCATGTTTGGCTAACCTTGTATATTTTATGTAAGACTGCATTTCATGGGTTTTTATTTAAATAGTCATTTTTGTATATAAAGTTGCCACCGTCCCATCATAGTTTATGTGCTTGTGTGAGTTAAAATTTTTAGTTTAAAGTAATCTGGTGTGTTGCAGATTTGCACCAGTGTAGTCTTTCAGACGTTGTTGTGAGCGGTCATGATTACGGCCGTGTCAAAAGGGAGCGGCAAGGTTCTCAGCCCGAAAGCACATACTGTCAAAAATTTGTTCTTTCTGGCGCTGAATAAATTGTAACTTGATCTTTAGAGGATGGTTTATGATTATAATTTTAAATCTATTTTTTTAAAAAAAAGGCTTTTAGGAATAAAATTTCCATTTTTTGAAAGAAATTTCATTTGTTTTCATCAATTACTCACTGGCAACTATTTCCACGTTCACATAGTGTGATTAAATGTGTTAATGTTCTTGATGAATCGCTAGTAAGTAAAGTAAATTCTTAAGAAAAGGGTTTGAAAGGAAATTCATGGTTCAACTCCCTGATCAGACAAGTAATTTTGAATGCCTTAATTGCATAATCTATTGAGTTATCAGGTATAAACCACTCTGTGTGATGAGTTTAACAAATGGTGCCCTTCCACCTGGAAGGTATGTAGCAGTGTAGTTCAAAGCAATTTTTGTGTCTGGAGGGCACTGTCTGTTTCTAACAACAAGGTGCCATTTCGTAACTGGGAACAAGACTTTACAGGACCTGCAACTGTATCGACACCTTTCTGAACAATGAAAGGGTTTACTGTTGAGAAATCTTGACCTTTGTCAGACCAAGAAACAACTTGGAAATTTGGCACTTATATAAGAATTTTCTGTGTCTGATATTCATCTATCTTTCTCTTGCGAGCAGAAGTTCTAGATGTAGAAGAAACAACTACAAAAGTATCGCTCATGATTACTGGCATCTCTGATGGTGCACTCCTTCCTAAAGGGTGCCCTCTTTGAGGGCAATACCGCCTTAGGTGACTGTCCACACCTCAGGTCACACCTACTGAGAACTGGATGGAGGGACAAATTGGCACATTTGGAAGGTCCCAGACCAGGTAAGCAGCCTTTGCTGGGCCTGGCCACTACCAGGGGGTATGTACATGTCCTACGTGCCTACCCTGGGCACATAATTACGCAATACCCCATTACCGGCAATGCATGGGAATGTGTGGGTCGGCCTTCAGACATGTACAGGGAGGAAAGAAAGAAAAGCAGACAAATGAAGATAAGGAAAGAGGAGAAGAATTCTCAAATGTTGCAGTGTAAAAGAAGATAAAGAAAAGAATCAAGGAAAGAGAAGGACAAACTACAAGAGAAACTACTTCATTCATTCACACATGTCCGCCTCTGGATGTAGGTGCAAAACATACTCCCAAAGAGAGGGAGACAGGGAAGGGATGGGCAGAAGGGGGGAGGGGGGGGAGTGGGACAGGGGGGGAAAGAGGAGGCATACAGCCTGGAAAGGAAAGACAGCTGCACAAGCTTGTGGTCCCATGTTAACCACACACATACCATACAAAACAATTGTCGACCTCCTTGGGAGGTGCTCCAGAGTTAATGCAGAAGAGGCTGAGTCCATTAAGATCAGCCAAGAGGGCACCTCTCTGACAGATTCTGGGAGAACCCCAAAGGGGATGATGTGTGTTAAAGGCATCAAGTAGCAGAAAAGTGGGAGGTAGCTGTGTTATAATGAAGTAAGTCTGCCCTGGTGACATCGAGGGATGGCACACATAAATAGTACAGAGGCAAAAAGTCAGATGAGGAAGGAAAAGGCAAACTCCAACAGCTTGAAAATGGGTAGTCAGGGAGAGGAGTTGACTAAGAACATCACATGTATGAGCAGCATGACGGCCCCATGAGATGGAATGCCGGCCTCATGGGGAAGGTCAAAATGAACCGGGAAGAAATCTGAAAGCTCAAAGCTGTCGTAAGGATGCAATTTAGTTTCCTGAAGGCTGAGTACAAGGGGACACTGTGATGCTAAAAGTAGCTGTAAATCGTCTTTGTGGGACCAAAGACCATGAACGTTTCATTGGAGGAGAGAGTCATGATGAGGAAGAGATGAAGAGGTGTCACATTGGCAGCTGCCAAGAGACAGCCTGCTAGGACTCCCTCTACTGGGCACAGAAGCAGGAGCATCCTACTCTACATCTACTTACATACATACTCTGCTAGCCACCAAGCAGTGTGTGGCAGAGGGCACTATTTGCGCCAAAGTCATATTTCGCCCCTGTTCCATTTGCGGATCGCATGAGGGAAAAATGACTGTCTGAATGCCCCAGTACGAGCTCTAATTTCCCTTGTCTTTGAATGGTGAGCATTTCATGACATGAAAGTTGCTGGTAATAATATACACTCTACATCCTCAGCGAAGATAGGATTTTGGAATTTAGTGAGCAGCCCCTTCTGTTTAGCATGTCGTCTATATGCAAGTGTGTCCCACTTCAGATTTTCTATGACATTTGTAACACTCTTGCAATGGCTAAATGTACCACTCACAAATCTTGCCACTCTTCTTGGGACCTCCTCACTCTCATGAATCAGACCCATCTGGTAAGGGTCCCATAAAGATGAACAATACTTTTAGACTGGACGAACTATAGTATTGTAAGCAATATTGTTTGCTGAAGGACTGCATCACTTCAGGATTCAACCAATAAACTGCAATCTAGAATTTGCCTTACCTGTTACATGTGTAATCTAATCATTCCATTTCAGATCATTTCAAACAGTCACACCCAGATACTTGACAGCTATTACCACTGCCAGAGACTGGACATTTATTTTGTACTCATACAATAAAGGGATTTTTGCTTTCTTATACAAAGTAGGTTACACTTACTAATATTGAGAGATAACTGCCAGTTTCATTTTTTTTTGCAAATCCTCATTGATTTGTTCACAACCAGTTCATTTATGTAAATTGTAAAAAGTAGCAGACCTATTACGCTGCCATGGGGCACACCTGATGTTACGCTTGTTTCTGTTGAAGTCTCCCCATTCAGGATGACACACTGGTCTCTGTCTGTTAGAAAAATTATTGTGATAATTTCATAAGCTTTGGTTACTGATAATAACTTGACTCCAGTGCCTATGAGTTTAATTATAACACCACAGCACTGAAGATGATACTATGTGATTGAAAATCAATTTTTCTGTCAATAAACCATCAATATTACAGCCAACGCCAACCTTCTCTCTAATTTCATGTATATGGTCATTGCGCACACAGCACTCTATTGAGTCACCAATCAACAGAAAAATTTCTATGCAACCACTTATGTCAACGGATAGACTGTAAGCACGCTTTTTTTGGAGCATGCGACAATGCGGAACTGAGTTGAACACCTTTGCCTTTCAAAAGCCGAGAAATATGCCATCAGCCTGGGAGCCAGTATATAGAGCCTGTGGGGGAGTGTCACTTCAATGGGTAGGGCTCTCATAATTGGTTGAGCACTTGGACGCCTCCTTCTCAAATGGCATTGATGCTGCCCTGCAAGGCATCTGTCACTATTCACTGCTGTGCCCCTATCCACAGGACCCTCTTGTCATCGACCAATGGACCAAATGCATAGCAGTCACTGTCCAGGACTGCCGATGGGTTCTGCAGCAATTTACATGATACACTTCACAGACCAAGCTCCTTGCTTTTAAGTGACTGCATGCTAAGGCTCATTACCTTATTAAGCAGAGTAAAAAGGAATACTGGGAGCACTTTGTTCCTTCCCATGGGACATGCCTCTCTTTGTTGCAGGTTTTGTCCGTGCTCCGTAGCCTTCTGAGCCGCCAGTGTCAGTCAACTCTACAGGGTCTTAACCTTCAAGGTACTCTGTGCAACAATTGATCGTCCTCGCAGAACACCTTGCAACACATTTCACGATGGCATCAGCGTCCTCTTCCTATCCTGCTGCATTTCTCCTGCAGAAAATCCAAGTTTAGCAGACCCCCATCTGTTTCAACCCGCACCATGCTGAGCCCTATAATGAACCCTCTATTGAACGAGAATTCTTGCAGGCTCTTATCTCTTAAAGAGACATGGCCCCAAGACTTGGATTCCGTTAGATGATCCAAGCCATGGTTGTTCCCCAGAGGCAACATCTCCTCAGGGTCTTCAACCACATTTGGCTCATGGGTGCTTTCCCATCATAATGGCCAGACGGTATAGTTATTCCTGTCCTTAATCTCGGGAAGAACTCAACTTCTCATGACAGCTACCACCTGATTATCCTCCCTCCTTCTCTCCCCATTTCTCCGCTTTGGCATTTGGGAGGTCTCTCTTTTTCTTCATCCTACCCCCTGTGCGCTCCTGAAGGCTGGCCCCCACATGTGACACATAACAGGTGACTGGGTAATGCATAATTCCCAGCCCCAGGTCAACAAGTAGGGTTCTCACATACCAGGTGTGATTGCCTGAGCTGCTACCTTCCCAAATTGCCAATTGGTCCCTCTGTCAGGTGTTTGGGAAGTGTGACCTGAGGACTGAACAAGCACCCTGGGGGTTGCACCCCCCTTGTGAAGTGGACCCTCAGTTGGGAGGATTGCACCAACGGAGATACTGGCAATTGTGGGGATTCACTGGCAATGAGCTAATCATCTTCAAAATCAACATCTAACGAACATAAAAAGAATGAGACTAATGATTCACAGACCCTTACAGCTGCACCACGGTTTCGTTACAGTCACAGGTTCGAATCCTGCCTTGGGCATGGATGTGTGTGATGTTCTTAGGTTAGTTAGGTTTAAGTAGTTCTAAGTTCTAGGGGACTGGTGACCTAAGAAGTTAAGTCCCATAGTGCTCAGAGCCATTTGAACCATTTTTGCACCACGGTTCCTCGTGGTCTCATGTACTAAAGAGTGTCAGGCCTCTGCAATGGCAAATCCATTTATTATTCAGAAAGGTGTCAATGCCATTGCTGGCCCTGTAAAATCCTGCTTTCGTTTATGGAATGGCACTTTGCATTTGTAGACTACTTCTGTTTCTCAAGCACAACAACTGCTTACTGCCTCGCTTCTCTGTAGCTATCCAGTTTCTGTCAAGGCCCACGGAACCCTGAATTCTTCCCATAGTGTTATTTATACTAGGCTGCTTGATGGACTGATCGAGGTCAAAATCCAGTCTTACCTCTCTGATCAGGGTGTCTTTCCTGTCCATCATATGAGGATAAAGGTAGATTCCTCCTTAGTGCCCACAAGCACTATTATTCTCACCTTTGATATAGTGGTGCTTCAGTCCAAGATCACGGCAGGCTATGTATTTATTACACTCTGACTGTACATTCCAAACCTGATGCACTGATATCAGTGTCATCATTTCAACCATACTAGAACATCTTTCTGACACCCAACCAAATGGTAGGGATGAACACAAGGGTGATTGTCCGCCTCCTTCTCCCCTCTGTATCAAATGCAATGGCAGCCGTGCCACCTCCTCTCAGGACTGTCCCACATATGTTGATGTGTGGGCTGTCCAGGAGATCTGGGTAAAGAAAAAAGTGCATTGTCCAGTTGGGCTCAAGTTATCGGTCAGTGACCAACCCTGCATTCTCCCATCTGGCACTTTTTGTTCTGTTCTCGTTATCCCTCGCTCCACAAAGGACATGGCCATGTAGACGAGCAACCTCAAATACAGTATGAGGTTGTGAAATCACCCAGTGTCGAGGTAACATCACCGCGTCACCCCATCCAGCTGTGCGACGAGCCTTCAAATTCTCGCCTCGAGAGGCGAGAGGCAAAGCCACCAGCTACACAACTGGCAGACCAGAAAGGACAGGAGGAGTACTCTTGTCAAAACTTCCTATGTCCCTCCAACCAAACACCACGTGAGTCTTCCTCTGCTAACTGGTGAGGCTCGAAGTAGTCCAACAGAGGCACGCGGTCTTCTCCTTTGCTGACTCGAAGCTCCTCTTCGACTGTGTTGCCATGTGATGCCTCAGCCCGGTTGGCCCCCGTGTCGGTAGTATGCACCGCCGACCATTTCTCTGCATTGGACTTCACAGACTGACAGCACGAGCAAGCCGACACTTTTGTGGACCTCATGACGGCAGTCGACAGGCTCCATAGTGCCACCTTGTGCTGTGGTGGGGATGAGGTGCCTGCGGCAGCCTCTGCTGTACTAGATATGCAGGGGGGGGATGTCACAACTCTCTGTCACTGAGCCGCCTCAGGTGCAACTGAGCCGGCTGGCCCACTCTCACTTCAGTGTGGGCGGTAGACTGTGTCGAGGTCTCTTGCCTTCAGGTGAAGGCTGCACGGGGGACGCAGGCTCGTGCCAAATCCCATGTGCTTTGCTAATAGTTTCTGTCTGCTATCTGATGCTTGGGTGGGGGGGGGGGAGGGGGGGGGCGAGGCTGAGCTGGATCAGAATGCATCTTATGCCAGGATAGTGGCCGCTCCTTCAGCAAGGTGCGGACAGGCATGTGGGGATAGGGGTTTGTTTGTTATTGGGAGCTCCAATATTAGGCGGGTCATGGAGCTCCTCAGGAACATAGCAGCTAGGTTGGGTAAGAAGTCCAAAATTCACTCAATGTGCTTGCTGGGGGGCCTTGACCAAAATGTGGAAGAGACTCTTCCAGTGGCTATCGAGTGTGTGAGGTGCAGACAGCTGCAGATTGTTGCATATGTTGGCACCAACAATGCCAGTCATCAGGGTTCCATACAAATCCTTGGGTCCTTTCGATGGCTAGCTAAATTGGCGAAGGAGCCCTCTATCTTTTGAAGACTGGAAGCCGAGCTGACGATTTGCAGTATTGTACCCAGGGTGGACTGAGGTCCTCTGGTTTGGAGTCGAGTGGAGAATCAAATCAGAGGCTACGTCGCCTCTGTGATGAAAATGGTTGTAGATTCCTTGACCTAAGCTATGAGGTGGAAGGTTGTAGGACTCCCCTTGATAGATAAGTGGTGCCCTCCACACAGGAAGCAGTTTTTGGAATTGGTTCCTTCCCATTGGAAATAAACCGTTGGCCTGAAAAGTTACCAGTTCATGACACTGGTGTGGGTGTGCCAACTGTAAAAATTGTTAGTTGGCCTAAACAGGTCATTCCAAAAGATTTAAATTTGCTAAGTCTCATGTTAGTAAATTGTTGAAGTGTCTGCAGCAAGATTCCTGAGTTACTCTCCGAAATAATCAGTAGTAAGGCGATTATTGTATTAGGTACCAAAAGCTGGTTGAATCCAGACATAAATGGCAGTGAACTTTTGAACTCTGATTGGACAATATTTAGGAAGGATAGGACTGATGCTATGGGAGGTGGTGTGTTCATTGCAGCTAAAAGCTGTTTAACTGCAGTTGAGATCGATACTGGGTCAGACTCTGAAATAGTCTGGATCAAGCTGTCGATTAGACAAGGAGTAACCATTGTATTAGGATATTTTATACACCACCAGCATCCTCAACAAACATTGCAGAAAATTTCTGGAAAAATCTTGAGTACATAGGAAATAAATATCCAAATTATCCATTAGTTATATAGGTGGATACTTTAATCTGGCGTCCATTGACCGGGAAAATTACACGTTTATCACAGGGAGCAGAAGCAAAGACTTGTGTCAAGTTATTCTAGGTTCCCTCTCAACATACAACCTTGAGCAGTTGGTTAGAAAACCAACTTGAGATGGGAACATATTAGATACCTTGGCAACAAAAAGAACTGATATTTTTGAGGAAGTTAATCTAGAAGAAGGTATTAGTGACCATAAATTCATTGTGGCTTTTATGTCAGTGGAAGTTGCAAAAAAAAAAAAAAAAAAAAAAACCAAAGAAACAGCATAGAGTCTTTTTATTTGGGAAAGTCAATAAAATTGTCATTAATGAATATCTTCATAGTCAGCTCCAAGCATTCACCACAGGACACAAAGATATTGAGCATCTTTGGTCGGAATTTAAATGTATTGTCCACCATATGCTAGAGAAATATGTGCCAAGCAAAAATATAGGAGAGGGAAAGAAGCCACCTTGGATCAACAAACATGTTAGGAAGTTGCTGAGAAAGCAGAGAATTTTGCAAAGTGATTTTAAACGTAGTCTCTGCCCTGCTGACAAACAGAAATTATGTAAAATGGAAGCAGCTGTCAAAACGTCAATGAGAGATTGTTTAACGAATTTGAAAGCAATATTTAATCTGCAGATTCTATAAGTAACCCCAAAAAATTTTGGTCATACATAAAATCTATGAACACCACAAATAATTCAATACTTTATCTTGATGACAGTGTGGGTAATTTAATGGATGATGACAAACTAGAGGCCAAAATTCTAAACCTAGCTTTCAAAATCTCGTTTATGGTGGAGTACTGCAGCACCATTCCATATTTCAATTGTTGAACAAATGCAAGGGTGGCTGAGATAGTGTTAAGTGTATCTGTGATTGTAAAACAGTTAAGATCCTTAGACGCCTGGAAGGCATCTGGCCCAGACCATATCCCCGTAAGATTTTATGTTGACTATGCTACAAACATAGCTCCATTCTTATCCATCATCTACCAGAGCTCATTGGAACAATGGAAAGTTCCACAGGACTGGAAGAAAGCCCAGGTCATAGCAATCTATAAAAAGGGTATAAAATCAGATGCCCATAATTACCAGCCCATTTCACTGACATTGATTTGTTTTAAAAGCATGGAACATATTTTATGTTCAGACATAATGACCTTTCTAGACTGTGAGAAGCTCATCTACAGAAACCAGCACAGTTTTAGGAAACAGCAGGTGGTTTGCATTTAAGTCCAAAAGGAGGAGAAACAGAGACAGTAGTTGCTGTATTATAGCAGACAGTTCAATGTAAGGAAGTGCCCATCTGGATGGAGGTGAACATTGAGGGATTGCTACATAGAGGTATCCAATCACTGAAGACATTGGAGTGAACCAAATTGCAGGCCCCGCCAGATGCTACATGGTGGCTGGCACTGTTCTGATGGAATGCCTGATAACCATGAAATGCTGGATAGTAGTAATCAAAAATGCACATTTCTTGAAGAGCAAGACAATGTCTTGTCTCCTCCTATTCTGCAATCTATTTCCAGTAGGTGGCGTTAGTATCTGTTTGCAATTCCACTGGATGATTGTATGGCAAGATTACAGGTTCAATATAAAGAAGCTGACAGGACGTCTTTTCACTTGGTCAGTGGTCGTCACTGACAAGGATGGGGTGACATCAATAAGATGCCAGACTCAGGTTGCAAGGGGGGAGATGGCACCTCCTGGGGCACTGAGGCTCCTTCTCTTGGGACTTGTGTTTCTTCTTCTCTGCAGAGTGGAGTAGGGCAGGGCACTGAGGTCATACAGGCACCTGCAAAATCCTTGCTTTGCAGAGTTCACAGCCGTAGCATGTGAACTCTCTTATATTTATTGTAAATTGTATTTCTCAGAGCTGTAAGGTTTAATAAATTGTGTTCACATTTTAATTGATGTTCTTTTTAACATGTGATGCATACAAAATCAAAATGAATGATGTGTATATACTGTTCATTCATTAAAACTCTGAGACAACTTGTATAATAGTGTGCTCTTTCAGAATATTTTCTTTGACAGTAACTATAAAAAACAAACTACATTTCATGTTATTACTTTGCCTGTTTCAATGTAATAGATGGTTCTAGATTTTTTTCTTTCTTTCTTTATTTATTTATTTGTTTTAGTCAGCAGTGGCTGCACTGTTTATTTTTGCTTTAGAAGTTTTCTTTTGATCTTTTTGCTTCAGATTTCTCATCCACCCAACTCAAAAACCTCTGTTGTGAAGGCTGTGAGAAGGAAAGATGGAAACTGACCAAAAGTGGCAGAATACATTTTCAGGACAAGGGATGGATATCAATTTCATTGTCTGTGATAAAGGAATTTATGAGCTAGTTATTGCTTGTTGAACTGAACTAAGCAATCATGTACGATAAGCTACCTACAGATATTTTGACTGATAGTTACGATTTTTTCCATTAATTACAAATAGTTTCTTGTTAGTATTTGGCAGCTGTTAGACAGTGGTTGGTAGGTGTCACATATATTGGTTTACCATTGTTGGTTGGGCATGGCTTTTGTACTGTATGGGAGAGTTTTTGTTTGTTTTACGATGGACTTCGTTATGCAAACACTTACTTACCCTATCTAACATAGATTTGATTGTTTCAGTGTGTGTTAGTGTCAACCACTGTGAGTGTCCTTTTTATCTGCCATATAGTCAAAGTGAAATATGCAGTATCAGGTTTCCAAGTTGTGTGTGGGTACCTGGTATCGAGGGTTTCATTCATGTGGCACATCATTTTGAAATGCCTCTTTATCAAGAACACACATGTGAAGTCTCTCTTCAGCGGTCTCTGTGTTTGGAAGTTATTGCCTGTTGAAGTTTGAAACTTCTAGAAGGTGATCAATTCCACTTTTTGTTGCAGGTGATTCACAATGACACACAGTAGGGACACAATGAAATTCTGTTAATGAGAGGTGGATGAAGTATCAGAATGATTGCTGGTGACTTCTTCAATGCCCAGCATCCTAAGAGAAATGGTGTTTCACACAGGACAGTGTCCAAGTCACTTGACAAGCCATGCATTGAAATCCAAGAACAACCACTGATGAAGGGACAGTGACAGAAATTTTGACACAAACAGGTTGTCAGAAATATACAGGTGCCAATGGTGTGTTTGCAATAGATGCAGCTTAAGACTTTGACACCAGATAAGCTACAGTCTCAGCATCAGATCTGAGGGTGACCCTGACTGGCAGGTGCAATTTGTAGAATGGGCTTTTGATCGGTGTAATAGGAATCTGCACTTTATATGATAGGTGTTGTTCCATGACAAAGTTAATTTTTATTTACAAGGGGAAGAAAATTATTATTACTTGTCAGATGCAAACACCCTTGTGCATGGACCCCTTGAAAAGTGCTGGTGGTGAAAAATTGATGATTTTATGTGGGATTTGGGACAAAAATCGTTGGTCCGGTGTTTATTGGTGGAACCTTGAATGGGGTAAGGTATCTTAATATGTTCCATGGTTATGTGCTTCCAACACTGATGAATCAGAGGGTGATTCCCCAACCACCTTCCAATGAGACTGGGCACCTTCCCAATACGCCACTGAAGTCAGACTGTTTTTGGCTAAAAGAGTTTGTAGGTCACAGGATACATAGGAGGCATTTTTATCAGAAGGCCACCATGGTGCCCTGGTCTCACAGCTGGACCCACAGATCCTATTATGTGTGCAGCATGACTGGCAAGAATGGTTTGGCACAATGGAGGTCTTATTGAGCATATACTGCAATGCTGGCTTTGCCAAGTGTCCCAAATTTTAACAGGTCATAACTCCTACACAAATAAAGGTTTGATTTGATCCATTACAAATGGTTTTTGAAAGCATAAAGGTTTCTTAAAACGGATTTCACATGTTTATTTCTGAGAAAGAGACAGTTCAGAATGATGTCACACATAATCCTCTCACCATCTGAAACAAGTAACTGAAATCCAATATGGTCTCTGTCACCTTAGTTGTTGTATATTGCACCCCAACATACAGACAACCCATAATAAATGCCCTGTAGAATACATTGCATAATGTGGTGCTATTTTTAATTTTTTTTTTATAAATGCACTTTAATAGTAACAATTTTTCCACATATTATTTTTCATTATTTCATGTTCCAGAGGTTTGTAACATCAGATATTTAACTAAAAAGCATGAAAAATGAGAATGCTATTACTATGAAAAGGTTACTTACTGTTCTTGTCAAATGGTACCAGGCTTTGGAAGTCAAAGCATCCCACAGTACCTGTGAAGATTGCTATAGGGAAGGCAAATGGTCAGCTTTGGATTATTTGGAGCAATTAAGAAAGTGTGGTTCATCTGTAAAGAAGACTGCAAATAGCACTCTAGTGTTACCTACACTTTAGTACTGTTCTAGGGAATGGGATTTGCACCAGGTCCGACTAAAGTAAGACATCAAAGAAATTCAGAGGCGCGGTGCTAGATTTGTTACTAGCAGGTTTCATCAGCATGCAAGTGTTACAGGGATGCTTTGGGAACTCAAATGGGAAACCCTGGAGGAAACAAGACATGCATTTTTAAGAATATGACAGTTAAGAGAATTGACATTTGAAGCTGAATGCAGAACTATCCTACTGCTGCCAAAAAATATTTCATATAGGAACCATAAAACAATATTTAGGACAGATATGGAGAAAGATATCATTCACTTTCCACTCTCTCTATCTGAGACTTGTACAGAAAATGGAACCAGTGGTAGTGGTGTAATGTACCCTCCATGAAGCACTGTGCAGTGGCTTGCACTTAGTATGCAGATATACCTGCAGCCATGCAGGTCAGATGGAGTTCTCAATCAATCTATGCTGTTTCTGCAGAAATTGGAAGAATTAATCTTGCAAATCATCGTCACAATTTTTTTTCTTCCAGGAAACCAATTTTAGTATCTGTATCAAGCCTACCATTGTCATTTTATTCGAAATTAGATCCTGATTTTCTTTCTGTGATACCTTCATCCACAACCAATTTTTGTTTGCAAAAGTACATAAGTGAAAGTCAATGTTTAAGTCAAACCAATTAAATGAGGTTATTGAATTGCATGACCACTTGAAAATTATATTTTGACAAAATTTTTCACAATTTACAAATTCGGAAACATTATCAAACTACATCAGAACATTGTTTCTGCTCTACAGCAAAGTGTGTGCTGATATGAAACTTCCTGGCTGGTTATAACTGTTTGATGAATTGAGTTGTGGACCTTTATCTTTTGTGGGCAAATATCCTATCAAAATTTAAAAGTTATATATTTGGGAAAAAATCATAATTATTGTATTTGGTGGTGTGTGTTACATTATTAATCTGCAATACTCCAATAATAAGTAAGCATTATCATTTTATGAAGCAGTACATCAAAAATCAGTTACATGTGAAAAATATGTTGAAATACCTGCCATATTTCGAATACCAATTTCCAGTTTCAAGACAGGAAAATTATTTAAATGTTAAAGAAACTCAGTTGGCAAATATCACCAAGGTACAAGAACACCTCCTGTTTCAAGGTGCAAGATTTTCCATGACTGATGACACATGGACAGATGAGTCCATGTTTTATGTGATACATTTCAAAATATGTTGATTTTACTCACCTTATATCTCTGTAACTGAAGAATGAACAAGTTATCCCAAACAGCTATAAAGTATTTTACTTCACATTTACAAAAGCTGCACCAATGACTCAAAACAAGAAAGACAGTCAAAAATGACCAAAGCAACCTATGGCACATTCTACTCCACATTCCTCGGTATGATTCTAAAAATCTTTCACTGGAACCAAAACCCCAGCCAAATATTTGCTCCATCTACAACACTCTCTCCATCACTCAAGTGATGAAACATTGTGAAACCATTATGAAAGCAGAACTAAAAATGCCAAATATATTTCTAAATGAACCCAAAGGCATTTACGGTGCAAAACAGTTTTGTTATGCATTACCCTACAGGTTAAGCATGAGCAAGAACACAATTTTTTTTCCACATATATGATTTTGAAAATTTATGTTGAAACCTGTGGTAGTGGTTGGAAAGTCAAAACTCTGTACTACAAGGGAAAGGATAGTGATTATGATAGGAGCAACAGAAAAAAAATGCTGGGAAAAAGTTATTAGATTCCCAGATTTTACAAGTCGGACTAATACTTTACTGTCAGCTTGTTAATATTTATAGCATTAACCAGCTAATGGAAGTGCTTTGTAGGAACAATTACAAAGATGGCTCCTAGTCAAAAATATACCAGTGCACCACGGACATTCCTCACTCTTGAATTTGAAAACTGTCCACCATCACACAGAAGGGATCCCAGTAAAGAGTACTCAAAACATTAACCTGTGATCCCTACAGAGGCCCCAATGAATGGACAGAGTTGATTGTTTCCACTGTTTATGCACCCTAATGAAGATATTTTAAAGTGCTTCAGTCCTCAAGCCAAGTTTTGTAACTATGATGTTTCAGTGTAGTTTTCTGTACTGAAATTTTCTTATTTTCTTATGTTTCATTTAGTTTAATGTAAAGTAATACACACACTTAATTCTTTTAGTCCATTAGATACACCAGCAGTAACAAGAAAAGAAGAATGATTGCAGCAGTGAATGCCAGAGTCGGCCAGAACTACAGTTGTGAAAGGATTGCTGATGGCATGCTTATTTCATCAGTCTAAAATACATTCCACTCCAAAGATATTTGCTCCATTTCGTAGTTATCCAATGACAACTGAAGTTACAATCAGCAAATGAAACCATTCTGTTTGGAGTGGCACATTGTATAGATTATTCTGGCTCACGTGATATAATTACGTATCAAATGTCTAATGTTATGCAGTGTTTGTAGAAAGATTTTGTCCAAAGTCATAACTTATGGAAAATGCATTTGCCACTGACTGCAAGTGTCAGACTTGTGATGACTCTCAAAACACACAAAAACATAGAAGTGTACAAAGGACAGGCAAGAAAAGTAATCAATATAATATGATTCAATGTAATGTTGTTCATGTATCATTAACAGTAATCTCTTAGTTTATTTAAGAACATGCTTATAATGGATGCCATTCCTTTGTTAATATTGTGTAAGTTGCTTTGCTGCATGAAAATGCTTACCAAATATCCTGCTTCTTTTTTGAAGTGTTGTGCACAGCGAGTGAAGTTTACACATGCTTGAAGTAGCTGGAATTAAGATCCCATTTCGAAAAATTACACATAAAAGAAATGGTGATGAAACTATGGTATGTCTAGCCCTATGGCAGGTAATGGAACAGTCTTACAGTATATTTTGTTGTATTCATAATGGTTTGTACATTCACAGTAGGGAACTTTGAAAAGAGACTACCCCATAAATCAGTCTTTTAATTAGATTGCATTCAGACTCATAAACAGATTGCCACATACCAGTTTATCTTAGATTACACATATCCTGCTTCTTTTTTGAAGTGTTGTGCACAGCGAGTGAAGCTTACACATGCATGAAGTAGCTGGAATTAAGATCTCATTTCGAAAAATTCCACACAAAAGAAATGGGGATGAAACTATAGTATGTCTAGCCATATGGCAGGTAATGGAACAGTCTTACAGTATATTTTGTTGTATTCATAATGGTTTGTACATTCACAGTAGGGAATTTTGAAAAGAGAGTACCCCATAAATCAGTCTTTTAATTAGATTGCATTCAGACTCATAAACAGATTGCCACATACCAGTTTATCTTAGTTTACACATATCCTGCTTCTTTTTTGAAGTGTTGTGCACAGCGAGTGAAGCTTACACATGCATGAAGTAGCTGGAATTAAGATCTCATTTCGAAAAATTCCACACAAAAGAAATGGGGATGAAACTATAGTATGTCTAGCCATATGGCAGGTAATGGAACAGTCTTACAGTATATTTTGTTGTATTCATAATGGTTTGTACATTCACAGTAGGAAACTTTGAAAAGAGACTGCCCCATAAATCAGTCTTTTAATTAGATTGCATTCAGACTCATAAACAGATTGCCACATACCAGTTTATCTTAGATTACAGGGTATGCTACAGATTATTTACTACCTCAGCCCATATTCTGTGGGATGGTGGTGGCCACTATCACACACTAGCCATATTTTGTAGGACAAGAGAAAGGGAAAAACAGTTTTTGTAGATACCAGTAATTAACTGTTTTTTCTTGGCATCTAACTCGTTCCATTGCTTACAATCTTTGGTGACATAATTTTTTTTTTTTTTTTCTTCTTGTGAATCGGAGTGGTAGTGACAGTGCATCCCATTGCCCCACACCCAAGAAAAAGAAGGAGCTAGAGAGAGTTGTTAAGCTGAAGAATCAATCTCGTGTTCTCATTATGATGTCAAGTGACTGTCAATTTATGAGGTAAAATTATACACTTTAGTTTGAGATTAAATGTGTTTTCTTAAGAAAAGGAATTTTACAGAATTGTTAAGTGAACTTTAATTTGTCGTAACTGATGTTTATATATTCAGTTTCAAGCAGAACTCTTAGAAATGACAAAAGGCTGCACACATATCTTGTGATCACCATGGATGGCAATGTGTGCCCTGTAATGTGGTGACATACTGCCCTCACATTTGGTATGTAGTTCTTATGGTAGGTCTTTCCATTCATCAGTATTGTTGATAATTGCAGGTCACTTGACTGTGCATATGGATGTGCTGCAATATGTCTCCCCAACACATCCACCCATGCTACATGGGAATTAAAGCAGGGGAATGGAGAAGCTATCCCACTGGTCAAATATCTTCTCACATCTACAGCTCTTGCACCTGTGCTGTTTGATGCAGACCTTCAGAGTCTTCCATAAATATGAAGTCAGGGCCAAATGCACTCTTGGAAAGGCAGACGTCTAGAAGGCATAGTGCCACAAAGATGTTGACCTGTAAGTGTATGACGCCATAAAACCCTGACCACCAAATTGATCGTGTTCAACAATGTTCCTGTATGCAATACGCGTGACCTCTTGGTGAGAGCACTAATGCATCTCAAAATCACTGCCTGACATCATCGTTTTGGTAGTCTAGTTGTTATGACGTAAGAGGCACAATGTTGCAAGGGCATACTGCCTTCAAATCTTTGAACAAAGTACACTTACCAGAAAACACCACTGCAACACTGTACTTCTTGCCAATGTTTGGTTTTGCATAGGTGCATTTGGCCATGACTACGTTTATATGGATGGCAATGCCTGACTGCATCAAACAGTGCATGTGGAGATCTTGGAATACAAGTATATCTGAAGAATGAACTGTTCTGCATGTTCCCCTGACTTAGGCCCTATCGAAGATGTTGGGGAGATGCGTTGCAACATTGCCACATGCACCTACGAGCATCTAGCTATTATTAGCTGCACTTGTGGAGGAATGGAACATCGTACACAGGAACTCTTTACCAACCTTGTGCCAACATGGGTGCACATTGCAGATCATACATTGTCATTCTTGATCACATACCCTATTAAGAACCATGTCCTGTCTTTTGTAATGTCCAGAGGACCATCATAAATTTATTTATTTATTTACGTCCTGAATCTTTGTGGTACATATACCATACCTTAGATGTTGGTCAAAATGATATCACATTAATATACTGTTACATTGGTGTATACATTACATTTATAAATTGTTACATTTTTATATTGCTGTATTGTTACATTACATTTTTATATTGTTACAACCAACTTATTTTTCAAGATACTATGTTACTGAGTAAAAACAGTTTTCCAAGAGATATGATGTTACAGATTTTTTGAAGCTATGGATTTTGTTTATGGCCTTTAGGTTACTTGGCAGCTTATTAAACAAATGTGAACCTGAGTGATATACACCTTTCTTGCACAGTGTGGTATAACAATGATGTCTGTGTATGTCACTATTTGCCCTCGTATGGTGTTCATGTACAGATTTATTTTCAATAAATACATTTACATTCTTTAGCATGCTTTTTTTTAGGAACATTACAACTTCTAGTATATACAGGGTGTTTCAAAAATGACTGGTATATTGGAAATGGCAATAAAAACTAAACGAGCAGTGATAGAAATACACCGTTTGTTGCAATATGCTTGGGACAACAGTACATTTTCAGGCAGACAAACTTTCGAAATTACAGTAGTTACAATTTTCAACAACAGATGGCGCTGCAAGTGATGTGAAAGATATAGAAGACAACGCAGTCTGTGGGTGCGCCATTCTGTACGTCGTCTTTC
Organism: Schistocerca piceifrons; assembly: GCF_021461385.2. Lineage (NCBI taxonomy): Eukaryota > Metazoa > Arthropoda > Insecta > Orthoptera > Acrididae > Schistocerca > Schistocerca piceifrons. The sequence continues at coordinate 33,333,248 of NC_060138.1, read as the reverse complement.
TGCTGTAAGCGTGTGTTGTTCACAATGTGCAAGTGTGCTGTAGACAACATGGTTTATTCCTTAGAGCAGAGGATTTTTCTGGTGTTGGAATTCCACTGCCTAGAACACAGTGTTGTTGCAACAAGACGAAGTTCTCAACAGAGGTTTAATGTAACCAAAGGACTGAAAAGCGATACAATAAAGGATCTGTTTGAAAAATTTCAACGGACTGGGAACGTGACGGATGAACGTGCTGGAAAGGTAGGGCGACCGCATACAGCAACCACAGAGGGCAACGCGCAGCTAGTGCAGCAGGTGATCCAACAGCAACCTCGGGTTTCCGTTCACCATGTTGCAGCTGCGGTCCAAATGACGTCAACGTCCACGTATCATCTCATGCGTCAGAGTTTACACCTCTACCCATACAAAATTCAAATGTGGCAACCCCTCAGCGCCACTACCATTGCTGCACGAGACACATTCGCTACCGATATAGTGCACAGGATTGATGACGGCGATATGCATGTGGGCAGCATTTGGTTTACTGACGAAGCTTATTTTTACCTGGACGGCTTCATCAATAAACAGAACTGGCGCATATGGGGAACCAATAAGCCCCATGTTGCAGTCCCATCGTCCCTGCATCCTCAAAAAGTACTGGTCTGGGCCGCCATTTCTTCCAAAGGAATCATTGGCCCATTTTTCAGATCCGAAACGATTACTGCATCACACTATCTGGACATTCTTCATGAATTTGTGGTGGTACAAACTGCCTTAGACGACACTGCGAACACCTCGTGGTTTATGCAAGATGGTGCCCGGCCACATCGCACGGCCGACGTCTTTAATTTCCTGAATGAATATTTCGATGTTCGTGTGATTGCTTTGGGCTATCCGAAACATACAGGAGGCGGCATGGATTGGCCTCCCTATTCGCCAGACATGAACCCCTGTGACTTCTTTCTGTGGGGACACTTGAAAGACCAGGTGTACCACCAGAATCCAGAAACAATTGAACAGCTGAAGCAGTACATCTCATCTGCATGTGAAGCCATTCCGCCAGACACGTTGTCAAAGGTTTCGGGTAATTTCATTCAGAGACTACGCCATATTATTGCTACGCATGGTGGATATGTGGAAAATATCGTACTATAGAGTTTCCCAGACCCCAGCGCCATCTGTTGTTGAAAATTGTAACTACTGTAATTTCGAAAGTTTGTCTGCCTGTAAATGTACTGTTGTCCCAACCATATTGCAACAAACGGTGTATTTCTATCGCTGCTCGTTTAGTTTTTATTGCCGTTTCGAATATACCGGTCATTTTTGAAACACCCTGTAGATACATGGTAGGGGTAGAATCCCCAGTTCTTTAAAGAATGGTTTGCATGATTTTTGGCTGTTGGCATTTTTCATTACCCTCATAATCTTTCTTTGTTTCCGGAATGTGGTTATGCAATGAGGAGAATTTCCCCAGAATATGATGCCATATCTTAGTAGGGAGTGTATGCAAGCGTAATACACTGCTCTAACTGTTTCAGGACTTGTGTTGTTCCCTATAATCCTCATCACATAAGTCATTTTGGATAGTTTAGAATTTAATGAAGTGATGTGGGAATTCCATTTAAGATTGTCTTGTAAGTAGATGCCAAGATCATGGTCACTTCTTGGGTACTTACTGTCTTTGAATGAAAGTCTCATTTATGTTTGTCAGTTTCTCTTTAAGTTGCCTTCTGTAGAATATTGAAATACTTATTTGTATGTACAGTTTCTCTGAGCTATGTTACTTGGCTGTGACACCACGCAAAAGTTGCTTTTGTCCTAATATTTTTCAAGCCAGTGTAATATGAATGTATAGGCCTATGAGTTTCCAGGACCCTGTTGCTGTTTACTGTGGCATTAAGGTAACATGTGGCATGAGTTCTACAATCTGTTGCATGTACAACATGACCACCATCGTGAGATAAGTAAATGGAGACCCGTGTTCCTATTGCCACCCCCATGCGTTCAGTGACTTATTTCTCTTACTGATCAACTGCTGCTATCGATTTGCTGTAGTTATCAATATGAGGATGTTCTCAAGACATTGTGTTGCATTGCAGATCAGGCACAAGGGAGAGGCCAGATTTCTTGCTGTTACCGATTTGTTAAAGATGACATTTTCCTAACAACCAGTGGGTGAATGCCAGGACTAAGCAATGTCAAAGTTAGTCTGTCTCACTCCAACATAAGCCAGCTCAAAAGAAATTCCTGGAATTCTCCAAGAGAAGCAGCTTCTATAAAAAATTTTATTATTTCAAAGTACATGCAGCACCTACTATATATTGTATAACCCAGTGCTGACTTGCTATTACTTTAAACAGTTAACATATCACTCCATTATGAACACTTAATTAATGCAATGTAATGTTAATGTTTAGTGGAGATTATTTTACATTGGGTTTGATCCCAGCATCAAACTATGTGTGATTAGGCTTGGTAGGAACATTGTTAATGTTAAAAATATTGTGTTTCATGTTCTAATAATGGAATTTGTAGATAACCAAGGCAGCATCTCATGTAGAAATAAAATAGTTTTAGTTATGAAAAATTTTAAATAAGGAATGTGAATGTTGAGACAGTAGGTCTGATATCTTGTTAAATTTATGTACTGTAATGTAATTGTATGGAACAATTATTCATACAATAAAAGTGATGTCTCATAAAGAGTGTAAAACTAAATTTTGTTGTTGATAAAGATACATTCAAGCTGTTGCTAGACTGTTCCCTTTGTGCTAAATAAATATATCTGAATGAAGTAAGGAGGTGCATAGAGGAAGAAGCATCCTACAGGTGAAAATCAAGTGGTGCATGGTAATACTTGATTTGAGTGTTGTAGCAAATATGTGGAATCATGTTCCACTGATAAGATGTATCCCATGAAAACATTTTCAAAAAACAACGATAAGCCCATTCTGCATTACAAATTGATCAGTCTTCATATGCTTTCAGTATATTGAAATGTAAACCTAATAATGTCATCATACCTAATAAAGCATTAGCAACAGATTATTTTTGCTAAGAGCATAATTTTTCACTATAGAACAAGTTTATAAAAGATGCACACCTCCTAACTACTGTTCTTATTGGTATTAAGTAAACAATACGCTTTACATATTCCCATATTAAAAACCTACAGATGAGTTCAGGAACAACACTTGCGAGGAAGTTGACTTCTACTCATGTTTACTCTCAAACTGAAAGGAATACAATATTTGGATTGGGGACTGAACAAACTATAGAGTGTTGAAAGATGAGAGTGATTAAATTAGTTAATGCTAGGAATTTTGAATAATAAAGATACATAAAAATTGAAGGAATATTGGTAGCCTGAATTTGTGTGTGTTACATTCAGTTGTGCAGTTCAGTGCTATGATACTGTGGCATAATTGGTTGGTGGAGTGCTGAGTACAGTAACACAAAGGAGAATGCTGTGTCAACAGCAAGTTCACCATACAGAAGAAGACATGACAATAAGCAGCTCCCTGCAAGCCAGGGTCTCGACATCGAGGCAGTAATAGAATCAGATAGGCAGGCTGAGCAACACCAGAATATTCTCCTGACCTACTGGGAAAGAAAAACAGCAGATCAGGAAAAGAATGCCACATTTAAGGACCGGCAGTCTGCTCATCAACATCATCTGTCTTGGGGTTTTTGAGTGACACAGAGCTGTAGAGTTGTAACTGCAATCACAATCATTGTAATAGTCACTGTCATCATGCAGATAGTTTCCCAGGAGGTGCCAGAGTGATTCGCTCCCATAACTATCCTGCCTTAATTATCTTCACACACCATCAACAGGTAGCCATATGTCATTGGAGCCATTGCTTGGGGTGCTTTGGATGCTGCTGGCACGAATGCCATGACTGGGGCGAGTCCAGGGACCCTGGCCCATTCACACCAGAGTGTGTCGGTGCTGAGGATGTCTGCTGAGACAGGGCACTGATCTGTCCTGCCACACCCCCCAAATGCCAGCATGATCGATGCCCACAGTGAGTGATTCCAGCTGCAGCAAAAGGTCCTGGAAGGCTGGAGTGCCACTGGCAATGCAGCAGATTCAAGTTATGCCAATGCAGCTTCAAATGCAGCAGCAGGTGCATGTGTTAACATCCACTGGTCACCTCTGTCACCACCAAGAATGTTAAGAATGGAAGCAACCCTCACATAGAATGCCCACAACCAATAAATTGCAGTTTATTAGTAAATGTTGTTATTCTGTCACCAGTAGCCATCCATGGGCACATTCCCATCATCTTCCTCAAACCCAGCAGAAAAAGCAGTAGTGGAGTTCCATGCCCGTTAAAACTGCCCCTTTACAATGGTATAGATGTGGCCATTGACAAAGCACCTTACACTAAGTATCTAATAAAAATATGTTTTGGAACTGCTGTGAGCATTTGCTACACAAAGTGTGTTAGTTTTTGTCAAACTGTACTGAAAATATTGCATCTAGGAAGGACTGTAACTTCAGACAGTGATTGTATTTTCTACTGTGGTACTATGTCATAGGAGAGTGAGGCAGGCTGATTGATGAGCAAATTTACTTGCATAGAAGCATTTGAGATGCATAGTATTTTCTGGTGGTAATAAATATGGAGAAAAGCCATGCTGGTTTGAAACTATGTAGTGTATATCATTTGCACAATTTCTGTTAATCAGTTTACAGCTATTCTACAAGACTGATCATCAAGAGTCAGAGGGCTTAACAGATAATGCAGGTACACACTAGTCATACCTCTGGAACACTTGGGGGTATCTAAATCAGTCATCCACGTATCGATTAGTAGTTGGGAAAACAATCAGTGATTTTAAAGAACTGTTAGGGATGCAGGTGTGGAAGGAGATATATGTAAGCACAGCTCTGAAACATGCTCAGAAATTTATAACACACTATGTACACAAGAACATACTGTTGGGATAAGATGAATACAACTCTATACAATGTTGTAGAAAAAAACTGGATATGCAAGACATTTCCCCATGCTTCATTCTCCTGGAACATCATTCACCTTACAAACCCATTTAACCCCACAGCTAAGTTTGTTGCAGAAATTAATGAGGCACTTAAACGAACAGATGCGTTATTTACCCCATATCATAAAAACACTTTAATTATGAATCCGAGAATGCCCACTTTCAGGGGCGTTGTGAAACTTCATAAGCCACAGGCTCCTCTAAGGCCAATTATCAATGCCAGATTACTTATTGGTTAAGGAATTGCATAGTTTCCTCAGTATGGATTATTTATTCCATGATGATCATGCCACTAAGAACAGAGAGGAGTTAATTACACACTTCGACCATGTAACTGTAACCAGTGATACAAATCTAGCATGTATCGACATCATAAGGACATGCATGAATAGTCCATTAATGAGGTGATTCGTATTATTGAATCCAACTTACAGATATTCTCCATCTAGATTCACAAAAAATTAACGAATCCCTTCATTTGCTCAGAATCCTCCTGGACCATAACTACTTTGTCTTCAAAGACACCATATATGGTCAAATTGATGAGTTAGCCATATTTACATCAATCACATTGAACATCAGGTTTTTTCAACCAACCTATATCATCTTCAAAGAGTAGTATGCTACAAAAGATACGTCAATGACATCATACTTTTATATAACAGGACTGTAAAGAATTTTGTGATAGTTACTCAAAGTTACACAATAGTTTTTACAAAAATTACATAAGAACAATGATATAGCAGTCCTCTCCTGTAGCAAATGCCAGAAGCAGTGAACTAAACAAATGTGTCAACAGATGTAACAGTATGCAATGTCTGATTTCTGGTGTCTCAGTTCGTGTAAAATATTGTTGTATGGATTATGCAATATGGGTTGCAATCAATCAAGATAATTTTGGATTTTCTGGTAGTAAATAGGGAGGTACAAGCGGTTAATGGAGACTGGATATAAGTATAAAGTGTGGGTGCCTTTAAAGAAGCACTGTAACATCAAGGATTGGGTGTCTGAAAAAGATGGTTAATTGGAAGCCATATGGAAATTTAAAAGAAGAATGAAGCAGCTTTGGATTGCATCTTATCTGATAAAATATTGAATTTAATTGATAAAAGGAGAAAATATAAAAATAAAAAAATGCAGTAAATGAAGCAGGCAAAAAGGAATACAAGCATCTCAAAAATGAGATTGACAGAAAGTGCAAAATGGCTAAGCAGGGATGACTAGAGGACAAATGTAAGGATGTAGATGCTGATCTCACTGGGGGTAAGATAGATACTGCCTACAAGAAAATTAAAGAGACCTTTGGAGAAAAGAGAACCACTTCTATGAATATCAAGAGCTCAGATGGAAACACAGTTCTAAGCAAAGAAGGGAAAGCAGAAAGGTGGAAGGAGCATATAGAGGGTCTATATGAGGGCGATGTACTTGAGAACAATTTTATGGAAATGGAAGACGATGTAGATGAAAATGAAATGGGAGATATGATTCTGCATGAAGATTTTGACAGAGCATTGAAAGACCTGAGTTGAAACAAGGCCCCAGGAGTAGACAACATTCCCTTAGAACTATTGACAGCCTTGGGAGAGCCAGTCCTGACAAAACTCTACCATCTGGTAAGCAAGATGTATGAGACAGGTGAGATACCCTCATACTTCAAGAAGAATAAAATAATTCCAATCCTAAAAAAAGCACGTGTTAACAGATGTGAAAATTACTGAACTCTCATTTTAATAAGTCATTGCTGCAAAATACTAATGCAAATTCTTTACAGACAAAAGGAAAAACTAGTAGAAGCCGACCTTGGAAAAGATCAGTTTGGATTCCATAAAATATTGGAACACATGAGGCAATACTGACCCTACGACTTACCTTAGAAGCTAAATTAAGGAAAGGCAAACCTACATTTCTAGCATTTGTAGACTCAGAGAAAGCTTTTGACAATGTTGACTGGAATATTCTCTTTCAAATTCTGAAGGTGGCAGAGGTAAAATACAGGGAGTGAAAGGCTATTTACAATTTGTACAGAAACCAGATGGCAGTTATAAGAGTCAAGGGGCATGAAAAGGAAGCAGTGGTTGGGAAGGGAGAGAGACAGGTTTGTAGCCCCTCCCCAAAGCTATTCGATCTGCATATTGAGCAAGCAGTGAAGGTAACAAAAGAAAAATTCGGAGTAGGAATTCATATCCATGGAGAAGAAATAAAAACTTTGAGGTTCGCAAATGACATTGTAATTCTGTCAGAGACAGCAAAGGACTTGGAAGAGCAGTTGAACAGAATGGATAGTGTCTTGAAGGGAGGATATAAGATGAACATCAACAAAAGCAAAACAAGGATAATGGAATGTAGTCTAATTAATTAGGGTGACGCTGAGGGAATTAGATTAAGAAATGAGAGTCTTAAAGTAGTAAAGGAGTTTTGTTATTTGGGGAGCAAAATAACTGATGATGGTCGAAGTAGAGAGGATACAAAATGTAGACTGGCAATGGCAAAGAAAGCGTTTCTGAAGAAGAGAAATTTGTTAACATCGAGTGTAGATTTAAGTGTCAGGAAGTTGTTTCTGAAAGTATTTGTATGGAGTGTAGCCATGTATGGAAGTGAAACATGGATGATAAATAGTTTAGACAAGAAGAGAATAGAAGCTTTCTAAATGTGGTGCTACAGAAGAATGCTGGAGATTAGATGGGTAGATTACATAACTAATGAGGAGGTATTGAATAGAATTGAGGAGAAGAAGAGTTTGTGGCACAACTTGACTAGAAGAGGGGATCAGTTAGTAGGACATGTTCTGAGGCATAAAGGGATTACCAATTTAGTACAGGAGGGCAGTGTGGAGGGTGAAAATCGTAGAGGGAGACCAAGAGATAAATATACCAAGCAGATTCAGAAGGATGTAGGTTGCAGTAGGTACTGGGAGATGAAGAAGCTTGCACAGGATAGAGTAGCATGGAGAGCTGCATCAAACCAGTCTCAGGACTGAATACCACCACAACAACAACAACAACAACAACAACAACAACAACAACAACAACTGATAAATACCAATAGCATTGAGCAAGCTACAATTGAGGAACTTTTGCATCACCCCAGAAGTAATTTTTGGTACCAGTCAACTTGTACTTACCTAGCACTGCGCTGTGACATATGTGTCACACCACTTGTATTTGGTTGGATGAGTAATGAACCTAAGAAGTAAAATGAAAGGATCACAGGCCACAGAATTTATAGTGCCATACATTTGCAGTGTAATCACAGTGTCACACCACAACACTGTTCAGTATTAAGTATTCAGTTTATTCACGATTGACTACTTACAACGGAATAGGTCTGAACATTAAATATACAATTAACAACAATTTTACAGTAAAGTTTTTACAATTTAACTCCTTTTCTTTTAGGAATATTCTTATATACTAATGTCAATGATTATTTCAAAATATTCTGTTATCTTATAAAATGGGTGTTTGAGTAACCAGTCATAAACCTTACATTTAAAACTCTTCAACAAACTTCCATCATCTGCTCAGTCACTGACCAGCAATATTTTCAAACTCATTATTTTGTGTGAGTTTGCAGTCTTTGTGAGTCTGTGTCTTGGTATGTCGAAGTCCAGTTTGCCTCTGGTATTGTGGGGATGTATGTTCTCTCTCATCTTGAACTCATTTAAGTTGCTTTTGGCATTAAGCAGTGCTGTGTAGATGTATAGATTCACAACAGTTAATATCAAGTGCTTGATAAAGAGGGGTTGGCAGTGTTCCTTGGGCTTAACTTTGCTCATAATTCTGATTACTTTTTTTTTACTTTTCAGAATTTCACTGACAAAGCAAGAATGTCCCCATAACAATATGCTGTAGGAAATGTGTGACTGAAAGAGGCCATAATATACGACCTTTAGATACTCATCAGTGACTACGTCTGTCAGTCTCCAGATGAGGTAACACTCTCTTGCTATTCTCTTGCAGATTTGGCTAATGTGTTCCTCCCAGTTTAATTTTGATTCAATATGGAACCCTAACAATTTTATTGATTTGCTTTCAACAGCTGTAGTTAAACCCAGAATTAGTTCTTTTGTTTTATCAGGATTACACAGGAGTTCATTAGAAGAAAACCAATCCATTACTAGTTCTAGTTTTTCCTGTGTTGCCTGATGCAGTTCTGTTGTGTCATGGTGTATATTGAGCAATGTTGTATCATCTGCATAACACACAATTGAATTTGCTCCTACATGGTAAGGTAAGTCATTAATTGCAATGATGAACAGAAAAGGACCTAGGACCAAGTCTTGAGGCACTCCAGTCTGGACTTCCTTCAGTGAGGAGCACCTATTTTTAATTGATACAAACTGTCTCCTGTTACTTAAGTATGATTTGATTACATCCAAAGATGGTTTTTGTATGCCATAAAATTCCAAATTTTGCAAGTAGGGTGTTAGATGGTATTCAATCGAAGGCTTTGCTAAGATCACAAAGTACGACTGATACCAGATCCTTATTTTCGAATGCAGTTAACATCTGGTTAACAACTTCAGTGACAGCAATAGCTGTATTTTTACCATGCTGATATGCAAACTGTCTGTTGGAGAGGAGATCATGCTTATCAAAATAGTTATTTAGTTGACTGTACATTACATTTTCAAAAACTTTAGAGAAAATTGGGACAATAGAAACTGGTCGATAGTTTTAGGGCAGATGCTTATCTCCCTTTTTAAAGACTGGTATCACTTTAGCAGTTTTGAGCACATCTGGGAAAACTCCAGATTCTAAACACGTATTAAAAATGAAAGAAAGAGGTTGACAGATAAGGTGTATTATTTTTTTCATTACGTAGTTAGAAAACCAATAACAGTCCATACCTTTGCAGTTGGTGAACCTTGCCACAGCTTTTAGAATATTCTCTGGGGTGACAACATTCCAGTGGAAAGTATACATCCTATGGGGCACAGCACCAAGATGATCTAGTGCACAAGTGCCATTTTGCTTGATTTTGTTTTTCAGCTCGCTCACTGAGGTTAGGAAGTAATTATTTACTTCTTCTGGGACCAGAATTGGATCTTGTGTATGGGTTTGTGAATTATATTGGTTGACGATATCCCATGCTGCTTTACATTTGTTGGGAGCACTTTCAATGTAATGTTCACATGCTTGTTTTTTGGCCAAGAACAGTTTGACTTTGTAGATTTTTTTACATTTTAGATAAGCTCTATAAGAAGTATTATCTAGCTAAGATCCTTGTTTACAAGAATCTTTATATATTCTGTGCAGTCTGAGCATATCCTCCCTAGTGAGAACTAGCTCATCTGTATACCATTTTACCTGTTTGTTTTTCTGTTTATGCTTAGGGCTACTTTTGATTAATGGTGAGCAGGAGTACCATAACTCTATGAGTATTTCCAGGAAGTTGTTAAACACCATTTCACCAGCACCCTTCTCAGGTTGTGTGTTGTATACAAAGTCCCAGTTAACATCAGATATTCTGACAATAAATAAATTAATATATTCATCTTTCTGCCCACTTACCCATGTGGCATTAGACTTGATTCTGACTGATTTGTCTGATTTAGGCAACTGATCACAAGAGAATGTTATAATCAATAGTTCATGATCAGCTAGGGCAAGTCTGATGTCATACATATCTCTAGAAAAATTTACTATAATATTATCTAAGCACGCCTTATCCCGTGTTGGTGTGTAATTTGTACAGTGTAAATTTAGTGATCTTAAGATATTAAAAAACGTTCTAGCAACATGTTCATCATTGTTGGCCATTTCAATGTTTAAATTGCCACAGATAATTAGTTTTATATTACATTTTAGTATTTTCCTCATAAGCAGCTCAAATCTTTCGAAAAATGTATTTATATCTCCTCCTGGTGATCTATATAAGCTAACAATTATAGTATTCTCTACGTTTAGTCTTATACAGCTAAATTCTCCATCTAGTTCTGCACAGTAAGAGCTAACATCTATTTCAGTAAACATTATACTACCTTTAACAAATATTAGGACACCTCCATTCTTTCTTTCACTTCTACACGTAATGTCTCCAACAGCATACCCTTGAGGAACAAAATATTGTACTTGATCTTCTGTCAGTCAATGTTCTGAGATACAAACAACATCAACGTTTTCAATACTGCAAAAATGTTCTAATTGTAATACTTTGATTCTAATGCAGTGAATGTTCATTTGCATCACAGAAATAGATTTATCTTTATTGTTTATTGTCTGTGAACACTCCCTCATTCGAATGTCGCTTTTAGCACCTAGTTCAAGTACAGGAGGTTTATTACCCACCGATTCACAGACTTTTATACTAAAAAATGACACACATTCCAGGTATTACTCAAACCGCAATTTTCGTAGATTGTTTTATTCCATGTGAGTCTTTCTTTAATTATTTCATTGACACGTTCACAAACTTTTTCCCTTCATAGTTTAGGTGGTGCCCATGTCTGGTGTGAAGGTTACGCTGCAGTTTACTTATATTGACCATGGCACAATTTGCGTATTCAGAGCACAGTTTCTTTATTTTCATATTCGTTCTTCGAATTTCTTTATTAATGCACAAGCTATAGATTAGATTGTGCCTATGAAGCACTGTAGCAACAACTGTATTCTTTGATTTATTTTTTTCGAGAAAGTTCTGAAGCACTTTTACGCAGACATCTGCTTCATTTTTTGCAACATCATTTGATCCCGTTATGCATACAACAAAGTCATTTTCTTGTGTAAATTTTGTTTGAATGCAAGGGTCTAAAACGTGTTTAGTTCCTGCTCCAGGTTTAACAACACTGGTCACTGCTAAGTCTCGATTTATTTCTCAAAATATACTTGATAAATTCCTGCCATGGCTGTCTCTTAGAAGAAGCACACTGTTCCTTTTACCTGTTGTTTCCCGTTTATCAACATTTTTCCCAGAGTGATTATTCGTTTTCAGCGGATTGTCTTTTGAATGGTCTGGATCATTTACACTGTCTTTAACACCATCACTGGACTGCAGAACACCGTATTTGTTTTTATCTGTAAATGTAACTGCTGTTGCAAACTTTGTTTTTATTTTTCCAGCTAAAGTCCTACCTTTGTGTCTCACTTCTGTCCACTCGGATGATTTGTGCCTTTTGTCAGGTGCCACTTTGCTTGATTTGTTCTTCGACCGTAGTCCCCAATTTTCATTCTTGAGTGTAGTGATTTCACTTCTTAAAGTGTTGACTAAGAATTGTAGACCTGAAACTTGTTCTCTCAAATTTGTTATTTCGACATTACAATTCTCGCAAACTCCCTTTTTTAGCACATAACTGTAACTTTTTCTCGTATTAGAGTTACACACTTCTACACTCGCAGCCATCTTGGTTCACTCTCTGTGATGTCTGATGCTCCAATCATTAGGAAGTCTTTCTGCTGGAAGAGCCCTACCTAAGCTAGATTCACCACTCTGGAGGGTACCTGTGTACATACAGACAGGTTAGTGTATGTAACGGACACAGGTCTCCACTCTGCAGCACCAGAAATAGAACCAGGAGCCTGAACTCCCATGCTGCAGTCACTACAGACCCTTCTGTTAGCAGAGCTACCAAAGCTCCAGGACACCTAGCAATACAGGGGTGTACAGTACATTGTGCAGTCCAAATGGAAACAGCCTGTCAGTAGGAAGGCAAAGAGTTAATGACTACTGAGTTTTCCCAGTTACTTTGGCACAGTGCCTTAAATATAGGCCATGTCTTTTAGTTACAGACCCTACTTCATATGAAAACAAAGGTCTACTGCTGAAGGAGAGCTTTTATGCCTAACCGTTGCTTCCTGTAGCTGGGGCATCTTTTGAGGTTGTAAAAGTTCTGCAGTAATCTCACATGCATTGAGTGTTTTGGGCATCCTTTAACTGTCTGAAACTCCTTGGGTCTTTCCTGCCAAGTAAAAGCAATACCATCATAACAATTATGGGAAATGCAGCTCCTTCTGGCAAGAGATAGCCAATTACCATATCAGACAAATAACGTTAACAGGTGACACTTCTTGCCGACATTCAATCATACCTCACATGCACTGGAGAGTAGCAAGTTTCCATCTGATGTGCACAACTACTCTGGAGTAGTTATCTATGGAGTTCAGGAGAAATCTTCATTGTTGCGCAATTTCTGATTAAAATATGACATTGAGCAGTATTTGTATATTTTCAGTGATGAGAATTTCATAATCATGGAAATGAGCTAATTCTCTTGGTGATCTATTCACTAACCTAATGTGGCACTGGACATACACACAACATGACATTGAACCACTCCTGCAGCTGCAAAGGTCTAGAACACCAACAAAATGCTTTAGTTCATACACCCCAAGAAATCAGCATTGATGTTCATTGCGGTGTTAAGAATATCTCGCATGAAAGGACCTAGTGGCAGTCTTTTATATGCAAGTATTACATGATCAGAGTGTCTTTGGAGTTGGCACATCAAGAGCATTCATACACAACTAAAGCAATTGGTGTAACACTATGAAGTGTGTTGTATCTGTATGTGAACACTCAGAAGCTGTGTACAATGTAATATAAAACTATGTTCATATGTGATCTTGCTTTTGTGTCCAGCATTACTAGATCATTATGTTCAGAACCAGGCTCCAGCCAGAACTTAACGTCAGCCCAGTGGTTCAAATGGCCAGCATCTTCAGGTGATTAATCTGTCACACTAACTCATCCAAACAGAAATTAAACCAAATGGCAACTCCTTTGTACACTATCTAGGTCTACTACACTTGCACCACTCTAACTGTCCACCAGTGCTAAGTATGACACTGCACTGGCAGTGAAAACTTGCAGAAATCGAATGCCAAACACTGTCAAAAACTTTTGATAACTGAAACAAAGACCATTGTTAATAAATACCAAATAAAACGGGGTTCCACACCTTACCTGAAGGATACCCTTGTATTTCTGTTTATAATGGACATAAGGGGTATCATTTAAGAAAGATTTGAAACCCTGTTTTGTTTGATATTAAAACTACTGTCTTTGTTTTGGTCATCAATGATTAGCAAATTCAAATTCTCACAGATTTAGGTACCATTTCTTCACGGACTAGATGTATTGCAAAGTGAACTGTTTGGTGTTTTACTTGTGTCAATTGAAGAGAGCAGTTTTTCTCAGTTTTCTTAGGAAAGTGAATAAGGAATTTGAAATAGAAGTTTTAATCAGATTTTTCATCTTTTTTGGCACTATGATTACAAATTTTAAGAATGTCCTATTTACTTAACAGCTTATCATGCTTTGTTTACTTTGAAATGATTTTTCTGTTCTCACCCACAAACTGTCTTTGACGTTAACTGAAAACCGCTATTCTACAAGCTGAGATCACTTTCCTTCTCAGTTACTCACACTCTGTATTTCAAAAGTTTGAGCCATGCACATTATCATTAGTGTAAATGATTGTATGAATGTAACAAGCAATTGTACACAGCTTGAAACAAAATGGAGAGAAAGTGAATTTAGGCGTTTTCAAAATGGGCATCTTCACAAGCCTGTGTCATTAATTTATAACATGGAAGTAATATCACATGTGGTGGTGAATTTTGGGTTCAAGTTTAGTAAACCCAGAGAAATCACTTTCCAGTCAGATCACTATTCTCTGGAAGACAAGGAAAAAAGAAAAATGCCAGTGAGTGCAGAAGTTATAAGTCACAACACACATTCACTTTGCACAGTAATCACATCCCCCCACGACTGATACAGCAGTCAGAAATACTTCTTTCCAGAAGCTCTGAATTCAGCAAATCAGAAGTTGCAGGATTTACAGGTGGGCCAGCTCAAGTCAATACAAACCTTCCAGGTGATTTTCAGTCAGAATGACAAATTTGATGAGTTGTTCACTGATTTACAACAACCACTATAACCTGTTAACAATGATGCAGTTCATGATTTACAGTTATTTTATACTGCAAATAGGAATTAATTTCTCTCCCTACAGTAGACAGATTGAGGTAAGTTACAAATTTTGCACACAAGCAGACAATTCATATCTAGGGAAGGAGAATCTGAAGGTCTGCTGAACACACAATTACACATGAACATTTGAAAGCTGAATATAGAGCAATATTGAAAATAAGAAAATACTAGAATCTATGAGTTTGTCTAATGTCCTTACACCTCTCACTGAAAGTTTGTCATCTGACCACCCTATGTCAGTGTGCTGATTAGGTAAGATAGCACTGGGCTCCAAATGTCAAATACATCCAACTGTGGGATGCAGTGTAGGGGAAGATGGGGGAATTACACGCATGTGGGTAATCCCACGCAGGCTGATTTATGCAGTTTGAATGGCGCAAGCTGTTCCCAGTTGGTACTACACCCTGCCGGCAGGAGTAACAACTACTATGCAGCTTACGCCAGCCATTTACCAGTGGCATTGTTGGAGCAGTGAAGTATTGTTTATTTTCGGCGTGTCTCATGTAATTTTGGTCAGCTGTATTTTGCAAGATAAGTGCTACTATAAGTTGCTTTAATGAAATTCTTGTGTATAAACTACTAACCCTGCATTAAACCTTTAATTTAATCATACATTTGTCCCACTATTTGAATTAGGTGCCGAGTTATGCTTAGGTTAGTCATCGAACTTACGGTGGGGTAATGCCACGCAGCTGTTGAAGTGCGTGGTATTCCCCCTTGCAGGTTATATTTTCAATACTAATGAGGTTTTTTTTAATTTCAGATGGGTAGATATAATAAAAGAAAAACCCAGAAAGCAAAACGGATGCAAGAGGAACTTTGTAAGGCTCTTGATGCCATCAAATCTGGAAGAAAAATAAGGGAAGTATCAAGAGCTTTCGGGATTCATGAAGCTACCTGCAAACGAGAATGAAGGTTAAAAATACCGAGGGTCCAAAACTTGGAAGAAACCCAACATTTTCAACAGAACAGGAAATTGAGATTAGGGATCTTGTTATTACAATGGCCAAGCTGTTCTATGGCATTACATGCATCCAGCTGCAAAAGATTGCATTTGAGTATGCACAGGCTAACAACATTGCAAACAATTTTGATAAGTCATCTAGGTTAGCTGGAAAGGATTGGCTAGCTCTATTTTTAAAAAGAAACCCAAGTATTAGCATGAGAAAACCTGAAGCAACTAGCATTAACAGAATACAGGCATTTAATGAAGAAGAGGTTAATGCATATTTTAAAAATTTAGAATGTGTCTTTGAAAAATATAAATTTAAAGACGGGCGAGTGTTCAACATCGATGAAACAGGCATAAATACTGTACAAAAGCCCAACAGAATTTTGGCTCCTAAAGGTGTTAAACAAATAGGTGGGGCCACGTCTTGGGAAAGGGGGAAAAACGTGACTGTGATATGTTGTCTCAGTGCTGCTGGTACCAACATCCCTCCTATGTTTATCTTCCCCAGGAAAAGGAGCTCAAATCTCTTAAGTATTGATGGACCAGTTGGAGCAATATATGGTTGTTCCATCAATGGCTGGTCCAATGAGTCATTATTTTTCGAATGGATCTAACATTTTCAGAACAATGTAAAATCAACTATTGATGACCCTGTGCTGCTGATTTTAGATAATCACAGCAGCCACATTTCACTTGACATTTTTGAATTTTGTAAAAAACATTCTATTGTCATGGTAATCATACCTCCACACACTTCTCACAAGCTTCAACCACTAGATATTACATTCTTTCCCTCTCTGAAATCAGCCTTCAGTTGTGAATGTGACATGTATACAAAGCCACAGGTGTATCAAAAAATTACACCATATGAGTTAGCAGAACTTTTTCATAATTCATATATTAAGGTCGCTACCATGGACAAAGGGCAGTCAGGGTTTAAGGCATGTGGGATTTGCCCTTTCAATCCAAACAAATTTCAGCATGACGACTTACAACAATGTGAGATCTTCAGAGATGTTGTCCTTGAAGATGAAGAGGTTCCGAATGCTACAAATGGAAATGAAGTGGTTGCATCTTCAAATGAGCTACATATCTCTAAAAGGAGTCAAGAACAGATTCCTGGATCTTCAGCAGAAAATGTTCCACTTCTAGTAGGCCTAGAAGAGGTCACAACAACATCAACTAAAAGTGCATGTGTCAAGCACGTTAGTGTATTTGACATATCTCCTGTTCCAAAACAAAAACAAGTTCTTCCTAAGACGAAACAAGCCAAGGGAAAGCCTAAGGAAAAGTGAGTGATCCTTACAGCAACTCCAGAGCAAAATAAACTGCTAAAGGAGTTATCAATAAAAAAACAAAAAGAAGCCATGAAAAAGATAGCTGAAGGAAACAAGAAAAGAAATCTTAAGAAAGCTGATAAGTGGAGAAATCTACAACTTAAAAAAGTCTCAAAGAAGAAACAGACCTTATATAAGAAGAAACACCACCAAGAAAATGAAAGTAGCAGTGAGGATGACCTAAATCTGGACTTGCAGAACATTTGTGATGATGATGAAATGGATGATATTGATCCATTGGCGATTTCAGATTTCTGTTTAGTTTGTGGAGAGTTTGGGAAAGATGGAGAACTATGGCACTGACGTATTTCTTGTAGCAGATGGAGTCATGAAGAATGTAGTGGTTGGAACACTCCAAAAGGTTACAAGTGTGATCTTTGCTGTATGAGGAAATGAACTCTTTTTCACATCAATAAAAATGTAAAAAACAAAAATTATAAGAGATGTTTGTAGAATTACATTATTTCATTCTTAAATAGCAATTATTGTACATTTTTATGGTTTGTTTGTTTTACGTGTTATTACCCAGTGCTTTGCGTGTCATTACCCTCAGGGGTGAGGAATGCCACAAATATGAATTTTTTTTTATTTTAATGTGCAAAATTAAGGTACTGTTTATAACTATTTACAGACGATTGGAATATGTGGAGAAATGTCCATTGTATGGTATGTACTTATTTTCGTAGGTTTTAATGACGTTATGAATGGTTCACATCGATTTTTCCTTAGGTGCAGGTAATTTCCCCCACTCTCCCCTACAGTATCACATTGCTCTTTAGTTGCATGTATACCATTATCGAGACACAGTGCAGTTGCAACTGTGTAGAAGTGCAGAATCCAAAATGAGAGGATTATTTTAATATGAGTAGTGGCAGACTTAGCATTCAGAATAAATATTACTATGCTACCAGAGACCTAAAAAACTCACTGTCCCTGGAACTGGTCAGCTTTTAGTTTTGTTATTCCACATAATGACTGACCAACTTTGAAAATTTAAAATGCCCTCATAATCTGAAACTGCACATTAGGAAATGTATTATGTTATAGGTTTAAAACAGAAAGAAAAAGTTTAGGTAAGGTTTGCTGTTATACTTGAAGTCATATATTTAACACACTAATTAACTGTGAAGTAATCAAACTCATTTTAAAGTAATTGGACTATTAAAGCTGCTTCACACATGGGAGTTTGATTGTTTAATGGATCTGTAGTTTACTGGTACATTTGTACCTTGTCATCCATTTGCTACAACATTTCCAAAAGAAAATTAGACATGTATGGAAATTCCACTGCATTAACCTGTTTGTATTCAAGATATCTACATGATAACCATGCAAGCATGTTATAAATTTCCAACAAACTGTTGTCATGACATGTCCATAAAGTTGTTTGTTCATGACAACAATATCTGTCAATATAATAGAAATAGTAACATTAAGTAAGCATTAATCAAGTCAATATTTGACCATTCATAGGTATTTATTTTTTAATTATTTTACAACAAGTTTCAGAGCTACATCTCCATTTTCCCCGACTGTATGAATGTAACGGGCTTTACATTTGTTTCAATTTTTCACCTTATATCTAATGACACAATTGTATAGTTAACTTCCTTAAATTTAACATCAGGTGGGATAATGGCAGAGGCAAAAGAGATGGAGAATTATGTCTACTAACATTACATACATCATACAACAGAACTTCCTGTCTTCTGCATTGTTGAAATAGTTCCACATTTACACTTACATGCTGAAACTATTTGAAATGTTTATGACTATACTACATACCAATAATGCATATTTAACCAATATTACAGTGAAGTGATGTAGATAATAATCGATTTACAATTATTTCCATTCACATAATTGAAGAAATAAAATATGACATTAAAAGATTATTTGAAGAACTATACACTAACCATTTTAGTTTATGTACTAACACACTGAGCATAAATTTTACATGCAAATTTAAATGCAGAGTGCTGTTTGCCATTTGCTGCTTCCATTGCTATATGAGTGACAGAGAAGGCAAGGGGGGGGGGGGGGGGGGGGGGGTTGGAGAGGGGGAAGAGTGTGTCTCACTGACATAAGAGCTGCTGACCAAATAAACTGTCACTGTCAAAACCACTTCCTGTTGAGGTGCTGGGCTGCTGCCTTCATCTTGACTATATTTCTTTTCAGCTGGCAGCTTTCTGATGAGGTGTAAGTAGTAGTCCACTGCTACTTAATACAACTATCAGCTGAAAACTCATCAGAATACCATGATCTGCCACATCTAATATGGCCAAATGTGTCAGAAAATATACTGCTTGTAGTTTGGGACTAAGTGCCATTTACAACCTCAGCATCTATAATGCTGATGGCCGTGAGGGAAGGTGAGACATGTACAGTACCGGTGAAGCATGTTGCTGGGCAGGTAGTCCTCCTGAAGTGCCAATTCTACTATTGTTATAGAAGGCTGTTACCCTACACACAGTTGATGTCCTTTCCCCCAAGTGAAGGACTGTAGGTCCACATCTGGCTGGGACTCTTCATATGATGGTAGTAATGGAGAATGATCGTAAGCAAGAAATGGTCACTGTCTTCACAGCAGTAGTCACGAACAGTAGAAACAGTGCACACATCTGTGAGCTCCAGGACAGAGACCTTCAGACATCGTACTACTTGAGAGGCTGTGCACTGAAGAGAGACTGCCTCGGGAAGAAATAACTTCCAGCAGTGTTCCATCACAGCATAGTGTCATCATTTTCACTATTGTCTCCTCTTCAGATCTGGCAGCCACATTTATGTTCTTCATTAGTCATCTCCTTCTGCTGCACACTGTCATTGGTATTTTAGAACAGGAGCCTGCTCCGTCTCATCTGTATTTATTCAGTAAGCATCGAGGTCACCTCAGTGATATACACCAGTCCAGTATTGTCCATTTAGTAGTGGCAGCAATCTGATTACATGTTTCCAAAACACCTCATTATGCCTTTCAGTGGAATCACATCCAAACCCAGCAACCCTTCTACAAAGGGTGCTTCCTTATTCAGTAGGCTCATTTTTCCATCCCACTTACTTCATGCAGAGAAACATCTCCAACTGTGCTCACATTTAGTTACAAAACCACAGCTTAATCAGGGTGATATCATAGGAACACTGCTCTCTACACACCCACAATAACCCATTCTGACCTCACCGCCTCTTACTTCGCATTCATATTTGAGGATAGTTATTTTCAGGGGTGTGAGGACCTCTACATGTGTATGTTACGAGCCTTAAACTCATAACCTGCAGCTTGGAGGACCAGGCTTTGTATTATGTGATTGCTCTATAAGGTATGCTGGCTTCACCACACCTGAGCATGCCCTTCTCCCCCATCCAATGACTGATTGGAGAAATAAAATGAAAGACACCATCTGGACTCACAACCTAATACCATTGGCGTCAAAAAATCAAGAGTTGGCCAAGAGAGGCTGACAGGAAAGGTGATAGTAGTCTGATAAATAAGTGGAAGCAATGTCAGAATTACGTAACAGCTTATTACCTGTCAGTCATGTGGTGGCATTTTCAAAGACTGACAGAGAGTGCCTGACGAAAAAGGAGTACTGTTGTGTTAAGCACAAAGTATTTCCATGGACTGTGAAATTTTGTACGTGATGGTTGTAGTCCAACTGCAATTTTATATCGGTACACAGAAAAGGAATCAATTTGTTACTTACACAGTAACTGCACTGTTACTGAATAAATATAAGTTTTAGAACAAAACCTTTACAGAAACTTCTTACAGGTTATCTTTTATTATCCATGGGAAGTTGTGTGCATCTACACAATAAAACCTACACACAGGCTACAACATACCTTCATCCCATCATAATATAAAAAGTAAGTTATTTCTAACAAGCAAATTGTGGGACAATAATTTTTGTATCTACTATTTTACAAAGAATGCCCAATACAGATACATTTTTACTACAGTCTTCATTACAGTGCTTGAAAAAGTAACACTAACTTTAGAATTTCACTAAGATTCATGTGAAATATTTGTTTCCTTTCAAGGAGGGCAAATTCCAATGACTTTAATAGTATAAATGTCAGTGACAACAAACCTATGCATTAAAAATATCAAAGAGTTACTCTTTCAATCACAGTGAGTACTCCAAGTGCACCACAAATTCCGTTTTCACAAAGTACTTTGTACTAATGTTCACATGAATTTCCCAGTGTTATTGAAAAGTAAATAAATATGAAAAATAACCTAATTTTACGCAAACTGTTCAGCACACTGTCAGTCTGCAACAGTATTAACATGCAAAAATTCATCCAAAGAAATTTATGTGTCAAATGAAGATTTTACCTGCAAACAGTGACTTCCTCACTCAGGAGAGGGTGGTATGTCAGGAAAAGTTAAGAAAGGAGGAGGAAGTCAATCCAAACCCACAATCTGAGTCACCCACTGAGGAGATGGTGAGCATATACAATGATCAGATGGTAGACAAAGATACTTTTGTGTGTAAGTCTTCACACAAAGACATTCAGGTCCACTGAGAGTCTACCTAAAATTGTTAGGTGACTATTGTATTTGAGAAATGCATGACACTGCTGCTCCCTGAAACTTCTAACAGCTGGTTTCTGTCATTGACCATCCTCACAGTTCCATATAAAAAACAAAACTGAATATAAAGCAATGTGTATAATATTTGAAGGGTTCTTTTAATATTTGCAGAAAAATATTTTGTCAGTTGTCATCCATTTCTCCACATATGAAGAAAAACTGTCACAATCAACTAAAAGAAACAGTGCACAAACTGCAGTTTAAGTAAATGGCATACAAATCAAGTGTCATCAGGAGCTCCATCATTAAGCCTACTTGAGTTCAATTTAATGAAATCATCAAGCAATATAGTAACACAATTATATCCTATATTTCTGAAGTGTATAACACTAAGATGAGATTGCAATACATTAGTCATTAAATATTTATATTAAATAATGTATCATCCAGAAGTATATGGAAAATCACATTGAATAGCAAGACAACAAACCAAAATAACCTGAGGGCTTCATAATGTAATCACACAACAATTGTATTACTACTTTACTTAAGGGGCAGGGAGATCAATACGAGTAGACCACTGGTACTCTAGGTATCTGTATGTTATTTTTCCATATGCACAATAACTAAATGGAAAGAGAAATATTGACAATTTAAGAACAATACTGAAAACAAAATATTTAGCCAATATACACAATATAATACCCACCAACTGGTGAGGAAGTACTCATAGAGAGTGAAGGACTCTGAAACTTTTGAGAGCACAAGAGGAGTAATACGTTTTTCTGTACATATACATAATGTTCAGATTAAACTGAACCCATCATTACAATTATTAACACAAATCTACGCTCAGACCACAATGTTGTGTATTTAAGTAAAACTCACAACAGCAGGAATGTGATCTATTTTTGTTGGTCCTTGTTGTAATTCTCATGGGACAAAATGTATGACAACTGAAGTGCATGTTTGAAGTATATTGAAAAATGGCTCTGAGCACCATGGAACTTAACTTCTGAGGTCATCAGTCCCTAGAACTTAGAACTACTAAACCTAACTAACCTAAGGACACCACACACATCCATGCCTGAGGCAGGATTCGAACCTGCGATCGCAGTGGTCACGTGGTTCCAGACTGTAGTGCCTAGAACTGCTCGGCCACCACGGCTGGCCAAAGTATATTGAAAGAAGGCAAAATATAAACCACAGAAGAAACCTCCATCAGGAGAAGCAGTAATAGCAAATCAACTTTAAATAGTGAACCTATGATTTCTTAAGTCATCAAACACTCAGTTTTTAAATTATTTGTAAAGCAATAAGATATTTGCAGCTGTTTAAATATCTGACTGGCAGGTAAAAAAGAAAAAAAATTAGATAACATTTGAACTTATGTTTGATGTCACCAAGTATTCTCAGTATGAAACACTGCACGAATACTGTTTGGGCATAGAATAAATGCTGACCTAGAGCATTTACTGTTTCTTATTTAGGCTAATGTTGTACGTGCAGTTGTGAACAGTGCAGAGCAGTGGTTTCCAACCCATGGTAAGTGGACTGCTTTGTGGCAATGGGCACCAGGTACTTGAAGCCAAACATTTAACACAATAACTCATTTTTAAAGTAATCAGACTATTGAAGATGTTTTATGCAAGGGTGTTTGATTCTTTAAGGGATCAGAAGTTTACTGGTACATTTGTAATGTGTGGATGATAATGTACATGAATAAATTAGAGATTTACGGAAACTCCACTTCAGTAACTTGCTTGTATTTATAATATTGATGTGATAACCATGCAATCAGGTTATTACTTTACAACAAACTGTTATGAATGAAAAACTTTATGGACATCACATAACAAAAATTTTTGTGAACATGCAGTAAGACAAACACATTTAGTGAGACTTGAGCTAGTCAGTATTCTGTCATTCATAAATTTATCACTTATTTATTATTGTCAAATGAGGTTTGGAGCAACAACTCCATTTTTACCAACTGTATGGATCTGAAGGGCATTAAATCTGCTTCAGTTTCTCACCCAACATGTAAAAATGCAGTTGTTACATTTAAGGGGGTGAATTATACCTCATGTGGAATAGTGGAATAATGCAAGAGGGATAGCACAATAATGTCTGCTAACATTACTTGCATTTGACCAAACAACTTTCGGTTTCTACATTGGTGAAAGATTACCACATTTTCACTTACATTTAGAAATGATGTTATGACAATAGTGCACAACTAATGGTGCATATTTGACCTGTTTTAAAATGATGTGATGGAAGTTACAATGGATACACTGTTATTTTTATTCACATAATATGTAAAAGTAGGTAAGAAATTAAAAAATTACTTGGATTAGTGGCCTTTAACAATATTATTTCAAGTACTTACATCTTCAGCATGGAATTTTACATGCTAATTTAGACACAGAGTAATTTCCCCCCACCCCTCCCACTATCTCTCTCTCTCTCTCTCTCTCTCTCTCTCTCTCCCCCTCTTCCTCTCTCCATCTCTCTCTCTGGCTATGAGTATAGAGTGTTAAAACTAACATTACTTGCTGACTGGCTCATATAAAAATGGGAAACAACTTCCACATTTGAGGGGCTAGGCCATTGCTGGCATCCTGCACTGTATTTCTTGTAACCTGTCTGCTTTCTGTAAGGCTATAGTAGTAGGCCATTTATACTTAATAATGTGCCATGAGTAACTACTCTGTTGAAGAGTGCCAGAGAATCCATGTGTGTTGATAGGCACCAAAACTTTTATTCATTACCCTGGCTATTATAATGCTGAAGTGCATGTTAACGAATCTAAGACACGTACAGTACTGGATCATGTATGCTACGTGGCAGATAGAGCTTCCTATCTGTCACGTTTCTATCACACTGTTATGGAAGGATGTTACCCTATAGGCAGCTGACATCTTTTCGCCAAGTCAAGGTGAGCAGGTCTACATCTGGCTGAAACTTTTAATATTCCTGCTTGCAGAGATGTAGAACAATCTTCAGTGACAAACAGTTGTCATTCTCCAAGTAGTAGACACCAATATAAAAATGAGAAATCCTGCCAACATCAGTAAAGTCTGGGATGACAGACCTTTGAATATGGTACCAATTGAGATGCTGCCTTGGTAAGAAGTACATCAATATCTCATACTTTCAGCAGTGTTCCTCCACAGAATAGTGTACTCATATTCACTTTTGGCCTCTTCTTCACATCTGCCAGCCCACAAGTTACACTCTTCATTAGTCATCTCCAGCCTGTTGCACACTGTTACTGGTGTTTTAGAACAGGAGCCTGCTCTGTCTCATCTGTATTTATTCACTAGCCATCAAGGTCACTTCAGTGCTGTGCATCACTCCATCATTCACCATGTAGTATGGCAGCAAAATTCCTCATTGTGGTTTTCAGTGGAAACAGACATAAACCAAGCAACAGTTAATATTTGACATGGTTTACACCATACCACTGAGGGTGCATACCTATGCAGTAGGCTCCATTTTCCATTCCACTTACTTCATGCAGAGAAACCTCTCCAACTGTGGTCACATTTAGTTCCAAAACCAGAGCTAAGTGAGAGTGTTATCATATGAAAACTGGTCTCTACACGTACATAATGACCTGTTCCAACCTCACCACCTCTTACTTGGAATTCATATCTGAGGATTATTATTTTCAGGCTTATGAGGACAATTTATTACATGGACATGTTAACAGCATTATATAAACCATGGCAATGAAGACTGAGCTTTGTGCTGTGTGTTTGCTCCACAAGATATGCTGGCTTCACCACACCTGAATATGCCCTCCTCCCCCTTCCAAGGAATGATTAGAGAAAGAAAATGAAAGACACCCTCTGGCCTCACAATGTAATGCCATCATGGTCAAAAAAACAAGAGTTGGCCAAGGGAGGCTAACAGGAAAGTTGATAGCACAGTAGTCTGCCAAATAAGTGTTAGCAATGTCAGACTTAGTTAACAGCTTAACAGCTGTCAGTCATGTGGTGGCAATTTCTAAGACTGTCAACAACCATATGACAAAAAGAAACATTGTATGAGGCATTAGATATTCTAATAGATAGCAAAATTTCATGAATGAGTAAGAGCATTATTACTCATTAAACATAAATTTACAACATACACTCACTGCTCACATGTTATCTTATATTCTGCAATGGAATTTATGTGCTTTTACACAATCACAATTACATGCAAATATTTCATAGCTATAAATAGAAACTTTATTACATAAAGGCCTGTTATATTTGCAGTAATAATAATGAATGAAACTTGATTTGGTCAGAATATAAAAAATAAGTTTTTGTAACAACCCAACTGTAGGCTAATAATTTCATTATCTACCATTTACCAAATTATTTTGAATACAGAGAAGAATTTCTAAAACTCACTGCATTAGAATGCTGGAGAAGGGCATCACTAACATAACAAACTTTTCTTTGTTTTCAAAGAAAGCAACTTTCAATGACTTTAAAACAGAAAGGGTAATGATGATAACATAATGTAATATGAACATTTAAAAGTTTCTCTGAGACAAAGGAAAAACAATCTATTGTGAAATCGATATGAGTACTCAAACACACAACAGATTCAGTTTTTATGAAGTACTTTGGAAAATTTATGTGAAAATTAGTGCAAGTTATTGAAAAGTAAATAAACATGAAATAGTTATCGAATTTTACACAAACTGTTAAGTACACAGACAAACTGTAACAGCATACATACTAACATAAAAATTCATACAAAGAATTCATATATCAAATGAAAAAGTTAATTGCGAAAACTACAGCTTTTGTAGCAGTCGCTCCCTCAGGAGAGGGTGGCACATTTGGAGACATTAAAAAAGGAAGAGGGAGTGTATACCTGTCCCTTTTTCCCCCTAAGGTAAGTCTTTCCACTCACAGGATTGGAATGACTCCTTACCCTCTCCCTTAAAACCCACATCCTTTCATCTTTCCCTCTCCTTCCCTCTTTCCTGATGAAGCAACCATTTGTTGCGAAAGCTTGACTTTTGCGTGTATGTTTGTGTGTCTATCGACCTACCAGCACTTTAGTTCAGTAAGTCACATCATCTTTGTTTTTAGATATATTTTTCCCACGTCGCATGTTTCCCTTATATATATATGATGTGGGTTTTAATATGTCTGCTTGTGTCTGTATGTGTGGATGGATATGTGCGTGTGTGCGAGTGTATACCTGTCCGTTTTTCCCCCTAAGGTAAGTCTTTCCGCTCCCGGGATTGGAATGACTCCTTACCCTTACCCTCTCCCTTAAAACCCACTTCCTTTCGTCTTCCCCTCTCCTTCCCTCTTTCCTGATGAGGCAACAGTTTGTTGCGAAAGCTTGAATTTTGTGTGTGTGTTTGTGTTTGTTTGTGTGTCTATCGACCTGCCAGCGCTTTTGTTCGGTAAGTCACCTCATCTTTGTTTTTATATATAATTTTTCCCACGTGGAATGTTTCCTTCCATTATATCATTGTCCCAGGAAGGGGAAACTTTATTGACACATTCCTGGGGTCAGATACATCACATGATCACACTGACAGAACCACAGGCACATAGACACAGGCAACAGAGCATGCACAATGCCGGCACTAGTACAGTGTATATCCACCTTTCACAGCAATGCAGGCTGCTATTCTCCCATGGAGATGATCGTAGAGATGCTGGATGTAGTCCTGTGGAACGGCTTGCCATGCCATTTCCACTTGGCGCCTCAGTTGGACCAGCGTTCGTGCTGGACGTGCTGACTGCATGAGACGACGCTTCATCCAGTCCCAAACATGCTCAATGGGGGACAGATCCGGAGATCTTGCTGGCCAGGGTAGTTGACTTACACCTTCTAGAGCACGTTGGGTGGCACGGGATACGTGCGGACGTGCATTGTCCTGTTGGAACAGCAAGTTCCCTTGCCGGTCTAGGAATGGTAGAACGATGGGTTCGATGACGGTTTGGATGTACCGTGCACTATTCAGTGTCTCCTCGACGATCACCAGTGGTGTACGGCCAGTGTAGGAGATCGCTCCCCACACCATGATGCCGGGTGTTGGCCCTGTGTGCTTCAGTCGTATGCAGTCCTGATTGTGGCGCTCACCTGCACGGCGCCAAACACACATACGACCATCATTGGCACCAAGGCAGAAGCGACTCTCATCGCTGAAGACGACACGTCTCCATTCGTCCCTCCATTCACGCCTGTCGCGACACCACTGGAGGCGGGCTGCACGATGTTGGGGCGTGAGCGGAAGACAGCCTAACGGTGTGCGGGACCGTAGCCCAGCTTCATGGAGATGGTTGTGAATGGTCCTCGCCGATACCCCAGGAGCAACAGTGTCCCTAATTTGCCGGGAAGTGGCGGTGCGGTCCCCTACGGCACTGCGTAGGATTCTGCGGTCTTGGCGTGCATCCGTGCGTCGCTGCGGTCCGGTCCCAGGTCGACGGGCACGTGCACCTTCCGCCGACCACTGGCGACAACATCGATGTACTGTGGAGACCTCACGCCCCACGTGTTGAGCAATTCGGCGGTACGTCCACCCGGCCTCCCGCATGCCCAATATACGCCCTCACTCAAAGTCCGTCAACTGCACATACGGTTCACGTCCACGCTGTCGCGGCATGATACCAGTGTTAAAGACTGCGATGGAGCTCCCGTATGCCACGGCAAACTGGCTGACACTGACGGCAGCAGTGCACAAATGCTGCGCAGCTAGCGCCATTCGACGGCCAACACCGCGGTTCCTGGTGTGTCCGCTGTGCCGTGCGTGTCATCATTGCTTGTACAGCCCTCTTGTAGTGTCCGGAGCAAGTATGGTGGGTCTGACGCACCGGTGTCAATGTGTTCTTTTTTCCATTTCCAGGAAAATATATATATATATATATATATATATATATGCGTGCTTGTGTTAGTTTGTGTGTCTATCGACCTGCCAGTGCTTCGTTTGGTAAGTCACATCATCTTTGTTTCTATATATATATATTTTTCCCTCGTGGAATGTTTCCCTCTATTTTATATATTTAGCAGCAGCAGTTACGTAACGACAGAGGGGAGGTACACGAGGCACTGGAGGGGAAGTTGGTGGTGGGGATCGCGCTATATATAAAGATGATGTGGCTTACCGAACGAAAGTGCTGGCAGGTCGATAGACACACAAACAAACACAAACATACACAC
Source organism: Schistocerca piceifrons (assembly GCF_021461385.2). Classification (NCBI taxonomy): domain Eukaryota; kingdom Metazoa; phylum Arthropoda; class Insecta; order Orthoptera; family Acrididae; genus Schistocerca; species Schistocerca piceifrons. Next base: position 33,304,318 of record NC_060138.1, on the reverse strand, counting down.
AATATTCAAGCTTTCGCAACCAACGGTTGCTTCATCAGGAAAGAGGGAAGGAGAGGGAAAGACAAAAGGATGCGGGTTTTAAGGGAGAGGTTAAGAAGTCATTCCAATCCCGGGAGCAGAAAGACTTACTTAGGGGGAAAAAGGACAGGTATTCACTCACACTCACACACACATATGCATCCACACATATACAGACACAAGCAGACGTATTAAAAGGCAAAGAGTTTGGGCAGAGATGTCAGTCGAGGTGGAAGTGCAGAGGCAAAGATGATGTTGGATGACAGGTGAGGTATGAGTGGCGGCTACTTGAAATTAATGGAGGTTGAGGCCAGGTGGATAACGGGAAGAGAGGATATATTGAAGGGCAAGTTTCCATCTCCGGAGTCGGATATGTTGGTGTTCGTGGGAAGTATCCAGATAACCCAGATGGTGTAACACTGCCAAGATGTGCTGGCCATGCACCAAGGCATGTTTAGCCACAGGGTGTTCCTGATTACCAACAAACACTGTCTGCCTGAGTCCATTCATGCGAATGTTGCTGGTCATTCCCACATAGAAAGCGTCACAGTGTAGGCAGGTCAGTTGGTAAATCACGTGGATGCTTTCACACGTGGCTCTGTCTTTGATCGTGTACACCTTCCGGGTTACAGGACTGGAGTAGGTGGTGGTGGGAGGGTGCATGGGACAGGTTTTACACGGGGGGCAGTTACAAGGGTAGGAGCCAGAGGGTAGGAAAGGTGGTTTGGGGATTTCATAGGGATGAACTATGAGGTTACGATGGTTAGGTGGATGGCAGAAAGACACTCTTGGGGGGGTGGGGAGGATTTCATGAAGGATGGATCTCATTTCAGGGCAGGATTTGAGGAAGTTGTATCCCTGCTGGAAAGCCACATTCAGTCTGATCCAGTCCCGGAAAGTATCCTGTCACAAGTGCAGGCCTTTTGGAGTTCTTCCGTGAGATGTTCTGGGTTTGAGGGGATGAGGAAGTGGCTCTGGTTATTTGCTTCTGTACCAGGTGGGGAGGGTAGTTGCGGGATGCGAAAGCTGTTTTCAGATTGTTGGTGTAATGGGTCAGGGATTCCGGACTGGAGCAGATTCGTTTGCCACAAAGACCTAGGCTGTAGGGAAGTGACTATCTGATGTGGAATGGGTGGCAGCTGTCATAATGGAGGTACTGTTGCTTGTTGGTGGGTTTGATGTGGACGAATGTGTGAAACTGGCCATTGGACAGATGGAGGTTAACGTCATGGAAAGTGGCATGGGATTTAGAGTAGGACCAGGTGAATCTGATGGAACCAAAGGAGTTGAGGTTGGAGAGGAAATTCTGGAGTTCTTCTTCACTGTGAGTCCAGATCATGAAGATGTCATCAATAAATCTGTACCAAACTTTGGGTGGGCAGGCCTGGGTAACCAAGAAGGCTTCCTCTAAGCGATCCATGAATAGGTTGGTGTACAAGGGGGCCATCCTGGTACCCATGGCTGTTCCATTTAATTGTTGGTATGTCTGGCCTTCTAAAGCGAAGAAGTTGGCTGTCAGGATGAAGCTGGCTAAGGTAATGAGGAAAGAGGTTTTAGGTAGGGTGGCAGGTGATCAGTGTGAAAGGAAATGCTCCATAGCAGCAAGGACCTGGACATGCGGAATATTCGTGTAAAAGGAAGTGGCATCAATGGTTACAAGGATGGTTTCCAGGGGTAACAGTTTGTGTAAGGATTCCAGGCCTTCGAAAACGTGGTTGGTATCTTTGATGAAGGATGGGAGACTGCATGTAATGTGTTGAAGGTGTTGATCTACGTAGGCAGAGATACGTTCTGTGGGGGCTTGGTAACCAGCTATAATGGAGCAGCCAGTATGATTGGGTTTGTGAATTTTGGGAAGAAGGTAGAAGGTAGGGGTGCGGTGTGTCGGTGGGGTCAGGAGGTTGATGGAGTCAGGTGAAAGGTTTTGTAGGGGGCCTAAGGTTCTGAGGATTCTTTGAAGCTCTGCCTGGACATCAGGAATGGGATTACCTTGGCAAACTTTGTATGTGGTGTTGTCTGAAAGCTGACGCAGTCCCTCAGCCACGTACTCCTGACGATCAAGCACCACGGAAGTGGAATCCTTGTCCGCCGGAAGAATTACGATGGATCGGTCAGCCTTCAGATCACGGATAGCCTGGGCTTCAGCAGTGGTGATGTTGGGAGTAGGATTAAGGTTTTTTAAGAAGGATTGAGAGGCAAGACTGGAAGTCAGAAATTCCTGGAAGGTTTGCAGAGGGTGATTTTGAGGAAGAGGAGGTGGGTCCCACTGTGACGGAGGACGGAACTGTTCCAGGCAGGGTTCAATTTGGTTAGTGTCTTGGGGAATTGGATCATTAGGAGTAGGATTAGGATCATTTTTCTTCGTGGTGAAGTGCTATTTCCATCAGAGAGTACGAGTGCAGTGTAGGGAAGCAGCTCACTCACACCGTAGTAAATTCACATCAGTCTTTCCATTGTGTGCCAGCCCATCCGTTGTAACTAGCTCTGACATCATAAATGTTGCACAATACTTTAAAAATCAAGCAAATAACCTAAAGCATGTCAGGAGTAATACTAAACCAACATGTGTTGAATATCAGTTCGATAACTATAGCCATTTTCGAAATTTGGACGTTTTTCTGTAAAAATCATTGGCGCAACAGAAAAGAGCTAGAAAATTCAAAATTTATAATTAGATTCAATTTTCATAATTATTTAATAAAAACAGTACTTTGGATTTCACAAATTAAAATTTTAGTGGAAATTCATGATTTTCTGGTTTTCGTCTCAAAACTTAAGGAAGCAAGATGGATTAAGTAGGCTAATAAATAAGGCTAGGATGTTTATATTTAAGTAGGTTGGAGATCCGCTATAACTATGAAGATGTGAAAAGTTTCATTTGAATACCTATAAAACTATAGCGATAGCGTATCTCCAAAGGGCCAGTTCAGAGCTCGTCTACTGCGTGCAGTGTAATTAAATTAATTCTCTCGCCCAAAATATTTAACTTAGCCACGACAAAATTTTATTATCAATACTTACCTGCGTGCTGAATGCGCATTAAAATTATGAGCTTCATCGGCCAACAGCAAGAGAAGGTATGATTTATTCGGTAACTTAAAGTGGTGCATTACTAGCCCAGCGGCTAGTCGGGAGAGCCGATTTGATCAGGCGTTCCCTTAGCCATCCGCACCGCGGCTTTATATATAAGAACGCTGCACGAGGAAGCACATCTAGAGGGTTGGATCCCCTCCTTCGAAAGCGTCAGATTGCAAAGCCTGGGCTACTCTCATGGTGGAATCTCTGTCTTCGAAGATTGTGTTTGTCTGTCTGCCCGCCCGCTGCTTGCTGCTATCGCTGTTCATTCGTCCGTCCGCCTGCCTGCTCGCTGTCCATCGCCATCGTCGTAACCACTGCCGCCGCCTCCGCTGCCGCCGCTGCCGCCGCCTGCTGTTCGTCCGTCTGTTCGCCGCCGTCCATGGCCGCCGCCGCCGCCGCCGCCGCCGCCGCCTGCTGCACGTCCGTCTGTCCGTCGCCGTTCGTCTGCAATGAGTACTCCAACCTCCACCGTCATCTACACCTCCCCCTCCCCCTCTCCCACAGTCACTTCCTGGAGTGCCGCCCCTGGCTTCCCTCCTTTCACCTCCCCTTCCCTTCCCCGACTTACCCATCCCCCTATCTTCTCCCCTGCTGTATACCCACACCTCTACACCCTTCTTCCAGCCTCTACACCCTCAACAGCTCCCACTACTACCCCCGCCGTCACGTACGCCTCTGTTGCCGCCTCTGCTGCCGCCCCTCAGGTGGTTGGCTTCCCCTCTCTCACCGACCCCGTCGCTTCGTCTTCTGCATCTCCCGCACGCATCATGTTGCGCCGAGCCACCATCGCCACCACTGAACCAGCTGCTTCTCCCGGTGCCCCCACTACGCCACAGGGATCTGCCACCCGCCACCTCCCTCTCCTCCCTGTACCTCTCCCCTCCTCCCAGCCTCCAGTCTCCAAAAAACCCCAAAAGCCCGTCCTTACCGACTCTGCTCCCGCCACTTCCCACAAAAAATCAACACCACCTCCCCCTCCCCCTGCTGTCACCGTGGACACCACCCCTCCTTCTACCACCCATCCCTTGGCCCGCACCCTCCACACCTTTGTCCTGTCAACTCCTGATGCTAAGTTCCTCGACGCTCGTACCCTCACCAAGGAAATACGAAAGTACTTACCTGGTGCTCCCATCTCCCAACTCATTCCTCACAGGGACTCAGTCCTTATCAAGTCCCCGTCCCCATCCTTTCACACAGACCTCCTTTGAAAGCTCCCACGAGTTATGTTTGGCCCCCACGCCTCTCTGACACCCCTCTTTTCCGCTTCCACTCCTCGTCAGCCCCGGCCTCCCCGTCGCCCCCCCACCTACACCGCTGTGATCAGTGATCACAGAGGATGAAGTGTTGGTAGAACTGAACTCCCACCCGGACTTGGAAATCCACTCTGCCCACCATATCCACAATGCCTCTGGTCCCACGTACCTCATGCGGGTATTCTCTGAGTTCGCCCCATCCATAGACCATCTCCTCACCCAGGGTGCCCTGATATACCACCGTCGCCACCCTGTTGAATCCTCCAAATCCCCTCCCCAATCCTACCGTTGCCAGCGGTGCCTGATGTACAATGACCACCTGACTCCCAACTGCAAAAACCCCCCCACCTGTCCCCATTGCAAGGCCTCCCACTTTCTTAAGAACTGCCCCAACCTCGATGCTCCTCCTTCCTGTAATACCTGCAATGGCCCCCATCCCACATACTCCCACAAGTGTAAAGCTAAACCCCCTACAGCCACCCCTGAACTTACAGTCCCAGTTCGTCCCGTCGATCCCCCTGTCCATCCCAACAATTCCCTCTGTCCACCCCCCACAGCCGAGGACGTCATCCGGTTCCTTACCATTGTACTCCAAAACATTCACCGTTTTCAGCGCCCCCACACCTTTCAAGAAATATCCCTTGCTGCTCGCTCTGTTTTCCACCTGAACACCTTCACCACTTACTCCCACAACCAAGCCCACTTCACCTTCACCCGCCTCGACACCCTAGTTTAAGTCTTTTCCCTTCCCTCTCTTCCCCCCTCCTTCCCGTCATGGCGCAGCATGAGTCTCGCATCCTCTTCCAGAACATTCGCTCCTTCCGCTCCAACAAATACCTCCTCATGCACACCCTCTCCCACCACCGGGTCAACACCTTCTTCTTGAACGAAAATTTTCTCCAGCCTCACCATTCTATCAGCACCTCCCCCTATATCCTCCACCACACTGACGCTCCTGGTCCTCGTGCGCAGGTTGGAGATGCGATTGGCCACCTTAAGCATATCCCCGTCCGGCCACAACCTCTCCTCGCTGACCCCACTGAACACCTTATCCTTAGCGTCTTCTTCCCCTGCCTCACCATTACCTGTGCCACCATCTATGTCCGCTCCACTGCTCCTCTTCCTTATGACTTCATCTCACACATTGACCACACCTTCTCCACCTATGTGATTGCCGCCGACCTCAACGTCCATAGCCGCACTCCTGCTGCCCTTCGGCAGTGGCATCAGTTCCTCTCTACAATCCAAGGTACCTTGTTCCCCTTCCGCAGCACACCCGACCTGAAAGTAACACCACCCCCGATGTTGTCATTGCCTCCGCCAACCTCCTTGGGCATATCACTGTCACCGTCCTTGACCCCACAGGTATCGATCACCTCCCTGTATTTCTCACCATAATGTCTGCTCACCACCCCCCTCCGGCTCCGCACCCTGCACCCCCTCGCAAGGTCGTCCATGATTATCGCCGTGCCAACTGGGATGCCTACCGGGATTCCATCTCCACCCAGGTCGAAAGCCACCCTCTTACCTATCGCCATCCTGATGACATTATCCACACCTCGTCCTTCCTTCGGCAGGTAATTACTGACGCCGTGGAGGCCCATGTTCCTACTAAAACCATCCAACCGCACCATCCCACTCTCCCTCCGCGGGCTGTCCTCCTCCGCCGTGAATCCCACAGCCTCTATCGCTCCTTCCTGTGCACTCGTGGCAGGGATACACTCCAAAGCCACCGGCAAATACAGCGACATGTACGGAACCTTATTACAGCAACGAAACGCCGAGACTGGCGCCAGATCTGCACACGACTCAACGCCACCCTCCTTATCAACTCCTCCAAGTACTGGTCCGCCTTCCATCATCTTACTGGTTCCCTTTCTGCTCCCCACTACCCCCTTCTCCACAACGATCGCCCCCTTCCTGACAACCTCAGTAAGGCCAACCACTTCGCTTCCCACCTTTCCGATGTCTTCTCCATCCCCGATGATCCCCACTTTGATTACTCTCTTTTCCCCATGGTCATGGAACGTGCCGATACCTCGGTCGCTTCACTTGCTCCTAGTCTCCAGTACTTGGGGCAGTTGCCCCCCTCCGACGTAAACACTCCCATCACAGCACGAGACATTAAACTTATCCTCCGGTCCAAACGCAACACGGCCCCTGGTCACGACTGTGTCACATACTGTCACCTTCGCGAAAGCCCCTATTCCTTCCTGACTGTCCTTGCCCATCTCTATAATGTCGTCCTCTCTATTGGCTTCTACCCTGACCTGTGGAAGACCTCCCGCGTCCTCTTATTCCTCAAACCCAACAAACCCCTTTCTGCCGCCTCTTCCTATCCGCCCATCTGCCTCACCTCCATCTTCAGTAAGGTCTTCGAATCCATCCTCTCCCACCGTATCCATCAGCACCTTGCTCAACACCACCTCCTCCCCCTTACCCAGTGTGGCTTCCGACCCTCCTTCTCTGCTGACGACCAGCTCCTCAACCTTGTTCACCTTCTGTCCCTCCAGCTCAACTCCCGTCGCTCCACCATTTTTGTTTCCCTTGACCTCCAAAATGCCTATGAGCGTGTATGGCATCCCAGTCTCCTCTTTAAACTCCAAACCTATGCACTGCCTATCAATTTTGTCCGTCTAGTCGCTTCCTTCCTCTCGCACCGTCCTTCCTATGTCACCCTCCACAACATCAACTTCCGTATCTTTTATCCCACGGCTGGCGTCCCCCAGGGTTCTGTCCTCTCCCCTCTCCTTTATCTCTTGTATACAGCTGATATGCCCAAGCCACCCCCACCAGTCCACCTTCTCCAGTATGCTGATGACACCGCCTTCCTGGCTCTCTATCCTACCCTTCAACGGTCTCAACGTACCCTCCAAACCCACCTTAACCAGTTCACCACTTGGTGTAACCAGTGGTTCCTCCGTCTCAACCCCTCCAAAACCCAAGCCATCATCATAGGCCGCACCACTCGCTCCTTTCAACTCCATGATCTCTACCTCACCCTTTATGGTCGTCCTATCCAACTCACCCCCACCCTGAAATACCTTGGCCTCACCCTTGACCGACACCTCACCTGGACCCCTCATCTCCTGACCATCCAGCAGAAAGCGCATTCCCACCTCCGCCTTCTGAAACTCCTGTCTGGCCGGACATGGGGATTGCATCCTTCTACCATCCTCCACACCTACAAATCCCTCATCCGTCCTATCCTCTGGTATACCAGCGTTGCCTGGATCTCCGCCCCCGCCCGTTTTTACAAGGCCCTCCAAATCCTTGAACGCCATGCGCTCCGCCTTGCCTTCGGTATCCACCTTCCTTCCCCCACACGGCTCCTGTATGAACTGATCCCCATCCCCCACCTCCTCCTGTTCCTCCAACTTCTCCGCATCCTTTACATTGTTCGCAGGCTTGAACCCCCACACCCTCTGGTTTCCTCCTTCCTCTCCACCCCCCGCCCGTTGCCACACCTCTATCACTGTATCCTTCCCCCTCTCCACCTCCACACCCTCCATCTCCTTAATCAGGGCAATTTCCAACGTATCCCCCTCCCGGATGACGAACTTCGCCGTGACATCTACCCTTCCTTCCAACTATAACCTGGCCTTGTTCCCCCCCCCCCCCTCCCCAGGGCCCCCTTTTCCTCTTTCCTCATTCTCCCAGAGCGGATTTTACTCCGTCCCCCCCTCCCCTGAGACCTTGCACCCAATACTTGCCTCTCTCCTTCCCACATCCCTCCCTATCTGGGGCCCTCTTCCGCGCGCCCCCCCCTCACCTCCCCCGTCTCTACCCCTCCCTCCATTCTTCAGGACTCCCTACTCTCCTAGCGCCTGGCAGATCCTCTGTATTGATCATCATCAGTGTGCCACATCAGTGTTGTGTTTAGTGCTCTTTGTAGTGTGCGTCAAGAGGTGTGATTTTAATTGTGTCCTGCCTTGAGGTTACGCTCCCATATTTTACATTCTCAGGCATGTCTGACATTTGGCATTACCCCCAAAGGCCTCACACTTAAAGTTCCCATCTCTAGCTGCAACCCTTCTTTCCTTCAGTCCCTATACCAATTCCAAACTCAACAATCCATTACCCTCACCCACCTAATCCTTCAGCTACACATCAACTCAGCCAATGAACACACCCGTCAAATCCTATCCTTAATAAAAGTTCTCAGTCTTTCCTCTGCCACATCCACACTGGCTGTTCAGAGCATCCTCCTACAGGCCAACCACAAATTAGAACAGCATGCCACCCTCCACCTCAAAAAACTATCCAATCTCCTGGTTTCCCACCTCCGGAAAGGCAACTCACTCACCCTTCACAACCTTTCCAACAAACCTCAACCTCCTCTCATTGCTCACAAACCCAGTCTCTCCCATTTACTCAGTCTCCCACTTCCAGCTCCACTCCCTCCAAAACCTCAAAATTCCAATCAACACAATCTGGAACCACAACACCCTAATTCAGTAGTTAACCTTTCCTCCAAACCTCCCTCCCAATGCAAAACCTCTGTCCTATCCAAAGGCCTCACCTTCAGCCCCACTCCCAGATAAAACCAAACAGCCCTTGTCAAAGATTTACTGTCCTACACTCGTACTCTCTGCTGGAAATATCACTTCGCCACGAAGAAAAATAATCTTAATCCTACTCCTAATGATCCAATTCCCCAAGACACTATCCAAATTGAACCCTGCCTGGAACAGTTCCGTCCTCCGTCACAGCGGGACCCACCTCCTCTTCCTCAAAATCACCCTCTCCAAACCTTCCAGGAATTTCTGACTTCCAGTCTTGCCTCTCAATCCTTCTTAAAAAACCTTAATCCTACTCCCAACATCACCACTGATGAAGCTCAGGCTATCCGTGATCTGAAGGCTCACTGATCCGTCGTAATTCTTCCGATGGACGAGGGTTCCATGACCGTGCTGCTTGATCGTCAGGAGTATGTGGCTGAGGGACTGCGTCAGCTTTCAGACAACACCACATACAAAGTTTGCTAAGGTAATCCCATTCCTGACGTGCAGGCAGAGCTTCAAGGAATCCTCAGAACCTTAGGCCCCCTACAAAACCTTTCACCTGACTCCATCAACCTCCTGACCCCACCGACACACCGCACCCCTACCTTCTACCTTCTTCCTAAAATTCACAAACCCAATCATACTGGCTGCTCCATTATAGCTGGTTACCAAGCCCCCACAGAACGTACCTCTGCCTACGTAGGTCAACACCTTCAACGCATTACATGCAGTCTCCCATCCTTCATCAAAGACACCAACCACTTTCTTGAATGCCTGGAATCCTTACCCAATCTGTTACCCCTGGAAACCATCCTTGTAACCATTGATGCCACTTCCTTGTACACAAATATTCCGCATGTCCAGGTCCTTGCTGCAATGGGGCACTTCCTTTCACGCCTATCACCTGCCACCTTACCTAAAACCTCTTTCCTCATTAGCTTAGCCAGCTTCATCCTGACCCACAACTTCTTCGCTTTTGAAGGCCAGACATACCAACAATTAAATGGAACAGCCATGGGTACCAGGATGGCCCCCTCGTACACCAACCTATTCATGGGTCGCTTAGAGGAAGCCTTCTTGGTTACCCAGGCCTGCCCACCCAAAGTTTGGTACAGATTTATTGATGACATCTTCATGATCTGGACTCACAGTGAAGAAGAACTCCAGAATTTCCTCTCCAACCTCAACTCCTTTGGTTCCATCAGATTCACCTGGTCCTACTCCAAATCCCATGCCACTTTCCTTGACGTTGACCTCCATCTGTCCAATGGTCAGCTTCACACATCTGTCCACATCAAACCCACCAACAAGCAACAGTACCTCCATTATGATGGCTGCCACCCATTCCATATCAAACAGTCCCTTACCTACAGCCTAGGCCTTCATGGCAAACAAATCTGCTCCAGTCCGGAATCCCTGACCCATTACACCAACAATCTGATAACAGCTTTCGCATCCCACAACTACCCTCCCGACCTGGTACAGAAGCAAATAACCAGAGCCACTTCCTCATCCCCTCAAACCCAGAACCTCTCACAGAAGAACCCCAAAAGTGCCCCACTTGTGACAGGATACTTCCCAGGACTAGATCAAATTCTGAACATGGCTCTCCAGCAGGGATACGACTTCCTCAAATCCTGCCCTGAAATGGGATCCATCCTCCATGAAATCCTCCCCACTCCACCAAGGGTGTCTTTCCACCGTCCACCTAACCTTCATAACCTGTTAGTTCATCCCTATGAAATCCCCAAACCACCTTCCTTACCCTCTTGCTCCTAACCTTGGAACTGCCCCCAGTCTAAAACCTGTCCCATGCACCCTCCCACCACCACCTACTCCAGTCCTGTAACCCGGAAGATGTACACGATCAAAGGCAGAGCCACGTGTGAAAACACCCACGTGATTTACCAACTGACCTGCCTACACTGTGACGCTTTCTATGTGGGAATGACCAGCAACAAACTGTCCATTTGCATGAATGGACACAGGCAGACAGTGTTTGTTCGTAATGAAGATCACCCTGTGGCTAAACATGCCTTGATGCACGGCCAGCACATCTTGGCAGTGTTACACCATCTGGGTTATCTGGATACTTCCCATGAACACCAACCTATCCGAACTCCGGAGATGGAAACTTGCCCTTCAATATATCCTCTCTTCCCGTTATCCACCTGGCCTCAACCTCCGTTAATTCCAAGTTGCCGCCACTCATACCTCACCTGTCATCCAACAACATCTTTGCCTCTGTACTTCCACCTCGACTGACATCTCTGCTCAAACTCTTTGCCTTTTAATATGTCTGCAACCGTTGGTTGCGAAAGCTTGAAATTCTGTGTGAGTGTGGTTTATATTGTGTCTATCTACCAGCACTTTCCCACTGTTAATTACTTTGGAATTAATTAAAGTCTGGCTTTACTAACATGCTTTCAAATAGGCCCAAATAAATACCTAAGGAATGCTTTTGTTTCATCTTCCAAATGTTTTATAATTATTGTAGAATTTATATTTGTTTATACATCAACAACAGAATTTAAATTACAAAATAATTACTGATTTTGCCGTACAATGAAAGATGGTAACTAGTAATAGTCAAAATAAGCACGTCAATTACATACATAAAACAAAGCACAAAATTATATCTGGTGCTAAATTCCTTAAAACTGAGGGCCAACCTTTCTCTTATATGAAAACACAGATTATTCTTGCATATGTAATTAGTCAAAAGTGAAAAAATGAATTTTAAAGAAGCACATGGCAAAACAAGTGGGGAAGAATAATTATCCCAGCTTGATTCGTCACAATGGATGAACTGAATCAATTGGTTCAGTGGTTACATTTGGTTTGTTTGTAGTGCTTAAGGATGCATTCACTTATTGATACCTGCTCTTAATTGGCATCCTTGTTCATATAACAACCTCAGAGGAAATCAATTTACAGAGGGGGAAGTTCAGAAATGCTGAATAATCAGCAAAATAAGCACATATTAGTAAGTTCTATAGTAAGCATATGGTCACCCTAGTAGCTTCTTGTCAGCTGATCAGGACTGGACCTGACTGACAGAACTGGATGTGCAATGGGCTCATCCAACTGTTGATATTCGTGTAAAATTGTAAGCTGCAAAGCTTTCAGGCTACATAAAACATTGGAAATGACAAGGAGACTGATATAACTGAGAAAACAACTATGTGAGGCAAGACACAGACGTCAAATCCATGCAGTGCCAACACACTGATTACATATGTTGCAAAATACCAGATCTACCCTGTGCAGCTAACTGCTTTGAGAAACTAAGTCCACTCCACCTCCTCCCCAAAACCAGAGTAATACAGGTCCAGCAACTGAGAAGAGCTGATGTCTCAATCCCTCACACAATCTGTTGCACTTCTGATATAGGCTCTCAACACAACACCCGTCCATCACACACTGCTCTTATGACCTTGGCTCTTTCCATCCCAACTTCTGTTCCTTATTTCTACTCACATTACACCCTTCTCCCACCTGCCCCCCACCCCCTCTGCCACAAGCAAAAAAATTCAGTATCTGAGTTGAGAAAGCACTTCCACTTGCACACTGATATGCAAGGACTCAAAGGTGTAATTACAATCTATAGAATTAAAGATTTGTCTTCCACATTGATAGAGCAGTTAGTTTGATTTACAGTTACTTTGGATTTATACATGGAGTTGTTGACTTCATTAGAGTAATTTGGAATTTTGTTTCCCGTCTCTCTGGATGTTTCAGCGAAATGTCAAGCACCAACACGAAGATCAAGAATGGAAGGGCAGGGAGGGCTGTGAGATGACATCAGCCAATATTATGCTGACAGACCCCTCTCTAGGATGACACCGAGACAGGAGTGGCATCTGGGCCTGCAGATTTTACTAGCCTGATCTAAAGATGGGGATCTATTTGTTTTGTCAGAGAGAGAACTTTTTCCTGGTATGCATTGTCTAAACCATCAGGATTAGAAAACATTGGAATTTCAGATCGATCTCAGGCTATGTTGTATGACCACCATGGTTAATAAACGGATCTATATGGCGTCAAGGGAGCTGGCACTTGTCGCTATATCTGTCCTGTAAACGACCGCTGTTTGGGATACGCATTAGCCAAGGAGTTGGGTTTGGAATGCCATTGCAAAACACAGTTTATCTAGAAGCCTAACAACTGCCAATTACCTAAATTTTAGAAGAACAGAAAACTTAAGTAAAATAATTGGAACCCAATAGTTCTGTGACCTTTAGCAATTGAAGTTATTAGAGTCTCTTAGAAAAAAACATCCACATGCATAACTGTCGTGAACAACATAACACTGGAAGGAAGTTTTGTGACAGTATCGAGAGACTAAACTCCATGTGTAGCAAGAGGACAGACCCAACATGAATGCCAGTTCAGCCGAAGAGCCAGTGAAACCAGACGCAGCCCTACTGTCAGCTGTGCTGTCAGCAACTTAACAATCTCACGAGCACAACACGTGTTGCACCTTAGCACCTCAAGCTCCACTGAATCTCAACACAGAAATACTTAACCATTATATAACGAACCCTTTGAATAACTTTATGCATATTTTCAATAGTAAGGAACTTACTTTGCTCCCTGCAAACTTTATACATGGCAAATGAACTCTAATTTTATTAAAAACCAAAGCACCAACAGATAAGTTATGTCAACGTCTTCGACATGCGACTAACTTCATCGAGCCGCCAATAATGATTATATGGAAGCGGTAGGTGAGAGAATTAACAAAAGGAACAACAAATACACACTGGAATGATTGACTGGGTGACTGATAATCACAAATATTTGCAAAAACAAATCAACACAGCAAACAGCATATCACATGTATAATAATTGTTGGTCTGTTCATTGAAGGAGGCACAAAACCACTTTTGATCAGACTCTTGTTAAAGGATGTATTAAGTCACATGACACTATTCCATAGCAATACGCACAACATTCCCATTACTTAATGACAGTACCAAAGACTATTAGTTGGTATGAAAATATAAACGAGAGCATACAGGAATACCAGGGGATACTTCCATTCATTTTCCTACAAAATGTTACTGGAGAGTAAGGGAATATTGTGCAAAGGAAATAATAATTTGTATTTTTGTTTCTGCTACGGTTGTGCCACCGCTTATATCACCATGACAAGTTGCCAATAACTTACATCTAATTATTTATGTCCAATTACTTGTGTCCAATTTACTATGTCTAATTACTTATGTTGATGTATTACTTTTATTATTGTTCATTTCGTCCATGTCTCATTTATGCTATTGTCAAATATTTAGATAATTTTGCTAAAGTTTTGCCAGCACCAGTAATTTAGTATTATTATCAACCTAGTGATTCCATGTGTCACTGTGTTACTAGATTGATGAGGATAATCACATTGTTGGATTTCAAACAAGCTAGAATAAGTTCCCGAGTACTGTCAATTAATTGTTTAGTAATAATGATGTCTTAGGCAATAAATTGTTTGGAAGGGTAATTTGGGATGTATTCATGCTTTATTTTCATTTGTATTTGAATGTTTATTTGGAGGGACATACCGCATGCCTACCACCATGATAGATAATGTAAACAGAGTGAATCACACCCACAGAACGAGCAAGCTTTCGCCATATACCTAGCTGTTGGATGAACAAGAGAACCACAAACGCAAGGGAACGTACCTTACGTGATGCGGCTGGCGACCGCATGGACCCTTAGCTTTCTGTGCCGTTTCCTCACTTATCCATTTTGTGACATAGTCCATCCCACCCACTTTCATCTATCCTCTCTCATCACAACACTTGAAGAGTCATCCTTCACCCGCAAGGGCACGTACCATATGTGACGTTGTTGGCACACTCGCAGAACCTTGGCTATCTGTGTCATTCCTTCACTTTTCCATTCCATGACATAGTCTGTTATACCCACTTTCATCTTTCCACTATTAACAGAACAACCCTCAAAGAGTCATGCACCACCCGCAAGGGCACGAACATTACGTGACATGGGTGGCACACGCACGGACCCTTACCTGACTGTGTCGTTCTTTCACTTTTCTGTATCACGACATAGTCTATTCTACCCACTTTCATCTTTCTACTATCAAGAGAACAAACCTTGAAGAGTCATGCACCACTTGCAAGGACACGTACCTTATGTGACAAAGGTGGCACCCGCACTGAACCATCGCTGTCTGCATCATTTCTTCACTTTCCTGTTTTGAGACATAGTCCATCCTACCCATTTTCATCTTTCCTCTCTCATTACAACACATTAAGAATCATGCACCACCCACAGGGGCATGTATCTTACATGATGTGCCAATCGCACAGAAACCCCAGCCGCCTGTGCCATTTCTTCACTTTTCAGTTTTGTGGCATAGTCCACCTTACACACTTTAACCTTTCCACTATCAACAGAACAACCCTTGAAGTGTCATGCGCCACCTGCAAGGGCAGGTACCTTGGGTGACGCAGGTGGAATCTGAGGGGACACTTATCTGTCTGTGTCATTTGTTCACTTTTTCCTTTTTGGGACACAGACCATGCTACGCATTTTTATCTTTAATCTCTCATCACAAAACAAGAAAGTGATGCACCACCCGCAGGGGCACGTACCTTACACGACATGACTGTCAATTGCGCAGAAACCCCAGCAGTCTGTGCCATTTCTTCACCTTTCAGTTTTGCGGCATGTCCATCTTACCCACTTTCATCTTTCCACTATCAACAGAATAACCCATGAAGAGACATGCACCACACGCAAGGGCATGTACGTTATGTGTCACAGGTGGCTTCTGAGCGGACCCTCAATTGCCTGTGTCATTTGTTGACTTTTCTGTTTTGTGACATGGTCCATCCTGCCCAGTTTCATCTTTCCCCTCTCAACACAACACATAAAAGACATGCACCAACCGCAGGGGCACGTAGCATACACGACGTGACTGGCAATTGCGCGGAAACCCCAACCGTCAGTGCCATTCCTTCACCTTTCTGTTTTGCAGCATACTACATTTCACCCACTTTCATCTTTCCACTCTCAACAGAAAAACCCACCGTCAGTGCCATTCCTTCACCTTTCTGTTTTGCAGCATACTACATTTCACCCACTTTCATCTTTCCACTCTCAACAGAAAAACCCTTGAAGAGACATGCACCACCCGCTATGGGCATGTACCTTACGAGACGCAGGTAGCATCTGAGCGGACCCTTATCTGACTGTGTCATTTCTCCACTTTTCCGTTTTGTGTCATAGCCATCCTAACCATTTTCATCTTTCCACTTTCAACACAACACATGAATGTCATGCACCACCCACAGGGGCACGTACCTTACAAGACGTGACTGGCAATTGCGCGGAAACCCTAGCAGTCTATGGCATTTCTACACCTTTCAGTTTTGTGGCATGGTCCATCTTACCCACTTTCATCTTTCCACTATCAACAGAATAACCCTTGAAGAGACATGCACCACCTGCAAGGGCAGGTACCTTGGGTGACACAGGTGGAATCTGAGCTGAACCTTATTTGTCTGTGTCATTTCAACACTTTTCCGTTTTGTGACATAGTCCATCCCACCCATTTTCATCTTTCCTCTCTCAACACAACACATGAAAGTCATGCACAACCCGCAGGGAAACGTACCTTTCACGACATGACTGGCAATGGTGCGAAAACTCCAGCTGTCTGTGCCATTTCTTCACCTTTCAGTTTTGTGGCATAGTACATCTTACCCACTTTCATCTATCCACTATCAACAGAATAACCCTTGAAGAGACATGCACCACCCGCAAGGGCACGTTCCTTACGTGAAGCATGTGTCACCCGACAGACCCTTCGCTGTCTATGTCATTTCTTCACTTTTATGTTTTGTGACTTAGTCCATCCTATTCATTTTCATCTTTCCTCTCTCAACACAACACGATAGTCATGCACCGCCCACAGGGGCACGTACCTTATACGACGTGACTGGCAATTGCGCGGAAACCCCAGCTGTCTGTGCCATTTCTTCACCTTTCAGTTTTGTGGCATAGTACATCTTACCCACTTTCATCTTTCCACTATCAACAGAATAACCCTTGAAGAGACATGCACCACACGCAAGGGCATATGCCTTTCGTGATGCATGTGGCACTGGCGTGGACCCTTAGCTGTCTGTGACGTTCATTTACTTTTCTGTTTCTCGACATAGTGGAAAGATGAAAGTGGGTAGAACAGACTATCAACAGACCAACCCTTGAAGAGTCATGCACTTCCCGCAAGGCCACATTCCTTACGTGACGCAGTTGGATTCTCGTGCAGACGCTTATTGGTCTGTGTCGTTCATTCACTTTTCCGTTTCGGGATGTAGTCTGTTCGACTCACTTTCATCTTTCCACTATGAACAGAACAACCCCTGAAGAGTCATGCACCACCCACAAGGGCACGTCCATTATATGATGCGGTTGGCGACCGTGCGAACCCTTAATTGTCTGTGTCTTTCCTAGAATTTTGCACTTCAGGATATAGTCTGTTCTACCCAATTTCATCTTTCCAGTATCAACAGAATAAACCTTACAGAGTTATGCAACACCCACAAGGGCACGTACCTTACATGCCTCGGTTGGCACCCGCGCTGACGCTTAGCTGTCTGTGTCTTTCCTTCACTTTTCTGTTTCGTGACACAGTCTGTTCTACCCACTTTCATCTTTCCACTATCAACAGAGCAACCCTTGAAGAGTCACTCACCACGCGCAAGGGTACGTACCTTACATAACGCGTGTGGCACCCATGCAGACCCTTAGGTGTCTGTGTCGTTTTTTATTTATTTATTTATTGTTCCATGGGACCAAATTAAGGAGAAGTTTCCATGGTGATGGAACGAGTCAATACATGAAAATATGACATGATATTAGAAACAGATAAAATGAAATATAAAAAAAATATATTCAGGTGACAAGTCGTAAATTTAAATAAAGAAAATCCACAATGTAACACTGGAATTTGCTTAATTTTTTAGCTCTTCCAGGAGCTCCTCGACATAATAGAAGGAGTGAGTCATGAGGAAACTCTTCAGTTTAGACTTAAAAGTGGTTGGGTTACTGCTAAGATTTTTGAGTTCTTGTGGTAGCTTATTGAAAATGGATGCAGCAGAATAGTGCACTCCTTTCTGCACAAGGGTCAAGGAAGTGCATTCCACATGCAGATTTGGTTTCTGCCTAGTATTAACTGAGTGAAAGCTGCTAACTCTTGGGAATAAGCTAATATTGCTAACAAGAAACGACATTAAAGAATATATATACTGTGAGGGCAATGTCAGAATTCCCAGACTATTGAATAGGGGTCGACAAGAGGTTCTCGAACTTACACCACTCGAACAGCCCGTTTTTGAGCCAAAAATACACTCTTTGAATCAGAAGAATTACCCCAAAAAATAATATCATACGACATAAGCGTATGAAAATATGCAAAGTAGACTACTTTTCATGTTGAAGTGTCACTTATTTCAGATACCGTTCTAATGGTAAATTAAGCTGCATTTAGTTTCTGAACAAGATCCTGAACATGGGCTTTCCACAACAGCTTACTATCTATCTGAACGCCTACGAACTTGAACCATTCCGTCTCGCTTATAATACGCCCATTCTGTCTGATCAAAATATCGGTTCTTGTTGAATTGGGAGTTAGAAACTGTAAAAACTAAGTCTTTCTGTGATTTAGTATCAAATTATTTTCCACAAGCCACAAACTTATTTCATGAACTACGTTATATGATACTGTTTCAATATTACACACAAGATACTTCACTATCAAGCTGGTGTCATCAGCAAACAGAAATATTTTTGAATCACCTATAATACTAGAAGGCATATCATTTATATAAATAAGAAACAGCAGTGGCCCCAGCACCGACCCTTGGGGAACGCCCCACTTAACAGTGCCCCATTGGGACTGAACATCACTACCACTCTCAATATTGTGGAGAAGTATGTTCTGCTTTCTGTTCTTCATGTAAGAGGCAAACCAATTGTAAGTTACTCCCCTCACTCCATAATGGTCCAACTTCTGCAGTAATATTTTGTGGTCAACAAAGTCAAAAGCCTTTGTTAAATCAAAGAAAACACCTAGCGTTCACAACCTTTTATTTAATCCATCCAAAACTTCACAGAGAAAAGAGAATATAGCATTTTCAGTTGTTAAACCATTTCTAAAGCCAAACTGTACATTTGACAGCAAATTATGTGAATTTAAATGCTCCATTAACCTTGTATATACAACCTTCTCGATAACTTTCGCAAACACTGATAGCATAGAAATAGGTCTATAATTGTCAACATTATCCCTGTCTCCCTTTTTATAAAGTGGCTTCACTACTGAGTACTTTAATTGGTCAGCAAACCGACCACTCCTAAAGGCTAAGTACTGGACTAACATACACTCCTGGAAATGGAAAAAAGAACACATTGACACCGGTGTGTCAGACCCACCATACTTGCTCCAGACACTGGGAGAGGGCTGTACAAGCAATGATCACACGCACGGCACAGCAGACACACCAGGAACCGCGGTGTTGGCCGTCTAATGGCGCTAGCTGCGCAGCATTTGTGCACCACCGCCGTCAGTGTCAGCCAGTTTGCCGTGGCATACGGAGCTCCATCGCAGTCTTTAACACTGGTAGCATGCCGCGGCAGCGTGGACGTGAACCTTATGTGCAGTTGACGGACTTTGAGCGAGGGCGTATAGTGGGCATGCGGGAGGCCGGGTGGACGTACCGCCGAATTGCTCAACACGTGGGGCGTGAGGTCTCCACAGTACATCGATGTTGTCGCCAGTGGTCGGCGGAAGGTGCACGTGCCCGTCGACCTGGGACCGGACCGCAGCGACGCTCGGATGCACGCCAAGACCGTAGGATCCTACGCAGTGCCGTAGGGGACCGCACCGCCACTTCCCAGCAAATTAGGGACACTGTTGCTCCTGGGGTATCGGCGAGGACCATTCGCAACCGTCTCCATGAAGCTGGGCTACGGTCCCGCACACTGTTAGGCCGTCTTCCGCTCACGCCCCAACATCGTGCGGCCCGCCTCCAGTGGTGTCGCGACAGGCGTGAATGGAGGGACGAATGGAGACGTGTCGTCTTCAGCGATGAGAGTCGCTTCTGCCTTGGTGCCAATGATGGTCGTATGCGTGTTTGGCGCCGTGCAGGTGAGCGCCACAATCAGGACTGCATACGACCGAGGCACACAGGGCCAACACCCAGCATCATGGTGTGGGGAGCGATCTCCCACACTGGCCGTACACCACTGGTGATCGTCGAGGGGACACTGAATAGTGCACGGTACATCCAAACCGTCATCGAACCCATCGTTCTACCATTCCTAGACCTGCAAGGGAACTTGCTGTTCCAACAGGACAATGCACGTCCGCATGTATCCCGTGCCACCCAACGTGCTCTAGAAGGTGTAAGTCAACTACCCTGGCCAGCAAGATCTCCGGATCTGTCCCCCATTGAGCATGTTTGGGACTGGATGAAGCGTCGTCTCACGCGGTCTGCACGTCCAGCACGAACGCTGGTCCAACTGAGGTGCCAGGTGGAAATGGCATGGCAAGCCGTTCGACATGACTACATCCAGCATCTCTACGATCGTCTCCATGGGAGAATAGCAGCCTGCATTGCTGCGAAAGGTGGATATACACTGTACTAGTGCCGACATTGTGCATGCTCTGTTGCCTGTGTCTATGTGCCTGTGGTTCTGTCAGTGTGATCATGTGATGTATCTTACCCCAGGAATGTGTCAATAAAGTTTCCCCTTCATGGGACAATGAATTCACGGTGTTCTTATTTCAATTTCCAGGAGTGTATATAGAACAATACTTCAGTATTCTGCTAGATACCCCATCACATCCATGAGTGTTCTTGGTCTTTAGTGATTTAATTATTAACTCAATCTCCCTCTTGTCAGTATCATGGAGGAGCATTTCAGGTAACAGTCTTGTAACACTTTTTTCTACGAGCGCTATATGATTCCCTGTTGGGACCAGGTTTATATTTAGTTCACTTGCTATTCTTAGAAAGTGATTATTAAATACTATACATATATGCGACTTATTAGAAGCATGGACATTCCCACTACGCACTAATTCTATATCCTCAACCTGTCTCTGCAGACTAGCCACTTCCTTTACGACTGACCATGTGGTTTTAATTTTATTCTGAGACTTAGCTATTCTATCTGTATACCACATAGTTTTTGCCTTCCTAATAACATTTGTAAGCACCTTACAATATTGTTTGTAATTGGCTGCTGCATTTAGATTTTGACTGTTTCTACCGTTTTGATATAATTACCACTCTGTTCTACAAGATATTCTTATCTCTCTAGTCAGCCACCCAGGCTGCCTGTTTGTGCTAGTAACCTGTTTTGAACGTTCTAACGGAAAGCATCTTTCAAAGAGCACGAGAAATGTCTTGAGAAAAGCATTATATTTATCATCTACTGTATCAATGCTATAAACATCTTGCCACTATTGTTCCTTGATAAGGTTTACAAAAGCTCTACAGCAACTGGATCAGCTTTCCTAAACAGCTGATGACTATATTTAACACGTGTTGCAGCACAAAAATCTTTTAGAGTTAAAATTTGTGCATCATGATCTGAAAGGCCATTCACCTTTTTGCTAACAGAATGCCCTTCTAGTAATGAGGAATGAACAAAAATGTTGTCTATGGTTGTTCTACTGTTCCCTTGCACTCTCGTTGGAAAGAATACGGTTTGCATAAGAGTATATGAATTAAGGAGGACTACCAGCATCAGCTTCCTTGCGCAATCACTTATACAATTAGTATTGAAGTCACCACATATAACTAACTTTTTGTATTTCCTATACAGTGAACCAAGAACCTCGTCTAGCCTTAGCAAAAATGTTGTGAAATTGGAGTCTGGGAATCTATAAATTAAAACAGTTAGAAATTTAGCTCCATTAAATTTAACCACACCTGCACAACATTCAAACACCTTTTCAGTGTAGTACTTTGAAACATCAATTGACTCAAATGGGATGCCGTTTTTCACATGCCACACCGCAAAGAGCTCCTAGAAAAGCTGCCAGCCAACCTCTATCCTGGTAAAGGAAGCCTCTGAATTATCTCCTTATTTAAGAAGTGTTCAGATATACCAATAATTTCAGAGTCAACATCTATGAGCAGTTCACTAACTTTATCTCTAATACCTTGTATATTTTGATGAAATATACTAATTCCCTCATTACTCAGATACCTAAGATTTGTCGAAAGTGGTTTCTTTATTAGAGAGACTTCCCTTAAGCAGGAATACCTATCAGCTGACTTCAGTCTAAAAAAAGGTGCAGCTCTAACACCCACTAGTACAGGAATTTTCCCATGAGTGATCCCACCACCCCCAGCTATGCTGTCACCTATAAGCTTTGCCAACCTCCCCTTTCCATTCCTGTTGAGGAATGGGAAGTGGAGGTTCACTATATCATTTCTGTACATAGTCTGTTACACCCACATTCAAATTTCCACTATCAACAGAACAACCCTTGAAGAGTCATGCACCACCCACAAGGGCACATACCTTACGTAATGCGGGTGGCACGTGTGCGGACGCTTAGCTGTCTGTGTCGTTCCTTCACTTTTCCGTTTCGGGACATAGTCTTTCTACCCACTTACATCTGTCCATGATCAACAGATCAATCCTTGAAGAGTCATGCACCACACGCAAGGGCATGTACCTTACATGACATGGGTGGCACCCACCCGGCCGCACAGCTGTCTGTGTCGTTCCTTCACTTTTCCGTTTCGGGACATAGTCTGCTCTACCCACTTTCATCTTTCCACTGTCAACAGAACAATCCTTGAAGAGTCATGCACCACCCGCAAAGGAATGTACCTTACGTGATGTGGGTGGCACCCTCGCGGACCCTTAGCTGTCTGTGTCATTCCTTCACTTTTCCGTTCTACTCACTTTCATCTTGCCACTATCAACAGAACAACCGTTGAAATGTCATGCACCACCTGCAAGGGCACGTACCTTACGTGATGTGGTTAGCTCTCGTTTGGACAATTAGCTACCTGTGCCATTTCTTCACTTTTCAGTTTTGCGGCATAGTCTATCCTGCCCCCTTTCATCTGTCACCTTGCAACAGACACAAAGCTATTCAGCACAGATACACTGGTACACTGTGCCACCGGTGACGATGGTAACCACGTCACAGAGGCATTGCTGTGGCACATTAACACAAGTGAACTTAGCAAGCCAACACCCAGCGATACACCCAGAGCTATGCGTCCACACTCCTTGATGTTCGCAGAGCGAATGACGCTACATGCTGCGGCCCAGCTAGACCCCAGTAGCGCTTATCGCAACCACAACTTCCGGTCGCCATGCTCTCACAGAGCAATATCGTGTGGCTCGCCCCAGCAACCGGAAGTTCAGCACACCAACTTTTCTGCAACACAGGCCTAGTAATACCATGTCGAAGAAGAGTTCACACGAGCAGTGTTCCGTGCTCTCCGAGGACAGCTGATCAGGCAACATCAGACGCAACCGCTTCTAGCCTACAGCTAAACTGCCAGTAAATGGAAAGATCTGTTCAAAACCTTGAGCTTTCTTTGACACTGTTTTCCTGTTGTATTTTCTGAAGGAATACCGACTATTGAAATAGTAGCTTTTAACTGTATGATGTTTCCCAGGACACTATGATGTAACCGAGGATAGACGGCATTTTATGCAACCAGCTGGGCCCGAGGAAGCCAGCACAAAGAAGTTATACAGACGGCGAGTTTATTCGCAAGATGTTGAGAGAATAAAGATGGCGAATTTGGTCGCAAAGTAAAGTTTTTTTAATGTGAGAAATGTCGAGTTTTAAGAAGAAGTGTGTAGGAGCTATCTTGGAATCGCATCTTTGTCATATACACATTTAAGTAGGCGATAACGTCGTGTCAACAATGCGCTGTGCACTACACCTTCATAATGGAAAAGTCTCTCAGAAATTACATTCAACTTAGTCTTTTCTAATCCAATTCCTTACTCTTTCTGTGTCCAATACGGACATCTCTAGATTCTCGTCGTGTTTTGTCTTTCTCCTCTCGTTAACAACAGTGTTGACATCAACGACACAATCTACACCCCACCTGCACCAAACTGATGTCATTTTTCTTTGTCAATCTCACTTCGTGGTTTTTAGCAAATACATTGATACATGAGAAACTTCTTCTCATAATGTGAACGTTATTAAACGTTAGGGTCAGCCCAAGGAGGCATTTAACTTTTTTTACTTATTGCAGTAATTTAATGATATTTGTGTACTTCATTTTTATATTTTCATGTTTATGTAAAAATTATGTTTCAGCTAAAATGGATATCATAAGATCTTTGTTATGGGATTGTGACGTATCTGTCACTTATGAACCAATTTACTGTGGCATAATGTAATTTTAAACAGAACCCACTGTAACAAATCATCTAGCTTAATGTCATGCATAATCCCCCTTCTAACTTGTTGGTCATCAGTGAATAAACCATACCGGTTACATATACCTATTCCCCTTTATTTAGTAATGCTATACCTCTTTTTGTGACATTAATGTTCGTCACTTTGAAGCACATAAATACGCTCATCTGGCGCAGGAGCCCAAGAACATGTAGACAGAGTGTAAAATACAGACAATGCAGTGAACAGCATCGGTAAGCTTCATCTCTCTCTCTCACTCTTAAACCTGACGCTTGCTTCCTGCGCCGCGCACATGCACCCTGCAGCTCTGACGCGGCGCTGCCCTTGGAAGTTATCTGCCGCGCGCCTTCCTGAGGTAGCATGAGATTCGGCCTTGCAGTCAGGTGCTGCTCTGACATAGTGTCTGCACAGATCTTCAGCAAACAGTTCCTGTCAAACACCATTAATAACCTTTCATGCCACTATGGCTTACTCACTTAGCATTTGCACCCCTTCTCTTATGTTTTTATACCCGAAAGCTCATTCATGATTCCCTTGTCAAACTAACATTCCAGTTTTGTCTAATATAGCAAATGATCACCTTTTAGCATCCACTGACAACCTCATAAAACATGAAAAGGACAAATTTCTTACGTTCGCCTGTTGGCACACCTAAATGAATGGCAAACCGCCACTGAGCGCTATACAACCATTATACCCAGTGCCACGGTAACCCCGGTCTTTGTTATTATTATCCTGATATGGACCTAAGGAAAAAGAGAAGGAACTATCAGGCATGTGCCATCCCTTAGTTTTAAGAGTGCAACTCTGATATCAACTAATGTGGAAAAACTAGTGTAGTGTAGTTAAGTGTTCCCTTAGTGACAACTCCCTTTCCAACTGTGCTTGAAACATGTGGACCTCACCTCATACCCCTCCTGTGCTGAGCTCCAGTGCACGGACCTGGACACAGCCACGCCCCCTTCCCAATGGCAGCCTGCACGCTGCTCACAGAGGACAACACACCACGCCGCCTCGCGTCACCCGCCCCCGCAGTGACTCATCAGTGGTTATGTCTACATTTTCAACTTATTTAAACAAAAGCCAAAAGAGACACTTTCACTTCATCTTAGCAACAAGAAAAGTTCACATATTTACCTCATTCACACTTATGTTCCGTTCTAATTTTGTTTTGATGTTTTATGATGTTTTGATGTTTTATGATGTTTTGATGTTTTATGGTGGTTCTTGTATACACAAATATTGTTGACATTGTAAGTCCCTTTGTGACCCCTAGGAGGTCTTTAGAGTCTTTGCACCCTCCCATAGGTTAAGACCCCTGCCGTCTTCCATGAGGGCCATTCTTAATGAAGTGATGTTGACTTTGTTCTGCAAGCTAAATTTGTTTACATTCAAATAATAAATACATTGAGCAAATTCACATACCTTCTCCACTCCCACGGAAGGGGGAGGCATGTAAAGGATGAGCCAGACAAGCGCCTTCACCTCCCTAGGCTTATGTAGCCCCTTTCAACATGCTTTAGCCAACAAATGGCCTTTCTCTAAAAATTACCCTATTATTCCATAACGACCCACCGCCTGCCCATACGCCCATTCTGTACACCGTTCTTTATAAAAATTATTCCTGCTATTACCAATCTGCATTTGATCACCCCTCTACTTTGAAAGCCATTTCACTGTCCAAATAGCAAAACTCACTTTACTTGTAATATCATTTCCTAACATAGTCCCCTGATTTAAGTTGCCTATATTCCATTACCTTGTTTTGCTTATGTTGGTGTTCTTCTTCTCAAGACACTGCCCACAGCACTCAATTGCACCCCCATGTGCACTGCCATCTGATTACTGTAATGTCATCTGTAAACCTCAAAGTTTGTATTTATTCAGCCTGAACTTCAATCCCCTTTCCAATTTTCTCCTCAGTCTCCATCACAGCTTGCTCAACTTTTTTCTTTTTGTTGTAGAATCTTAGAACATATTCTGATCTCAAATGCAAGGAAGTATCTGTAACATAATTACTTCCTCCATGAAAATCAGTAGCATTGATCAAATGGTATCCAACTCACCTGTTTCTTACTTGACATACTGAAAGCTACAAGTCAATCAAGACACATAGATGCAGTACTTCTCCATTTCAGAAACCTGTAAGACTCGGTGCAACATCTACACTTATTCTCCGATGGTCGTACTTTTGAAACTAAGGCAAAATTTATGACTGGGTTGAGGATTCCTTGATAGGAAGCACACAGCAAGTTACTCTGATGCAGAGTTATTGAAATATTTAGAAGTGAATTCAGGTGTGAGCTAGGAAAATGGTTTGGGACACTCGTCGTTCATATTGTACATTAATGGCCTCATTGACATTAGTAACCTCAGGCTTCTTGTGGATGATGCCATTATCTGTAATGAAGTATTGTCTACAAGAAGCTGCCCAAATATTCAGTCAGACCTTGAAAATAACTGAAAGCAGTATACAGCTTGGCAACTTGTTTTAAATTTTTGCAGTGTAAAAATTGTGCACTTCACAAAATGGAAATATGTAGCATCCTCTGGCTATAGTATCAATGTGTGACAGTGGGAATATGTACAGAGAAATGGGTGTAACAATCTTTAGGGATACAAAATATGAGGATGATTGAAAGGGAAACCTTTTATGTTCAACAAAATTTTGGGAAGGTGTGTACCCGGGTTGGTAGGTGGCAGTAGTGTTCCTTGGGATTCAGAAAGACTGACAGAAGGCAGTACCATCCACAACAAGATGGCCACCCCTCTGTCAACATGCACTGCAAATGAGCAACAATCTGTGATGCACATTTTCTGTAGTGAAGGTGTTAAATCAATTGAAATTCATGCAGAATGACAGTGCAATGCAGTGGTGTTTGTCATTGCAGCTAGTGTATGAATGACTTAGGATGTTTAAAAAATGGTCTAATTTCTGTTGAAGATGCCCCAGACCAGTTCTCATTTACTGTGTAGTGATGGACAGGAACATTTTATTAGAGGAGGAGCTTTCAAAGGATAATGGATGCCTAACTCTGAAAAAAATTGCTACAAGTTTGAAGATTAATATTAGTTAAACACAGAATACTGTTCACAATGTACTGCACTTTGATAAGATGTTTTCAAGATGGACGCCATATCAGCTGATTGCTGAATCAAAAGAGCATCACAACAATGCCTATGAAGAACTCTTGCATCATTTCTACATTGAAGGTGACTCATTTCTGGGAAAAAAATTACAGGCAATGACACTTGGGTCCAATTTTGCCAGTCAGAAACAAAAAATTCAAACAAGGAACGGTGTCACAGCTCATCCCCAAAACTATAAGAAATCCATACTCAGCTGTTTGCTGGAAAAATCATGCTCATTCTTGGCTGAAATGCAAATGGGGTTATTTTAGAGCATTATGTGGGTAGTGGAGTGACGTTAACCAGAGCTACTTATTCAGACATTCTGATAAATTAACTTCACTCTGCAATCAGTAGTAAATGATGAGGATTTTTGACTTCTGGAATACTGCTACAGCATGACAATGCCCATTTGCATACAGCCCATAAGACAGTTTAGACTATTAAGAAATAAAATTTGAATGTGCCATGCATGCTCCTCATTCACCAGACGTCACTCCTAGAGACTCATCTGTCTGATGCACTCTCACAAGCAATGGCAGGGAAGTATTTCAGAAGTGATGAATAGATCAAATCCATAGTGCACAACTGGCTACACGCATGGCCAAAATAATTATTTCATCGTAACATCTATACACTTCCACATTTGTGGAATACAATGGCAGGCAAGTATTTCATAAATAATGAATAGATCAAAACCATAGAGCACAACTGGCTACACGCATGGCCAAAATAATTATTTCATCATAATATCTATACACTTCCACATTTGTGAAATACATGCTTCCAATAGCAGGGAGACTACATTGAAAAATACATGTAAATGTTTTGTTCACTGTTCCAAGTACAAATATTATAAGGCTTTTAAGGTTTTCATTTGAATCAACCTTATAGAACCACGAACATGATGAAATGTCAAGGGATGATGAGGCCTTTGTCCCATCTACCTAACCATTATCTGTAGTTCTCTCATCTGATGATGATTCAGATGTGATGTATCCACAATTACTTCAATTACTTACTCCTTGCTGCCATACAGATGTGTTTGTTCCTTCTTTCCCATGTGCTTCTTTATAAGCTAGAGCAAGTGGTGAGGACTCAATTAGCCACACCAGTAATTCTTAAAATACATCAGCACACAGACGTCTGAACTCATCTCTATCTGAATGAATGAAATATCATTCGTACATACAGCAAGCTCATTAAACACCATAGCTGAAGAATTACATGTATTTTTTAGAATTCCTATTAAGATGTCTTGTCTTCATTATCATAAAGAGAACACATCATCAACTATATGAAATTGTAACAACTTTTCCTTGTACCATGCCATAGTTAAATAGTGTACTAGTTCCTTTTCATTACTAGTTTACAAAATATAAAACCCGTGCATCATATACTTCCATTTTATCATCTGCTTGCCTCAAATGACACTGTGTCACATACAACATTCTTTTCAGGAATCTAGCCATTAATTTTTTAAAGTAACATTTCATTAACATTGTTGGTCAACTGATTCAAAA
Source organism: Schistocerca piceifrons (assembly GCF_021461385.2). Taxonomy (NCBI): domain Eukaryota; kingdom Metazoa; phylum Arthropoda; class Insecta; order Orthoptera; family Acrididae; genus Schistocerca; species Schistocerca piceifrons. Next base: position 33,275,364 of record NC_060138.1, on the reverse strand, counting down.
TAACATATATTTCTGAAGTTGATTGAAGGTATTTTTCTGCTAGTGGAGAAGGCTTTAAGCCTACTTGTGGACTATCCTTATTTAATTGTGTGTTAATGAACTCTGAACCAACCTGACCAAAAGTTAGTCATGTCCTCCTTGCCACAGCACTTCACGAATTCCCATTACTTCTAGCTTTAACATACCCCTTATTTACATTTTTAAATTCTGTAATGTCACAATCTGAATTAAGGCCCAAACAATCCATACACCAACTCTTAGACTGACAGTTCCCTTTTTCCTCCACATGACATTCACATTAGCAGTCCCTACCTGGAAATCCAATCTTTTAATTTTTTTTTTTTTTTTTTTTTTTTTTTTTTTTTTTTTTTTTTTTTTTTTTTTGGGGGGGGGGGGGGCGGGGGACGGTGAGGAGGGTGGGGGGGGGGGTGGACTATTTTACCTGCAGAATATTTTATCAATAGGATGCCCTGTCATTAGGTCATGCAGTAGACCTGCATGCTTACAGGAGACGTATTGGCTCTAATTTTCCCTCACTTTCACACACTTGCAGTATCAGAACATCCAGGATATGCAGGCTGAATTCGCATGATTGAATGATCTGGTTATGTAGACTGTTGCCCCTGCAACAACTTGAAAGGGAACTCTTCTCGTTCAGCAACCATGGATTAATCTGACCTCTTTCTGTTGCTAAGGTACCTAAGCCTCGCCACCTAGACAAGGACCATGGTTCATGATGTGGGGGGGGGGGGGGGGGGGGTCTTCAGTGCCCACCGTAGCAGAATATACTTAATGATTTCTCATGAAGACACTAATTCTGCTCATACACCAATGACAACAGTGGCAATGAAGTTAGCACACATACATTAAAGGATTGCACAGAAATGGTATTTGAGTGTATAGTCCAGCCAACAAAGAAAAATTAGGGGAACAATTAATGTACTCACAAAATTCTGTACTGTACTAGGAGGGAGTGATATAAACAGCATATAGACTTAAAATCCCCACCAGTGGTGGTGAGCATCTGATGGTAAGGTTGGTGGGGGAATACTATGTTTACTTTTCTATATTTTCCTTCAATAACTCTACTTCTAGTGAACATGCTGACCAGTAATTAAAAAAAAAATTAAATTTGCTGCAAAAAGGTCCTATTCATTTTTCTCTAGGATTAGCAGTTTCCATATTGTGTCAAAAATAAAAAAAAATACCTTACTAAAATTAATAATCCAGAATTTTTCCATGCCCCACTATCACTTTATGACACAATCTTAACTGGTTTTGGCCTTGAAAGGCTATCTTCAAATGCTACAGAGGATGACAGAAAAGCTTAAATTAAGACTTGGAACATGTGCATTTACTTTCACTTGATTTACTTGTAAACTTAGTATAGTGTTCTAAGGGTGAAACATTAATGTTTAACATTAAATGAAGTGGATGTAGGTATAAATATTTAATGCATATATGCCATCTAAGTGCAGTGGAGCAGTATTAATCCTCTCACTGCTAGAGATGTAGTCTTTGTATTCTGTGATGAGACAACTTTTGTTTTGGCTTCACTGCTTAACAAATGCTGGTGCCTGTGCTGAGAGACAGCATTCTGGCTAATATGAAGTACGTATCCAACTTTTTGAAAAATATTAGGTGAAAAAAAATGACTTTTATACATCTCACAGTCTGATATCTACACTCTATAAAGAACTGTGTTCCTTTTCATTATCCGTCATATTGTGATGCAACAAATTAAGTAAAACATTGAATTAAATTTTAAAGAGTTTATAGAAGTAGAATTTCACTGCATATTTTGCGTATGGTTGATCTTATCAACATTACATTCACTACAGTGTATGGGCTAAGATACTGAGATTTTATTTAAAATTCTGGAGAATACTGTATTTCATTTTGTTCTCTAGTTATTAAGTTTTATATGTGGAAGACCCTCACATGCAACATGCCTATTCATATCCTTGTACATCGCAAATTGTGTTGTCCTAACTGTCATCTTATTTCAAATGATTTGATATATTGAAGCAAGGTTTTTTGCAAATGATCACACACAATGAGACTCATACATTGTACAATAAATACTTGTAACTTTTTTATTTTGCAAGATACAGAAGTAACTCATCCACAGCAGTGAGATGACAGCAGCTTAGGGCACATTCAGTGATCCACAGCATTGTAGGAGAACCTGAGTGTGCAAGTACATGATTCCACAGAAACTAGGAAATGGCATAGCAGGATGTGTATATGTGCCCACAGCTGAGAAAGGGTTAAGGGAAATGTATTGTGTTCCAGCATGCATCAGGATGGAGATGGAGAAGTGTGAAGGTGGTAGTGTGGTAGTGTGGGAAGAGGTACACTACCAGATTGTGAGTGTGCAGTTTGCTCATTCGCAAGCCTTCAAATTTAAGGTCAAGCAGGTGATTCCCCAATCTGCATACCCCGCTACATCACAAGAAACAACCACAGGTCATTTCAGAAAGCTGTATCTACACTCCACAGCTCGACGTACAAATCACCAGTGACACTGTGTGTAGAGGTGTCTGGAGTTATCTGTTTCCATGAAGTACATGGACACTACATGGTATATGGGACTGAATTTGTTAATAGCAAAACAATGAATACTATGGGCAGGATCTAAGTACATCTCTGCACACTGTTCTGTACTGCCATCAGGTAAATTGATTCTTTGTCATCCTGTATGGCAAGTGCTGCTCTTGCCCGTTTACAGGCAGATATACCTTCCCAGAATTTTCTCTACAGTTCTATTACAAACAAATTTCTTCCATTCAGGAATTGCTGGCACTCACAGAATGACTTGAGAACAGCAATCTGCTGTAATGTGTTGTTTGAATTATGTCCAAAATATGTGAAGTTTTATGCCATGGCAACCTAATTCAGAGGTGGAGAATCTAAGCCTCTGGACCTCCTCATTTGTTCGGAAAGTTACAGCTGGTGTGATGCATACAACCCCCTCACACAGCAAAAAATACACCAGGCAGTGGCAGGAGGCACAAAATTGACACTGTGTAATACATAGAGATGGCATATTACACTGGGTGCAGGTTCTTCATTGTGGTAGACAGTTGACAGCTCCAGCTGTTGAGATTTTTTACATGACTGCTCACTTAGCAACCGCAAATAAGAAATCAGGACCAAATTCTGGGGAGGTGTGGTTTGTCTGTAGACATAAAAGAGCAACACTTTTAATGGGGGAAGCTGCATTTCGTGGAAGAACATTACAGCTGCCATACAGGATGACTGATAATCAATTTTCCTCTGGCAGTGCAAAGATTTATAGAGATTTTGTCCACATGCAGGCCTATGGAAGAGGGAACTGCACACCCCCAATATGGCAACATACTTCCCCTCTCACTACTACATTCTGATACGGCCACTTCACCCTGTTACACTTACAGAACACAGTTTTTCCCTGAATATGACTTCACTGCACTGGTACAAATACATAATATTTGTTGCTAAACCACTTCATTTAATAGTTACGAATTTTATACTTCTGAAATGTTATTTTTAATAACTTGCAATTTTTCCAATGCCTTAAATGTAAAAAGTAGTAGTTCCAAGGGAGTGCATTATTGTAGGGTATTTAATGTATAGTAATTGTGCACAGGGAATTGTGTTTCCTAGAAACTATATGTTTTTCTCGAATATGTTGAAAACCACAATGCGACCTTTAAACATCCACCACCACCACCACCACCACCACCACCACCACCACACTGCACAGCACAGCACCAGTGGGGATTCTTACCATCATGTTGGTAAAAGAAGTCATTCAAATCAGCCTCCAACTGTGGGAAAGGAAAGTTCTCAAGCATATTGAGATATGTACTTCCTGTAACAGTATCATTATGATGGTTCACCTTTCCATTTAAATGGAATGTTGTCCTGTCACTAAACACTGAGCATAGAAGGAAACAGTCATCCTCCATCCTGCCAACATTGTTGTTTGCACCTTCATGAAGAGCTTGCAGAGCAGACATTGGGGGCATGTTGAGCTGTCGAGCTATATGGTTACTGATTTCTGCAGCCTCCTTACAAAGCTATGGTGGATGCATTCGACATCTGTGTCAGACCCTCAAGGATGGTCCAGTGATTTGCCTTTACAATAACAACCTTCTTCTTGGAATTGTTCATGACATCGTCTAATGCTCCATGCTGTAGGAGAATTCCCACCATACCTAGTATGAAAATCACACAGAATAGCTATTACTGACCTGCACTGTGCATAACATAGAACACAAAACATTTCCTGCCATCCCAACACCATTTTTACTAGAACTGATGTGGACACACACTGCTGCTACATAGTGGGAACCATATAAAACTTGACAGTTTGCTTTTTGCAACAGTATGTTGTTCATGGACATATTTTGGATAATGTAGACAGTTGTGATTCTTTTTGATCTCCTATGATTATTTTAGTTACACTCTGTATTCTAAAATCAAACATAATGAAGTGCATTGAACAGAATTATGTCCTAGATTCTAACTGAATTGCCTGCAACACCACATCATACAAAAATAAAATTAAGCTTTTCTCACAGAAAATATGAAAGCCACCAATTGAGGAAATGATGTGGATGCAGCATTTCTTAACTTCCTGAAGACATTTGATTCTATATGACACCACTGAATTTTATCAAAATTATGACTGTTTGATTTACGAACAAAATTTGTTACGAGGTTGAGTAATTCACAGTAAGGAGGATGCAGTATATTTCCTCTCATGGAGAGCAATTGACAGGTGTAGGAGCAAGTTCATGCTTACACCATAGAAGTAGGCTAGGATTCTACTTTTTTATACTGTGCACAGTTGTTATAATTAAACTTCCGATACTTGAGGGGATCCTCATGTAATTGCATGCCATGTTTATTTTCCAAGGCACAAACTTTACTCAAACTAACAACCATCTGCATTGATGACAGCCTGTAACTGCCCTACAACTTGCTTTACTGCAGCACAAAACATCTCAGATGTGATCTTGGCTATCTCCCCCACTCTACTCATCTTCAATAGCTTGTACACAGCTTCAAGATCACACACACTGCATCCAAAATTCTCAGCCATACGAAGAGTAACTTTTTCAACAGTTTGTGCTCCAGTTGCCTGTTGGCCTCTTCCATGAGCACAAGTAATGCCCTCTTCACCCTGTTCGAACTTACGTTTACTGTCTGCACCTGTGATGAACACTGATGCTGGTGTTCCAATCATATATAATTGCAGCAGCACCATGCCTAATACTCCACCCACGGCTGCCTCCAACATAGGTGGCAGTGGTCTCTCTTGTTGACTCATTGCTCAACCCAATAGTTCACCTTAACAGATATTGGTAAAAGTCTATAATTTTCATGATTTTGACTGCTGCCAACTGCAGCAATCTGGTATTGACAGTGTTACACCAGGCTCAATTTTAGTTCATATTTTGCACCAAATTATGATTTTTCCTAATCACAGTGTTAAATGCTTGAACTATGTACTTTTTTATTTCATACATCACTGTAAATTTTCATTTAAATATTTGCAGGCTTTGGTGCAGCTATCACTAATGACATCATGAATCAACTGAGTTATCAATGTCACAACCAGGTTAAGGGGCTTTGAAAAGCCCTACCTTTCCAATGGTAGAATAGTGCTCATAAATTAAATGTTTTCTCAGAAAGTATTTGAGCTTGGAAGTCGAATTTTTACAGGTTATTTATTTTACTATTGGCTACAACTCCACCCTCCTACTACCAGAATTTTTTTGTTATACTCAGTACTGCTGGGGTCAATATGACCCAAAGTAATTAACACAGGATATATTGGCCGTATTTTATCTATTTCAATGAACTGACATTACTGACTGAACCAGGTAAATAATGTATATAAGCACTTACAGTTCTTGTCTTAATCCTGAGTCCTGTAGATCCTTACATTTAAAACAAAGAAATACTCTCCATTTAAAATAATCTCTGAATGTTGGTTACAGACAAACGAGAAGCATCTTCTACATGTTTCTGACTGTTTTCTATCCACTGAATATATGCACAGAGAGCATCAACCATGTTTTGCCCCCATATGTACTTCTGCTGAAGGAGGAGGATGAGGAAGAGAAGCTTTGCTGTGCTGACTTCTGTTGTTCTGTACTAAACATGTTCCCAGTTCCAGAATAAGTTCTCTTTTTTTGCAGTTTTACTTTTTATTCCAGTCACAATTTAAGTCCAGCCAAAATATGAAAGCATTTAGGCCACTAATATCCAAAATATTATAAAAAATAACCATAGGCCATTTTCTTGTCATACGTTTTGTGGTGTAGGTCCTGACTAACTTGTCCATTGTGTCCACACCTGACTTAGTTGCATTATAATCTAGGATTATAACAGGTTTTGCTGCTTCACTGTCACCTATCTCCTCTCTGAAATGCCATTATCTTACCATTTCTTGGGCAATAGGAGACTATTGTGGCTGATTGCCGTATCCAAAGAGACATGAAACTGCAGTTCTTCCCCTTGCTTCGATAAATTCTGCAGATAGTTCACGATAACTTTTTCTTGGCATTCCTAGCAGAGTCATTTGTTTTTGTTCTAGTTCCTTTTCCAACTCCAAACTTGTAAAGAAATTATCTATTGTGATACTTTTACCACTCTTGGTCAAATGATCTGTCAATTCTTGACACTACTCTTTTTCCCCAACTTATTTCTCAAAGCTGGCCTTTTCCCATTCCTGTGTACATCTGCAGGTGTGTGACAGAATTATTAGTGCTGTCACATGCAGCCCATATCTTTATGTACTGGCAAAATGGGCACCTACCCCTAAAAGTTACCAGTTGTTCATCAACTGCAATATTCTCGTGCATGCATCCTGTAATGTGCTTACCCAGTGTTCAAATAGATCCCTTATAGGAGCCAATTTATCAGGACTATGATTCTGTCATGAGTGCTGAGAATCATCAAACCAAATACAGCGTGATATTTCTGTAAAGTTATTCCCAGCCATAGAACTATTGAAAATAGGTCGACCATGCTCTTCATTCCATTAATTCACTATGCCCTCATTGTGACCTTTGAATGCTTTCTTGGCCTGCCTATTCTTGTAGGAATGTACAAAGTCTTCTCTACAAAGATCTGTCCATTTGGTACTAAAAGTAATGTTACCTTCTTTGTTGGTCCACTATAAAATAATCTGGAAAATGCTGGGCTTCATAAATAACTCAAATACTGATTGCAAAGTATTTACATTCCTTGCAGTATGCCTCGTGTGACCTGGAGCTGTCTTCAAACATTTCATACTGGCTGTTTCCCATGTAATATAACAGAATTTTTTCCCCATGTTTCATTTCCATTTCTTGACCTGAAAAACAATGGGATTATTATTTTACATATGTACTTACATATTGTTATTATTATTATTATTTACATATTATTATTATTATTATTATTATTATTTCTATCCTTTCTCAGATGTTATGTCTGGTTAAAAATGGAAAGTGACATGGACCTTGATCAAGCGTTACTTCCTTTTAACTGTACAGTATATCTTACATTGCATTTAGGAACTCTCTGGTAATTGAACATGTATCAATAATTACAGATTTCTGTAGTTTTATATATACATTTGGATGTAGCTGTATTGCATTGATGTACTGGTGGATATTATGTGGTATGACTCCTGTAGTTTATAGTATAATTGGTATAATGTCAACTTTATCCTGATGCCACATGTCCTAGACTTCCTCATCCAGTTGGATGTATTTTTCAATTTTTTCTGTTTTCTTCTGTATGTTTGTTGTATTGGGTATGGATATTTTGCTTAGTTGAGTTAATTTCTTCTTTTTATTGGTGAGCATGATGTCAGGTTTGTTATGTGATGGTGTTTTATCTGTTATAATGGTTCTGTTCCAGTATGATTTGTATTCATCATTCTCCAGTTCATCTTGTGGTGCATACTTGTATGTGGGAACATGTTTTATTAGATGTCACAACTTTGGGAAGCAGAGTTTCCAAATCTCCAACTCCATCAGAATCTTTGGTTGATTCATTACCTCCAGAAATAATAGCATCAATCTATTCATTGTCATCAGAAGTGTATCTCCTATTTCCTTTCTTCATTCAAAATTGCTTGTATTTCAGCACTATTCAACTGTTTTCTAGTCATAATGTAGTTCTTGCACATGCTGAGGCAATACACAACAACATCTGAGGCAAGAAACGGAAACAAAGGGTATAAATAATAAGTGGGAAATGTTAGTTTCATTGTTGCAGGTGTTTTGTACAACATGTATTCAACATAATATTCATCATTCTGTTTTCATAATGTTACATTCAAGAAACAAAACAAAAATTTAGACTGGGGTCATGCTGACCCCAGTGGTACTCTATGCAGAACCCATGAATATATTTTAATAAGTTATAAATGTAAAACTGAATCATATGTAATTGCATAGAAGCAACGTAGAGAAAGAAAGTCATAAATTTTGAAAATAATCGTGATATATATTTGAAATGTGCTTATAGGCTCAATTTGACCCCAGTGGTACCAAGAGGAGAAAGGGACTTTTAAAAATCTCAATTCAGTTGTTGGAGATTAATTTTTTTCTATTGTATGGTAACAAAACTTCACTACTTTTTGTGCCATTTTTTGTTTATAAATTTAGCAGTGAACAGGGTTTTGGAAAAAGGCTGTGTTAATTTACACATAATGGACCATGCAGAATTTCCTGAAAACTTGAAGTGAAATTGTTTTGTAGATCCTGAGAAAACACGTAATTTATATGAAAAAATAAAACTTTTAAGAACTGAGCGACAAAGTTTGGATTCCTTTTTTAGTGCATTCTAGGTCCACAGTCTGCATTATCTTCATCTTTTGCAAACTTCTCCAGCAGCTTTCTCTTTGTCCTCTTCCTGTTTACTCTGGCTTGTATTTATATGCTATTCACAGCCCTTTCAGAAGCCTGAAGAAAGTTTCCTGTCTAAAGCAAGCATCATACATACCCTGCTGAAATTTATTTTCATTCCCATACCTGGAAATACTTTGTACCTTACAACATATCCATCACTGAAAGTAGTAACAGCATCATACATGCAAAAATGAAGTGTTTCTATTCCAATAAACACAGTCCTGGGTATTCTTGACCATGTAACACTATTTACACTTTCATTGGGGTTTTTCCATGAACACACTTTTTCAACAGTTCAGGTGCTCCTAAGTCTCTGAAAATAGGTTTTATCACCTCCATTACCACATCAGGCAGACTATGTTTATTCTTCACCAACAATCCATTGATGTACTGAAATACTGTTGTAAAGAAATAAGTACAGTCCTCTGCCATATTAGTAATACATCATTGGAAGAAGGTGCTTTTCCTGATAGGTAAAATATGGGCTTATATGACAAATTTATAAAAAGGGAGAAAAGACTGAGGCTACAAACTATCGACCAATTTCATTACTCTCAGTTTTCTCCATGGTACTAGATAAATTGATACATAGCAGAATGGTTTAGCATCTTAGTAAATATAACATCCTCAGCAGTAGCCCGTTTGGCTTTCGGAAAGGGGTATCAACTGTGGATGCAATACATGCCTTTGTTGAAAAATGTTATGGAAGCCATAAATAATAATATGACGACGGTTGGAATATTTTGTGAACTGTCAAAAGCTTTTGACAATGTGAGTCACCATATTCTCTTGAGTAAAGCCAAGATCCTAGGAATGGGTGGAACCGTAGGCATGTGGCTTGAATCCTATCTGTGTGGTATAAAGCAGAAAGTAATTGTGGAAGAACTGCATGGCTGCCAGGTATCTTCAGAATGGGGCTACATTACTGCAGGAGTACCTCAAGGCTCAGTATTGAGGCCACTGCTATTTCTAATAGTTATAAATGACTTAGCACTATGTGCAGAATATGCGAAAATACTCATGTTTGCTGATGACACCACTTTATCAGTTAATAATCTCTGAGGGAATGTGTCAAATAAGGCTGCAAATAAAGCTTTTGCAGATTTGACAAACTGGTTTGAAACCAACCGCCTTACAGTCAACCCAAAAAAGACATATTACATTCATTTCCTCTTCTAACACAAATGTTACTAATGAAATGAACTTAAAAATGGGTGAGCACAAAATTTTGAAGGTCGAGTCCTCCAAATTCTTGGGTCTGCATATAGATAGCAAAATGAAGTGGCACCACCATATTCAAGATCTGTGCAAAACGCAACATTTGCCTTAAAAATAATTTCAGACACTAGGGGAAATAAGCACAATAAAAACTGCATATTTTGGCTAGTTTGACCAACTTATGGCCTAAGGTATAATATTTTGGGGAAATCAACCAATAGCAAAAAAAGTGTTCCATGCACAGAAGCAACCAATAACAATTACGTGTGGAGTACATCCTAGGCACTCGTACAGGGATCTGTTTAGAGCTCTACAAATCCTTACAACACCTGCCCAATATATTTTTTCCCTGATGTGCTTTGTTTCAAAAATAGCAACTTATCCAAAATCAATAGCTCATACCACAGCTATAACACCCTAAGGAAACTGAATATCCATTATGAGCTAAAAACGAAAAGCGTGGTCTAGAAGGGGTTTTATACAGTGGCACCAGGATTTTTAATGCCCTCCCACTGCACATTAAAGAACTGGTTGGAAACATGCCAAAGTTTAAAGAAAATCTGAAGCATTTCCTTTTAGATGAATCTTGTTACAGTATCGATGAATATTAGCAAAAATGCACAGAATCACTTGTTTGTGCTTACACCCTACTGTGTGACCTCTACAATTGAATTATCATACTCCATAAGTACAGTGTAACTTACAATACCCAAATTAATATATGTCTGTATATGATGCCTGTATAACTTAAGAACAAAACCAAAATTTAGGTATGACAGTATAATCTTTCAGATGTCCTGTATCTTAACTAATATGTAAGGGTATATGCTAAAATTCACAGTTTCTTTAAAATAATGATAAGATCAATGTATCTGTGCACAAAACAATAATCTGTAAAAAAAACCTTGACTCGTTCTATATCCAGGGATACGTTCCCATATGGATCTATGGAACACGAAATAAATAAATAAATAAAACTTGCACCAGCTGCTTTCTCCTTTGGGATACAAGTAATGATGGCGACTTTCATTGCTTGTAGAAGTATGGAAGAAAAAGAGCCCAAACAGCCTTCTCCATTTCATCAACACTGCGTGTTTTTTACCTGATAGCCATTCCATAATAGTTCTGTATTTTGTCAATTACACTGTCAGTTAACCTACCCTTCCCATCTAATCCTTTACCTTCACTGAGCTTTTGTTTTTTGTGTGGAGCTTTCAGTCACCAAAATCTTGATCCCATTTGTTTCTGTATGTTTCCAATACACTAAAATTCCTGCACTACAACATCATCACATAGGAATTTAGTCCTTGAATATGTCTGCAACTCTTAGCATTACTGCCACCAACATAATTCACGTATCATACTTTATCACACACAACAGAACATTGAAATAGACTAGCAACATCAGCCACTTCCATTCCTCCACACCTGTCACTACATTTATCTGTGCAATTATTTCATGTGTACATCTATTTTTTTTTTTTTTTTTTTTTTTTTTTTTTTTTGGCATCTACAAATTTTGGATATTTCTGCTACATGTAAAGCTTTCTCTTGTATACATACTGGTGTCAAATACTACAGGATGAAGAGATGTGTGTCCCTGTTTATACCGGGTACCATAGAATTCTGCAGTCAAGTCTCCATTACCACTGCTTTCTATTACTGATTCTTCTACAGCTTTCTTCATAGATTCTATATAGTCATGTTCTACTATAAATCTATTTATGTTTGTAAACTTGGTTGGGGTATTTGGAAGATTCATCAGGCCACAAAAAACTGCACTTGCAGTAGCACCCTTAAGGACTGCACAGAAAGTATAGGCACAAGCTCTTTCAAGTGCAGGATGGTGTCAGATAAAAAATTTAATAAAGTACATCTATTCTGTGACTCCACATGAAGGTCCTAGAAGTCATTCATCCACTGAATGGACCACTTTGCCTTGCTAGCATTCCTAAACCCCTCAATGCTTACACGACTGTTTAAATTGTAATTCCGATGTTCAAACTGTTTCATATATTTTAAACAATTACTGCAAAAATATAGTCTGCTAATAAAGTCCCCATGTTTTTTGATAGCTCAGTAACATCCAGTCACAAGAAAATTGCGTCACAAGACAAACAACATTGTAAGAAACTGGATTTGGAGCAAATTACAAAAGCTGTTACGTTGGTATGGAAAAGAAAATGAGATATTTGGAAGCTCCCACAGTGTCATATCCCTTGGATGACACTGCTTTGGCTGGCTAAGACTGAAACTTCTGATGAGAAGGATGCAGTTACAACAAATTTAGCATGGAGAACTGTGTTATCAGAGAATCTTCAAGAGGTGCTAATTGTCTACTGCCTAAGGATGGAGTCTCTTTTCTGTGAGTGAACAAAAAGAGATATTATCTAGAGGGCTTATCAGCTGTCTATTAGGGACAGTATCAACAATCCCTTTGGTAGGACTGGGATTGCCCAAAGGGTTTGACTGAGACTATATGTTAGAAGACACAAAAATATTTTATCAAAGCAGAATCCAATTGGCACATCACAGGTCAGAGTCTCTAGATTCAACTAAAAAATTCTTCAGTGTAATGTGGAATCGGTTTATCAGTCATTCAAAGCAAAATCTCTGCCTCATAAGTTGCTTGGGAAAGCCAGATAGGAGCTCTCACAGTGACACATAGAGGCTCATTCATTACAATCATTCCTGGCTTGAGCACTGATGGTTCCTTCATTCCTCCAATCACATAGCTTCCTGAAGAACAACATGAAAAAGCACTAAATGAAAGGAGCACCATGTGGGTCTTTTCCCACATCCTATCCCTCTTGTTGGGTACAGAGCATCCTGTTGAAGCAGTGGTTTGAACGTTTTATTTTTAAAACCTATCTGAGCATGAAGTCTCCTGCACTTCTCACCTTAGATGGCAATTACAGTCACACCTAAAACACTCAGGTAGCTGAACTGGCTAGGATTCATCATGTTCATTTAATTAGCTTCCTTTCTCACTGCACTGATAAGATCCAGGCACTGGATCAAATGTTTATGGGGCTGCCAAAGACCTACTATCATGAAGAGATCTGGCAATGACTGAGCACACAACAGAACACTAGGACCAACTAACACTGCAGAATTCTTTGGTCGAGCCTATATGAAAATTTCTGACTGGTGAAATTGCCATCATTGTGTTCAGCATTACAGTCATTTTCCTGTCCAACAGAAATGTTTTCAGCAATCTTGACTTAATTGCTGCAAATGATGGAAGTCTTGGGAATAGACCTGCTCAACGTCCTTTTGAGCAAGAAAATCAAGATCAGCTAGATGAGGGTGGAACTAAAGCAGGTTAGTAGAATTTATTAAGTCTCTATTACAACAAGGCTTTGGTTTGCTGCTCAACAAGGCTCAAAACAATCTGCACTTCATAAATAAACACAAAGCATTTTCTTTCGCCAGGTTGATCTGCTGTCCTAGTTAGTTGGAGGCCCTACGACATATCACCTATAACACACAGCAAGAAGGTGTCGAATTGCATCAATCTCTACCAGAAATGATGAAGACAAAGAAGATCTCAAAGGAGCTTGAATGAAGGGAAGAGCTGCAGCTTCACTATGTCTGAATCACTGGAGTCAGTAGTTTGGCAGATTCCACTGATGAGATGGTCAGAATGCATTCTGAAATAGCAGGTGTAGACACAGAACACATGTTTTGTGGGGCAAAGTTTTCCTGAGTACAGTGCCAAATGTAAACCCATGAGGAAAGTTCTGGTTGTGATAAATATCACAATATCTGTGATTTTTTGGTCTCAGAAAGCAGTCATCTTTTTCAGTTTTCTGGAAATTATTTATATCAGAATTAAAACAAGTAAGTAAATTTGTGAAGTGATTGAAACAGACAAATTTAAAATAAATCTATGTTAAAATCCTCATTTATTAATATATGTAGAGTTATATCCATAAAACCAAAATTTTCCACAATTGTCTCCTTTCCCCTGCACATAAGATATCATTCTTTTCTATAAACTGGTTTCAAATTTACTGAAGTTGGGAAAATTTTCCATATCGTTTACACTTAACTTTCTATGTTGATTTCACCTTTCTGATTATATCATGTCCTGATTATTTATTAAATGTTAAGGGTAAATAACAATTAACAATTAACAACAAACGTATTTTACACAAGCATTTGTCACAGTTCAAAATGCATCTGCCATAGTGTTCAAATACATGAACTGGACCACTCCTTGACAATCCTAAACAAGTGATCTCACTCAGGTACTACCTCATACGTATTCCACAAGCAACCACATGAAGCACGCCAGGAATACACTAAACCCCTAGTAATCATTTCCTTTCTTGTTCCAGTGGTAAATGGAGTGATAAAGAGAAGAGTGTCTCTATGCCTCTGTACAAGCCCTAATTTCTCTTATCTTTTCTTCACACTGATTACGTGAAACATAGTTCTACACTGGCTGTAGCAGAATGGTTCCGCTGTTAGCTTACTGAAGCATCTGTGTCACTCTTGCATGTAAAAAATCCATCAGTACACTTCTAAATTGCTTCATAGTCTTCCTTTAACCTGTGCTGGTCAGAATCCCAAATGCTAACAGCATTCAAGAATATTTTATACACAATCTCCTTTATAGATGAACTACCATTTCATAAATTTCTCCCATTGAACCCAAATCAGACATTCCTCTTCTTTATTATTGTACTAAAGTGCTCATTCTATTTCATTTTCCTTTGCAGCATTATGCCTAGTACATAATCAATATATATTATAACATTTCTCTAACTACTCGTAATAATGGGGTTGATCATAGTTACTCTCTATCTGCTGCAGTTGTGGTCCTGTGAACATTTACCGTCACTGTGAAACAACTGCTGGAGAGTTAATTTAGTTTAAGCTTCCATTAAGTTTCATAGTTTTTTATTATACTTTCAAAACAAAATTAAAGTATAATTACAAAGGCAAACAATACTTACAATACAAAAGGAACAGCTACATGCACAAAAACCAAAACCAGACTGAGACCCCTTGCCAACGTGACTGTTAATATTTATACTTTCTTAACAAATGTGAACAATCCTTGGCATTGTTTAAAATTATTATTTCATTAATTAACAATTGAAACTCTCATCCTAAAACAAATGACATATTTTAATGATTACCTAGACTCATATATTAAACACACGAGTGAACTCTAATCTCTATACAAGTTGAAGCAAGTATAAACACTTACGTATCAAATGTTAACAATACACTTGTTATATTTACTAATTACAGAAGATTCATATCATATAAAATGATCCTACCAATTAACAGACTTCTACACATTAGTGTAATTAAGATTCCATAATTATTTTCTTCATAACTTTTTCGCAAGTACAGATTTCCATACACCTCTATGGCAGAAACTACTGTTTATGGTTAAAATTTAAGCATTTTTTAAGTTTTGATTGGACTGTTATGTTTCAACAACCCCCAAAAGGATTTGTGCAAGTGAAAGTTGAACAAAACCTTTTCTGACAAATCTACATAACAGTCCTCATTTTACAATCAATTGGATGTACAAACAATTTGCGAAAAATTTGTACAACCAAATATGTAACATTGCCAAAGATTATTTTGTATCATATTCAACTATATTAATTAATAGCACGGAGAAAGAACAAGTTAATTCACAGAATTTGTCTGCAGCATGTATTACAACATGAAAATGAGGACCTGTCTCAATCAGAAAATTATCTATTAGAAGCTAGCTGAATTGGTCTTGTTTCTATATATTTATGTCTGTCATTAGGTCCTCTAGGTTCTCCTGAGTGCAATGGAGACACTGTTGGGTGTAACTCTTTCTCAATATTGATGATGCATTGTGGAACAAGCGTTACTATCGGATTCTACAATACTCAAAATCCATATTAGTTTGTATCTAACCACCTCCTATCTTTGGCAAGTACACCAAGTATTTGACTATAATATAACAAAGTGTTCAGTCTCATCTATGTGCAATGAAGAGCACTGAACTGAAGTACACTGTAGATCTCTGCTCATCAGAAGCTTTTCATTGCAAAAACCTCAAATGTGGCTCATACTTCACTCCTTATGACCATCATACATAGTGTGTAATTTATTGTTTTGAACAGAATAGTTCAATTCAGCAAAATTCCAACTGTTCATACTTAAACATTTCCTGACTTAACTATCAGATTGTAGCTTTAACTTTTTCTTTGATAATATATCACTAAAATCGTACTAGTACAAATTTTTTTTTAAAGTGGTACAGCACAGGTCTCTGCAATTTATATTGACATTTACTGATAGTATTGAATAACAAATATATTATTATAATATAGTACATGTAAAGTCTTGGAGTATAGTTCCTCAGCAGTTTACATAATTCAATCTACAACTGTAGCATTAAATGTCTGACCAATGTCCAATCTTTCCATTTTTTCATTTGTCAAGACACTTCCAATGCCACTTTCCCACCTTTACAATAATTCAAACATTAAGTAACAGAACGATACATAAGAGTGCAGTTACATACAACTCTGAATGACAATATAAGTGACTAATACATCATATTGGTTGTGTTTTATAAGTAATTGAAACAGCACCAACAATTATGTGGTTGGGCCTTATATACAGGTATGCGTTCACAACTTGGGTGTGACTACACAATAAATGATTCATAAATTATTGGTACATTGTAAACCAAAACATGGTTAGGTAATATACATTGGTAAGAGTTCACCACTTAGGTGTGAGTACACAATAAATGAATCATAAATAATTGGTATATCATGACAATTTTATGGTTTAACATTATACAGCAGTAACTGGTTCATAAGTGTCAGATA
This sequence comes from Schistocerca piceifrons, assembly GCF_021461385.2. Classification (NCBI taxonomy): domain Eukaryota; kingdom Metazoa; phylum Arthropoda; class Insecta; order Orthoptera; family Acrididae; genus Schistocerca; species Schistocerca piceifrons. Next base: position 33,258,404 of record NC_060138.1, on the reverse strand, counting down.
CATCATGACAATAATATGAATAGGGTTTATACATTGGTAAGTTGGTTTGAGCATAATATATTGTTAAATTGGTATATAAGTGACAGATACATCATGACACTTATGCGGTTGAGCATTATATATACATACATCCTATAAAACAGGCTTTAGTCATTTAATAGGCTGACAGGGTAAATGAGACTAGTCTCACCAATAGAGACATATATATGTGGATAGAGACAAGGATAACTTGGTACTCAAATGAGAAGTAATAAATGAAACAGAAGATTTGGATGCTAGTATATAGCAAAGTAAATACGTAAGTAAATGTTTATCATTTGGGTGACAACATACAACAAAATCAGGCACAAATAAATAATATAGTATGACAGAGTATGGTTACACCTAATAATGCAGAAATGCTAGATTGTTCCCTGGATACTCCTACAGAATAGGTTTCAGTCGCTTAATAAAGCTGACATGGGAAATTAGAAGGGTCTCAGCAATAGGGACATATACATGTGGATAGAGGGAAGGATAGCTTGGTACTCTAATGACAAGTAAGAAATGAAATAGAAGGTTTGGAATGCTGGAGTCAAAGAAGAAAAGATGACAGACCCCAAAGACAGGAACCCCCCCCTACCCAGGACCCACACTGTTCCAGTACTTCACTGTGCCACTGGAGGGAGAAGAGTGTTCAGCATTCCCTGCAGAATGGACTTGCCACAGCTTCACCTTCCCAGTTCCCAACCCAACACTCCCTATTGACTGATCAACAAAGGGCGAACAAATAGCATTCTGCTGGACAGAGTAAATGACAAATACAATGCTGTATTGGTTGACCAAGTAACGAATGCTAGATCCTAACATCTGACTTACAAGCAGTCCCTCTAGTATCTGTGTTTTATCAAACATAATGAATTACATAAACATGTAATATTGAAACCTGTGACATATCTGAGACATATACACGAAAATTACCAAAGCAAGGTACAGAATTACTGTTTTCCTCTGATATCCATTGCTGCTCAAAGATAAATTGTTACATAAACATGAAAAAATAGATATAAGGTTCCCAAATGCATTGAATTGCTGCTTACTTCATATCAAAAATTTTAACAAAGTCAACTGCCTCATTGGGTGGATCATCCCAAGTGTCACAATGATCACATTATGTGAAGCACTTTCATATGTGTCAATATATTTGCTAAACATCATAAAGTCAAGTGTGACGATGACAATAGATTTTTTTTTTGTTTCATTTTCAAAATTAAAGAAGAGGCAGATCTGAGATATAAAATTAAAGTTACTGGAATCTCAGCAGGGTGATACAGAAGTTCCTTTTCCAAATGTCATGGCACATACAAGTCTTACATTAAGTTCAAGGACATGTTTCATGTGTTTATAATGTTACAAAATGTTATATAAGGCAAAGACAAAAGATACATATATGTTTTTTAAATGGCAGTACTTATAAATAACCAAACGCCCTCATCTCTTTACAAGACAAACTCCGACTTTAGAACAACTGAGCCAACGTGTAAATTTCAGGTCAGGAAACCACAAGGACGGATAAAGGGATTTGCCCACAATAGCTGTCAAAGGCACCTTGTTCTCATAGCTTGAAAGTCGTCATCCCAAATTTTTCAGCATCATCTTGTAGAGACTGAGAGCCTCCATGGCCACATGCCACTGTAGAATCAGATTTTCACTGGCAAATTAAGTACCAGCAGGTTGCTTCCAGAACACGTACTGCTCAACAACTAGTTCACATATTTCTTGTTGGTCATCAACACATTAGACACAATGTAGCGACATCAGATCAGACAGTAATTAAAATTGGGCACAGATAAGGCAACTTCCAACATAGGTTAAGGAAAAGGGTGAAGCACTAGTGGTTAAATATGAATGGGTTAGTACTAGGAGTAAAATGGTTAGTTCAGCCAGTCTAAAGGTATGATAAATACATATTCCCTCATAAGTTACATATTATTGAATCAACTACTCTTCAATTGAAAGTAGATGTCATGAATATGATTCCTCAATCTTTAGTTTTTCCTTTGCTACTCATTACACATGAATCATTAGTGGTCATCAGAATATTTTCAATAAGGAATTGGAGAAATTTAAACAGTTTTCATTAAGAATCAGATTGTAAGCTAACATTTACATATATATTGAAAAGCATTGACTTGCTGTAACATTCAGCAGTATTGAACAGTTCAGATTTGTGTAGACATTGTGAGAAAGAATACCTTGTATCTATAAAATGGTTCAAATGGCTCTGAGCACTATGGGACTTAACATCTATGGTCATCAGTCCCCTAGAACTTAGAACTACTTAAACCTAACTAACCTAAGGACAACACACAACACCCAGCCATCACGAGGCAGAGAAAATCCCTGACCCCGCCGGGAATCGAACCCGGGAACCCGGGCGTGGGAAGCGAGAACGCTACCGCACGACCACGAGATGCGGGCGATGTATCTATACTAAGGAGAAAGCATGACTTGTACAGACACCAGGCATGTAGCAAATATCATCCCTATTTTATTGTACTAGGAAGGCAAAAGAATAATCAAACCATTGGTAATCTTATTTTGTCATTGATGTGGTAGAAAATTACATGAAAATAAAACTGTGAGAGTCTTAAATCCTGGGAATCAGAACACTACTGTCCCAATTACTATCTCCAACATAAAATTCCATTTTCTTTATGCTCCACAGACGGAGCCATTATAGCAATTTAAACATTATACATTTTTTTTATAATTGTTCCTTTTCCAATTACACAGTAGATCTAATACATGTTAAGGACTAGATAATGACAAAGTATTTTCATACTTGATAGTAAATCAACATCTATCCAGTGACTTTCACATAATAGGTATACTAACAGGTGAAACCAAATGACAGCACATATATAGGGCTACAAACAGTTTAAACTAACTGTAATCACATCTCAGTTATAAAGTAATAAATTGTTGCTATAGGAGCACAGATATCTTAAGTAAACTTCACATCAAATTTAAACATTTTCTCAACTTTTCATAAAGTCATCAGCACAATGAGATAATAACTTCATCAGAATAACTTTACAGACCTAAGTACACTACTGACCATTAAAATTGCTATGCCATGAAGATGATGTGCTACAGACACAAAATTTAACCGACAGGAAGAAGATGCTGTGATATGTGAATGATTAGCTTTTCAGAGCATTCATGCATGGTTGGTGCCAGTGGCGACATGTGCAACGTGCGGACATGAAAAAAGTTTCCAACCGATTTCTCATACACAAACAGCAGTTGACTGGTATTGCCTGGTGAAACGTCGTCATGATGATTCGTGTAAGGAGGAGAAATGCATACCATCACGTTTCTGATTTTGATAAAGGTCAGATTGTAGCCTATCATGATTGCGGTTTATCGTATCACGACATTCCTACTCGCACTGATGGAGATCCAATGACTGTTAGCAGAATATGGAATTGGTGGGTTCAGGAGGGTAATATGGAATACCGTGCTGGATTCCAATGGCCTCGTACCACTAGCAGTCGAGATGACAGGCATCTTATCTGCATGGCTGTAACAGATCGTGCAGCCATGTCTCAATCCCTGATTCAACAGATGGGGATGTTTTCAGGACAACAACCATCTGCATGAACAATGACGTTTGCAGCAGCATGGACTATCAGCTTGGAGACCATGGCTGCTGTTACCCTTGAGGCTGCATCACAGACAGGAGCGCCTGCAATGGTGTACTCAATGACGAACCTGGGTGCACGAATTGCAAAATATTATTATTTTTTTGGGTGAATCCAGGTTCTGTTTACAGCATCACAATGGTCACATCCATGTTTGGCGACATCACGGTGAAAGCACATTAGCAGCGTGTATTCGTCATCGCCATACTGGCGTATCACTCTGCGTGGTGGTATGGGGTGCCATTGGTTACGTGTCTCAGTCACCTCTTGTTCGCATTGACAGCACTTTGAAGAGTGGATGTTACTCTTCAGGTATGTTATGACCCATGGCTCTATCCTTCATTCGATCCCTACAAAACCCTACATTTCAGCAGGATATTGCACGACCGCATGTTGCAGGTCCTGTACGGGCCTTTCTGGAGACAGAAAATGTGCGACTGCTTCCCTGGCCAGCACAGTCTCCAGATCTCTCACCAATTGAAAACGTCTGGTCAATGGTGGCTGAGCAACTGGCTCATCACAATATGTCAGTCACTACTCTTGATAAACTGTGGTATCGTGTTGAAGCTGCATGGGCAGCTGTACCTGTACAAGCCATCAAAGCTCTGTTTGACTCAAAGCCTAGGCATACCAAGGCCATTATTTGGCCAGAGGTGGTTGTTCTGGGTACTGATTTCTCAGCATCTATGCATCCAAACTGCATGAAAATGTAATCGCATGTCAGCTCTAGTATAATATATATGTCCAATGAATACCCGTTTATCACCTGCATTTCTTCTTGGTGTAGCAATTTTAATGGCCAGTAGTGTAAATATTACACCAACTCTCCTCAAAACTCATACTCTGGTTGTATTATTAAACCTGCCCAAAGTTTGTACTCATATTCAGATAACCAGAAAAGGCAGCTTGCCCAATATGAAAATACGTGCATCAGTTCCTTTTCACATCCAGTCTCTATTTGTCCGAATCAGAAAGTGGAAGGGGATGAGTTTTTACACGAGTAAGAGAGGATGCGACTTGAAAAAGAAAGAGTCACACCAGCTCGGAGCCTTGGGTTCACCACCCCCAAATTGCAAAAAGAGCTTGCAACCTCCTGAGGAAAGACAATTATTATGATGTTATATGAGTGATGAAGGCTGTTTATATAATTTTAGCTGCATAACATTCCTGAGTCCAAATAATCTTTTGGACTTAGGATATACAAGTCTGTAAGTATTTGTGTGTGGGTTTTCAACAATTTCAAATGGTTGTATGTAAATATCAAAAAATTTCTTTATTTCTCTATTTAGTGCTTTAGATTTGGTATAACTTTTTGTCAAAACTAGATCCCCAACTTTGAATTCTGTGTTTTTTTATCTGTTTGTCATGCCATTGTTTTCTTTTAACATAATTGTTATAACCTTTAATCACTAATAATTTGCGTGGAGATACAAAAGTAGAAACACTAGCGGGTTACATATTACTAACTCCATATCTGTCATTCGACTGCTGTGCCGTGACATGCGGCTGGCGCCGTTCATAGCCAGGTGGCGCTCCCACGCTCGGACGAGCTGCGGAGCGCCTCTATCGCCGTGTTCGCGTACTAACGTAGCGGCACTTTTGAATGTCGTGGCACTGTCACAACACTTTTCCCCCCTTGAAAAAAAAACACTCACTTCCTTGGAGACATGGACAGCGCGGAGACATCCATGGCCTCTTGGGAGGCCCCGAGAAGATCCCGCGGAGAAACATGAGAGTATGGTCGAAAATGTCCAGGACGGAAGCTTGCGTGTGGAATGTGCCTCCTGGACGAGATGATGGGTGAAAAATCCGGAGCAGCATCCATAGGTGTCGTGGACCTGGGGGTGTGCTCCAGCGAGATGGGTCCCGGAGAAGGCGGCGTCGCGAGTGGGGCCGGTTCCGGCGTACTCGGAAGTGGTAGCGACGGCGGCGGCAGCAACACGTCCGGAAGATCGGCAGCAGCGACAGGACCGGCTTCTCGGGCTGGTGGAGACGAAAGAAGGGGCGGTGGTACCGGCGTGGCCACCACTCGTGGGCGCATCTGGTCGTAATGACGAACAACCATGCCGTCGTCCGTAAGTATTTCACAAAGCCGGCGGCCGTGAAGAGCCTGAACCACCCCTGGAATCCATTTAGGGCGAGATCCATACCCCCGTGCCCACACGTCGGTGCCCACCGGGTATTTTCCCGCACTAGGGGACACAGTACAAGGCCTGACAGGGTGAAGCAGGTGCAGTAGAGTGTGCGGTTGGCGGCCATGCAAGAGTTCAGCAGGGCTGCGATCACCCAGAGGCGTGAAGCGATAAGAACTCAGAAATTGCCACAGAGCGTCATCTGTGGAAAAATCACCAAGGAATTTTTACATTTGGCTTTTGAAAGTGGGGACAAGGCGCTCAACCTCCCCATTTGATTGCGGATGGAAGTGCGGTGCTGTAACATGATGAATCCCTTGTCCAGTACAAAAATCACGGAAGGCCTGCGAAGAGAACTGAGGGTCATTGTCCATGACAATCGTAGATGGAAGACCTTCTAGCGCAAAGATTTTGGACAAAGCCAGCGTCGGCGCCACAGTGGTGGGCGGCAGACATCGAACAACAAACGGAAACTTTGAGAAGGCGTCAATCAACAGTAGCCAATAAGTGCCGAGGAAGGGGCCGGCAAAGTCAGCGTGCACCCGTTCCCACGGCTGCGCCGGATCAGGCCACGGAGAGGGCAGAGTACGAGGCGCAGCCAGTTGTTGAACACACTGATCACACGCAGCGACCATGTGGGCGACGTCCGAATCAATACCGGGCCAATAAACGTGCCTGCGGGCTAGGGACTTAGTTCGAGAAATCCCCCAATGGCCCTCATGCAATAGTTTGAGAACATCTCTGCGAAGAGAGGCGGGCACCACAACCCGTGGAGATGCGCCATCCGTGGCCAGAAGAACAACACCCTCACGAACAGACAGACGAAGGTGCAAGGCATGGTAGTTGCGAAGGGGATCCGATGCCCAGCCCTTGGTCCTGTCCGGCCAACCCCGCTGAACAAAACCGATCACCTGACGCAGGACCAGGTCCCGCGCAGTAGCCGACGCGACCTGCGAACCTGTAAGTGGAAAACCCTCGACCGCATGACGTTCTTCCTCATCAATGTGGAAACAGAGTGGTTCATCACGATCAAAAACATGGTCGGGGCCCATTGGCAATCGCGACAATGCGTCAGCGTTGGAGTGCTGGGCCGTGGGGTGGTAGTGAATCTCATAGTGAAAACGAGACAAGTATAAGGCCCAACGTTGCAGGCGGTGAGCTGCCTTATCTGGTAGCGATGCCGAGGGGCTGAACAGAGAGATCAGCGGCTTGTGGTCGGTGATGAGGTGAAACTTAGAACCATACAAAAAAAACGCTGAACTTTTATTGAGCATAAATGATAGCGAGCGCCTCCTTTCCTATTTGAGAGTAACGCCGTTGGGCATCGTTGAGGGTCTTGGAAGCATAGGCGATGGGTCGTTCCGACCCATCCTCATACCGATGGGCGAGAACAGCCCCTAGGCCATACCGTGACGCGTCAGTCGCCAGAACCAAGTGCTGACCCGGATGGAATGTGGCAAGACAAGGCGCCGACTGCAAATGAGCCTTCAGGCGGACAAAAGCCTGCTCACACTCGGCGGACCAACAGAAAGGAACGTTTTTGCATAACAGCTGATGCAGAGGATGAACCACCGCCGCCGCGGAGGGAATGAATTTGTGATAATAAGCAACCTTGCCTAGAAACGCCTGAAGTTCTTTGACCGTAGACGGCCGGGGTAGAGCGGTAATGGCCGCAACGTGCTGTCGTAGAGGACGTATACCCTCACGGGACAAGTGGAAACCAAGATACACAACGGAGGGTTGGAAGAACTGTGACTTGTCCAGATTGCACTTCAACCCAGCTGAATGCAGAACCCAAAACAGTGAACGCAAATTGCGAAGGTGCTCCTCAGTGGAGGCCCCCGTGACAACAGTGTCATCCAGGTAGTTGATGCAGCCGGGAACAGAAGCCATGAGCTGTTCCAAAAACCGCTGAAAAATGGCCGGCGCGCTAGCGACGCCAAATGGTAACCGCTGGTACTGATACAACCCACAAGGTGTGTTGTTGACGAGAAATTCCTTGGAAGATGCATCCAACGGCAACTGATGGTACGCCTCCGATAAGTCAAGTTTGGAAAAGAACTGGCCCCCAGCTAGCTTGGTAAATAACTCCTCAGGACAGGGAAGAGGATAAGTGTCAATGAGGCTTTGAGCGTTGACAGTGGCTTTAAAATCACCACACAGTCGCAGACTCCCGTTTGGTTTAGAAACCACCACGATGGGCGATGCCCATTCGCTGGAGGTAACAGGAAGGAGAATCCCCGAAGCTGTTAACCTGTCTATCTCAGCTTCGACAGGTGCACGCAACACCATCGGAATAGGGCGTGCCCGGAAAAACTTAGGGTGAGCCGTAGGTTTAAGAGTAATGTGGGCTTCAAAATCCTTGGCACGACCCAGACCAGCAGAGAACACGGACGAGAATTCAGAACACAAGCCATCCAGCTGTTGATATGGTATGTCCTCAGATATGAGGTGCACATCATCATCAATGGAGAACCCGAACAACTGGAAAGCATCATAACCGAACAGGTTTTCAGTGCCCGCATGATCCACCACATAAAACGTGAGGGGCCTAACAACAGACTTGTAGGCAGTGGAAGCATCAAACTGGCCAACGATAGGAATTTTCTGCTTATTATAAGTTCGTAGATGTCGCGTAACTGGAGACAAGGGAGGGGAGCCCAACTCCAAATACGTGCGAGAATTAATGAGAGTTACTGCAGAGCCAGTGTCCACTTGCATGCGAATGTCTTTACCCAGAACACGAACAGTAACAAACAACTTATTCGTTTGAGAAAGCACACAGTTAACATCCATGTCCGATGCCTCGTCCTCGTCGACAGGAACTTTAGGGGACTGACACACAGAAGCAATGTGGCCTTTTTTCCTACATGAATTACACGTGGCCCAACGTTTTGGACACGCGGCTCTGTCATGCTGTACGAAACAACGTGGACAAGAAGGAAGGGCGGAACGAACCTGCTTCTGTGGTTGCTGTTTTCGCTGCGAGCGTGGCGGCCCAACGCGACGTTGTTGACGCGAGTGCACCGCCGCCACATCGTCGTTTCCCTGTGAAACAGGCAAATTGTCCACGTCGAAAGTGGTTTGTACAGCGCCTACATCACACCACGCGTCAATTTGCGCACCAGCAGCGTGAGACACTTCAAGCGATGCTGAGAACTTCTGACAACGGCGGGTTTGGCAATTGTAAGGCACATTGCCGAACTTCTTTATCAGGAGCAAGCCGTAAAATAGCGCCCTAACCATTGAATCAGCGTAAGACTCATGATGAGTGTCCGTGACAAACTGACATCTCCGACTCAGACTGTGTAGTTCCGCCGCCCAAGCCTGGTAAGATTGATGGGGCTGTTTACGACACCGGTAGAACGCCACGCAGGCGGCAACGACATGGGTGTTTTTTCGGTAATAGTTAGACAATAAGTCACACATTTCTTGGAAAGACAGAGAGGCAGGTTCCCGCAGAGGGGCTAACTGAGACAGCAGCCGATAGATCCGTGGGGAAATCCAAGAGAGAAACAACGAGTTACACATAGGAGCGTCGACAACGCCGAAAGCCAAGAAGTGTTGCCACAAACGCTTCTCATAATCCTCCCAGTCTTCAGCGGCCTCGTCATAAGGAGGGAACGGAGACGGAGAAGAGGAAGACAGACGATGAGTAAGCGACGTCGACAACGCCTGAATAGCAGCCGTCAGCTGTGTTTGTTGTTCAATAAGCGCTTGCATAAGCTGTTCCATGTCTGCCCCGACACGAACACACAATTCCACAACGCAGGAAAAAAAATATCCCATCCTCGTCGCCAAAAGTGTTATAACCTTTAATCACTAATAATTTACGTGGAGATACAAAAGTAGAAACACTAGCGGGTTACATGTTACTAACTCCGTATCTGTCATTCGACTGCCATGCCGTGACATGCGGCCGGCGCCGTTCATAGCCAGGTGGCGCTCCCGCGCTCGGCCGAGCTGCGGAGCGCCTCTATCGCCGTGTTCGCTTACTAACGTAGCGGCACTTTTGAATGTTGTGGCACTGTCACAACAATAATAATCTTTCATAGTTCTTCTAACTGTCTCCTCTCTTTCAGCTACTGTTATACTTTTACAAGCTGGAAACACTATAAGTTCTTTGATTGAGTAAGGTGGTTTGTGGTTAAACATGATCTCATAAGGAGAGTACCCTGTGATAGTATGTTGGAAGCTATTCATAATGTCTTCAAATTCTTTAACATAACATAACAAATTTGTGTGACATTTCTACGCAATCTACCAATTTCCCTCGTGTACTGGTCAGTTGGGTTGCATGTTGGTGAATAGTATGATATTTAGATAAGTCTGGTGTTATGTTCTGTTACAAATTCCTTCCAAAATTTATAAGTAAATTGGCTCCCTTTGTCAGATAAAATGGCCTTAGGTGTACCCACTTTAATAAAGTAGTCCTTTATAAATGTAGAAGCTATTTTCTTACTAGTTGCTTTCTTTAAAGGATAAAATATCACATATTTAGAAAACAAATCTACAATGACGAAAATATACTGAAATCCCCCTTCAGCTCTTTGAAGTTGACCATACAAATCTATCCCTACCAAATCCAACTGTTTATGTGGTACCACATTTTGTAAAAAAATCCCTTGTTGGTTTTGTTACTAACTTTTGTTCTTTGACATCTATCACAGCAGGCAAGTAAGGTCCTAACTCTCCTGGACATATTATAAAAATATATACATTCTTTTATTTTTTGAGTACATTTCAATGCACCACAGTGCCCTAAGCTTTCATGTGTGTACTTTGTCAAAGTATTTATGTGAGAATCTGGCCAGCAAACTTTCCAAGCACCATTATCTGTGCTGTGTCTATAAAACAGAATACCTTTGAAAACCTGATAATACATTTGTACTTTCTCATGACTTTTCTTCCCAAAATAACTTTTAACAAGCTTCCAATGATCATCACCATTTTCATGTCTTCTCAATTGATTACAAATTTTTCGAACTTCACTTCCCCCTGACATTTTTAAAATACACTATTTTAAACGTTCCCTTCTGACTATTATTTCCATTCTCATTTCCATTCCCCACTGGCATTCTTCACAGGGCATCAGCAATGACATTTTCCTTACCCTTTAAATACACAGTTTAAATACACAGTTCATTTTATAAACTGCTGTAAGAACATTTGATAATTCTCCCATGATACAGTTTACACTCTTGTAAGCAAGTTAATGCATTATGGTCTGTATAAACTTTGACTTCATGCCTAAAAAAATAATTTTTAAGTCTTTTGAATCCCCATACAATTGCTAAAAGTTCCTTTTCAGTTATTATGTAATTTCTCTCATGTTTTGTAAGGTTCTGCTTGCAAATGCTATAGAATGATGTTCAGTTTTTCCGTTAATTTCTTTCTCTAGGAATAAACATATTCCCAGTCCATAATCACAACTGTCTGTCATCAGACAAAAATGGTAAAGATAAATCAGGTCTATGGAGGGTTTCACTTTCTGATAATTCTTTCTTAATTCTGTCAAAAGCTATATGGCATTCATCAGACCAATCCCACACTGCATTTTTTCTTAACAAGTTGTTCAAGCATGTTGCATAAAGTGTGTGTTTTCACATGTTTTTGATAGAAGTTTACTAATCCAAAGGAAGATTTTAAATCTTTTTTTATTTCTAGGTTTTGGGAACTTTGTGATGGCTTCAATCTTTCCTCAATCAGACAAAAACCCTTTTTCATTTATTCAGTGGCCAAGAAATTTTTATTCTTTCATTGCAAACTTACATTTTCCTAATTTCAAAGTCATACCCCCCTGTCTCATTTTCATTTCAATTTCCTTTAAAATTTGAATATGTTGCTACCAGGTGTTACTCGACAACAAAATGTCATCCAAATAAATAATTAACTTTTCTAAGAGTTCTCTACCCAAAACCAAGTCCAATCCCCTGATAAATACTGCTACAGGCACATTTTAACTGAATGGTACAACACAATATTGAAAACATTTCCTATTAAACAAAAATGCAGTGTATTTTCTAGAATCTCTTTCTAATTCAATCTGATATATTTTGCATTTTCAGACTTATTTAGTAGTTCATCTATACTTTCAGTGTGGTCAGTTTCTCTCTCGAAATATTTATTCAGGTGCCAAGAGTTGAGCACTAAACGAATACCCCCATCTCATTTTGAAACTACCACTAATTTGTTATTGTAAGAACTACAATTTCTTTCTATTATTTTCCACCTTTCCATTTTCTGAAGTTCTCTTTCTACCTCCTTTCTCTTACATATAGGGATAGCATACTGTTTTATGATAAACGAGTCATTAGCTTTTAATTTTAGTCTACATTGGTACCCTTTTACACTCTCTGGTTTTATATCAAATATGTCATTATAATCCCACAAAAAATTTTCAAACTCTCTTCCGTTTTGGCTTTCAGTTTCAGATAACTTTTTAGCTACTAGTTTACAATAATAATTAGCACTACCCTCATCAATACCAAATTATTCCCCTTCCTCACAATAACCATCACCGTCAGACTCTTGTATCTCTCTAATCTGACTACTTAGACCATGATCTTCATTACAATACTCATTTTCCCATGAATTCCACTTTTTGGTTCAACAAATGTTATTTTCATGTCACCCCAGATAACAACCAGTTCTTACCTAGTATCAAGTTTTCATTTAAATGATCAATTACTAAGCATAATTGTATAAATTGTACATCATTAATCTTAAATTCAAGTAAGACTTGTCTGGTAATCAACTTGTGTGTGTGCAGCATCAACGACCAACACGGAACATTTGCAAGAAAATGGGACATCTTCCCACTGCTATTGTGAAAAACGTGCCAACAAAGGAATAATGTGTCTAAAATGTGAAACAGTTTACCACTATATATGTGCAAACAAAAGTTCAAAACAAAAGACTTGGTACTGTTTGAATTGCCGCAAAGACTAAATGCATGAAAATGTAAACAGCAAAGACACTAAAGATGATATTATAGCGTTTCTGTTGGATGAAATTTGTGGGTTTGAACTAAAAATGATGAAGTTAAACAACAGTGCAAATCTCCATTGTACAGTGATGTGGTAACAAAAAATTTGACTAGTAAAAATACAGGTGACAGGACCAATAACACTGTTGAAAATGCCAGAAATCTGTGAGCAGTGGTGTTGAGTGCACAGAAAGTGGAAACATTTTTCATTTTCGATGTGGAAAAGTAGATCCCTCACTAAATGGACAGGAGATAATCATAGAAAACTGGAACTATGACGAATGTAGGTTGAAAACTATTCTGATTAAAATATATAACATACCTGAGTATAATGGTCCTGAAGATAATAAAGTCAACAAAATCACATCTGAAGCCAAACACACAAAACACAAAAATATGGACTGTGGCACAAAAAGAGCCGATGAATTTAAATTATTTAAAAAGAAACACAACAAAAAATCTTGCAAGAATGCAGATTTGATGGTGACTGTTCTGAGATTGAATAAAACAAACAATGTATCAAATGCAATGGGTAAAGAACGAGATTGAGCACAGAGTCAAGAAATACAAACAGAAAAAACAACACACATCAGAATCTACTCTGACGGTTTTTAGAAGAGGGATGGCAACAGAAATGAAGACCCTGACAACCCAAAAAAAAACATTAAAACTGAAGGCATAGTGAAACCTGGAGCAAGATTCAACCAGATCTTCACCAACATTGAAGATTGCAGTAGTTTGTGAAAGAGTGACTTTGCAGTTCTTATAGGTGGTTCCAATGATGTAGACCATAATGAAACAGCTGCAGCAACAACAGCTCTGAAGACTACACTGGGCAGGTTAACAAACACAAATGTTATATAATTTAAAATATCTCATCCTTACAATTTAATTGAAGCATCATGTGTAAACAGAGAAATAACCAAAGCTAACAAAGATTTTGAAACAATTTGCAAACAGATTAAAAATGTAATGTTTTTAGATATTAAGGAATGTATCAGTTGTAACCATGAACCCTCTGACAATTGTAACTGCTCGAGAACTTGTCGTACAAGACATGGTCAAGGCCTAAGTGGAATAGGAAAGACACTGCTGGCCCAAAAAATACTTAGCGTGGTAAATATCAAATTATCTTCTCAGAACCAGTTCAGGTAAACGTATAAGGCTGACCAAGCCTGAAATGTGTCAGTCTCAGTCAAAACCTGAAGAGGAAAGTACTAGGCAACAAAATGTGTGAGCTGGAAGTAATTTTAAACTGTAACCTTAAGGTGGTTTCTGTGCTGTGTATCAGTCAGCACTGGCTTCAGGACACTCTGTGCAACAAATATGTCAGACTTTGACTTAGTAAGTAACTATTGCAGGGAAACTTATAAATGTGGAGGTGTATGCACCTATGTTAGAAGTAATGTCAAATCTAATGAGGTAAAATTTAGCCAGGTGAAGTGCACAAAAAAAGATTTTGAATGTTGTATTTGTGAACTTACAGACTGTCAAACTATCATTGCTTGCAACTATAGGTCCCCATCACGTTACTTTACCCAGTTCTTATATTATATAGATGATCTTTTAAATGAATTCAGAGGCAGGTCAAAATGCACAATAGTTCTTCGTGACTTTACCATTAATTTTAACAAAAATAATAAGAACAAGGTACAATTATTAAATCTGTTTAGCAAATACAACATGCAACCTACAGTGCAGTAAATTACCAGATATGGGGATGGGTTGGAAACATCACTTGAATAGATATTTATGAACAAACAAAGTTGTGAGTACAGTGATGAAGTAACAGATACAGGCTTTTCTGACCATATGGATTTAAAAATGAAGATAAGGAATGAGAACAATAAGAAATACACAGTCACTGAAAAATACGTACAAAGAAGACTTATTAATGCCAACAAAATAAGAGTATTTAATAGTATGCTAAAAAGAGTGCAGTGGGGCATAGAACAAACTGATGATGCAGACAGAAAGTATGAAAGTTTTCTCACCGATTATAAATATTGCTGCATAATAAAGCCACTTCACAAAAAGGATAGTAGAGTTGACATAAATAATTATAGACCAGTGACATTATGGTCAGGTTTCTCTAAAGTAATTTAAAGTGTAATGTATGAAAGGCTATCTGACTTTCTGAATAAAAATAAAATACTGACTAATGCTCAAAATGGGCTTAGAAAGAAAAGCTCCACAGAAATGGCAGTCTTCCAATTCATGAAAATGATTCTAAATGCCTTGGACAAGAATGAATTAAGCTGTGGAATATTCTTAGATTTATCTAAAGCATTTAATTTAATTAGCCATGACTTGTTGCTTATGAAAATAGAATGTTATGGAGTCCGTGGACTTGCCTTCAAATGGTTCAAGTCTTATTTCTCTGATAGACAACAGAAAGTACAAATATGTCATGGAGGCGAAGAGTATCTTTCAGATTTCAAAAAAACTAGCTATGGAGTGCCCCAGGGATCTGTGTTAGGCCCCCTGTTGTTCTTGGTGTTCATAAACAATTTGCCAAAGCATCTGACAGTTGCAGAAATGGTGATGTTCGATGATGACACTAGTATTTTTATAAAAGGATACACTGAGGATGATCTACAGCAGAGTGTCTCTAGGACAATAAATGAGACAGGAAAATGGTTTAGTGATAATGTTTTGATCATAAATTAGGATAAAACGGTATTGATGAATTTCAGTAACATTAAAAGTAAAGCTAGAAGAATAGTAAAAGCTGAGTTAGTGAACTATGTTATTGCACAACCTCCATACACAAAATTCCTCGGTATATGGGTGCATGAGCACTTGAGATGGGAAAAGCATCTAGAAGTTTTGAGTAAAAAATTAAGGACATGCTCCTATGTGCTAAGAATCCTTCAGGAATGCAGCAATACTAAATCAATGCTGTGTGCCTATTATGCTTACATGAACAGTTTGCTTAGATATGGTGTGATTTTCTGGGGAAATACAGGTATGGTAAAACAAGTTCTCAAACTTGAAAAAAGGGCTATTAGAATAATGAAAGGGGTTCCTTGAAGAGTGTCATGCAGGGAAATATTCAAAGACTTTCAAATAATGACTCTTCCTAGCTTATACATCTATGAATGTGTATGCTTTCTGAAAACTCACAAGGAATTGCCAACATTAAATTATCAGATTCATAACCATGAAACAAGGAACAGGGATGATTTTCACAGAGATACCCACAAAGGAACACTCTACCAAAAAGTGTAAACTACCAGCCCAAAGTACTTTTTAGTGCATTGCCTTCTACAATAAAGAAAATTAAAGAATTTCATAAATTCAAGGTAGATCTTAAACAATTTTTAGTAACACATGGTTTTTATAGCATTGAAGAATATCTGAATATGGAAGAGTTGTTGCTGTTATGGTCTTCAGTCTTGAGACTGGTTTGATGCAGCTCTCCATGCTACTCTATCCTGTGCAAGCTTCTTCATCTCCCAGTACCTACTATAGCCTACATCCTTCTGAATCTGCTTAGTGTATTCATCTCTTTGTCTCCCTCTATGATTTTTACCCTCCACGCTGCCCTCCAATACTAAATTGGTGATCCCTTGATGCCTCAGAACATGTCCTACCAATCGATACCTTCTAATAGTCAAGTTGTGCCACAAACTCCTCTTCTCCCTAATCCTATTCAGTACCACCTCATTAGTTATGTGATCTACCCATCTAATCTTCAGCATTCTTCTGTAGTGCCATATTTTGAAAGCTTCGATTCTCTTCTTGTCCAAACTATTTATCATCCATGTTTCACTTCCATACATAGCTACACTCCATACAAATACTTTCAGGAACAACTTCCTAACACTAAAATCTATACTCGATGTTAACACATTACTCTTCTTCAGAAAGACTTTTCTTGCCATTGCCACTCTACATTTTATATCTTCTCTACTTCAACCATCATCAGTTATTTCGCTCCCCAAATAGCAAAATTCCTTTACTATTTTAAGTGTCTCATATCCTAATCTAATTCCCGCAGCATCAACCGACATAATTTGACTACATTCCATTATCCTCGATTTCCTTTTGTTGATGTTCATCTTATATCCTCCTTTCAAGACACTGACCATTCCATGCAACTGCTCTTCCAAGTCTTTTGCTATCTCTGACAGAATTATAATGTCATCGGCTAACCTCAACGTTTTTATTTCTTCTCCATGGATTTTAATACCCACTCCGATTTTTTCTTTTGTTTCCTTCACTGCTTGCTCAATATACAGATTGAATAACATCGGGGAGAGACTACAACCCTGTCTCACTCCCTTCCCAACCACTGTTTCCCTTTCATGTCCCTCGACGCATATAACTGCCATCTGGTTTCCGTACAAATTGTAAATAGCCTTTTGCTCCCTGTATTTTACCCCTGCCACCTTCATAATTTGAAAGAGATTATTCTGTCAAAAGCTTTCTCTAAGTCTACAAATGCTAGAAATGTAGTTTTGTCTTTTCTTAATTTAACTTCTAAAATATGTCGTAGGGTCAGTATTGCCTTACATATTCCCATATTTCTATGGAATCCAAACTGATCTTCCCCGAGGTCGGCTTCTACCAGTTTTTCCATTCGTCTGTAAAGAATTCGGGTTAGTATTTTGCAGCCATGACTTATTAAACTCATTGTTGTTGTTGTTGCTGTGGTCTTCGGTCATGAGACTGGTTTGATGCAGCTCTCCATGCTACTCTATCTTACTAAACTCATAGTTTGGCAATTTTAAAATCTGTCAATGCCTGCTTTCTTTGGGATTGGAATTATTATATTCTTCTTGAAGTCTGAGGGTATTTTGCCTGTCTCATACATCTTGCTCACCAGATGGTAGAATTTTGTCAGTACTGGTTCTCCCAAGGCTGTCAGTAGTTCCAATGGAATGTTGTCTACTCCCAGGGCCTTGTTTCGACTTAGGTCTTTCAGTGGTCTATCGAACTCTTCACGCAGTATCATATCTCCCATTTCATCTTCATCTACATCCTCTTCCATTTCTGTAACACTGTCCTCAAGTACATCGCCCTTGTATAGACCCTCTATATACTCCTCCCACCTTTATGCTTTCCCTTCTTTGCTTGGAACTGGGTTTCCATCTGAACTCTTTATATTCATACAAGTGGTTCTCTTTTCTCCAAAGGTCTCTTTAATTTTCCTGTAGGCAGTATCTATCTCACCCCTAGTGAGATAAGCCTCTACATCCTTATATTTGGCCTCTTGCCATCCCTGCTTAGCCATTTTGCACTTCCTGTCGATCTCATTTTTGAGACGTTTGTATTCCTTTTTTCCTGCTTAATTTACTGCATTTTTGTATTTTCTCCTTTCGTCAATTAAATTCAATCTTTCTTCTGTCACCCAAGGATTCCTATGAGCCCTTGTGTTTTTACCTACTTGATCCTCTGCTGCCTTCACTACTTCATCCCGCAAAGCTACCCACTCTTCTTCTACTGTATATCTTTCCCCCATTCTTGTCAATTGTTCCCTTATGCTCTCCCTGAAACTCTGTACAACCGCTGGTTAGTCATTTTGTCCAGGTCTCATCTCCTTAAATTCCCACCTTGTTTGCAGTTTCTTCAGTTTTAATCTACAGTTCATAACCAATAGATTGTGGTCAGAGTCCACATCTGCCGCTGGAAATGTCTCACAATTTAAAACCTGGTTCCAAATCTCTGTCTTACCATTATATAATCTATCTGAAACCTGTAAGTATCTCCAAGCTTCTTCCATGTATACAATCTTCTTTTAAGATTCTTGAACCAAGTGTTAGCTATGATTAAGTTATGCTCTGTGCAAAATTCCACCAAGCGGCTTCCTCTTTTATTTCTTACCCCCAATCCATATTCACCTACTACATAATATTATTTATATATATTGATATAAAATATTTGTATTTATTATCCAAGTTTTTAAAACAAATTAAAGATAAGAAACTATATTGTAATTGACTACATCCATACAATGTATGTTGTTAATGGACGAATAAAGAAATTGATTGATTGATTGATTGAATTTATTGCTTTTTCCTGTTGCCCCTTTTATCCTTACCCCTGTTACTGGAAATTCTGTGAAATTTTTACTATTTTTGATCCTGTCTCAGCTTTCTCGATATTCCTGAGCTGCCTGTATCCAGAAGACAGTTTCCTATCCAATCATTAATCTGTACTACAATGTATGGACTTCCAAATTGTTTAACCATTTCATTGACCTTATTTTCAAATGACAAATCCTCTTCTATGTCACAAAAGTTCACCCCTTTATCACAATAAATAACTTTTATGGCAGATTCTACAGATTTATTTATCATACGAGCACCAAGAGACTGTTCCACATTTTTCACGGTAATTTTATCATCTGAGTGACACTTTGACAAATTTCATTTAAGACCTTACACTTTTGATCACCATACTGACATTTGCTAATATAGTTTTTGACTACATTTAGTACTCTATCACTAATTAGATCTTTTCCATTTTCACAAACACATTCAGACACAACATCACAAACATCAACTGATAACATTAACTGGTAACATTAATCTATCAGCCACTGCTCTACCGGTTTTAACTCATTACTCGAATACTCGCCAGAAATTTCAGAATAATTCAGCATCAAATCATCAACTTTAACTTCTACATATAGCATCATCATCATCCTCATCATCCTCATCAGAAACATTATCAACACATTTAATATTATTTTCAACACCAAACTAATTTCACATGCTTCTTCAACAACCTAAACACTGTGATTACTCTGTTCTACCACATCATCATTTTCCTGTTTACTATCTACTGTAATTTCATCTGGAATTACTCTACCATTCTCACTTCCATTGCCTAGCACATGCACATCAGCATCCACACCTACAGCACCAGTATCAGCATCAGCATTTTCACTCATTTGACAGTCACTCAACATTCTCACTAAACCAAACTCATCATCAGATCTGTTCTTATCACCATCAACAGCTACTACAGCATTACTACTGTTAAAGAAATTTGTCAAAGTGTCTTTTTCTAATTCAAATTCAGATTTTTTTACTTTTTTGTTCATCTTTGTCTTCAGATAGAAAGTTTTCCCAAAATTCCCTATCAAACTTCATTCTACTCACTTCAGGTTGTATTCTGGGTACAATATTTTGGTATGTTCTATTTTTCCTGCCCCCTTCCCCTTCTGGAATTACTACAATGTGCCCGATTGTAATTCCAATGTCTATTTGCTCCATTTCGCCAGGCTCCAATAGAAGCAGGTCTTATTTTACTGACCATTTCTTCTGTTTTCAAAATTTTTACTATTGTTTCCCTGATTTTGCCCCCACTGCCTATTTCTTGGTTTGAAACTCCTATTGTCAAGTCTCTGCCTCTCATTCATCTCCCCATTTCTTCTGTCATCATTTCTAAATCTGCTATTGAAATGATAATTGAAAGCTCTGTTATTGTTATTCCTGCTTTCATCAGGTCTGTCATTACATCTGTCATTTCTCTCCCATGTTAAATCCAATTTATCTATATATCAAACAAATTGTTCAACTGAATCATCAGGTCCGTAGACAAGACTCCACTGTTCCCTATTCGGCAACCTATGTTTTAGAGCATCTATTTGGATTATTTCGTCTAGTGGTTTATCAAGATATACTGAAGTTCTTAACTGTTGTTCACAAAAAGTTTTCATGGGTCCACTACCCGGTGTGAAATTTGGCCCATTCAAAAATTCTGACTTAATTCTAGATTGTTTAGTTTCTGACCAGAATTTGTTCATGAAAGCTCATTCTACCTCATTAAAGGACATTTTGGGTTTGATTGCTTGGTTCGCCCATGACAAAGCCGTCCCATCTAAGAACTTCTTAAAAAATTTAATTTTCAAATTATTGCTCATTTTATCGGTCAAGTTGCCATTAATCTGGTACATGAAATCAACTCTCTGTATATTGCCCTCCCATGAAAATGTTTTTATGTTTACGTTACTCTACAATGGACAGTAACTACAGAAACATTTCACAGCAATGGAATCTTGGATTTATTGAAATTTAGATTTGAAGTTCAAAATTTCACCTAAACAAGTGCCTACATCATCTATTAACTCTGTGAAATTATCATTTGCAATTTTAGTGAAATTTTGTATATTTTGGTCTGTTTCTGTGAATTTCTTCACAATATCTTTGTTGAGCTATTTTTTTAATTGTAACACTTCAACAGTAGCAACTTTTTCAAAATTTTCTACAAACTCTAGTCTCTTCAAATTTTTGGTTTTCCTGCTTTAAGGTAACAATTTCTCCTTCTATAGCCAACACATTTTTGGTATTCACGTCTGCTTTTTCCCAGCACTTCTCTAAATTCTCTTTTGTCTTGTGAATCTGGGTTCCATGGTTGTCTAACTTTTTACAGATAGAATCAAGCTGCTGATCAAAAAAAGTTTTATGTTCATCAAATGATTTTTCAGTTGTGTTTTGCTGTTCTTCCATCACCTGAACTAATCTATCCAAGGCTGATACATTAGGTTCAAATCCACGAAATGGTGAACGTACACTACTGTGGTCACTGTCCTCTCCGATTTCATTGTCCCGATTAACAACATTACTATCAGTAATATCTACACTGTTTTCCAAGTTTCCATTAATAAACAATCTCAAAACGTGAAAGTTCAAATAATTATTTCGTACTTACAGACAGTTGGTTCTCCAAGTTGCATTTTCACATAAGTACACTTTGTAGTGTTACTCACTTTCTTCTCTGTCCTCTTTTCAGAAAAATGGTATATTATTTCAACAAGCAGATTAACTCTGAAACAAAATACAAGATTAGTTTACAGATTTACACTGCATCACAGATCCTCCACCAATAATAACATATCTCTAACTACTTATAATAATGGGTTGGATCATAGTTACTCTATTTGCTGCAGTCGTGGTCCTGAAAACATTTACAGTCACTGTAAAACAACTACTGGAGAGTTGATTTAGCTTAAGCTTGCATTAAGTTTCATAGTTTATTATACTTTTAAAACAAAATTAAAGTATAATTATAAAGGCAAACAATACTTACAATACAAAAGGAGCAGCTACACGCTCATTGTTCAAAAACCAAAACCAGTCTGAGACCTCTTGCCAACATGGCTATAAGTATTTATACTTCCTTAACAATCCTGAACAATCCTCTGGGTTGTTTAAAATTATTATTTCATTAATTAACAATTAAAATTCTCATCCTAATACAAATGACATATTTTAATGGTTACCTAGATTCTTATATATTAAACACGTGAGTGAATTCTATTCTCTATATTAGCTGAAGCAAGTATGAACACTTAGGTACCAAATGTTAACAACACACTTGTTATATTTACTAATTACAGAAGATTCATATAATACAAAATGTTCCTGCCAATTAACAGACTTCTACACATTAGTGTAATTAAGATTCCATAATTATTTTCTTCATAACTTTTTCACAAGTACATATTTCCATACACCTGTATGTCAGAAACTACTGTTTATGGTTAAAATTTACGCTTTTTTCAAAGTTTTGCTTGTACTGTTACATTTCAGTGTCATGAGGCCGCTTTCATTACTGCTGCATAGCACCAAAATACACCATTTCATTCTCTGGGCTGATGTAGCATCACTCTAAATATCCTCTGTGCTCTTTAGTTAAGGGGAGTTGGAATGCCCTATCCAGACAATGTTAAATTTAATGAATTTGCTTCAATGTATTTCAGGAACCACTGTAGCCAATGACATGAAACTTTTATAGGACATTAAACTGTATGTTCTAAGTCTACTGAACTACAATAATTGCATTTCAGCCATTGCTTTCGGAAATATAATTTCTTAATTACATGGTTAAAATTGTGTGTACTTTTTTATATGTTATCCTAAATAATTATACATAACATTATGTTATTTTTTAGTTCAGTAGACTCAGGATATGTATGTTACTATTCCTTGAAAATTTGAATAGTCTGCTCGAAGTGGTTTCTGAGATTAAGGGGAAAAATGCAACAGAAAATGTAAATTTTCAGGAACGGATTCTGAAGTTTCAAAAGACCATAACTCACTTAATACAAGCTTAATTTTTTTTTATTTTTAGTTACTCAGGAACACCCTGCACCTTACTGTATATCAACTTGATCTTTTTCCAATTTTTTTCTTGTTTCCTTCTTTCTGGACTCTCTAGTGGCCAACTGTGATGTATACTCTGTTTTATCAATGCAAGCTTTGTCCATCTGTTCCAGTTTTCTGATGTAGTTTGCTCCAGGATTAATTCCCATATGCTGTAGCACTTTCATCCTACTAATGTTGCCATCATTAAAAGCAATAACAGCGTCCCTGCCCCCCCCCCCCCCCTTACACACACACACACACACACACACACACACACACACACACACACACACACACACACACACTCTTTCTTTTTCTCTTTCTAATGTCTTCATTCCAACAAAAACATTTTTCAGTAACTTCCTGGCAGATTAAAGCTGTGTGCCTGACCGAGACTCTAACTCGGGAGTCCCGAGTTCGAGTCTCGGTCGGGCACACAGTTTTAATCTGCCAGGAAGTTTCATATCAGCGCACACTCCGCTGCAGAGTGAAAATCTCATTCTGGATTTTTCAGTAAGCAAGTCCATATAAGATTATAGAACGACTCATTTGGATTTTGAGTCTGATCATGCAGACACTTCTTCAGAAATTCAGGATTTGCCAGGTCTCTGTAAATAGTTTTTATGATATCCATGACTGCTGCTGGGATGGAATGTTTAAGGCTGTATGTACTGTTTGAGTACTGGGCATGGTGGTAATTGCACCATGAATCAGGTCCAGGAGGGCAAAGGTGGTGTACTGTTTTTTCATCAGTTGGCAATCTGTGGAAGAGGGTAGCCCATACTGTCTGCTTCATTTTCAACAAATCCTCACTATTATTTCTAACGGTCATCTCATAATACTGCTGTAGTTCATCAATCATTTAGTCTGTCAGCCTACTTCTTATGGTTTTACCATCAGAAAGTTTCTTGTCTCTCAAACTTTGTTTCAGCTTCCTCAACCTGGTGCCCATTCTCTTCTGGGCACGATCAATACAAACATGTAATTTAACCTTTATAACACAGCAATCCATAGCCTTCCATATAAAAAAAATTACTGATTTTATTAGATCCTGAAATATGGGAGGTACAAAATTTAACATTTGCAAACGGTGAAAATTATATTTAAAAGTGATATATATATATATATATTTCCAACTTCCCTTAAATCTCCTATATTGTGATTTTTTGTGTGTGTGTGTGTGTGTGTGTGTGTGTGTGTGTGTGTGTGTGTGTGTGCGCGTGCGTGCGCGCGCGCACCCGCGTGCCTCAACTCCTTCCAATCTGCCTATTTAAGCCAAGACCAGACATCTTTTGAATTCATATATACATATAATTGATGGCAGTTGAGTGATATATACCAAATAAATTAGTAAGAGATGCCACATGGTACACAAAACAGGTCACAAGACTATTACAGAAGCTACGAAGAAACACATGCCAAATGTAAAAGCATTTAAAATCCCAACACTTGCAAAAAAAAAAAAAAAAAAAAAAAAAAAAAAAAAAGTTTTATAAAAGCTGGAAATATGGCGCCAAACTTCAGTGTGAGAGGTTTGCAATACTTTCCAAAGTGAAACTGTTCTGAAATCTGACAGGATCCCAAGAGACTCTGGTCATATATAAAGTACCACTGTGCCAAAGTGTAATCAATACCTTCATTGGGTGATAACAATGGTGAAGTGCCACTAAAGCTTAGATTTTTTTGCTGAAAGAATTTAGAAAAACTACGTTTGGTAATTAAGTAGATATTTCTGCATTCAAATCAAGAATGACTGCCGACATGACTAATGCAGTAGTAGGTATCCTCCATGTTTAGAAGCAGCTTACATCACTTAATAAAAGAAAGGGCTTTGGTCCAGATCGTATACCAGTCAGGTTCGTTTCAGAATATGCTGATACAATAACTCCATATTTAGCAATCATATACAACTGTATACAGTCTTAAGGTGTGGATCTTTTGAAGAGCAAAATTGCACAAGCCACAGCAATATTTCTAATAAAATTGCATGGCTATGTATTATTGTCCTAGTTGTGTGCTGGATTCATGATTTTCTATCAGAGGGGTCAAAAATCATTATAATTTATGGAAAGTCATCAACTAAAACACAAGTAATATCTGGTGATCGCCAAGGGTGTGTTATAGGTCCTCCGCTGATTCTGATCTATACAAACAATTTAGGAGGCAATCTCAGCATTCCTCTTAGATTGTTAGCAGATGATGCCATCATTTACCATTGTGTAAAGTCTACAGATAATCGAAACTAATTGCAAAATCATTTAGGTCATTTAGGCAAGATATCTGTACGGTGCGAAGAGTGGCGATTGTATCTCAATAAAGAGAAATGAGATCATCCACATGAATATGAAAAGATACCTGCTAAATTTCCGTTTCACAATACATGAATCTAAATGTTGTCAGTTCAGCTTAATACATGGACATTATAATAATGGATGAATTAAATTGTAACAATCATATAGACAATGTTGTGAGGAAATCAAACCTATGACTGTGATTTATTGGCAGAAAACTTCAGAAGTGCCACAGGTCTACAAGAGAGACTGCTTACATCAAGCTTGTCTGTCCTCTTCTGAAGTATTACTTACTTACTTACTTACTTACTTACTTTCACTATCCCGAAATAAGGGAGAATTAAAACGAAGTTGTTTCTCGTTTCTGTGAGATTTTCTGATGGAACTTCAATTACCAACTTTCTCCTAGAGTGTGAAAATATTTTGTTTGCACACACACCTACAAAAGGGGAAATGATCATCATTACCAATTTGTTTTCCCCTGCCACCATCCGTGAGTGGAGCGAAAAAGATAGCTTGAAGGTGGGTTGACAAACCCACACCCACGCACTTTAATCTGAAATTCAGAGTAATCATATGGATGTAGATTGTGTCGGGCATCACAGTACTGATATAGTATTCAAACGTTATGGGATCACTTGTCCTATGCATCTGCATTAACTTAAATTTATTTTACATGTGTAGAACAAGCTGCCATTCATCACATTAAATAGAAATTCATCCTAAATCAACCTGTATCCACCTAGAGTCCCTGTGCGTTACAGAATCATCATCAAACGGTACTCTGGGTTACGTGACCAAAGTGCAAAGCAGATGAACACATTGCCGCCAAGTGTAGAAGCAGGTAAATATATTTTATTTGCTGATGGTTAAACCGTTCTACTTAAGTTGAAAACAGCAAGAAACTGGTGGATGTGGTCTGCCAGACTGCTGATTTGAATTGTGAAGCAATTAACAGCCCGTTGCAGCAAGAATGGGGGTTGTTACGTTGTTGTGAACAAACATTCATTGTGACTGAGTTTTCTGTAAGTACAATAAAGTGAAGAGTAGCCCTCTTGCAAGATTCAATGGTATTTGGCTATAAGACAATATGGAACACCTTTCCACTGGTACACTTAGTACATTTAATCCACCACGAAAAATGAATATGAGTATAGCAATCACTCTAAATAGTCACATCTAAAATATTTTTCATTTAAGATGGCGGCAACTGGTAGTGTTTGTAATTTGCGTGTGTATGAAAGTTATAGTTCAGTAGTAAAAAACAACAAATATGTGCCATGTAGTGATATTACTGTGAAGCTAAACGAAAGAATAATCAGTCTGCAGAAAACTGTGGAAGTCCTACATAAAGAAATCATATACCTGAAGAAACAAAATCAGCAGCTACGACTCACTCAGAGAGCATGTGGGACTTCAGAAGCAGTAAATAACAAATCGCAGATATTGAAGGTAACGCACTGTAAAGGAACCTCCGCTCTGCGAAACGGTTCGCCATAATAACAGTGTAGCAGCATTAAATAAACCACCAAGAAGAGTAAGGTTCGCCGACGTAAACAAATATTCGCAGCTCTGCCCGGTAGAAGACAGTGCAAAAACCTGTAGGGTGAATGTGAGTAAGCTTTGTCAACGAAGTAATGAACAAGAAACATTCGCAGCAAAACGGCATAATGCCAAAAACAGCACAAGTAGCTGCAGGGTGAATGTTAGCAAGCTTCATGAACAAAGTAGCGATCAGGAAACATATGCAGTGATACATAATAGTGCTAATAAATATCAAAAAGAAATTCAAACAGGAGTGAAACAGTGTGATGGTCAAAGTTCAGTACGTAAAACCTGTAAAATTACCTGATTGAGTGATAGTCAAGGTCGTAATGTTTCAAGTCACCTTAATGAAAACGTAAATCTCGAGTGTCTGGGGTATGTGTATCCTTCAGCAGAAGCCAAGGATGTCTTGCAAAACACTAACAAAAAGGCTTCTGAAGCTGATGTTGTCGTAATTATGACTGGAACAAATGACATAGCGAAAAACAACAGCGTGAACTTAATAAAAGGTTTAAGAAGCACATTACCAAGTATCACATCAAAAAAAGTGTTTGTTGTCGATGTTCCATTTAGATTTGATCTTACAAAACTATTCTGCGTAAATCGTGAGGTATTGGACATAAACAAACAGCTATATCACCTGTGTTCGAAATTCAAAAATACCACAATCATTAAAGCTAGCGAGTTTGACAGGGAGTGCTATACACAAGGATTCCACCTCAACAACCAAGGAAGAAGATTAATCTCGAAACTGATTACCAAAACTGTGAGTAAAGAAATGGCCACCTTAACAGTAATACCGCTGGACCAGGGAAACCTGTAAAACCTGCTGGTCTGTCTGGCAAAATATTAACAGATATGCTCCAGCAGGATCAAAATAACCTTCAAACCATTCACTCTGAGTCCAGGAAACTAGATGCATCCAAATGTTGTCAAAATGGGGCCTGGCTACCAGCAGTAGACTTACAAACAACTCAAGATATCAGCTGTGTAGAAGTGCCCTTAAGAAGACAATCTGAACTCTCATCTTTACTGCCCAGGGTTAGTAAAAATATTCTTCTGTTCTTACATATTAGTATACAGTCTTTAAGAAAGAAGTTGGAAGAATTGCAGTACTGGTTAGAAACATCCAACTGTGGTATACTTAGTGTAAATGAGCACTGGCTATATTCATCAGAAATTGACCTCAATATTCCATTTGGTTACTCCTTAGCTAGTAGTTACTGCAGATCAACAATTGGACATGGGGGTGTTGCAA
Organism: Schistocerca piceifrons; assembly: GCF_021461385.2. Lineage (NCBI taxonomy): Eukaryota > Metazoa > Arthropoda > Insecta > Orthoptera > Acrididae > Schistocerca > Schistocerca piceifrons. The sequence continues at coordinate 33,230,404 of NC_060138.1, read as the reverse complement.
TATATATTAAGAATAGACTAAATCTACAATACTTTACTATTGATGTCACAGACCTGTGAATAGACACCATCTTTGAGGCTGCAGTTGTACATATACCTAAATATAATATTATTGTTGCAGCTGTATATCGCACACCATCTTCTAGTGAATATGAATTTATGGTAAATTTAAAAAAACTGTTAGTCTTACTAACTAAGCCTAAATATAAATACCAAAGAATCTTAATTTTTGGTGATATTAATATGGATATTAGGGTACAGAGTCATATCATATTGGAATTCTTGGATAGCCTAAGAGCTTTTGATTGCTATTGTCTAAATGATAAGCCTACAAGATATAATGCATGCTTAGACAGTATAATAAGTAATATCCATGAAAATAATGTTGAAATTGGAGTAGTGAAGTTAGGCCTAGCTGACCATGATGGCCTATGGATTACAGTTCCAGTCAGCATTCCAGATGAACAACACAAAACTGTTAGACCTATGAATGAATGCAACGTAAGAGAGTTAGAACCAGATTAATGTCAGTTAACTAGAATGACATCTTATACAAAGATATGCATGTGAATAACACAAGCAAATTATTTATAGAGGAAATTGCAAGAATATTTGATGAGTGTTGTCCCAGATTAGTAAAAAGACAGAATAATAACCGAGCTCATAAACCACAGAGACTAAATAATTGGTTTACGCCATACCTCAACAGCATCAGGATTATGCTTCCTATGTTTAAGGACAGATCTCGTAACAGCAACGAGTACAAAGAGATGTACATTAGAATAAGAAAAATTTATAGATCTGAAATAAGTTTGGCAAAATGTAGGGCGAATGATAACTATATTCTTAAATCCAGAAACAGCTGTAAAGCTGCCTGGGAAGTAATTAAAAGTGAAATAAATAGACCAACAACTCAACTAGCTATACCCATAGCCCCAGATATCTCAAATTCACACTTTGTTAACTTCAGTTTACAACAAGATTTGTCTCCCCTCAACGCCATGCTTGATGCTAAAACTCTTTTAGGTTCAAATAAGTATGTAGTCCATAAATTCTGCTGGGTAACAGTAACTGAAAATGATGTTAGCAAAGCAATAGGCAAACTAAGTAGTTCCAGAGCAGAGGACTTCTATGGTCTGTCAAACTTTGTCATAAAGAAGATATCAAGTGATCTTCTGCCCCCTCTAACCACTCTCATTAACCGTATATTACAGCAAGGGATTTTCCCCGACTGTTTGAAAATAGCAGTAACTATTCCCATATTTAAGAAAGGAGATAAATCAAATCCAAGTAACTATCACCCTATCTCATTAATCCCAATAATATCTAAAATAATCGAAGACTGTGTTCACCAACAAATGAATCACTATTTTGAGAGGAATAATTTGTTAAGTAACTCACAGTATGGATTCAGATCTAAACTATCCACAGTTAAAGCAGTTGAAAATATTGTTAGTGATATATATGATGGCTTTGAAAATAAATTAATCCCATGTGCTACTCTCCTAGACCTGAGTAAAGCATTTGACACTGTATCTCATAGTACTTTGATCATGAAATTAAGACACTACGGCATGGAAGAGGACACCCTGAAATTATTAGAATCCTACTTAAGAAACAGAGCACAATTTGTTAGTGTAAATGGGCAGCTGTCAAACCCACAAACAATAAAAACAGGTGTGCCACAGGGCTGCATACTTGGGCCCTTCCTGTTTGTAGTGTATGTTAATGATATGCCACAGTATTTACCCTGTAAAACAGTCCTCTGTGCAGACGATACAACTTTTATCAATTCAGGACAGACTCTTGAATCTGTACGAGAAAAAAATAATATAATATTTGAAAAATCAGTTCATTGGTTTAGTGCAAACTCCCTATTGATAAATGAAACAAAAACTGAGGAAATATTCTTTAATTTGAAGGTATCAAACAAAGAAAATAAGTCCGTTAAACTGCTAGGAATGATGATTGACCAGAAACTTAGCTGGGATAAACATATCACATACGTCTGTTCTAAACTTGCACGTGCTATGTTCCTACTTTATAAGCTTAGGAGTAATGTCAGCCAAAACTTACTGCTGCATTCATATTTTGCTTACATCCACCCCCATCTTTCTTATGGTATTCTGCTCTGGGGAAATTCTCCCAGTTCAATATCAATTTTCAGATGGCAAAAAAAAAGCTCTTTGATGTGTAGTGGGTTTATCTCCTAGGGATACATGCAGGGAACATTTCAAAAAACTTAACATCATGACAGTTCCTTGTTTGTACATCTATTATTGCTTACTACACGTAAAAGAAAACATAGCTCAATATCCCCTTAGGTCATCCGTCCACACCCACAATACAAGACGAAACCACGCAATTGATCTGCCATACTCTAGACTGTCTAAGACACATAATAGTTATAAATATGTAGGCCTCAAACTGTTTAATATGCTCCCTAAAATTGTACAAACAGTATCTAAAAGTAAATTTAAGACAACATTGGGTCAATGGCTCAAAGGTAAAGCATTTTACTCGGTTGATGAATTTAAAGATTGTAATATGGCAGATTTGCTGTTTTAACATAGAGAAAGGTACCTCTGCCTGTAGTAGGACCTAAATTTGTATCAATAGCTTAGGATAATGACATAGAGTTATCAACATGTATATGATAATGACATAGTGTCATCAACATGAATACTCCCTGCTTAATATAAATCTGATAATGTTTCCCTTTTTATTGTAAAATTAATAATATATAAAATTCCAAATGTGTGCTATTGTACTACACTAAATTTCACATGATTTATATATACATTGTTAAGAGAATATAACCATCTTTATATTGTAATTGAACTTATTGACAAAGCCCATTGTATAAGAAAAGACTGAACGGCTAATAAAGATTCTTATTCTTCCTATTCTTATTCTTATTCTATTTAGAAACTTTATAGAGAAACACTCCAGCATTTTCAGTACTTTTACAGCTGAAAATAAGGCAATCAGAGTAATAAAGAGAAATAATGAAAGAATGGAATTGTGAAAACATGTCATAGCAGTACTCCAACTACCCCTACCTTGTGAGGCAACCAGTCTATGGGAGTAAACCACTAAATCAAACCTACAGCAGCTCACAATCTCGGCATTGACCTCATCTGATCCACTAAAATAGTTCTGTAAACTGGGTATAATTTGACTGATTTTCAGATTTAGATGTGATTATCATGACTATTTTTTAACTGAGATGATGTTTAAGTTTCTCAATTTGGGGGCATATATGAAAGAATTAAATAGTAATCAGTACAACACATTTTATAAAATACAGAGATAGTTATGGGAAAAATTGTTGGTGGTTAAAGTTACCATGGGTTCGGGGTTTCATTGACTGGCCTCTATCTTTGCCACAACTGTCAATTACAATTCCATCTGTGTTCAGTATTTCCAATAACACAGTGAAATTTTGACCACCCAGAAGTAAATACATTGGTGTGAATTTATCTTGGATGTTTTATTAACATCTATAAAAGAGAAAACATAGTGAGGTACATAAATGAAACAGTGTCATCCATCATCAAAATTACAAAAATAATGAAAGTTACCAGGATGGAGTACTACACATATAGCCCCAAAATTAGTTCAGCATAATACCCTTAAGTTCATCCAAATTAAACCTAAATCCTCATTTTAGAACATCTGGTGCAGTGAGAATTAGGACTATCTGTTCTTCACGTATCAAGTCTGTGTCTGGCTTGTGGTCAAACAAACTTCTTCCCTTGTTTTCAAAGATGTTTGACATTATACATCACACCTGAACCGCTCCTTAAAGTACAAACATTATAATTTGAGCAATGTATGGCTGAAATTTGTTTTTATTTGTTGTAGGTACGTTAATACTCACAAATGAACCTTCATCTATATACTGAAAAAAGTTTGTGTTTCTGAGTTTTACACTCTCACCAACACTGTTTAATAAATTATGTTCAGAATGCTGCTGATCTTTTGTATCATTGGCCTCCAGTGCCTCCACATCATACACATCTATGCTGAATTCCTCTGCATAGCCACAATCTGAGCTATCCATATATGAAATATCTAAGCTGTTCACAGATTCAGCATCGGATGACATGCTGCTTTCTCATGCTTATCTCCTTTTCTGTCATTTGTTTATTTTCTTCTGAGTCGTTTTGGCAGCAGAGCTTGAGGAAGCACAATATCCTGTGGTGTTATTCCCTGTCCTGGGGGTACATTTATTTTTCTTCCCCTTTTATTACCATTGACAGAATTGCCCTTACCTTCATGTCTCATGTTTTGCAAGATTTTCACAGCACAATTTGAAACAATAGGATTATCAGGCAAGCAGTCAATCACTTTATCCACCTTAAAGGTCACAATCCCAAATTTCTTGAAGCCTGAAATCAAATTTGGGGATACTGATTCATTGTCACAGACACTCTCACAAAGACTTTTCAAAAGCTTGGGAAAGCTCTCCTTATTGATTGATTGTGATTTTCTCCTTTGTCTTTGTTTCCATGTGTCAAGGATCTGCCTCCAATACTTCTTCATACGACCATAAAATGCTGCATCTAATGGTAGACACAAATGTTTTGCATTTTTGGATGGCATTTGAAGACAATGTTGTGATCCTTTGCTAATTGTAACATGTGTGGTGACAAATGACTGGAAATATTGTCACCTATCAGAGGAACTTGAATATCAAACTTTCTTACATGTGGGATGCATAAATTTTGAAACCAGTCACAAAATATGTTTGCATCAAACCAGCCAGATTGGCTTCTATCTTACCAAGCAAATTTTGGTCCACCTTCTGTCCAAGAGTCCCACATGTGTTCAGCTTTGTACACCACATAAGGTGCAAGAATGTGCCCTGATGCTCATCCACAAAACATAACTGACACACTTGATTTTATAGAGTCCTTCACACATTCTGCATACTTAACGCCACACTTAAGAAGACATTTCTTCACTCCTGGATTGTCACGTAAGTTTGTCTTATCACAATTGAAGATTCTACAAGATGGAATTTCTTATGGTTAGTGAGACTTTCAGATGATCAAAATACTCTGGAGGTGAACTTGCAGTAATTTCTGTCTTTGAGGTCTTCAAGTTTTGGCATTTCTGATGGGATAAGAGATCCTTATGACGTTTCACAAAACTGCAGGCCCATTCAACATCAGACGCTCAATAGCTCGGTACAGGCTTTTGTTGAAGTTTCAAGAACATACCTTCACTGATGAGTCAAGCAGTATACTGCTCTCTCCTATGCGTATCTTGCAAAGAGATCATGATGATAAAATCAGAGAGATTAGAGCCCACACAGAGGCATACCAACAATCCTCCTTTCCACGAACAATACGAGACTGGAATAGAAGGGAGAACCGATAGAGGTACTCAAGGTACCATCCGCCACACACCGTCAGGTGGCTTGTGGAGTATTGTTGTAGATGTAGATTTGTTGGACCAAATTGAGAGATTTATTTTCCTCTTGTATCTAAATATAGCTTTCCCAAATATTACTAGTCTTCCACATCAAAAGGAAAACCCCATTCACTAACTGTCAAAGCATAATGAACAAATGTTTTTTCTTCTTCATTTGTAAACACACTGGTCTTCCACATTTATGTTCATGTTTTGAATGCACCTTATTATATAGTTTTCCTTTTGCAGTACTGTATTTCTTTGTTGCTGTATTCATTGAAATTGTGCTACTTTTAATTTCATCTACTGGAGTCTGCGTGTCTTCTTCACTGTAAGTGTTATACTGTCTTGCACCAGGCATCTTTCTGTGACTTCTCGGCATATTGTACCTGTATAGGAGAACAGTAGATGCATAAGAACACAAAGACAAAAGTGTATCTGTAATCCTGGGGTAACATTGACTGGCGGTCAAAGTAAACCCGAAAAAGAGATGTCACGCACATGACTTCAGAAAAAGTAATATACTGTTCAATGTATACATATATATATATAAAAAAAACAATGGATTTATTGTTATGTGATGATGGTGGATTTTTCACAACTAGCTTTAAACACATTTTTTCGTAAATGACTTCAGGTCTCAATAGGTTCGGCAACTGCTGCGTAAGAAAATCGGCACTACATGTGTGACATCTAGCATGTATTGATGGAACTTTTCCACCAAAGAGTATTCACAAAAGATGCAACTAAGGGCCAGCAGAGAGATGTAAAGCTTTTTGTGCTTCAGTGGTCAAAGTATACCTGGTTTACAGTTACAACTAAATCAGGTAGGAACCGCTTATGGAAATAACAATCCCACACTTTTGACAGTATTTGTGGGAGTCCACACTAACATGCTCAGATTCCTGTAGACACTAACAAAAGTTGATATTCAAATGACAACAGTTTACACACACTTCGTATACTTGGTCTCCTGTATTGCAGTGAGCATTATCTGAAGAAGAATGAAAGTTATGTTGAAGTAAAGGCATGAGATAGGAGAATAAAGAACATTCACACCCAGGAACTGCTTACATCATTAGCTGTAAATTAATGGATTGAGTTATTGATTTCTGATCACCCAATAACCATGTTCACAAACAAGGCCTACACTAATCAATATTCATGTACCAAAAATTCTGACACATTAAGTAAGAAACGTTCTGAGAGGACATGCATGAATACATGCATCTGATGGAGAAAAATCTGTAGCCAATATCTAGTGTAATAAAAACAGGCATGAGAGACTGATTAAGATGCACTGATATTAATAACTGAAGGCTTATTATGTTTAAAAGAGTCTCTTTCAAACAGAGAGTACAACAAAACTATCAATTGAGGCACAAAAGTCACTTACATAACAATGAATGACATCATTACTGAAACCCAGTACCAGTTGCAAACTGTCTAATTAATGCCTTCTACAAATTAAAAAAATATTTCCAATTATTATTAACTGACTTGAACACATTAAGACATACCAAACTTTTAACACGAGATTATACCTCTTAATGAGTAGATATTGGCAAATATTAAAGTGGGAAACAGTGTGCTTGTCGAAGCAGCATAACTCTAAGTGCACTCATCCTGAGATACTTGATATTTGTATGTGTGATCAGACTTTTGATGAACTTCAAGCATGTAAGGAACAAAATGTTAAGCAAAAGTTTGAAATTATGCTTTGCATGAAATATCTATCACATTAGCTCATTTGCAAAGCAGTCAGAATTTTGATGCTGTTTTATGCACCCGAGTTGGAAACTGTAAAATATCAGCAATTTACTGGTACTGTTATGAGATCTTGATGATATGGTACTGAACAACAAGAACATGGAAATATCACTGCAATATTGTCTTAGTATTCACAATATCAATGCCATTATGATAATCATATGTACATTCAGTATAGTAACCTGTGAACAACAAAATATGTCTGTTGCAACAGAATAAGGGTAACATATATGTTTTCTTACTAATGGCACAAGCACTCTGAAAATATTTATGAACAAACTGTTGTACTATTGCCTAATGTGTTTCACCTACATTCTTCATCACTGCAATATTGAATTGATAAGGGAAACATGATCAAAAACTCCAGACTGGGATAATATTTCTACAAAAATTTCTAAACAGACAATAGTATGGTTATCACAGAATAACAACATATTTTTATTATTGCGATCTGAGTATCATCTTTGAACTAAGCAAAACATTATCTTTATGCAGTTCTGCCATCCAGTTCTTTGTAAGCCTTACTTGTGTAAAGAGGTGAATAAATGAACTCCTGATTATAAGGTGTTGTTTGGTGTAACTGACCCGAGCATCCACCTCACTGGTGACCCCGAGATGTAACATCTTCCGGTTTTGCCGTTTTATTGTGTCCGTGGCCTCTGTGTCTGTTATTTTCGCATGTATTACATCAACACAACATTTGAACAATGGCTTACGGCTAACGCCAGATTTTGTGATCGACATTCGTTGTGTTGCGGGCGATGTACACCTGCCAGGACTGGAGCACAATGCCTCTCACTCGACGATTATGCCTATTTCGCTGGACGTTTTCGAGCCTGCAACAATAAGTGAGGTTAGGGGTGCGCATGACTCTGGCTATCAAACACCTTTGTTCTGCCACATGTGCCCTCCCTCATCGATTGTGTGGTTACCTCTTATGAATCTCTGTGCTGTGCGGGACCAATGCCGATTCCTGCAAATGCTTTGTCGGACAACCTACTACCACCAGGACAATGATTTGCCATGCTGCAATCCGTGCAGTACCACGCGGATACCTGCCACATGGCTGGAACTGCTTTGTTCACAAGTCAACCTCCTAAGCATCCGACCACGCCCACCGCCTGCCTCGGTTCAGCATCAGCAGATGACTTCCTGCTTCAATACCTTGGCCTGCAACAGGAACAATGGCTTGTTATCTGTGCCTGACCTGCATCTCCGTCTTACTGCTATGCCTCAGTGTTTTGTGCCATGACATTCACCTCATCCGCACACCGTTTTGAGTGGAGTGACTATGAACAGTGAACACTCACATATTCCGCCCGACATTCGACTTCATTTTCCTCACTGTGCTTCTGGACAGCCCACACCTCCGCAGCATCCCTGCAACACAGGTGGCTCCGACTCTGATCGTACGTCGGGTTTTCCGCGGACTGGTATGCGTTTTCCAACTTTGAACTTTTTCTCACCTGTCGCCTCTGCGCCAGCTCCAGTCGAGCTTCTGGTACCGTTCTCGGCACATCTCGGTGCTTCATCTACGTCGGTCTTCCACGACACATCAATCCGAACACACCCGCAACGTTTTGAATCTCCACAACCGCCGTGTCGGCCTTCTGCGTCACGACGGATCACTCTCAACCACAATGCGTCACCTTCATGCTGCCACCCGACCAGCCATCATCGCCACATACCCTGGAGAACCACTCTCCTGGAATACTGCAGCAACAGCAGCTCGTTTCAGGCAGTGCCCCGATGAATTCACCTCAACCTGTTCTTCCAAATGTTCTACAACGCTTACGACGATGCCGCTGTTCCATCCCGACAGGGCTACAGCCTGGTTCAAATTTATGGACAAAGTGTTCGACCATTTCAAACTTGACGAATCAACCAGATTTCTGTGCCTTATCACCCACCTGCACGACCAGGAGGACTTGATTGCTGACCTGATCGACGCCCCGGACTCAACTACCCGGTACACTCTAGCCAGACAGACAGTTCTATGTCACCTTGCATGCTCAACTGAGACAGCAATACAGCAAGTGCTCCACATCGAGCAACTAGGCAATGACAAACCTTCACAACTCTGGAGATGGCTACGAGCCCTGGTCAGCAATGATCTACTCTCTCACACAGCTCTCCTCGCCATCTGGTCAGATAAACTACCTCCTCACATCCAGTTTGCTCTGGCTCAGAGGTCTCCCAAACCTGTCGAGCAACGAATGACAATTTCTGACAAACTACATGATGCATCACTGCTCTATTTCGCCAGACACTGCCTACCTGGCAAGTCTCAGGTTCAGGTTCAGGTTCCCCATCCCGCGGCCAGATGCGGGCGGGGCCACAATGTACCAACTGTTCTGCTCGCTCCGGGATGCAGTAAACAGGCAGCTGAGACGTCACCGGCTCCGCCCTCTGTCACGCGCCCTCCTGCAACTGAACCGGTTGTGGCCACTGAACCTCAACCGCTGCCTCTGGCAACAAACTTTTCACAGGAAATGCAACCCCACTACCCATACTGTTACCTCCACACATGGTTTGGTGCGGCGGCACAGAACTGCAGACCACCCTGCTGCTTCCCAAACCCCAATCACAGGTAGGTCCGGGTGCTGCCTCCTGTGCACAATATGACAGGCGCCCCCCAGTGCTCCATTCTGTCTGAGAACGACCGGATAATTGTGGACGACTTTACATTAAAGACATTTCGTCAGGATACCTTTATCTAGTGGACACAGGCGCCGATGTTTCACTGCTGCCCAAGTCCTTAGCATCGTCGAACATCTGCCCTCATCATACTTCACTGCAAGCTGTGAATTCAACTACACTACAATGCTCGGGTTCAACCTCAGATGTTGTCTCACTCTCCGCAAACTGCAAACATGAGTAGGTTTTTGTAGTGTGTGAAATTGACGAACCTATACTAGGCATTGACTTCTTGCGACACCACAAACTTTCACTGGACCTAGTGTGAAACACTGTACTTCACCACCCATCCAAGACTCACTTCCTCTGTGCTCCATCGAGCAACCCACCCCGTGACACATCAGTCCACGCTCATCTCATCCATACAAGCTCGTCTCTGTCGACGACGTTACAAGCAACCACGCATAAGTGCCTTGTCGAGCACAAACACATCGCTCGCCTATGCATGGCAAACTTTGAGCTCTCCCACGGGCTCCACAAAACGCAGCTCCAACTCTCCGATGCAGCAAAGGAATTACAGACACTACAGCAAGGACAAAGGAAGGTCAGTAGTGCGCCAAATCCGTTTGCAATCCCAGCAATCGAGCTTCCGTGTGTTTACCTCCCACTACCCCTCGCAACTGTGCTATCAAGACTGCCATAATGTGTACTGACAGTTCCGCAGGGCCACACCCTCCTAACACGGCAGCATTTGACACTCGGCTGGTCACAAGTGTGCATGCGTGACAAGCGTCACGTGTTCCCGAACTGAAGGCTCCTATCCCGCCCCTCGCAGATAACACCTCAAACAATGCAACTTCAGCTCCTGCGGGCTGCTGTGCGACTGCAACTGACAACACAAACAGTGCACTTGCGCCAAGGGTTACGCCCACGACTGTGCTGCCACAGGCTGCGCCCTCGGACAATGGACTCTCTAACACTTCAGGAGCTCTACCAAGCTCTCCCGACCACGGTGCCACTGCTTCGGGCCGGCTGCCATTTTGTCACGTTGACTCCTGGGACACTTCACAACCTCGGCTCCCGTCGGATCTGTCGAGTGGCTCTGAACACCATGACCTCACCTCACCTCACCTTCCCTGCCTGCCACACATTGTCAACAAACCCCCTCCCATGCCGCAGGCAACATTTCCGTCGTCACCAATGGCACGGTTCACAAGCTTCGCCTCACGCCAGGCCCCCCCCCCCCCCTGTCTCCAATAAGCCACGTCGACTTTGTCCCGAGTGGCTCTCCGACCTTAAAAAGCAGATTTCTGAACTTCTAAGCTATGGCGTCATTGAACCCTCTGCCAGTAGCTGGTCTATGCCAATTCATATGACACCCAAGTCGCTGCGGGGCCCTTCTCCTGTCTCTTCGACCTCTCCCCTGTCTCCTGCCTCGCCCTGTTGAGGTTTCTCACCCCCCCCCCCCCCTTTCCCCACCAATTGAACGTGCTCTCACTTGAGATGTTTGTGCCTGTCCCCCCGGACATAATCCATGAGATCTCTATAATACTACGAGATGACACACTGTTCGTCGTGTGTTTCCCTTCATCTGGTTCTAATGACACAACCTCTCCCATTCCCTGCACTTGGTGAAATGTGTTCCCTCTCTCCCAACATCGACCTAGACATGCTTCGTGTGTTTGCCAAGCCCTCCGGAGACATCATCGTCGCCGCTCCGTTCCTCCCGCAAACCGCACGACCAGCACATCCAGTATGATGCCCAGCACACTTCAATAACTTCCAGGTTTGGTGGCCGGACCTTCCTTCACGTCATCTACCCACACAGCTCCCCAACGATGCTTTCGATCTGACCATCGTCTGGCTCCCGCAGACCACCCCTGTCGACGCCATAGTCACCCCCCCCCCCTGGCCACACAAGAGTTCTCCATACTGGGGGGGAGGGGGGGGGATGGGCTATGTGGCGCCAATCTCATGAGGTCAACACCAGTATCGATCTGAGTATCGTCTTTGAACTAAGCTAAACATTATCTTTGTGCAGTTCCGCCATCCAGTTCTTTGTAAGCCTTACTTGTGTAAAGAGTTGAATAAATGAACTCCTGATTATATGGTGGTGTTTGGTGTAACTGACCCGAGCATCCACCTCATTATTGCGTATTTACATACATGAAGTAAGACTAAGGCAAAGCTTCTTAAGAGCAAGCAGTTTTCTTTTCACCCCCAGGTAACAAACTACTCACAAAACAAAGTTTCAGTTATTTACAAAGCCTTTACAAAAATTATCTCACTACATTGGCATCAAAATAAGCTTTACTGCAAACAGCAAGCTTCTAAAGAATAAAAGTGACTGGTTGGCATCATAACAATAAACAAATTCTCACACAAAATTAATATAGAGTTTCTTTCTGTGTAATAATATTGGTAACATCTGTTGCTTTGTAACAAGTGGAATGATGTGCATACTCGATATAAAGGACGTAGACTTACCAAGGTTCAATAGTCTACACTCAACATATTCCATATACCTGGTCACTAAAGAAGGCAGAGTGTGTCACAATTCCTATTACAGTGAGGTTCTAGAGCAAAACTTTATCCACTAGGTTTCATTAACGAACCCATGTCTGGAAATGTACAATGTTTCTTCTACAACCCCTATAAGTTTGTAATGGGAATCATGGCATACCCTGTGTACAGCAAGAGAAACCTGTACACTTTACATTTGGCTTGTGGTGTTGAGAAAACTGAAATTTCAATCACATTACTTCAAGTGGTTTCAAACAGTGAACAACAATAAGAAATCCTTAATGACCAGAAAAAACTGCCAAATGGGCTTTTCTTCAAAAATTTCTGAGACTCTCAGTTCACTTCAATGAACTCTGGAATGATTTGTGAATCTACTACTACAAGTATCTCATATTTGTGAGTGGCTAGTCATTCATCTTAAAGTGAATAACGTAAGTGCAGTGCTATGAACAAAAAGAGTAATTGAGTAGGTAAGTTTTGTATTCCAAAACCATTTTAGTGATTTAAAAAAATTGAGTGGAAACCAAGGCTTCACAGTGATTCCATGAATATGTGCCTAGATTCCACCATAATATGACTGCAGGATGCTATGGTAATGCTTGTTTATAATCATATTATGCAAATTGCTGAATTAAAGACGTGACATAATTTAACTTGCACTTTATCATAGAGTAATGCAAAGTTTGAAACAAAAAAAAAAAAGATGATGATGGGGAACACCATAGTAACTATCATAATTAATATATATTAAAACCTTATTTAAAATTGCATCTCAGCTTGCTTGGATATATTTTGTTGCAAAATTACCACACCAAGCTAACAGTACATTTATATAAAAGACTTAACAGCTTGGTGTGACAATTTTACAACACACTGCATAATTTATATTAAATGTATGTAGCACCGCTGAAAATAAGCCAAGAGCATAAATGGTGTGGTGTTTGTGACCAAATAAGTACATTGTAAAAATAGAGACTTTATTGTTCTTTTTTAAAACATTTTGTTCTGAAGCCACAGTATGCTACCTGTCTGTTACTGGTAAAATAATCATTGTTAATTGGCAGCTATAATATAACAAATAACTGCATCACTTATCCACATCATTTACCTCAACTGGCACACTACATTCAAACAAGTTACATTACTTCAGATGGTTCCTACATTGTTTTCAAGTCGATTTAAAATACATTGCACCTCCTGCATCAGTTGGAAATCCACAGTTTCTATGAAGCAATAGTGTTGCACAACAGAAGCAAGAAATGATGCTCAAATCACAACTACTTACATAAATAGTATTCTTTGGTTAAACATGGCAGTTCATGAGGAGAAAAAAATTAGGCAGCAGAAAAGGAACAAATTTAAATACCATGCAAAGTACATCTAAAGTGAAATTAAACCCAGAGTCATTTCATGCAACATGTACACAGAACTAACTTGACCAGGCTCACTGGATGTCTCTTAAAACATTGGGAAGGGAATTCCATGTTTGAGGTGCTGGGCTAAGGCTGGCATCTCGCACTTTATTTCTTCTGACTACTTGCACACCAGACAAAAGTGATATCCACTACTACTTAATACAGCATTCAGCCCAATACTAATCTGATACCACGATGTGCTGAGAGTAGCTACAATGTCAATGTGTGATGGAGAATCTGCAACTTGCAGTCAATGACACTCATGAACTACCCTTCAAACATTTGTTCCCTGGCTTTCATAATGTTGATGCACATTTTTGGGATTGTGAGGAACGTACATGGCTGGATGAAGTGTGTTGCTCCACAAGGAGGGCTTCTGACGTAAGACAGTTTTGTGCCTTCCCAAATGACAGGCTGCAGGTAAAGGTACTTCAGGCATCCGGCAAAGCTGGCTAGAACTCGTGTCATCTTCCTGTTAGCGGACTTGCAGAACATTCATTCACAATGACAATGATCTTTCTGGCAGTAGCAGACACCAAAATACAAATGATAGAATCAGGGCAGACATCCATGTGATCTGTGATGAAAGACCCAACTCTGAAGACAGTAGCAGCTGGGAGACTGTTTACTACGAAGATACTAATGTGGGAGGAGGTACTTCAATCTTCTCCAAACATGTGGCACCTCCAAATTACTTTTACATCTGTCAGGAATGTCCAGCATCCTGTACAACTTTACAGAAATTTAATGATGTTCATCCCCAAAACAGTTGCCACTCCGTTCAGATACAAGCACTGCTCATAGAGTCTCCAGATACATTGTGGAGATACCACTTTGTGTCACTACTACCCCCTCCTCTTGTTCTTGTTCTTTAATGGACAAGGAGTTCCTCCTCCCTATCAGAGAGAAGATTAAATAAAGGAAATGTAAGACACCCTCCAGCCTCACAACCTAATATCGTCGGGATCGAAAAAATGAATAGTTGGTCAAGAGAGACTGACAGAAAAGAATACACAGTACATCTGACACAAGTAAGTAGTAGCAATGTCGAACATTTCTAGAACACTGTTTTTAAAATATGGGCAAACACTGTCATGTGTTTGTCACTATTTGACCTAGGCAGAAGAAAAAATCATATGAAATTTAATACCACGAGATTTGCATGTTTATGCTGAGCCAACGTGTTGACACAATACTATGTTCTCTAACACTGCAAGTACATTCTGTGGTCATGATACAATTCGACAATGGGCACGTATACCACATTGCAACTACAAAATTGAATATCTGCCGTACCAGTTACTTGGAAGGAATATCTAACAGCACATATCACTGCATAAAGTGCTGTTACATTTATCGAATGATTTGAACAGTAATTTTTACAAAACGGACACATTGGTGGAATACAACTTCTGACAAGTCTCTGTAGTCCCTACAGGTTAAACCTCAGCTAACATTAAATACTGAGTGTCAAAATAAATTTCATTACGTCTATTACACTTGAAGTAATTATGCAGGTTGTTTGATCTATTTGTAATACACAAAATAATATATTCCACATTACACAACTGAATGTTCCAATTTGGTAAAGTGTTGACTGAAATTTATGAGAGGCATTCAGTAAGTTATGTGACAATTTTTCTGAAAGCAGGTTGGTTTTATTTAGTATTCCAATACACCATAATATTCCCTATGATTTTTGTTACAAAACCATACTTTTCAACATAACTTCTGTTCAATGTAATGGCCTCATGCCACCTTACTGGGAGGGCTTGTATGCTCGCATGATACCATTCTACAAGTCGACATCACACTAACTCCTTGTTGCATCAATAAACTCCCTGTCATCCATGCACCGCTGCCTGCAGAATGTGTCCTTCACTGGACCGTTCTTCCTCATCCACCCAACATCCTGGATCTTGCACCTTCTGGCTTCCATCTGTTTGACCCAATGAAGTTTTGTATGCTCCTCTTGGTTGCGCAGAATTGGGAGAGCTCGTGCGAGGTCATGGAGAAGAAAAGTTCATTCCATTTTTGTGACAATGAACATGCTGAAGTTGTTTCTTCAATTTCCAGATGGTAGCACAATACACTTCAGAGTTGACAGTTGCACCATGAAGGTGGTAATCAAAAACAGTACCATCTTCAAAGTCCCAGAAGACTGCCAATATGACTTTACTGGTTGAGGATGCAGCTTCAAACTTTTCTTTGTATGTGGTGTTATGATGCCACTCCACGGATTGTCATTTTGTTTATGGTTCGAAGCGATGAACCCACATTTCACCATCTGACAATGTACGACAAAAAATTATCACTGTTGGCATCGTAACATGCAGACAGTTTGACAAAGATGTTCCTTCATTGCTCTTTACGGTCTTCAGTTAGGTGGCAAGAAACACAGCGGGGCATGGCTTTGAGTACCCCAACTGGTGGACGAGTGTGTCTGCACTAAAAACAGACACAACCAGCTGAGCAGCAAGGTGTTTCATCTGTCATAATCATGGACCTCCAAGTTCCAACATTGCAGAGGTCACAAATGTGTTCATCTGGCATGCTTCTTTAATCCACTACTAGGTCTCTGTAGATATTCTATGAACATCTGCAGTGGCCTGGTTTTGCACCAAAAACTCAACAGATCCCTGCCTAGAATGCACCTCTGTTACAAACGCCATTTTGAAGGCACATATAGTGCTGCCACTTATTGCGACCTGGTGGAATATTTCTACTTCAGCCCCTACAGTTTCATCGCCTTCCAAAGTATTTCATGGGCATTTTTTCGAACTGACATTGGTTGAGAAAAGAAATATGCTGCATTGATTATTGAATGCCACTCCTACATTCTGTTACAAATGCAGATTGTTTTTTTTCTGCATGATGCTTTTCTACATAATGGCAAAGCTGAGAGATATTGGAATTAGTGTGTTTCAACTGAGGGAGACATTTTGTAGGAAAACATACTGCTACTGTGATAGCTGTATAAATGTGAGCAGATGACAATTTAACCAAGGCAAAACATAGTAACTGCCTGTATACACTGGTTACCTAACAGAAAGTATATATAACTTTCCAAAACTTCCTATGTCTGTTTCTAAATTATGTTAAAGTAAGTCTTCTATGAATAAATTAAATTCAAAAAGTAATGACGATCATGTATTTACAAGGTCATTAACAAATTCCCAACTGTAGTTACACCTTCTTGACCAACTGGTTCTTTATCTACGTGTACCAAGTTTGATCATGTTATTTGGAGGCTGTGGACCTGCAAATAAACATTTTGTAAAAGAAAACTTATTCCGTTAAAGGCAGTCCTTACAAATATGCACCATGTTTGCATGAGATGTCACGCACAGATCAAACTGTCAGCCCACACACAAAGCCACACTTGAACAACAGTAGGTTCTGTATCAAATACAAAGTAGAGAGCAGTACAGTATGTGAAAGATTCATACCTAGTGTAAATCAAGGACCAAGATTCCGACCTTTCACTGCATGAAAGGACATTTGTAAACCTCAACTAATCAAATCTACTATAACATCACACAGAGAATGAAGGATGAATCAGCTGTTCCAACTTCTGCCAAGACACACTAAAAGGCAGTACACAAGTCTTCCAATACTGTATGCCAAGGCACATTACGTAGTTCCCTGGAGTGCCCATTAGTGTAAGTTGAATCTTTCATGCTAAAATACACCAAAATGGTATAAACCCAGTTACTGGAATGTGAGCGATGTTTTTATGCAGTAAGAAGACTCATAACATTCACTCCTTCAGAAGTCCTATATCATCCTCGGCTATACTAATACGATGCACCAGCGCCGCACCGCAAGTCACAACACTAACACTAGAAAATACGCAAATCATGTGGCAAACAGTCTGAATGTCCATCGTACAATGTCCGAGACATAGGGTGATTGTAATTAAACTCTCGGTGCTCAAAGCGTCATTGCCACCAACGAGACAGGTGACAGTACTGCTCACAGCTGGGGTAGATAGGTGGGTGGGTGCAGTGGGTAGGTGTCTGTGCTTTCCTTCCTGAAAACTTTGAAGATTCACTGAGCTCAGGCGGAAGCCTGTGAGAGCGACGACTTTCACTGTGAGCACCCAGAGCAGTGAAAACACAGCATCGTCTCAGCGAGCAGGGGGCGTGAAAGCAGAGGGCCGCAGCTGTGGCTCACGGCCGGCACTGTGCTCTCGACACACGGGTTCCTGACAGAAACAGTTCATGGCGGGAGGGACCCTCTGTGGTACACAGTCACTGTATACAGACTTCTACACTAACAGCAGCTGCTGCATAACAATAACTGCAAAGCAAAGCGAGGGGCTGTAGACAGACAAGTGATGCATGAAAGGCTGTCGAGAGGGTAATGAGCTCAGCAGAATATTATCGAAAAATCTCTCACAAAATGCTAAGAAATTCTGATCACACGTTAAGGCTGCCAGTGTCACCAAATTACTCTCTGTTCACTCACGAATGACATAAGCAATGAAACTGACGGTAGCAAACCAAAAGCACAACTACTGGACTCCATTTCCAAATGTATCGAGCCCATTTCATCTTCACTCTACGCACGACTGCAAAGATGAGACGTATCGCTGTTAGTGTTGGTGGCGTTGACAAACAGCTGAAAATTCTTTGTCTGAGGAATGGCATCCCTGTCGGACTCTATGCAGAATTTGGAGCTGAGCTGCCTCTAATTTTAATAGTAATATACCACCACTGAACAAAAAAAATATCCAACTTGCTCTTTTCTGACATGACATCCTGAAAGTCACGTATCGAGGCAATCACGAAGATGGAGTATTACTTTACTTCCGAAAAGCATTTGATGCAACAATTATTATCGAAAGTACAGTCGTATCGGATGTCAAGTGAATTTTGTGACTGGATTGAGCATTTCTTGGTAGGAAGGACGCAACACGTTTTCTACGGAAATGTGTCGGTACATTTACAGTTGAAGTTGGCCCAAGTTGCATATCAATGACATTAAGGACAATATTAACAGTAACTTCATACACTTCGCAGACGATGTAGTTCTCTACACTGAAGCGCCAAAGAAACTGGTGTAGGCATGTCTCTTCAAATACAGAGATATGTAAACAGGAAAAATACAATGCTGTGGTCGGCAATGCTTATGTAAGACAACAAGTGTCTAGCGCAGTTGTTAGATCAGTTACTGCTGCTACAATGGCAAATTATCAAGATTTGAGGGAGTTGTTTTTTTTTTTTTTTTTTTTTTTTTTTTTTTTTTTTTTTTTTTTTTTTGTGGGGTTTAAGGGCGCTCAACTACTGAGGTCCTTAGCGCCCAGTCACTGTTGTTAGAGCACATGGAGTCTAGTAAAACTCAAGAGGAGTGGGGGACACCAGAAAGACCTGACAAAGATGCAGATAAAATAAGTAAAAAGGTTAGATGTCTTTGGACAAGCCAGTCAAAGTTATAAAACGCAGAACACGAGTAGCTGCTCGAGCGTCATCAGCTAAAATAGCCGGTAAAGTAGATGGCAGGGACAGGACAACATGAGACTGACTAAAGCGGGGACACGACAATAAAACATGGCGCACTGTTAATGCCTGACCACAAGGGCACTGCGGGGCTGGGTCACCGGAGAGCAGGTAGCGGTGGCTAAAACCGCAATGCCCAATCCGCAACCTGGTCAGAAGGACCTCCTCTCGCCGAGATGGTCGGGAGGAGGTTGTCCAAGCAGTTGGTAGCGGTTTTACTGCCCGGAGCTTGTTTCCTTGGAGGGATGACCAAGCATCCCACCACAACAACACAAGCCTCTTACAAACATCCCCACGAACATCAGATGACGGGACACAATGGGAGGCTGGCCAAGGCAGGAGGACTGCAGCCTTGGCTGCAGCATCCGCAGCCTCATTCCCAGGCACTCCTACATGTCAGGGAACCCACAGAAAGCTGACAGGAGACCCATTATCAGCGAAAGAATGGAGGGACTACTGTATCCGTTGAATCAAGGGATGGACCGGATAGGGAGCTCCAAGGCTCTGAAGAGCACTGAGTGAGTCAGAGCAGAGTACGTACGATGAATGGTGGTGGCAGCGGTCATACTGAACGGCCTGATGGAGAGCAAAAAGCTCGGCCGTAAAGCTCGAACATTGGTCGAGGAGTCGGTATTTAAAGGTGGCGGCCCCGACGACAAAGGCACAGCCGACACCATCGTCAGTTTTGGAGCCATCGGTGTAAATAAAGGTGTGACCGGCAAGTCGAGCACGAAGTTTGACATACCATGAGCAATACACTGCAGCCGGTGTACCCTCCTTCGGGAGTGAGCTGAGGTCGAGATGAATATGAACCAGAGCCTGGAGCCAAGGTGGCGTCGGGCTCTCACCCTCTCTGAAGGTGGTAGGAAGGGCAAAATCCAATTGTCGAAGCAGGCGACGGAAGCGGACTCAGGGGGGCAGCAGGGCAGACACATACAACCCGTACTGACGGTCGAGAGAATCGGCGAAGAAGGACTGGTAAGAGGGGTGGTCGGGCATAGAAAACAGCTGGCAGGCATACCGACACAGCAGTACATTGCGCCGGTAGGTCAATGGTAATTCGGCAGCTTCAGCATAAAGACTCTTGACAGGACTAGTGTAGAAGGCTCCGGTCGCAAGACGTAACCCCTGATGGTGGATGGAGTTGAGACGGCGTAAGAGGGATGGCCGAGCAGACGAGTAGACGAAACTCCCATAATCCAGCTTCGATTGGACTATGGACCGATACAAGCGAAGCAGGACAGTGCGATCCGCTCCCCAACGTGAACCACTAAGAACTCTGAGGACATTAAGGGAACGTGTACAACGGGCAGCCAAATAAGAGACGTGCGGAGACCAAAAAAGTTTCCTGTCCAGTGTGAGCCCTAGAAACTTAGTTGTTTCCACGAACGGGACCGAGATGTAAGGATGGCGGAAGAAACGCTTAATATCGCCAAAAGTTGATACAAACCATCTTCTCTTCAGAGAACCAGAAGCCATTTGCCACGCTCCATGAGTATAGGCTGTCTAGACAACGCTGAAGGCAGCGCTCCAGGAGGCATGCTCTCTGGGCACTGCAGTAGATTGCGAAGTCATCGACAAAGAGAGAGCCTCAGACATTACGTGGAATGCAATCCATAATTGGATTGATCGCAATGGCAAAAAGGGCTACGTTCAAGACGGAGCCCTGAGGCACTCTGTTCTCCTTGAGGAAGACGTCGGACAATACGGAACCCACACGTACCCTAAACTTTCGATCCGTTAAAAAGGAATCGATAAAAAGGGGCAGGCGACCGCGTAGGCCCCACCTGTGCATAGTGCGGAGGATACCTCCTCTCCAACAGGTATCATACGCCTTCTCCAAATCGAAGAACACGGCAACTGTTTGGCGCCTTCGCAAAAAGTTGTTCATGATGAATGTCGACAAGGTCACAAGGTGGTCAACAGTGGAGTGGCGGCGACGAAAGCCGCATTGGACATTGGTAAATAGCCGTCGAGATTCAAGAATCCAAACTAACCGAGCATTAACCATATGCGCTCCATCACCTTACAGACACAGCTTGTAAGAGAAATGGGGCGGTAACTAGAAGGAAGATGTCCATCCTTCCCGGGTTTTGGTATAGGAACAACGACGGCGTCACGCCAACGCATGGGGACCTGACCTTCGGTCCAGACGCGATTGTAGGTACAAAGAAGGAAGCTTTTGCCCGCCGAAGAAAGGTGTGCCAGCATCTGAACGTGAATGGCATCTGGCCCCGGAGCAGAGGACTGGGACAGTGCAAGCGCATGTTCGAGTTCCTGCGTAGTAAAAGGGGCATTATAAGTTTCCAGATTCAGCGAGTGGAAGGAAGGTCGCCGAGCCTCTTCTGCCTCTTTCCTGGGAAGGAAGGCAGGGTGGTAAAGGGCGGAGCTTGAAACCTCCGCGAAAAACCGGCCGAAGGCGTTGGAGACAGCCACAGGATCAACGAGGACCTCATTACCTGAGGTCAGGCCAGGTACCGAGGAGTGGGCCTTAATGCCCGACAGCCGGCGCAGGCCACCCCATACGACAGAAGAGGGAGTAAAGCTGTTAAAGGAGCTGGTGAAAGAGGCCCAACAAGCTTTTTTGCTGTCTTTGATGACTCTACGGCACTGCGCTCGGAGTCGTTTGTATCCAATACAATTCGCCAATGTAGGATGGCGGCGAAAGGTGCGTAAAGCACGTTGTCGAGCACGGATAGCGTCTCTACAAGCCTCGTTCCACCAGAGGACGGAAACGCGACGTGAAGAAGAGGTAGTACGAGGAATGGAACGTTCGGCAGCATTGATGATAACAGCCGTGAGGTATTCGACCTGACTGTCACAACTGAGAAAATCGTGGTACAGAAATGTCGCCAGGGAGGAGTAAAGTCCCCAGTCAGCTTTAGGTATGTTCCAGCTCGAAGGACGTGGGGATGGGGTGTGGTGCAGGAGACGAATGACACAGGGGAAGTGGTCGCTCGAATAGGTGTCAGAAAGGACATACCACTCGAACCGACGGGCAAGAGTGGTAGAACAGATCAAAAGATCCAAGTGGGCGTAGGTATGAGTAGAGTCCGAGAGGAAAGTCGGGGCGCCAGTATTGAGGCAGACAAGATTGAGATGGTTGAAGACATCTGCCAAGAGTGAGCCTCTTTGACAGGATGCAGGAGAGCCCCAAAGGGGATGATCGGCATTGAAGTCGCCAAACAATAAAAACGGTGGGGGAAGCTGAACGATCAGGTGCATCATGTCAGCCCGACTAACAGCAGATGACGATCGAGTGTAGATGGTACAAACTGAAAAAGTAAAAGCAGAAAGAGTAATACGGACAGCTATTGCTTGGAGTGGGGTGGTCAATGGGATGGGATGGTAATAGACATCGTCCCGAACGAGCAACATGACCCAACCATGAGCTGGGATACCGTCCACAGGGGTGAGGTCATACCACTCTGAGGTATAGTGGGTAAAGGCAATACGGTCAGTCGGGCGCAACTTTGTTTCCTGGAGACCAAGGACGAGTGGACAGTGCAGGCAGAGGAGCAGTTTTAATTCCTCCCGATTAGATCGAATACCTCTTATGTTCCAATGTAACAAGGCCATCGCTAGTCAAAAAAGAGGGAACGAGACGGGGGAAGAGCTGGTCACCTTGACAGCCGCGGAGGGCCAGGCTTCGAGGGAACAACGCTACAACCGGCGGGAGGCGGATCCTGTTCCATCGAGTCATCGCCAGCTGCGGCCGCTGTCCCTGGTTGTGTAGGAGGGGCAGCATCATTTGCCGACAAGAGGCTAGCTGAGCGCCTGGCAGCAGAGCATCCCGGCGAAACTGAGGACGGCCAGGACCAGCGACTCACGGATGGAGCATCAGACGAAACGCACCGGGGTGGAGAAGGGGATAGAGACTTCTTCTTGGAGGCCTTCTTGGAAGTCCGAGGAGGCACAGTGATGGTGGGCTGGACCCAAAGGAGGTTCTCACGCACGGGGTCCGTTTTGGAACGCCGGACCTCGGAAGCTGGGGTCCGGAATAATTCCCCGATAGACGCCTGAGAAGAGGATCACTTCTCAGGCGGCGGGCGGGGGGGGAGGAGGAGGAGGAAGGGTGGCCCCTGGGGCAGAGGGGGCGGGGGCCACGGGGGGGAGGATTTGGAAGGGAGGGATTTGGGAGGCGGAGGCAGAGACCCCGGATAGGGGGAGGAGGTGGAGGGGGGACAGGATAGGGGTGAGGATACCGCGGAAGGAGTGGACACAACTGAGGCAAATGAAGTGGTCAACGGCACGGGATGGAGGCGGTCATAATTCTTCCTGGCCTCACAATAAGAGAGCCGATCCAAAGTTTTGAGTTCTTGTATCTTCTTCTCCTTCTGATACGCGGGGCAGTCTGAGGATCTAGGCGAGTGGATGCCAAGACAATTAACACACCAAGGTGGTGGGCTGCATGTATGTTCCTCACGAAGAGGACATCCACAATCGCCACAAAGGGGCTCAGCCTCACACCGTGACAACATGTGCCCAAAGCGCAAACACCGAAAACAGCGCATAGGAGGTGGGGCATAAGGTCGCACGTCGCACCGGTAGCACATCACCTTTACCTTCTCCGGGAGAACGTCCCCCTCGAAGGCGAGGATAAAGGCCCCGGTGTCGATGCAACGGTCTTTGGGGCCGCGCTGGACACGCCGGACGAAATGCACGCCTCGGCGCTCCAGGTTGGCCCTGAGCTCCTCATCAGATTGCAGCAAGAGGTCCCGATGAAAAATAACCCCCTGCGTCCTATTTAGTGCCAAATGCGGGACAATGGACACTGGGATGTCCCCTAGGCTGTCGCACGCCTGGAGCACCGCCGACTGTGTGGCGGAGGTGGTCTTTATAAGAATGGACCCTGAACGCATCTTACTGAGAGCCTCGATTTCCCCGAAGATGTCCTCAATGTGCTGAACAAAGAACATGGGCTTGGAGGTGGCGAACGTCCCCCCATCAGTTCGAGAACAGACCAAATAGCGGGGTAAGTACTTCGCCCCAAGCCGGTGGGCCTGTCCCTCCTCCCAGGGAGTGGCCAAGGGGGAAAGGGCAGGAGAACCAGAACCAGAAACAGTACCTTTCCTTTTGAAAAACTCAGCCGCAGAGCGACCTGATACGTGTTGACGTTTCATCTGCGAAATGTCCGCCCCGATACCACCCACTCCGACCAGGGGCTCTCCCCACGGGCGCCACCCAGCCTCAGCAAGGGCCACCTGGCAGGATGACCGTTGCCGGGAGTCCTGATGCCCCAAGGAGACGGGCATCTACTCCTTGGCCAACGTGGGGAGGGTGCAGCTCAGGTATCGGCAGTACGATCCCTGTGTTGTCAGGGGGCTACAATCTAGAGGGTACATGACGACCCCACCACAACGGGCTGGCTACCGTGCTGGATTTCTGGTGCCATGGAAAGTCCATCATGATCGTAGGTGCAGATGGGTATGCACTATGGGTGTAACTTATAGAACCCATCAGGCGTTTAGGCCCAATTTGAGGAATAGTGGGTATGGTTACAATGCCGGTACAATGCTGAGTGCCAAGGTCTTAGTGTAATGAGGACCATTGGTACACCACGTAAGGTGTCCTTCCCCAAAAGGCTCGTACTTCTGTAGAATTTTGAAAAATGGAGGTCAAACCCCAAGGGGGACCATCACATGGAAGGCCGAAACGGTCGAAACTCCTTTTAGTCGCCTC
Source organism: Schistocerca piceifrons (assembly GCF_021461385.2). Lineage (NCBI taxonomy): Eukaryota > Metazoa > Arthropoda > Insecta > Orthoptera > Acrididae > Schistocerca > Schistocerca piceifrons. Next base: position 33,205,456 of record NC_060138.1, on the reverse strand, counting down.
TTATGACAGGCAGGAATACCTCGGGCCTATTCTTACCCCGGACCTGCAGGGGGATTGAGGGAGTTTGAAAGTGGTGTTATAGTCGGCGCATGACCGATGGGACACAGCAGCTCAGAGGCAGCGATGAAGTGGGCATTTTCCCGTACGATCTTTTCATGCATGTACCGTGAATATCGGGAATCTGGCTTCAGCTGGAGGAAGATCCTACAAGAACGGGGCCAACGACAACTGAAGAGACGATGATGGAAGTGACAGAAGTGCTACCCTTCCGCAGATTGCTGCAGATTTCAATGCTGGGCCATCAACAAGTATCAGTGTGTGAACCATTCAACGAAACATCACCAATATGGGCTTTCGGAGCTGAAGGTCCACTTGTATACACTCAATGACTGTGCGACACAAAAGCTTTATGCCTCACCTGGGCCTGTCAACACCGACGCTGGATGTTGATGACTGGAAACATGTTGCCTGGTCGGACGAGTCTCATTTCAAATTGTATCAAGTGGATGGACGTGTACAGGCATGGAGACAACCTCACGATTCCATGGACCCTGCATGTGAGCAGGGGACTGTTCAAGCTGCTGGAGGCTCTGTATTAGTGTGGAGCGTATGCAGTTGGATGATATGGGCCCCCTGATATGTATAGATAGGACCCTGACAAGTGACGCCTACGTAAGCTAACTGTCTGATCACCTGCATCCATTATGTCCTTTGTGCATTCCGACGGACTTTGACAATCTCAGCAGGACAATGCGACGCCCCACACGTCCAGAATTGCTACTGAGTGGCTTCAGGAAGATCTTTTGAGTTTAAACACTTCCGCTGGCCACCAAACTGCCCGGACATGAACATTATTGAGCAAATCTGGGATGCCTTGCAACGTGCTGTTCAGAAGATTTGTCCAGCTCCTCGTATCTTACGGATTTATAGACAGCCCTGCAGGCCACGTCGTGTTTTGGCACTTCTGCGTGCTCCCGGGGACCCTACACGATATTAGGAACGTGTACCAGTTTGTTTTGTTCTCCAGTCCATAATGAATTATGGCCTAAAGAAAGCTTCACAAATATTGAGTCAGATCATAATAAGCTTTCAAACTGATACAAAGATTGTCAACTTACAGTAAATGTTCAGAAATGCAAAATTGTGCTCTTCACGATACGAAAAAACGAAGTATCCTGTGAGTACAGCATCAGCTAATTATAGTTGGAATTGATCAGCTGGGTGTAACAGTTTTTAGAATTATGAAATCGACTTAGAGAGGCTCAGTCATACGTACAGCGGGTAGCACACTTTGGCTTATTGATCGAATAGCATGAAATGCAACAGGAGGTTGCTTACAAATCACTCTTGCGACCCATCCTAATATATTTGTCAAGTGTATGGGACCTGTGCCAGATATGATTAACGAGGGATATTGAACGTGTACAGCGAGGGACAGCAGGAATGGTAGAGCGTCACGGAGCTGCTAATAGGAATGAACTGCTCGACGCTCTAAGAGAGAGACAAGAACCATTGCAGAACAGCCTATTTACAAAGTTTCAGAAAACATCTTGAAGGAACGTACTACAACATCCTACGTATCACTCCAGTAGGGATCGCGAGCATGTGACTTATTTAAGTGTGCACAGAGGCGTTCAGGTTATCATTCTCCCGTGCTCCTTGCGTGCGTGGGAATGGAAGAGGACCTAATAGCTGCTACAACAGTAAGTACCCTCTGCGATGCACTTCACAGTGGTTGGCAGAGTGAGGACTTAGATGTAGGTGTAGTGTTGACCACTTCATGTGCTTTTCTTTTCACGAACGGGGTGTGGGGAACACCACAGTATGTTTCTGTCTGAAAGCAGTCGTATCTCTCGCAAGATACCTTCATTGCCCCTATGGGAGACTCGCGACGATGACACTGTGGTCCTGGAATGCCAGTTCTCTAAATTTTATCGGTTTTCTGGCCTTTTCCATCCGCGCACCGAACTAGCGAATTTGGCAGCGTACATACGTCTCTCCTGGCTGCGACGTTACCTCTCACTGATATTCTTGCTGAACAGCTTCTCGAACCAGCATCCTGTACGAGCAAATCAATTGCGACTTTGCCTGTGGTTAATCGTATCTTAGGTTCAGTGGGCTATGCACGGCTCTGTTTACAAAAGAAATGCCCTATAATGTAGGGCTCGAGCCGCACACATCTGCTGTTATGTCCAGCAACTAACTCGCTGCAAATACCTGCCTGTAGCTGCGATCCTAGACTCAAATAGGGCATCCACTGGCTACAACTGCGAATTAATAAAATGCCAAAAAATACTAAATGAAAGATTAGGTATTCATTAATTACAGACGTTAGATGGAAACGTTTTTATTAATGTAGAAGATGCCACACAATTCTTTTGAATAATGTCAACCAGGAAAGTATATTTAGAATAAGCATTATAATACAGACAGCATAAATCTTACTAAATGCTGTAAAGTCGCGTTGAGGCTGTTACGAGAATAGTGACAGATTCCCCTAACTAAACAGTCATCCATTTCCTTATAGCAGTACAAGATAATATTCGCAGTCTAAAAACAATTCAGAATTCAGAATGGTAATTTACACAGTAACACACAACAGATATAAAATGGAAACTGATGCTCTGTTTATTCTCAATGCTGTAATGCAATCGGTAGTCCCTTCAGAAGTTAAAGTATTGTAGTGGCCGTCCACGGCCCATAATCGGTCACCTGAAAGACACGTTACCAAAAGCAGATGTGCCTTCTTCCCAAGCTGAAGTGTCTCAGAAGTTAATGTCTTTTAGGGGCCGTTTACCACCCAGAATCGATCTCCCAGACAACAGAATATCTCACTAGACCACGGAATGGTCGACTTTCTTCACAAACTCGCGTAAAAATGTCTCAGAATTTAAAATCGAACAACTGCCATATGACCCAAAATCTATCGCCTACACAACAGAATACCACACATTACCACAGGTAGGTCTGCCTTCTTCCAGAGCTCGACGTAAGATGTCTAGAATCGCTCCCTTGAGTGCATCACTTAAAATACGTTTGTCTCCAGTTGACTCCAGCAGTGTTTCGCTACTGTTCGATTCTCAATGGCTGAAGGGAAGCCCTACGAAAAATACACTATCCTTATGTTTTACAGACATGATGTGACTCAACTTGACCACTTTCTGCACTAAACTAGTATATTGCAACAATATTTAAATAAGAAAAATGATATAAACACGCGGGCACACTTAGACCATTCACAGCAAGTATAAAAAAAGGTTTGTTTACAAATAAATGAGTAGTATTCTTGCGCCAGTGCGCTCATGTTAAAAGGCAACAAAATGTAAAATATTGTTTAAAGAAGTATTTATATCTGCGTGACAGAAGCGGCTTCTTGTACTCTTTCCAGTGTTGGTGTCAGCTGACACCTGCGATTACTACTTAATTTAAGACTGTTTTCAATAGTAATTGTGATCAACATTTGAATAAAGTTACTGGGACACTAGTAAAATATTCCATAGCTAACTACACGATTATCACAAGATATGAAGTATTCATGCTGCATTCAGTTGCTGTGTTATTGTGCAGGAGACAATGTTCTGAGAAACATCTGCATAATGAAAAAGACATAAATCGCAATAAATTGATAAATAAATTATATCCAGGCAACAATGACAGCTACAGTACATTAATATCTGAGACATCCTTAGTTGAAATTGCATATAGCATTTAAAAGTTGTTACGTAGTCCTAAAGTTCATTCTGAGAATATTTAATCACTGTATAGTGTTACACGTAAATGTGGCACGTTAGCTTGCTAACATGGCACATGAAGTTGCGCCAAATTTGAGATCCTTAACATAACAATATAATAGCTGTGAGAATAGTGTAAGTATCTTTGTGGTGGTGTATGATGCAGCATGTACGTCCTAGGAGATGACATGTATTATTATCATAAATTGACTGGAAGTCTAACACAAGTTATAAAATCACGATATATTAACTAAATGCCGAAATAAAAGCAAAACATATAAATTGAAAGAAATTTTGCTCGTAAAAGTTTTTAGCGCTATTGAGCTCATTTGGCAGCAATTTTTTCACCATTTTATCGTAGCACTTCACTGTCACGTTTTGTACACAGCGCACGGTCGGTGTTTTTGTGTCAAAATTTAGGCCGTTTGAAGTCCCGCCGCCTCTGCAGAAACTCCTGACTCCATGGGCCACGCACTGCACTGAAACGTGCAGCCATACGCAGCAATCTCCCGTGCTGAACGGAAATAGTTGTCACAAGACGACTGTTGGGTGGCCATACCATTTCCCGAACCACCGTAGTTCAGGCACTGAACGCCGTCCCCAGTGGAATCGATACATTCACAAACAGGATAGTAACGCTAAAACTGATTTATAGCTTTGGCAAAAATACATTCGATTAAGTTCGACATTTCTAGCACTCTCTACAGTTTCCAGTAGAAAACATTTCTTTCCTGACAGGAAATTTGTCCGACACCATAAGTCAGCTAACTTTTAATTATTTCTCACCATTTTGCCACATGTAATCAGTTCACACACACACACACACACACACACACACACACACACACACACACACACACACAAATCCCATATCGACCAGCTTCCGTATTTCAGACTTGCTCCGTTTATGAACTCCTACTCAAGCTGCGTTCGTCTTACTAAAGAATTTGTTCAGGAAACAACTTTCAGACACTTCCTAGGCAGCACATGAAACCCTCATTAAATTAGCTCATTATCGTGGGTTGCCCCCAAGATTACATGTCACGAACTTCATTTTTGGCTCTTCCAATATTCCTCGCAAAAAATCCATCGCCATAAGCAGTGACAAAATCAGCTGGATGGTATTTTCCACGATTCACAAACCACTTACGTGTTCCATGTGTTAATTCAGAAACGACAATTACAGTGGCAACCTTAATCGCTGCCAAAGAATTTAATTCCGCCCGTGCGTCTTTAATCTGCTGATCTCACTATGTAGCTTCGGTATTAGTACCCGATTCCACTTGTTGTCTATTTTTCACCACCTCTTCTTCACACACTGCCACTCTACGTGACAAAATATTAACAGACTTAGTGGTCACTTCTTCAAGCGCATTTTCCGTCAGCACACAGTTCTTAACATCATCACCCAGCTCGTCCTGTACCTTTACCAAATTTTCCCGGAAATCTTTTTCCACAGTGTCGACTCTGATACAAAATTAGGCGTTATACAGACACACGGACAATTTCTGAGGAGGTTGGCCTAGTTAACACCAATCATCGATTCAATATCTGATTTGATCTTTCCTATCTCAGCTTTGACACTTTCTACGTTTGCCTCTACATCCTCAATTTTTAACCTTAACTCTGTTTATACTGAACCCAAATCATCTTTTACACAACTTGCCTCCGCTTTTACTGAACATAGCTCAGTATCCAATCCCCAGCATAATTTGAATTAAGTGTGATGATATATTGTCGGAAAGCTCACTTCTCCCCTCTATTTTGGTCTATCTGTCCATTCAGTAAGTTCCCTTTCGACACTATTACGGTCGGAGTTAGAACTAAATGGTCCACTACAATTACGTGAACTACTCAGACAGGGTGGATGCCCATTCTTTGTAGGCTCCATCACCGACGATGACCCTGCAGTTTCACACAACACTATCAGCACATGTACTTAACTCGCCGGTCGTGCTGGCTGCTAGTGTTGAACTGCTGTTGCCGAAAGTGTAGATGCAGCCGCTGCCGTTGCCGAAGCTGATGAACTAAAAGTCGTCTCTGGCAGCCCCCACCGCCGCTGGCTGCAGCAGGCTGGTGGAACTCTGCAGCTCCCTCCACTGCTTCATACTCTTTATTGAAGTTCCGCGCCTGGCTCCCGCACACTTAATTACTGCTATCTATTGTCAGCACGCAACTGCTGCAAAGGCCTTTGCTTGGGGTGGGGGGGGGGGGGGGGGGGGCTTCGAGCATAACTCCCTACCCATACAATAAATTTGGGATCTAGATCACAGAATGCTATTTTGTTAAAAACTGCTATTTTTTTAAAACTGCCATTTTAAGCTCGTGGCTACGTATAAAATATAGGCTGCCTTTTACATGGAAGATAACAGCCACCAGCCACTTTTTACAATGCTATCTTCTATGTAAGAGTCTACTTTTATGTAGATCACAGAATATTGTGACGTGTCAGAATTACAACTGCAATTATAAAGGGATTAGATTCATACCCTGGACAAACGACCAAATGAGACGTTACCACACTGATATTTTTGCTGAGGACTCCTATACAAGGAAACGACGGGCGGCTTTACGTGCAGCTACTCACACTTCAGGTAACTGGGGAATGCAAGGCTCCGTTTAAAGAAGGGTGGTTGAATAATACCGTAGAGTCGAGCCGCATACGTCTGCTTTTGCGTCCAATAGCAAACTCGCTCTAAGTACGGTAATAGCCTGCGACAATCTAATCTGCCAGGAAGTTGCACTTCAGCGCACACTCCGCTGCAGAGGGCAAATTTCATTCTGGAATCGTCCCCTACCTTTGGCTAAACCATGTCTCCATAATATCCTTTCTTCCGACACAGAGCCACCCGCCTGGACCGGATTGCGATGCGGCATTCGCCGCTCCACCTGCCTAATCAGTAGGCCAGACGACTGCAGATGAATGTTTAGCGGAGTGGTGCATCATACGGGTAATACATTCCACCCATCCCTGGATACTGTCACAGTGTACAAACGCACCGAGTTGGCTATGAAGCGTCCAGTCTGCCCTACAAAGCAACCATCGAGGCGGATGTCTTTCAGTCATCACTCCGTCTGGCAGGTGACTTCGGTCCAAATCATCGACCACTTCCCTTTGAGCGGTGTGTGTGAGGGCTGGAGAGCATGCTGAGGGATATCTACGGCAGTGAACGTCCCAGACGGAGTGCAGAAGAGCATGTTCCAACCCACAGTCGACAGACATGCATATAAGGACAAGAGAAGGCTTTATACCCGGGGCAGGAAGTTGCAGAGCCCCAAAGTACGCTATGTGCACTAAAATCGCCACACAAGATGAAGGAGTGGGGGAGCTCAGTTAGGAGGTCATGGAGAGCTTCTTTGTCGAGAACCTCATGTGGGGGCAGGTAAAGTGAACATATTATCCACCAAAGACACACGCGGACTGACACAGTGTCTGATTACGGGCCTGTTGGGGGCGGGGAGAAACGGGGAGTGGCAGGTATTGTTGGCGAGAATAGCCACTCCTCCTTTAGCTCTCTCTCCACTGACGTCGTCGTCCTTCTGAAGAATGTAGCCACGTAGATCAGGAGCGTCACAGTATTTAACATGTATCTCTTGAAGAGAGAGACTCATTGGCCTAACTATTGGAGTTAATAGACATAGTTCCTCCTCATGTGTCCTGAAACAGTGCACATTCCACTAATGGTGAGGTTTTTTTTTACTATGACGTTCCTCTTCTCATTGCTACGTTGTGGCTATACTACAACGGAGGAGTGGATCAGTTGAGGGACTCGCTATTTCCTTCAGGCAAACGTCAACGTCGATACCGGCGATGGTACTGTCATTGTCAGATCCACCATACAGCAACAATGTCGCACGGTCCGATGGCTTTGGAGCGGATCGCTTTGGCTAGTCAGCCTTCGTTCATAGCATCTCGTCGTTGACAGGATATTCCCCAAGTAGCTTGGCATTCAACAGCTTCTGTACAGGATGAGATTTTCACTCTGCAGCGGAGTGTGCGGTGATATGAATCTTCCTGGCAGATTAAAACTGTGTGCCGGACCGAGACTCGAACTCGGGACCTTTGCCTTTCGCGGGCAAGTGCTCTACCAACTGCGCTACCCAAGCACGACTCACGCCCCGTCCTCACAGCTTTACTTCTGCCAGTACCTCGCCTCCTACCTTCCAAACTTTACAGAAGCTCTCCTGCGAACCTTGCAGAACTAGCACTCCTGGGTGCACTTCCTCCCTCCAACCCCCGCCCCTCCAGCTGCCTGTCGGAAGACTTCTTTCAGGAGTGCTAGTTCTGCATGGTTCGCAGGAGAGCTTCTGTAATGTTTGGAAGGTAGGAGGCGAGGTACTGGCAGAAGTAAAGCTGTGAGGACGGGGCGTGAGTCGTGCTTGGGTAGCTCAGTTGGTAGAGCACTTGCCAGCGAAAGGCAAAGGTCGCGAATTCGAGTCTCGGTCCGGTACACAGTTTTAATCTGCCAGGAAGTTTCAGCTTCTGTACAGCTTTGTACTTGGGGAGCCATCGTAGTCTCCAGCAGAAGAACACCAATATCCAACCTCTCGATAGATCTGAGTCGCTCTGCAAGTCCCTCAAGAGCATTATGTATCTAAAGTGGCAACAGGTTTTCAAAAGAACCATGCACACGTTTCGTGACAAGAAGTCACATACCACACTTTAAATACTGTCCGTGACTTTCAGAAATGACACAGATGGACTATCCACACGAGTCATCTTAGGATTTTGGGTGTTCATACTGTCCAACTACTCATCCGGGTTGCTGGGAGTAGAAACATTTATGTTTCATGGTGTTCCCACAGGCAGCTGGAGGGGCGGGAGGTGGAGGGAGGAAGTGCACCCAGACAGAGCCCCACTTGCCTCGGTAGGCCATATACATCTGAGGTTCGGCAGGTTGCACAGAGGTTGCCCACTAGTCACAGTTCTTCCTCAAGAGATATGCATCTCATCAGCAGACAGCACGTCTAGAGACTGAGTGGTTTTTTGTAGAGGTTTTACCTCCCTCATGGTCCGAGCAGTTAAGCCAATATTCCCAGTTCCTGGGATACCCAATGTTCAACTTCTGCTCTGTAGGCCACAAGCAAAACCACACATTGGGGGGTCCTACACCCGGAGCAAGAAGCCATGCGTCAAAGGGCTGTGACCTATGTGAAGACGAGTAAGGAGAAACTCATGCAATATCCATGTGTGAGCTTTGCTTCCTTCTCCATCATTTATTGCTGGAGGAGGGTATCATGGATATTCTGAACTACTTTATCAGCTGGATACAAGCGTTGCAGAGACTTAAGAGCACCCAGGGAATCGGAAGAGATGGGGAATGTAGCAGGCATGGCGTCTGCTCCAGCGCTCTCGAGATCGCATCAAATACAATGAGCTCTGCAGGCGTCCATAACTGGAGGACACGATCTGGGAAAACATCAGAGCGACCAACGGAGACCTCTGTTTAGACCCGCCTTTGGAGACCGCTACATAGCTGTGGTGCCCATTTAAATGTAGTAAAATATCGCTGCACTAACTCTAAAATTACTCAGCCTCTGCAGTAACCTGGGTGATGGTCAGTTAAAAACCCAGATGTGAGAGTGTACATGTCTCGTACCAAGAGATTGCAGAACATATTTTGCATGGACCCCAAATGCCTCATTGCCCATGGGCGATTTATTCAGAAGTGTTCCCCAGCAAATCATACCATTACTCATCCAGCTATGGAAGTGGGAGTAGGGAGGAGCTGACGCGCCTGACGCATCATGAGAATAAGCCACCGGATGGTAAGACGCAGTTCACAGCCTCAGCACAGAGACTGGGTTTGGGCCTGGTCCAGTAGGAGCCTGTGGCTGCATGATGTACAGCTTCAGTTATCTTCAGGCATGGAGACCTTGTCAACTCATTTCAGTTCCTCCTTGGGAATGTCAGATCCCTGCAAGTCACAACAAATTTGCAGTAGTTCAAGATGATGTACAGTACAATTTCTATTGCATACTCTCTTGGGCATCTAGATTTTTTGTGGTTAGGTTCTCCATGGGAATTACAAGTTCCCACCACCCACTAACAGTGTCCCAATGGAAAAGCGCTTTATTGACTTAAAAGAGCCACAGTTTCCCTCTTAAACCCCTTTGGATACAGAAGGGTGAAATCATCTTAGAACTACCCTCTTTGCGCTTGACTATTAAAAACGAGTGAATGATGGCTGCTCAGTGTCCAAGAAATGACAACGTTACTGTAGCAAGAAGCAGCTCCACAACCGATCACTGCTCCCAAGTTTCGACAATTTAACAGTAACGAATTACGCTGGCCAGAATATGGCGCCCAACTCAAAGCAGGCAAGCAAGCAAGCTGCACACCCTACGACGTTAACGGTATGACGTGCATTCATTTCTTTTTTATCGATGGTCAGAGCCGATATGTACCTCATATGGATCAACTTATTTCCCGACTCTGGGCCTGAAGCTGTTAATTAAGTGGAACTCTTTCATCTCAACCAAGATTATGAATCACAAATTAATGTTGCTGCAGCGAGAATTAAATTTTTTCGTTTTAAGAAGCACCCTAAACAGTCTTTCGCTGAACGCCTTGAACCAAGTTAAGGAAGGGCGGAAGGTTCTGAATGGCATCCTACTGTTCAAGACAATGTGCAACCACGGCTTGGGCCTCTCCCCCAGGCTATGTATGAGCAGGTTGCTCACGAACTACAGCGATGGAGAGTGACTGGAATGGTACAACCCATTTCAGGATCTCGGTGGCTATCACCCTTGGTGGTATTAAACATTTATATGGTCACTCTGCAATTCACACTTATGTGACTGGCAGAGGGTTCATCGAACCATTTTCATACTACTTCTCTACCATTCCACTCTTGAATGGCGCGTGGGAAAAAGGAACAGCTAAATCTTTCCGTTAGAGCTCCGATTTCTCTTATTTTATTATTATTTCCCCCTTCGTAGGTGAGAGTCAACAAAATAATTTCGCATTCGGAAGAGAAAGTTGGTGATTGAAATTTCGTAAAAAGATCTCGCCGCAAAGGAAACCGCCTTTATTTCAGTGACTGCCACCCCAAATCGTGCATCATATCAGTGAGACTCTCACCCCTATTGCGCGGTAACACGAAACGAGCTGCCCTTCTTTGCACTTCTTCAATGTCCTCCGTCAGTCCTACCTGGTAAGGATCCCATACCGCGCAGCAATATTCCAGCAGAGGACGGTCAAGTGTAATGTATGATTCTTGAGTTTCTCCCGGCGTATTTGATAATCAAAATATCCACGGGTATGCTGCCGGTCTATAGTGTCCAACGGGCACAATATTTCGGCGATCATACATGTCGCCATCATCAGGTGAACTGACGGACTGAGCTCCTGTGAACGTACCGGCACGGAGATCCGTACGCTATGGATGCTCAGAGGGAACTGGGTTCGGTCGCGGCGGCGGCCGATTTGAATACCCTCCGCCCGCGGCGCGCTCCCTCCGCTGTCCACGCCCCACGCCACGGTCGCGCGGTGGAACAGATTGCGACGGCGTCTGAGATGACGTCGGTGTGATGGCTCTGTCCGCCGTGGTCGTCACAACTATACGTTTGCTCGATTTACTCTTGATTAAGCCGATCGCTGGTTCCCAAGCCTTGCTAAGATTATAGCCACAGTCACGGTTTATGAGGTCGTCATTGGTGCGAATTTCGATGGCCTCTCTAACAACGCTGTCCCAGTATCTCGACGTCTGTACCAGAATCCTCGTGCGGTCATACTCCATGGCGTGATTTTCCGACAAACAATGTTCAGCGACCGCCGACTTGCTCGGATACATCAGTCAAGTGTGCCTCTGGTGTTCACGGCATCGATCCTCGACGGTACGCATCGTCTGACCAATATACGACTTGCTACATTGACACGGAATCTGGTACACGCTGGCCTTCCTCAAACCGAGGTCATCTTTGGCGCTCCCCACCAGTGCACGAGTTTTATTTGGAAGACAAAACACAGTTCCGACCCGATGTTTCTTCAGAATGCGGGCGATTTTCCCCCAGAGTGCGCCTGTGTATGGAATAAATGCAGTGCCTACCTCCTCCCTCGTGACTTCATCCATCTCAACAGGTTGTGCTGCAGTGGTTGGGCGGAGAGCACGTTGAATCTGCCACTCTGAGTACCCATTTTTTCGAAATACAGTTCTCAGATGTTCCAATTCCTGGGGTAGACTCTCTGCGTCAGAGGTAGTGCGCGTCCTATGTACTAGAGTTTTAAGTACCCCATTCCTCTGTGAAGGGTGGTGGCAGCTGTCTGCGTGCAAATACAGATCAGTGTGCGTAGTCTTCCGATACACCCCATGACCTAGGGTGCTGTCAGCCCTTCTCTTGACCAAGACGTCAAGGAAAGGTAATTTACCCTCCGTTTCAGTCTCCATAGTGAATTTGATGTTGGGGTGTATGGAGTTTAGATGTGTAAGGAAGTCAAGGAGTTTATCCATACCTGATAATGGCGACATGTATGATCGCCGAAATATTGTGCCCGTTGGACACTATAGACCGGCAGCATACCCGTGGATATTTTGAGTAAGTGTAATGTAGGCTGTCTCTTTAGTGGGTTTGTCGCATCTTCTAAGTGTTCTGTCAACAAAGCGCAGTCTTTGTTTCGCCTTCCCCACTGTGTTATCTACGTGGTCCTTCCAATTTAAGTTGCTCATAGTAGTAATGCCTAGGTATTTAGTCGAATTGACAGCCCTTTTGTTTGTGCGATGTATCGTGTACCCAAATTTTGTCGGACTTCTTTTACTACTCAGGTTCCCGGGTTCGATTCCCGGCGGGGTCAGGGATTTTCTCTGCCTCGTGATGGCTGGGTGTTGTGTGATGTCCTTAGGTTAGTTAGGTTTAAGTAGTTCTAAGTTCTAGGGGACTGATGACCTTAGAAGTTAAGTCCCATAGTGCTCAGAGCCATTTGAACCATTTTTTTACTACTCATGTGGATGACCTCGCACTTTCCTTTGTTTAGTGCCAATTGCCGCTTTTCGCGCCATACAGAAATTCTCTCTAGATCATTTTGTATTTGGAATTGATCGTCTGATGATTTTACTAGACGGTAAATTACAGCGTCATCTGCAAACAATCTTAAGGAGGCTGCTCAGATAATTAGATAAAAAAAGCCTTAAGGAAGTTTACGCCCATGTGCTGCTTTTAATAAGCCCACAAACCGGAGAAATTTATGGATAGACTGGGACAGGAGACATTCATTTCGAAGACTGACTGGTAACTGTAAGTATGCCTCACATCACTCGACGTGCAGTCCAACCAATATTTTGTGATCAACTCCTCACCTGGGTTTGTCCCAATTTCAAACACTACTGTAGAAAGTGCTTCAGGTCTGGGTATATTTCATTGGCTCCTGAAACAATTGAAAACCAAAACACCGCTCATATGTTGTTGTCAAGCACTGTATGCCTGCTGGTCATTTACCAGATGTAGAAAGTTTATATCAAGTACTTGCTACCACTAGCTTGAAGAGTATTAAGAAAAAGTCAACGAAGAACTTTAATACTTATACCATAAATACTCGTTCTGCTTATTCAGTCTTACCTGTGATTAAAGGTCTGCTGGCGCCCCGAAACATAATTTATCCAGACACCTGTAGCTTATTGTCATGTTTGTTGAACTGTTTTGGAAACACTGTGCAAACGGCTGCGCCGCTGAACCGTCTGTGACGGAAATCCCGTTGTGTGGGCCCAAGAATATGAGGTCGTATTTCAGCAGTTACAAGACGCATTGTTAAGTGGTCGCCGTTTGATTCAGTTTCTTCCTAATAAGAAGTGGGTGCATCTTGGTACGGGATTGGAGCTGTGCCCTCCCACACAATGGATACGTCTGTCGAAACCATTGCTTTTGACTCAAAAATTCTCAACAAAGCTGAGTGCAATTACAATATGAATAAGAGTCACTCGACATTATCTGTGATGTTCTCAAGTTCCACCAATACTTTTATGTTCAGAAGTTCTATCTGATTATAGATCACCTGCCTTTAATGCTTTGTTCAGTACTTCCAGGTCTGTCTCAAAACAGATAGCGCAAAAATTGGTACTGTGGACACTGTTACTGTCAAATTATGAATACAAGTTGTTGTACAGGACCACTGCACAACATTCGAATGCTGATTCCTTGTCTCGGTTACAGGTTAGTACCGACACTGGGTTTGAGGTATAGTGTTATCACACTGATACTCAAGATTAGGAAATTCTTCAATTTTTTCCACTTGACTTTAGGGGTATTGCTGGACTAACAGTTACAGACATAGCTCTTCAGTTAGTTTTCCAGTAAGTACAACATTGTGATCCATAGTCTGAAAGAAATTCCCCACCCAATGGCGCGCCACTACTTTTTGCATTGTCACTCGGTATTCGTGCGGTCTGGTGTTCTGCTGCTGCACACAGAGAATGAGGATGCACAGGTTGTGATTCCTCACTCCCTCCAGTGGCGAGTTTTGTCACTGTTGCATCAAAGTGATTGGAAGGTTGTTCGCACACAGTAACTTGCCCACCGTGATTGTACTAGGCAGGTTATTGACACCCAAATTCAGGAAGTTGTCTCTCGCTATAGCGTGTGTGCGTGCGTGCGTGCGTGCGTGTGCTCTCGCGACGAGAATCAGTCTACGTCTCCGCTACGCCACGACCGTTGCGACATTGGCGACGTGTCCACAGTGATTTTCCGGGTCCATTCTCGAACAGGGAACCGTTGTTTGTGACAGACGCATACACTAAATTCCCTAGCGTTGTCACCATGTCGTCCACACCGAAGTTCTTTCTGAGGTCCTCGTCTCTGACAATGGAACGCAGTTCGCGTCTGCCAGTTTTCAACAGTTCTGTGCTGCTAACGGCATCCACCACGTAACTACTGCTGCTTTTCACTGTCAGTCTAATGGTGAAACTGAATGGTTCTTTGGAAGGCTCAAATGCCACACGGAGGAACTCCGGTCCTCCCACCTATTGGAGTGAGTGTTAAAGGTTTTCCTTTGCGAAATGAGGGGAAATCACCGGCGTAATTATTACACGATCACCACCATACTTTTTTAGCATCTCCTGTGACCAGTTTGGAAACATTTCGTTCCGCCAGTCAGACTAAGTCGAGCCACAGGATGAGTTTTTGGAAAGAAACAGCGTCGGTAGCACAGTGGGATTAAATAATATTCTGGGGATGGTCCGAGACTCGTGTAAAGTTCCTCTGGGCTGCACCAGCATCTGCGAAAGTAGATGCTGATCCCGTACGTCAGAGGTTCCACCGCAAAATAATGGCCCACAGACGCAGCCCGCCGCTGAAGTCCGCAACAGTAGTCTTCTCCGCCCTTCCACCAGTCGCCGTTCAGGACGGTGGAGGTGGAGGTGGAGAGGCGGACGGCGGGCCACATCTGTCGCCCGTCCTGAAGCCCGAGCCGATCTCTGCGGAGGCGCCATCCCCAGACAGCCATCACGGCACCTCTAGCGGTCAGCCCGACCGCCAGCATCAGGGGTGGTGGTGGTGGTGGTGGGGGGGGGGGGTGCACGCTGTGCCCAGTTTTTCGGCTGCTGTCCCCAGTCACTCGCGGGTAGTTACCGGGGTGCTGACAGGGTGCTGTCATCGTCTGTCATTACACTTCCTGCCTTCTCAACTATATTCGAATTCGGGCATCCACCCCGCCATTCACGTGACACAGCACTACAAGACGGTGGTGCACGGGTCTGTGGGGCAGAAGTGTGCTTCGGGACCACGTTCTTCGGCCGACACCAAAGTTGGTACCTCACGACGGAACCAGACGCAGCGGCGAACCAGACGCAGCGGCGAACCAGACGCAGCGGCGAACCAGAGGCGTCGGTGCAGACACACCCTCGAGAGGCTCCACACCCCACCGCAGCCAGGGCATTCGTGCGCCGCTCAGCCCAGTCTACAGTCGTCGCTTACGACGACAGCGTCGTCTTGCGTCGGATCCAGCAGCACGAGCTGTATTACAACCCGCAAGTGTATTGAAATTGGCAGTCACCTGTACACTGAGAGATTTTCACTGTGTCCTGTCCCAAGCGACAAGTCAGTGCTCAGCGACAGTAACAAATACACGTGATATTCCTATGGACAAGGACTGAAATACTTAAATTTCGTATGTGTTGTATTATCCACTCGAACTCTTCCAGAAGTAAACCTACGACTAAATACGGTGCTGACGAGTGTTATTTCGTTCGTCACTACATGTACAGAAACAGTTAATATTAGAAGCTGGTTTGAGCGGAGGGAGGTGTGCCCCCGTTGCCTAGAGTGGATATATGGAAATCAGCCCTGAGACCGGACTAACAGCCCGCACACCCTCTGCGAAGTCCCCAAAATCGTGGTGGGAGCTTACCGTTCGGCGTTGACTGCGCCCGACCCACATTAATGCAATTCCTCAGGTACACCCAACCACCCATCTTGTATTGGTTCAGCCGTCTCCCTTTGTCGCAAGCAGTCACACTTGTAATGTCCCTTCACATCACGTCAAAACCAACACCCGTAAGACTTGTGTCCCTTTGTCATGAACTGTACTCCCTGGAGATTCATTTTCTCTGCACTGCTCCACTTACCGTAGTCCCTCAATACCATTCGCTAATTTCGCGAATCACTGAGCTTACAAGGTAGTCGCACGAACATCACCCCCGTTCTATCGTCTGGTTCAATGCTTTCCATAATACGAGCAACCATCTCGCTCGCCGTGTCCTGGTTATACAAAGTGCGGCACAGCGGCGCGGACCTGGTTAACTGCTCGCGTCCGTAAGGTGACTCAGTTATGTTTTTCACAGCTTGCGCAGGTGTAACTCAACAGCTGGTGGGTGTCTTTCAACGACTCCCCTTCACCACATCCATCACTATCCTACTTGCCCAACTACTCTTAGAACGTGGATACATTAAATTGCGGGCCATAGAAATTTTACAGTTAAACATTCTTTTGTTTAGACAACCACAACACATCACAAAGACATTAGACCATATCAGATATGCAATCACTAGAGAAATACTTATAATAAAATGTTGCCGTTCTGGAGTGAGGAATCCCAGAGAGCTGTGTCTGTAACTCTATAGCTACTTTGCTGATAACTCCCCTTATGTATCTTGCATCACATCATCTTCAACGACGTTGTTTCAGACAGCACGACACTAGCATTGAAAACATTGATGGGCCCACCGGTAATTTCCAAGACTGATTGCCTGTCTAAGTCACGAGGTGTAAACGATACATATCGTACGTCCGATTGTGAATCGTTCACGAGACTCTGGTGGCGGGCGTTATGATCAATTATTTGTGATCGTCATTTTTATCAGTTTCGGTCGTTCCTTTAGATGTTCTAAATTACACACGTCGGTGAATTATTTGTGATTTGCTTGGGAAACCCGGACGATTCCTGTCCATAGTGAGTATGATGTCTGGTGTTCTTGACGTTTCTTCGGCGTATTCTCTCACATGGAAAAATATAATTTCATGCTTATCCAGCGTAGACAATTGTTTGACTTTTTGTCGCATATATGGAGTACTACCGGAGGAGGAAAGCAGGGCCTGTGTAGACTGTGGTGTTGCGAAGTGTGTAAAACTTCGTAAGAGGAGTTTCGAAGCTGAAATACCGTTACGATTTCATTGCAGACAGTGCGGAAAACGAACGAGTATCAGGAAGAATATGTGGTTTGACTCTTCCAAATTAGCCATCCAGACCAGCGTAATTCTTCTATCTTGCTGGATTCGAGGCTACACCTTGCAAGCAACAGCATCGGAAACTGACTTATCTGCTAATACTGTGTGTGACTATTTCGGGTTTTGCAGAGAAGTGTGTTACGTGGTAGTTACAAACGACAGTGTACCATTTGGTGGACCGCGCAAAGTTGTGGAAGTGGACGAATCTCATATGGCTAGAAGGAAGAACGAGAGAGGATGACCTTCAAAGAGTGAAATCGATCATATTTTGGTATTCGGTGCAATAAGAAGAGTGTCCCGGAAGTGTTTCATTGTGAGAATATTGTGCAGAGACAAGGCCACTTTAGTGGGTCTGATAAAGCACTTCATACTGCCTGGTACTTACGTCATTACAGACGGGTTTCAGTCCAACAAGTCTCTGAAAGCTGAAGGATTGGACCACGAGTTCGTGAACCACTCTGCAGAGTTCCTGTCTTCGGATGACCCCAGAGTGCACACGCAGAACATCGAGCAGCTATGGAAATCTGTGAAGCCATCCATTAAAAGAGAAGGGCGTCCAGGACAAAGAGACGAACTGTACTTGTTTCAGTACCTCTATTTCCACAACTTGCGTTTGCAGGGAAAAGTTAACGCATGTGACACTCGGCCGATATTCTTGCGTGATATTGGCAGAGTTTACCCTGGATATGGCAAAAAGAAAATTGTCCCTGTAGCGTACACATCACATGGACTGTCACATAACGATTACACCGACTATGAGTAAGGTAAGTCGTCTCCTTTGTAATTACAAGTACTTTTGTAATGTTCTTCTTTTGTTGTTGCTGTAGTGACCACTGTAAGCACACTCATAACGCCCGCCACCAGGGTCGCATAATCGATTTATAATCGCGCGTTCGATATGTATCGTCTAGACCCCGTGACTTCGATATGCAATCGTTCTTGGAATTTACCTGCCCACCTCTTCTCCAACTCACTTTACTCCACAACCGTCTCATCCCTAACAACTCCTAAGAAATCACTAATCCTATTCATGTAATGAGCAACTTTAACTTATAGTCTACGTATCGTCTGTCGACCCGGCCTCGCGAAGGTAATTCACACTGCGACAACTGTACAAGTTCCAGCTCCGGGACGACCGGACTAACAACACAGACAATACTACTCACGTACTTGCGCTGCTGTCCAGTTTACGGCACCGGCTCGCCCAAAACGTGCTGCTGCTGCTGCTGCTGCTGCTGGGACAGCCACTCCGCTGCGCCCGCCCGAAGCCGACCACGCATCGACGCTTAGGAAGCCATGTCTTCTTTTCGAAGCCAATGCACAGCCAAAACGTCCCTCGCCGTCATGGCCGGAAAAGTTCACAGGGAATCTGTAATTTAGATCTTAAGGCTATCAGAAGATTATAACCAAAGTGCGCCCGAATTTCCTTTTGCCATCAGTGCACTTTCTCTTGTTAAGGTCTTCAGTTGCAACACTAATTTGGTTCAGGTCCGCAGGCTAGTCCGTTCTGTGCGGATCTCTTTATCTCTTCATCTCTGCGTGACCACAGAAAGCCACATCCTTTTGACACTGCTTACTGCCTTCAAGCACTGTTCTGCCTCTATGACGATTATTTGGTAAGGAAGGGAAGCGTTCGAGAGTACGAGTGGAACGTGGCTATAACAACATTCAAAGTGTAACTCCTTGTAACATATCTGGTCTTTTTGAAACAAAAATGTATTCGTACTGACCATGAACAATTCCCATATTTCATACAGAATCACAAATTCCCGCATTAAAGCAGAGAAAATTAAATAAAAGGACAACAACAACCAATAGAATAGAGTATTATACGGACAGTAGCAAGGGGCTTTATTCAAAGAGTTCTAATGAACGTCCCTATTATTTCATAAGTATGATATAAACACAACGCACGTATTGTTAACGTCTCTTGCGTCGTTGGGAGCCGGGCAAATTAAAGAAATTTACTTTTGACTTTCGATTATAGATTCTGTTTGGACAATTATTATCAGGCGTAAATATGACCGTTCATCTTAGTGAATCATATCAAAGAAAGTGTGTTAATAAAAACAGAGTTAAGGAAAAACTATAGTGTCCTACGAGAAGTTAACCGCATATTGGATTTTCTCTGGACAACAGTAACAATAATAAATTATTCAACATTAATATTAAAAGAAATAGTTTCCAACGGGAAAAATATCGTGCTGGGTTAAATGAACCCTGTGATCTTTGAAGGAATTAATTCGGTGTACAGGGACTATGCAAATCAGATCATTCTGAAACCGAATAGGGCTCCTGATAACGGTTAATGAGCATCTTTGGCAGCAACCGCCAAACAACACAGCCAACCGATGATGTTAATTTGAGTTTAAACTTATTGATCATCAAATATTGACTAAAATGTGTCGCCTCGGTTTCATGTTCTTGACAAGGCGAAGAATACCGGCTGGACACAGAAAAAGGACATTACGTAGAAGTGCCAGCAGGCAGCAAAAAGAAGCGTCAAAAAGGACCTGTAATAAACGAGTGTCGTTGTAACCGAGATTCGTATTTTCAGTCTACTCTGGTGACATATGGTAATGAACAAATTTATTCAAGCCTTGTTTAATTTTACATACAGTATTCACTCTTAGACTGACCGTTTTGGTTAGTGTTACAGGGCCAGATCAGTCAATCATCCAGGCTGTTGCCCCTGCAACCCTCCGCCACACACCGTTGGGTGGCTTGCGGAGTATAAATGTAGATGTAAAAGGCTGCTGCCCCTCTTCAGGAACCACACGTTTTTACTAATGTATTTACTCCTTTGACTAGTTACAGGTGAAATCCTTAGGTAGTACCCAAGGAATCAACAGAAAGTTTTCTGCTTACCTCTCTGAATACGCAGTTCCCGCCAACGCCATTGTAGCCCGCATTAGAGATCAATGCAGGAGTATAGATCTGATGGATTGCACTGAAATTCCTCTCAACAATAGATTCCGCGTCTCTTAGGCGGCTGCACAACGGCAGTCAAGTGCGATACCGCCGCCGGGTGGAATCCCACACACACATTGTGTGCTGCTGATCTGCCCTCCATCCTATGAGCGTGGAGACTGCAGGGCGACACGTCGATCCTGACTTGCAGGTTTTCCATCGCAGTCAGGCCCACGTTAAAGGTGACAGTACAGTGCTTCGCGTTACGCCGTGGCGCCACTCCAGCACTGTTAAGTGAATAGCTTCATCACATTTATTTGTTCATCCGCTAACCAACTACGTATCTCAAGCAAGCGATAATCAGAGTTCAGTGAATCTGATACCGATGTAGAGGAAATTGCATTATTGCTTCTTGACTAGAGTGTTTGTGCGCACGTCTTGTGAATTACTTTCAGTGCACACATTCTGGGAAACACTGGACAGAGGTAAAATGTAATCAATCGAGCCCGATTTGTTGTTTGAACTATCTGACAGAGCACGTGTAAATCGTCCAAATTCAAATCGGTTACTTTTGCTTATAGACAATTCACGACACATTTTGTCAAATTCATTGAACGTCTGAGATTAGTAACATTTTTTATGATCTCTTTCACAGACGTAGAAGGAGTAATCTTTAGAAGGAGTGATCTTTCTGGGTGTTGGGGCAATAAGAAATGCTTTTCTTCGTAGTGGAGCCAATGTGGTTACTCTTCTTCATATTACAGACTGAGGTGACGGGAGTCCTGGGATAGCGATACGCACACATACAGGTGGCAGTAACATCGCGCACACAAAGTATAAATGGTTAGTGCACTGGTAGACCTATCATCTGTCCTCAGGTGATTCGTGTGGAACGGTCTTCGACGTGATTATGGTTGCATGGCTGGAACTAACAGACTTTGAATGCGGAATGGTAGTTAGGGCTAGATGTATGGGACATTCCGTTCCGGAAATCGTACGATAATTCAGTACTGCAAGGTCCACATCGTCGAGAGTGAGTCGAGAGTCCCAAATTTCAGGCATTACCTCTCACCGTGGCCAAAGCAGGGTTCGACGGTCTTCACTTAACGACCGACAGCAGCAGCGTTTGCGCAAGTTCTCAGTCGAAACAGACAAGCAACAACAGTTAGGGCAGTGGGGCAAAATTTGGCGTTAACGGGCTACGGCAGCTGACCACCGATGCGTGTGCCTTTGCCAACAGCTCGACATCGCGTGTAGCGCGTCTCCTGGGCTCGTGACCGTATCGGTTGGACGTTTGAGGACTGGAAAACAGTGCCCTGGTCAAATGATTCCCGATTTCAGCTGTAAAGAGGTGATGGTACGGTTCGCGTTTGGCGCAGATCCCTCGAAGCCATGGACTGAAGTTGTCAATAAGGCACTGTGCAAGCTGGTGATGGTTCCAAAATGTCGTGGCCTTTGTTTACACGGAACAGACATGGTTCTGGTTATGTTCGTCTACTTTGAAACCATTTGCAGCCATTCGTGGATTTCATTTTCTCACACATTGATGGAATTTTTACGGATTACAGTGCGCCATTTCACTGGGCCACAGCTAATCGATACTGATTTCAAGAGTATTGTGGGCGGTTAGAGCGAATGTTTCGCCCACCCAGATCGCCCTGCATGAATCCCATCGAGCATTTAGGGGACATAATCGAGAGGTCGGTTCGTGCAGAAATCCCGCACCGGAAACATTTTCGCGATTACGCACGGCTACAGAGGCAGCGCGGCTCAATATTTCTACAGGGGACTTCCGACGACGTGTTGAGCCCGTGCCACGTAAAAGTTGCTGCACTGGAGGTCCAACACGATATTAGGAGGTGTCCCACGACTTTTGTCTCCTCAGTGTATACAGGGTGGTCCACTGATCGTGACTTGGCCAAATATCACACAAAATAAGCGTCAGACGAAAAAACTACAAAGAACGAAACTCGTCTAGCTTGAAGGGGGAAACCAGATGGCGCTACGGTTGGACTGCCAGATGGCGCTGCCATAGGTCAAACGGATATCAACTCCGTTTTTTAAAAATAGGAACCCCCATTTTTTACTACATATTCGTGTAGTATGTGGAGATATATGAATGCTTTTGTTGAACCCCTTTTTTCGTTTGGTGATAGATGGTGCTGTAATAGTCACAAACATTGGCTCACAATTTTAGACGAACAGTTGGTAACAGGTAGGTTTTTTAAAATTAAAGTACAGAACGTAGGTACGTTTGAACATTTCATTTCGGTTGTTCCAATCTGATCCATGTACCTTTACGATCTTATTATTTCTGAGAACGCATACTGTTACAGCGTG
This sequence comes from Schistocerca piceifrons, assembly GCF_021461385.2. Classification (NCBI taxonomy): domain Eukaryota; kingdom Metazoa; phylum Arthropoda; class Insecta; order Orthoptera; family Acrididae; genus Schistocerca; species Schistocerca piceifrons. Next base: position 33,182,821 of record NC_060138.1, on the reverse strand, counting down.
ATTATCTGTAAATACCACATCATTGCAATAAATGCTCAAAATGATGTCCGTCAACCTCTATGCATTTGGCAATACGTGTAACGACATTCCTCTCAACAGCGAGTAGTTCGCCTTCCGTAATGTTCACACATGCATTGATAATCCGCTGACGCATGTTGTCAGGCGTTGTCGGTGGATTATGATTGCAAATATACTTCAACTTTCTCCACAGAAAGACATCCGGGGACATCAGATCCGGTGAACGTCCGGGCCATGGTATGGTGCTTCGATGACCAATCCATCTGTCATGAAATATGCTATTCAATACCGCTTGAACCGCACGTGAGCTATGTGCCGGACATCCATCATGTTGGAAGTACATCGTCATTCTGTCATGCAGTGAAACATCTTGTAGCAACATCGGTAGAACATTACCTAGGAAGTCAGCATACATTGCACCATTTAGATTACCATGGATAAAATTGGGGAGAATTATCCTTCCTCCCATAATGCCGCACCATACATTAACCCACCAAGGTTGCTGATGTTCCACTTGTCGCAGCCATCTTGGATTTTCCGTTGCCCAATAGCGCATATTATGCCGGTTTACGTTATCGCTGTTGGTGAATGATGCTTCGTTGCTAAATAGAAAGCGTGCAAGAAATCTGTCATCGTCCCGTAATTTCTCTTGTGCCCAGTGGCAGAACTGTACACGACGTCGGCCATGCAATTCCTGGTGCATAGAAATATGGTACGGGTGCAATCGATGTCAAAGTAACATTCTCAAAACCGACGTTTTTGAGATTGCATATTCTCGCGCAATTTGTCTGCTACTGATGTGCGGATTAGCCGCGACAGCAGCTAAAACACCTACTTGAGCATCATCATTTGTTGCAGGTCGTGGTTGACGTTTCACATGTGGCTGAACACTTCCTGTTTCCTTAAATAACGTAACTATCCGGCGAAAGGTCCGGACGGTTGGATGATGTCGTCCAGGATACCGAGCAGCATACACAGCACACGCCCGTTGAGCATTTAGATCACAATAGCCATACATCAACACGATATAGACCTTTTCCGCAATTGGCAAACGGTCCATTTTAACACGGGTAATGTATCACGAAGCAAATACCGTCCGCCCTGGCGGAGTGTTATGTGATACCATGTACTTACACGTTAGTGACTATTACAACGCCATCTATCACAAAGCGAAGAAAGTGGCCCACTAAAACTTTCATATTTCTTTACGTACTACACAAATATGTAATAAAAAATGGGGTTCCTATTCAAAAACCGCAATTGATATCCGTTTGACCTATGGCAGCGACATCTAGCTAGAAGAGTTTCGTTCTTTGTAGTTTTTTCGTTTGATGCTTATTTCGTGATCTATTTGGCCCGATCACTATCTATGGACCACCCTGTATATACAGGGTGCGGAAAAACGATTAACCCTAAGTGTAGCGCAGAAAGGTAGGATCAAACGAAGCACTTCGAGTTTTGAAACTAGGTGTTACATCTGCATGTTTTTGGCGCTACAGGAACTTAACTGAAATCCGACATACAGACAGACGTCTTCACTCAAAATGCAATGTAATTCACAGAAAACGTATACTTGAACGAAATGGTTGTAGTAATCAATAGTCACGATGAGAAGAACAGAAACTGCAAGCAACACAAGTGTATCGCACTGACGTACCACACAGCACTTCTTTATGTGTGAAAACAGTCACATGTCCATGTTTCAATGTATCCTAAAAAGGACAAGGCACGTTGTTCCCGTATATAACTGGCTGCTGGTTTGTGCATGCGGTGATGGCGCTCGATAGATTCGCAGATGGGGATCGGTGAATTCACATCAGGTGCATTTGGTGGACAAGACATTAACGCTATTTCACTATCGTTCTCCTCGAACCACTGTAGCACGATTTCGGCTTTGAAACACTGACAATTGTACCGCTGAACGATGAAATTATCGAGAGTGAAGATATCGGGCGTGAGGGGGATGCAGGTGGTTCGCAATTGTCTGCTTGTCTTCGATTACTACCACGGGTCCCATAGAAGCGCGGGAGAATGTGTATCGTAGCATAATACTGCTCCGACCAGCCTGCGTCAGTGGCGCGGTTCAAGTTTCACGCAGTCGTCGCTCTGGACTACTGCGATTCTGAAGACGACCATCAACCTGATGTAGCGAAAACGTGATTCATCCAACAAGGCGGCACACTTCCAGTGATACTCTGTCGAATCTCGATGATCTCGAGTGAATTACAATCGTAATTGACGTTGTCGTTGGGCCAACATTTGAATACGCAGAGCCCCTCGTTCAACAAAGTGCGCCGAATGGTGTGCTCCGAAACGTGTGTGCGTCCACCGGCACTGTGCTCTCTCGCAGAGGCGCCACAGATTGGCGTCTGTGCCACTTTACAGAGTAGACAAGACTCCAGACCGCACGTTCTGTGAAGAGTCGTAGGTGTCCAGCCACTTCGTGCACAGTGGAGTTTCACTGCCCTCTTCACACTTTCTGTAGATGCTCTCGTGAACATTCGACATACTCTTTACAGGCTCTGCGTAATAATAATCTGCCCTTTGGCAAAGTCGCTTATCTCAGCGGATTTCTGCATTTGCGACGCATATCGTCGCTAGCGTAATCCCCCATCCGTCTGTGCTCGGCTTACATACTTTTCTTTACAGTGAACTCCGGAGGCAACCAGATCTTGAGTACAAGAACTGTGAAAACGGTAGAGCAACCGACAGAGTCCGTCTGTTTAGATACATCCGTGAATAGAGCTACATAGTTCAGATGCTCGTTTGAAATGTCAAAAAATAGCGTATTAAAAAAAAGAACCTGAAGAGCAGTCTCTCCTGTACTGCACCAAATCTGAAATTACTCTGGGCATATGCAATAACCAGGGTGAAGGTTGGTTAAAACCCGGATTTCAGCCCACACTTGTCCCACAATAAAGACTCCAACAAACACTTTGCACATCCCAAATGGCCTTGTTACCGGCGCACGTTGGTAAAGAGGCTAACCGTAGCTGGACGAGCAACCGTATGGTACGCTGGGCAAGTGAGGAACTGACATGACTGACACACCGTTGGAAGCTGCCACCGGATGTTAAACGGCATTTCTCCAGCCTCAGCACACAGACTGGGTATAGGGCTGGTCCTGTAAGCTCCTGTGGCCAGCCTGATCCCCTCAGTGTACAAAGACTTCACTGACCCGTAAACTGTGGACCCACAGTCCAGCCGTGATTGCACGAAAGCCCTGTTAAGCTGGATCAGATGCACTCTGTCCACTCCCCAAGACCTGTGGCTAAGACACTTCAAAATGTTCAGTGCTTTCTGGGACCTCGCCTTCAGGTCCTCTGGGTACAGTAACAGGACAGTTTGTGAAGTTTTTGTGCCTAATTTTTGACTCCAGAGTCTTTAAAAGGGAATACGGTGTTCATTTTAATCATTCTCATAGTATTCTTAATTTATGTGAATTGCTTATGTTGAAGACATTCCCACTTCTCTGCAAAAAATGTAAAACCATTCTCTGGAGCCCAGCCTACCAGTCTTTTTCCTGTAAGTCGCAACTGAGGAGTTGTTGCAGTACTGGAGGAGGAACACAAAGCTACAAAATCGTCCACTAATAAGGAACGTTATATGGGATTTGTTACCATACACATGATACTGTTTATGGCTACGGCAAAGAGAGCAACACGTAAAACATTGCCCCGAGGAACACCATTCTGTTGCTTGAAACTATCTGCCCGCACGTCACCTACTTTATACTGCTTTGATAAGAAGGAGCGAATGAAGAAGCGGAGATGGTCACAAAGCCCCACTGGTGGACCTGCCTTAGAATACTATGACGCAAAGTAGTGATATACACATTACTGGTGTCAGGGAATATACCTATGCAGCGTAAGTTACGTAGGAAAGCCTGCTGAATAGCCACCTCCAGCTGGACTTCCTACACAGCTGGTTAAGGCGATGCTCTGATAACTACAGGGGCAAGTTCAGTCCATTCCTGGTTTGAGAAATATCAAAACTGCCTCCCTCCAAGAGTTGTATGTCTACCATATCAAATCAAATCATTGTTCCTTTGACACTGACTCCAATTTCCGCAGCATGCTGTATCTGATTTGATTGCGACTGGACACAGTATCGTGAGCCACAGACAGTGCTGAACCCAGCTCCCACATGCAGAATGGGCAGTTGCAGGACTCACTCCTACTCACTCCTTCCCGTAGAGGCGCGGTACCTACAGAATTTTGGATCCTGGCTGCCAGAGAAAACAGTCGGCCCAAAAGGCTCTGCCGCTGTCTGTGCTCTGACTGCAGGTGTTGTTTAGAACCACCCGTGATTAAGTAACATTGTTTTAAGTAACTGACTGCCTTACCAGAAATCCTCCTCACGCCTTTCCATGCTTTATTAAGACAAGTTAAATGGTTGGTAGATCGAGGAACACTAGCCATGAACTTTTCTTACTCTCTGTGGTGATGTATCAAGCTTTTGCCCTCCCAAATCGAGGGGTTGTGAGGTTTTCCGCCGTTCAGCGGCTCTTAAACCATTGCAAAGCTGAATGTCTGACCCAAACGACCGAGTGTCATTCTTCAGTCCACCAAGCGACACATTTCCACCTAGTATTATGAGAGGACGGAGAAGTCGGCGGCATGATGAATTACTCCTATGATGTGACCCAAGCACTCCTGGATGCCGTACAGCAATCAAACCCAACCAGCTGACTTAACAAAATGCACTTGGCTCTGCTGATCGTTGTGGCAGCAGCCTCCCAGGAAGAGCTCCATCCAGTGATCAGTGCGATGAAGGTCATCAGTGATTTCTCACTGAATGAGTCCACAAAGGCTGGAGAGCAGAAAGAGAGATCGATGGCTCAGAATTACCCAGTAGTAGCACAGAAATGAGTGAGAGCCCCTGTGCTGAAAATTCACAGCTCATGAGACGTCATGAGGCTCTCCAAAACCCAATCCTGAGGGCAAGTAGAAGTCGAATCCAAAGTGTATGATGCGTACTGACGTCTCCCAGTAGAAGAAATGGTCAGGGTGCCGTTCTACAGGACCTTTTAGAGCCTCAATCACAAAGTGCAGAGGTAAACATAGCGAGCAATCAGCGACCCTCTGACATAGATGAACCTTAAATGCAACGACTTGCAGGTCATTAGCTCGGTTGAGAGCAGCAGAGTGGTGTGCATTATTGACAGAGAAAGAAATTCCTCCCTTGGTCCTTTTACCCTGGTCAAGTCATGTTTGTTGTCCCTTTCGTATGGAGCTATACACTCTATAACAGACTCTTTAAAATGCATTTCTTGCACACACACACACGCACACGCACACGCACACGCACACGCACACAGAGGGCGCTCCTGTGCTAGCATTTTCAGTTGCTCTACTAGTGTTTAGAACAAAGTGTTCCACTGTACGATGGGAGCCATCTATCATGGGATAGAAATTTCATTCTGACTTTCTGCTGGGGAGGGGAGCTTGCAGTGGGTAGAAGCTCAGTCTTGGGGCGAGACAGTTGCCATCCAATATCAAGGTCCATAGGTCCATTGCTTCTAAAAAGATGCAAGGGGGAGAGAGAGAGAGAGAGAGAGAGAGAGAGAGAGAGAGAGAGAGAGAGAGAGAGAGAGAGACCTCAGAACGGATGACATCCACATCAGTGGACTGCTTACTTCCAGACTCCGACATTGGTGGACTATTTGCCTCCAGCTTTTTGCCCTGGGTAGGCTTCTGAGCCACAACTGCGGTTTTGTTAGTGGCAGCAGTGGATGGTGTACCACATTGAATCATTGAATCTTTGGTGGGTCAGGGAGCACTGCAACATTGACCACCATGGACCTTTCTAAAATGCTGTGGGGAGGTCCATGTGTCGAAATAGCTGCAGCAGCGCAAGTGCATTGACAAACACAGGTACTAGTGACGACACTAGCAATCTTAATTTGTGTAGCACCATTGGATTCCTGGACTGGCTGTTTAAAGCCATGCTACCACCTTTCCTTTGGTTCTCATACATCTTTTTGGCCTCACCACATGGGATATGCTTTGTAATCTTCGTGTCCTGTACTTCCTGCTCTTCTAGAGGTACACTGCAGTCCTGACTCTGGACAGGGTGAGCCCCAGAGCAGTTCACTCCTTCATGGCTGGGCTTACCGCATTTGCCGTAAGTGGCCTCTACCTGACATTCAGAGTGCTGGCATTTGAATTCGCGCACTGGATTGGAGACATAAGGCAGGTTTTCTTTTGTTAAGCGTGCAGTTTTGACATGCTCGAGAAATTTCGTGGTACTGAACATCAGGATAAGGGAGATGGATTTTACAAGATCCCAATCCACACTCTTCATGATGTTTTTCTGTCGACTAAACTTTCTGCAGTCCACTCTTCTTTCAGTTCCTCCTTGGTAATGTCCACCAGATTCCTGCACATCACAACACCTTTACTACAATTTAAGGTGGTGTGCAGCTCAATTTCGATGGAAGATTCCCCAAGGCAATGAGCTTTCTGGGAGTTCTTAACTTGTTGGGATTTAAAGTTTCTACCAGCAGAGTCTCAGAACACAATCGCTTAACTGATTTTAAAATGCCAGCAAGACCCTCTAAGCCTTTCTGAATACAGAACGGCGAAACTTTCTCGAATATGCGCTCTTTCACTTGCAATTATTGGCGTGACTATTTGTTGTACAGAACTGAATGTAGTGTGTGTGTGTGTGTGTGTGTGTGTGTGTGTGTTTTTTTTTTTTTAATTTGGGGACAGTCCATTTTCAGAGTACCACTTAATATTGGGAAATATTTGCTAACTCTTCAGCTGATTTATCTCTAACTGGATGTATTATAACACAATGTTCAGCAGAAAGTCCTTCACATGTGTGGAATAGGAGTGGACCCAAAATTGGACTGTGAGGGCTCTGTTTATATTTTCCCCAGCCACTAAAATTGTCACCATTCTGACGTTTTCTGAGTTATACTGTACCAAGAGAATGCAAAAGGTTGTGATAATCAAGTCAAACTAGTTGTGCGTAAAACCATGAGTTCCATAAAAATATAGTTTTTCTGAGAGTGTGTCATGATCAACACAATCAAATGCCTTGGAAAGAGCACCAAAAACACTAACTGGCGATATAGTATATAGCGCGAGTAAGCTCGCTTTAGTTGGAAGGAAATACAAGCAAGTGAGCCCCGAGGGTCCATACTAGGCCCATTACTATATTACTATTTCAATGTTGTGTAAATTACATGCGAGGTAAAGTAACTTCAGATACGATTCTGTATGAAGATGATTCAACAGCAGTAGTCTGCTGTACAAAACACTGAAGAATTAGCACAGAAAACGAAACAAAGTCTTCAAGAAGTTGACACTTTGATAGATAATAATACTACGAAACTAAACCTAACAAGAACACATTGTACACTTTAGGACCAAACAAACTGTTGAATATGAACACAGTTAAGTTATGAAAACAGAGAACTGATCACTGTAGGATCTGTTAAGTTTTCGTTTATGGTTACTTCAAGAAATTTGTCATGGACTGATGATGTGGTTTGCTTACTGAAGCAGTGAAATAGTTTTGTTTATGCAGTGAGGGTTCTAAACAATTTTTATAACAGCTATGTCAATTACTTTGTGTTTCATGCATATTTTATATCAGCTGTAATATGTGGGATAGTTTTTGGGGTGGTTAGAAAGGAAGCCTCCTCCTGGTGTTGAACCTACACAAAGAAGATCAGAGTTATAACTGGAATAAACAACAGACAATCACACAAACCTTTATTTTGAAGCCTTGACTTATTGACAATTCCTCGTACGTTTATAGGGGAAACACTTCTCTTTGAGCTAAAAAACCGACATCTTTTTGAAGGAAATTCATTTACACATGCTTATGAAACAAGGCACAAACAAGATTACACGCTTCCTTGGCAAATGCTGACGTTATTTGAAAATACTCCATTCTACATGGCTGTGAAGCTTAGCAATAAAATGCGTTCAAAGTCAAAGGACTGCATGCTAGAACCTGGAGATGCAAACACTGAAAAATATTTAAAAAGCCAATGTTACCTATAGAACATTATGTAGGAAAAACAGGAAAGCAAAGCAAATCTAATAATCTGTTACTTGTCTTTCTCATTAAAATCATTCATAACGTAGTAGGTTTAAGTACGGACACACATAAAAAGAACATAAACTTACATTAAAAGAGAACTTGGCGTTCTGGCGTAACTACAAGTGCCAGAATAAAGACGAAGATCGCAAGACCAGAGAAGGCTGCGAAACGACGTCGGCCAATGGTCGATGGTGCGCGGAACAGGACCGCACCACGACAGGAGCGCCCTCAAGCCGAAGTGAACATAAGGGCCGCTCATGGCAGCGCCGGCCACTCACATCGGCTCAGTATACGAACATTAGTGGACAGTATTAGCGGACTATTAGCACAGCCTCGAAGAGAGTTCTACGAGAACAGTTAGTTGTGATCCACAGACTGTGTGACAGACTTGCCTGAACATTGCCTGTATCACAGGACTATGATTTATATTGCCCGTTTCCTATCGCTTGCGACACTTGTTCTAAATCCAAAGTCAACCCTAGCACCAATTGGGGGGGGGGGGGGGGGCAAAAATTGCGCTCAGTATTTGTTTTATTTCGGTAGTACATCTATTTGTTGGAGTGAAGAAGCAAGAATTTAGGTAGTTGTAGTAAAATATTTGGAGTATGTGCGGTCATGATTTTATAATTTTTGTGAATTTTTTAATATACATTTCAGTGTGGCAGTTTTAGACCGCCCGCCAGCCCCGCCCCCCCCCGCCCCCCCCCCCCCCGCCCCCCGCCCCCCCCCCCCCCCGCCCCACCCCCCTGTCCTTAGACATCGGAGGGACAACTTTCCTCATTAAAATATTTTTCAGTGCGGCAGAAAGAAATACATTTTCTGACTGCTGGTACCGCTGTATTGTGTTGCCACCGTCGTTTTGAAATAAATCTCCTTTGTTGTTCGAGCAGTTGTACATTACTCGCAGTTCTGACACAATGTCTCGTCAGTATCAGAGGTTTCTCACAGATGAAGAGGTGTCAGCTATAATAAATGAAGCAAGTGAAGGTGGCGAAAGTGATTCACAAGAAAATTAAAATGAGTCAGGTTCAGGGAGTTCGTCCCCTGATGACCAATATATTACTGTGCCTACAAGCCAAGTACGCAGGTCAGTACAAAATATAGTGAAGGTTTGACTCATGAAGGCTTGACTCATGAAGGCTTGACCTCTAGTGTGTCAATCTTTCAAAAAGTTTGTAACGCCCGAAATAATTAAGATTATCTTGGACTATACAAACCAAGAAGCTCGTAATAAGGGCTTAAAACTTACAGCCATAGAAGAAATGTACGCCTTCATTGGTATTTTGACACGTACGGGCACAAATAATGACACTAGACTGCTTCTTGAGGACTTATGGGGGAAAGTATTTGGAAAGAATATCTACATAGCTACAATGAGTCGTATTCAATGTGGAGAACTTCCGTCCCTGATTAGATCTGATGATGAAGTAACAAGAACCGAAAGACGAAAGCAGGATAAGTTTTGCCCCCTTCGAGAAATTTTCGACAAAATGTTTCTGAAATACTACATACCAAGTTATGATCTAACGATCGATGAAATGCACTCCCTATTTCGAGGAAGACGTCATTTTATGGTCTTTATGAAAGACATGCCTGGGAAGTATGGCATATTGATTAGGATGTTATCAGATGCACACATCCAATATGTTCTAAAAATGGAGGTCTATGCAGGGAAGGATGAACGACCTGCCGAGGAACAGAGTGCAAAGGCAGTTGTTAGACGCCTAGTGAATCCACTGGCAGGAAATGGAAGAAATATAACAACTTATCGTTACAGCCATGGACCTAGCCGAGGAGCTTTACCATGATGACAAGTTAACTTTGGTGGGAACATTGAAGAGTAACACAACACACATACCAGAATAGCAAAAGAAGACGAAGGATGGAGAGCTATTTTCCTCTAAGTTCTTATTCACAGGTGCGAAAACAGGTAGCGCACCAGTTACCTTCGTTTCATACACCTCCAAACTGAAGCCTACCAAGAACGTTCTACATATTTCCACACGACACAATGATAACAAGGTGGATGAGTCGACAGAGGGGGGGGGGGGGGGGGGGGGGATAGATATTGCCAGTCTCAATGACGGAACGATTTTCATGATCAACAACGCAAACTGGAATAAGAGGAAGAATAATGTAAGAAGACCGTATCTGTTAGAATTAGGTCAACAGCTCCTTAGGCCAGCTGTGGAAGAGAGACTTTTGTAAATCCGTGATATTCTCTGCTCTGTCATCTCTGCAATGTAAAGTGTTCAAGAGAAAATGCAGCCCAGCGTTACTGCAACTGTTTCGTCTGTTGGATTTTATTCAAGAGGAAGATGTCACATCTGTTTGAAGAGTAAAAACTCTTAAAAATGAAAGAGACAAGATGACAAGAGTGTCTATAGTTTGTTGCTGGTGTTCCAAGTATGTGTGTTCCATTCATTCTGCAAAAACAATCATATGCAGAGTTTATGAAATTGACAGTGAGTAGGGAGTAAAAACTCAATTGTAATTTCTGACTTTGATTTTCTGTTTTCTTATTTGTGGTAACAGATTTTCAGGGTATGACAAGCAAATGCAAATTTAAATATGCTTGCAGTGCTTTATATTCAGATATGTTCCGTGATGAAATCGTGTACAATGAACCTGATAAACTCCGAGAACAAATTCTGAAACAGTCCGATCCATCATTTCAGCAAGTAGTGCAAATACTAGATCTGCACGATTCTTGTGCCTTGTTGGCTGTTAAATTTGAGCAGCCAGCTATTTGTCAGGTTGAGTCCCTTGCTTGCTTGCACTGGCAGCTCACGCTAGCTACGCCCAGTAAAGAACGTACCACGCCGTGTAAGCAGCTCGCTAAAAAGGTGGCTACACAGGCTAACAGAATTAAGTCTTGCCTTAGGTGTTACTCGCGGCACAAACGCCAAGACTGCCCCTCCCGACAAGCTCAGTGTTACGCTTGTGGTAGGAAAGGACATGTACAGTCCCTATGTTTGCAACGGAACAAACATAAGAATTCGACCCATTCACAAAAATCTAGTCACAAGACCCATGTAATTAATGCAGTATGTTCAAAGTCTGCAACTAGCATGCGTGCAGTTTCGTCAGTGATACGTCTGTCAAAGTTTCTGTGAAACTTCATGTGGACACGGGTGCCTCTGTCACATTGCTAAATCCCCATACATATGAACTGTTAAGGCTCCCCACACCTGTCTAAAACTAGCACACAACTGACGTCTTACAATGGTAAAGACATTCCCTTTCTCGGAACATGTACTTTGCCTGCAATGTAACGCTCGCATACGTGAACAGTGACTTTTACAGTGGTACGCGATTGTGGGAACGAATTTGGTTTTGATTCTTTTGATTTGTTCAAGACTTTATCATTGTCTGCATTCAATGCAAAAGACAGTGTAGCTAGCTTGCTAAAAGAATTCCCAGAACTCTTGTCTGAAGGTTTAGCCAAACGCTACTGATTTGGTCGCACATATTACGCTGAAAGATAATGCTCAACCGAAATTTTGCCAGGCTAGAAGTGTTCCCATTGTATTATGGACAGAGTCGGTGCTGAACTTGCAGACTTGCAACATAATGGAGTTATTGCGCCCGTATCAGCTAGTCAATGGGCAAGTCCACTGGTTTTTCTCCCCACGCCTTAAGGTCGCATTCGCCTCTGTGTTGACTACATCTACAGTCAACACACAAACTGTCCTTGATACTTTTCCATTGCCACGCCCAGAGGATCTTATGGACAAATCAGGCGCTGGATGCTACTTTTCAAAAATTAATTTGCGCGATGCATATCTTCAAATACAGCTCGACGAAGAATTTCAAGCAGTGTGTGTAGTGAATGCTCATTTGGGCTTGTTTAAATATTTGCGTTTGCCTTTTAGCACTGCTTCCGCTCCTGCCATTTCCCACTGATATTTGGAACAGCTGACTGCACTAGTACCAAATGACTGTCGCAGCAAGTCATACACCTGAAGATCTCATTGTAAATTTACATGGTTTGTTTCGTGTGTTATTTGAGACAGTACTAAAATGTAGACTGGACAAGTGTGATCTCTATGACATGACCAACATACTGCAACTCAGATTTAAAAACAGTCAAGGTGTACAGCCTCTCCAGTCGCATTTGTTAGCCATACGCGATTTGCCTGTTCCTTACAATATCACAGAACTGCAGGTAGTATTAGGGATGGTGAACTATTATATTCGGTTTATTCCGAATGCTGCACAAATCACCATTGCATCGACTACGTTCCCTTTGTTTGGACAGATGAGCGCCAAGTAGTTTTTTTAAAACTTAAAGCTTCATTGCTCAGTGAGCGATGCTTAGTTCACTTTGATCCTGACAAACCAGTTGTATTGAAAGTTGACTCTTCCTCTTACGGAATCGGTGCAGTGCTTTCGCACAGAATTGGAAATAAAGATCGGCCTATTGCTTTCGCATCAGAAGTGTTGTCCAAAGCTCAGTGTAACTATTCAGAAATTGTAAAAGAGGCTTTGGCTATTCTGTATGGTGTCAACAAATTCGACCACTATTTGTACGGCAGAAAATTCTACTTAGTAACGATCACAAGCCTTTCCAGTCATTGTTTCATCCAACGAAACCGGTTCCTGTACGAACTGCACAAATTTTGCAACGATGGGCTTTGTTGATGAATCAATACCAGTACGAGATTGTGTATCATCCGAACATGGTAATGCGGACGCGCTTTCACGTCTTCCAATTGGCCCTGACAGACTTTGACGCTTCTGCTGCATCTTGTTGTCACATCGATGCTCAGGAGTCTGAATTGATTCACTCTTTTCTACTGAATTATAGGAAAAACTAGCACAGGGCTGCGCGGGGTAGCCGCGCGGTCTCTAACGTCTTGTCACGGACCGGGCGGCTGCCCCTTCGGAGGTTCGAGTCCTCCCCCGGGTATGAGTGTGTGCGTTGTCCTTAGCGTAAGTTAGATTACGTAGTGCGTAAGCTTATGGACCGACGGCCTCAGCAGTTTGGTCCCATAAGCCCTTACTACAAATATCGAAATTGCACAGGCCACGGAAGTCGATTCAGACTTCAACATTCTGCTCAACTACAATTTTGCACGTCGGAATAGCCTCGATAAACAGCAAAGAGTGATTCATATTCATAATGACACGACAGTGGACAATCACGTGTGCTGATCCCTAAAGCTTTGCATAAAGAAGTGTTGCAGTAACTTCACCGAGGACATTGGCGGATTGTTCGTACGCCGACACTGTACTTGGCAGGGTGTGGACGCCCAAACAGATCAGATGACGTCACAGTGTCACGCATGTGCGGAAAATCATTCCGCTCCACCACAAAAATTCTCTGCTTGGCCTAAGTCGCAATCACCGTGGCAACGTGTGCACATAGACTTTGTGCGACCTGTTTGGAGCACTCGCTGGTTGCTTGCGATTGGAAAAGCAAAAGGAAACTTGCTATTTGAATCAATGAACTAGACAACGTCATGTAGCACAATTCAGGTCTTGTCATCGATTTTTTGCCTCTAAGGTTTACCTAGTCTTCTGGTCCAAACTGTATACCAATTAGGTTCCTTCAGAGTATGCTAATACATTAGCTCCATACTTAACAATCATATAAAACTGTTCGCTCGACGAAAGATCCGTACCCAAAGACTGGAAAGTTGCACAGGTCACACCAATATTCAAGACAGGTAGTAGGAGTAATCCACTAAATTACAGGCCCATATCGTTAACGTCGATATGCACCGGGATTTTAGAACATATATTGTGTTTGAACATTATTAATTACCTCGAAGGAAACGGTCTACTGACACACAGTCAACGTGGGTTTAGAAAACATCGTTCATGTGAAACACAACTAGCTCTTTATTCACATGAAGTGCTGAGTGCTATTGACGAGGGATTTCAGATCGATTTCGTATTCCTGGATTTCCGGAAGGCTTTTAACACTGTACCACACAAGTGGCTCGTAGTGAAATTGCTTGCTTATGGAATAGGCCTATCGTCTCAGTTACGTGACTGGATTTGCGATTTCCTGTCAGAGGGGTCACAGTTCGTAGTAATTGACGGAAAGTCATCGAGTAAAACAGAAGTGATTTCAGGCGTTCCGCAAGGTAGTGTTATAGGCCCTTTGCTGTTCCTTATCTATAAAAACGATTTGGGAGACAATCTGAGCTGCCGTCTTCAATTGTTTGCAGATGGCGCTGTCGTTTATCGACTAATAAAGTCATCAGAAGATCAAAACAAACTGCAAAACAATTTAGAAAAAAATATCAGAATGCTACGAAAAGTGGCAGTTGACCCTAAATAACGAGAAGTGTGAAGTCATCCACATGAGTACTAAAAGGAAATCGCTAAACTTCGGTTACACGATAAATCAGTCTAATCGAAAAGCCGTAAATTCAACTAAATACCTAGGTATCACAATTACGAACAACTTAAATTGGAAAGAACATCCAGAAAATGTCGTGGGGAAGGCTAACCAAAGGCTGCGTTTTATTGGCAGGACACTTAGAAAATGCAACAGACCTACTAAGGAGACTGCCTACACTACACTTGTCCATCCTCTTTTAGAATACTCCTGCACGTTGTGGGATTCTTACCAGGTAGGATTGATGGAGTACATGGAAAAAGTTCAAAGAAAGGCAGCAGGTTTTGTATTATCGCGAAACTTGGGAGAGTTTTAAAAGAGATTGGCAGGCACACTCAGTTTGAGAAAACAGATGAACAGAAGTTAGATTTTAGCATACAGCCTCCATTTAAACAATGTTTAACAGAAAGTAATCAGAAACTGCCAGTTCATCTTCACCAAAGCAGTTATAATCCCATTAGTATGCAGTATCAGTTATCTTTATTACACCAGAACATTCCGGGACTCAGAAATAAAGTTGATGAACTGCTCATTTGTATCGGTGAAATGAACTCATCTAACCAAATTAACATAATCTGCCTCTCTGAACATCAAGTGACCACTGGTATAGATATGTTAGACATTTGAGGATTTAAGCTAGCTTCCTACTTCTACAGAGTAGATATGGATGGAGGAGGAGTTGCCACATTTATTAAAAACTGCCACAAATTCAAGAACATTGACATCAGTAAATTCTATTTAGAGCAGCATCTGGAAGCATGTGCAACAGAAGTAGAGTTCCATAACAGATCCTATATAATAGTAACTATTTACTGAGCACCTGCAGGAAATTATAATCTATTCATAAATCATCTAGAAGCTCTTTTGGGTTATTTAACAGGAAGGAACAAAGAAATTTTGATTGCTGGTGAATTTAATACAGATTTACTAGTTAAATCTTCCAGTAAACATTTACTGCAGTTAGTAATATTGCCTTTTAATCTAACTCACACTGTAAACATTCCAACTAGGATCACTAAATCCTCAAAGACAGCCATTTATAACATTTTTACAGACAAATCAAATGAACAAAATCATATAATAAAACCTGTAATAAATGGACTATCAGATCATGACATGCAGCTCCTTGTTTTAGATGTAAATTCTGAGCAGATTATCAAGACTGCTAAATCTGAGTACAGGAGAGTATTGAATCAATCAAAAATTGAGTGTTTTAGGAAACTGCTCGAAGATATAAGCTGGAAAGATGTTTATAGTGCTCATGACATGAATGAAAAATATAACACTTTCATGAAAAACCGCTTTCCTCTAAAAGTTACTCTAATTAAACAGAAGTCTATAATAAAACCATGGATCACACCAGGAATAAAGATTTCCTATGAGACAAAAAGGAAAATGTATCTGTCGACCAAGAATAGCTCCTATGCTGATGATTTAGCTAAATACAAGGAATACTGTAAAATATTAAAAAAAAGTAATTCAGACATCTAAACAAATGCACTACGAGAAGAAGATAGCAATGTCAGGGAACAAAATAAAAACAATATGGGATATAGTGAAAGAGGAGACTGGTAGAACCAGAAAGGAACAGGAGCAAATAGCACTAAGGGTAGATGACACATTAGTAACCGATGGGCATAGTGTGGCAAATATATTTAACAAGTACTTTATATCTGTTACTGATAGAATGGGATTGTCAGGATCAGTAAATAATGCCCTTGAATATCTGAAACTAGCCTTTACAAATAGCTTCAGGTACATGAATATGTCACTCGTTTCACCAAAAGAAATAACTTCCATAATAAAATCTTTAAAAACAAAGCATTCTAGTGGTTACGATGAAATATCAACAAAGTTAATTAAGGCATGTTCTTGTGAGTTTAGCACAATTCTAAGTTACTTGTGTAACCAGTCAATTATAACTGGGACATTTCCTGACTGGCTGAAATATGCAGATGTTAAGCCTCTATTCAAGAAAGGGGATAAAGAGATGCCATCAAACTACAGACCAATTTCACTTTTGCCAGCATTCTCAAAAATTTCAGAAAAAGTAATGTACAGGCAGCTTCTCAACCATCTGACCACAAATAACATATTATCAAGAACACAGTTTGGATTTCTGAAGGGTTCCAATATCGAAAAGGCTATTTACACCTACAGTGAAAATGTACTTAATTCATTAAATAACAAGTTACAAGTAGCAGGTATTTTCTGTGATTTGTCAAAGGCATTTGATTGTGTAAACCACAACATCCTTTTAAGTAAATTAGAATTCTATGGTGTCACGGCCAGTGCTGCAAAATGGTTCAAGTCATACCTAGCTAACAGGAAACAAAGGGTGTCAGTGCAAGGGACTAGTGAATTAAGGCATCTGTCATCATCAGAATGGGAAGAAATTATATGTGGTGTCCCACAAAGATCCATCTTAGGGCCATTGCTTTTTCTTGTGTACATTAATGATGTCTCATCAGTTACACTGCCAGAAGCTGAGTTCATTGTTTGCAGATGACAAAAGTATTGCAATAAATAGTATGTAGAGTGTAGTTTTAGAAAGATCTGCTAATGATATTTTTATGGATATTAATAAATGGTTTAAAGCCAACTCACTGACATTAAACTTCTAAAAGACTCACTCTATGCAATTCAGAACCTGTAAGAGGTTTCCACCCAGCATATGCATAAAGTACGAAGAAGAGCAGATAGAAGAGGTTGACAGTCTTAAATTCCTGGGATTACAACTTGATAATAAATTCAGTTGGGAGGAGCACACCACAGAACTGCAGAAACGCCTTAACCAATCTGTATTTGCAATTCGAGTGTTAGCAGACATAGGCGACATAAAAGTGAAAAAGCTTGCATACTTTGCCAACTTTCATTCCATAATGTCATATGGTATAATATTTTGGGGTAACTCTTCAAGTCAAACAAGTGTTTTCAGAGCCCAAAAGCGTGTAATAGGTATTATTTGTGGAGTACACTCACAGATGTCTTGTAGAAACCTCTTCAAAGAACTGGGTATACTAACTACTGCCTCTCAGTATATATACTCCTTAATGAAATTTGTCCTAAATAATATATCTCTTTTTCCAACAAACAGCTCAGCTCAGTTCATACATACAATACCAGGAACGAAAATGATCTGCACAAGGACTTAAAAGCACTTACTTTAGTTCAAAAAGGGATCCACTACTCAGGAACACTCATCTTCAACAATTTGCCAGCAAACATAAAAAAATTTAGTTACAAATAAAGATCAGTTTAAAAGGAGCCTGAAAGACATACTAGTGGCCAACTCCTCCTACTCCATTGACGAATTTTTAAATAGAAACAAATGATGTATTGTATATATTCATACTATTAGTATTGTTAATTCAGCTTTTTCTTTAAAAAAGAAACATGTTCCACATCCACGAGGATCTTCTCAACATGGATCTATGGAACGAAAAGCTAATCTAATCTAATATAATCAGAAATGATACAGGATTTGGACTGGAAATCATTAAAAGAAAGGCGTTTTTCGTTGCGACGGAATCTTCTCATGAAATTCCAATCACCTACTTTCTCCTCCGAAAGCGAAATTATTTTGTTGACACTGACGTACATAGGGCGGAATGATCACCACGATAGAATAAGGGAAATCAGAGCTCGTACGGAAAGATATAGGTGTTCATTCTTTCCGTGTGCTATACGAGATTGGAATAATAGAGAACTGTGAAGATGGTTCGATGAACCCTCTGCCAGGCACTTAAATGTGATTTGTACAGTATCCATGTAGATGTAGATGAAGTACTGGTGTCAGACAACATCCCTCAGCCAACGTCAAATGAATTTGAAACATTCTGTGAACGCAATGCCATACATCACTTAACTAGTGCACTGTTCCATCCACAGTCAAACGGCGAAGCGAAACGATTTGTCAGAACATTCAAGCAGCAGATGGCCAAACGTCGCTCTGCATACACCAGGGATCAAGCACTGCAACTGTTTCTCACCTCATATCGTTGGCACCCACGAGATGGACCATCGCCAGCGGAATTGCTTCACGGCCGCCACCATCGGACACTGCTCCAGCTGCTCCATCCTCCTCAACATCCGGCGCTGAGGGAAGGTCGCTAGTATCGCTTTGGGCAGCATGATATTGTCTTTCACAGGGTTTTTAGCGGTAGCAGACTGTGGGCGCGAGGCGAGATCGTCTACCGAATTGGCGCTTGCATGTATCTTCTTTCAGGTCCCGATGGCTTGCAGCGCCGCCATCAAAATCAACTTCGCCTCTGTCGTGTACACGATGATCTTTCAGTCTCTCTTCACCCAGATTCACGGGTCCAGCAGCCAGAGGGTGTTCATCACGACACCGCTGGACGACCCCACGGAGATGAGCCTTTGCCTCCTCTCGTCCTACCGATGGATCTGGACCCTCCCACAATGCAGCAGTCGCCGCCTTCGTCATCTGGTTCGTGGCAGCAGGAGGTTTATGCGTACCATTTTGGTCATTTTCTGGGGGACGTTCCCGCCACAGCGAGTGGACAAGAGCCAACATTTATAAACTATGCATCATGTAAACTATGCATGTAAATATTTAGGTGTATATATATATACTCCTTTCATGGGAGTATCTGCTCTTATTAAATATGTCCGTACACTAGAGAAAAAAACATTAAAAATAATTAAAAAGAAAGATTTCTTCCTGTTTCCTAATCCACAGTGGTTTGAATCTAACATGTATTTATCTTTTATGTTGTAATGTCCTTCTGGGAGCATCCATATGCTTTCATTGTATGTATCTTGTTTTAAGGTAAACCCAGGTAGTCATAGAATTATTCGTGATGAGTTACCAATTTCTCAATCAAATGATTGTATGTAACATGTCATGTGACAAAGATTCTGTTCTATTCTATTCCCTCTTGCATTGTGTGGGGCAACCTCCGTGGGCTATCTGGGATCAATGTTCATTCCCTCATTTCCAGCCCGACTGTAGCAGTTGATGTCCTCGTGGACACCATTGCAATCTCCGACACAATGGACCGCCGTTTTGCGGAAACTTCGAGCTCTTTCCACAATCACCTAGACTTCCTCCATCGGAAAAGTGTGGAGGAGGCTCGGGCAACACCCTTCCCTTCTCAGAATCGTGAATGCTACAATGCTGCGTTCACTGTAAGGGGCTAGATCATGCTTCATTTCATCCGGATCTCCTGTACCACGGCCAGACAATCCTGAGATTCAGATGCTGCAGTACCTTTCTTTTGCAGGGAAGCGCTTCTCCTTCGTACATAAACTGCATTTGGGCTGTGCTGGCGTAAACTATCACCAGCACACTGGTCTGCAAAGACGTAGCAAGAAGATCGCTGCATCAAATGCGCCTATCAGGAGAGAGGCCAAAGAGAGACTCACGAGCAACGCCCTCTCGACCAGAAGTATACAGATGGCCGCCAATGGCCGGAGGGCCTCAGTCTCGGTAAGTCTCTCAGTTGCTAGCTCAGTCACTGTCCTAGTGGGTGTATGTCAGTTCACGTCACCGGCTACAAGAGTGTGAAGTGGCTGGAGTAGTGTTTCTAGCAGCTCTTTTACTTCACCAGCAGTGAGGCTAAAGTGGACTATGACGGAAGAGCTTGTACCACAACACACGGACTCTCAAAGTTAAGTAGCTTCCTGTTATTGTCAATAAAGAATCCTGTTAATTTGTGTATGCAGTTGGGTAATTGAGGATACTGGCCACCAAATAACATCCTCTCCCTTGATTCCTATATTAAAAGACTATGCAGTGGTGACAAGAATACAAAATGGGCGGATGACATGTTTTGCAATTGCTGGCGTGAAGCCCAGTAAGTAAAAATATCTTCCTTCTAGCTACTGCCCAATTTCTCTCACCAGCTGCTGTTCCAAGGTGATTCAATGTACGATTCATGGCCGGCTGGTACTGTGCTTGGAGTCTCACAATCTACTAAGAGCTACACAATGTGGATTTCGTGCATGCTGGCGTGCAGTATACCATCTCGTCACTCTGTCAACTCATGTCACGAATGGTTTCTGAGGAAATATCAGACTCCAGTCATGTTTTTTGATTTGGAGAAAGCCTATTACACATGCTGAAGGACTGGTATCCTCCATACTCTCTACACATGGAGCTTCAGAGGCTGCCTGTCCCATTTCCTTTGGGAATTTTTATAAAATCCGAGTTTCCAAGCTAGGTATGGGTTCGGCCTTGTCAAACACCTTTACCCAGGAGAAATCATTGCCTCAAGACTCCATGCTGAGCGTCTTCCTCTTTGCTATGGCCATTCACCATGTAATGGCCTGTCTCCCAGCAGGCATCACCAGTTTCCTTTATGTTGATGACTTTGCTCGAGGAAACAAGTCCATGGAGAACTGCAGTAGATCATTAGTCTTCAGCAATGTCTAAACTGTCCTTACTTATGGAGCATCGTTAACGGCTTCCACTTTTCCACTGACAAAACCATTTGTATGAATTTCTGGTGACACAATGGGTCTCTTCTATCACTTTACATCGTGGATCTGTTAGTCTTACATTCAATCAACATTAAAATACCTGGCGCTCGTGCTTCATTGAAAACTTTCTTGGTCCTACCATATGTCTTACCTGGCTGCACAATGTATCTTGTCTCTCAATGACCTACAGGTCCTAAGCGTTATTTCCTGGGGAACAGATTGGCCCACCCTCCTGCGCTCATACCGAACCATTGTGCATTCAAAACTAGACTATGGGTTTTCTACTTGTTCATCTGCATGCCATCTTAACACAATCCACCATCATGGAGTACGTTGGCCACTGGTGCCTTTTACACTACCCCAGTTGAATGTCGCTCTGCACAAGCTGCCAAACTACTACTGTTCGTACCCGCATGAAATCATTGTTAGTGGATATGCGTGCCATTTGTCTTCCATGCTCAGCCACCCATCCTATGTCCCCTTTTTCAATGACTCCGTTGGCCACCAGTGCGGCATGTGCCCTTCTTCTCTGTTACCTCTCTGGGTTCTGCTTTCTGGCTACTGCTCCGGAAGATTAACTTCACAGTACCTGTCACATTCCTAATGGATGTGAACCCTTCACTGTCCTGGCTTCATGTAGTGGCCCATTTTCATCTTTAAATCTTTAACTTCATTCGCTTCCCACGGACACTGCTCTGGATTTGATCTGTCACTAACTTTCTTGACCTTAGCAAGTAACTTAGCCCACAGCATTTTTGTGTACACAGATGCCTCTAAGACCAACCGTGGTTTTTTTTTTTTTGTTTGTGGTTTTAGGGCGCAAAACTTCTATGGTCATTAGCGCCCAGTCCGTGACGTAGGAAACAGGAAAAAACGAAGTTTAAAATCAGCAGCAATGGGAACAAAGTCATAAAATTTGAGAAACTAAAGGCAGAAGGGATGCTTAAAAATCCACTATAGAAAGGGGTTGGTTGTCCCCAAAAAAAGCTTCAAATGACTGACGTCATTTCACTGTCACTAATAAACTGTAGAACGCGGTCAGCTGAGCGCGTGTCATCTGCTAAAATCGACGATAGATCAGGCGATAGCTGTAGACGGGAGCGTAACGGAGTAAAATAGGGGCATTCAATTAAAAGGTGTCTGACCGTCCACAGCTGAGAGCAGTGGGGACAGAGTGGGGGAGGATCACCGCTTAAAAGATGTCGATGACTAAAACGACAGTGCCCTATCCAGAGTCTAGCTAAAATGACCTCTTCCCGACGACGCGTTCGGGAGGAAGAGGTCCAAGCGCAAGGAAGGGCTTTCACTTCCCGCAATTTATTATGGGGAAGTGTTGACCAATGCGCATGCCATAAATGAGCAACTTGGCGACATAAACCGCTCCGTAGACCGGTAAACGGAAGAGACTGAATAGCTGGCCGAGGAAGAGAGACTGCAGCCTTGGCCGCTATATTGGCCGCCTCATTCCCACAGATACCAGCGTGTCCCGGGAGCCAGAGGAACGCCACTGATACGCCCGCCCAGGTGGAGCAAGCGCAGACAGTTCTGAATCCGGTGGACCAGAGGGTGCACAGGGTAAAGAGCTTGGAGACTTAGGAGAGAGCTGAGAGAATCTGAGCAGATTACATACTGTATCCGCTGATGGCGGCGGATGTAGTGGACAGCCTGGAGAACAGCGTAAAGTTCCGCAGTATAAACCGAACACTGGTCGGGAAGCCGAAAGTGATTTGGGGTGTCGCCAACAATATAGGCACTCCCTACACCTAACGATGTTTTCGAGCCGTCGGTGTAAATAAATGTGGCTTCCGTCATTTGTGCACATAGAGCAGCAAATGCCCGACGGTAAACAAGTGTAGGGGTACCATCCTTGGGAAATTGACATAGGTCTCTGAGCAAGTCGATCCGGGGACGGAGCCAAGGCGGTGCTGTACCCCAAGTTGTCAAGAAGGTTTTAGGAAAGTGGAAGGAAAGAGAATGGAGCAGTTGACGGAAGCAGACTCCCGGGGGTAGTAGGGAGGAGTAGCGGCCTGCATACCCGACATCAAAGGAGGCGTCGAAAAAAAGGTCATGGGCTGGATTAGCAGGCATGGAAGACAGATGGCTAGCATAACGACTCAGAAAGACTGCCCGCCGATTGGACAGCGGAGGTTCAGCAGTCTCAGCATAAAGGCTTTCCACAGGGCTGGTGTAAAAAGCTCCAGACACTAAACGTAATCCACGGTGGTGGATAGAGTCGAGACGCCGAAGAATAGACGGCCAAGCAGAGGAGTAGACTATGCTTCCATAATCCAATTTCGAGCGCACTAAGGCGCGATAGAGGCGGAGAAGGACCACTCGGTCCGCTCCCCAGGAGGTACCACCATTCAGGACACGGAGGGTGTTAAGGGAACGCAGACAGCGAGCCGAAAGATAGGAAACGTGGGAGGACCAGCACAGTTTTCTGTCAAACATAAGACCCAAGAATTTAGCGACGTCGGAAAACGGAAGGTTGACAGGACCTAGATGTAGGAGGGCGGAAGAAACTCCTTACGTCGCCAAAAATTAACACAAACGGTCTTACTGGGTGAGAAACGGAAGCCGGTTTCGATGCTCCATGAGTGGAGGAGATCGAGACATCCTTGAAGACGTCTTTCAAGAAGGCTGGTCCGTTGAGAGCTGTAGTAGATCGCAAAATCGTCCACAAAGAGGGAGCCCGAGACATCAGGAAGGAGACAATCCATAATTGGATTAATGGCGATGGCAAACAGTACAACACTCACCACGGAGCCCTGGGGTACCCCGTTTTCTTGGGAGAAAGTACGGGAGAGAGTAGTGTTCACCCGCACCCTAAATGTGCGCTCTGCCATAAATTCGCGAAGAAAAAGGGGCAGCCGGCCTCGAATGCCCCAAGAGAACAGTGTGCGGAGGATGCCTGTCCTCCAACAGGTATCGTATGCTCTCTCCAGATCAAAAAATATTGCTACCGTTTGGCGTTTCCGGAGAAAATTGTTCATGATATAAGTGGAGAGAGCAACAAGATGGTCAACGGCAGAACGATGCTTTTGGAATCCGCATTGGGCTGGTGTTAAAAGACTGTGGGATTCCAGCCACCAAGCTAAACGGTAATTCACCATACGCTCCAAAACCTTACAGACACTACTCGTGAGAGAAATGGGGCGATAGCTAGAGGGGAGATGTTTGTCCTTTCCAGGTTTCGGAACGGGAACGACAATAGCTTCCCGCCATTGCCTGGGAAAGGTACTGTCGGTCCAAATTCGATTATAAAGGCGAAGGAGGTAACGCAGGCTATGGGTTGATAAATGCAGCAACATTTGGACATGGATACCATCCGGTCCTGGGGTGGAGGAGCGAGAAGAAGAGAGGGCATGTCGGAGTTCCTGCATGGAGAAAACAGTATTGTAGCTTTCGTGATTTTGAGAGAAGAAAGCAAGAAGTTCCACTTCCGCTGCACGTTTCTTCGGGAGAAACGCTGGTGGGTAATTTGAAGAGCTCGAAATCTCAGCAAAGTGCTGACCCAATGAGTTAGAAATTGCGACGGGGTCCACTAATGTGTCATGCGCGACAGTGAGCCCAGAGACCGGGGAGAAACTAGGCGCGCCTGAGAACCGTCGAAGCCGACTCCAATTTTCCGTGGAGGGAGTGAAGGTGTTAAATTAGCTAATAAAGAATTTCCAGCTTGCCTTCTTGCTATCGCGGATGACGCGACGGCATCGCGCACGGAGCTGCTTATATCGGATACAGTTGGCCAAAGTTGGATGGTGACGGATATGCGAAGAGCACGTCGCTGCTCACGTATTGCGTCACGGCATGCCTCGTTCCACCAAGGAACTGGGGGGCGCCGGGGCAATTCGGAGGTGCGTGGTATTGAACGTTCCGCAGCTGTGAGAATAACGTCGGTAACATGTGTGACCTCATCGTCGACGCTGGGAAAGCGACGGTCATCGAATGTCGCTAGAGACGAAAAAAGTGTCCAATCGGCTTGGGCAAACTTCCAGCGTCGCGAGCGCATATATGGCAGTTGAGGCTGCAGTCTAAGAACACATGGAAAGTGGTCACTCGAGTGTGTATCATCAAGGGCGAACCATTCGAAGCGCCGAGCTAGCGGAACAGTACCGACCGCAAGGTCCAAATGAGATAAATTTGTCGTGGAGGCAGACAAAAATGTGGGGACCCCAGTGTTGAGGCAGACTAGATCCGCTTGGTGGAAGACGTCTAGCAATAGTGAGCCACGTGGACAATGATGTGGAGATCCCCAAAGCGGGTGGTGGGCATTGAAGTCCCCAACCAGCAAATAGGGGGGTTGAAGCTGATCAAGAAGATGAAGGAGATCAGCTCGTGCCATTGGTGTAGACGATGGAATGTATACCGTACAAAGAGAGAAAGTGTATCCAGAAAGGGAAAGACGGATGGCGACAGCTTGGAAGGAACTGTTTAAGGGTATTGGGTGATAATGGAGAGTATCATGGAGCAGAATCATGAGTCCTCCAGGGGCTGGAGTGCCTTGAAAAGAGGGGAGGTCATATCGGACGGACTGAAAATGAGGGAGAACAAAGCGGTCATGGGGACGCAGCTCTGTTTCCTGAAGACAGAAGATGACTGGCGAGTAGGATCGTAAGAGGATCGACAATTCATCCCGATTAGCTCGAATGCTGCGGATATTCCAGTGGATAATGGACATAGGGTAAACAGAAAATGGAGGAACATGACCAAGGGTGCTGTCAACTCAACGACTGCTCAGAGCTTGCAACCGACAGCATGGAATGGCATTCAGTCGAAGGCAGAAGATCCTGATCCATAGGTTGGTCAGGAGCTGCTCCTGCCACCAACGATCGGCCAGTTGACTGGCCACCAGCAGTGCGCCTCGGCGACACAGAAGATGGCCGAGGGCGATTTCCGCCAGGTGGTGCTGTAGATGGGACACGCCTTGGCGGAGAAGGAGAGGAACTGTGTTTCTTCGTAGCCTTCTTGGAAGTATGATGTTTAGATGAAGGAGGAACCGATGGTTGTGAAGTTGCGGTACGTAAAAGCTCTTCACGAGAATGCTCTTTTTTCGAAGACTTAGCGTCTGACTTTTGGGCTCGAGATTTAGCAGAACCCGACGAAGGGTGAGCCATAGAGTGGGCAGGCGAAAGTGGTGAGGTTGAACGGGCGATCTTTGCGCTGGCTGATCTGACGACCGTGGTACTAAAGGTGAGGTCGCAAGTCTGCGTGGCTGCCTCCTTTGTTGGTCGAGGAGAAGCAAGGACAGTGCTTTATTTTCCTTTCTGAGGCACGGTGGGCTGTCGACTGGCGAGTAACTTCCGAGCAGCAAAGGTCGACACCTTTTCCTTCACTCTTATTTCCTGGATGAGCTTTTCGTCCTTAAAAACGGGGCAATCTCGAGAGGAAGCAGCGTGGTCACCCATACAGTTGATGCAGTGAGGGGATGGAGGTGGACAAGCACCCTCATGGGTATCCTTGCCACACGTAACACATTTGGCCGGATTGGAACAGGACTGGCTGGTGTGATTGAACCGCTGATATCGATAGCAACGCGTAGGGTTTGGGACATAAGGGAGAATGGAAATTATCTCATAGCCTGCTTTGATTTTTGATGGGAGTTGAACTTTGTCAAATGTCAAGAAGACAGTGCGGGTTGGAATGATGTTCGAGTCAACCCTTTTCATAACCCGATGAACAGCCGTGACGCCCTGGTCAGACAGGTAGTGCTGAATTTCTTCGTCAGACAATCCATCGAGGGAGCGTGTATAAACGACTCCACGCGAGGAATTTAAGGTAAGGTGCGGTTCCACCCGGACAGGGAAGGTGTGGAGCAGAGAAGTACGCAGCAATTTTTGAGCCTGGAGGGCACTGTGTGTTTCTAACAACAGGGTGCCATTCCGTAATCTGGAACAAGACTTTACAGGACCCGCAATTGCGTCGACACCTTTCTGAATAATGAAAGGGTTGACCGTGGAAAAGTCGTGACCTTCGTCAGACTGAGAAACAACAAGGAACTGTGGCAACGATGGAAGAACCGTCTGTGGCTGAGACTCAGTGAACTTACGTTTGTGAGCAGACATAGTGGAAGGTGATGAAACCATTGCGGAAGAATCCCCCATGATTACCGGTGTCTCCGATGGCGCGCTCCTCCCTTGTGGGGGCCCTCACCGAGGGCACACCCGCCTTAGGTGATTGTTCACACCTCAGGTCACACCTCCCGACAAACGGACGGAGGGACCAATCGGCACTTTCGGAAGGTAGCAACTCGAGTAATCACCCCTCCCTGGGCCTGGCCGTTACCAGGGGGTATGTACGTGTCCTACCTGTCTACCCGGGGTGGGGAATTATGCGTTACCCCGTCACCGGCTACGCATGGAAGTGCGTGGGTCGGCCTTCAGACACGCACAGGGAGGAATAAAGAGAAAGGGAAAGGAAAGAAGAGGGTGCCTCAAACGCCGCAGCAGAGAAAAGGGCAAGGAGAAGAGGGAAGGAAAAGAGAAGGACAGAGGAAGGACGAGGACTTGCAAGTGTAGAAAGCAAGGAATTTGGAACAGTTTCGAGCGTCCGTCTCCGGACATAGGCACAAACCATACTCCCAGAGGGGGAGAAAGGGAAGGAAAGAACCAGAGGTGAGGGGGGGGAGGGCGAAGATGGGGGACGGGGAGGGATGCGGAAAGGGAAGGGAAAGTACGCAGCCCGGAAAGGAAGGAGAGCCACATTAGCTTGGGGTCCCGTACTCGCAACGCACGTGTCCACAAAAGAGTTGTGGACCCTCTGGGGGTACCAACCGTGGTGTTGGATGTGTCTTCATCATGGGCACCGACTATTTTCAGTATCAGCTTCCGGAACAAAAGGTTCAAATGGCTCCGAGCACTATGGGACTTAACTGCTGAGGTCACCAGTCCCCTAGAACTACTTAAACCTAACTAACCGAAGGACATCACACACACCCATGCCCGAGGCACGGTTCGAACCTGCGACTGTAGCAGTCACGCGGTTCCAGACTGAAGCGCCTAGAACCGCACGGCCACACCTGCCGGCTTCTTCCGGAACACTGCCAGATTTTTACATTGGAGGTCTTTGCCCTCTATCAGACCACCCAATACATGTGGCAACATGGGCTTTAATTGTGTTATGCGCTCCAAATCTCTCATTGTCCTCCAGAGCCTCTGTGTGTTGTACACAGTCAGTTCCATAGTGCAATAGGTCCAAGAAAGCTTCAACTTGCTTGCTGTTGAGGAAGCAGCTGCGATGCTCATGAAGGGTCCTTGTCACGTCGCTCTCACAGGAAATAAGATGGCTGCCGAGCCTGCAGTCCTCCTACTACCTCAGTCTGCTAGCCCTTTTAATCCTTCAGATGGTCTCTGTGTTGCCATCTGTCAGCAGATAGTATCTCTTTGGCTTCACCACCAGTCTTCTCTTCACAGGAATAAACTCTGAGAAATAAAACCTCTCTCAACGACTTGGCCAACCTCCTCTTGGACCTCTTGTTAAGAGGAGACCATTTTAGATAGGCTGCATATTGGGTGTTGTCACTTTAGCTATTGCCATTTTTGGCGATTCCCTGACATTTTTAGCCATCGCCATTTCTGCCAACCTCACGAGTTTGCACTCATCGTCAGCAACTGATGGTTTGCCATTTCCTGTCCCAGTGCCCTTTGTAAAACCAATTACATTCCAGGGTATGTCGCAGTTATCATACATTTACGGAACATTGCACAGGCCGTCAACTGCGGTTCACTTTTTATCCACTGAAGCAATATAGTGAAGGACATGTAATCTTTGGTTAGGGATCTCTGCTGTCTCTACAGCATATTTTGTGGACCCTTCTCATTTTCTTCCATCGATTGCACTCAGAAATACCCTCTCTTTGCACCCTTATTTTTTTGCATTGGTACTATGCCCAAAACCCAGCATGGTAGCCTTTCTGTCTGGGCGGGGTTCCGGAAATGGCTTAGTGGCCAGGTAACCGTTATTGTTGCTGTGACTGTGGGACACCCAGGGCGAGAGCCCCAGCTGAATGCAGGCACTACTATGGAAAAAGACTACCACATGAAGTGACTCAAACCTCTTTCCACTAGTGGTCGTATGGCCCCAGTAGTCTCTTATGAAGCTAAGACCTAATATGACACAGAGTGGTATCACCCTAAAAGGTTCCCTTCCCTGGTTACAGCATGGGAGCAACATAGGGCTCAGAAACAAGGCAAGAAGTACTCCTCCCCTTAATACATGGTTTGTTCTAGGAGAGATAGGGATTCATTTTTGACTACAAAGTTTTTGTTATACTTTCAACATCTCGAGGACATGTTTGGGGCAGTGGCAGTGATTTCAAAAATTAGAAGTGGCTCCATTCAGTTTAAAACTGCCCCACCTGCCTGTGACAAGCTAGGAGATTTTCCTGTCACTATAATCGTGCATTAACCACTGAATATGCTACAGGATTTCCACCTAGATCTCCTTTTATGTACTGTTGTTAGAGCTGTAACTAGAAATACAAAGTCATCACATTCAATCCATTACCCTATGAGAAATATTTCTGAAAAAAGCTGCAGAAAGCTCCTCTCACACTGCTATCTGTACACATAGTGGTTGGAAATACAAAGTCATCACATTCAATCCATTACCCTATGAGAAATATTTCAGAAAGAAGCTGCAGAAAGCTCCACTCACACTGCTATCTGGACACACAGTGACTAAAAATACAAAGTCATCACATTCGATCGAATACACTATGTGAAATATTTCAGAATGAAGCTGCATAAAGCTCCTCACCCACTGCTGTCTATGTTAACAGTGACATGAAATACAAAGTCATCACATTCGATCCATTACCGTATGTGAAATATTTCTGAAAGAAGCTGCAGAAAGCTCCTCTCAAACACCTATCTGTATGCAAAGTGACTAGAAATACAAAGACAACACATTAGATCCATTACCCTATGTTAAATATATGTGAAATAAGCTGCAGAAAGCTCTTCTCACACTACTATCTGTACGCACAGTGCCGGGAAATACAAAGCCATCCCATTGTTCCATTACCCTATGAAAAATATTTCTGAAAGAAGCTGCAGAAAGCTCCTCTCATACGGCTATCTGGACACACAGGGACTACAAATACAAGGTCATCACATTCGATCCATTACCCTATGTGAAATATTTCTGATTGAAGCAGCAGAAAGCTGGTCTCCCACTACTGTCTATGTTTACAGTTACATGAAATACAAAGTCATTACATTGAATCCATTACCCTATGAGAAATTTTTCTGTAAGAAGCTGCAGAAAGCTCCTCTGATACTGCTATCTGTACGCACAGTGGCTGTAAATACAAAGTCATCACATTAGTTTCATTACCATATGTGAAGTACTTCTGAAAGAAACTGCAGAATGCTATACTCACTCTGCTATCTGGACACACAGTGACTAGAAATATAAATTCATCACATTTGATCCATTACCCTATGGGAAATATATATGAAAGGTGCTGCAGAAAGCTGTTCTCACATTGCTATGTGCATGCACAGTGGCTGGAAATACAAAGTCATCATATCGATCGATTACCCTATGTGAAATATTTCTCAATGAAGCAGCAGGAAGCTCCTCTCACAATGCTGTCTTTGTTTACAGTAACATGAAATACAAAGTCATTACATTCGATCCACTATCCTATGATAAATTTTTCTGAAAGAAGCTGCAGATATCCCATCTGAAACCGCTCTCTGTACGCACAGTGGGTGGAAATACAATGTCATCAAATTCGACCATTACCCTATGAAAAATATTTCTGAAAGAAGCTGCAGAAAGCTCCTTTCACACTGCTATTTGTACGCACAGTGGCTGGAAATACAAAGTCATCACATTAGATCCATAACCCTATGAGAAATATATCTGAAAGATGCTGCAGAAAGCTCCTTTAACACTGCTATCTGTACGCACAGTTGCTGGAAATACAAAGTCATCATATCAATCGATTACCCTATGTGAAATATTTCTGAATGAAGCAGCAGAAAGCTCGTCTCCCAATGCTGTCTTTGTTTACAGTGACATGAAATACAAAGTCATCACTTTTGATAAATTACCCTATGAGAAATATTTCTGAATGATGCTGCAGAAAGCTCCTCTCACGCATTGTTAGTGGATATGCATGCCATTTGTCTTCCATGCTCAGCCACCCATCGTATGTCCCCTTTTTCAATGACTCCGTTGACCACCAGTGCGGCATGTGCCCTTCTTCTCTGTTACCTCTCTGAGTTCTGCTTGCTGGCTACTGCTCCGGAAGATTAACTTCACAGTACCTCTCACATTCCTAATGGATGTGAACCCTTCACTGTCCTGGCTTCATGTAGTGGCCCATTTTCATCTTTAAATCTTTAACTTCATTCGCTTCCCACAGACACTGCTCTGGATTTGATCTGTCACTAACTTTCTTGACCTTAGCAAGTAACTTAGCCCACAGCATTTTTGTGTACACAGATGCCTCTAAGACCAACCGTGGTGTTGGATGTGTCTTCATCGTGGGCACCGACTATTTTCAGTATCAGCTTCCGGAACAAAAGGTTCAAATGGCTCCGAGCACTATGGGACTTAACTGCTGAGGTCACCAGTCCCCTAGAACTACTTAAAACTAACTAAGCAAAGGACATCACACACATCCATGCCCGAGGCACGGTTCGAACCTGCGACTGTAGCAGTCACGCGGTTCCAGACTGAAGCGCCTAGAACCGCACGGCCACACCTGCCGGCTTCTTCCGGAACACTGCTAGATTTTTATGGTGGAGGTCTTTGCCCTCTATCAGACCACCCAATACATGTGGCAACATGGGCTTTAATTGTGTTATGTGCTCCAAATCTCTCATTGTCCTCCAGAGCCTCTGTGTGTTGTACACAGTCAGTTCCATAGTGCAATAGGTCCAAGAAAGCTTCAACTTGCTTGCTGTTGAGGAAGCAGCTGCGATGCTCATGAAGGGTCCTTGTCACGTCGCTCTCACAGGAAATAAGACGGCTGCCCAGCCTGCAGTCCTCCTACTACCTCAGTCTGCTAGCCCTTTTAGTCCTTCAGATGGTCTCTGTGTTGCCATCTGTCAGCAGATAGTATCTCTTTGGCTTCACCACCAGTCTTCTCTTCACAGGAATAAGCTCTGAGAAATAAAACCTCTCTCAACGACTTGGCCAACCTCCTCTTGGACCTCTTGTTAAGAGGAGACCATTTTAGATAGGCTGCATATTGGGTGTTGTCACTTTAGCTATTGCCATTTTTGGCGATTCCCTGACATTTTTAGCCATCGCCATTTCTGCCAACCTCACGAGTTTGCACTCATCGTCAGCAACTGATGGTTTGCCATTTCCTGTCCCAGTGCCCTTTGTAAAACCAATTACATTCCAGGGTATGTCGCAGTTATCATACATTTACGGAACATTGCACAGGCCGTCAACTGCGGTTCACTTTTTATCCACTGAAGCAATATAGTGAAGGACATGTAATCTTTGGTTAGGGATCTCTGCTGTCTCTACAGCATATTTTGTGGACCCTTCTCATTTTCTTCCATCGATTGCACTCAGAAATACCCTCTCTTTGCACCCTTATTTTTTTGCATTGGTACTATGCCCAAAACCCAGCATGGTAGCCTTTCTGTCTGGGCGGGGTTCCGGAAATGGCTTAGTGGCCAGGTAACCGTTATTGTTGCTGTGACTGTGGGACACCCAGGGCGAGAGCCCCAGCTGAATGCAGGCATTACTATGGAAAAAGACTACCACATGAAGTGACTCAAACCTCTTTCCACTAGTGGTCGTATGGCCCCAGTAGTCTCTTATGAAGCTAAGACCTAATATGACACAGAGTGGTATCACCCTAAAAGGTTCCCTTCCCTGGTTACAGCATGGGAGCAACATAGGGCTCAGAAACAAGGCAAGAAGTACTCCTCCCCTTAATACATGGTTTGTTCTAGGAGAGATAGGGATTCATTTTTGACTACAAAGTTTTTGTTATACTTTCAACATCTCGAGGACATGTTTGGGGCAGTGGCAGTGATTTCAAAAATTAGAAGTGGCTCCATTCAGTTTAAAACTGCCCCACCTGCCTGTGACAAGCTAGGAGATTTTCCTGTCACTATAATCGTGCATTAACCACTGAATATGCTACAGGATTTCCACCTAGATCTCCTTTTATGTACTGTTGTTAGAGCTGTAACTAGAAATACAAAGTCATCACATTCAATCCATTACCCTATGAGAAATATTTCTGAAAAAAGCTGCAGAAAGCTCCTCTCACACTGCTATCTGTACACATAGTGGTTGGAAATACAAAGTCATCACATTCAATCCATTACCCTATGAGAAATATTTCAGAAAGAAGCTGCTGAAAGCTCCACTCACACTGCTATCTGGACACACAGTGACTAAAAATACAAAGTCATCACATTCGATCGAATACACTATGTGAAATATTTCAGAATGAAGCTGCATAAAGCTCCTCACCCACTGCTGTCTATGTTAACAGTGACATGAAATACAAAGTCATCACATTCGATCCATTACCGTATGTGAAATATTTCTGAAAGAAGCTGCAGAAAGCTCCTCTCAAACACCTATCTGTATGCAAAGTGACTAGAAATACAAAGTCAACACATTCGATCCATTACCCTATGTTAAATATATGTGAAATAAGCTGCAGAAAGCTCTTCTCACACTACTATCTGTACGCACAGTGCCGGGAAATACAAAGTCATCCCATTGTTCCATTACCCTATGAGAAATATTTCTGAAAGAAGCTGCAGAAAGCTCCTCTCACACGGCTATCTGGACACACAGGGACTACAAATACAAGGTCATCACATTCGATCCATTACCCTATGTGAAATATTTCTGATTGAAGCAGCAGAAAGCTGGTCTCCCACTGCTGTCTATGTTTACAGTTACATGAAATACAAAGTCATTACATTGAATCCATTACCCTATGAGAAATTTTTCTGTAAGAAGCTGCAGAAAGCTCCTCTGATACTGCTATCTGTACGCACAGTGGCTGTAAATACAAAGTCATCACATTAGTTTCATTACCATATGTGAAGTACTTCTGAAAGAAATGCAGAATGCTATACTCACTCTGCTATCTGGACACACAGTGACTAGAAATATAAATTCATCACATTTGATCCATTACCCTATGGGAAATATATATGAAAGATGCTGCAGAAAGCTGTTCTCACATTGCTATGTGCATGCACAGTGGCTGGAAATACAAAGTCATCATATCGATCGATTACCCTATGTGAAATATTTCTCAATGAAGCAGCAGGAAGCTCCTCTCACAATGCTGTTTTTGTTTACAGTAACATGAAATACAAAGTCATTACATTCGATCCACTATCCTATGATAAATTTTTCTGAAAGAAGCTGCAGATATCTCATCTGAAACTGCTCTCTGTACGCACAGTGGCTGGAAATACAATGTCATCAAATTCGACCATTACCCTATGAAAAATATTTCTGAAAGAAGCTGCAGAAAGCTCCTTTCACACTGCTATTTGTACGCACAGTGGCTGGAAATACAAAGTCATCACATTAGATCCATAACCCTATGAGAAATATATTTGAAAGATGCTGCAGAAAGCTCCTTTCACACTGCTATCTGTACGCACAGTTGCTGGAAATACAAAGTCATTATATCAATCGATTACCCTATGTGAAATATTTCTGAATGAAGCAGCAGAAAGCTCGTCTCCCAATGCTGTCTTTGTTTACAGTGACATGAAATACAAAGTCATCACTTTTGATAAATTACCCTATGAGAAATATTTCTGAATGATGCTGCAGAAAGCTCCTCTCACGCATTGTTAGTGGATATGCATGCCATTTGTCTTCCATGCTCAGCCACCCATCGTATGTCCCCTTTTTCAATGGCTCCGTTGACCACCAGTGCGGCATGTGCCCTTCTTCTCTGTTACCTCTCTGAGTTCTGCTTGCTGGCTACTGCTCCGGAACATTAACTTCACAGTACCTGTCACATTCCTAATGGATGTGAACCCTTCACTGTCCTGGCTTCATGTAGTGGCCCATTTTCATCTTTAAATCTTTAACTTCATTCGCTTCCCACGGACACTGCTCTGGATTTGATCTGTCACTAACTTTCTTGACCTTAGCAAGTAACGTAGCCCACAGCATTTTTGTGTACACAGATGCCTCTAAGACCAACCGTGGTGTTGGATGTGTCTTCATCGTGGGCACCGACTATTTTCAGTATCAGCTTCCGGAACAAAAGGTTCAAATGGCTCCGAGCACTATGGGACTTAACTGCTGAGGTCACCAGTCCCCTAGAACTACTTAAAACTAACTAAGCAAAGGACATCACACACATCCATGCCCGAGGCACGGTTCGAACCTGCGACTGTAGCAGTCACGCGGTTCCAGACTGAAGCGCCTAGAACCGCACGGCCACACCTGCCGGCTTCTTCCGGAACACTGCTAGATTTTTATGGTGGAGGTCTTTGCCCTCTATCAGACCACCCAATACATGTGGCAACATGGGCTTTAATTGTGTTATGTGCTCCAAATCTCTCATTGTCCTCCAGAGCCTCTGTGTGTTGTACACAGTCAGTTCCATAGTGCAATAGGTCCAAGAAAGCTTCAACTTGCTTGCTGTTGAGGAAGCAGCTGCGATGCTCATGAAGGGTCCTTGTCACGTCGCTCTCACAGGAAATAAGACGGCTGCCCAGCCTGCAGTCCTCCTACTACCTCAGTCTGCTAGCCCTTTTAGTCCTTCAGATGGTCTCTGTGTTGCCATCTGTCAGCAGATAGTATCTCTTTGGCTTCACCACCAGTCTTCTCTTCACAGGAATAAGCTCTGAGAAATAAAACCTCTCTCAACGACTTGGCCAACCTCCTCTTGGACCTCTTGTTAAGAGGAGACCATTTTAGATAGGCTGCATATTGGGTGTTGTCACTTTAGCTATTGCCATTTTTGGCGATTCCCTGACATTTTTAGCCATCGCCATTTCTGCCAACCTCACGAGTTTGCACTCATCGTCAGCAACTGATGGTTTGCCATTTCCTGTCCCAGTGCCCTTTGTAAAACCAATTACATTCCAGGGTATGTCGCAGTTATCATACATTTACGGAACATTGCACAGGCCGTCAACTGCGGTTCACTTTTTATCCACTGAAGCAATATAGTGAAGGACATGTAATCTTTGGTTAGGGATCTCTGCTGTCTCTACAGCATATTTTGTGGACCCTTCTCATTTTCTTCCATCGATTGCACTCAGAAATACCCTCTCTTTGTACCCTTATTTTTTTGCATTGGTACTATGCCCAAAACCCAGCATGGTAGCCTTTCTGTCTGGGCGGGGTTCCGGAAATGGCTTAGTGGCCAGGTAACCGTTATTGTTGCTGTGACTGTGGGACACCCAGGGCGAGAGCCCCAGCTGAATGCAGGCATTACTATGGAAAAAGACTACCACATGAAGTGACTCAAACCTCTTTCCACTAGTGGTCGTATGGCCCCAGTAGTCTCTTATGAAGCTAAGACCTAATATGACACAGAGTGGTATCACCCTAAAAGGTTCCCTTCCCTGGTTACAGCATGGGAGCAACATAGGGCTCAGAAACAAGGCAAGAAGTACTCCTCCCCTTAATACATGGTTTGTTCTAGGAGAGATAGGGATTCATTTTTGACTACAAAGTTTTTGTTATACTTTCAACATCTCGAGGACATGTTTGGGGCAGTGGCAGTGATTTCAAAAATTAGAAGTGGCTCCATTCAGTTTAAAACTGCCCCACCTGCCTGTGACAAGCTAGGAGATTTTCCTGTCACTATAATCGTGCATTAACCACTGAATATGCTACAGGATTTCCACCTAGATCTCCTTTTATGTACTGTTGTTAGAGCTGTTTGCTAATTAGGAGTGATGACATGTGCATTTTGTCCATGGTGTCCAGTGGGTAGCAAAAGAGAACACAGTGGATACTGGAGCCTTCAGCTTTACCACCTTCATCTTCTAAATCAACGAGAAATCATCTAAGGTAATCTATCGCTGTGATATTAAGCCATATATCCATACACCATTGTGGTGCTGCAAGTGAAGGTGATTTAGACACACATCTTTACATTGCAGCACCAGTCTTGTCTGAAGGGATTGTGGTTGTTTGTTTGTGCCCCTCTCCACCAATATCTGTCAACTGTGGGGAGCACCATTTCTCCTGTACCATTTTCAAGTGTAAAAAGAAAACCCAGGAATACACATCCTCACAAATCAAGAGACCAAAAAGAAACACAATATCTTACACCGTACATGTGTGAAATGGACAAATTCTACTACTATGATGTCATCCTCTCTGGTGACCGTACCGTCATCCACCCTGTGGCCTACTGGGCCTACTGGGCCACCGGACTACACCTATTCCCATGGTGGAGAAGGGTCTTTCTCCTACTGCTCCCTCCATAACCTCTTTGACAATGTTGACTTGCTATTCACTAGGAATGTCAGTCCCCAACTGCCAACCAGAGAAGCATTGCCCTCCTCCTCCTCCTCCTCCTCTGCACCACTTACCAGGAAGGGGTCCCTTGTACACTGCATTCCCAGGACTCTGCTGACCTACAATTGGATGACATCCAGTGGCTAAAGCCACCACAGGTTGCACATCGTAGGATGTCGTGTTCCTCCTCTGCCTCAGAATCTTGAGCAGACAAACCCAAATCTAAATTATCTACGGAAAACATGTCATCCAAGAGAGAGAGAGAGAGAGAGAGAGAGAGTCTGAAGACTCCTATGCTGCCAAACCCCACATGTTCTGCCTCTGTATCTGAGGTTGTGTTCCTGATGGCCACTATGAACCAACATCTATATGCTCAATGACTTATAAATGGATGCCCAATGTCATGTACTTGCCATTTTCAACCATATCTGGAGTGAGGAGGTGTTCCTGTCACAGTGGTGAGAAAGTATGATTGTCACAGTACTGGAACTGATAAACACCCCCTTGAAAACAACAGCTATTGTGTAATCAGCCTCGCTTAATATCTATGCAAATTCCTGGAACATATGGTGAGCAGACAGGTGTGTTTGTACCTTGAGTCCTGGAGCCTTTTGGCTCTGTCCAAAGGTGGTTTTCACAAAGGTTATTCTACTGCTGAAACTTTGGACCGCCTGGAGTCTGCCACTTGGTCAGCTTCTTCTGGTGTTAACATCTTGCAGCTGTTGTCTGACTTGCATAGGGCCCAACACACCACACAACATCACCACATCCTGGGTACCCTCAATGAGTGGAGTCTCTGGTGCCAATTCCCAATTTTATGTCCAGAACATCTTGTCTTGCATACTTTCTAGGTTAAAGTTGGTGCTTCCCACAGTACTCCCCATATACAAGAAAAAGAGGTCCACAGGGCTCTGTAATGAGTGTGCCCCACTTTGTTGCAACTATCAGTGGTCTAGCTGCAGCTGTGGGGTCTACATTGTAATCCTCCCTGTATGCTGACAACTTTGCATCTACTATGGCTCCTCAACTGTGGGTACCATAGGAAATGTGCAGTCCTGGGCTCTCACCCATTGCTTCCAGTTTTACACTTGCAAGACATGTCAGGCACTTCTGTCACTATCCCACTATCATATTGTCTCTCCATAACCAGAACTCTACCTCGAGGACCAAACACTCAATTCGGTGGTGACTTATTGCCTTTTACGACTGGTCTTAGATGATCAGATGATGTGGCCATCCGATCTTTGCCAACTTAAGCAAACTTTCTGGTCATACCATCAAGCTGTGTTCACACTGTGCACTGGGCCTGGTCAAAATGTACCAGATGAGCCCCACCTAGCTGGCTCAGGCAGCCATCCTTGACGTTCACACTTTGTGCTGGACCGTGAGGACAAAAAAGTGGAAAATCCACATCCTTAAAAAGCTCTTGGTGATGTATAAAATTATGGCACATCATTCAATGAACTTTTAATTACCATAAATGCTTAACTTCCTTGTAAAAAAGTGTACTTTTCATTTAATTTGTTTTTTTTTATTTTATAATGTAAATTGGCCACTTGAAAAAATGCAATTAATCAGATTATTCTACACATGGTAGTGTAGCAGCTTCACTTCATAAAAAAACATTTACTTCTCATGATTCATAACAGTCATTATGAAATGACACTATTTGTCAACCACATGCAGTTGATTTACAAATAGTGTAATAAGGGTGTTTGATAATGGGTAACTTACTCTTAGATACATTTTAGACCATACATTATTGCAACAG
This sequence comes from Schistocerca piceifrons, assembly GCF_021461385.2. Lineage (NCBI taxonomy): Eukaryota > Metazoa > Arthropoda > Insecta > Orthoptera > Acrididae > Schistocerca > Schistocerca piceifrons. The sequence goes on along the minus strand of NC_060138.1, from coordinate 33,143,729 downwards.
AAATATAGCTGGAAGTTCAAATAAATGCTCCAGATGGTACTGACACATATCTGTCTCCATTTAAAAACAGAAGAACAAATTAATTTAAGATGAGAGTGTGCTGTGGATAGACTGCAGTAATAACTTGCAACATTATGTTTCATTCCTTTCTAGTTGGAGATGAGAACCAGCAGATGCTGAAAAACTTAATTACATTTATAGATGTTTCTATGTCTAAGTTTGGCTAATACACAAGATGTTCACTTTCCCAGAACTACAAAAGTGTGGAACTATGTTTTTGACACTTTCATAGTGTTAACAATAATATGTTTTAGATCAACCCTATCTCCAAGTAAATGCCCTATCAAATAACTTTGGATAGTGCCTTACAGATAGTATTTGTTTTTGGAAATTAATGTGATGAAACCAATGCTATGGGGAACTGTATCTCAAATGGCATTTTTCTGGCTCATTTAATGACAAAATTAGTAAGCCCTATTTCCCTTTAAACTGTTTCCATTCTGTTTTTTTCTAATTTAACTGGAAGAAATGTGTGTGGATTCAGCCTAGGCTGAAACCCTGCAGGACAGGTAAATAAATTACTATCGACTGATGTGTCACTATTTCTGCTCCCACGCAGCTTTTGTCAGTCAGTAATACCACACGCCCGAATGGTGTGCATCCCACCATCATATCTCCTCAATAATATAGTTTTAGAGTAGACCCTATGGTTTTCTGCTGCCTGTTCCCAGACATTCTTCACGCATTTACACACTCAGGTTTTGTATACATTAATGGCTTAATGGCAAACTGACAAACCAGTTTTGGCTGCATACAATCACAATACAGTGAACTTCACTCCCTGGCAGTTAGAAGCAGTATATTCACTGCAGAATTGTTGGCTGTTGCTTGATCTCTCAACCACTTTCGTTCTCACAGTCGCAAGCCATTCTTAATTGGGAGTGGCTCCTTGATTAATCTACAGGCTGGTGACCAGTGCTATCTGATATCTCTGACACCCATTAGTTGTGACTATACAGAATGTCAGGCCTGCTCAAGGGTCTCACGGTGGACCACATCCTACTAGGTCGCCCTAATTTGGCACCTTAAAATGAAGCCTTACACTTGCTGACACACTACCTACCTCTGGTGCTATCAGACAACACCAAAGTGGCTGATTTGGTTTTGCTTTGCTTTGTATCTGTGAAAGTGGTTTTTATTCCTCTCTGTGTCTTAGTGCACAATAGCCTTGTCGGTCACTTGTGAATTTGGAGGTGTGAGTGCTGCAGCCTGCTCCAACCCGAGGTTCCCACAGCTGTCCTTTCTCAGAGGTCCACCCTGGCTCCTGCCCTTCCCACCCCTAAAATTCTTCTTATTCTGGGACATCTATCAATGGTTGACAAAATCCCAGGAAAGAGAACAATTATGATGAATCTATCTTGTCTGTGTAGCTAGTTTTCTTGTGGTAATGGAGGATGTGGAAGCAACTGTGAGATGCAGAGAATGTCTCCAGTCAGATACTGTGTCCCACGATCTCCAGCTGCTTTCTGGGCAGATTAACCCTCCTACCTTCCTCTCTCTCACTTCTACTTGCTTCTATGACTTTGCTTCCTTTGTTCTTGGGTACAGTCAAGTCCATTGGGATTTTTCTTTTGTGTCCTTCCTCTGTGGGCTATTCCCAGTCTGATACACAAAAGAATGAGGGACCAACAACCAATGATCCCTTTAACCCCATCAATCAAAATCGATCGATCCATCGATCCATCCATCCATCCATCCTCCTCACTTTGAACAAAGCTGTACATACATTCAGTCTGACCTTGATACAGTTTCAAACTTTACTTGGTTCTACATAATGCCATTATCTATGTAAAGTCTGAAGCTAGTATTAATACTGTCTGCAAGATCATCAATATACAACACGAACAGTGAAGGTCCAACACACTTCTCTGGGGTACACCCCAACTTGCTTCTATACCTGTTGGTGACACTGCATCTGAGATAACATGCTGCATCCTCCCTACTAAGATATTCTCAGTCCATATCAGTGTGACAATCACTAAAATTGTGATTAAGATGAAAGCACATTCAAATTACTCACTAGGTACAAAAGACATTTTAAGGCACAGGGATAAGAATCACAGTTGTGAAATATTCTCTACAGCATGTGCTGAGTGGTACTGTCACCTACATCTCGTCTTCACTCTTCTCCACTTCAATGAGCTTCCTACTATGTTAACTCCTGGCCCCCTCACATTTCCATATCTATTTGATGTTTGCCAAATTCTTTTTTATTTCCTTATTAAAATTATTGATTTCCATTTGACAATTCTATCCTGCCTTTTCTGTGACAACTCTTGCTCATACTCTATATATTTGTGAGATGCTCTTCTGTGATGGAATTCCTACAGGGAATGTTTTGCACAGTTTATACCAATAACACTTCATTATTCAGACACATTACACTTCTCAATTTCTTATCAATTAATTAGACTCTTCAAATGAGTTTTTGAGTCGCTGAAATATAAAATATCTGAATTTGCTGCCTTTTGTCTCTTCTGGAGCAACTGACAAGAGATGACAATCTGAAATCCTGTAGGTCTACCTGTTGTGACTACAGCTTAATAGTTGTCAGTGTGTGCTGCTGCCCCCCCCCCCCCCCCCCAACAGGCAAACTGAGTGTCCTACTAACAATTCAGGTTCGTAAAATTAAAATAATCAATACTACTATGCTCTTACTTATGTCTGGTGTACTTCTAAGACAAGCAAATTAATTTCTGATGTCACTGTACAAATATAGGTGTACCGCATAATAAAAACAGAAACAAATGTTACCAACCATGAAAATGGGCCTTACTTTGGGCGTTTTGCTACACTTTCTCCCTCCTAAGACACATTTTCTTTCATCTAGCACCTGTGCACCTTTCCTTTCTTCCTACTGTCCCTTTCCTCCCAACAAATATGCTCTTTTGATGTATATTAAAACTAGTGACTTAGATTTAAAACATAAATGTGTAATCCATCAGCATAATATGGGTGCACTATTTTATTTTGTAGAATTTGTTACACATATTAAATAATTTATGGATTTTAGTTTTAGAGCAACTGAACTCATAATTAAGTGAAACACTAGTGAACAGCAGAACTTTACAGAATTTCTTTGTCATATAGCAATCACTGAACACTTCCTAGATGAGGATCTGGTGAGACAGGCGGGGCTCAAGCATAGTGCCAGGGGCCGGGTTTTGTTTCCTAGCCTGCAGCACTGGAAAGGTAATGAGTCGCTCTCTTTTACGTCTCTATGTTGTTTGTAAGCAGTTTTATGATACGTATCTTGACCACAATGACCCTTCCAGTTCAAGTGACCTAAGATTTAATTTTTCACTCTGAACTGAGTGTATGACAATATGAGGGTTGCTAGCAGATTAAAATTGCATGTTATACTGGGGCTAAAACATAGAAATTTTGCATTTTGTGGACAAAATGAGCTATGGTAGAACAACTCAGAAGCTTGCTTCAGTTTCAGTTCTGCCAGTACACAAAACTAGACATAGTGTTAAATAAAATGGGCTTTAAAAAGTATTCCATTTGTTTCTCATCATACTTTAGCCATTTAGATATATCTGCCCTAACAGACAAAGTAATTTCTGTAGCAGGAGAAGGAGAGAGGCTAATAAATTATGCAAGAAGAAATACTGCTGTCCAAAAGCAAGTGAGTAGCAATACAAAAGATTAAGTGACCTAGACTTTATCACATGCTTTAACTGTAAATACCATTTACTTCCGTTACTTGCTATTTCAAAATGACTTAGTTCCATTTTCAGTCATGTAAAGTCCACAGAATCTTTGCATGAACCATAACCCAATTTGAAGTATTTCTGAAAGAAATTGCAGAAAACTTCTCTCATACCATTGTCCCTGTTGGAAAAGATTCTACAAAGCCGCTACTGATTCATCTGATCTATTACCATAATTGAAACTATCTCTGAAAGAAGCTTTCAGAGAGCTCCTCTCACACTTCTCTCTTTTGTTACAGTGAATAGAAAGCCACCATCATCACATTCGATCCACACATCTATGTGAAATATTTATGAAAGAGGCTGCAGAAAGCTTCTCTCACACTGCTGTCTATATTTACAGTGACTAGAAATAGAAAGTCATCACATTCGATCCATTAACCAATGTGAAATATTTCTGAAAGAAGCTACAGAAAGCTTCTCTCACACTGTTCTCTGTACACAAAGTGACTAGAAATAAAAAGTAATCGCATTCAATCCATTACCGTATGTGAAATATTTCTGAAATCAGCTGCAGAGAGCGCCTCTCGTACTGCTCTCTATATTTACAGTGGCAAGAAATACAAAGTCATCAAATTAGATCCAATACCCCATGCGAAATATTTCTGGAGGAAGCAGCAGAAAGCTCCTCTCACACTGCTCTCTATATTTAGAGAGACTAGAAATACACAGTCAATCTCTTTCGATACATTACCCCATGTGATGTATTTCTGAAAGAAGCTACAGAAAGCTTCTGTCACACTGTTCTCTGGACACACAGTGACTAGAAACACAAACTCATCACATTCGATTCATTGCCCTATGCGATATATTTCTGAAAGAAGCTGCAGAAAGCTCCTCTTACACTGGTATCTGTACGCACAGTGGCTGGAAATACAAAGTCATCACATTCGATCCATTACCCCATGTGATATATTTCTGAAAGTAGCTTCAAAAAGCTCCTCTCACACTGCAATCTAGACTCACAGAGAATAGAAATCAAAAGTCATCACATTCGATCCATTACCCTAAGTGATAAATGTCTGAAAGAAGCCACAGAGGGCTCCTCTCTCACTGCTATCTGTACGCACAGTGACTAGAAATACAAAGTCATCACATTCAATCCATTACCCCAAGGGTAATATTTCTGAAAGAGCCTGCAGAAAGCTCCTCTCACACTGCTACCTGGACACACAGTGACTAGAAATACAAAGCCATCACAATCAATCCATTACCCCATGAGAAATATTTCGGAAAGAAGCTGCAAAAAGCTCCTCTCACACTGCTATCTGCACACACAGTGACTTGAAATACAAAGTCATCACATTCAACCCTTTACCATATGTGAGGTATTTCTGAAAGAAGGTACAGAATGCTTCTGTCACACTGCTCTCTGAGCACACAGTAACTAGATATACAAAGTCATCACATTCGATCCAGTACCCTATGAGAAATATTTCTGAAAGAAGCTGCAGAAAGCTTCTCTCACACTGCTATCTGGACACACAGTGACTAAAAATACAAAGTCATCACTTCCGATCGAATGCACTGTGAGAAATATTTCTGAATGAAGCTGCAGAAATCTCCTCACCCACAGCTGTCTATGTTAACAGTGACCTGAAATACAAAGTCATCACAATCAATCAATTACCGTATGTGAAATATTTCTAAAAGAAGCTGCAGAAAGCTCCTCTCACACTACTACCTGGACACACAGTGACTACAAATACAAAGTCATCACATTCGATCCATTACTCTATGTGAAATATATATGAAAGAAGCTGCAGAAAGCTCCTCTCACACGGCCTCTGTACGCACCCAGGCTGTGTGTACAAAGTCATCATATTCGATCTATTACCCTATGAGAAATATAACTCACAGAAGCTGCAGAAAGCTCCACTCACACTGCTATCTGGACACACAGTGACTAGAAATACAAAGTCACCACATTCGATTCATTACCCTATGTGATGTATTTCTGAAAGAAGCTACACAAAGCTTCTGCCACACTGTTCTCTGGACACACAGTGACTTGAAATACAAAGTCATCAAATTCAACCCTTTACCATATGGGAGGTATTTCTGAAAGAAGGTACAGAAAGCTTCTCTCACACCGCTCTCTTTATTTACCATGACAAGAAATACAAAGTCATCATATTCGATCGATTGCCCTATGTGAAACTTTTCTGAAGGAAGCTGGAGTATAATTCTGTAATACAGCTCTCTATACACAGAGTGAGTAGAAATAAAAAGTCATCACCTTTAATCCATTACCCTATATGAAATATATGTGAAAGAAGCTGCAGAAAGTCCATCTCACACTGCTATCTATGTTTAGAGTGACAAGAAATACAAAGTCATCACATTCGAGCCATTCCCTTATGACAAATATTTTTTAATGAAGTTGCAGAAAGCTCCTCTCACACTGCTATCTGTACACACATTGGCTGGAAATACAATGTCATCACATTCAATCAATTACCCTATGTGAAATATTTCTGAAAGAAACTGCAGAATGCTCCTCTCACACTGCTATCTGTACGCAAAGTGACTAGAAATCCAAAGTCATCCCATTCAATCCATATCCCTATGCGATATATATGTGAAAGAAGCTGCAGAAAACTCTTCTCACACTGCTATCTGTATGCACAGTGGATGGAAATACAAAGTCATCACATTCGTCCATTACCCTATGTGAAATATACCTGAAAAATTCTGCAGAAATCTCCTCTCACACTAGTATCTGGACACACAGCGACTGGAAATACAAAGTCATCATATTGGATCCATTACCCTATGAGAAATATTTCTGAAAGAAGCTGCAAAAAGCTCCTCTCACACTGCTATCTGTACGCATAGTGGCTGGAAATACAAAGTCATCACATTCGATCCATTACCGTATGAAAAATATATATGAAAGAAGCTGCAGAAAGCTCCTCTCACACGGCCTCTGTGCGCACAGTGGCTGGAAGTACAAAGTAATCACAGTCGATCCATTACCCTATGAGAAATATTTCTGAAAAAAGCTGCAGAAAGCTCCTTTCACACTGCAATCTGTACGCACAGTGGCTGGAAATACAAAGTCATCACCTTTGGTCCATTACCCTATGAGAAATATTTCTGAAAGAAGCTGCAGAAAGCTCCCTTCACACTGCCATCTGTACGCACAGTGACTAAAAATACAAAGTCATCACATTCGATCCAATACACTATGTGAAATATTTCTGAATGAAGCAGCAGAAACCTTTGCTCCACTGCTGCCCATGTTTACAGTGACAAGAAATACAAAGTCATAACATTCGATACATTACCCGATGACAAATATATCTGAATGAGGTTTCAGTAAGCTTCTCTCACAGTGCTATCTGGACACACAGTGACAAGAAATACAAAGTCATCACATTCGATCCATTACCCTATGAGAAATATTTCTGAAAAAAGCTGCAGAAAGCTCCTCTCACACTGCCATCTATGTTTAGAGCGACAAGAAATACAAAGTCATTACATTCAATCCATTACACTATGAGAAATATTTCAGAAAGAAGCTGCAGAAAGCTCCTCTCACACTGCTATCTGGACACACAGTGACTAAAAATACAAAGTCATCACATTCGATCGAATACACTATGAGAAAAATTTCTGAATGAAGCTGCAGAAAGCATCTCACCCACAGCTGTCTATGTTAACAGTGACCTGAAATGTAAAGTCACCACATTCGATTCATTACCCTATGTGATGTATTTCTGAAAGAAGCTACACAAAGCTTCTGCCACACTGTTCTCTGGACACACAGTGACTTGAAATACAAGGTCATCACATTCGATCCAGTACCCTATGAGAAATATTTCTGAAAGAAGCTGCAGAAAGCTTCTCTCACACTGCTCTCTTTATTTACCACGACAAGAAATACGAAGTCATCATATTTGATCGATTACCCTATGTGAAACATTTCTGAAGGAAGCTGGATCTCATTCCTGTAACACAGCTCTCTATACACAGAGTGAGTAGAAATAAAAAGTCATCACCTTTGATCCATTACCCTATATGAAATATATGTGAAGGAAGCTGCAGAAAGCCCGTCTCACACTGCTATCTATGTATAGAGTGACAAGAAATACAAAATCATCACATTCGATCCATTACCCTATGAGAAATATTTTTTAATGAAGTTGCAGTAAGCATCTCTCACACTGCTATCTGGACACACAGTGACTAGAAATACCAATTCATCACATTCGATTTATGGCCCTATGTGATACATTTCTGAAAAAAGCTGCAGAAAGCTTCCCTTCCACTGCTATATGTACGCACAGTGGCTAAAAAAAATACAAAGTCATCACATTCGATCCATTACCCAATGTGAAATATTTCTGAATGAAGGAGCAGAAAACTCCTCACCCACAGCTGTCTATGTTAACAGCGACATGAAATACAAAGTCACGACATTCAATCCATTACCGTATGTCAAATATTTCTGAAAGAAGCTGCAGAAAGCTTCTCTCACACTGCTATCTGGACACACAGTGACTAGAAATAGCAAATCATCACATTCGATCCATTACCCTATGTGAAATATATATGAAAGAAGCTGCAGAAAGCTCCTCTCACACGGCCTCTGTACGCACAGTGGCTGGAAATACAAAGTCATCACATTCGATCCATTACCGTATGAGAAATATATATGAAAGAAGCTGCAGAAAGCTCCTCTCACACGGACTCTGTACGCACAGTGGCTGTAAGTACAAAGTCATCATATTTGATCGATTACCATATGAGAATTATTTCTGAATGAAGTTGCAGTAAGCTTCTCTCACACTGCTATCTGGACACACAGTGGGTAGAAATACAAAGTCATCATATTCGAACCATTACCCTATGTGAAATATTTCTGAAAGAAGCTGCAGAAAGCTCCTTTCACAGTGCAATCTGTACGCACAGTGGCTGGAAATACAAAGTCATCACATTCGATCAATTACCGTATGAGAAATATATATGAAAGAAGCTGCAGAAAGCTCCTCTCACACGGACTCTGTACGCACAGTGGCTGGAAGTACAAAGTCATCATATTTGATCGATTACCATTTGAGAAATATTTCTGAATGAAGTTGCAGTAAGCTTCTCTCACACTGCTATCTGGACACACAGTGGGTAGAAATACAAAGTCATCATATTCGATCCATTACCCTATGTGAAATATTTCTGAAAGAAGCTGCAGAAAGCTCCTTTCACAGTGCAATCTGTACGCACAGTGGCTGGAAATACAAAGTCATCACATTCGATCCATTACCGTATGAGAAATATATATGAAAGAAGCTGCAGAAAGCTCCTCTCACATGGACTCTGTACGCACAGTGGCTGGAAGTACAAAGTCATTATATTTGATCGATTACCATATGAGAAATATTTCTGAATGAAGTTGCAGTAAGCTTCTCTCACACTGCTATCTGGACACACAGTGGGTAGAAATACAAAGTCATCATATTCGATCCATTACCCTATGTGAAATATTTCTGAAAGAAGCTGCAGAAAGCTCCTTTCACAGTGCAATCTGTACGCACAGTGGCTGGAAATACAAAGTCATCACATTCGATCCATTACCGTATGAGAAATATATATGAAAGAAGCTGCAGAAAGCTCCTCTCACATGGACTCTGTATGCACAGTGGCTGGAAGTACAAAGTCATCACATTCGATCCATTACCCTATGAGAAATATTTCTGAATGAAGTTGCAGTAAGCTTCTCTCACACTGCTATCTGGACACACAGCGAGTAGAAATACAAAGTCTTCATATTCGATCCATTAACCTATGAGAAATATTTCTGAAAGAAGCTGCAGAAAGCTCCTTTCACACTGCAATCTGTACGCACAGTGGCTGGAATTACAAAGTCATCACCTTTGATCCATTACCCTATGAGAAATACTTCTGAAAGAAGCTTTAGAAAGCTCCCCTCACACTGCTATCTGTACGCACAGTGACTAAAAATACGAAGTCATCATATCGATCGATTACCCTATGTAAAATATTTCTCAATGGATCAGCAGAAAGCTCCTCTCCGAATGCTGTCTTTGTTTACAGTGACATGAAAAACAAAATCATCACATTCGATCCATTACCCAATGAGAAATATTTCTGAAAGAAGCTGGAGAAAGCTCCTCTCACACAGTGACTAAAAATACAAAGTCATCACATTCGATCCATTTTCCTATGTGATATATTTCTAAAAGATGCTGAAGAAAGCTGCTATCACACTGCTATCTGTACGCACAGGTGCTGGAAATAGAAAGTCTTCACATTCGTCCATTATCCAATGTGAAATATTTCTGAATGAAACAGCGGAGAGCTCCCCTCTCACTGCTGTCCATGTTTACAGTGACAAGAAATACAATGTCATCACATACGTTCCATTACCCTAGGTGATATATTTCTGAAAGGAGCTGCAAAAAGCTGCCCTCACACTGCTATCTGTTCACACTGTGACTAGAAATACAAAATCTTCACATTCAATCCAACACCCTATTTGATATATTACTGAAAGAAGCAGTAGAAAGCTCCACTCACAGTGCTATCTGGACACACTGTGACTCAACGTACAAAGTAATCGCATTGGATCCATTACCCTCTGTGAAATATTTCTGAATGAAGCAGCGGAAAGCTCCTCTCCCACTGGTGTATATTTTTACAGTAACAAGAAATACAAAGTCATCACATTCAATTCATTGCCCTATGAGGGCCAACGCTCGTCGTCGATCGTAAGGGTGAAACATTCAAGACGTTTGGAAAACGGTAATGTGGACACCCCCAGCAGCAGCTGTGTGCCAAATCCGATATCTGTTCGAGGGGTGCAAGATTCAGTATGATGAAGTAACAATTTGATACAAAGTCATTACTTTTGATCCATTACCCTATGTGATATATTACTGAAAGAAGCTGCAGAAAGCTCCTCTCACATTGCTATCTGGACACACAGTGACTAGAAATACAAAGTCATCACATTCGATCCATTACCCCATTTGATATATTTCTGAAAGAATCTGCAGAAAGCAGATCTCACACTGCTATCTGCTCGCACAGTCCCTGGAAATATAAAGTCATCACATTTGATCCATTACCCTATTTGATGTATTACTGAAAGAAGCTGCAGAAAGCCCCTCTCACACAGCCGTCTGGACACACAGTTACTAAAAATACAAATTCATCACATCCGATCCATTACACTATGTGATATATTTCTGAAAGAAGCTGCACAAAGCCCCTCTCACACTGCTATCTGTACGCACAGTGTCTAAAAATACAAAGTCATCACATTCAATCCATTACCCTATGTGAAATATTTCTGAAAGAAGCATCAGAATACTCCTCTCACACTGCTATCTCGACACAGTGACTAGAAATACAAAGTCATCACATCCGATTCATTACCCTATGTGATATATTTCTAAAAGAAGCTGCAGAGGACTCCCCTCAAATTGCTATCTGTACGCACAGTGACTAGAAATACAAAGTCACCACATTCGATTCATTACCCTATGTGATTATTGTCTGAAAGAAGATACACAAAGCTTCTGCCACACTGTTCTCTGGACACACAGTGACTTGAAATACAAAGTCATCACATTCAACCCTTTACCATATGTGAGGTATTTCTCAAAGAATGTACAGAAAGCTTCTGTTACACTGCTCTCTGAGCACACAGTAACTAGATATACAAAGTCATCATATTCGATCGATTACCCTATGTGAAACATTTCTGAAGGAAGCTGGAGAATGTTCCTGTAACACAGCTCCCTATACACAGAGTGAGTAGATATAAAAAGTCATCACCTTTGATCCATTACCCTATATGAAATATATGTGAAAGAAGCTGCAGAAAGCCCGTCTCACACTGCTATCTATGTATAAAGTGACAAGAAATACAAAGTCATCACATTCGATCAAATACCCTATGAGAAATATTTCTGAAAGGATCTGCAGAAAGCACCTCTCACACTGCTATCTGTACACACATTGGCTGGAAATACAATTCATCACATTCGTTCCATTACACTATGTGATATATTTCTGAAAGGAGCTGCAGAAAGCTCCTTTCACACTGCAATCTGTACGCACAGTGACTAAAAATACAAAGTCATCATATCGATCGATTACCCTATGTAAAATATTTCTCAATGAATCAGCAGAAAGCTCCTCTCCGAATGCTGTCTTTGTTTACAGTGACATGAACAAGAAAATCATCCCATTCGATCCATAAACCTATGCGATATACATGTGAAAGAAGCTGCAGAAAGCTCTTCTCACACTGCTATCTGTACGCACAGTGGCTGGAAATACAAAGTCATCACTTTTGATCCACTACGCTATGTGAAATATAAGTGAAAGAAGTTGCAGAAAGCTCCTCACCCACAGCTGTCTATGTTAACAGCGACATGAAATACAAAGTCACCACATTCGATCCATTACCGTATGTCAAATATTTCTGAAAGAAGCTGCAGAAAGCTTCTCTCACACTGCTATCTGGACACACAGTGACTAGAAATACAAATTCATCACATATGATCCATTACCCTATGTGAAATATATATGAAAGAAGCTGCAGAAAGCTCCTCTCACACGGCCTCTGTACGCACGGTGGCTGGAAGTACAAAGTCATCACATTCGATCCATTACCCTATGAGAAATATTTCTGAATGAAGTTGCAGTAAGCTTCTCTCACACTGCTATCTGGACACACAGCGAGTAGAAATACAAAGTCATCATATTCGATCCATTACCCTATGAGAAATATTTCTGAAAGAAGCTGCAGAAAGCTCCTTTCACACTGCAATCTGTACGCACAGTAGCTGGAATTAGAAAGTCATCACCTTTGATCCATTACCCTATGAGAAATACTTCTGAAAGAAGCTGTAGAAAGCTCCCCTCACACTGCTATCTGTACGCACAGTGACTAAAAATACAAAGTCATCATATCGATCGATTACCCTATGTAAAATATTTCTCAATGAATCAGCAGAAAGCTCCTCTCCAAATGCTGTCTTTGTTTACAGTGACATGAACAACAAAATCATCACATTCGATCCATTACCCAATGAGAAATATTTCTGAAAGAAGCTGGAGAAAGCCCCTCTCACACTGCTATCTGTTCATACAGTGACTAAAAATACAAAGTCATCACATTCGATCGAATACATTATGTGAAATATTTCTGAATGAAGCAGCGGAAAGCTCTTCTCCACTGCTGTCTATGTTTGCAGTGACAAGAAATACAAAGTCATCACATTCGATACATTACCCTATGACACATATTTCTGAATGAGGTTGCAGTAAGCTTCTCTCACACTGCTATCTGAACACACAGTGACAAGAAATACAAATTCATCACATTCAATCCATTACCCAATGAGAAATATTTCTGAAAGAAGCTGCAGAAAGCTCCTCTCACACTGCCATCTATGTTTAGAGTGGCAACAAATACAAAGTCATTACATTCAATAAATTACACTATGAGAAATATTTCAGAAAGAAGCTGCAGAAAGCTCCTCTCACACTGCTATCTGGACACACAGTGACTAAAAATACAAAGTCACCACATTCGATCGAATACACTATGAGAAATATTTCTGAATGAAGCTGCAGAAAGCTTTTTACCCTCAGCTGTCTATGTGAACAGTGACCTGAAATACCAAGTCATCACATTCGATCCATTACTCTATGTGAAATATATATGGAAGAAGCTGCAGAAAGCTCCTCTCACACGGCTTCTGTACGCACCCTGGCTGGATGTACAAAGTCAACATATTCGATCTATTACCCTATGAGAAATATAACTCACAGAAGCTGCAGAAAGCTCCACTCACACTGCTATCAGAACACACAATGACTAGATATACAAAGTCATCACATTCAATCCATTACCCTATGTGAAATATATGTGAAAGTAGCTGCAGAAAGCTCCTCTCACACTGCTATCTGGACACACAGTGACTAAAAATACAAAGTCATCACATTCGATCCATTACCCTATGTGATATATTTCTGAAAGAAGCTGCAGAAAGCCCCTCGCACACTCCAATCTGTACACACAGTGACTAAAAATAAGAAGTCATCATATTCGATCCATTACCCTATGAGAAATATTTGTGATAGAAGCTGCAGAATACTCCACTTCCAATGCTGTCTTTGTTTACAGTGACATGAAATACAAAGTCATCACTTTCGATCCGTCACCCTACGAAAATCATTTCTGAAAGAAGCTGCAGAAAGCTCCTCTCACACTGCTGTCTGAACACACAGTGACTAAAAATACAAAGTCTTCACATTCAATCCATTACCCTATGTAAATATTTCTGACAGAAGCTTCAGAATGCTGCTCTCACCCTGCTATCTGGACACACAGTGACAAAAAATACAAAGTCATCACATTTGATCCATTACCCTATGTGAAACATTTCCAAAAGGAACTGAAGAATGCTGCTCTCACACTGCTATCTGGACGCACAGCGACTAGAAATACAAAATCATCACATTCGATCCATTACCCTATGTGAAATATAAGAGAAAGAAGTTGCAGAAAGCTCCTCTCACACTGCTATCTTTGTTTAGAGTGACAAGAAATACGAAGTCATCACATTCGATCCATTACCCTATATGAAATACTTCTGAATGAAGGAGCAGAAAACTCCTCACCCACAGGTGTCTATGTTAACAGCGTCATGAAATACAAAGTCACCACATTTGATCCATTACCGTATGTCAAATATTTCTGAAAGAAGCTGCAGAAGGCTTCTCTCACACTGCTATCTGGACACACAGTGACTAGAAATAACAATTCATCACATTCGATCCATTACCCTATGTGAAATATATATGAAAGAAGCTGCAGAAAGCTCCTCTCACACGGCCTCTGTACGCACAGTGGCTGGAAATACAAAGTCATCACATTCGATCCATTACCGTATGAGAAATATATATGCAAGAAGCTGCAGAAATCTCCTCTCACACGACCTCTGTACGCACAGTGGCTGGAAATACAAAGTCATCACATTCGATCCATTACCGTATGAGAAATATAAATGAAAGAAGCTGCAGAAAGCTCCTCTCACATGGACCCTGTACGCACAGTGGCTGGTAGTACAAAGTCATCACATTCGATCCATTACCCTATGAGAAATATTTCTGAATGAAGTTGCAGTAAGCTTCCCTCACACTGCTATCTGGACACACAGCGGGTAGAAATACAAAGTGATCACATTCGATCCATTACCCTATGAGAAATATTTCTGAAAGAATGTGCAGAAAGCTAATCTCAAGCTGCTATCCGTACGCACAGTGGCTGGAAATACAAAATCATCATATTCGGTCAACTGCCCTATGTGAAATATTTCTGAATGAAGCAGCAGAAAGCTCCACTCCCAATGCTGTCTTTGTTTACAGTGGCTAGAAATACAAAGGCATCACATTTGTTCTGTTTCCCAATGAGATATATATCTGAAAGAAGTTGCCAAAAGCTCCTCTCACACGGCTATCTGTACGCACAGTGGCTGGAAACACAAAGTCATAACATTCGATCCATTACCCCATGAGAAATATTTCTGAAAGAAGCTGCAGAAAGCTCCTCTCACACTGCTATCTGTACGCACAGTCCCTGGAAATACAAAGTCATCACATTTGATCCATTACCCTATTTGATGTATTACTGAAAGAAGCTCCAGAAAAATCCTCTCACACAGCCATCTGGACACACAGTTACTAAAAATACAAAGTCATCACATTCGATTCATTACCCGATGTGATATATTTCTGAAAGAAGCTGCAGAAAGCCCCTCTCACACTCCAATCTGTACACACAGTGACTAAAAATACGAAGTCATCATATTCGATCCATTACCCTATTAGAAATATTTCTGATAGAAGCTGCAGAAATCTCCACTTCCAATGCTGTCTTTGTTTACAGTGACATGAAATACAAAGTCATCACTTTCGATCCGTCACCCTATGAAAATCATTTCTGAAAGAAGCTGCAGAAAGCTCCTCTCATACTGCTATCTGTACGCACAGTGTCTAAAAATACAAAGTCAACACATTCAATCCATTACCCTATGTGAAATATTTCTGAAAGAAGCTTCAGAATACTCCTCTCATACAGCTATCTCCACACAGTGACTAGAAATACAAAGTCATCACATCCGATACATTACCCTATGTGATATATTTCTGAAAGAAGCTGCAGAGGACTGCTCTCAAATTGCTATCTGTACGCACAGTGACTGGAAATTAAAAGTCATCACACTCGTTCCATTACCCTATGAGAAATATTTCTATAAGAAGCTGCAGAAAGCTCCTCTCACAACGCTATCTGTATGCACAGTGACTAAAAATAAAAAAGTCATCACATTCCATCCATTACCCTATGTGAAATAATTCTGGAAGCTGCAGAAAACTCCTCTCACACTACTATCTGTACGCATAGTGGCTAGAAATACAAAGTCATCACATTCGAACTATTACCCTATTTGAAATATTTGTGAAAGAAGATGCAGAAAGCTCCTCTCACACTGCTCACTATATTTACAGTAACAAAAATAACAGTGTCATCACATTCTATCCATTAGCAAATGTGATATATATCTGAAAGAAGCAGCAGAAAGTTTCTCTCACACTGCTCTCTGTATTTACAGAGACTAGAGACACATAGGCATCACATTCGATGATTTACCCTACGTGAAATATTTCAGAAAGAAGCTGCAGAAAGCTCCTCTCACACTGCTGTCTATACTTACATTGACAAGAAATAGAAAGTCATCACATTCGATCCATTACCCTATATGAAAAATTTCTGAAAGAAGCTGCAGAAAGCTCCTCTCACACTGCCATCTACGTTTACAGCGACAAGAAATACAAAGTCATTACATTCAATCCATTACACTACGAGAAATATTTCAGAAAGAAGCTGCAGAAAGCTCCTCTCACACTGCTATCTGCACACACAGTGACTAAAAATACCTATTCATCACATTCGATCCACTCCCCTATGTGAAATATATATGAAAGAAGCTGCAGAAAGCTCCTCTCACACGGCCTCTGTATGCACAGTGGCTGGAAATACAAAGTCATCACATTCGATCCATTACCGTATGAGAAATATATATGAAAGAAGCTGCAGAAAGCTCCTCTCACACGGCTTCTGTACGCACAGTGGCTGGAAATACAAAGTCATCACATTCGATCTATTACCATATGTGAAATATTTCTGAAAGAAGCTGCAGAAAGCTCCTCTCACACTACTACCTGGACACGCAGTGACTACAAATACAAAGTCATCACATTCGACCATTACTCTATGTGAAATATATATGAAAGAAGCTGCAGAAAGCTCCCCTCACACGGCCTCTGTACACACCCTGGCTGGATGTACAAAGTCATTATATTCGATCTATTACCCTATGAGAAATATTTCTGAAAGAATCTGCAGAAAGCTCCTCTCAAGCTGCTATCTGTATGCACAGTGGCTGGAAAAACAAAATCATCATATTCGGTCGACTGCCTTATGTGAAATATTTCTGAATGAAGCAGCAGAAAGCTCCACTCCCAATGCTGTCCTTGTTTACAGTTGCTAGAAATACAAAGGCATCACATTTGTTCCATTACCCTATGTGATATATTTCTGAAAGAAGCTGCTCCCCCATACAGTGGCTGGAAATACTAAGTCATAACATTCGATCCATTACCCTATGAGAAATATTTCTAAAAGAAGCTGCAGAAAGCTCCTTTCACACTGCTATCTGTACGCACAGTGGCTGGAAATACAAAGGCATCACATTCGTTCTGTTACATGCTGCAGAATGCTCCTCTTACACCAGTATCTGTACACACAGTGACTATAAATACAAAGTCATCACATTCGATCCATTTTCCTATGTGATATATTTCTAAAAGATGCTGAAGAAAGCTGCTAGCACACTGCTATCTGTACGCACAGGTGCTGGAAATAGAAAGTCTTCACATTCGTCCATTATCCAATGTGAAGTATTTCTGAATGAAGCAGCGGAAAGCTGCTCTCTCACTGCTGTCCATGTTTACAGTGACAAGAAATACAATGTCATCACATACGTTCCATTACCCTATGTGATATAATCCTGAAAGCAGCTGCAAAAAGTTGCCCTCACACTGCTATCTGTTCACACAGTGACTAGAAATACAAAATCATCACATTCAATCCATTACCCTATTTGATGTATTACTGAAAGAAGCAGTAGAAAGCTCCACTCACAGTGCTATCTGGACACACAGTGGCTGGAAATACAAAGTCATCACATTCAGTCCATTACCCAATGTGAAATATTTCTGAAAAAAGCTGCAGAAGGCTCCACTCACACTGCTCTCTACACAGACAATGACTGTAAATACAAAAGTCATTACATTCAATGCATTACCATATGTGAAATATTTCTGAAAGAATCCGCAGTGAGCTGCTCTCACACTTGTCTCACACTGGTCTCTGTATTTACAGAGACTAGAGACACATAGGCACCACATTCGATGATTTACCCTACGTGAAATATTTCAGAAAGAAGCTGCAGAAAGCTCCTCTAACACTGCCGTCTATACTTACATTGACAAGAAATAGAAAGTCATCACATTTGATCCATTACCCTATGAGAAATATTTCTGAAAGAAGCTGCAGAAAGATCCTCTCACACTGCCATCTGTACGCACATTGGCTGGAAATACAAAGTCATCACATTCAATCCATTACCCCAAGTGATATATTTCTGAAAGAAGCTGCAGAAAGCTTCTCACAAACTGCTATCTGTACGCACAATGACTAGAAATACAAAGTCATCACATTCGATCCATTACCCTATGAGAAATATTTCTGAATGAAGCAGCAGAAAGCTCCACTCACACTTCTATCTGTGCGCACAGTGACTAGAAATACAAAGTGATCACATTCGATCCATTACCCTATGAGAAATATTTCTGAAAGAAGCTGCAGTAAGCTCCTCTCACACTGCTATCTGTATGCACAGTTGCTGGAAATACAAAGTCGTCACATTAGATCCATTACCTATGTGAAATATATCTATGAGAAGCTGCAGAAAGCTCCTCTCACACTGCTATCTCGACGCACAGTGACAAAAAATACAGAGTCATCTCATTCGATCAATAACCCTATGTGATATATTTCTGAATGAAGCAGCGGAAAGCTAATATCTCACTGCTGTCTATGTTTACAGTGCCTAGAAATACAAAGTCCTCACATTCGCTCCATTACCCTATGTGATATATTTCTGAAAGGAGCTGCAGGAAGCTCCTCTCACACTGCTATCTATGTTTGCTGTGACAAGAAATACAAAGTCATCGCATTCCATCCATTACGACATTGCATAAATTACTGAAAGAAGCTGCAGAAAGCTCCTTTCACTCTGCTATCTGTACACACAGTGGCTGGAAGTACAAAGTTATCACATTCGAACTATTACCCTATGTGAAATATTTCTGAAAGAACCTGCAGAAAGCTCCTCTCACACTGCTCACGATATTTACAGTAACAAGAATAACAATGTCATCACATTCTATCCATTAGCCAATGTGATATATACCTGAAAGAAGCTGCAGAAAGCTTCTCTTACACCACTCTCTGTATTTACAGTGACAAGAAATACAAAGCCATCGCATTCGATCCATTACCCTATGTAAAATATTCCTGAAAGAAGCCGCAGAAGGTTCCACTCACACTGTTCTCTACACACACAATGACTAGAAATACAAAAGTGATCACATTCGTTCCATTACCCTATGTGAAATATTTGTGAAAGAAGCTGCAGAAAGCTTCTCTCACCCTGTTCACTGTATTTACATTGACTAGGAATAGAAAGTCATCACATTCGATCCATTACCCTATATGAAATATTTCTGAAAGAAGCTGCAGAAAGCTCCTCTCACACTGCTATCTCGACACACAGTGACTAGAAATACAAAGTCATCACATTAGATCCATTAACCTATGTGAAATATATAAGAAAGAAGCTGCAGAACTCTCCTATCACACTACTATCTGTACGCACAGTGACTAGAAATACAAAGTCATTACATTCGATCCATTACCCTATGAGAAATATTTCTGAAAGAAGCTGCAGTAAGCTCCTCTCCCACTGCTATCTGTACGCACAGTTGCTGGAAATACAAAGTCGTCACATTCGATCCATTACCTATGTGAAATATATCTATGAGAAGCTGCAGAAATCTCCTCTCACACTGCTATCTGGACACTCAGTGACTAGAAGTACGAAGTCATCACATTCGTTCCATTACCCTATGTGATATATTTCTGAAAGAAGCTGCAGAAAGCTCCTCTCACACTGCTATCTATGTTTACAGTAACAAGAAATACAAAGTCATCACATTCGATCCATTACCCTACGTGAAATATTTCTGAAAAAAGCTGCAGAATGCTGCTCTTCAAGAAGCATCTCTTACTTGATATGTTTGTTACATAGACAGGCTTGTCATATTTTATCCATAACCATAGATGAAGTGTTTATGAAAGAAACTGCTGAAAGCTTGTCTCCCACTAATGAATTTTTTATTTGGTGTAATTACTACAATTCCATTCTCATTAAAGTACTTTATGACCACCATTTTAATAACATCTGCAGCTCCATGTAATGCAGGAGGGATTTAGCACAGTCTCATCTTGTCTAGTGTTTCTATGGGTAGGACAACACCGCGTCTTCAAAAATGCATGTTTTTCCATTTCTTAGTTGTGCATTTTCATATACTGGTATGAATTTGTGTTCTGAACAGGAATAGACTTCTCTAATGATGAATTTTTAGTGTCCCTCTTTCAGGGGTGCACAGGTGATACCCAAAAGTACCATAGAGAACTTCCATCAGTTTTGTATCAGCCAAATTTATTGGTATTAACTTCAGAGTCAGTTCATTATCTTGCTCCACAATTTCTCACTTTAGCTGGTGTCTGGTCTCTCAACGTAGACAAAAATCCTGCTCACTAACTTTCCTAGTACAGTAGAATGTTGATTATCGGAACGTCTGTCAACCGAACGACCGCTTAACCGAACCGTGTACTCGATCGCACCTGTTACTCTCCCACCCTACCTTCCATCTTCCCCCTCACTCCCGAACCAAGTTTCCCCACAGTAGTCTTCGCACTGGGCCACCACTCTACGCTCTGCCTATCTAATGCAAACGTCATGAGTTTGAAACAGCAGATTTTAGTGGTGATCTGCTACAAATGACCACTCTTGACAATGTACACCCAACTGACTGCTTTTATAAACTTTGCTTTGTGCCAGTGCTATATTCTGTCATCAGATCTGCTATAGGCTGCCACCTCTTTTTCTCTACACAGTGGGAAACTATCTGATCTCCAAATTGTATGAAGATGCAAGGACTTGCGGCACTTCACCACCAACTCGACCACTTTCCACAGACACAACAGCAGCACACATACAGCTTTTAGAGGTGGAGCCCCTCCACGCCCACACCGGCATGATGGCCAACACAAAAGGTCTACTGCCATCTCTGCATAAGGGTTAGTATTCACTAAAGTGAGGTGTCGCAGGATGTGGGTGCTGCGATGTTTGCGTACGTCTGGTTAGGATTAACCATTAATACGCGCTCATCTGGATATAGATTGGTCGAAATCTGACGAAGGGTAGCGGTTTGAAGGGCAGAGGAAAAAAAGTGCCAAGGCAAGAGCCAAGGGAAAAAAACCTCTGCGAAAGTTAGGTCGGGCGGCAAGAGCAGTAGCGGTTGTCTTGCTGCCTGCGATAGGTTGTGCAAGGATAGGCTTTGTTAGTAGTGGGTATCATGCATGTTGATACCTTGACGTTGTGCGTTTGTGCTGCTCAGCGGCTGGCGCTGGGTGCTGGTACAGAGTCCTCGTTCGGCGTCCTGCTACCTGCAACAGTTATGTTTGTTATCGGTCTTGTGTCCGATAGGTCATATACCGGAGGCACAGTGTGAGGGAGTGTTGGGAGATTGTTCGTGCGTCTGTGGGCGAGCTCGTCGGTGTCCCTGCTGTGGCCTGTTGGTCGGCTCTAATAGCAGCTGGTAGTTGCCAGTCAGTATTGCTGATATGCAGGGGCTTACCGACGTTTGTCGCTGTTTGCGTATGTTAGTTTACCATAGGTGGTTATGCCCTAGCTAGCAGTGTCTTTGGTCGCTTGTGTTTCCACCTGTGGTTGTGATCGTAGTTTCCCAGAGTGAGGATGAAAGGATTGTTCGAGTGTCTCGAGTTCCTGTATAGTCGTGTGGCGTGTTTCTTGAATACTTCCTTGAGGGTATCAAGGCGGTATTCATGGTGAAGATCCATGGTGCGTGTGTAGCGTGGAGCATTGCTAATGATTCGTAGCACTTTGTTCTGTATGATCTGCAGGCGGCGCAGTCGTGTGGGAGCTGCATATCCCCAGACGGGAGCTGCGTACGTCATCAGAGGTCTAATCAGTGTCGTGTATAAGGACCTCGACACCCTCCTATTCAGTGTGCTTTCCCTGTTGAGCATTGGGTAGAGCTGTTTGAGCCTCGCGTGCGCTCGGTTGGCAACGTATTCGATGTGGTCCCCCCATGTAAGTTTCCGGTCCAGCCAGACACCAAGGTATCTGACTTTCTCTCGGAAACGTATTGGGCGTGTAGCACACGAGCTTCACTATTTATGAGAATTTGTCCCATGGGCCAGCCATAATAAACTGCTTTCTTTTGAAGTCACTTTCTCCTGACAATTTCCTTATATGCGACCCCTTTCACCACCAGAATGATCCCTCATTCATATCTGCCCTCCTTGTATACTTCCCTTGCCATATTATGCGCCAGCAATACCACCAGGCAACATTCTGTGTCACTCTGGACAGTGATCATTACGTTTTGCCTTATCTGTGCACAGATAGCGGTGGACCAACAACTCTTGTGGAACTAAAGTTTAATGAAATAGTACATATTACACAATAGAGATTGCTGCAGCTACTCACCATCTGTGTTAGCTGCTCCTACGTGAGTCTGATCTGTTCAGTTGTCTCCTGGATGAGCTCTCTTTCCTTGTGGTGCTTAGCTCTGATTGTCTCAGCCTCCTGCTGCAGGGAGTCCAGTTATGCCCAAATAGTGGCCAGATCACACTTTATGCTGGACAGCGAATGCTGTAATGAGACATGTCACATGGTAATCTCAAGGTATGTACTGAATGAAAAAGTCACTGTTTTAACTGCTCTTATTGTATCCTAAGTGTACTGAAAATTAAAATACCATAATTAATAATTAACTTGGAAATAGCAGCCCAGCTAAAGTGATTCACCTCAATACTGCCCCTGTGAAAGTCATTTATCCTAGTGTATTTTCCCATTTGCAACCCATATCTTCACTAGGGTGATCCCAGATATGCATCTGCGCCCCACTTACATACCCTTGTGAGTGTGTCATGTGCCTGTAATGCCATCAGGTGGCATCCAACATCACGATTGGCAGTGGTCATGATGTTTTGGCTTATCAGAGTGTAGGGGGTCTATACAAGGGAGATACAATTGAGGGTAACATTATAGAAATGGAAGAAGAGACAGATGAAGATAACATGGGAGATTTCCTGTGAGAAGCATTTGACTGAGCATTGAAGACCTACAATTAAACAAGGACCAAGGGTAGACAATATTCTGTCAAAACTACAGATAGCCTTTGGAGAGCCAGCAATGACAAAATTATTCCATCTGCTCTGCTAGATGTGCGAGACAGATGAAATACCCACAAATTTCACAAAGAATGTAATAGTTTCAATTCCAAACAAATCAAGTAGTAAGAGGTGTGAATATTCCCAAACTGTTGGTTTGGGAAGTTATGGTTGCAGAATATGAACACAAATTCTCTACAGAAGGAACAAAAAACCAGCAGTAACTGACTTCAGAAAAGATAACTTTGCATTCTGGAGAAATGAAGGGACACGTGAGACAATAGTGACCCTACAACTTATCTTACAAGATGCATTAAGGAATGGTGAACCTATGTTTCTACCATTTGAAGACATAGAGAAAGCTTTTGACAATGTGGACTGGAATACTCTCAAATTCTTAAGCAGGGGTCAAATACAGGAAGAAAAAGGCTATTTACAATTTTTACAGAGTCAAATGGCAGCTGTAACAGTTGAGGGGCATGAAAGGGAAGCATTGGTTAGGAAGTGAGTGACACAGGTTTATAGCCTATCCCCCATGTTTTTCAATCTGTATATTGAGCAACCAGTGAAGGGAACAAAAGAAAAGTTCAGAATAGGAATAAAAACCTTTGAGGTTTGCTGATGACATTGTAATTCCGTCAGAGACAGCAAAGGACCTGGAAGAGCAGCTGAATGGAATGGACAATGTCTTGAAACGAGGATATAAGATGACCATCAACAAAAGCAAAAAAAAGATAATGGAATGTAGTCTAATTAGGTGTTGCTGAGGGAATTAGATTAATGAATGAGACAAATAATTAGTAGACAATTTTTGCTACTTTGGCAGTAAAATCACTAATGATGGATTAAGGAGATGATATAAAATGTAGGCAGACAATGGAAAGGGAAGTGTTTCTGAAGAAGAGAAATTTTGTAACATTGAATATAAACTTAGTTTTTAGAGTAATTGCAACTTATGCAAGACACCTTTTTTGTAGCTTTGTTTTCAGTGAGATGTGTTTCAGCACTTTTTTTGCTATCTTGACATGGAACAGAAAGTGCTGGAACGGCTTTGTGTGAAAACAAAGTGACACACATGCCCGGAAAAAGGGGAAATTTCTCTCCAATTTTCTTAGACACAGAAATAAAGAGAACTGCAATATTCACAAAATGTTTACAGATTTAGGTGTTGCAAAGATTTTTCTGGAAATATTTGTATGGATTGTAGCCATATATGAAGTGAAACATGGATATCAAACAGCATAGACAGGATGAGAATAGAAGCTTCTGAAATGTGATGCTGCAGATGAATGCTGAAGATCAGATGAGTAAATGGACTTGGAGAGAAAAGAAATTTCCTGCACAAGGTGACAAAAAGAAATGATTGGTTGACAGGATGCATTCCAAGACATTAAAGGATCACTAGTTCAGCAATGGACTGAGGTATGAGGTGACAGCACCCCTCCCGTATCAAGTATTAAGATCCACATAAGCCTTTTGGTAATTTTATTTTCAAAATTCTGATGAAGATGTTCATACATTAAGCAAAGTCTTATGAGTTAATAGGTATATTTGGAAGGAATTATCACTTTCAAATTAAAGTGCTATTTTTCCTCTTTTCAGTAAACATAACTATCTTAATGGATATTCATAAGTTGAAGCTAAACTTGATCCAGAATATTAGTGCCAGTTATAGACATATTGCTCTAAATTTCCAGGACCTGTTGATAGACTTTTGATTAATTAAAGGACACTATACTGAACGTGTTGAGGCTGCAGCATGCCAGCCAGTTGCCTGCGTTGGCAAACATGTGTGGAAGCACACTAGCACACCACAAGCATGATGCAGTTCGCCGCCGGACGCAAGCCGAGGAGGGTCCGCGATGATGTCACGCCCGCCGCTGCCACCGCCGTCATAGCTGCCATGGGTCACCACCTGCACCAGGGTATGGGGTGTGGCCCTCGTGCTGCCCCGCCATCTCAGCTGTCCATGCCATCACCCGCCTCCTGCTGCTGCTGCTGCTGCTGCTGCTGCTGCTGCTGCTGCCCCTGCGCGTGATCAACGCGCCTGCTGCCGCCGCTTGTCGACACTGCCGCCGTCCGTTGTCTGCATGCCACCAAATAATGTAAGTCGCTAGCAATGCTATGGTGGTGTGGATGCCCACACTATTGTAACATTCCAGCCACCAGGTAGAAATTGGAGACAGGAGCAGCCGAAGAGAATAAAGATCCCCCTCGACACTGCAGACCCAGATAAATCAATTAATTTTAACTGACGCAGAGCTTAAGCAACAGATAGATGGTCTTCAAATGGCTTCTCCACAATCTAATGTTGTTAAGCAAGTGCTAGTGGAGGAACCACCGAAGCATGTGACTCCACCACTCACTAGTGCAGAATCAGCTGTGGCAGTAGCCACCTCTACTTCGGTGCAAAGCTTTCCAGCAGTAGCGTTTATTCCGGCATTTGCTGGAAAGCCACACGAGAATATTCAAACGCTTGTCCAGAATGTCCAGGACATTGGAAAGCTTTTTGGTTGGCCAGATGAATTTCTCTTAAACGTGATGAAAATGAAACTCACCGGCGAAGCGCAGAACTACGTGCAGTCAGTCGAGAGCTTGAAAAAATGCCCCTACCTTCCAGTCCCTTGCAACAGGGTTGATTGAAAGGTATACAGACAAACATAGTACTAGTTACTATTGTGACTTGCTTTCCAACCTTAAGCAAAAAACGGGTGAGGATTTAGAAGCATTCGCAGTCAAGATTACAAGAATCGCATGCCATACGTACGCACTAAGTACCCATTCTGCTCGTAACAAGTTTCTGTTGGAAGAATCAGGATGTCATGTGATAAACGTTTTTATTCATGACATAAACCCTCAGATAGGGGTGAAATCAAGTTAGCTTCCCCCTCACACCTTACAAGAAGCCATGGAATTAGTTCTCTCGAGAGAGGTGGTGAGCCAACTTGCGGCTGTCTCCACGCAGCAAAGTGAGCCCTGACGTGTCTTTTCAAACGACACCAAGTGTGGGCACTGTAATAGACAAGGACATGTGGCAGAGCAATGTCGCGTGCCATATTGTCATCGGTGCAGGAACATGGTCACCGAAGCGTGCATTGTCCAAATAGTAGGCCACAACTGCCTGCAAACTCCAGGCGAAATGCAAACCAAACGCAGAATTCGGGAAATGGCTGCGTGGCAGGAAGTGTCACTCCTCCCAGCCCCCGTTAAAAATAGTGACGCCACTAGCTTATAAGGGAATCGCACAGGTGGCAAGCGTGGTTGTCGATGGTGTTAGAGGCAACAAACCAATACGCGTGCTAATTGGCACTGGCACACAGATCAGCTTCGCATTTTTATTGAAGAGAGATAAAAGAACATTGCAACCACCATGGTACCATATTAGTGGTATTGGTCCCAGCATAGTGAAACCTGATGGCAGCAGTTGCATTGAGTTCATGTTGGACTCCACAGAATATGCTTTTATGATGGAGATTGTACGGAACATGTGCACGGATTACGACATCATCCTGGGAAGTGACTTACTGCATAATTTCCAGGGGGTTATTGACTATAGGTTAAATACCATCCAATTTGGCACCAATTTGCACTGTTTTGGACGAGACTGCACGTTGCAGGTGAGTGAAACTGGGGAAAAAAGGATCCGTTTCCCAAGTTTCAGAGTCTCCTGTAACGATGCTAAAAGCCAATAACCCCATGGAGATACCAGAAGGCACAGGAAAGATCCTTTGGGTGCCTGTCGGGATACATGAATCTGAAGAGTTTCATTTCTTGGTAGATCCACTCTGCCAGAATGAAGCTCTTGACCAGATGCAGTTCCACGTAAAACATAGCCTGTGCAAAGCGCATCAAGTACAAATAGAAAACTGTGTACCCGTGTGTTTAGACAATTTTAGTCACAAGCAAGCTTTAGTACCATGAGGTACAGTATTAGCCAGCTTACAGGTTATCACAGAAGATGAGTTGCCAATGAAAACCCCTTATCTGAAAAATAAAAAGGAAAAAGACTGCTGCTGTCTCTCAACACCTTTTGACAATCACGTCACATCAGACAGGTAAGTTTAAACCTAAGCTTAGTCACCTACCATTGCATGAACAAAAGCTAATAAATGAAGTATTGAATGAGTATTCATGGTTGTTTAAAGACAGGAAACATTTACCAGCAATAGATCTAATTCAACATGAGATTCCATCTGGAAATGCTAGGCCAATAGCTCAAGATGGGTACCGAATCCCCTACCATCTTCAGTCAGTGGTAGAGGAAACTATACAACAGCAACTAGAAGCAGGAATAATACAACCCTCTTCTAGTGTGTGGTCTAGCCCAATTGTAGTCGTTCCAAAGAAATTTATAGACAGAGAAAAATCCTATCGCCTCTGTGTAGACATGCAAGCAGTAAACAAGGTTACTACCCCACATCATTATCCATTACCCCGGATACATGAAACACTCAATCATCTGGGCAATTGCCGGTACTTTACAACATTAGGCATGCGCAGTGGGTATCATCAACTTTTGTAGTTCCCGGTTGCTTATATTAATTCTTAAGGAAGCCTTTCAGGCTTCACAATGCGACAGCAACCTTTCAGTGACTTGCAGATCTGCTATTATGTGGGTTGAAACCTATTATGTGACTCGTGTATCTTGATGATATAATTATATTTTCTAAATCTATTGCTGAACATGCTGAACGTCTACACAGTGCACTGTTGCGATTGCAAAATGATAATTTAAGCTTAAAATTAGAAATGTGTTCTTTTTCTCAATCACAAGTGCAGTATTTAGGTCATGTCATCAGTTCCAGCAGAGTCAAACCAGATCCACGATTAACTGAATCAGTAGACACTTGTCCTGTTCCAACAAATTTAAAGGAATTACAATCCTTCCTTGGTCTTGCAAATTATTACTGCTGTTTTGTTAAAGATTATGCTACTATTACCAAACCTCTTACTAAATTGTTGAAAAAGGATACTCCTTTTGTGTGGATGGATGAATGTTTGACCACCTTTCAAACAGTGAAAACTATTTTAACCAGTTAATCTCTACTTGTTTACCCAGACTTCACTGAACCTTTTATTTTAACTTGTGACACATCTGATTTTGCTGTAGGATGTGTTCTAAGCCAAGTGCAAGATGGTGAGGAAAAACCCATTGGGTATGCCTCTCATCAACTAAATAAAGAAGAAAGTAATTACAGTACTACAGAAAAGGAATTGCTTGCCCTTCTTTTTGGAATTAGTTATTTTAGATGTTACCTTTATGATCACAAGTTTACAGTTCTTACCAATCACTCTGCTCTGCAGTGGTTATTGAATCTTGAGGACCCTAGCAGCAAACTTATGCACTGGGCCATGAAATTGTCAGAATACGATTTTGAAGTTGGGCACAAGCCCGGTCGGTTGCATCAAAATGCTGATGCATCAAGTAGAAAAGTGCGTGTCATTCAATCAGATGGTTTATCAATTGAAGAGTTAAAAGAAGCCCAGCAGGTGGATGTTCAGTGTCAAAGATACGCCTCATTGCCAGAATTTGAAGTAATAGACGACCTTTTGTATCGAAAATCTCCCCATGGAAATCATTTGGTAATACCGGAATGCTTGCAGCAGCATATAACACGGCAATGCCATTATACAATCCAAGCATATCACAGCAAAAAGTGCACTACGAGCACTCAAATTGCAACACGTTATTGGTGGCAATATTGACAATGTGACGTGGACAGGTATGTAAGATCTTGCCTGCCATGTGCACAACGAGAACAAAATATGCATCCGCAGGTGCCACTGCAAACACTTCCTCAGGCATCTCAACCCTTTGAAATTCTTGCTTTAGATATCCTAGTTACTTTTGCACAGTCACAACAAGGTAACAAATACATTTTGGTTCCCCTTGCCAACACGAAGGCTGAAACTATGGTGAGATAGGTTGTAAATTGTGGGATACTACCTTCTGGGAGTCCTGATGCCATTTTAACAGACCAAGAAACCAATTTCATGTCTGCTCTATTTGTACAAGTTTGTAAATTGCTAAGAATCAAAAAATGGTGTACAACTCCCTTTCATCCTATAGCCAATGGTCACGTTGAATGCATACACCTTACAATTTGTAAAATGTTATCCTATTATGTTGCAAAAATGCATGCTGATTGGGGCAGATATGTACTGTATATTACTTCTGCATACAACACCTGAATGCATGAATCCACTGGGTATACCCCTTACAAAGCTGTGTTTGGACGGCTGAAAAATTTGCCATTCGAAATAGACAAACTACCTCAGGGTGTAGAAATAAAGGAAGTAAAAGGTTTAGCCAGCTGGCTAAAAGTGATCTGGTATAAGGAAAAGAGGAATAATATCAAAGCTACTAATACACAGTTGCACAGGCAGAATAAAAACGCTGTTTTAACCGACTTGTCAAACAGGTGATTTAGTGTTCTTACCAAACCCGGCAATCAAAAAGGGACGAACTAAAAAGTTCTCTCCCCGCTTTGAAGGCCCATATCGGATTATATGGTTGACCTCACCAGTCAATGCAGAACTGCAATTAACCGATCGTACAGTGATAGTGAACTTAGACCACCTGAAACCTTACCACGGTAAGGCTGTGTCACCACAACAGGTCGCAGCCCTCGATCTGCCTGTGTCACCTCCACCTCAAGTGGAAAAAGATGAAAGAAAAAACGGAGGAGATTACCTCCACAGGGTTGTCCTAGATACGCTTTGCAGAATCGACACCCTTATGCTTTGAGATGGCGTGATTAATTATGCCTAATTAGTGTTTTATGTTATGTTTTATTGCAGCTTAGTTTAAGTCATTTTTTCCTTGGACTTTGAAGCAAGACATGCCTGGCCACCACGGAGTTCCCAGCCATTCTCAGTTGTCAGTTTCCAGTCTTGTCATGTATTTTTGCTCATTTTTATATGTACGATTATGTTTTATGATTTGCAAGCAATGCCACGCATTAGACGTCACACAACTGACTTGCTTCAAATGCAACCATTAAACTTGGCGTTGACAGTACCATGGCTGCTAACTCTGAATAATATTCTTCAATTTCATCTATTGCCATCTATTTGGCAAACCAGTACATGTGGAGTGTTTTTACTCCAAGTTTTTCTTAATACTTGTTACGTCGAATTCTAGTGTATTGTACTATATGTCGTAGTTATGTATTTGCTGCAGCTAACCATAAGTAATCAGGACAGAAAAAGCTAGGACTTGGAATGCATACTCATCATATGCTTTGTTTACAGGACCAGCTGTTGGCGGGGCAACACATCAGCTGTCGCCTCCCCTCCTTTCTTCAGCGTTGTCTCCTCCTTGAACCTCATTTCCCCTCTCCTCACCTACAACTTGCCAGCAGCCGTCATTGTTTCTCAGCCAGTAACAGCACTCCGTGCGATGACTTATCTTATCACCATGAGTGCTGCCATCTCCAGTGTCTCGACACGTGGAGCGTCCGAGTAGTTACAAAAACAAACTGCAAATTACTGTCCTATCCTATGTGTATGACAGACTACAATGCACTTAACATCATTTTATATAACTAACAGCTTTTTTAAAACTCTTATTCTACGTGATTAGCAATTTCTAATTCACCATTGTTTGTTGTACACCCTAAGCACGTGATATTTGTCGCTTCAATAGTGGTCGGTACTACCACTCATACTATCTGTTCTGACTACTTACAGCGTTGTTATTATACATCAATGTGTTTTTATTTTCCTGTCAATATATGTCATTGTGTTTAATTATGTCATTATGCTAGAGCTAGTAATTTATAGTTCACGATTGTCATTTTATGTATTGTTATGTACTGTGCGCACAAAAAGTGATGCTATTTACGCATGCATGCTATTCTAGCTTCAAAGCTATTTTTATTGCTTGAACAGTCAACATCTTCCTAGTACAGCAGGTCGCTAATAACACCACTGATACTTTTATTCCATGTATCACAGGAGACCCATGTGCCTGCACTGATTCTTTATTAAGTCAGACGGACGCCCTTAGGCCCGCTGAACCACGGTATCGCAGATAGCTCCAATGCACTGCCTACCCATCAATTATTAGACAGGTTGCCTTAGCACTGTCTGCAGGTTGCTCCATTGCCCTGCAAATTATGTAATCATCAATTCAAGTCTGCAGATTGCTCTAATTCACTGTTGAACTTATTAATCGAGTCACTCGCAGGTAGCTCATTCACACCGTGAACATGTACTTACACATCACCGAATATTAGGCTTCTCGGTTGAACATAAAACAATTCATACATCAATTACCATGAGAAAATTTTCACTCACTTTATGCCTTTGGCACTTAATCACACTGTCGGATTCTACTGACTTAGTCCCTTATGCACTTCGTCAACTGACTAAAAACAACATCCCCTGAGGTATTTCTTATCCGATTCATAAGTTTATATTCTGGAAGTATTCCATTGATTTTATTTTTTGTCAATTATTATTACTCCACTGTTATGTATTGTTGTTATCAATTTATAGTGATGATTCATCTTTTGTACACTTTATGGTTATGGGTTATTTTTGTGCCATATTCAGTATTCCCTTTTAATTTTCATTGTTTCCTCGACTGGAAGCATCTCTGATAGCACCTATTGGCCTTCAATTTGTATCCGCCATCAGCTACCATTAGTCACACATTTACACAACACTTCACACACACAATAACACACTTACAACACACGCATACTGTACATATTCAAACTACCTTGGTGTAACTTGTTGATGTTACCAGACCTCTATTGTCATATACTAAGTACATGAACAAGGCTTTCATCGTTTATGCCCTTCGCTCTTCAGAAGGGAAAAGAGAAGTACGTACGTATGTACGTTATGTTCAGTAGCAGTTTCTTTTAATCAACAACGTTGAATATTCAATATCAATTTACCTGTTGAACACTTAAGTTGTTCTGTTAACATGGATTCAAACATCTTTGTGACATCAGCTATTTGTTTATTATTGTTTGCAATAAACTGTTGCTTTTAGGTTTCACTTATAATTTCTTAGCCATGGACGCAGAGCCTCTAGCACTCTCCGACGCTGTTATCTGAGCTCAGCACTCTGCCGGCTCAGCACTGATATAGCTGTGCTGTGCTGCCTCCACAACTTCACGCACCAGCCTCTGTATTCACGAGCAACAGACTCGCACTCACTAACATTCATTTCTGACTTCAGTACAGTTAATCTCCCTATTGACCACTTCTGTAAGTAAAGATCCTATCATTATTGAGTTAACTTGAGTTGTCCTACCTTCATTCGGGCTTTCTACAGCTGAAAAATCACTCAATATTATATCTGAAATTTATTAATTACTTTCCATGTCGAGCCTCAGTGGGGTCCGTGCCCCTGAGTAGTGGTCAATGCATGGGAGATGCCTTGGCTGTGCAGGTTTAAAAAAAAAAAAACTTTCTTCCTACAGAACCTCAAATTAATTAACGACACTTGGCCTTCGTGCCACAGCAGGATGGAAATATTTTTCCAGCTAGGTATGCTTTTGTGTTAGCTGGTGTTAGCTGATGTTATCTTAACATTATTAGAAAAGGAAGAGCGTGCTTTATATGATAAAGCTCAGCAATTGTCAAAATATGACACCTTTTTTATGCAGATGAGGGAACACGAGTTTCTCCGATCTTTGTGGGAAGTGGCTAGAATTATTTGAACAGTATTAGGGATGCAGTACCATGGCCTCATTTCAAACAAGCCTGGTTGCCCGTTGGAGGTACATTATTAAAAACTGTCTTTGTGTCTCCTTACGAAACAGATGCAAACCGCTGTGATTTGGACACACAGCAAGTGCTTTCGGAAACACAAGTTTATCACAAAGTGTTGGTACATCAACAGGTGTGCCTGACACATCTTGAGAATAGCCTGTTAGCCACAACTAGACAAATACAAGTTGTAGCTGACAGATTAACACGGCACTATGGTGCACTTCAACAATCCTTTAACCAAGAGTGGACTCATCTTCACTCAGGATTAAATAATCTGACTATCACATTGCACATTGTGAAGGCCACACAGATTCTTTTATTTAGTACACACACAGCACAGTTACATATACACATGTTACACTCAGCCATTCTACTCTGACTGCAAGGAAAACTCAGTCCACACCTGATACCCTCGGAGCCCTTCTTGCACCTCCTACACAATGTATCGTCGCAAATTTTGGCCCCTAAACAAATGCTTTATGCCGTGTGGGAAAGCAACCTCACCTTTTACTATGCTGCATTGGATGTCTGACTTATCTGTAATTCGGATGGTATTCGGATGCGAATGAGGATGCCAATCAAGTGCGCAAATTGCGGATACGAGTGCTATCAAATATACACTTTTCCTGTCTCTTGCGCCACCCTTCACCACCATGTTGTTTGGCAGACTCTAGGATATTTAATAGTTAGTCGGGATCAACAAACCCATGCCACTCTCTCTCACGCTGAATTATCCAGTTGCATCCATACAACACATTACTTATGCTCCACACTAATTTTACACACTAACACTACTGAGTGCGAGATGTCACTGTTTTTAGCTGAAACTACTACACCTCCACGTCCTCATGTTCTAGTCTCACTTTGTCAACCAATAATTCAACCTGTTGGCAACAGTTTTCTATTCGCTGTTCCACAGACTGTCACTGCCACCCTGGTGTGCCACCGTTCAATGTCAGAAACTGAATTGTACCGGGTAACACTGAATAATAGTGGCCTAGTGTATAATAGTTGAAGATGTGACGTGTACGCTGCTTCTATGAGGATATCATCTCAATTACACTCCACCTTTCATGTCACCATTCCCACATTTACCTTATACCTTCCTGAACTCTCTCTTAAACTCCATCACCATGAGAAGCTAAAGAATTTACCAAATACCAATGATTCAGATCTACTCAAGCGATCAATCATCTCCTTACCCAGGAACATAACCAAGTTGCTCTTGACGGAGTGGCCTCACATATTGCTGATTGGCACCAAACCAAGCAACTAACCACTGTTGTATTACCCAGCGCTGGTTCGGTAGTCATCACTGTAATGATTCTGATTATAGTATCCTGGATAATCTGTAAAAGAGTGTTTGGCAAATGTTTCACTTCCTGCCGAGAAGTAGTCCACTCCCACAACCTGAAGGTGAATATCATACCTGAACCTACCTGTCAACCTTGGTGCATATGATCAGGCATGACCTCCCCCCTCCCTTAGAATTAAGTTGTAGTCTAGGTGCCAGGTCAACGAACAAATTTTGTAATGGATTTGTATTTCTATGTAAAGGCTATGGAATCCCAATTTAATTGTCGAGTCGTAACACTCATGTAAGTCATTTTATGGGGACACACACACACACACACACACACACACACACACACACACACACACACACACACACACACACACTCACTCACTCACTCACTCACTCTCTCTCTCTCTCTCCAAGAGCCTTCCTTCAGGTCACTTTGTAACTTCTGCACATATTGATACCACTATGTTATGGATGTTAATTTCTGTGATCCTTCATAATGATCATATATTTTTTTTTTAATGAAATAATCAATTAGTATCAGCTCATTCATTTTCATCCAGAGAGCCTTCTTCAGAAGGAGAAAGGATGTGCAGGGAGGAGACCCCCCCAAGAGGGATCATGGCCGATAAAATTTTATTAAATAATTTTTTCCGTTCATAATGTACGGCCGTAGCAGGCTTGGGCATACTGTGGTGGAAGGTGCTGACTGGAAGACCGTGGTCAGCACTTTCCTGACACGTGCTCCTCGGTCAGGCTCTAGTCCCATGGATTGGTTGCGCTGACAAGGGTACGCTACTAGCAAGGTGCGTTGGCGGAATGAACCCTCCAATCAAAGACTAGTCGTGTGATCGCATGGGGACACGGCTGGGAGCGGCAAGGGTGGCTTGGAAACCAATCCGCCCTCTCTTAGCTTCAGACCTCAGTCCCGAGTAGTCGCTCCTCTAGCCTCTGCCTCTCCCCTCAAACCTCCTGATGAACAGACGGCAACCCCTCTTGGGGCTGCTCAGCCCTACGTGGGCACACATGTCCCATCTTTAAATGAATAAATAGTGTCATTCCAGCTTAATTAGTTTTAATTATTGCAACACCCACAATTTCCTGCTCCCGACATCTATCCTGATGAACAGAAGTAAATTTGTGAAGATGGATCATGACTTTTCTTGGGTATCTCTGTTGGTACAGCACATGCCCACAAAATGCAAGGGTCCAGGTTTCATGTCCTGGTGTACCACCACATAGTTTTAATCTGCCAGCAAGTTTAATATTGGATTACACTCGACTGAAGACTGAAATATTTATTATGGGGACATTTAACACTGCTTCAGTAGCCACACGTATTTAACACTAAGGACAAACCCACAAAAAATTTCAGTCTGATCAATAATTTTTGTAAAAACCATTGTATATCTCTGAACATCTATCATAAAACTGTTTAAAATCAACAAATTAGGATTGTGTCATTACCTAGCCAGTGAACGATCACGTTTCCTTGGAGAGGTAAGGCTCCTACCAATTTCTGTAAGACAAAGACATATTTTATGTAATGCTCCATTTTACTAGTATACTATTACTTAGTTGTAAGTTTATTTGTTATAAAAATAAAGCCTAAATTATTTCAGAGGTACAATAAACAATTCTGAAAAATTTAAGTAGTGCATCTGTAATACTGTAATACTGTTGATATATTTAACTGAAATGTGATTCAAATTGAATTGAAATTCTTATCTTTTTTTTTTTTTTTTTTTTTTTGTGG
This sequence comes from Schistocerca piceifrons, assembly GCF_021461385.2. Classification (NCBI taxonomy): domain Eukaryota; kingdom Metazoa; phylum Arthropoda; class Insecta; order Orthoptera; family Acrididae; genus Schistocerca; species Schistocerca piceifrons. Next base: position 33,107,511 of record NC_060138.1, on the reverse strand, counting down.
TTTTAGGGCGCACAACTTCAACGGTCATTAGCGCCCAGACTACATGAGGAATGCACCGCGAGTCACAAGTTTAAAACAGCAACGAGACGGAAAACACGATAAAAGACAGACTAACAGGCACAGGATTAAAAAAGGAAAACAGCAGAATCAAATGTCCTTTGAGAGGGTTGTCAAATTGATAAAATGAAGAATGCGAGCAGCTGCTCGTGGGTCATCCGCTAAAATGGCTTCTACAGTACATGGCAGGCCAAGAGCAAGACGCAGGGTGTTAAAATCCGGACAGACCGTTAAAATACGGCAGACCGTCAGCAATTGCCCACAGGGGCAGAACTGCGCCGGCGCAGCCGTCAGCAAATGGCGATGGCTGAACCGGCAGTGGCCAATTCGTAACCGGGCCAAGACGACCTCCTCCCGCCGAGAAGGGCGTGAGGAGGACGTCCAAGCCACGGGATGAGGTTTCAGGGCCCGAAGTTTGTTGTCTGTAAGTGCAGCCCAATCGGCATGCCACTGCGATAAAATGCGCCGACAAATTACCCTGCTACAATCTGATGAAGGGACACAACAAGATGCTGTCCGAGGCTGGAGGACCGCAGCCTTGGCCGCGGCATCTGCAGCTTCGTTCCCAGGGATACCGACATGGCCAGGAACCCACATAAAGCTAACCGGAGAACCGACGTCCACCAGCTGCTGAAGAGACCGTTGGATCCGGTGCACGAAAGGGTGAACCGGGTACGGATCACTGAGGCTCTGGATAGTGCTCAGGGAATCGGAGCAGATGACATATGCAGAATGTCGGTGGTGGCAGATGTAAAGGACAGCCTGGTAGAGGGCAAAGAGCTCAGCTGTGAAGACCGAACAAAGACCATGGAGCCGGTATTTTAAACTTTGTGCCCCGACAATAAAGGAACATCCAACCCCGTCATTGGTCTTAGAGCCATCTGTATAAATGAAGGTCATATTAATGAACTTCGAACGAAGTTCGATAAAACGGGAGTGGTAGACTGAACCGGGGGTAACCTCCTTCGGGAGCGAGCAGAGGTCAAGCTGGACGCGACCCTGAGCCTGGAGCCAAGGTGGCGTGTGGCTCTCGCCCACTCGAAAGGTTGCAGGGAGTGAAAAATTAAGGTGTTGAAGGAGGCGACGAAAGCGAACTCCAGGGGGTAGCAGGGCAGAGACATACAACCCGTATTGACTGTCGAGAGAGTCATCAAAAAAGGAACGATAAGACGGGTGGTCGGGCATTGACAGTAGCCGACAGGCATACCGACAAAGCAGTATATCGCGCCAGTAGGTGAGTGGCAACTCACCAGCGTCAGCATGAAGACTCTCGACGGGACTAGTATAAAACGCTCCGATCGCAGGTCGTAAACCCCGATGTTGAATGGAGTTGAGGCGGCGTAAGATGGATGGCCGTGCAGAGGAGTATACAAAGCTCCCATAATCCAGCTTGGAGCGGATGATCGACCGATATAGACGAAGTAGGACGGCTCGATCCGCTCCCCACGACATACCACTGAGAACACTGAGGACATTTAGAGAACGGGTACAACGGGCAGCCAAATATGACACATGTGGAGACCAACTAAGTTTCCTGTCAAATGTGAGACCTAAAAATTTTGTTGTCTCCACGAATGGGAGGGCAACGGGACCGAGTCGTAAGGATGGTGGGAGAAACTCTTTGTAGCGCCAGAAGTTAATACAGACCGTCTTCTCGGCAGAGAAACGGAAGCCATTGGCGACACTCCAGGAGTAAAGACGGTCAAGAGAACGCTGAAGACAGCGGTCCAGGAAACACGTACGTTGCGCTCTGCAATAGATGGTAAAATCGTCTACGAAAAGGGAGCCTGATACATCAGCTGGGAGGCAATCCATTATTGGATTGATTGCTATGGCGAAGAGAGCGACGCTCAAAACTGAGCCCTGTGGCACCCCATTCTCCTGGTGAAAGGTGTCTGACAGGACAGAACCCACACGTACCCTGAACTGTCGATCCATTAAAAAGGAACGAATAAAAAGAGGGAGGCGACCACGAAGGCCCCATGTATGCATGGTGCGGAGAATGCCCGCCCTCCAAAAGGTGTCGTAAGCCTTCTCCAAATCAAAGAACACAGCCGCGGTCGGGCGCTTCCGCAAGAAGTTATTCATAATGAAGGTCGACAAGGTAACCAGATGGTCGACAGCAGAGCGGCGCCTACGAAAGCCACATTGTACATTGGTAAGTAGGCGTCGAGACTCGAGCAGCCAAATCAATCGAGAGTTAACCATTCGCTCCATCACTTTACAGACACAGCTGGTAAGCGAGATGGGTCGATAACTGGAAGGCAAGTGCTTGCCCTTCCCCGGCTTAGGAATCGGGACAACAATAGACTCGCGCCAGCATGCGGGAAGATGTCCCTCAATCCAGATGCGATTGTAAGTACGAAGAAGAAAACCTTTACCCGCTGGAGAAAGGTTCTTCAGCATCTGAATATGAATGGAATCAGGCCCTGGAGCGGAGGACCGTGATTGGCCAAGTGCGTTTTCGAGTTCCCGCATGGTGAATGGGGCATTATAACTTTCACGATTCGAGGAGCGGAAGTTAGGTGGCCTAGCCTCCTCTGCCTGTTTGCGGGGGAGGAAGGCAGGGTGGTAATGAGCGGAGCTCGAAACCTCGGCGAAAAAGCGGCCAAAGGCATTGGAGACATCCTCAGGGGCCACAAGGACGTCATTCGCGACCGTCAAGCCAGAAACTGGTGAGTGGACCTAAGTGCCAGATAGCCGGCGCAGGCTACCCCAGACAACAGAAGAAGGAGTAAAACTGTTGATTGTGCTTGTGAAAGCAGCCCAGCTGGCTTTCTTGCTTTCTTTAATAACATGACGACACTGAGCACGTAATCGTTTATAATTGATACAATTCGCCACTGTAGGGTGGCGTTTAAAGGTGCGTAAAGCACGTCGACGAGCACGTAAAGCGTCTCTACATGCTGCAGTCCACCAGGGGACCGATACGCGACGTGGAGAAGAAATAGGGTGAGGGGTGGAATATTCAGCAGCAGTGAGAATGACTTCCGTGAGGTGTGCGACCTGACGATCGCAGCTTGTGAAGGTTTTATCCAGAAAGGTCGCCCTGGAAGAGAAGAGCCCCCAGTCTGCCATGGAGATGGTCCAACTAGAGGAGCACGGAGAGGGGGTATGCTGCAGGAGATGGATAACACACGGGAAGTGGTCGCTCGAATATGTATCAGAAAGTGCATACCACTCAAACCGGCGTGCAAGTTGGGGAGTACATATAGAGAGGTCTAAATGGGAATAGGTGTAAGATGTGTCAGAAAGAAAAGTAGGGGCGCCAGTATTGTGGCAGACAAGATTGAGCTGGTTGAAAAGGTCTGCTAACAGGGAGCCCCTCAGACAGGATGCTGGAGAGCCCCAAAGGGGATGGTGGGCATTGAAGTCTCCAGTTAACGAAAATGGTGCAGGTAGCTGAGCAATAAGTTGCATCATGTCTGCCCTGGTAACGGCAGATGACGATGGAGTGTAAACGGTACAAATGGAAAATGTAAAAGCAGGGAGAGTAATGCGGATGGCTACTGCCTGCAGGCCGGTGTGCAACGTGATGGGATCGTAGTAAATATCATCCCGGACCAGCAACATAACCCCTCCATGGGCCGGGCTACCTACCACAGGGGGTAGGTCAAAACGCACAGAGGTGTAGTGTGCCAAGGCAATTTGATCACATGGGCGTAGCTTCGTTTCCTGGAGGGCTACGACGAGCGGACGGTGCAAGCGGAGCAGCAACTTCAAGTCCTCTCGGTTGGAGCGAATGCTGCGAATATTCCAGTGAATAAGTGCCATCGTAAGAAGAAAAGAAAGACGAAAGAAGGGGTCACCTTGAAGGCCGCTGAGGGCCTGGCTTCGAGCGAGCACTGCCGCCGCTATCAGTAGGTGGACAGTTATCGTCCATGGGGTCTATAGGTTCATCGGCCATCTTGGGAAGATGGCCGGGAGGGGGAGCTTCCTCTGCCGGTGAACGGCCAGATGTTCGGCTACCAGCGGTGCGGCCAGGCGAAAAGGATGACGGCCTGGGGCGGCAACCGCTGGGTGGCGCAGGAAAACAAATGCGCCGTGGCGGAGAAGGAGAACTGTGCTTCCTATGAGCCTTCTTGGTAGGACGTTTGGTGGAAGTACCGGTCGAAGGCTGGGAGGTCGAGGTACGGAGGAAGTCTGCACGGGACGGTTCCTTCTTGAAGGCCCGTGCATCGGACTTCTGGGTCTTCGTCTTGGCAGAAGCTGATGAAGGTGCTTGTGGCTGAGGGGTGACGGGAGGAAGAGGAGACGTTGACCGGGCGATCTTAGCACTGGCCGAACGGACGACCGTGGTGCTGAAGGTCAGATTGCATGTCTGGGTTGCCACCTCCCTGGTAGTCCGAGGAGAGAGGAGGACACTACTGTATTTCCCCGCTGAGAGCAGCGTGGGCTTCCTACTAGCCAATAGCTTGCGAGCAGCCGAGGTGGACACTTTCTCTTTGACCCGAATTTCTTGGATACAGCGTTCTTCCTTATAGACAGGACAGTCGCGGGAGGATGCGGCATGGTCACCCTGACAGTTCACACAACGAGGAGACGGCGGTGGACAGTCACCCTCATGGGCATCCCTGCCACAAGTGACACATTTAGCCGCATTGGAACAAGACTGTCGAGTGTGATCGAAACGCTGACACTGGTAGCAGCGCGTAGGTGTCGGGACATAGGGGCGAACAGAAATAACCTCGTAGCCCACCTTGATGCGCAATGGCAGCTTAACACTATCGAAGGTCAAGAAAAGTGTCCGGGTCGGCACAAGGTCATTGTTGACCTTTTTCATGACCCTATGGACAGCCGTCACGCCCTGCTCAGCGAGGAATGATTGAATCTCCTCGTCAGTCAATCCATCGAGGGAGCTAGTATAGATCACACCATGAGACAAATTCAAAGTTCGGTGAGCCTCCACCCGCACAGGGAACGTGTACAGGAGTGTGGCCCGAAGCAGTTTTTGTGCCTGAAAGTCGCTCTCAGTTTCTAGTAATAAGGTACCGTTACGCAACCTGGTACAAGATTTGACAGATCCGGCTATGGCATCTACACCCTTCTGGATAACGAAAGGGTTGACAGAGGAAAAATCCTTTCCATCCTCAGATCGAGAAACGACAAGGAACTGTGGGGCAGGCGGTAGTACTTTTGTCACTGGTGGCTGGTCACGTTTCCGTTTTTGGGCAGAAGTCGAGACAGATGGAGTGAAATCCATTGCGGAGGAATCCCCCATGATTGCCAGCGTCTCCGATGGCGCGCTCCTTCCTTGTGGGGACCCTCTCAGAGGGCTCTCCCGCCTTAGGTGAATGTTTACACCTCAGGTCACACCTCCCGAGAAACAGACGGAGGGACCAATCGGCATGGTCAGAAGATATCAGCTCAGGCAATCACCCCTCCCTGGGCCTGGCCTTTACCAGGGGGTACGCACGTGCCTTACATGTCTACCCAGGGCGGGGAATTACACGTTACCCCGTCACCGGCTACGCGTGCGAACGCGTTGGTCGGCCTTCAGGCACGCACAGGGAGGAAGGAAGAAGAGGAAAAAGAAGAGAGAGAGGGACAGACTGTCTCAAACGCTGAGGCGGAGACCAGAGAAGGCAAGGAGAAAAAGGTAATGAGAAGGCAATGAGAAGAAGGCAATGAGAAGAAGGCAATGAGAAGAAGGCAATGAGAAGAAGGCAATGAGAAGAAGGCAATGAGAAGACGGCAATGAGAAGACGGCAATGAGAAGACGGCAATGAGAAGACGGCAATGAGAAGAAGGCAATGAGAAGAAGGCAATGAGAAGAAGGCAATGAGAAGAAGGCAATGAGAAGAAGGCAATGAGAAGAAGGCAATGAGAAGAAGGCAAGGGAAGGAGTAAGGAAGACAGTGAGGTGGAAAAGAGCAAAGAAAGGAACCAAACAAAGGAAGGAAGAAACGAGAAGTGAAAAAGCAAAATGACCGCAAATAGAGGTCGTGGAACCGTCCATCTCCGGACGCAGGCGCTAACGACCCCCTTGAGGGGGTGGGACTCCTTTTAGTCGCCTCTTACGACAGGCAGGAATACCTCGGGCCGATTCTAATCCCCGGACCCGCAGGGGGAAATTTTCTTATCCTGTAAGTACACTGGAGATAAAGAACTTATTGAGTTATGCCATATGTTAATATTGACTGTTTTAATTTTATTTAGTTCCATGTCTCAGTTGTTACTAGGAAAATCTGTTCTGGCATGAGGTAAAAGAGCATTAGCAGTGGTGAAAGGGGGAGGGAGTCAATAACCTGTAACTATCAGTCACAACAGCCATGCTTGCAGAATTCTGAACTGTCATCTCTCTTCTGTTGCTCAAGGAGGAGATGACGAGCATGAGATTCAAATGTTTTTCATTTTAGCAGCTCACAGTCTCATAACAAGCTTAAAAAAACAGTGAGCAGTGTAATATGCCTCACTAACAAACTTATTTGTGGGTAAACTGTTGGTGGTATAGCTGTGTAAAAGTGCTCTGTATGAATTCTACCCCCAGAAGAACAAGATATGACATGATACTAAAGGGTGAGCCAATAATTATAATATAGAACTAGAACCCAATTTGCCAAGCATCAACAAATGCAGTAAGGCAGAGGGGGTGCCGGTAGAGAGAGGGGGGTGCCGGTAGAGAGAGGGGGGGGTGCCGGTAGAGAGAGGGGGGGTGCCGGTAGAGAGAGGGGGGGTGCCGGTACAGAGAGAGGGGGGGGGGTGCCGGTACAGAGAGAGAGGGGGGGTGCCGGTAGAGAGAGAGAGAGGGGGGGTGCCGGTAGAGAGAGGGGGGGTGCCGGTAGAGAGAGGGGGGGTGCCGGTAGAGAGAGAGGGGGGGTGCCGGTAGAGAGAGGGGGGGGTGCCGGTAGAGAGAGGGGGGGTGCCGGTAGAGAGAGGGGGGGGGGGGGTGCCGGTAGAGAGAGGGGGGGGGGGGTGCCGGTAGAGGGAGGGGGGTGCCGGTAGAGGGAGGGGGGTGCCGGAAGAGAGAGGGGGATGCCGGAAGAGAGAGGGGGGTGCCGGAAGAGAGAGGGGGGTGCCGGAAGAGAGAGGGGGGTGCCGGAAGAGAGAGGGGGGTGCCGGAAGAGAGAGGGGGGTGCCGGAAGAGAGAGGGGGGTGCCGGAAGAGAGAGGGGGGGGTGCCGGAAGAGAGAGGGGGGGGTGCCGGTAGAGAGAGGGGGGGGTGCCGGTAGAGAGAGGGGGGGGTGTGCCGGTAGAGAGAGGGGGGGGTGTGCCGGTAGAGCGAGGGGGGGGGGTGCCGGTAGAGAGAGGGGGGGGGTGCCGGTAGAGAGAGGGGGAGGGGGGTGCCGGTAGAGGGAGGGGGGTGCCGGTAGAGGGAGGGGGGTGCCGGTAGAGGGAGGGGGGTGCCGGTAGAGGGAGGGGGGTGCCGGTAGAGGGAGGGGGGTGCCGGTAGAGGGAGGGGGGGTGCCGGTAGAGGGAGGGGGGGTGCCGGTAGAGAGAGGGGGGTGCCGGTAGAGAGAGGGGGGTGCCGGTAGAGAGAGGGGGGTGCCGGTAGAGAGAGGGGGGTGCCGGTAGAGAGAGGGGGGTGCCGGTAGAGAGAGGGGGGTGCCGGTAGAGAGAGGGGGGTGCCGGTAGAGAGAGGGGGGTGCCGGTAGAGAGAGGGGGGTGCCGGTAGAGAGAGGGGGGTGCCGGTAGAGAGAGGGGGGTGCCGGTAGAGAGAGGGGGGTGCCGGTAGAGAGAGGGGGGGTGCCGGTAGAGAGAGGGGGGTGCCGGTAGAGAGAGGGGGGTGCCGGTAGAGAGAGGGGGGTGCCGGTAGAGAGAGGGGGGTGCCGGTAGAGAGAGGGGGGTGCCGGTAGAGAGAGGGGGGTGCCGGTAGAGAGAGGGGGGTGCCGGTAGAGAGAGGGGGGTGCCGGTAGAGAGAGGGGGGTGCCGGTAGAGAGAGGGGGGTGCCGGTAGAGAGAGGGGGGTGCCGGTAGAGAGAGGGGGGTGCCGGTAGAGAGAGGGGGGTGCCGGTAGAGAGAGGGGGGTGCCGGTAGAGAGAGGGGGGTGCCGGTAGAGAGAGGGGGGTGCCGGTAGAGAGAGGGGGGTGCCGGTAGAGAGAGGGGGGTGCCGGTAGAGAGAGGGGGGTGCCGGTAGAGAGAGGGGGGTGCCGGTAGAGAGAGGGGGGTGCCGGTAGAGGGGGTAGAGGCTTATGCAACAATACCATGCACTGTAGAGAATTTTTTCTAACAGTGGTTCTTAGATGCTGTACAACACACTTATATCACCCACTAGATGCAACAGGCACTCATAGTAATCTAAAATTTACCGAACCTAGTCGAAAGACACAATCTGACATTGGGTCAACCTGGTCAATTTGAAAGGTCAGCAAAAAATAGCAGATAGGAAGGGCCTACCTGCATAATATATCTAATGTGGTCAAGAACTTCCTTTGCCACATAACTTGATTTGATGAGTAGTTCATTCCCCAGGTGTCTTCCATACAAAATGACCATTTATATACTTCATTTGATTTCCTCATGGTGTATAGTACAAAATGTATTTCAGTGTAGAGGTTAAGTAGGTACAGAAGTGTACATACATAATCAAGCTGGGATTGCAGTCCTGCTGGTTATGGAGTATCAAGACAGGAATTATTGTCGTTCCCCACAAGCTACATTAATGCACTTTAAAATATGTGTAAGTGATGAATAATTATTCAGCTCTTAAGCCTATTATCAAAAGTATGTCCCTGTAATATGATTACTAAAAGTTTTGTACAGGCAACTACAAGTCAGAAACAGTGGACAAATTTTTAGACACAAAAAAATAGGAACAAAATTGCTCCATTTGCAAAGCAAAGGTACATAAAGGTAATGGGATAGGTTAACTCCCAAAAAAAAACAAGGATCTGTGACATTCATCTGAATGTTCCATAGTTAGACGCTAGGCTAATTGAAGAAAGTTATGATGAAAAGACGTGGATATTTTTAACAAACAGAGGCATATAATTTGAAATAATGTTCAGAAAGTGTAGCTTTAGAATACAATACCATTTCAAGGAATCCATGGAGTATACTGAAACCAATCTCGTGTAATGTGCCCATATCAAAGGCGTTGGCCACAGCAATGGACTCACACAGAATGGTTTACACAGCTATCGATTGTAGAACAAAGACAACAAGAAGAAGAAGAAGAAGAAGAAGAAGAAGAAGAAGAAGAAGAAGATATCACTTTAGGTTTGCAAATGAATTTGAATTGTCATAGGGGGCAAAGTATTTGGAAGAGCAGTTGAACAGAGTGGATAGTGTCTTTTAGACAGATTACCAAGTCTGAAAAGTGTAACAGGATGTCGTTTTATTGAAGATGGCGGTTCTGAGAGAATTGGATTACATAAGCAATACTTCCTACCCCCGTGAACCACGGACCTTGCCATTGGTGGGGAGGCTTGTGTGCCTCAGCAATACAGATGGTGGTACTGTAGGTGCAACCACAATGGAGGGGTATCTGTTGAGAGGCCAGACAAACATATGGTTCCTGAAGAGGGGCAGCAGCCTTTTCAATAGATGCAGGGGCAACAGTCTGGATGATTGACTGATCTGGCCTTGTAACATAAAACCAAAACGGCCTTGCTGTGCTGGTACTGCGAATGGCTGAAAGCAAGGGGAAACTACAGCCGTAATTTTTCCCCAGGGCATGCAGCTTTACTGCATGGTTAAATGATGATGGCGTCCTCTTGGGTAAAATATTCCAGGGTGAAACAGTCCCCCCATTTGGATCTCCGGGCGGGGACTACTCAAGAGGACGTCATTATCAGGAGAAAGAAAACTGGAGTTGTACGGATCAGAGCGTGGAATGTCAGATCCCTTAATCGGGCAGGTAGGTTAGAAAATTTAAAAAGGCAAATGAATAGGTTGAAGTTAGATACAGTAGGAATTAGTGAAGTTTGGTGGCAGGAGGAACAAGACTTTTGGTCAGGTGAATACAGGGTTATAAATACAAAATCAAATAGGGGTAATGCAGGAGTAGGTTTAATAATGAATAAAAAAAATAGAAGTGCGGGTAAGTTACTACAAACAGCATAGTGAATGCATTATTGTGGCCAAGATAGACATGAAGCTCATGCCTACTGCAGTAGTACAAGTTTATATGCCAACGATCTCTGCAGATGATGAAGAAAGGGATGAAATGTATGATGAAATAAAAGAAATTATTCAGGTAGTCAAGGGAGACGAAAATTTAATAGTCATGGGTGACCGGAATTCGAAAGTAGGAAAAGGGAGAGTAGGAAACATAGTGGGTGCATTCGGATTGGGGGAGGGAAATTAAAGAGGAAGCCGTCTGGTAGAATTTTGCACAGAGCATAACTCAATCATAGCTAACACTTGGTTCAATAAGATTTTATACATGGAAGAAGCCTGGAGATACTAGAAGGAATCAGATAGATTGTATAATGGTAAGACAGAGATTTAGGAACCAGGTTTTAAATTGTAAGATTTTGCAGGGGCAGATGTGGACTCTGACCACAATCTATTGGTTATGACCTGTAGATTAAAACTGAAGAAACTGCAAAAAGGTGGGAATTTAAGGAGATGGGACCTGGATAAACTGACTAAACCAGAGGTTGTACAGAGTTTCAGGGAGAGCATAAGGAAACAATTGACATGAATGGGGGAAAGAAGTACACTAGAAGAAGAATGGGTAGCTCTGAGGGATGAAGTAGTGAAGGCAGCAGAGGATCAAGTAGGTAAAAAGACGAGGGCTAATAGAAATCCTTGGGTAACACAAGAAATATTGAATTTAACTGATGAAAGGAGAAAATATAAAAATGCAGCAAATGAAGCAGGCAAAAAGGAATACAAACGTCTCAGAAATGAGATTGACAGGAAGTGCAAAATGGCTAAGCAGGGGAGGCTAGAGGACAAATGTAAGGATGTAGAGGCTTATATACTGCCTACAGGAAAATTAAAGAGCCCTTAGGAGAAAAGAGAACCACTTGTATGAATATGATGAGCTCAAATAAAAACCCAGTTCTAAGCAAAGGGGGGAAAGCAGAAAGGTGGAAGGAGTATATAGATGGTCTATACAAGGGCGATGTACTTGAGGACAATATTATGGAAATGGAAGAGGATGTAGATGAAGATGAAATGGGAGATACGATACTGCGTGAACAGAGCACTGAAAGACCTGAGTCAAAACAAGGCCCCGGGAGTAGACAACATTCCATTGGAACTACAGACAGCCTTGGGAGAGCCAGTCCTCACAAAACTCTACCATCTGGTGAGCAAGATGTACGAGACATGTGAAATACCCTCAGACTTCAAGAAGAATATAATAATTCTAATCCCAAAGAAAGCAGGTGTTGACAGATGAGAAAATTACCGAACTATCAGATAATAAGTCACAGCTACAAAATACTAATGCATATTCTTTACAGACAAATGGAAAAACTTGGAGAAGCTGAGCTCGGTGAAGATCAGTTTGGATTCCGCAGAAATGTTGGAACACATGAGGCAATACTGCCCCTACGACTTATCTTAGAAAATAGATTAAGGAAAGGCAAACCTAAATTTCTAGCATTTGTAGACTTAGAGAAAGCTTTTGACAATACTCTCTTTCAAATTCTGAAGGTGGCAGGTGTAAAATACAGGGAGCGAAAGGCTTTTTACAATTTGTACAGAAAACAGATGGTAGTTAGAAGGGTCGAGGGGTATGAAATGGAAGCAGTGGTTGGGAAGGGAGTGAGACAGGGTTGTAGCCTCTCCCCGATGTTATTCAATCTGTATATTGAGCAAGCAATAAAGGAAATAAAAGAAAAGTTCAGAGTAGGTATTATAATCCATGGAGAAGAAATAAAAACTTTGAGGTTCGCCTATGACATTGTAATTCTGTCAGAGACAGCAAAGGACGTGGAAGAGTAGCTGAATGGAATGGACAGTATCTTGAAAGGAGGATATAAGATGAACATCAACAAAAGCAAAATGAGGGTAATGGATTGTAGTTGAATTAAGTCGGGTGATGCTGAGGGAATTAGATTACGAAATGAGACACTTAAAGTAGTAATGGAGTTTTGCTATTTGGGAAGCAAAGTAACTGATGATGGTCGAAGTAGAGAGGATATAAAATGTAAACTGGTAATGGCAAGGAAAGCGTTTCTGAAGAAGAGAAATTTGTTAACATCGAGTATAGATTTAAGTGTCAGGAAGTTGTTTCTGAAAGTATTTGTATGGAGTGTAGCCATGTACTCAAGTGAAACATGGATGATAAATAGTTTGGACAAGAAGAGAATAGAAGCTTTTGAAATGTGGTGCTACAGAAGAATGCTGAAGATTAGATGTGTAGATCACATAACTAATGAGGAGGTATTGAATAGAATTGGGGAGAAGAGGAGTTTGTGGCGCAACTTGACTAGGAGAAGGGACCAGTTGGTAGGACATGATCTGAGGCATCAAGGGATCACAAATTTAGCATTGGAGGGCAGCGTGGAGTGTAAAATTCGTAGAGGGAGACCAAGAGATGAATACACTAAGCAGATTCAGAAGGATGTAGGTTGCAGTAAGTACTGGGAGATGGAGAAGCTTGCACAGGATAGAGTAGCATGGAGAGCTGCATCAAACCAGTCTCAGGACTGAAGACAACAACAACAACAACAACAACAACAACCACGACTTAAATGTACAATAGGATGCCATAAGAATAACATGTGGTATTTTCCCTTTGATTATCTTTTAGACAACTGATTAAGGTGTTAGGTATTTTATCTAAAGGTTTACAGAACAAGACTTCTCTTATAAAATTTGTTGCACATGATTCATGAGAGTTCACAGAGAATGGTGACATTCAACGGTCTTCCAAGTCATTTCATGCAGCCCACCATGAACTCGTCTCCTCCTCCAGCAACTTCATCACAGAGTGTAACACACCCAATTATTTTCTGGATATATTCCAATATTTGCCCTCTCCTTGAAGTTTTTACCCTCTATAGATCCCTCTAGTATGATGGAAGTTACTCATTGCTCTCTGAACACATGGCCAATCATTTTGTTCCTTCTTGTATATTTTTCTATGGTGAAACTCCTTATGACACCAGTCCACTGAATTTTCAATGGTCTTCTGTAGAATCACATCTCAAACACTTTGATTGTTTCCATTTCCGGTTTTCCCATAGTATGTATTTGACTTCTATACAATTCTGTGTTCCAAATGTACAGTTCCCTGCCCCCTTCCAATACTGCAACCCCCTCTTCTTGTGATTTGAGGACTTACAAAAGAATTTTACATGTGCCACTGGCATTATTTGATTGCAGGTCTTCCAATAATTTGTTTAACCCTTCCCAGAGCTTCACGATATTTTGTTGAAGATGTAATCTTCAGGTCTGTGCCTGCTATCTTGACATAAAATTGATCTCCTGTAGTTCCATCTTAAGCTAGACAGTTGACAAGTTCATTTCCTGGAATACTTATGGGTCTTGGTGGCCAGATAAAGATCACTGTCTTTCCAGAGCTGCAGAATTGGCAAGTAGTGCCTAGATTTGGTGACCGAAGGATTCTTGGGATAGCACAGGGTTATTACCTTTAAGCAACTCATGGAATCAATACAGATGAGAAAGTTTGTTGTGGCTTGGGATTTGATGTACTGCAAAGCCTGAGAAATAGCAACCACCTCTTCAGTGAATGCACTGCAGGCACTTGGCAGTGAGTGCATCTCATGATGATGATTATTATGATGATTACTAGTTTGTGGGGTGCTTAAATGCACAGTTATCAGCAGCTGTAGACGTTCCCAGTCATTACACCGTCCAATCTCAGCACTTTCACGAATAATGATGAATTGATGAGGGTAACACAAACACCAGTGCTTCTAATGTCCCCTCATGTGCAAAACTGATTCTGTCATGTACTTTTGGACCATCTGTGTGGATACATATTTAATTACAATAATCATGAAAGACTGAAGGAAAAGGGTGTTTGAGAAGTGTAGGATCAGCATCCTACTTGGGGCTACAAAGGAGGACCATCCATAACACTGGACAGAATACAGGCTACAGGTGTGTTGAGAGGGAGCTCTAGGGACACTGACTAATGGATGCTGTTGGAGGTCCTTCATTACAATATCAAGTCAAAATACAGCTAACCTTCCCAGTTTTGGGTGATGCAAAAACAGTTTGGACTGCTAGTTGTGGAACAGAGTTGAGTGACCGGAGCTAGAAATTTGTCAGCAGGGCTCATACAGGAGCCCCCTAAAGCCAACCGCACAACTGTGTGTACAACAGGGTGAAGCAAGTTCAGTACAGATGGTGCTGCTCGCCCATAGGCAGCACATCTGTAGTCCAAGTGGGATAAAATCAGTACTTTGTAAAATCTCTTCAGTACTGTGCAGCCCGTGCCCCACATAGAGAGACTAAGTAAACAGAGGTCGTTCAGTTTCTTCGTGCAAGTTGCCTCAAGTCAGCAGACATGTGGCAGCCAAGTTAGCCTGTGGTGAAATAAAATACATAACAATTGGAAAGCTTCAACGACTTGAAGTAACTCGTCACCAAGGTAAATTTATGAGTGCAGGTGCCCAGACCGGAGTTGACAAAAATTAATAACTTGTGATTTTGCAGCAGAAAATTGATAGCTGTGATTCAGGTCCCAACCATGTGCTCTCCAGACAGCCCCTGAAGGCCAAGATTGTCCACATACACTGATGCAGAGACTGTGGGGCCTACTGAATTTACAATACCATTGATAAGATAGCAAACAGCATTATACTAGGAACCAATCCCTGAGGAACTCCAGTTTCCTGCACATATTGGATACTGAAGGTCTAACCTATCCAGAGCTGAAAAAATTGGAGAGATAGGAAATTCTGGATAGAAGTGAGTAAACTGCCCTGGAATCTGCACTCGTGCAGCATAGATACGATGTAATGTCACCAGATGCCTTCTGTGGGTCAAGGGACATAGCAATCTGATGATGGTGTTTCACATAAGCATTGCACACTATGGATTTCAAATGAACCAGATGATCTGTGGCAGACTGGAAAGCCCAAATGCCACTTTGGAATTACAATATATGTCCTCTGGTTTCAAGGCACCAACAAAATGATGGACCATTCATTCAAATAAATTGCACAGTCCATTTAACGGGGAGATTGGCCAATAGTTAGTCTTTCCTTGAAAATATGCGAGTCCTTTCTTGGTTTCAGGACAGGAATAATAACACTTTTCCACCACTGAGAGGGAAATACTCCCTCCTGCCAAATCCAATTAAAAAGCCTGAGGATATGTTTCATGGTGCTGGCAAGACGATGTTTGAGAATTTTCTAATGAATTTATTCAGGTCCAGAGGCTGTATCTCTGCACACTGCCAAAGCACTGTGAAGCTCCCATTCAGTAAAGGGGACACTGTATGATAGAGATGTACTTGGAAAGATAGCAGGTGGAACTTAACAAGATGTTTCCAGGTCAGGAAATGAGGATTGTAATTACTGGAAGTGGACACTTCAGTGAAGTGTGCTGCAATACTTTTAGCAAGTACCATTGGATCAGTGCTAGTGTTACCACTGACAGACACCATGGGTGGTGGATTGCTGCATATACAGCAGAGTTTAATCCATACTTTGGACGATGGGCTGTGGGATTGCATAGTTGAGATATGTTGCTCCCAACATTCCTGCTACCTTTTCTTTATTAAAAACCATGCGTTCACCTGAAGTCTCTCAAATGCTACTAAATTAACCATAGTGGGCTGGTGCTTGTGCCACTGAAGCAGTCTGCAGCATTTCCTGATAGCTGCAGTTACATCTTCAGACCACCACAGCACTGGTGGCCATCAGGATGAGCCTGAGAAGTAGAGAGTACTGTTGCTGATGCAGCACAGGTGATAGTGTCCTATACCAATTTGTCAATATCCATCACACAATTGGCTGCAAAAGTGATTGCAGAGGAGATAGCCTGCCACTCAACTTTCCAAAATGACCAACAGTGAGAATATTCTAGATATCTGTGAGTGTAGAGGGAGCGAAATATATGAAAATGGTTGTAGCCGCAAAGATCACCACGGATGTGCCTTTGAATCAGGGTTAAGATAATTGGGCTGCATACTGAGTTCAAGAAGAGCATACTTTCCTTTAGCCAGCAGCCTGTGGCTGTTGTTTCTTGTCTTGTGAGGGTGCCACCTTCACATGTGTCAGTCAAGCAGTAGGTGCCTGTCCACTTCGGGGTACTGGGACTCCGGGCAACAGCTACTATGCCAGGTAGCCCCTGACACGGCAGAGTGGCACTCACGGGGAGAGCCTCTGATGAGAGTGAGTGGCATAGGGGTAGATAATGTAACTGACATTCCCTCCTCCAAAATGTGGGACAGTCGCTGGAATATGACCATGACAAGGAGGTGTCATCCAAGACTTTATTATGTGAGGTGTGGACATCACAGTCACAAAATTTGAAGCCATATTAGTCATATGAAGTCTTTGAAACTTTTTCCTTGCATCTTGGTAAGACAAGTGATCAATGTTTATTTTCCTCTCCCTCTCTAACAGTAACCATTATGATGAATGAGGAGGATGCAGTTCAGGACAGTTTACACACATAGAGGGTTTGTCACAATGGTTGCCCTCATGGGGCACACATCCACACACCCTACCAAACCTTTGGCATTTAAAATATTGTATTAGAGGAGGGATACAAGGCCTGACATCACACCTACCAACTGTGACCATAGACTTCTCAGGTAAAATGTTCCCATTGAAGGAAAGGATAAAAGCTCCAGTGTGCTTTATTATCCTCGGGTCCCTTCTGGATGTGGCGAACAAAATGGGCTCCGTGCCATGGCAGATTAGTATGCAGCTCTTCATCAATTTGTAGTATTAGGTCCCAACGGAAGTCCACATCTAGAATTCTATTGAGGTTATTACGAGGAGAAATTGTGACTGGTATCTTTCTTAACTTGACACAGGTCCTTGACTGGTTGGCAGGTGATGTTTTGATCAGCAAAGGTCAATTTCTCATCTTCTTTATTGCTACAACCTCTCCAAACCAATCATCAACATTTTCAATGAAAAAGATTGGCCTCATCACAGGGATAGAGCTGCCATCAGTTTGTGAATGAACTGAGATCTCAGCACAATGTCCACTTCCATTTCTCCTCGCCTGGCTCTCATCTTGAAGCTTGGTCAATGATAGATATCCTGTAGGATTGTAAACTTCTGCATTAAAATCACTGTTCCTGATTGATAAGAGAGCCATGTTTGCACAAACACCATTAAGTTTGATTCATTCATTGCAGATCATCCGCCCCAATACTGCTTAATTCAGTTGGAGGCTCTCCCCACGAGTGGCAGCCCACTGAGGCAAAGGCCACCTGGCACAATAGCCGTTTCACAGAGTCTCAGTACCCTGAAGTGAGCAGGCACCTACTCCTAGGCTGACATGTGGAGTTCACAGCTCAGACATCTGTAGTTCAATCTCTGTGTTATCAGGGAGCTACCATTGAGAGGGTACATGACAACTGAACAATTATGAACTGGCTACCATGCTGTATTTTGGGCGCAGAGGTAGATCCACTTGATTGATAGGTACAAATGACAACAACGCACAGTGGAGAGGTAATGCACCACAGCAAGGCATCCTTCCCCAAATGGCCTGCACATTTGGAAAGCACATGTCAAACCCAAAAAGGTGACCAGAATGTCAGAAACCAAAGAATGTGAGGGGGAAAAGAGATAAAAAAGGGAAAAGTGAAAAAGAGTGAAACCTTCGAATGTCTGAAGAATTGTCACATGGCCAAGGTAAAAAGTTTTACCCAATCTGAAGAAACTCCTATTAGTTGCCTCTTATGACACACAGGGAAGGGCCATGGGTCTGACACTGACGATTAGTGAATTGTATAACAGAACTTAATATTCACCTATAGCCAGCACCGTTTGTGTTGTACAGTATTATATTTGAGACCTGTGTTGAAATGATGGTATGTAGTAGTTTAGTAATCTTTGTGTATGTATCACGTGATACAAAATCTTAATGTAAGCCTTACAGTGAATTGGTTATTCTATCATTTTATCACAGTGTCCTTCCCCTAGGCAGATCAAAATGAGAGAGTAATCCAGAATGTTTTGCCAATACTGAGTTCATTACAAACTGTAAATAAATGACTTTCAAAATAGCAAACACAAAAAATTAATTTAATTACCTTCATTATTTCTCCAATTATCTGTATATAACTTCCAGAATCTTGGTATTCCGAATTTAAATTTATTTTTAATTTCATTAGGCAAACCTGAAAATGTAAATAAAGACATATCAATAATTATCAACAACACTCAGAGCTTAATTATGCTTTGTGCCAGACAGACAAAAAAGAAACAAAAGGTGACAAATACTTCAAATAAAGAGTTCCCCCATTAGCAAAACAAAGAGTTGTTGCAGACAAGATATGCACAAATTAATTCAACCAGAATTTCATACTAGCCAGCCCATTCACCAGTTATGAAAATTTGTTCATAGCAGTTAAAGTGCAAGTGATCTGTATTAAATAAATGAACGAGTAATCAGTGATCTGGTGACAAACCTTTCATTTAAAAAGTTACCCCTCTGTGATTAGTCCTCACCTGAAACAACAAAACAATCATCATGTACAACAAATGGGGAATGCTTATCAATCCTTGATACCACTGACACTAACAGGGCATTAACAAACCCAGCTTTTATATTATTGTCATTATCATCACCCTCCTCCACTTTGTAACACAGACTCATTTAAGTTTACATTTTGATCTTCTGTACTGATTTTGTTCACTCTTTGGTTTGAATAAAGATTCCTGTTTTGTTAAGCTTTCTACCTTGTGTACTTAATTTTTAAAGTCAACTTCCTGCCTACATTCTCTCGTAAATGTTTTGTTTTCACTAGTGGAGGAGAAAAAATTCAGTGGATGTTTGGGTAGAAAAATTTGAACTATCATTTATGAATGAAAATGATTGCTCGAGAGAGAGAGAGAGAGAGAGAGAGAGAGAGAGAGAGAGAGAGAGAGAGAGAGAGAGAGAGAGAGAGATATTTGATGATGAGAGAAGGAGAAAGAAAGAAAGAAAGAAAGAAGTAAGGAGAAATAAAGAAGAAAGAAGAAGAAGAAGAAGAAGAAGAAGAAGAAGAAGAAGAAGAAGAAGAAGAAGAAATAACACAGTACCGGAACGTAGCCTACAACTCTCCACTGACACCAACAGGACTACCAAGCATCAAGTCCCCATCTGACAGAAGGCTGTAGTCTGTCCTCACACTGTGGGAAGATCTGGAATTTAATCTGGGATAAAGATTGAAAAATTAGTGTTCAGCATCTCTTAACATGTCTCTTTCCTGGGATCTCATTGACAGGATTAGAGTTTTCTTCAGTGATGAAGTCCTGCTCTGAAGTAAGCTCTATGACCAGAGTGTCAGAGTACATTAGGAGATACAAGGTCTGGACACACTGAGTATTGTCTGTGCATCAACATAAACTGCTTCCATTATTTTGAGAAGACTTCTGTGAACTGGCCAAGAATGACTGCCTTTCTATAGGTCTCAACTGTCACCTTATTCTGTTATACTGGATGGTATCTTCAGGTAAATAGATCACACAAAATCATAAAAACAGCCACAGCCTAAGTGGTATACTGGATAATCATTACAAAAATTTAAGATTTAGGATCTGTCTATCCACATGGCCTATCATGGAGAAACTTACTGCACAAACCTCATTTGAAGTCCCATGTGTTTCTTGTCAAATGTAACTGCCCTGAGCTAAAGTATCAACAACGTAGGAAAAGACAGATACATGACTGCCAACTCCATCAACTACATCAACACTCTGGCCTGAGATACCCGAGTCGGCAGTCGTGTACATGAAGTGTCCTTATTTGTGTATACTAATGATGTGTGTCTCCCTTACTGATTGAGGCTGTGGCCAAAGGGTTTATTTAAGTGTCTTTCAATTGTGCCTGTCTGCAAATTAATGTGTCTTCTTTACAGGAAGTAGCTATCTGTCTTTCCCAACACTTTAAATATTCCTCACTGGAGTTTCCATTTTGTAAGTTGAAGTACCATTTAAAACCACGTCTCACCTTTTATTTCCAAAATTAAAAAATCACTGCTTTTGCACATTCCTTAGATCCCACGAGATACAACTGTTAGTGAGATTCCATAGAAGCTTGGAGAACATGCTAAAAATCAAAAACAGATTCTGTGTAATGGTTTGAACACATTTAGGTGCATATTTGCTGTTTATTTAAAAAGAAAATGGCACCACACTAAAACTACTACTCAAATTGGCACAATTTTTTTTGAAGGAAATTGTTTGAAAGGTATCATGTTTTGAAATGATTTTGTCAGCCATGAGATTCTATATAATACTGATAGCTGCTATAAAAACCTATTTGTGATATTATTTTAAAATTTCTCTCTGTGAGTAACACTGCAAGCAATCTGAATGCCTAAAAATACTTCAACATTGTGTGAGTAGGCACAGTCCCCTGACAGTTTTTGTTTTGTCAGCTCTAGTTATGTAAGGTTGTTAACAATTAAGTTGTACCCATGGAAGACATGGAAGCAGACAAGTGTATCAGAAACACACATCAGATTATAGTTCTCCCATTGCTGATTGGTCCTCCCTAAGAAATTCATCAAAGCAATATGAAACAATACCATGTTGGATATTTACCACATCCAGCTATAGTTCATCTCTCAACTTCTTGTATGTTAATATTCACCACTAATTCATACTGTGCATTGAGAGTGGTTTTATCTTTTTCTTTTTGTAGTTTAAGCTTTTTTAATAATAAAATAAAAAAGATCTCATACCTACTTGCAGCACAGCAAACATTAACCCAATCAAATGTAGCCTTCAATACCTGAGCAAGAGCAGTACAACATGTGTACTGCACATAAAGATAGTTCACAAACAACTGCTATAACTTTGCAGTTCACCCCCATCAGCACAGTTGAGGTTGACATGTCTTTTAAACAGGTTTCAGACATCCTATTGTTGGTTCAGGTATCATACTTTCTCACTGTGCTACGAAAGCAGATTATTAATTAATATGAGGAGAGCTTGTAATACCTCAGTAAGGTTGAAGGGGACACATTAGGGTCAGTACAAATATACTAATGTCACTATACAAGTGTCACTTTAGAATATTTTATTGTATGTTAAATATATTTGAAATTATGATTAGTAGTGATTCATCTGTGATGTTGGAGGAGCTATACAAGATTTCTAACTGATAAAATGTAAACTGTTTCAAAGTCATGCAGCTGACCACAGGGTAACTGTCTCTAGGACCATATGGGTACTTCATGGAAAACAATTATGATGAGCTACTTGACAACTGCACTACTGACAACACAGTGAGTATTCATTATCTCCTTACCTCCACACTGATGTGGTATGGGTAACACAAAGACAGACAGACCATCAAATGACAACAACAACTTGAAAACTTTGTCAGCTCATAATCAGCCTGTATACTGGTGATGTTGACACTTGGGGCCGAAATTTAGAAACACTTCTGCCTGGACTGAGAATCATTTGAACACAGCTCTGTCAAGGCTCAGTACTGCTCACATAACTCTCTAAAACTGCTGGTCATTTCATACTGATATATCACAAGCAGAGTCACCAGCATCCCTATCATCCCACAAATGCTCCTCTGATGCAGTATTTCACACAGGAGAAAGTACAGTGTGGGGGAACTCAGGCAACAGCTTTAAATCTCCAATCACATCCAGCTCCTCCATCACGTGTACCTCACTACAGTGTGTTTAATTAGATAGCAATAAGCCATAGCTTAAAATTCTGCAGTTTATTGTAGCCACATGAGAAGTAGTAGAAGCAGTTGGCTTTAAGTATCTGAAGGTATGTCAGTGGGAGAGGGAGAAATGGGATATTGCTCACTAACTGAGATTCCCAACATTGCTCCTTTACATACAGGTGACAACCATCAAATAGGCCAAATTCAGGAACAGACATATGAGGACTACCCACCTCTGGGTCATCTGCCATGCAGTTGCATGGCCTCTATAGCACAACTCTACAGAGTTGAGTGGCAACTATGAGTCATTTGGATCAGACCCAGCACTGCTGCGAGTTTTGGATTTTGTAGTTTTCTCTCTATACTCTCTGTATGCTCGTCAGTGTATAGTCTCACACCCCTATCCTTCTACATTTAACCTTCCATCAGTATAACCTCCCTTTCCCTACATAGTATATTTCACTGAAAGTAAAGCGCATGAAAGACTATTAAAAAAATATGAAAGAAAATCTGGCCAGCACCTACATTAAGTAGTGGTGGTATTAGGAGTGCTGACAGACAAGTATTTCTGTCCTAGCTTTCTGAACTGTTACCTCTTCCCTCATGGAAGAAACTGATACAGGTTGAGGAAGGTACAAAGTGTGAATCACTGAAATGAGAATCAATTGTTGTAAGGATGAGGAGATACAAAGATGAAGAGGGTAGGGAAAGGAGGAGATGGAGAGGTTTTTTTTTTTTGTTTTGGTTTTTTAGGGTGCAAAACTGCTATGGTCATTAGCGCCCGGTCCATGACTTAGGAAACAGTAAAAAACCGAAAATGGAAACCAGCAGCAATGGGAACAAAGTCATAAAATTGGAGAAACTAAAAGCAGAAGGAAGGCTTAAAAATCCACTACAGAAAGGGGTTGGTTGTCCCCAAAAAAAGCTTCAAATGACTGACATCATTTCACTGGCACTAATAAACTCGAGAACGCGACCAGCTGAGTGCATGTCATCTGCTAAAATTGACGTTATATCAGGTGATAGCTGTAGTCGGGAGCATAATGGATTACAATAGGGGCACTCAATTAAAAGGTGTCTTACCGTCCACAGCTGAGAGCAGTGGGGACAGAGTGGGGGAGGATCGCCACTTAAAAGATGTCGATGGCTGAAAAGACAGTGCCCTATACGAAGTCTAGTTAAAATTACCTTCTCCCGACGATGTGTTCGGGAGGAAGAGGTCCAAGCTCAAGAAAGGGCTTTCACTTCCCGCAATTTATTATGGGGAAGTGTTGACCAATACGCATGCCATAAATGAGCAACTTTGCGACATAAACCGCTCCATAGATCGGTGAAGGGAAGCGACTGAATAGCTGGCCGAGGAAGAGAGACTGCAGCCTTGGCCGCTGTATCAACCGCCTCATTCCCACAGATACCAGCGAGTCCCGGGAGCCAGAGGAACGCCACCGAGACGCCCCCCAGGTGGAGCAAGCGCAGACAGTCCTGAATCCGGTGGACCAGAGGGTGCTCAGGGTAAAGAGCTAGGAGACTGAGGAGAGAGCTGAGAGAATCTGAGCAGATTACGTACTGTATCCGCTGATGGCGGCAGATGTAGTGGACAGCCTGGAGAACAGCGTAAAGCTCCACAGTATAAACCGAACACTGGTCGGGAAGCCCAAAGTGATTTGGGGTGTCGCCAACAATATAGGCACTCCCTACACCTAACGATGTTTTCGAGCCGTCGGTGTAAATAAATGTGGTGTCCATCATTTGTGCACATAGAGCAGCAAATGCCCGAAGGTAAACAAGTGTAGGGGTACCATCCTTGGGAAATTGACAAAGGTCACGGAGCAAGTAGATCCGGGGACGGAGCCAAGGCGGTGCTGTACCCCAAGTGGTGAAGAAGGTTTTGGGAAAGCGGAAGGAAAGAGAATGGAGCAGTTGACAGAAGGGGACTCCCGGGGGTAGTAGGGAGGAGGAGTGCCTGCATACCCGACATCAAAGGAGGCGTCGAAAAAAAGGTCATGGGCTGGATTAGCAGGCATGGAAGACAGATGGCTAGCATAACGACTCAGAAGGACTGCCCGCCGATTGGACAGCGGAGGTTCAGCAGTCTCAGCATAAAGGCTTTCCACAGGGCTGGTGTAAAAAGCTCCAGACACTAAACGTAATCCACGGTGGTGGATAGAGTCGAGACGCTGAAGAATAGACGGCTGAGCAGAGGAGTAGGCTATGTTTCCATAATCCAATTTCGAGCGCACTAAGGCGCGATAGAGGCGGAGAAGAACCACTTGTCCGCTCCCCAGGAGGTACCATTCAGGACACGGAGGGTGTTAAGGGAACGCAGACAGCGAGCCGAAATATAGGAAACGTGGGAGGACCAGCACAGTTTTCTGTCAAACATAAGGCCCAAGAATTTAGCGACATCGGAAAACGGAAGGTTGACAGGACCTAGATGTAAGGAGGGCGGAAGAAACTCCTTACGTCGCCAAAAATTTACACAAACGATCTTACTGGGTGAGAAACGGAAGCCAGTTTCGATGCTCCACGAGTGGAGACGATCGAGACATCCTTGAAGACGTCTTTCAAGAAGGCTGGTCCGTTGAGAGCTGTAGTAGATCGCAAAATCGTCCACAAAGAGAGAGCCCGAAACATCAGGAAGGAGACAATACATAATTGGATTTATGGCGATGGCAAACAGTACAACACTCAGCACGGAGCCCTGGGGTACCCCGTTTTCTTGGGAGAAAGTACGGGAGAGAGTAGTGTTCACCCGCACCCTAAATGTGCGCTCCGCCATAAATTCGCGAAGAAAAAGGGGCAGCCGGCCTCGAAAGCCCCAAGAGAACAGTGTGCGGAGGATGCCTGTCCTCCAAAAGGTATTGTATGCTCTCTCCAGATCAAAAAATATTGTTACCGTCTGGCGTTTCCGGAGAAAATTGTTCATGATGTAAGTGGAGAGAGCAACAAGATGGTCAACTGCAGAACGATGCTTTCGGAATCCGCATTGGGCAGGTGTTAAAAGACTGCGGGATTCCAGCCACGAAGCTAAACGGTAATTCACCATAGGCTCCAAAACCTTACAGACACTACTCTTGAGAGAAATGGGGCGATAGCTAGAGGGGAGATGTTTGTCCTTTCCAGGTTTCAGAACGGGAACGACGATAGCTTCCCGCCATCGTCTGGGAAAAATACTGTCGGTCCAAATTCGATTATAAAGGTGAAGGTGCATACCACCCCGGCGCTGGGGCGGAGGAGCGAGAAGAAGAGAGTGCATGTTGGAGTTCCCGCATGGAGAAAACAGTATTGTAGCTTTCGCGATTTTGAGAGGAGAAAGCTAGATGTCGCACTTCCACCGCACGTTTCTTCGGGAGAAACGCTGGCGGGTAATTTGAAGAGCTCGAAATCTCAACAAAGTGCTGACCCAATGAGTTAGAGATTGTGACAGGGTCCACTAATGTATCATGCGTGACAGTGAGCCCAGAGACCGGGGAGAAACTAGGCGCATCTGAGAACCGTCGAAGCTGACTCCAAACTTCCGCGGAGGGAGTGAAGGTGTTAAATGAGCTAATAAAGAATTTCCAGCTGGCCTTCTTGCTATCGCGGATGACGAAACGGCATCGCGCACGGAACTGCTTATAGCGGATACAGTTGGCCAAAGTAGGATGGTGGCGGAAAATGCGAAGAGCACGTCGCCGCTCACATACTGCGTCACGGCATGCCTCGTTCCACCAAGGAACTGGGGGGCACCGGGGCAATTCGGAGGTGCGTGGTATTGAATGTTCCGCAGCTGTGAGAATAACGTCGGTAATATGTGTGACCTCATCGTCGACGCTGGTAAAGCGACGGTCATCGAATGTCGCTAGAGACGAAAAAAGTGTCCAATCGGCTTGGCCAAACTTCCATCATCGCGGGCGCATGTATGGCAGTTGAGGCTGCAGTCTAAGGACACATGGATAGTGGTCACTCGAGTGTGTATCATCAAGGGCGAACCATTCGAAGCGCCGAGCTAGAGGAACAGTACCGACCGCAAGGTCCAAATGAGAGAAATTTGTCGTGGAGGCAGACAAAAATGTGGGGAACCCAGTGTTGAGGCAAACTAGATCTGCTTGGTGGAAGACGTCTAGCTATAGTGAGCCACGTGGACAAGGATGTGGAGATCCCCAAAGCGGGTGGTGGGCATTGAAGTCCCCAACCAGCAAATAGGGGGGGTGGAAGCTGACGAAGAAGATGAAGGAGATCAGCTCATGCCATTGGTGTGGACGATGGAATGTATACAGTACAAAGAGAGAACGTGTATCCAGAAAGGGAAAGGCGGACGGCGACAGCTTGGAAGGAAGTGTTTAAATGGATTGGGTGATAATGGAGAGTATCATGGAGAAGAATCATGAGTCCTCCATGGGCTGGAGTGCCTTCAACAGAGGGGAGATCATATCAGATGGACTGAAAATGAGGGAGAACAAAGCGGACCTGGGGATGCAGCTTTGTTTCCTGAAGACAGAAGATGACCGGCGAGTAGAATCGTAAGAGGATCGACAATTCATCCCGATTGGCTCGAATGCCGCGGATATTCCAGTGGATAATGGACATAGGGTGAACAGAAAATGGAGGAATGTGAGCTAAGTTGCTGTCAACTCGACTGCTCAGAGCTTACGACCGACAGCATGGAGTGGCATTCAGCCGAAGGCAGAAGATCCTGATCCATACGTTGGTCAGGAGCAGCTCCTGCCACCAGCGATCGGCCGGTTGATCGGCCACCAGCAGTGCGCCTCGGCAACACAGAAGACGGCCAAGGGCGATTACCACCAGGAGGTGCTGTAGATGGGACACGCCTTGGCGGAGAAGGAGATGAACTGGGTTTCTTTGTAGCCTTCTTGGAATTATGATGTTTAGAAGAAGGAGGAACCGATGGTTGTGAATTTGGGGTATGTAAAAAATCTTCACAAGTGTGCACGAGAGGCAAGGACAGTGCTGTATTTTCCTGTCTGAGGCATGGTGGGCTGTCGACAGGCGAATAATTTTCGAGCATCAAAGGTCGACTCCTTTTTCTTCACTCTGATTTCCTGGATAAGCTTTTCGTCCTTAAAAACGGGGCAATCTCGAGAGGAAGCAGCGTGGTCACCCATACAGTTGATGCAGCGAGGGGATGGAGGTGGACAAGCACCCTCATGGGCATCCTTGCCACACATAACACATTTGGCCGGATTGGAACAGGACTGGCTAGTGTGATTGAACCGCTGACACCGATAGCAACGTGTACGGTTTGGGACGTAAGGGCAAACGGAAATTATCTCATAGCCTGCTTTGATTTTCGATGGGAGTTGAACTTTGTCAAATGTCAAGAAGACAGTGCGGGTTGGAATGATGTTCGTGTCAACCCTTTTCATAACTCTATGAACAGCCGTTACGCCCTGGTCAGACAGGTAGTGCTGAATTTCTTCGTCAGACAATCCATCGAGGGAGCGTGTATAAACGACTCCAGACGTAGTGGAAGGTGAGGAAACCATTGCGGAAGAATCCCCCATGATTACCAGCGTCTCCGATGGTGCACTCCTCCCTTGTGGGGGCCCTCTCTGAGGGCACTCCCACCTTAGGTGATTGTTCACACCTCAGGTCACACCTCCTGACAAACGGACGGAGGGACCAATCGGCACTTTCGAAAGGTATCAGCTCGGGTAATCACCCCTCCCTGGGCCTGGCCATTACCAGGGGGTATGTATGTGTCCTACCTGTCTTCCCGGAGCGGGGAATTACGCGTTACCCCGTCACCGGCTACGCACAAAAAGGCGTGGGTCGGCCTTCAGACACGCACAGGGAGGAAGAAAGAGAAAGAGAAAGAGAAAGGGAAAGGGAAAGGAAAGAAGAGAGGTCTCAAATGCCGCAGCGGAGAAAAGGGTAAAGAGAAGAGGTAAGGAAAAGAGAAGGACAAAGGAAGGATGAAGACATACAAGCAAGGAAGGCAAAGAATGCGGTACATTTACGAGCATCCGTTTCTGGACGTAGGCACAAACCATACTCCCAGAGGGGGAGAAAGGGAAGGAAAGAGCCAGTGGTGAGGGGGGGGGGGGGGGGGGGCAGCGAAGGTGGGGGATGGGGAAGGATGCGGAATGGGAGGGTATGCTGCCCGGAAAGGAAGGAAGGCCACCTTAGCTCGGGGTCCCGTGCTCGCTACACACACATTCACAAAAGAGTTGTGGACCCCCTGGGGGGGATGGAGGGAGAGGGGTGTGGTCAGAGACTACATTATAGATAGTACATTGGTAAACACTGTGCCTGGTTCACTGCAGAGATGACAGGTTGATAAGTAATCATCGATTATGTGGGAGAGGCATAATAGTGTTTTTATGTGTGAGAAAAGAAAGACACTGGGTGGGCAGGGAGAAGAACAAAGGCAGAAAAGTAATAAACTAAATAATAAGACTTGATAAAAAGGAAACATGTGTGAAACCCATTGAAATGATGATAATGAAGAATTATGGCAGGAATATGCTAACAGAGGTTAAGTACTGTAAGATATAGGTATGTAGGGATGTGTTGCAGGGTAATTTCCCAGTTCTAGAGTCCATGGAAACCTATAAGGTAGGAGGGTCTGTGTATTCCATGAACCTCAGTGCTTGATGTAAGACATGGGCTGTTTGGATCCTCTCACTATACAGTAGTTCTTATGGACTCCAGAGATGAGACCTTGCCTCCCACACATCTCGACATCCCTCCATTTACAAAACCCCTTTTTCACCACCACCACCACCACCACCACCACCACCACCACCACCACCACCACACCTTTCTTCCCTCTCTCTATCCAACTCTTCTCACCCACTCCCATTTTTGATTTTATTACTCATGTCTCCCCTTCCTCATATTCTTTTTTTAAGGGGTACAGCTCATATAACAAAGTACAGAGAGTACAGACGGAAACTTACAAAATCCAAAACTCACAACAGCGGTACTTTCGGGGGAAAATCGGACCCAATTCAGTTAATAATGAAGTGGCTAATGGAGGTAGTATTTGCACTACTCACCATGAAGATGACACACTGAGCTGTAGATGATCACAATGGAGAATGTTTGCTTTCAGCCAAAGCCACCTTCAGAAAAGATAATGCACATTCACTCAAGCAAGCATACATTATTGCTGTCTCTGGCTGCTCCAGCCATAATTCAGCAGTCACATCAAATAAAAGCAACAGGTGACAAATAGCAGCATACAGATGTGGTGAGGGAAGAGCACTGTCTGACAGAGTGTGCAGGGTCTAATTGGTAGCAGGACAAGGCTGCTGGAACAGCATCTGGAGGCTGTTGTGGAGTGGGTGGGGAAGGATATGGGAGGAAAGGGAGTGGAAAAAGAAGAGGAGCAGAGAAGGGGAGAAAGACGAGTGGGTGCCTTGGCAGAGAGCAGCACACAATGAAGGTGAGGGGACATGAATAGAGGGTGATGTGGGACAGATGCAGCAGAATTTCTTGGGTAGAGTGTGTGGGAACAACAGGTAACAGAAGATTGAGGAAAGGATAATTGTGAGAGTGGATAAAGTGTTAAAAGGGTAACTACCAGTGCAGGGATGCTGGTGATGGAGAGCATGATCCTGTCGGCACAGGTTGTGAAGTAGCCACATACAGTAAATAGAGCACATTATAGACAGCTGCATGTCATTTCACATGGTGAGCCACATATCGCTCAGCAACAGATGGGATGTGGCCATTCATTCAGGCTGACTCCTGGTCGCTAGTTCTACCAATATAAAAAGCTGTGCAATGACAACAGCAAAGCTGGTATCTGATAAGGCTGTTTCCACATGTGGCCTGTCCTCTGCTGGGGGGGTGATAAGCATGTGACACGACTGGAACTGCAAGTGCTTTGTTGGTGGATTGGGCAGGTTTTGCACCTAGGTCAACCTCAGAGATAATATATCTGCAGAAAGGAGATGGAATTGGGTGTGCTAAGGGAATGGACTACAATGTTGTGGAGATTTTGTTGGCACATAAAATCACTTTAGGAGGGTTGGGAAAAATCTGTGTTAGGATGTGTCTCATTTCACAGCACAATGATAGACAATCAAAGCCCTGTTAAAGGGCTATAGCTCTCCTCATACGCTGAAATGAGGTACTTCCTACCCAAGATGCCTCCAACCTTTCCAGAACAGTTCTCCACTGCCCACCCTACCCCTGCAACATCTTAGTGCATCCCTACACCACTTCCCAGTCCCCAACACATGCCCCCCTGTGAAAGACCTATGCGCAAAATCTGCACTATCCAACCAGTGAGCACTTTCTAGTCTAGACCTGTCACAGGACTATCCCAACCCATCTGAGGACAGGCCACAAGCAGAGATAACCTTATCATATAACAGCTCTGATGCGCTCACCGCACAGCTTTTTTTGAGGGGGCACAAGAAAAAGGAATTATTTCTTAAATGCTATATAGTTTCAAATTGTTTACAAAACAACCTTATTCCTTTCAAAATACTTTCCTTTACAAATGATACATTGTCATGATGGAAGAACCAGTCTCCTGCCTGCCACAAATTGGGACATTATTGTGCAATTTTCTTAACACTTCCAAATAAAAGGTTTGATTGACAGTCTGACATTGGGGGAACAAATTCTGATTGAGCTATGGTCTTGGCATCAAAAAAGCAAATTTTCATTGTGTCAATGTTCGATTTGACTTCACTACTTTTACTGGACAAGGTGGCGATGACATTTTCCACTGGCTTGACTCTTGCTTTGTTTCTGGGTCATAATCGTAACACCATGATTCATCATCAGTATGATCTTTGACAGAAAATCTGTATCATTTTCAAGCTGCTGTTTCAAAACATGACATGTTTCAACTTGGCGTTCCTTTTGATTGTCAGTCAGAACCTGAGGAACAGACTTGGCAGCAACCCTTTTCATTCCCAAATCGTCCATTAAAATTCATTGAACAGAGTTCCAAGACAACCCACTAATCTCTGACTGTTGATCAATTGTCTGTCAGTGTTCTAGGAGCACAAACACTCTACCTTTTTCAATATTTTTGTCAATTTGGGCAATGATGGATGTCCAGAGTGAGGTTTGTCAAGAATCGATGTCACGATTTTTAAACTGAGCAATCCAATTCTACACTTTAGTTTCTCCATAGCATCACCTCAGTAAGCCATTTTCAACAGCAAAACAGTTTCAGCAGCATTTTTACTGAGTAGAAAATAAAATTACACAGCTGCGCATTGTTCATTTAAACTTGCCATCATAAAAAATGATCCAAGAACAAAACAGCGCCAGCAAAACCAGTTACTGCAGATGTACAGAAAAAGCTAATTGAACAACACAAATGGCACTGAACTGGCAAAGAGTTGTGTTATGTAGTATACGTTTCTGCTACTAGGCCCACAGCAAAGTTATTTCAGTTTTTTTCTGGGTACCCCCCACATATATTGATAGGTGGTGTCAACCAGGATGAAAGGCCACCACTAAACTGTGGCCAAGAGTTATGTGGACCTCCCTGTGAAGCTACATGCAGCTTAATGTGGCTGTTTCATAACCTGGGCTACCTGGATTCTTCTCTCTATCACCAGCTTCTCTTAACTGGGCAGATGGGAATTATCTTTACAAACAATCTCCACTTCTGAAATTATCATGTCCCCTCATTCTCAGAGTGTTGTTCTCTGTAAATGTACCCAACAGTATTTTTCGCCTTCTCTGCTCCACACCTCCTCCACTAACTTTTCCCCAGGCTCCCTTCCCCACAGCTGTCTGATAGTGCACATGGTATCCTTATTGTGCCGCCATCTAGCCTCTGCTTGCTCCACCAAATGACGTTCTTCTCTCACCCCACCTACAGACTGCTATCCCTCTCCCTTCCACAGCCCACTTTGAATTGCTGTTTTCATTCAACATGATTATCACATTCTGGCCACAGCACCCAGAGGTAGTGGTTACAACTGGGCAATATGTTCTCGCTTGTGAGAATGTGTGTTCAGTTTCTCTTCTGGAAAAGGCTTTGGCCAAAAGTTAAGTGCAACTGTAATTGTGTTGTACCTACCTGCCACTCAATGTGTCACTTTTATGGTAAGTAGCATTGTGTCTTTTCTATAATGTTGTTTATATTCCAACCTAGAATTTCAGTTGTCTGGGGTGGTATATTTGTCAAAGTTGACAATCAAACCTAGCCAAGTGGGAAGTGAATATGCATGCAAGATTGATTGAGCAAGACTTGGTATCTAGTGTGAGCACATACATGTAATTAGACTTTCCCGCAATCACCAAGGTACCTCATATCTAACAAAAACTTCAGAGAAAACAGTTCACTAGCACATAAATTACTCAACCACGCTGTCATTGCTGGGGGAAGTTTTAAACACCAACCAACCATTAGAGAAAATCATCATTCTGTAATATGTCAGTATGACAAAACATCCTGTTAACCACCACAAAAGCCAACTCATGATGAACATATATATTTAACTAGATGACATTACACAGTTATGATCTCTTGTCTCTACAACTGCTTCGCATTCATGGAGTCTCAAATCCCAAATTACAAAGGTGAGCTAGAACTAGCAGGAAACACTATGTATCCAACCAAACAGATAGAGTTGCTGCCGTATCATATCTCTAAAAGGATTTCAAAACAATTACCTCTGGGCTGGAGAATGTAGAAGGGCTGTGGCTGAAGTTTAGAAGGAAAGTCAACCATTTGCTGGTTATATATGTACATAGAACCATTCCCGATGGAGGGACACTTGATGGCATTTTTTTTTTTTTTTTTTTTTTGTGGTTTTAGGGAGCACAGCTCCAATGGTCATTAGCGCCCAGACTACATTAAGAATGCTCCGCGAGGCACAAGTTTAAAACAGCAACTAAAAGGGAAAACACGATAAAAGGCAGACTGACAGGCATAGGATTAAAAAAACAGCATAATCAAATGTCTTGGGAGAGGTTTGTCAAGTTGATAAAATGAAGAACGCAAGCAGCTGCTCATGAGTCATCTGCTAAAATGGCATCTAGAGTACATGGCAGGCCAAGATCAAGACGCAGTGTGTTAAAATCCAGACAGGACGTTAAAATGTGGCGGACCGTCAGCAATTGCCCACATGGGCAGAACAGCACCGGCGCAGCCGTCAGAAGATGGCGATGGCTGAACCGGCAGTGTCCAATTTGTAACCGGGCCAAAACGACCTCCTCCCACGGAGAAAGGTGGGACGAGGACGTCCAAGCCACGGGAAGAGGTTTCAAGGCCCAAAGCTTGTTGTCTGTAAGTGCAGCCCAATCGGCATGCCACAGCGATAAAATGCGCCGACAAATTACCCTGCTACAATCTGACAAAGGGACACAACAAAAAGCTGTCCGAGGCTGGAGGACCGCAGCCTTGGCCGCGGCATCTGCAGCTTCATTCCCAGGGATACCGACATGGCCAGGAACCCACATGAAGCTAACCGGAGAACTGTCATCCACCAGCTGCTGAAAAGAGCGTTGGATCCGGTGCACGAAAGGGTGAACTGGATACGGATCACTGAGGCTCTGGATGGCGCTCTGGGAATCGGAGCAGATGACATAAGCAGAATGTCGGTAGCGGCAGATGTAAAGAACAGCCTGGTAGAGGGCAAAGAGCTCAGTTGTGAAGACAAAACAATGGCCATGGAGCCGGTATTTGAAACTTTGTGCCCCGACAATGAAGGAACACTCGACCCAGTCATTGGTCTTTGAGCCATCTGTATAAATGAAGGTCATATTAATGAACTTCGAACAAAGTTCGACAAAACGGGTGTGGTAGTCCGAACCGGGGGTAACCTCCTTTGGGAGCGAGCTGAGGTCAAGGTGAACACGAACCTGAGCCTGGAGCCAAGGTGGCGTGTGGCTCTCGCCCACTCGAAAGGTTGCAGGGAGTGAAAAATTAAGGTGTTGAAGGAGGCGACGAAAGCGAACTCCAGGGGGTAGCAGGGCAGACACATACAACCCGTATTGACGGTCGAGAGAGTCGTCAAAAAAGGAACGACAAGACAGGTGGTTGGGCATTGACAGTAGCCGACAGGCGTACCGACAAAGCAGTATATTGCGCCAGTAGGTGAGTGGCAATTCACCAGCGTCAGCATGAAGACTCTCGACGGGACTAGTATAAAACACTCCGATCGCAAGTCGTAAACCCCGATGTTGTATGGAGTTGAGGCGGCGTAAGATGGATGGCCGTGCAGAGGAGTATACGAAGCCCCCATAATCCAGCTTCGAGCAGACGATCGACTGATATAGACGAAGTAGGACGGTTCGATCCACACCCCACGACATACCACTGAGAACACGGAGGACATTTAGAGAATGGGTACAACGGGCAGTCAAATATGACACATTTGGAGACCAGTTAAGTTTCCTGTCAAATGTAAGACCTAAAAATTTTGTTGTCTCCTCGAATGGGAGAGCAACGGGACCAAGACATAAGGACGGTGGGAAAAACTCTTTGTAGCGCCAGAAGTTAATACAGACCGTCTTCTCGGCAGAAAAACGGAAGCCATTAGTGACACTCCAGGAGTAAAGACAATCAAGAGAACACTGAAGACAGCGCTCCAGGAAACATGTACGCTGCGCTCTGCAATAGATGGTAAAATCGTCAACGAAAAGGGAGCCTGAGACATCAGCTGGGAGGCAATCCATTATTGGATTGATCGCTATGGCGAAGAGAGTGACGCTCAAAACTGAGCCCTGCGGCACCCCATTCTCCTGGGGAAAGGTGTCCGACAGGACAGAACCCACACGTACCCTTAACTGTCGATCCATTAAAAAGGCAAGAATAAAAAGAGGGAGGCGACCGCGAAGGGCCCATGTATGCATGGTGTGGAGAATGATCGCCGTCCGACAGGTGTCGTAAGCCTTCTCCAAATCAAAGAACACAGCTGCGGTCAGGCACTTCCGCAAGAAGTTATTCATAATGAAGGTCGACAAGGTAAACAGATGGTCAACAGCAGAGCGACGCCTATGAAATCCACATTGTACATTGGTAAGTAGGCGTCGAGACTCGAGCAGCCAAACCATACGAGAGTTAACCATTCGCTCCATCACTTTACAGACACAGCTGGTAAGCGAGATGGGTCGATAACTGGAAGGCAAGTGCTTGTCCTTCCCTGGCTTAGGAATCGGGATAACAATAGACTCGCGCCAGCATGCGGGAACGTGTCCCTCAATCCAGATGCGATTGTAAGTACGAAGAAGAAAACCTTTACCATCAGGAGAAAGGTTCTTCAGCATCTGAATATGAATAGAATCAGGCCCTGGAGCAGAGGACCGTGACCAGGCAAGTGCGTTTTCGAGTTCCCGCATGGTGAATGGGGCATTATAACTTTCACGATTCGAGGAGCGGATGTTAGGTGGCCTAGCCTCCTCTGCCTGTTTGCGGGGGAGGAAGGCAGGGTGGTAATGGCCGGAGCTCAAAACCTTTGCGAAAAAGCGGCCGAAGGCATTGGAGACATCCTCAGGGGCCACAAGGACGTCATTCGCGACCATCAAGCCAGAAACTGGTGAGTGGACCGTAGTGCCAGATAGCCGGCGCAGGCTACCCCAGACAACAGAAGGAGGAGTAAAACTGTTGTAGGTGCTTGTGAAAGCAGCCCAGCTGGCTTTCTTGCTTTCTTTAAGAATAGTCTTTTTGTCTGTAATAGTCTTTTTGTCTTATATGAAACGTTCCCTAAAAATGGAATAAGATGAAAAGACTTTTATGGAAACAATACGGTTATAGAGTTGCTTTTTCAGTAAATAATAGCCTGAAACGTAGAGTAATTTATAATATTGGAGCACGAGAAGAACTCAGCACTAAGTCCGGTGTATACAAAATTACTTGTAACGACTTCCCAAACTATTACATAGGGCAGACAGGTAGACCCATCGAAGTTAGGTATAAAGAACACAGGTTAGGTAAAAATGGGGAAAACGTATATAATTCCACCTTTGCTGAACATCTATGGCTCTTACAGCACACGCCAAGTGAACTGGACGACGTAGAGCTGCTTCATGAAGCTAATAAAGGTTACAAATTAGACTTGCTCGAAGAATTAGAGATTTTCAAGCATCTGGTTTTGTTCTTAATGAACAGGTGCAGCTTCAAAAAAAATTTTTTTTAGACAGTTTCAAACCCCTCATTGCCTTAATGTAATATAGTCTGGCTGACTAGGAGTTATTTTCTTGCATGTAGATGCCGGTGAAATGTGCTTTTCCTGTCTTGTTGGGATTCTACGTATTGTGATGTTTGTTAGTTATGAATTTCAATGTGTATGTGTGGTTAATGACTATGTTTTATTCATAATGACAGATGGTTTCATTTTATTATAACATTTTGGTTGTTTCGCTAGTATGTATTTCACTGCCTACGTTACGCGAGACTCTCGCGCATTAGACTAGTGCCCTCTCTTGTTAGATGTTCCAAGCGCAAGCTTTATCCGTTTGACACTAGGACATAGGTAAATTTGGTTCTATATTTCAATTTTACATAAATGTCTTTAATTGGCCTGATACGTTTTATTTATTAAGACTGAGTTTGAATTAACACAACCTTTAATAATTTTTGATGCGCTTATGTATGTATTTATAGATTGTAATATGCGCAAGTCTGGCACATGCAAGTGCCCTCTCTCGGTGAAACAATCTGCCTTAGTGCCTTCACACTCGTGTCTCAATAGTTCATAGGCGAAGTAATGGTGTTAAACTGTTCGCTTTGATCCTGTGCCCATTACACATGTTGTACAAATGGAAATGATATTTTAATTTACTGACGACGCCTTTGGCATAATTGTTTTATTATTCTCCAGTGCATGATGTAATTTTAGTAAGTACTAAAGATTGTGTGCCTGTATTACTTAAGCAATTTCACCATTACTTAAGCTTCTGTTCCTCACTTTCGTTGATATGGCTTTTCTAATGAATGTGTCTTTCTGTTCAGGAAGTTTTACTTCTGATGAAGGTATATTTATATGTACCGAAACCTTGGTCAAGAATTTTAATAAAAAAATTCTATCCTGCAACTGTTTTTGGCTGTCATCCTTTATTGTGAAAAATGTTCTTCCTTATAGATGGGACAGTCGCGGGAGGACGCTGCATGGTCATCCTGACAGTTAACACAACGAGGAGACGGAGGTGGACAGTCACCCTCATGGGCATCTCTGTCACAAGTGACACATTGATCCGCATTGGAACAAGACTGGCGAGTGTGATTAAAACGCTGACAGTGGTAGCAGCGCATAGGTGTCGGGACATAGGGGCGAACAGAAATAACCTCGTAGCCCGCTTTGATATGCGATGGCAGCTGATCACTATCAAAGGTCAAGAAAAGTGTCCGGGTCGGTACAAGGTAATTTTTGACCTTTTTCATGACCCTATGGACAGCCGTCACGCCCTGCTCAGCGAGGAAAGACTGAATCTCCTCATCAGTCAATCCGTCGACGGATCTAGTATAGACCACACCAAGAGACGAATTCAAAGTTCGGTGAGCCTCCACCCGGACAGGGAACGTGTACAGGAGTGTGGCTTGAAGCAGTTTCTGTGCCTGAAAGGTGCTCTCAGTTTCTAATAACAAGGTACCATTACGCAACCTGGTACACGACTTGACATATCTGGCTATGGTATCTACGCCCTTCTGGACAACGACAGGGTTGACAGAGGAGAAATCCTTTCCGTCCTTAGATCGAGAAACGACGAGGAACTGTGGGGCAGGCGGTAGTACTTTTGTCACTGGTGGCTGGTCATGTTTCCGTTTGGGGGCAGAAGTCGGGAGAGAAGAAGAGAAATCCTTTGCGGAGGAATCCCCCATGAGTGCCAGCGTCTCCGATGGCATGCTCCTTCCTTGTGGGGACCCTCTCGAGGGCACTCCCGCCTTAGGTGAATGTTTACACCTCAGGTCACACCTCCCGAGAAACAGATGGAGGGACCAATCGGCATGGTCAGAAGATATCAGCTCAGGCAGTCACCCCTCCCCGGGCCTGGCCTTTACCAGGGGGTACATGCACGCCATACTTGTCTACCCAGGGCGGGGATTTACGCGTTACACCGTCACCGGCTACACATGCGAACACATGGGTCGGCCTTCAGGCGCGCACAGGGAGGAAGCAAGAAGAGGAAAAGGAAGAGAGAGAGAACACACTGTCTCAAACGCCGCGGCAAGGGCGAGGAGGCGGCAAGGGCGAGGAGGCGGCAAGGGCGAGGAGGCGGCAAGGGCGAGGAGGCGGCAAGGGCGAGGAGGCGGCAAGGGCGAGGAGGCGGCAAGGGCGAGGAGGCGGCAAGGGCGAGGAGGCGGCAAGGGCGAGGAGGCGGCAAGGGCGAGGAGGCGGCAAGGGCGAGGAGGCGGCAAGGGCGAGGAGGCGGCAAGGGCGAGGAGGCGGCAAGGGCGAGGAGGCGGCAAGGGCGAGGAGGCGGCAAGGGCGAGGAGGCGGCAAGGGCGAGGAGGCGGCAAGGGCGAGGAGGCGGCAAGGGGGAGGAGGCGGCAAGGGCGAGGAGGCGGCAAGGGGGAGGAGGCGGCAAGGGGGAGGAGGCGGCAAGGGGGAGGAGGCGGCAAGGGGGAGGAGGCGGCAAGGGGGAGGAGGCGGCAAGGGGGAGGAGGCGGCAAGGGGGAGGAGGCGGCAAAGGGGAGGAGGCGGCAAGGGGGAGGAGGCGGCAAGGGGGGAGGAGGCGGCAAGGGGGGAGGAGGCGGCAAGGGGGGAGGAGGCGGCAAGGGGGGAGGAGGCGGCAAGGGGGGAGGAGGCGGCAAGGGGGGAGGAGGCGGCAAGGGGGGAGGAGGCGGCAAGGGGGG
Organism: Schistocerca piceifrons; assembly: GCF_021461385.2. Classification (NCBI taxonomy): domain Eukaryota; kingdom Metazoa; phylum Arthropoda; class Insecta; order Orthoptera; family Acrididae; genus Schistocerca; species Schistocerca piceifrons. The sequence continues at coordinate 33,069,055 of NC_060138.1, read as the reverse complement.
AGGAGGCGGCAAGGGGGGAGGAGGCGGCAAGGGGGGAGGAGGCGGCAAGAGGGGAGGAGGCGGCAAGGGGGGAGGAGGCGGCAAGGGGGGAGGAGGCGGCAAGGGGGGAGGAGGCGGCAAGGGGGGAGGAGGCGGCAAGGGGGGAGGAGGCGGCAAGGGGGGAGGAGGCGGCAAGGGGGGAGGAGGCGGCAAGGGGGGAGGAGGCGGCAAGGGGGGAGGAGGCGGCAAGGGGGGAGGAGGCGGCAAGGGGGGAGGAGGCGGCAAGGGGGGAGGAGGCGGCAAGGGGGGAGGAGGCGGCAAGGGGGGAGGAGGCGGCAAGGGGGGAGGAGGCGGCAAGGGGGGAGGAGGCGGCAAGGGGGGAGGAGGCGGCAAGGGGGGAGGAGGCGGCAAGGGGGGAGGAGGCGGCAAGGGGGGAGGAGGCGGCAAGGGGGGAGGAGGCGGCAAGGGGGGAGGAGGCGGCAAGGGGGGAGGAGGCGGCAAGGGGGGAGGAGGCGGCAAGGGGGGAGGAGGCGGCAAGGGGGGAGGAGGCGGCAAGGGGGGAGGAGGCGGCAAGGGGGGAGGAGGCGGCAAGGGGGGAGGAGGCGGCAAGGGGGGAGGAGGCGGCAAGGGGGGAGGAGGCGGCAAGGGGGGAGGAGGCGGCAAGGGGGGAGGAGGCGGCAAGGGGGGAGGAGGCGGCAAGGGGGGAGGAGGCGGCAAGGGGGGAGGAGGCGGCAAGGGGGGAGGAGGCGGCAAGGGGGGAGGAGGCGGCAAGGGGGGAGGAGGCGGCAAGGGGGGAGGAGGCGGCAAGGGGGGAGGAGGCGGCAAGGGGGGAGGAGGCGGCAAGGGGGGAGGAGGCGGCAAGGAGGAGGCGGCAAGGAGGAGGCGGCAAGGAGGAGGCGGCAAGGAGGAGGCGGCAAGGAGGAGGCGGCAAGGAGGAGGCGGCAAGGAGGAGGCGGCAAGGAGGAGGCGGCAAGGAGGAGGCGGCAAGGAGGAGGCGGCAAGGAGGAGGCGGCAAGGAGGAGGCGGCAAGGAGGAGGCGGCAAGGAGGAGGCGGCAAGGAGGAGGCGGCAAGGAGGAGGCGGCAAGGAGGAGGCGGCAAGGAGGAGGCGGCAAGGAGGAGGCGGCAAGGAGGAGGCGGCAAGGAGGCAAGGGAAAGAGTAAGGAAGAAAGTCAGATGGAGAAGAACAAAGAAAGGAACCAACCAAAGGAAGGAAGAAACGAGAAGTGAAAAACCAAAAAGACCCCAAATATAGGTCGTGGAACCGTCCGTCTCCGCACGCAGGTGCTAACTATCCCCTTGAGGGGGATGGACTCCTTTTAGTCGCCTCTTACAACAGGCAGGAATACCTCTGGCCTATTCTAACCCCCGGACCCGCAGGGGGGGAATTGATGGTATGGCGTCGCTGTGGGAAAACTTCAAAACTAACAGATTACAGCATAAAAACATATAGGACAAAGCTTAGAGCTATAAACAGAGACATGCTGCCATCAAAAACTACCACAGTCAAACTTTATTGAAAGACTTGCCACAAAACCAATGTTAATTCTGTTCATACATGAACACTGTTAGTAGCACCAACATTAGTATCCAGAGACATGCATGAAAGGAATGGGAAATGGGTAGTAAACCAAACAAAACTCCAGAACTCAGTGGAATCCTTGTAAGATTAGGTACAAATGAGTAAGCTCCTGTTTTAGTTGTTATATACTGTAGATCCCTTGAACAAAAAACATGTAATCAGCTAGTGAAAGAAAGGACAGGTAAAATTTGTCTTGAGAAGGGTAGCATATGCGACTTACAAAACTTATATCCAATCAACTAATACCCATCTGTTGTGGAACACTGAGATATGTTATGTTTGAGTTAAAGAGCATGAACTCAGCACCATCATTATATGGACACTGGTTGATGGGGATAACGTCAATTTCTCTTTTTGTTACATTGTGTCCTGAAAGCCTGGGACTATGGCAATTACAAGCAACTTAAATTCGAAATACCAAATAGATAATATTGTGGGGAAGGTGAAACAAAGATTCGCTTTGCTGGCAGAACACTTAGGACATGCAACAAACCTTCATTACACTTGTCCGTCCTCTGCTAGAATATTGCCGAGCAGTATGGGATCCTTACCAGGTAGGATTGATGAAAGACATCAAAAAAACACAAAGAAGGGCAGCTCGTTTTGAGTTATCATGCAATAGTGATGAGAGTGTCACTGATATGCTATGCGAGTTGGGGTGGGAGTCACTGAAACATGGGCGGTTTTCTTTACGGCGAGATCTGTTTACAAAATTTCAATTACCAACTTTCTCTTCCGAATTGCGTAAATATTTTGTTGACACCCACCTACATAGGGAGAAACAATCATCATAATAAAATAAGAGAAATCAGAGCTCTAATGGAAAGATTTATATGTTCCTTTTTCCCACGCACCATTCGAGAGTGGAATGGCAGAGAAGTAGTAAGAAAATGGTTCGATGAACCTTCTGCCAGGCACTTAAGTGTGAATTACAGAGTAACCATGTAGATGTAAATGTAGATGTAGATGCAGTGTATCTCTAGTTCTGAAAAGAATCTGACTCTCTACACCATGAATGTTTATTAATGAAAGTGTGACAGTGGGGGTTATTAAACGAAACTTGTTTCCGCATTGATGATATGTAGGTAGGAAAGAAGGAGCATGTTATGTAGAATGGAGAGTCACATCAACAGAATTATAAGGAACTTCAGGCTTTCTCCAGGGATGTGTGTTGGGTCTGTTGCTGCTTGTATTGTGTATGGATGACATGGAAGACATTAGAACTAGTAACCTGATGGTGCAGTTATCTATAAGTACTGTCCGGAGAAAGCTGCACAAATATCCAGAAATATCTAGGCAAGATTTCAGAGCATTGCAACAACAGGTAACTTGTAATGAATGTCCAGAAATGTAAAACAGTGTCCTGCACAAAACAAAATGTTGTATCCTATGACTGTGACATTCACTACAGAAAACAGCCTTCAGTTAACTCAGACAAAATATCTGAGTGTAGCAGTTCATTGGGGATATCAAGTGGAATGGGCATTAGTCTTAATAATAAGTAAGGCACATGGTACATGTCACTTCATTGAGTGGGTACTAGGGAAATGGAGTCAGTCTGCAAAAGAGAGACTGTACGATTGATGAGTCCATCTTAAGTCCGAATACTGCTCATTTGTGTGGGACTCTTACCAAATAGGATTAACATGGGATATGGAATGTATACAAAGATAATAGCGGGTATTTTTTCAGGTTGGTTTCACTTACTGGATAGCGTCACACAAATTGCTAGATTCACCCCATAACTGCCTAATTATGAAGTTTTCAGGTCCAGAATTAAGTGAAGAATAGGGGGATATTCCTGATCCCTCTATGTACCACACCAGTAGATTCGAGTGCAGCTTAGATTTGAGTAAATACGGTAGTTGAATTAAATCAGGTGATGCTAAGGGGAATCAGATTAGGATATGAGGCACCTATAGTACTCCATGAGTTTTCCATTTTGATAGCAAAGTAACTAATGGTGGCCAAAGTAGAGAGGATACAAAATATATGAAATGGAGACTGGCAATGGCAAGATGAGCATTTCAGAGAAATTTGTTAACATTGAACATAGCTTAAAGTGTGAGGAAGTCTTTCCTGGAACTATTTGTCTGGAGTGCAGCCATGTATGGAAGTGAAACATTGACCATCAACAGTTGGGAAAAAAAGAGAAGAGAAGCTTATGAAATGTGGTCCTACAGAAAATGTTGAAGACTAGGTGGGTGGATGATGTAACTAATAAGGTGGTACTGAACATATTTGGGGAGACAAATTTGGGGCTCAACTGGACCAAAAGAAGGGATGAGTTGATAGGACACATTTGGGGTCATCAAGGTGTCTCCAGTATGGTGAGGAGGGAAGCAGGGGGGAGGGGGCTGGTAATAATCCTGGAAGGGAACCAAGAATCAAGTGATGAATACAAGCAAATTCAGAAGGATGTAGGTTGCATTTGCATCGAAAGCTGTAACAAACCAGTCTTCGGACTCAAGACAAGAACAAGAACAAGAACAAGAAGAACAATGAAAACAACAACAACAACATGAGGAACTGAGATGCTTTTGAGGTACAATGAGTACGTGGTCCACTTCTTACTTAACCAAAAGGACGCAAAGTACTGTGTCAGATAGAAGATTCATCATGATAGCATCTTGAGTGGAGAGGGGACAAATTGCTACTGTTGTCCTGTAGGATTCAACTGCAGAACCACTCCTGTTCTTGTTTCATGTAACTGATCTTCCACTTTACACTGGTAAAGCAGAAAGAGTACTGTTTTTGTATGATGCAAAAGTCATAATCCAAGCTACAACACCATGTCCCATAAATGAAATGTTAAAAGGTATCACTAGCTGATTTTTAGTAAAAGTCTATCACATAGCTTATAAAAGGTACAATTCATTCAGTTATGTACAAGTTAAGAACATCATAGCAATCAAGAATATGGGACATCAGGCAAGATAACCTGCACAACCAGCTGTTGAAAATTCCTCAGTGCCCTTTTAATTTTAACTGGAAATTACATGTTACAGATGTTCAGTAACCCTCAGTTCCAGAAACTTTGCTCTCTGCATCATTTCAGACTTTTGTGAAGTAAGCTAATTTTGTGAAGTTTTCATCACCTACTTCCATTCACTGGTGTCAAATGAAATAATTTTCTGGGTCAGTTCTATGCAATACACAATGTATTTCACAGACATGTGTAGTAAGAATATTATCCGATTTATTTACCTCTGTAGACAAGAAAGCTAATGCACATCTGTGTAGGAGCTCAATGCTAAGGTTTGCTGGTTTGAATCCTTGTGGTGGAGAAGAACTTCAATGTTAGTATTTGGCCGATGAGGAGAGAAGAGGTGGACGCATGAAGGTCTTGCAGACTTATTTGTGTGAAAGTCCTGCATTAAATTCGAAACACTACCACCATCACCTTGAACCAACACAAGCATGACAAGCTCTTGCAAAAGTTATCCACAGAACATGTAAAAAGTGGAACCAAACCAAACTTTGTGACACTTTCTCCTCACAGCACACTCCACTCGGTCTGCGATCTGAGTGAGATGCCCCATTTTCCTCAACTTTCACTAACCAATATTTCCTCCTCCAAGGAAGAAGAAATGTACAACTAAAAAACCTAGGTTCTTTTCTTTTTCTTTTTGACAAGTATGGCACTATTATCAGTTTTAGTACTGCATTATGTTGTCAGAAAAGTGCACATTGGATGAGGTAACAGTAGAAACTGAACCCTAATATGTCAGCTGCCATAGGTACATTAGTAAAGATTTGTTAAGGAGCAGTATCTGACACCAGCACAGAAGAGGCAGTCATGACATTTTAATCACCACCTTGAAAAAATAAAACTACATAATAACTGTTTGATTGTTTCCAGGCAAATCTCTGCAGGCCTGATAAATTGTGTAGCATTTTCTGCATTTAAAGGAGGACAATGTTGCTACAACCCAAAATTTAGTGGAAGTGTATGACATTGTGTCATCACAGGATGCAATTATCAGATGCCACACACACTTTGAGATTTTTGTTTAAACACTTTACAATCTGGATGACATCTGAAGCTCACTGAGGCTTTTTGCAGATGATGCTGTGGTTTATCGAGAGGTTGTAACAATGGAAAATTTTACTTAAATGCAGGAGGATCTGCAGCAAATTGACGCATGGTGCAGGGAATGGCAATTGAATCTCAATGTAGACAAGTGTAATGTGCTGCAAATATATAGAAAGAAAGAACCCTTATCATTTAGCTACAAAATAGCAGGTAACCAACTGGAAGCAGTTAATTCCATAAATTATCTGGGAGTACACATTAGGAGTGATTTAAAATGGAATGATCATATAAAGTTGATCGTCGGTAAAGCAGATGCCAGACAGACTCATTGGAAGAATCCTAAGGAAATGCAATCCGAAAACAAAGGAAGTAGGTTGCAGTACGCTTGTTTGTCCACTGCTTGAATACTACTCAGCAGTGTGGGATCCGTACCAGATAGGGTTGATAGAAGATATAGAGAAGATCCAACGGAGAGCAGCGCGCTTTGTTACAGGATCATTTAGTAATTGTGAAAGCGTTACGGAGATGATAGATAAACTCCAGTGGAAGACTCTGCAGGAGAGACGCTCAGTAGCTCGGTACGGGCTTTTGTTGAAGTTTCGAGAACATACCTTCACCGAAGAGTCAAGCAGTATATTGCTCCCTCCTACGTATATCTCGCGAAGAGACCATGAGTATAAAATCAGAGAGATTAGAGCCCACACAGAAGCATACGGACAATCCTTCTTTCCACGAACAATACGAGACTGGAATAGAAGGGAGAACCGATAGAGGTACTCAGGGTACCCTCCGCCACACACCGTCAGGTGGCTTGCGGAGCATGGATGTGGATGTAGATGTAGACCATAGCCTTGACAAACCATGTTGAGAAATGAAACTGCTTAAGCTGTGAAACCCTTTTATTCTTAGACACTATCAGTTTCAGAACACTTCCAGCTGCATCTTCAGTGAAAAAACAACCATGTAGAAAATAAATATTTCCAAATATAAGGTGAAACTACAGTGAAACATGTACTCACTGGAGTTAAATGATTTATACAACTATTATAGGAAGATCCAGCACTCACTGTCAGTCCCATAAAATATGTTATCCCCATAGATGTGTATGTTCTAGAAGTAATAAGACTGTGTTTTCATCCTTCTTCATTTGTTTTATGTAAGCATTCTCCACCCTAAGTAGGAATTTGCACAATGCCCTGATGAATAGGAAGGAGACTTAAGAGGCAGTTGCCAAGTGTTACTGTGTAAATCAGAAAACACTATTGTATGCTACCTAGGTGACAGTCTACTGGCTAAAGACTTTTGACCACTATAATACCAGTATGTCAAGGAATCTGTACTGCCATATATGGAGTCCCATTAAAACCTAGAATAAAAATTGATTCTATAAGAGACAGGTGTAATCCATGACCTGAATGGTTGGCTAGCAACAAATAACTTTCACGCAGTATGAAAATGACAATGATCTAATTACATAGATATAAATCTACTAATCAAGTGGTGGCAGAAAATGCACATAAAAGAAGGTTGTAATTAAGCAAGCTTTTGAAGCCAGTAGCTCCTCCTTCAGGCAGAACAGTTGAAGGGGAAGGAAGATGGCTTAAGGGAAAGGACTAGAGAGGTCTAGAAAGTTGGTTGGTTGGTTTGAGGATTAAAGGGACCAAACTGCAGAGGTCATCGGTCCCTTGTTTCATAAACACACAGAGCACAGGGAAACCATCCATTAGTCATTCGAAGCACAAGATAAAAATTCCAGGGGAAGAAAATCCCCAAGGTCAATAATAAAGAAACATGGAAAATGGAGCACAGCAACAAAAACAACTCAGAGAAGAAAGGCAGAAGGAAGTAAAACTGTGCAGCAGAGGAATGAGGCTGGCTGATCACGAAAATAATAGGATGAGCCAGCCATACTGCAACACGTTAAAACCCCCAGCCTGAAAGTTTAGGGTGGAGTCTGATGACAACACAAAACTAATTAAAATATACAGCTCAAAAGAGGGTGACGCAATAAAATTAGAGGGACCTATAAAAGCCACTTGCTCGAATAAAACTTAAAACACAATCTGCCATAGAGACATTGTCACCTAAAAGAGATAATAAATCACCCTGGAGATTAAAAGTTCACCTGAGGGCGGTTAAAAGAGGACAGTCCAACAATATATGGACCACCGTCATATTCGCACCACAACGACAGTGAGGGGGTCCTCTCGACGCAGCAGATGACCATGCGTCAGCCAAGAGTGGCCAATGCAGAGCCTACACAGAACAACAGAATCCCTGCGAGAGGCCCGCATGGAGGAACCCCACACAGTCGTGGTCTCCTTTACCTGCCGCAGCTTGTTGGGTGCAGACAGAGTGCGCCATTCGTCTCCCCACAACCCAAAGACCCGACGGTGCAAAACCGTTCGGAGATCATTTGACGGGAGGCCGATCTCCAACGGCAGTTTGCGGGTAGCCTCTTTGGCTAACTTGTTGGCGAGTTCGTTTCCCGCGATCCCAACATGTCCCGAGGTCCATATGAACACCACCGAACGACCACGCTGTTCAAGAGTGTGAATGGACCCCTGGATGGCACCAACAATGGGATGGCGTGGGTAGCACTGGTCAAGAGCCTGCAGACCACTGAGCGAGTCACTGCAAATGACAAAAGACTCTCCAGTGCTAGTTCGAACATGCTCAAGGGCACGAAAAATGGCTGTCAGGTCTGCGGTGTAAACACTGCAGCCTTCCGGCAAGGAGCGCTGGTCGACATAGTCCGCATGAGCGTAAGCGTATCCCACACGGCCATCAACCATCAAGCCATCGGTATAGATAACCTCTGAGGCATGGTATGCGCCTAGGAGAGCAAGGAATTGGCGGCGCAAGACTGCAGGAGGAACTGAATCTTTTAGCCATCGGGAAAGTTCCAGCCGAAGCTGCGGCCGACAAATACACCAAGGTGGTGTATGTGGGCGGACATGGAAAGCAGATGGAAGAGGCAAACACTCGAGTTCATTAAGGAGCGACCAAACACGGATCCCAATCGTATGGCCTGAACGCGGCCGCCGGTGTGGGAGATGGACTGTCACATTAGCGAAAAGGAGACGATAGTTATGGTGACGGGGCTAACAACGGAAGTGGGCAGCATAGTTGGCTAACAGCTGTTGATGCCGAATATGATGTGGAGGAACCCCAGCCTCAGCAAGGAGGCTATTAACAGGGCTGGTGTGGAATGCTCCTGTCGCCTGTCGAATCCCACAGTGGTGAACTGGGTCCAGCAATTGCAACGCTGAGGGCGACGCTGAGCCATACGCCACACTCTAATAATCCAGTCGAGACAGCACGAGGGCATTGTAGAGCTGCAGCAGCGTATTACGATCTGCACAACACGTTGTGTTGCTGAGGCAGCGGAGGGCATTCAGATGCCGCCAGCACTGATGCTTGAGCTGACGAATATGTGGAAGCCAAGTAAGCCGGGCATCGAATAGCAATCCCAGAAAACGGTAAGTATCAACAACCCTGAGCATGGCATCCTGAAGATAGAGCTCAGGGTGGGGATGGACAGTGCGACGCTGACAAAAGTGCATAACACAAATCTTCGCAGGAGAAAATTGAAACCCATGGGCTAGGGCCCACGCCTGCGCCTTGCATATGGCTCCCTGCAACCGACGTTCTGCAACACTAATGGTGGACGAGCTGAAAAAGATGCAGAAATCGTCAGCATATAATGTGAGTGAGACAGACGACCCTACTGCTGCTGCAAGGCCATTAATAGCCACAAGGGAAAGGGGCACGCTCAATACAGAGCCCTGTGGAACGCCGTTCTCCTGGATATGAAGTGAACTATGAGATGTGCCAATTAAAACGCGGAATGTCCGAATAGATAAAAAATTCTGAATAAAAATGGGGAGAGAGCCCCAGAGACCCCACCCGTGCAACGTGGCGAGAATATGGTGCCGCCACGTCGTGTCATATGCTCTGGAGAGATCGAAAAAGACTGAGACAAGGTGTTGGCGCCTGGAAAAAGCAGTGTGGATTGCAGACTCAAGAAAGACCAAAGTATCGGCGGTGGAACGGCCCTGACGGAAGCCGCTCTGGCACGGAGCCAGAAGACCCCGAGACTCGAGCAGCCAACACAGCCGTCGACTCACCATGCGTTCCAATAGCTTGCACAGAGTATTTGTCAAGCTGATGGGCTGATAGCTATCCACATTAAGCGGGTCCTTACCAGGCTTCAGCACTGGAATGACGGTACTCTCTCGCCACTGCGACGGAAAGACACCATCGCCCCATACGCGGTTGAAGATGGCAAGAACACACCGCTGATTGTCCGGGGACAGGTGTTAGAGCATCTGATTGTGGATGCCATCTGGCCCAGAGGCTGTATCGGGGCACTGTGCCAGGGCGCTCTGGAGTTCCCACAAACTGAATGGGGCATTATACGCCTCAGGGTGGCGAGAAGCAAAAGAAAGCAGTGTGCCTTTCTCCCGGCGTTTGAGCGCGAGAAACGCAGGCAGGTAATTCCCCGACGCAGAGGCCCGAACATAGTGCTGTGCAAAATGCTCGGCGATTGCATCAGCATCGGTGGATACCGTCCCGTTGAGGGTAAGCCCTGCGACACCTGTAGAGTGCTGCAATACAAAGATGCGCCGAATCTTCATCCACACCTGGGAGGGTGAAGTACGGGAGCCAATAGTGGAAACGTACCTCTCCCAACACTCCTGTTTCCGCCTTTTGATGAGCCGCCGTGCCTGAGCACGGAGACGTTTGAAAAAATGAGGTTCTCCAGAGACGGGTGCCGCTTATGTCGCTGAAGAGCCCGCCGACGTTCTTTAATGGCTTCAGCGACCTCTGGAGACCACCAAGGCACTGACTTTCGCCGGGGCCACCCTAACGAATGAGGAATGGTACGTTCCTCAGCGGAAGCAATCGCTGCAGTCAGTGTCTCAACCGCCACATCGATGGTACCATGGGGGAGAGAGTCAACAGTGGCAGCAGAGGAGAACGTTTCCCAGTTTGCCTTGTTAAATGCCCATCTAGGCAAGTGTTCATGGGAGCGACGCTGGGGTAGTGAAAGGAAGATTGGAAAATGGTCACTACCATACAAGTCGTCATGGACTCTCCAGTGGACCGATGGTACAAGCCCTGGGCTGCAAAACGACAGATCTATGGCCGAGAACGTGCCATGCGCCACACTGAAATGTGTGGCGGCGCCAGTGTTTAAGAGGCAGAGGTCGAGTTGGGAGATGAGATTCTCGACACCTCTGCCTCGGCCAGTAATCTTCGTTCCACCCAACAGGGGATTGTGGGCGTTAAAATCCCCCAGGAGAAGAAAAGGCGTGGGAAGTTGGGTGACAAGTGCAGCCAATTCGGTCAGGGAGACTGTACCACCTGGAGGGAGATAGACACTGCAGACGGTTATGTCCTGGGGAGTCCTTACGCGGACAGCCACAGCTTCCAATGATGTTTGAAGGGGCACAGGAGCACTATATACAGAGGTAAGAACATACACGCAGGCTCCACCTGACAGACAATTGTAAGTGCTACGGTTGCAGTAATAACCCCTGTATCCACGAAGGACAGGGGTCTGCATTGCCGGGAACCAGGTTTCCTGGAGTGCAATGCAGAAAGCAGATGTTATGCTTAGAAGCTGACGTAACTCAGGTAGATGGCTAAAATAACCGCCACAATTCCACTGGAGGATTGTACAAAGCGTGTCCTGTAGGGGCATGCAGGCACTAAAAAAATCAAATTACTTCACAGGGTCACATGCTGCCATCAACTGGGAGACGGACGTCGCTACGTCCATCGTTTCTGAGGAGACGGCGAGATCTAGGTCATCAGGGGACGCAAAGAGCTCGACCTCATCCTCAGAGGCTGAGCTGACAGGAGGCGGTGGCGCTGGAACCACTGGGTCCTTTGGCTTCTTAGAGAGCTTCCTCTTCTCTCTCTTGTCTTTTGGAGGAGGGTTTACATGCTGGGAGGGCTTTCCTGACGCATTATCAGGAACAGACGAAGAGCATGAAGCCCTTCGACCAGCAGCTGGTGGCTTCTTCAGCCACTGGCTAGTTTCTTCTGAGACACTGGGGAAGTCCTTGGAAGGGACTCCCCCAAGGGATCCCTTCCGAACAAGTGAAGCTGGAGGAGGCCCGTGTGTCCCCGGCTGAGAAGCCAGAGAGGGCTGTCGCCTCTCCGGCTGAGAAGCCAGAGAGGGCCGTCGCCTCTCCGGCTGAGAGGTGGGGACTGACGTCCCCAGTTGTTTGGGGCGCACTGCTCCCAAACTGGGTGTGTTGGGAGCAGTGGAAGAGAGAGTGGCCCCCACCTGTGGTGGGGCAGGCGTAACGTGACTGTTCGGTGGACCAACTGTGAGAGGAATCTTTGCAGGAACTGGTGGCGGCAGTGTTACAGCAGCATAACTCCTCAACATAGGTGTGGGGTTGAGCCGTTCTAATTTCTTCCTCGCCTCTTGGTAAGTTAAACGGTCCAGTGTCTTAATTTCTTGTATCTTCCGCTCTCGTTGGTAGACTGCACAGTCTGTCGAGCAGGGAGAATGATGCTCCCCACAGTTAACGCAGGTGGGAGGCGGAGCACACGGAGCATTGGGATGAGAAGGTTGTCCACAATCTCGACACGTGGGGCTGGCAGTGCATCTGGAGGACATGTGTCCGAATTTCCAGCACTGTAAGCATCGCATAGGGGGGCGGGACATAGGGCTTGACATCACACCGGTAGATCATGACCTTGACCTTCTCAGGCAAGCAGTCGCCCTCAAAGGCCAGGATGAAAGCACCGGTAGCGATCCTATTATCCTTGGGTCGCCTAAATACACGACGAATGAAGTGTACACCTCGTCATGCCAAGTTCTCCCGTAGCTCGTCATCAGACTGTAGCAGAAGATCTTTATGAAAGACAATCCCCTGGACCAAATTTAGTGACTTATGGGGAGTGATGGTGACGGGTATGTCACCAAGCTTTGCACAGGCGAGTAACGCCCTTGACTGTGCAGAGGAAGCTGCTTGTATCAAAATGGCCTTGCTCCGCATTTTGGAAAGAGAGGCCACTTCCCCAAACTTATCTTCAAGATGGGTCACAAAGAACAGAGCCTTCGTCCCCAAAAATGAATCCCCATCAGTTCTGCTGCACACAAGGTATCGCGGTGAATATGACTCCTGTCTGTCTGCAGCCCTGCGTCCCTCCCAGGGCGTGGCTAGGGAAGGGAATGATTTGGGGTCATATGCAACAGCGTTAAAGTCGACTTTACCGCACTTAGAGACGTTGGTGGTTGTGCGACCACCAGATTGAGACTTTACCCGCTTCATTGCGGGGTATCCGCCCCGATGCTACCCACTCCGACCAGGGGCTCTCCCCACGGGCGCCACCCAGCCACAGCAAAGGCCACCTGACAGGATGGCCGTTGCTGGGAGTCCTGATGCCCCAGACAGACGGGCATCTACTCCTTGGCTTACGTGGGGAGGTGTCAGCTCAGGCATCGGCAGTACGATCCCTGTGTTGTCAGGGGGCTACAACCTAGAGGGTACATGACGATCCCACGACAACGGGCTGGCTACCGTGCTGGATTTTGGGTGCCATGGGTAGTCCATAGTGATCTAGGGTGAGATGGTGACGCACTAAGGGCGTAACTTACACAATCCATCAGCTGTGTAAGCCCAAAATGAGGGATGGAGGGTGCAGTTACGACGCCAAGACGATAACGAGTGCCAAGGTCTTAGGGCACAGAGGACGCATGGTGCACCACGTAAGGTGTCCTTCCCCAGAAGGCTCGTACTTCTGTTGAATTTGGAAAAAAGGAGGTCAAACCCCAATGGGGACCATCACATTAAAGGCCGAAACAGTTGAGACTCCTTTTAGTCACCTCTTACAACAGGCAGGAATACCGCGGGCCTATTCTAATCCCCGAACCCGCAGGGGAGGAGAGGTCTAGAAAAAAAGGTAGATTTTGGGAAGGTCAACTGGAACTGTGGGTCAGGAGAGACTTACCACATAGGGTGAGAAGGAAAGACTGATTGCTGGGGACTGCATTGTATGAGATTTAAAAATTTTGGAGCTGATAGGTGGAAGACTGGATAATATGCAAGATGCATATTACTGATTAAACATCACACATGAGTTAATAAGAGTGAAAAGATATGTGGATTGTATGTAACAGAGGTCAGATGGTGCAGTGAAAAATAGACAGGTAAGACAATGAAAGATGTAGAAAATTAAACTGAGTGACAGAAGGATAACTTACCGTGAAGAAATGCCAAGACAGAAGAAATTAACGTAAATTAATGCCAGGTGGGTGGTAAGAACCAAGGACGTGTTTTGGCACTATTTTCCCCCTCCAGAAATCTGAGAAACTGTTGCTTGGGGGAAGATTCCGAACAGTACATGTGGTGAAACAGGCACCGAGGTCACAACTGTGATGTTGTAGCACACGCTCTGCAACACTATATTGTGTGTTGTCAGTATACACCCTCTACCTACTCCCATTCATCCTAATTGATAATTTGTTGATAAAAGGCCGAACAGTTTGTGTATGACATGTGTTGGCTGGAACAGTTGATGGTAGGAGGGTGCATGTGGCATGGTACATCTTGCATTGGGGCAGTTGAAGGGTAGGAGCCATGGGGTAGGGAGATGGGTGCAAAAGGAGCACAGGGTCTGACAAGAATATTGCAGATATTGGGAGGGTGGCAAAAAGCTCTTCTAGGTGTGGAGAACAAAATTTTTTACATACAATGGATCTCATTTCAGGACCTGAGAAATTGTATTAGAACACATTACATTTGCCCACATAGCGTGCGCGCGCGCACACACACACACACACACACACACACACACACACACACACACACACACACACAGTGTCTGGCTGCTATAGTGTGAAGAACACTTACTGAAAAAGCCCACCAAACTGAAGCACATAATCCACACACCACCACACAGTGCATGGTGAAGGCATATTGCACCACATCCAGTCATTACCCCAAAAGTAAGGAGCATAGAAAGCAGGGTAAACATGGATTCAAGACCAATAAAACAAGCAAAGATGCAAACATCATCAGGTAAGTTGATGCAGAGTGTTCTTTGAAAGTGCCATTGTGTGTTGCTATCAGAGTATAACGATAAGGAGAAAACCTCCACATACTGGTGAAATCTCCAAATGAGGTAATGCGAGACTGTCAGGGTGAAGTGTCACAAGAAGCTTAATGAGGTCATATTTTTGCTCAATGGCAATGTATCAGCTCATTCTGTACAGAACAGACATGTTGTCTCTTTCAGCTAACAAATTTTGCCTCATCCCCATATTCTCCACTTAGTGATTTTTTCCTCAGACATAGAAACCATTGGGTGGCAGCGATTTTTCAAATGGAACAGAGTCAATTTTTAGGGTGGAACATTTTCTGAACGATCAAAATGCAGACTTCTACAAGTGTGGTATATGTCAAGGAATATGCAATTCGAAAAAATATGTTGCATCAACCTTTCTGCCTAAACACACAAAAAAAGCCTTGTTCTATAATCAGTTCAGCACTGTAACCCAAGTAAGTTACTGTACATGCACAATTGTGTATGTACAAAATCGTTACAACAACATAGTCGAATTGTTGCTGGCTACTCTTGTGGACAGTATACAAGGATTCTCTGAATCCGAATACAGCAGATTAAGTGACAAATCAAAGAAGACTATACCATAAAGTAATTGTCTACTGTTGAAACTACGGATGTCGGAGAAGAAAATTCTGCAGACGAATGGATTCCAAGTAAGTAAGATGCTGTTGCTTCAGATGCTGAACATGTTGTTTGCACTTTCAGTGATCAATAAGTCAAAAGAGATGAGCAATAATAGTAGGAATGACACTGGTAGAGCTGATTAAGACACTAAAGCTATTGTGTCTTCTTCAGACTCTATGTGGTAAATATAGAACCAAGAAGAGTATAGTTTTTGAGGGAATAATTAGAATTTTACAACCACTTCCCCATACCATAGAGCGAATGGCAGTTCTGCTTACAAATGGCATATTCTAGAAGTTTGTGTCAGTGTTCTGTGATCCATTTTACATTTTCTAACGGCAACTCCCCCTCATTCTTTCATCATCACAGATGCTGGCATGAAACTGGACTGCACAAATTTACTGGTTTCATTTCTCAATGGCTTCTTGAACCAAACTTTTTTGTCATTATGCAAAGTTGACCGGCACAGTCCATTTTCTGGATTTGAAGATGTGTGTTCTTCATGGCTTAAAAAATTTCTCTGCAGAAATTTGCATTCTGTCTGCTGTCATGTGCTGTCTTTTCATTTGCATTCCTTCATTTTTGGGACAGAGCCAATGAAATTAACCTGATCAGAAATTGTTTTACAGCTTATAATAATCAAAAACAAATTAGTTTATCTATTTGTAATGTTTACAGTGTAACCACCGGTGTTTCTACGAAACAGCATATCACACCTGGCCATTGAGCTTTTCAATTTTCAGTACAAGGAATATTCTTAAATATGCATTAGTCCCTGATCATGATCATAGAAATAGAGACAGAACCTGTTGGCCTTTCAGTTCAGCACTTTGGCGTGCAGTTGTTTTGGTGGCTGTCTGCTCTACTTCACACCTGAAATGCGTGATATCACTATGGTGATGGGAGAGGGCACATGCAGAAGTCGGTCACTAACTGGAGTTTACATGTTCACTTTGTGTAAAGAATGTTGTTTCAGCTGTCTATTCCAATCTCATTGGAGATATAATAAATCTCTCTGCTTTATAATAGTTCTCTGACTCCAACCAGAAGAAAAAAAAAAAAAAAAAAAAAAAAAAAAAAAAAAAAAGAATTAGGAAAATCTGAATGTAACTAGCTTCTTGTGAACATACAACTTGACTGATTAATGTGTACCACTGAATAATTTATCAACTGGGTTTCTGTATGTATCGACATGTATTGTCAGCTTTCTTATCTTGAAATTCTACTTCAGTATGAGAACCAACTGGATTTAGATGACCATTTTAAGGTCAGAAGTGTGTATTTATATTTACCACTGAACTAGCTCAACAGCTTGTCTTATTGGCAAGTTTGGTAGCTTCAAATGTGACCACTAACTAGGCTGCAGACTGAGTTAGGTTTATATCGCCAATACACATTCTCAGTCAAAGATAAGGCAACATGGTGCAAACTTACATGATGTCTAAAACCCCTGGATCAGTTCCAACCACATTTGGCACACCAACAACAAGCTTCACAGGTATTTGCAGTGTGGGTGTTAGAAACCCCTAGCTGGCACTGAGGCTGAGATGTGGGCAGATAGCACAGCTGGCATGTTATGTCTGTGTAGTATCAGTCTCTTTATTCAATTCTTTGGCTGCTGGAGGGGCAGTACATGGGCAGGCAGCGGCAGGGAGGATGAGATGGAGAGGGGAAAGGAAGAGTTGTGGAAGAAATGTACATGTAGAGGTTTGAGTGTAAGGTGGTCGAAGTGTGGGAGGTGGAGGTAGAAGTAGAGATAGAGGTAGACATAGACAGAGTGGAGGGAGGGGGGGAAATGGGGGTATGTATGTGTCTGATGCAGATGTAGGTGCAAGCAGGGTCACAGGAAAAACGCTGGATTGGATTGTGGACAAATGCTGTGCACAGGGTGCTGCTGCTTCACCCACCTACCTCACGAGATCAAATGAGTCAAACATGTGAACGTCTTTACAGAGAAGCCTGTGTGTTGCTATTACTCTGTTGAAGGCTATCATTCTGATTTTTTTTTTAAACTGTCCAAAGCATTCCAAACTACAAGTACTTTCCTTATGCTGGACTGACTATTGCGGCCTGTAATAATCCGATGCATCACAGCTTACTCAAATAAGTTTCTTTTGTGTATAATGATTCATTTATCTGGACTTGCCTTAAGGCGATGTATGTGAATGAAATATTTAGATAACTTTGGTAATGTTGTGTGTTACCCGACATATACCTATTAATGGAATTAGGCTTGTAGACTGGTCAGAAGTTTTGTTATTTTTCATGTATGTAAACTGATAGGGATGGACACCACACTTGTTCAAGACAGAATAGTACTTGCAGCCTCAGGACAACTCACAGCACAGTGCCTGCAGAGCATTACATTATTCTGTGCTACAGCATCCTGTATTGAAGATGTGTTTTAGGCCAGTCAATTTTAGAACTGTCATTCAACTGTCAAACTGGGTTCACGTTATGTCAGATCAGATGTATGAACATTGTTTAAGCTATGTTACCTTGCATACAGTGATTTTAACCAAAGGCGCAATTGCAATATACCTCTGTTCACAAGACACCTTTTATTCTCTCTCTCTCTCTCTCTCTCTCAAACGCACACAAATGTACGCCTCCCAATTGATTGCTACCTAGCAGTGAGATCTAGCTTTTCCTGCTCACCTCATTTCTGATGTGCATCATAATAAAAATTTAATAGTATGCTGCACCCTGCTTTCTTCTATAGCTCAGTCAGTTTCCTGCCCTCAACCAGGTAACAGGCTGTATTCATTTTTTTTGCTCAAAAATAAGGGAATTATCCTAACTGCTGTCTTTAACTCTACCTTGATTCTTTTTATCCCCTCCATCAGAACTAAATTTTTTCTATCTCAATCTGAGCTTAAGCGACAGAAAGCTTTTATCTTTGCCATTAGTTCTGTGATCTTCACGTCTTTTACGCATAACCTTCATAAGCCCTTGGCCAGTCTCACTGGGAATCTCTTGTCCTGTCCCAATACAGTTGCCCCTTCATCTGAAGAGAGTTCTGTAGTCATGTCGGCCAAAGTGTCAGGTCTTAGGTTACAGTTGGTACCTCAGAACAGCCACAAATGAGAGTTGCCAGTGGAAACACAACTTGCTACATTACACAGCATCCAAAATGAACAAACGTTCTTTTATTTGATGAAACTGTGTGACATAGGAGGTCAGGGAAATCGGGCATTGTAAGGCCCTTATACTGAGAAACACATTAAATGATCCAATGTAGTAATTCTAATATGAGAGAATAAATATCTTATGGGGGCAAACAAATGACCTAAAAAGATTTCTTATAGTCACAGGATGGCAGAGGCACATTCTGGAAGTGAGAATAACCGTAACAGAATTCAGGATTACTTTGGTCCAATTGTGGAGTATCATCCAGATCTGTACGTTATCTTAGTCTGTTCATCCCCAGGATCATACTATGACAGCAGTAGGGGAGTCAGTGTTTACAGCAAGATATATGAGGGGTGGTCAAAAAGTTTATAGCCGGAGTTACTTACCATATTGCCTTGCACAAATACCACCACCTACTTTTATGGTGACCCTTTCTGGGTATGCAAGTCAAATTTCGCATCTCCAGCTTTGTTAGTTTTGCCACTTGGATGTGTTTTATATCTTAGTGTAGGCAAAATGGTAAATATTGAGAGAATAAGGAACTGTGCTGTGATTGAGTATCTTCATTTGAAGGGAGTGACACCCAAGGAAATTGTGGAGGACATGTGGAATATACGTAAGGACAGTGCTCCAACTTCAAACGTTGAAGAACAAGTGTTGAAGACATGACAAGCAATGGAAGACCTATCGACATTGCCAATGATGAAACAGTGACTGCAATTCATGGTAAGATTTTGTAGGATCATCGAACAATGTTGCAGCACACTGAAACCACATTTGGAATCTTTCATGGGCATGCTCACAACATTGTTGTTCATATTTTGGGAATGCAAAGTTTCATCTCAGTTGGTCCTGGAAGACTTGAATGCAGATCAGAGGTGGGAACATGTGCAGCATTATGAAGAAATCGTCCACCAATCTGAAGTGGATGAAGACAGCTTTCTTGCAAGGAATGTGATAATGGACAAAATGTTGGTTCACCACTTTGATTCCAAGACAAAACAGCAGTCACAACAATGGAAACATCTTTCATCTCCTACACCAAAAAGATTCCAAGTGCAAAAATCAGCCAGTAACTTATTGGCATTGGTCTTCTGGGATGCAGAAGGGGTAAACATGGCGGATTACTTGCGAAAGGGTGCAACTATCAGTGGATCATACTATTGCACCCTCATGCACCATTTGAGAGACGAGATAAAGGAAAAATGTGTGGAAAATTGGCACATGGAGTTCTTTTCCATCAGGACAATGCATCAGCACACAAAGCCCTTGCAACACTGTGACGGTGGGTTTGAATTTTTACATTATCTGCCACATTCACCAGATTTGGCTCCATATGTCTTTTCTTATTCCAAACCTGAAAATGATCTCAAAGGACAATGATTTTACAATGATGATGCAGTGAATGCTTGGTTGGATTTGAAATTAAAGAATTTTTATTTGAATGGTTTGAAGAAGTTATCTGAGTGTGCCCACATATGTATTAGTGTACATTGGTATCATATTGAAAAATAAATTGATATAACCCCCATCATAGAGTGTCCTAAGTAATTTTTAATTGGTGAAATTAAGGAACTAATTTGAAACCATGGGGGTACTTGCAAAAGAGAGCAGTAGACTCTTGTCAGGAGAATCTTTTCATTATCATGAGTACCTTTGAGTGTGCTGGTGCAAAACAGACTTCAAAATGACACTGGTGGAAAGAGATAAAGTCACAAAATATAATTGGACAACCAGGTAGACACGTGAAAAATTAAGAAACCGGGGGGCAATGAATTCCCTCTGAGTAATATGTAAACTCAATTTGAAGTTCTAGATGAAAATGGTGCATCTTATTTTGAAGCATAGACCGGGGTAATACAAGGGCAACAAAAACACTTGCCAACAGAAAAATGCTCCTATCTGAGCACAAAAAGGCAAATATGCTCCTGTTTAATAAACTGATTAAAAGGTTGGGTACTAGCTGCCACAACCGGCCGAAGTGGCCGTGTGGTTCTAGGCGCTGCAGTCTGGAACCGTGTGACCGCTACGGTCGCAGGTTCGAATCCCGCCTCGGGCATGGATGTGTGTGATGTCCTTAGGTTAGTTAGGTTTAACTAGTTATAAGTTCCAGGGGACTAATGACCTCATAAGTTGAGTCCCATAGTGCTCAGAGCCATTTTTGAACTAGCTGCCACATTCTATCTTCCGCACCACTTTTAAAAATTTTCCCAAAAATTTTGGCATTTGAACATATCCTTGTCTTTTCACATGCACCTCACTCCCACAAGCTCCCCTAACTGTAACTTGCTTACATTCACTAGCCATCACACCAAGTCGCTTATACCCATCAATCATTGTCATTTTCTCTCTATCTCTCTAACTGTCCCCTGAGTCATAGTCATAGTTCCCTTCCTTCTGTCCTCCTGCTGTTATCTCCTTTCACTGCCACTGCCACTGCCGCTGCCTCCCTCTTACTGCTAACGTCTCATTCTATCTTTTAAATTGCAAATGTCTTCTCACTACTGTTATCTTCTCTCTTCTTTGTTGCCATTGTTGTTGACTGTCTCTGATTATCACTGGTTCTCACTCATACTAATTTCTACTTCTGTGGATTTTTCTCCTAACGGAACTGTCTTTTACTATTTTCTTTGCACTCTTCTGCCACTGTCATGTGTGTTCCACTCCCACTTTGTTCCTCTCTTTCTCTCAAACTCTCATTGTCTATTTCACTCCACCCTTTCTATACCACAACCATTGTATAATATCATCCATTATTTATCACTTTTCCAGCACTTAACTGCTATTTCCCTTCTTTCCCTGCTATTGAAACAAATGTCACTTGTATGACAAGTATTTCATGGGTCAGTAACATTTTGAGATTTTGCTTTTGTGAAACCGAGTAAGTCAAAGGTAAATTTACACCTCAGTCCAGAATTTACATGCACAAAACTTTCATATGTGCTCAAATATTACAAGTTTAGGTTCCAGAACCCTTCTGATGACAACAGACACTTCACTTCTCCATTATTAAGTCACTTTATTCACTTTGTAAACAATGTTTTTTGCCTAACACTGCATTTTATGTGCATATTTTACAAGCACAGGTAGGCTAACTTTGAAACACAGTATCTTGGAAATGGTTACAGATATCTATAAAATTTTCAACTTTTTTCAGGGATGGAATCTTAAGAATGTGTCATAAAAATTACAGCCATTTCCTGTACATAGCCATCTTGGAATCCGTGGCTTGAATTTTATACTCAAAAATCACATTTTTGGGGTATTTCATGATAATGGATACTGATATTTGAAAACAGGAAGATGGTATTTCTAGATAAATCCATAGAGATTATATCCTTAAAACTTCAGCAGTTTGATCTTGTTAGTTATTTAATTTATCCAGAGCTGACAAACAAATGCTAAGAAACTTTTTTGTTTTTGTTTTGGGTCTTTGCAGGAACCACAAATGATCTAACTGATGCCTCCATGAGCTGCTTAACGCACACTGTAGACCACATTGAACACAAAAACAACCAACCTATTTGCTCCATTTTCCTAACCTGAAAACTTGTGTAATATTTAAAAAACTGACCCTGTACTGCAGGATAGTTATAGTTACACAAATGCTTCCTAGCCCAAGGGCTATGCAAAACACTTGACACTAACTTTCTGTCACCAATAGACCCCAAAGTCAGAGGCCTGGAAAAACCACTTTTTATGCATTTGGAAAGCACTGGTACGACTCACAGTCATATGTATTCCAGTTGAGGTTGACCAGGCAACAGATAATGATAGCAAGGGCCACATTAACAAATGTCAACTATACAATAAGTTATATGGAAGGATGTGAACAGATTATTAGTCAAGGACTGAAAAGGCTCAGTCTGCATACAGTACAATTCAAAAACATCATTTATCAAATGCTGCAAAGAGCTGTTTATTGATACCACTGATGTATATTTAAAAACTGAAATCTACTCACCAAGCAGTGGCAGAACAACACACACACACACACACACACACACACACACACACACACACACACACACACACACACACACACACACAGGTTAAACTTAAAGCTTTCAAAGCCAGTGGTAACTCCTTCCAGTGGAAGAGTTGAAGTTGTAGGAAGAGCAGTGAAGGAAGAGGACTTGAGAAATTTAGGAAAAGGATTATAGTTCAAGAAAGGCACCCAGAACCACAGGTCAGGGGAGACTTACCAAATAGGATGAGAAGGAAAGACTGACTGTTGAAGACTGCACCAGATGAGAATTTAAATTGATTACTTTCATTGTTAAACTATAAAATATTACCTGCAAATTACATTAACTGTAAAAACTCAATAGGATATTTTATAACCCCCATTTATACTCATGTTCCATTAGTTAAATATTGGAAACTTGTGAAGGATGACATTTGAGACAAATCATTCTTAATAGAACTTGCAGGGTACAACAGTTACCCCAGGTGCCTAAAATAATTGATCTTTATATATTCATTCCTCATAATACCATAAGCTATATGTTAAAATTCCTGTGGTAGACAAAGGTGTGTTTCCTTTATACAAAATTTTGTCCCTTCCTGTTGAAGTAGACGCAAAAAAACAGTAACTTGTTATACTCATATAGCCCAAGGCAAGGAAATGATGTTAATTCATGATGCCAAATGTCAATACACAAAATGAAGCAAGCAACATTAAGTAATGATCACTTAAAAGTGATCAGAATAGCATATGCAAGCAAATATTTGTTTCTCCTCCCCCATTCTGAAAGTTGGCTGCTTCCCTGACTTCACGAAGGAAGCAACTGCGTCAGTTTCAATGGACATTAGAAGACAGCTAAAAAAGGTATGTGAAAAAAGGACTAAAAAACAGTATACAAAAGTGGAGGTCTAAAACTAAAAATTAAATGGCCTTTGCCGTATTGCTTCAGTAGACAAAAAGTGAAATGCAGTTGACCACCCACAAGGCATTCGCTAAAATGGCTGATAAATCAGATGGCAAATCCACGCTGGAATGTCAATTGGTAAAAAGAAAGGAAAGGGCATTCCAGCAGGTTGTGGTGGACAGTTAAAATTTGGGCGCAATGTGTACAAAGTGGTGGGGCAGCACCACTGATCAAATGACAATGACTAAAAAGGCAGCTCCCAATACGCAGCCAAGTTAAAATAATCTCCTCCCGGTGAGAGGGCCGAGAGGAGGTCGTCCAAGGTGTTGGGAGAGGCTTAATAAGCCTAAGGTTATTCTCATGAAGGAGGAACACTGGTGATGCCAAATGGGCACCACCTCCTGACAGACGGAAAGTCAGATCATTGGAGAGAACAGAGGTACTCGTGAGCTGAGGTACAAGTTTGGTTGGATGGTTGGTTTAGGGGTGGGAGAAGGACCAAACCATGTAGTCATTGGTCCCTTGGTCCTAAAAAATAAATGTCACAAGTGCGAGAGTAAAATGGACGAAACATATAACACAAAACGGAAAGAAATGAAAAGCTACAAGAACAAAGGGATGCAACAAATACTAAAACGTACAAAAGAGGACAAGAAAACAGAAGAAAGAAACAGAAGGGAGTAAAACATGAATGCAGATTACAGTGGCTGGCCAACCTCGAGAATAAAAAGGGAAAGCCAGCCACCCTGCAATACATTAAAACCTCCACCCTAAAAGTACTAGGTTGGAGGGGACAGAGGAACAAATGACATGCACTGAAACCTACATAGTAGTATAAAACCCACTCCCATGGATAAAACGTAGAACTAAAGCTGTGGAGGCATTGTCACCCAATACCAAAGGAAGGGTGCTGGGAAAGTTAAAATTCTACTGCAGGGCGGCTAAAAGTAGGCAGTTCAGCAAGAGGTGGACAACTGTCATTTGGGAGCCACAGTGAAACTGAGGTGGGTCTCGCGATGGAGTAGGTAACCATGCATTAGCTACGTATAGCCAATGCGGAGCCGGCAGAGGACAACTGATTTCCTGCGAGAGGCCTCCATGGAAGACTTCCACACATTCATAGTATCCTTAGTGACATGCAGTTTATTATGTGTGCTGTTATGACATTCCATCTCCAAAAGCCAGAAAACACTGCAGTGTAAGACAGAACGCAGGTCGGCTTCAGAGATGCCGATCTCCAGAAGCGGTTTCTGCATTGCCTGTTCGGCCAGCCTGTTGGCAAGTTCATTGCCGGGGATTCTGACATGTCCTGGGATCCACACCAACACCACAGAATGGCAAGACTGTTCCACAGCACCGACGGACTCCTGAATGGACGCTACCAGAGAGTGGTCAGTGTAACACTGGTCAATTGCTCGTAGGCTGCTCAGTCAGTACACAGGAGAAATGACTCACAAGGGCATGAGTGAATGTGCTCAAGAGCATGAGATGAGGCCACCAGCTCTGCAGTGAAAACACTGCAGCCAACTGACAAGGAGTGCTGCTCAACATGTCCTCCATGAACAAATGTGAAGCCTTTGTGACCATCAGCCATTGAGCTGTTGGTGTAAACCACTTCAGGGCCCCCGAACTCAACAAGAATCGAGAGCAAGTAACGGCAGAGACCCACAGGGTTAACGGAGTCCTTAGGGCCATGCAAAAGGTCCAGGCAAAGCTGCAGCCAAGGCATACACCATGGAGGCGTACGTGAACGGACTGCATGTAGAGATGGTAAAGGGAAGGACTGCAGTACGGAGAGAAGGGATGGTACGTGAACCACAATCATTAGCCCTGATCTGGGCCGCTGATGTGGGAGATGGACTACCGTGGGCAGGAAAAGGATGCTCAGAGGAACTACGAATGTGTGCTGCGTAACTGGCGAGCAGCCTCCACCAGTGCGCTCGTCACCGCACTGGTCCTAAAAGCTCCTGTTGCTAATCGAACCCCTCAGTGGTGCAATGCTGAAGGCACTGCTGAACCATAAACCACACCCCCATAGTCAATTCAGGATTGGACAAGGGCTGTGTAGAGCTGTAGCAGCGTACACCAATCTGCACCCCTATTGGTGTTGCTCAGGCAACAAAGGGCATTGAAGTATTGCCTGCACTTCTGCTTAAGCTGCCGGAGATGAGAGTGCCAAGTCAATCAAGCATTGAAAACCATCCCTAGAAATTGATATGTCTCCACTACAGTGAGTGGATCATCATTAAGGTAAAGTGCAGGTTACGGATGAATGGTACAACGCCGACAGAAGTGCACGACACACGTCTTTGCAACTGATAACTGGAATCCGTGGCAAGGATATGATGTCGCCAAGTCGTGTAGTAACCTTTACGTAAGTCAAAAAAGATGGCAATCACGTGTTGCCATCTGGAAAAGGCTGTTAGGATGGCAGACTCAATGGACACAAGATTATCAGCGGTAGAGCGACCCTGGCGGTAGCCGCCCTGACATGGAGATAGCAAGCCACATGACTCCTGGACCCGACCCACCCCAACCGCTGACATACCATACATTCCAGCAGCTTACAATGAAAGTTGGTGAGGCTGATGGGCCAATAGCTATCCACATCAAGCTGCTCTCCTGCACTGCGATGGAAAGATGCCATCGCACCAGATCCAGTTGAAGCTGAACAGAATATGTCATTTGTAGTCTGATGAGAGATGTTTAATCATCTTGCTGTGGATATAATCAGACCCAGGAGCTGTGTTGGAGCAATGTGTAAGACCACTGAGGAGCTCGCACTCTGTAAATGGGGCATTCTAGGAATCAATGCAGCATGTAGTGAATGAGAGGACGTTCCCTTCCAGCCACCGTTTGAGTGTGCGAAAGGCTGGGGTTAATTCTCTGACGCAGAGGCTCGAGCAAAGTGCTCAGCAATCGCGTCTGCATTGGTACATAACTCGCCATTTGTGGTAACAAAAGGGAAAGCTGTTGGGGCCTGGTACCTGAAAAGATGTTTGACCTTTGTCCGGACTTGGAAAGGTGCCATGTGGCACCCAATGGTGCAGACGTATCTCTCCCAACACTCCTGAATCCGTCATCTGGTAAGTTGGCAAACTTTGACACAAAGATGTTTAAAGGTTGTGAGGTGCTGCAGGGAAGGGTGCCGCTTATGCCACTGTAGAGCTCACTAACTCTCCTTAATTGCTTCAGCGACATCTGGCGACCACCAAGGGACTGCCTTATACTGCAGGCACCCTAAAAAGTGAGAGATCGAGTTGCCTGCCGCAGAAACAATTGTGCTAGTCACCTGCTCAACCATCATATCAATGTTGCCGTGGGAGGAGAGTTTCAGTGGTGACAGCAGAGGTGAAAGTTCTCCAGTTGGCCAAAGCCCATCTGGGCAGGCATCCATGTGCCTGATGGTGGGGCAGTGATAGGAAAATGGGAAAGGGTCACTACCACACAGGTCGTCATGTGCTCTCCAGTGGATAGATAGGAGAAGTCCTGGGCTGCAAATTGATAAATCAATGGCCGAGTAACTATCATGAGACACAATGAACTGTGTGGCAGCCCTAGTATTTGAGAGGCACAGGTCGAATTGTGACAGTAAAGTTTCGACGTCTCTGCCTCGGCCAGTAAGCACGGTACCACCCCTCAAGGGCTTATAGGCATTAAAATCTCCCAGAAGTAGGAAAGCTTTAGGGAGTTGATCAATCACTGCAGCTAATACATTTAAGGGTACTGCACCATCTGGGGGAAGATGTACGTTGCAGACAGTTATTTCCTGTGTCGTCCTCATTCTGACAGCCACAGCTTCAAGAGGGATTTGAAGGGGCAAGTGTTCACTACAGACCGAGTTTAGGACATAAATGCAAACTCCACCAGACACACCATTATAGTCACTATTGTTCCTGTAATATCCGTTATAGCCAAGAAGGGCAGGGGTCCACATTGCGGGGAATGAGGTTTCCTGGAGGACAATGCAGATAGCAGGTGTAAAGCTTAACAGTTGCTGTAGCTCAGCCAGGTGGTGGAAAAAACGCCACAATTCCACTGGAGGATGACATCATCGTGAGAGTGGGAAGGCATGGAACATTCAATGAGGCAGTTTACGCCTCAGAGTCACCTGCTGCCACTGATTTATTGCCTGAGCAGTCTATATCCATTGTGTCTGACGGTGTTATGAGATCTAGGTCCTCAGCGGACACGAAAATCTCCACCCCATTCTCAGCCGCAGAGCGTGTAGTTAGCAATTTCCTCAGTCTTTGGGATTTTCTTTTTGATTTCTCTCGCTGCTTCTTGGTTTCCTCTGGCTGGGAGTACTTCACTGGCTCAGCCTCCAGGACTGAGAATGAGTGTGAAGCACTACGACCAGTTGCTTTTGGGCTCTTCAGCCTCTGGCAGGTGACATCTTCCCCAGTGGGAGGAACCTGGGAAGGGAGTGACCCAAAGGTCCCTTTCCTAGTGAGAGAAGCCAAAGACAACTTACGATTCTCCAGCTCACAAGTGGGGACGGACGTCCCTGATGGTTTGTGGGTGGGTGGGAGCGGAGGAGGGGGGGGGGGGGCAGAGTGGGGAGGTTATTGCTCCTGAAGTAGATGATGCAGGAGCAACTGGGAGGGAAATTCCCCCACCATCAAGGGGGAATATGTAGTCTTCCAGCTCTGAGAGATGACCTGGTTTGGCGGAGCTGATGGTGCCAGAGCTGTTGTAGCAGCGGCGAAAGACGATGTCATACGCAGAGGCTCAAATTTTGTCTTAGCCTCAGTGTAGGTGAGTTTATCCAGAGTCTTGTACTCCATGATTTTCCTTTCTTTCTTCAGAATCCTGCCATCAGGCGAGCAAGTCGAATGGTGCTCTCCACAGCTGTCACAGATGGGAGGCAGGGCATATTGAGTATTGGGAAGTGATGGGTGTCCGCAGTCTCAGCATGTGATGCTGGAAATACAGCAGGAAGACATATGGCTGAACTTTTAGCAATTAAAGCACCACACTGGGAGAGTGATATAGGGCTTTACATCACACCGGTACACCATCACCTTGACCATCTCAGGCAATATATCACCCTCAAAGGCCAAGATGAAGGTACTGGTGGCAACCTGACAACCCCTCAGACCCCAGTGGACACGCTGGATGAAATGTACACCTCACCCCTCTAAATTGGTGTGCAGCTCATAGTCAGACTGCAAAAGAATGTCTCTGTGAAATATGATACCCTGGACCATATTTAAGCTCTTAGGAGGCGTGATGGTTACAGAAACATCCCCCAGATTTTCACAAGTGATTAACTGTCATGACTGGGCAGAGGATGCTGTTTTGATGAAGACTAACCCAGATCTCATTTTGGACAAGCCCTCCACCTTGCCGAACTTGTGCTCTAAATGCTCAACAAAAAACTGAAGCCCCATCGTCATGAAAGATTCCCCATCAGCTCTCGAACATACAAGGTACCAGCATGAATAAGATCGGTTGCCATCCTTTGCCTGATGTTTCTCCCATGGTGTGGCCAGGGAGGGGAATGATTTGTACTTCTGTGCACTGAATTGAGCTCATGATCACTTGGAGACTGCTGGTGTTTGACCACCAGCAAGAGATGATGGACTATGCTTCATCGCGCATCATCCGCCATGATGCCACCCACTGCGACCAGGGGCCCTCCCCATGGGCGCCACCTAGCTGCAGAAAATGCTACCTGGCAGGATGGCCATTGCTGGCAGTCCCAATGCAATGCCCTAGGGAGTGGGAATATACCCCTTGGCATATGTGGGGAGTTAACAGTGCAGGCATCAGCAGAGTGATCCCTGTGTGGTCAGGGGGTACAATTAACAGGGTACATGGCGGTGCCACCACAATGGACTGGCTACCGTTCTGGATATCAGGTGCAAATACCTCCATGGTTATTATTGACGCAGAAATCGACACTGCGTAGTGCATGGTGGAAAACACACCCAGGAAAGTGTCCTCACCCAAGAGACTAAGAGTGGGCAGGGCTGCAATGTGACAATGAGAAAGTTGGCTAAAGATCTCAATGCACAGTGGACACAATGCACCTTTTAAGGTGCCTTTCCGGAATTGGCTAACTCTTCAGAAAAATTTTGAAGAATGGAGGTCAAACCCTACAGGGGACCATCACATAAATGCCGAAATGTGTGAAATCCCTTTTAGTCACTTCGTGTAACAGGCATGAATACCTCAGGCTATTCTAGCCTCTCAACCCACAGGGTGTGCGGCGTGGAGGGGGGGGGGGGGGGGGCGGTCTGAGCACTGCAGCCTGTCAGACCAACATCACCAGGGACTCACAGAAAAGAGACATTGGATCCACCAAGAGTGAGCAAGTGACAGTTTTCCTGTACCCGCCGCACTAAGGAATGAGCAGTGTACAGTGCACAATGATGCTGGAGGGAGCTGGTATAAACAGAGGAGGGTGGTTGGATTGGTAACCCAAGAAGTACCATTGAGGGCATGGAGGACATTGAGGAACAGCATACAGCGGGCTGCCAGATAAGAGGCATGGGAGGACCAAGAGTGTTTCCTAATGTGCGTGAGCCTCAGGAATTTCTCAGTGTCAATGAATGGAAAGGCAACATGCTCAAGATGTAGAGATGGTGGGAGAAACCATTTGTGCCACCAGAAATTCATACAGATAGGTTTTGTCAGTGGCAAAGTGAAAGCCATTGGTGATGTTCAGGAGTGAAGATGATAAAGACAGCACTGAAGACGTTGCTCAGTTAGACAGGTCCACGGAGAACTGCAAAAGATCACAAAATCATTGACAGAAAGGGAGTAGGAGATGCCTGGTGGGAGACAGGCTATTATAGCGTTAATGGCGATAGTAAAGAGGATGACACTCAGGACGGAACCCTGAGGAACACCATTTTCCTGAATATTGGTGTCCAACAAGGCACAACACTCATGCAACTTGAAAACTCAGTGTTGTAAAAATGCGCAAAGAAAACACGAAATCCACACTGTGCATTTGTGGGTACATGGCGAGACTCCAGCCACCACACCAGCTGGGCATGAATCATATGTTCTATTACCTTGCAAATGCAGCTGGAAAGAGAGATGGGGTGGTAGCTAGAATGAAGGTTTCTGTCCTTACCGGGCTTAGGTATGGGTATGATGGTGGCTTCATGACAGCATCCTGGAAATGTGCCCTCAGTCCGTATGCGGTTGTATGTGTTAAGCAGAAAGCACTTGCCTGCAAGAGAGAGGTGCCGCAACATCTGAATGTGGATAGAGTCTGACCCTGGGGCGGAGGACTGAGATGAACTGAGAGCATGATCTAGCTCCCTAATAGTGAATGCGTCATTATAGCACTCATGATTTGGAGAAGGGAAGGGTATTGCCCGAGCCTACGATGACATTGGCACCTACTGTCAGACCAGAAATGGGGGAATGTATCTTGGTTCCAGAGAGCCATCAGAAGCTGGCCTACACTACAGGGGAAGGTGTGGAACTGTTAAAGGAACTAGTGAATGAAATCCTGCTAGCTATTTTGCTATCCTGAAAAACTCGATACTTTGCACACAACTGTTTACAATAAATGCAGTTTTCCAGTGTAGAGTGGCACATCTCCATGCACAAATTGCATTGACAGGAAGAAGAGGTTTAGTTGATGAAGAAGATCAGCCAAGAGGGCACCTCTTGGATGGGTTCTGTGAGAACCCCAAAAGGGGTGCTGCCCATTAATGCCACCAAGAAGCAGAAATTGGTGAGGTTCCTGCCCAATAAACTGAAGGAAGTCTGCCCTGGTGACATCAAAGGATGGAGGTGTGGAAGGAAAAGGTAAATGGCAACAGCTTGAAGATGGGTAGTCAGGGAGACAGGATGGCTGTGTAGGTAATCCCATATGAGCAGCATGACACCCCCATGAGATGGGATGCTAATGTCAGGGGATAGATCAAAATGGATTGATAAGTAATGTGGAAGCTCAAAGCCGTCTTGAGGGTGAAATTTTGTTTCCTAAAGGCAGAGTTCAAGGGGATGCTCTGATGCCAGAAGCAGCCATAAATCCTCTGTGGGATTGAAGGCTGCAAACTTTCCATTAGAGGACAGTCATGAGGTCAAAGGACGTAGGGGTATCAACTCGGCGGCTGCCGAGGGACAGCTGGTGTGGAGTTGTTACTACAGGGCACAGAAGCAGAAGCATCCTGCCCCACATGTTCCACAGAAGCATTGGAATACTTGTGAGGTCAGTCTGTGGAGTGAAGTGCCGAAAAACTGTCACTGGTGTGCACCAGAGAGACATGTGCCTTCCAGGCTATGTGATCACGTGGCGACACTGTCAAGCAGGACCTTTGAGTGGGTGAAGGAGAAGACTGTTTGCCCTTAGTGCACTTCTTCAAGCCCTTCTGGTCAAAGGAAGACTTGGGTGTTGTTTGGCTGGAGGGAGAAAGGTAGCCTTCTCGGGAGTGCTCCTCCTGTCCTTTTCTGCCTGCCAGTTGAATAGTGGGAAGCTTTGCCCCTTTAGGTGAGAGTTTAATGGTTAGTTGATCAGTGGGTTTGGGGGGGGGGGGGGGGGGAGGTGATGCTACCTTCACACTGAGTGGCTTCACAATATCAGAGCCAAATTTGGGGTTGCATGTCTGCGTGACCACGTCCTTCATGGAGCGAGTGGGGTAACAACAATGGAACAATAGATGCCAGACAGGAGAACACAGGGTTTGCAACTAGCCAGTAACTTGCGAGCTAGTGGGTAAGGCACTTTTTCCTTTACCCATATCTCCTGAACAGCCCACTCGTGTAGATAAATGGGACAATCCCAGGATGAGGCGGCATGGCCACCTTTGCACACAGCGGGGAGGATGAGGCAGACATTCGCCCTTGTGTGCATCCATGCCACAGATTATACCTTTGGCTTGGTGTTGACAAGATGTTTGAGTATGTTTAAACAATGTCACTGATAGCAGTGCATTGGATTTGCAATGTACGGCCGGACTGTGATAATTTCAGAGCCTGCTTTAATCTTGGACTGCAGCACCACCCTATCAAAGGTGAGGAAAATAGTGCGGGTGGTCAGCACAGAGGAATCTACCTCTTTCATTACACTATGGACAGCAATGACACCCTGATCAGAGAAGTAAGTCAGCCTCAGTTAGACCGTCAAGCAGCTTGGTGTAAATGACACCATGGGAAGAATTCAAAGTTCTATGTGCCTTGACATGAACAGGGTAACCATGGAGAAGCGAGGCAGCAAGTAGTTGTTGTGCTTGAGAATCAGAAGCAGTGTCCAAAAGCAAAGTGCTATTTCATAAATGAGAGCAGGATTTCAGAGAGCCAGCAATGGCATTAACACCTTTGTGAATAATAAACGGATTGACTGGGGCGAAGGACCAACTGTCTTCAGTATGTGATATGACAAGGAACCGCAGTGCAGTCTGAAGGATCTGTAGATCAGTAGCCTCAATAAGTTTACGTTTCCTCAATGTCGATTGAGAGGATGATTGACTCATGAGGATATCCCAGATGATTTCCAGCATCTCCAATGGCATGCTCCTTCCGACTGGGGGACCCATTCACAAGGGGGCTCACCTACCTTAGGTGATTGTTCACACATCAGGTCACACCTACTGAACAACTGAAGGAGGGACCAACTGCAAGTCAGGAAGGTTACAGCTCAGGCAGTCCCCTCCCTGGGCCTTGCCTGCACCTGGGGGTACATGCAAAACCTACCTGTTGACCCGAGGCTGGGAATTATGCGTTACCCAGTCACCTTTTGTGTGTCAGACACTTGGGCCAGCCATCAGAAGTGCACAGGGAGGAGGAAGAAGAAGAAGAAGAAGAAGAAGAAAAGGATCCTCTAATGCTGAAGTGGAGGAACTAGAGGGGTAAGGGAACAAATAAAGGAAAAGGGAGTTTAAAATAAAGTCAAGAGCATTCACAGGTCAGCGACAGAATGCAGAATGTTCCCAGTACTACCCCAGACATGTTCTCCAATGGACGAGAAGAAGAACAGGAAGAGGATGGACATACAGCATAGAAGGGAAAAAGTGCTGCAAAGGTTGGGGCCCCATGCTATCCATGCACTAACCCGCCAAGGAGTGGCAAGCCCCCTGAGGGGGTTTTTCATTTCTATTTAGAGTTGCAGGCTATAAATGTGGGGAGGTACAATAGTGAATCACTGTCCTAAAAGAGAAATGATCAAATATTAACCTGCTGAAGGCATTTCAGAGAGAATAGGGAAGAAGTGTTTGGAAGAACTCCCATTAGATATGAAGTATGTAGTAGTGATGTAACATCTGAAATAAACAATGTGTCAAGGCAATATTTAGGGGATGTATAGAGAAGTGAACCACCGATGTTTATGTCAAGAATAGGCAAGAGATGAAAATAAGTGGTTTTAAAAGACTTGAGTGTATTCATATTCTAATCACGATAATCCTGTACTGTATATGGGTACTGTGTGTTATTCATGATAAGAGAATGATAAATGTTTGTAGATTTATATATTGAAGATGATTACATGCAAATCAGATTAAACAATTATTTTTATGTTCAAGATAAAAGATTGCATTTTATAATATATTCATGTATTGAATGACTATGATTAACTAAAAAAGATGAATTCATTATGCATACTGGTAAATTTATATGGTGAAAGATTTAGGGTTACTGGAAAGAGATGAATTAAATGTATAGAGAGGTTAATCCATATATTAAAGGATTTATAGAGCAATTAAAAATTAATTATGTAATGAAGATAAAAGTGTGTGTGTGTGTGTGTGTGTGTGTGTGTGTGTGTCCTGCATAAAACTGACACAAATATTTTTGGAGTCCAAGGACAGACTACAAGACTTTCTCTCAAGGGGCAAGTATTGCAAATGATTTACATTCGGTACCTTGAGTAGTTTCAAAGAATAATATGGCATAATGTGTACATGCAGAAGTGAAACTTTATGTCAACCAGGTTGCTGAGAAACTGTTCTTTGGCTAAGGACAGCAAGACTACATGGCAATAAATAGTGAAGCTGGGATGGAAGAAGATCAGGTGATATATGCAGCATGCAATCCGTAGGTGTCACATTTGTGAGCCAATATAAACACTAAAACAGGCATTGTGAGGTATTCAAATAACTGCTTGCCTTAGACACAGGAACTGCTATGCTCTGCTTCTGGAGTGGGGTTTACTTTCTCATAGCACATAGATGCACAGGGTAGAAACAGGATTGTACAATATTGAAGATGTTTAAGTAATGGGAATTCTTGATTTTATCACAGAATATTTATTTATTCATCAATTTCAAATTTGTATCTTTGGTAGTAATTGCCCTCAGCTATAAAACACTTGTACCAGCAGTTTATCCAATCTTCAAACTTCTTATGGAATACACTTTCTGTCATTCAGCTCCTTCAGCAATTCTGTTTTTACCTCATAGTGGCAAAACAACATCCTTACACAGTTCTCCTCAGCCACAGGAATAAAAAAACACTGCAGTGGCTATGACTGGAAAATACCCTACCTGAGTCAACACCACAATTTTGTGGCAAGAAAAAACAAAACCGTTAACAGGCATTGAGGTGCAAGTGGGAAAATTATCGTGATGCAATTTCCGTGAGTAGTTTTGCCACAGTTCTGGTCATTTTCTGTGTATTGCTTCACACAAATGGGGCTTAACTTGTGGGTAGTATTACTTACTGACTGTACAACCATGAAGCAGGAACTCTTGATGCAATATCCCATTTTAATCTAAGAAAAGAGTGGGGGAACTCTTACACGAGATTAAATTTTTAGAATTTTTTTCAGTCTTGGCTCTTCAGGCAGTTTTCTTTGCTGGGCCTCAGTTCCTCAGTTTCATTATCCATTATACCTTTCTTTGGAAGTTCTGGATCATTGCTGACCCAATTCAACAATTATTGAGCAGTGTTACACAATTTCTTTTTTGGTCAAAATTCAACAACTTCACAGAAAAACTTAGTTCCTACAGGTTTCATGCCCAAAACATTCAAAAAATTTGCTTGGAATGGGCCAAAGGATGTACCAACATCATCAGCAAACTCTCAGATTTTCCAGAACCATCTTGTTTGCCTCCTTCACACTGTCATCAGTTATTGGTGTGGTTGGGCATCCAGGGTGGTCATTGTCTTCAATACCTTCAACCCTCTTTGAAACATTTAAATCACTTTTAAATTCTTTCCTATTTGGTAGTAGATTTGCCAAAACCCACAGACAACATTTTGTTGTACTTCATTCTGTTTTAAAACTAATTTTAATGCAAATTCATTTATCCATCTTTTGTCGATTACTAGAAAATATGTATCACTTTTTCAGCTGTCAACAAGAAACTAAATATTCAAAACAGCTGAAAATTCAAAAATACATCAGGAACTGTGTGTATTAACAAGATAAAAGATGAAAATACGATGTATAAAGCCTACAAAATTAAGAAATTCCCACCGTTTGATCACACCTTATACAATTTTATTGTGTTATTACCTCATTGGATTAATCCCATTTTCTTATCATACACAGCTGTCTGGCATTAGATATTTTGTTCAAAATTTCCTTATCATTTTGCAGCAAGTTCCCTAGCTGGAAACCTTCCAGCTTGTAATTTTAGACACCAATGCTATGAGTTGGAAGAGCCAACTACACAACTGCAAATTAACATTAGTCAGCTCTGATCCTGATCAACTTGCAGGATGCTAAAGAAAACACAAATACCTGGTTATCTTCCTAATTATTCTGCATTTCCTAATTTCCCATCTGTAAACTTTTTTAATTTTCAGACATTATTACACAAATGAGTAAATTAATTGTAGGATTAAGAAAAATTAACAAATAAAAAGTTGAACAGGAGAAAGAATGCAAGGTCCAAATACAAAGATTTCTAAAAAGTACAGCTGCTTATGATATATGTAATTATTGGAATACTTACAATTACGAACATCATGAAGTTCGCCGACCAGCTGGCAGGTGTTGCCACCACTGAGCCTGACCTGACTGCAGCTCTGACCCACTCTTGATGTCACAGCTGCAGTCACGTATTTTGTTTTGTTTCTGCCAATGTATCTAATGAACATCACAAAGAGAATTAGATGTGTACATTACTTTACTGTAAATGACATGCAAGAAAAGAAAATAATAGGAAAATTTAATTACAAAATACTTCACTGAAATTTAATAATCATGAAACTTGGGTTGAGAACTGCAGCACTTTCAAATCTCCTGCTTCAGGGTACATAAATAACAGAAATGAGTAACTCTGCTCTGTGGGCTGAACAGGAGCCCAACGTGTGGACAATGTTTTGGGCATTTTTCACTGGGTTCCCTTCTGAGTGATGAAGGAGGTACTCTTTCAACTCAAGAGTGAAGGATGTCCACAGAACACTAATTACCCTCCTAGCTGTAAATATACCACATTCTCACAGCCACTGTTTTTGGCATATGAAAATGGTATGTGGTGTCATAATTATGACAGGGACTGACAATGACATGCTCTTCTCAGTTTGTGTGTACCATGTAGTCAGAGATTTGAAGGTGGTTCAGTCTAGGAAGTCATTTTATGTCCAAATGGTAACACCGTGGGTATGGGTTCATTATAAAAATTTATCTACAATTTCAGCACTTTATCTGTAGTGCATGGCACCCAGAAACACACAAGAGAAGAGAATACTTTCCACTGGCTCCAGAGCTCTTGTTGTTTCTCCAGTACAAATGCTTTCCCCACAATTGTGGCATTGAATATTGGAGGTGCAATTTCACCTCAGTAGCCACAAAATATTAGAAATTTTAGGACATGCATCTTTTCTCCATTGGTTCCTACAAATCTCTTTTAGTACCTGGTTAAGATCATAAATATAAACAAGCTGAAAGTATGACATAAGTGTAAATTGTTTTTAGATTCCCAGATTTTCCAAGCATCTACATTATTTCCTATCGGTCCCATAATAACCCCGGTTCTCTCTCTTTCATACCATTACAATTTTTGCACTTTTCAACCACTACCACCAGTTTCAACATCAATTTGCATGTTGATTTACATGGAAATCAAATTCTCTTCTTGCTCATGCTCAGCTAGTAGGTTAATGCATAACAAAACTCTATGGTTGGTTTCAGAATGCTATTCTATTTGGGTTCATTTAGAAATACATTTGACATATTTAGAGCAGCTCTCAAAATGGTTCTATAAGATTTCATTACCCAATTGCTGAAGACAGAGTTGTATCTGGAGCATATTGTACCTAGTAACTAATGTTTTCTGGTCTGGTCAGTGTTTCAGTCTTGCAAGTGATTTTAAAATCACACAAATGAATGTGCAGTAGAATCTGCCATAAGTTGATCCAGCCATTTTTGACTAGTTTTGTTGCTTTCTGACATGAGTGCAAATTTTGTAAATATTATGAGTTCTACATATTTAAGTGATGTATAATGTTTCATAGGTATTTGGAAGAAATTTTTCATTCTTCAGCTACAGAGGCCTGTGGTGAATATAATTAATAAGTTTTTAAAATATATTACATAGCAGGCAGACTTGTCTGCCCACACATCATCAGCTGCATGCCATCTTTTACCTTGATGCAGATGGCGGACTTTTACTGTAGCAATATTTGCAAACAAACAGTTTCTTTCATGTCTAAAAATTTTTCCTGCCTAGAAAATGGAAATCTGTGTTAGTTGCCAAAAGCTTCTGTTTCACAGTATTTTTTACTTTTAACTAATTTTTGATAATGCTACTTCCTAAAATGGCATCTCTTACTTATTATTGGTGTGTAGTAGATTATTAATGTAAAACAGACTATCAAATACATTATTAACAAGATTTCTCAATTACAACACTTAAATTTGAATAGGAAATTTCTTCATATGTACATCAACACAAGACACTTTGGAACAGTTTTTCACATTTTGAGCACTCCTACTTCTGTGGAGTAATTTTTGTAATTTCATAAGACTGAAATACACACAGTGAATTCGATAACAGCAAAATGGCTTAGAAAATTCTGGAAATATTTGCCCTTCCTCTAAACTGTGATCAGTCATCAAAAATAGCATTTCAGTATGTTTTTCCTCGTAAAGGCAAGTCATTTAACATACAAAACAAAATGCAAGAATCATTTGATTAGTGTGTAATAATTTCACAAGATGCTGATTTATGAGTTATCTACACTTTTCATTTGGTTTGTCACAATGTTTACCAAATTACTTGACTTTTCAAGTGCATCTTTATTCCATTTGAAATTCTCATGCAATTTTGCACATTTATGAAACCTTCTGGAATTTATGAATTAATAGCTTATGACTGTTCTATGATGACTGCTATTCATTATGTATGGCTGAAAAAGCATACACAACTTAGACAGTATATGTTTATCTGCTTCACAATAAACAAGCTATTAACATAATGAGAGTCAGATGAATCTCATTGGTCCACTATCTGGTTTACTGGGATTCATGATGTGTGTGCATGGAACGAGACACACATATCACTAGGAGTTTGACAGGACATTTTGGCCTGAACTGCTTTCACATCTGGGCAATTTGCCTCCACTTCTGGCCTGACCTACTTTCATATCCATGCAACTGACCCGCATTGTCATAAGAAATGTTATGCAATCTTATAGTTCAAGTGCTCAAGTGCATATAATACCACAAACTATTTCTAAGCTCTTGAGCCTCAACGTTCCAGGTTTGAGCTCCAGCATGTGGCCTTATCTTAATTATCATGTAATTTAATCAATCATTTGCATTTCTTTTGTGTTACTTGATTAATTAATTAATTAATTAACACAAAAATTTGGTATCAAGTAAAAACATTTTAATTGTCTCATTCATGTGTAAAATATTATATATAAAAACAAAGATGAGGTGACTTACCGAACAAAAGCGCTGGCAGGTCGATAGACACACAAACAAACACAAACATACACACAAAATTCAAGCTTTCGCAACAAACTGTTGCCTCATCAGGAAAGAGGGAAGGAGAGGGGAAGACGAAAGGAAGTGGGTTTTAAGGGAGAGGGTAAGGAGTCATTCCAATCCCGGGAGCGGAAAGACTTACCTTAGGGGGAAAAAAGGACAGGTATACACTCGCACACACGCACATATCCATCCACACATACAGACAGGTGTCTGTATGTGTGGATGGATATGTGCGTGTGTGCGAGTGTATACCTGTCCTTTTTTCCCCCTAAGGTAAGTCTTTCCGCTCCCGGGATTGGAATGACTCCTTACCCTCTCCCTTAAAACCCACTTCCTTTCGTCTTCCCCTCTCCTTCCCTCTTTCCTGATGAGGCAACAGTTTGTTGCGAAAGCTTGAATTTTGTGTGTATGTTTGTGTTTGTTTGTGTGTCTATCGACCTGCCAGCGCTTTTGTTCGGTAAGTCACCTCATCTTTGTTTTTATATATAATTTTTCCCACGTGGAATGTTTCCTTCCATTATATTGATATCATGTGTAAAATACTGTGATATATTTATCCCCATTTGGGGTATGTGTTGCCTACTTGGGGCCCATAGACCCATAGTGTTTGACCATAAAGCTATGTCACCATGCACAAATAGTTTAATTTTCTCCAAAAGCATTCAGTTTTGGCAAGAAAATAGAGGCTAACAGTTTGTGTGTAAAGGAGATCTCCGGCAGTTAATAGTTCATGTTCCAGAGGTTGTTGAGAGCTGTAATCTCACACACATATTTCATCTATGAGATGCTTCCTCTTTGAGAATGGTCACATCAGAACTGATATCATTGAGCATGATGCAGTTGTGA
This sequence comes from Schistocerca piceifrons, assembly GCF_021461385.2. Taxonomy (NCBI): domain Eukaryota; kingdom Metazoa; phylum Arthropoda; class Insecta; order Orthoptera; family Acrididae; genus Schistocerca; species Schistocerca piceifrons. The sequence goes on along the minus strand of NC_060138.1, from coordinate 33,029,047 downwards.
CTACAATTATTACGAAAGTACAAAGGACCACTCTAACTAACAGAAAGATACATATGTTAAGTAAATTAGAAAGAAAAAAAAAATCAGTAATGTTTCAGCTCAGTGAGGAACTTTAACTTTCAGCACAGGTCAGGAAGATGTAGATAAACTATTGCTCAAGTTTGAAAGAATAGTTGACCACACACTAGATGGATATGTACCTAATAGTACAGTTCATAATGGGAGAGAGCTTCCATGGCATACAGTCCACTGCAAAGAAACTTCAAAAGAAACAGAGATGACCGCATAATAGAAGTAAAACAAAGCAATGGACTATAGGTAGAGAGATGATGAATGGACATTTGGCAGTCAAGATAGCAATTCAATATGTTTTCAATGACTTCCATACAAGAATATTATCAAATGATATGTCACAAAATGCCCAAAATAATTCTGGTCGTATGTAAAGGCTGTTACTAGTATCAAAGCTAGTGTCCAGTATCTAGCAAATGAGCCAAGAACTGAAATTCAGGTTAGCAAAGCAGAAGCTGAAATGCTGAACTACATTTTCAACTGTTCCTTTACAAAGGAAAACCAATGAGAACTATCCAATTTAATCATCATACCACTGAAAACAAGAATGAAATAATTATTCATGTCAGTGGTGTTGAGGAACAGCTGACACCATTACAGCTGAACAAAACTCCAATGGAATTCCTGCAAGATTCTATACTGACTTTGTGATTGAGTTAGGACTTGTTTTCACTATAGTCTATCATAGATCCTTTGAACAAAAAAATAGTGCCCAGTTCTTGGAAAAAGGCACAGGTCACACCCATCTACAAGAAGGGTAGTAAAAGTCACCCACAAAGAAGCTACTGTCACATATCCTTCACATTGATTTATTGTTGAAAATTCGAACATACTATGGGTCAAACATAATGAGGTATCTTTAACACAATGACCTCCCCAGTAAAAACCAGCACAGTTTTTGAAAATATTGATCAGGTGAAACCCAATTCGTACTTTTCGCACATGATGACAACGAGGTAGATGCAGTGTTTCTTGATTTCAAAGAAGCATTTGTCTCAGTACCACACATGTACAATCCTATGTCGTATCAAGTGGCATTTGTGAGTGGACTGAGAACTTTTTGGTAGTGAGGACACAGAATGTTGCCCTAGATGGAAAGTCATCATCAGACGAAGAAGCAACTTCAGGTGTGCCCCAGAGAACTGTTTTGGGACTCCTGCCATTCATGTTGTATATTAAATACCTTGCAGACAGTATTAATAGTAAAATCAGGCATTTTCCAGACGACACAGTTATCTATAATGAACTACTATCTGAGATAAGCTGCATAATCAGTCCATCAGTTCATGACAAGATTTCAACATACCTCATATACAGCACAATTTAAACTCAAGGTCAGTGCCACAGTAAATATGGCTTTGAGCCCCCTGAGTAAACCCCACTCAGACCTGAAAATCTGTTATCACAATGTCCTTGAGCAACAAAAGTGATGACTTAAGCATTTTGCTGACCAGTGATTCAGTGGTATCTCAGTAGTATGCCTAGCAGAGCACTGGCTCTGCACTTGGTTAAGTTAACCTCACTACCAAATTTCAAATTGTGTGAACACTACTCCAGATCAAATGATGGACATGGTGGGGTTGCCATCATCTTAAAAGAACACGTTGAATATAGACCACTTCCTATCTTAAAGGAAATAACAACAGACTAGTTCGTTTAATGTGCAGCCATAAAGCTTACAGATCTAAACCTAATTGTAGCTACAATTTACCCTCCCCCTCCAGTAGTATTAACGATTTTCTGTTACAAATGGACTTGTTTCTACCCAAAGTAAGTCAGTACAAACAGGATGTGATTATATATGGTGACTTTAATATAGACTCTCCCATCCACAAACGAAACAGGGAGACATTGATTAACACTGCAAAAACTTATAATCTGCATGGTCTTGTAAACGAGCCCACTAGAATAACACCCACATCCAAGACGGCTCTAGATCAAATTTTTGCAAATAGAAATAAACTTAACCCAACTCTTGAAGTATACAATGCAGGATTCAGTGACCAACAAGCTGTCATTCTAAAGGTTGATGTTCGCAAAGATACCTCAAACCCAGTGCCACCTAAAACCTTATGAAGGTTTTTCACTCAAGATAACTTGAATAAGCTCCTCAGTAAAGAAAAGTGGACAGAGATGTACACAGCCAATGCTGTCAACATGAAATTCATTATATTTCTAGACAAAATAATTCACCGCTTGGAAGAGGCTTTTCCACAAAAACCAGTAAGAATAAATAATAATAAGAGAAACAAGACTTGGATTACATCAGCTATAAAAATCTCTTACAAACATAAAAGAATACTCCACATGTTATGTAAACAAAGCAATGACCCCCCAACTAACAGAATACTATAAAAACTACACATGTATCCTAAGAAGAGTGGTAAGACAAGCCAAAAGGATGCAAAATGATGTGTACATTGACAAATCCAGCAATAAAGTAAAAGCAACGTGGAATATCATAAAAAGGGAAAGAGGGGAAATGAAAGCTACACACACAAACGTAGAAATCAAACTCAACGATGAATCTGTATCTAATCTGGAAGTTGTGGTGAACTCTTTCAACAATTTCTTTATGAGCATAGCTGAAAAATTGGTCAAAAATAATCCTAACACAAACTACCAACCAGCAAACCAAAAATATCACACGTGCAAAGTCAATTTTCATTACCAAAGTCATTGAAAATTATGTTGCAAAAGCCCTGAGAGAGTTAAGAAATTCATATTCAGCTGAAACTGATGGTATCCCAGCAACTGTAATCAAAAATTGTGTACACACAATTACTGAACCATTAACTAACCTCTGTGACAGTTCTTTTCTGGCAGGTACTTTCCCTGAAGCTCTGAAGCTTTCTAAAGTGATTCCTATCTTCAAAAAAGGTGATAATAAAGATATGAATAACTACAGGCCTATCTCAATCTCATCCTGCTTTTCTGAAGTTTTTGAAAAAATAATATACAAACAAACTAATGGACTTCACTATAAAAAAAAAAAAAGATTTACTAAGTTTAGCTCAACATGGGTTCAGAAGCAACAAATCTATTGAAACTGAAGTATATGATTGCATTAATATGCTATTAGATTTGTTGGATAGAAAACAACCCTTAACAGGCATATTTGTGGATCTGTCCAAGGTGTTTGCACTGTTGACCCCAAAATATTGCTGGAAGAAATAGAACACTATGGTATCAGAAGAATTGCAAACAATTGGATTGCTTCATTCCTAACCAATTGGATGCAGAGAGTCAGCATGAAATACACTAATAGAAAAAACCAACTCAATAACCGAAATCCTATCAAGTAATAAAACTGTAAGGCAAGGTATACCACAAGGCTCAGTATTGGACCCCTACTTTTCCTCTTGTATATCAATGACTTGAGCCTGAATGAAGATGCACACAAAACAATAATATTTGCTGATTACACAACTGTACTCCCCAAAGGGGATAATACAGAGGCTGTGCAAAAAGCAGTGAACTTGGCCACTGCACAACTCAGCAACTGGGCTAAAATCAACAGATTAACTATCAACACCAAAAAGACAGCTTCCATGAACTTTCACACAACACAAAATGCTAATTCCTCGCAGCCACTTATCACTGTAAATAACCAGCCAAAAGATACTGACGCTGTTTTCAAATTCCTGGATCTGTGGGTCAAGATAACCTGAAATGGAACACACATACAAGAAAGGTAAATTCCAGAATTAGTACTGGCTGTTATGCATTGAGTGTACTGAAATCGTGTGCTAGCCTGAAAACATTACCCAGTGCGTACTATGCTTACATACACGCCCATCTGAAATATGATTTGATATTCTGGGGAAATTCTTCAACTGCTCCGAGCACATTCAAAATCCAGAAGAGAGTAATGAGGATTATTACTGGGAGCAAACCCAGTGACTCCTGCAAATCCATCTTCAAAAAGTTGGAAATGCTCTCACTGCCTTTCCTACACATTCTTGAGATTCTCAAATTTTTCAGAAACCACATAGTGCCAACTGACTCCAGAGTCAAAGAATAATGAAATACATAACCACAACACCAGAAAAAACACAAATCTGCATGTTTTAATGAGAAACACTCAACTGTGAAAGAAGGGATCTTTCCATATGGGCTTCGAACTCTTCAACAATCTTCCCACTAGTATTGAGTCCACTGAAGACAACATAAAATTTAGCAAAGCTGTGATGTCACATTTGTTGTGTCTCTGTTTTTACTCTATAAATGAATACTTAAAACAGCAATCTTGCGATCTGTGTTATATTGAAGAAATAGCACAATTTGAGTGAAGTAAACTTAACCAATCTTTGCAATATAATACATTAGGATACTTCATGTCAATATATGTCAACAATGTTAACTGATATTTTCAGACATCTGCAACACACTGTGTACCATCAGATCACATGAAATGAATAAATAAATAAATAAATAAATAAATAAATAAATTGCTGTGTATAGCTACAACAACGTAATATTATTATTGTCTCGGTATACACGATTGCATGCAGTGATGTGACTAATTTTTACAGAAATTGCAGTGTCTTCTACATAAACTCACAAAAGAAAATATGAACTTACTGTAACTGACTGGTCAGTACTGGGGAAAAGAATTTGAATAGAAATGATCCCTTTCTACCTAATAATATATGCTCAGTCATATTAGGCCTGGCTGACTATAGCAAAGAAAATGTCCTGACATTATCAACTCACTCATATCAACTTCGTTTTGAACATACATATATATTTTCTTTAAAAAACTTTTCCACATCTTCATGAGATGCCTGTTCAAAAAATTCCAGAACATTTGCAATTTTGCAGCAATGGTGTGTTGAAATGAGATGTGGTCAGCATTCCTGCACATGTCTGTAACTGCCACAAGTGTCATTGTCGTACGTCTGTTAGTTGCTGTTCAATGCTCTATTGAGGAGAACACTGTCACACAGTTTGAGAATGTTAACATGTCAGAGTTAGAGGAGCAACATATTTGCATTAGATTTTGAATGGAACTCAAGAAAATGTTTACAGAGCTACACCAAAGGGTGGAGCAAGCTTGCAGTGATAAGTGCTTAGACCATACTTGGCATTACAAATAGTTCACACAGTTTAAAAATGGCCTGCTGAAAGTTAAAGATGAGCCTCATTCATTATGCCCTTTGACACCCACTGATGGTGCTCGTATCAGGAACATCAATAAAAATTTGTGTGCCAACTAAAGACTGGCCTTTTTTTTTTTTTTTTTTTGTGGTTTTAGGGCGCAAAACTTCTATGGTCATTAGCGCCCAGCCCGTGACGTAGAAAACAGGAAAAAAACGAAATTTAAAATCAGCAGCAATGGGAACAAAGTCATAAAATTTGAGAAACTAAAGGCAGAAGGAATGCTTAAAAATCCACTATAGAAAGGGGTTGGTTGTCCCCAAAAAAAGCTTCAAATGACTGACGTCATTTCACTGTCACTAATAACCTGTAGAACGCGGTCAGCTGAACGCGTGTCATCTGCTAAAATCGACGATAGAGCAGGCGATAGCTGTAGACGGGAGCGTAACGGATTAAAATAGGGGCATTCAATTAAAAGGTGTCTGACCGTCCACAGCTGAGAGCAGTGGGGACAGAGTGGGGGAGGATCACCGCTTAAAAGATGTCGATGACTAAAAAGACAGTGCCCTATCCGGAGTCTAGCTAAAATTACCTCCTCCCAACGACGCGTTCGGAAGGAAGAGGTCCAAGCACAAGGAAGGGCTTTCACTTCCCGCAATTTATTATGGGGAAGTGTTGACCAATGCGCATGCCATCAATGAGCAACTTGGCGACATAAACCGCTCCGTAGATCGGTAAACGGAAGAGACTGAATAGCTGGCCGAGGAAGAGAGACTGCAACCTTGGCCGCTATATCGGCCGCCTCATTCCCACAGATACCAGCGTGTCCCGGGAGCCAGAGGAACGCCACTGATACACCCCCCCAGGTGGAGCAAGCGCAGACAGTCCTGAATCCGGTGGACCAGAGGGTGCACAGGGTAAACAGCTTGGAGACTTAGGAGAGAGCTGAGAGAATCTGAGCAGATTACGTACTGTATCCGCTGATGGCGGCGGATGTAGTGGACAGCCTGGAGAACAGCGTAAAGTTCCGCAGTATAAACCGAACACTGGTCGGGAAGCCGAAAGTGATTTGGGGTGTCGCCAACAAGATAGGCACTCCCTACACCTAACGATGTTTTCGAGCCGTCGGTGTAAATAAATGTGGCTTCCGTCATTTGTGCACATAGAGCAGCAAATGCCCGACGGTAAACAAGTGTAGGGGTACCATCCTTGAGAAATTGACAGAGGTCTCTGAGCAAGTCGATCCGGGGACGGAGCCAAGGTGGTGCTGTACCCCAAGTTGTCAAGAAGGTTTTAGGAAAGCGGAAGGAAAGAGAATGGAGCAGTTGACGGAAGCGGACTCCCGGGGGTAGTAGGGAGGAGGAGCGGCCTGCATACCCGACATCAAAGGAGGCGTCGAAAAAAAGGTCATGGGCTGGATTAGCAGGCATGGAAGACAGATGGCTAGCATAACGACTCAGAAGGACTGCCCGCCGATTGGACAGCGGAGGTTCAGCAGTCTCAGCACAAAGGCTTTCCACAGGGCTGGTGTAAAAAGCTCCAGACACTAAACGTAATCCACGGTGGTGGATAGAGTCGAGACGCTGAAGAATAGATGGCCGAGCAGAGGAGTAGACTATGCTTCCATAATCCAATTTCGAGCGCACTAAGGCGCGATAGAGGCAGAGAAGGACCACTCGGTCCGCTCCCCAGGAGGTACCATTCAGGACACGGAGGGCGTTAAGGGAACGCAGACAGCGAGCCGAAATATAGGAAACGTGGGAGGACCAGCACAGTTTTCTGTCAAACATAAGGCCCAAGAATTTAGCGACATCGGAAAACGGAAGGTTGACAGGACCTAGATGTAAGAAGGGCGGAAGAAACTCCTTACGTCGCCAAAAATTAACACAAACGGTCTTACTGGGTGAGAAACGGAAGCCGGTTTCGATGCTCCACGAGTGGAGGCGATCGAGACATCCTTGAAGACGTCTTTCAAGCAGGCTGGTCTGTTGAGAGCTGTAGTAGATCGCAAAATCGTCCACAAAGAGGGAGCCCGAGACATCAGGAAGGAGACAATCCATAATTGGATTAATGGTGATGGCAAACAGTACAACACTCACCACGGAGCCCTGGGGTACCCCGTTTTCTTGGGAGAAAGTACGGGAGAGAGTAGTGTTCACCCGCACCCTAAATGTGCGCTCTGCCATAAATTCGCGAAGAAAAAGGGGCAGCCGGCCTCGAAAGCCCCAAGAGAACAGTGTGCGGAGGATGCCTGTCCTCCAACAGCTATCGTATGCTCTCTCCAGATCAAAAAATATTGCTACCGTTTGGCGTTTTCGGAGAAAATTGTTCATGATATAAGTGGAGAGAGCAACAAGATGGTCAACGGCGGAACGATGCTTTCGGAATCCGCATTGGGCTGGTGTTAAAAGACTGCGGGATTCCAGCCACCAAGCTAAACGGTATTTCACCATATGCTCCAAAACCTTACAGACACTACTCGTGAGAGAAATGGGGCGATACCTAGAGGGGAGATGTTTGTCCTTTCCAGGTTTCGGAACGGGAACGAAAATAGCTTCCCGCCATCGCCTCGGAAAGGTACTGTCGGTCCAAATTCGATTGTAAATGCGAAGGAGGTAACGCAGGCTATGGGTTGATAAATGCAGCAACATTTGGACACGGATACCATCCGGTCCTGGGGCGGAGGAGCGAGAAGAAGAGAGGGCATGTTGGAGTTCCCGCATGGAGAAAACAGTATTGTAGCTTTCGTGATTTTGAGAGGAGAAAGCAAGATGTCGCACTTCCGCTGCATGTTTCTTCGGGAGAAACGCTGGCGGGTAATTTGAAGAGCTCGAAATCTTAGCAAAGTGCTGACCCAATGAGTTAGAAATTGCGACGGGGTCCACTAAGGTATCATGCGAGACAGTGAGCCCAGAGACCGGGGAGAAACTAGGCGCGCCTGAGAACCGTCGAAGCTGACTCCAAACTTCCGAGGAGGGAGTGAAGGTGTTAAAAGAGCTAATAAAGTATTTCCAGCTTGCCTTCTTGCTATCGCGGATGACGCGACGGCATCACACACGGAGCTGCTTATATCGGATACAGTTAACCAAAGTTGGATGGTGACGGAAAATGCGAAGAGCACGTCGCCGCTCACGTATTGCGTCACGGCATGCCTCGTTCCACCAAGGAACTGGGGGGCACCGGGGCAATTCGGAGGTGCGTAGTATTGAACGTTCCGCAGCTGTGAGAATAACGTCGGTAACATGGGTGACCTCATCGTGGACGCTGGGAAAGCGACGGTCATCGAATGTCGCTAGAGAGGAAAAAAGTGTCCAATCGGCTTGCGCAAACTTCCAGTGTCGCGAGCGCATATAAGGCAGTTGAGGCTGGAGTCTAAGGACACAGGGAAAGTGGTCACTCGAGTGTGTATCATCAAGGGCGAACCATTCGAAGCGCCGAGCTAGCGGAACAGTACCGACCACAAGGTCCAAATGAGATAAATTTGCCGTGGAGGCAGACAAAAATGTGGGGACCCCAGTGTTGAGGCAGACTAGATCCGCTTGGTGGAAGACGTCTAGCAATAGTGAGCCACGTGGACAAGGATGTGGAGATCCCCAAAGCGGGTGATGGGCATTGAAGTCCCCAACCAGCAAATAGGGGGGTGGAAGCTGATCAAGAAGATGAAGGAGATCAGCCCGTGCCATTGGTGTAGACGATGGAATGTATACCGTACAAAGAGAGAACATGTATCCAGAAAGGGAAAGACGGACAGCGACAGCTTGGAAGGAAGTGTTTAATGGGATTGGGTGATAATGGAGAGTATCATGGAGCAGAATCATGAGTCCTCCATGGGCTGGAGTGCCTTCAACAGAGGGGAGGTCATATCGGACGGACTGAAAATGAGGGAGAACAAAGCGGTCATGGGGACGCAGCTTTGTTTCCTGAAGACAGAAGACGACCGGCGAGTAGGATCGTAAGAGGATCGACAATTCATCCCGATTGGCGCGAATGCCGCGGATATTCCAGTGGATAATGGACATAGGGTGAACAGAAAATGGAGGAACGTGACCAAGGGTGCTGTCAACTCAACGACTGCTCAGAGCTTGCAACCGACAGCATGGAATGGCATTCAGTCGAAGGCAGAAGATCCTGATCCATAGGTTGGTCAGGAGCAGCTCCTGCCACCAACGATCGGCCAGTTGACCGGCCACCAGCAGTGCGCCTCGGCGACACAGAAGATGGCCGAGGGCGATTTCCGCCTGGTGGAGCTGTGGATGGGACACGCCTTGGCGGAGAAGCAGAGGAATTGTGTTTCTTCGTAGCCTTCTTGGAAGGATGATGTTTAGATGAAGGAGGAACTGATGGTTGTGAAGTTGCAGTACGTAAAAACTCTTCACGAGAATGCTCTTTTTTCGAAGACTTGGCGTCTGACTTTTGGGCTCGAGATTTAGCAGAACCCGACGAAGGGTGAGCCATAGAGTGGGCAGGCGAAAGAGGTGAGGTTGAACGGGCGATCTTTACGCTGGCTGATCTGACGACCGTGGTACTAAATGTGAGGTCGCAAGTCTGCGTGGCCGCCTCCTTTGTTGGTCGAGGAGAAGCAAGGACAGTGCTGTATTTTCCTTTCTGAGGCACGGTGGGCTGTCGACTGGCGAGTAACTTTCGAGCAGCAAAGGTCGACACCTTTTCCTTCACTCTTATTTCCTGGATGAGCTTTTCGTCCTTAAAAACGGGGCAATCTCGAGAGGAAGCAGCGTGGTCACCCATACAGTTGATGCAGCGAGGGGATGGAGGTGGACAAGCACCCTCATGGGCATCCTTGCCACACGTAACACATTTGGCCGGATTGGAACAGGACTGGCTGGTGTGATTGAACCGCTGACATCGATAGCAACGCGTAGGGTTTGGGACATAAGGGCGAACGGAAATTATCTCATAGCCTGCTTTGATTTTTGATGGGAGTTGAACTTTGTCAAATGTCAAGAAGACAGTGCGGGTTGGAATGATGTTCGAGTCAACCCTTTTCATAACCCGATGAACAGCCGTGACGCCCTGGTCAGACAGGTAGTGCTGAATTTCTTCGTCAGACAATCCATCGAGGGAGCGTGTATAAACGACTCCACACGAGGAATTTAAGGTACGGTGCGGTTCCACCCGGACAGGGAAGGTGTGGAGCAGAGAAGTACGCAGCAATTTTTGAGCCTGGAGGGCACTGTGTGTTTCTAACAACAGGGTGCCATTCCGTAATCTGGAACAAGACTTTACAGGACCCGCAATTGCGTCGACACCTTTCTGAATAATGAAAGGGTTGAGCGTGGAAAAGTCGTGACCTTCGTCAGACCGAGAAACAACAAGGAACTGTGGCAACGATGGAAGAACCGTCTGTGGCTGAGACTCAGTGAACTTACGTTTGTGAGCAGACATAGTGGAAGGTGAGGAAACCATTGCGGAAGAATCCCCCATGATTACCGGCGTCTCCGATGGCGCGCTCCTCCCTTGTGGGGGCCCTCACCGAGGGCACACCCGCCTTAGGTGATTGTTCACACCTCAGGTCACACCTCCCGACAAACGGACGGAGGGACCAATCGGCACTTTCGGAAGGTATCAGCTCGGGTAATCACCCCTCCCTGGGCCTGGCCATTACCAGGGGGTACGTACGTGTCCTACCTGTCTACGCGGGGCGGGGAATTACGCGTTACCCCGTCACCGGCTACGCATGGAAGTGCGTGGGTCGGCCTTCAGACACGCACAGGGAGGAAAAAAGAGAAAGGGAAAGGAAAGAAGAGGGGGTCTCAAACGCCACAGCGGAGAAGAGGGCAAGGAGAAGAGGGAAGGAAAAGAGAAGGACAGAGGAAGGACGAGGACTTGCAAGTCTAGAAAGCAAGGAATTTGGAACAGTTTCGAGCGTCCGTCTCCGGACGTAGGCACAAACCATACTCCCAGAGGGGAGAAAGGGAAGGAAAGAGCCAGAGGTGAGGGTGGGGGGGGGGGCGAAGATGGGGGACGGGGAGGGATGCGGAAAGGGAAGGGAAGGGAAGGTATGCAGCCCGGAAAGGAAGGAGGGCCACATTAGCTCGGGGTCCCGTGCTCGCTACGCACGTGTCCACAAAAGAGTTGTGGACCCCCTGGGGGGTAAAGACTGGCTGTCCAAGAGACTGCCAAAGAGTAACATTTCAGCAGCATCTTGGAATGCATAATATTGTCACTTTCAATTTCATCCCATGGCTCACGAGTCAAGAACAGAAAGACCATCGCCTCACAACCAGTGAAGAGCTTTTGGATTGTGCAAATGAGAACAAGACATTCCTTAAGAGAAGTGGAAGTGGTGATGAGATGTGGCTCTACTGCAATGATGTTGAGACCAAGGTTCAATCTTCACAATGGGTCAGGAAAGAGATTTCTTTGCCTTTGAAGGATTAGTTCATAATGAATTTGTGCCACAGGAATAAACTATTAATCAACTATGCTACTGGGGCACGTTGCAATGACCGTGAGAAAATGCGACAAGGAAACAGGCTGAAATGTGGTCAGATAATTCGTGACTCTTGCATGACCTCACATGTACACTCATTCCCATCGGTGTGTGACTATTACACAAAAGACAAAGTCCCTGTGCTGCATCATTCTCCATACTCTCCAGAACTAGTCCCTGCAGAATACTTTATTTTCAAAGCTGAACACCTCTGTTTTTTTTTTTTTTTTTTTTTTGTGATTTTAGGGCACACAACTACAATGGTCATTAGCGTCCAGACTGAGTGAGGAATGCACCGCGAGGTACAAGGTTAAAACAGCAACTAAAAGAGACAACACTATAAAAGACATTAATAGGCAAAGGATTAAAAAAACACCATAATCAAATGCCCTTAGACAGGTTTGTCAAGTGTATAAAACAAAGAATGTGAGCAGCTGCTCCTGTGTCATCTGCTAAAGTGGCATCCAGAATACATGGCAGGCCAAGCTCGACACACAGTGTATTAAAATTCGGACAGGACGTTAAAATGTGGCATACCATCTGCAATTGCCCACATGGGCAGAACGACGCTGACGCAGCCGTCAGCAGATGGCGATGGCTGAACCGGCAGTGTCCAATTCGTAACCAGGCCAAAACGACCTCCTCCCCACCCAGAAGGGTGTGAAGAGGTCGTCCAAGCCGTGGGAAGAGGTTTTAAGGCCCGAAAGCTTGTTGTCCATAAGTTTAGCCCAATCAGCATGCCACAGCGATGACCCTCCTACAATCTGATGAAGGGACACAACAAGAAGCTGACTGAGGCTGGAGGACCACAGCCTTGGCCGCGGCATCTGCTGCTTTGTTCCCAGGGATACCGACATGGCCAGAAACCCACATGAAGGTAACCGGAGAACCATCGTCCGCCAGCTGCTGAAGACAGCGTTGCATCCGGTGCATGAAAAGGTGGACTGGATACGAATCACTGAGGCTCTGGATGGCGCTCAGGGAATCGGAGCAGATGACGTATGCAGAATGTCAGCGGTGGCAGATGTAACGAACAGCCTGGTAGAGGGCAAATAGCTCAGCTGTGAAGACCGAACAATGGCCATGGAGCCGGTATTTGAAACTGTGTGTGTCCCGACAATAAAAGAACACCTGACACTGTCATTGGTCTTAGAGCCATCTGTATAAATGAAGATCATATTAATGAATTTTGAACGATGTTCAACAAAATGGTAGTAGTATACCGAAGCTGGGGTACCCTCCTTTGGGAGCGAGCTGAGGTCAAGGTGAATGCAAACCTGAGCCTGGAACCAAGGTCGCATTTGACTCTCGCCGACTCGAAAGGTTGCAGGGAGTAAAAAACAAGGTGCTGAAGGAGGCAATGAAAGCAATCTCCAGGGGGTAGCAGGACAGACACATACAACCCGTATTGAAAGTCGAGAGAGTCGTCAAAAAAGGAGTGATAAGACGGGTGTTCGGGAATTGACAATAACCGACAGGCATACCGACAAAGCAGTATATTGCGCCGGTAGGTTAGTGGCAATTCACTGGCTTCAGCATGAAGACTCTCAACAGGACTAGTATAGAATGCTCTGATCACAAGACGTAAACCCCGATATTGTATAGAGTTGAGGCGGCGTAAAATGGACGGCCGTACAGAGGAGTATATGAAGCTCCCATAATCCAGCTTTGAGCGGACGATCGACTGATATAGGTGAAGTAGGATGGTTCTATTCGCTCCCCACAACATACCGCTGAGAACACGGAGGACATTTAGAGAACGGGTACAACGGGCAGCCAAATATGACATGTGGAGACCAGCTAAGTTTCCTGTCAAATGTAAGACCTAAAAATTTTGTTGCCTCCACGAATGGGAGAGCAATGGGACCGAGTCATAAGGATGGTGGGAGAAACTCTTTCTAGGCCAGAAGCTAATATGGACCATCTACTCGGCAGAAAAACGGAAGCCATTGGCGACACTCCAGGAGTAAAGACGGTCAGGACAAAGCTGAAGACAGTGCTCCAGGAAACATGTACGCCATGCACTACAATAGATGGTAAAGTCTTCCACGAAAAGAGAGCCTGATACATCAACTGGGAGGCAATCCATTATTGGATTGATCGCTATGGCGAAAAGAGCGACCCTCAAAAGTGAGCCCTGTGGCACCCCATTTTCCTGGCGAAAGGTGTCGGACAGGACAGAGCCCACACGTACTCTGAACTGTTGATCCATTAAAAAGGCAAGAATAAAAAGAGGGAGGCGACCGCGAAGGCCCCACGTATGCATGTTGCGGAGAATGTCCGCCCTCCAACAGTTGTCTTAAGCCTTCTCCAAATTAAAGAATAGAGCTGCGGTCGAGTACTTCTGCAAAACGTTATTCATAATGAAGGTCGACAAGGTAACCAGATGGTCAACAGCAGAGCAGCACCTATGAAATCCACATTGTACATTGGTAAGTAGGCTTCGAGATTCAAGCAGCCAAACCAAACTAGAGTTAACGATTCGCTTCATCACCTTACACACACAGCTGGTAAGCGAGATGGGTCGATAACTGGAAGGCAAGTTCTTGTCCTTCCCCAGCTTAGGAATCGGGACAACAATAGACTTGCAGCAGCATGTGGGAACATGACCCTCAATCCAGATGCGATTATAAGTACGAAGAAGAAAACCTTTACCCACAGGAGAAAAGTTCTTCAGCATCTGAATATGAATAGAATCAGGCCCTGGAGTGGCAGACCGTGACCGGGCAAGTGCATTTTCAAGTTCCCGCATGGTGAATGGGGCATTATAACTTTCACGATTCAAGGAGCGGAAGTTAGGTGGCCTAGCCTCCTCTGCCTGTTTTCGGGGGAGGAAGGCAGGGTGGTAATGAGCGGAGCTCGAAACCTCTGCGAAAAAGTGGCCGAAGGCATTGGAGACATCCTCAGGGGCCACAAGGACATCATTCGCGACCGTCAAGCCAGAAACTGGTGAGTGGACCTTAGTGCCAGATAACTGGCGCAGGCTACCCCAGACAACAGAAGAAGTAAAACTTTTGAAGGTGCTTGTGAAAGCAGCCCGGCTGGCTTTCTTGCTTTCTTTAATAACACGACGACACTGCACACATAATCATTTATAATTGATACAATTCGCCATCATAGGGTGGTGTTTAAGGGTGCATAAAGCATTTTGACGAACACATAAAGTGTCTCTACATGCTGTGGTCCACCAGGGGATTGGTACGTAACATGGAGAAGAAGTAGTGTGAGGGATGGAATATTCAGCAACAGTGAGAATGACTTCTGTGAGGTGTGCGACCTGACTATCACAGCTCGCGAAGGTTTGATCCTGAAATGTCGCCCTGGAAGAGAAGAGCCCCCAGTCTGCTTTGGAGATGTTCCAACTAGTTGAGCACGGAGAGGGGGTATTATGCAGGAGATGGATAACACAAGGGAAGTGGTCGCTCGAATACGTATCAGAAAGAGTGTACCTCTCAAACTGACGTGCAAGTTGGGTAGCACATATAGAGAGGTCTGAATGAGAATAGGTGTGAGTTGTGTCCGAAAGAAAAGTAGGGGTGCCAGTATTGAGGCAGACAAGATTGAGGTGGTTGAAAAGGTCTGCTAACAGGGAGCCTCTTGGACAGGATGCTGGAGCGCCCCAAAGGGGATGGTGGGCATTGAAGTCTCCAGTAAACTAGAATCGTGCAGGTAGCTGAGCAATAAATTGCATCATGTCTGCCCTTGTAACGGCAGGCGACGATGGAGTATAAACGGTTCAAATGGAAAATGAAAAAGTGGGGAGAGTAAATCGGACGGCAACTGCCTGCGGATCAGTGTGCAATGTGATGAGATCATAATAAGTATCATCCTGAACCAGCAACATAACCCCTCCATGAGCCGGAACACCTGCCACAGGGGGTAGGTCAAAACGCACAGAGGCATAGGGTGCGAAGTCAATTTGATCACATGGGCGTAGCTTCGTTTCCTGGAGAGTTGCGATGGGCAGACAGTGCAAGCGTAGCAGCAACTTTAAGTCCTCTTGGTTGGAGCAAATGCCATGAATATTCCAATGAAGAAGTGCCATCATGAGAAGAAAAAGAAAAAGGAGAAGAAGAAGGGGTCACCTCGAAGGCCGCTGAGGGCCTGGCTTCAAGCGAGCACTGCCACTGCTATCAATAGGTGGAGAGTCATCATTCATTGGTTCAATAGGTTCGTCGGCCATCTTGTTAAGATGGCCGGGAGGGGGAGCTTCCTCTGCCGGTGAACAGCCAGATGTTCGGCTACCAGTGGTGGGGCCAGGCAAAACGGATGACGGCCTGGGGCGGCAACCGCTGGGTGGCACAGGAGAAGAAATGCGCCGTGGTGGAGAAAGAGAACTTTGCTTCCTATGAGCCTTCTTGGAAGGTCGTTTAGTGGAAGTACTGGTCGATGTCTGGGAGTTCGAGGTGCATATGAAGTCGGTACGGGACGGTTTCTTCTTGAAGGCCCGTGCATCTGACTTCTGGATCATAGTCTTGGCAGAAGCTGATGAAGGTGTTAGTGTCTTAGGGGTGAAGGGAGGAAGAGGAGATGTTGACCGGGCAATCTTAGCACTGGCCGAACGGACGACTGTAGTGCTGAAGGTCAGATTGCACGTCTGCGTCGCCACCTCCCTGGTAGTGCGAGGAGATGCGAGGACAGTACTTTATTTCCCCACTGGGAGCCACGTGGGCTTCCTACTAGCAAATAGCTTGTGAGCAGTCGAGGTGGACACTTTCTCTTTGACCCAAATTTCCTGTACACAGCATCCATCCTTTTAGATGGTACAGTCGCGGGAGGATGCTGCATGGTCACCCTGACAGTTCACACGAGGAGACGGAGGTGGGCAGTCACCCTCATGGGCATAACCTGCCACAAGTGACACATTTAGCCGCATTAGAACAAGACTGGCGAGCGTGATTAAAATGCTGACTCTGTCGGTAGTGCGTAGGTGTCGGGACACAGGGGTGAACAGAAATAATCTCGTAACCCGCTTTGATGCGCGACAGCAGCTGAACACTGTCAAAGGTCAAGAAATGTGTCCAGCTGGGTACAAGGTCATTGTTGACCTTTTTCATGACACTATGGATAACTGTCTCGTCCTGCTCAGCCAGGAAAGACTGAATCTCCTCGTCAGTCAATCCGCCGAGTGATCTAATATATACCACACCACGCGACGAATTCAAAGTGTGGTGAGCCTCCACCCGGACAGGAAATGTGTACAAGAGTGTGGCCCGAAGCTGTTTTTTGCCTGAAAGGCTCTCTCAGTTTCTAACAACAAGGTACCGTTACGCATCCTGGTACAAGAACACCTCTATGAAAGGATAAAGCTTTGCAACAGTAGATGAGATAAAAAAGTTTCCAGATGGCACTTCATGTGATCCATCAAGAGGTGCACCGAGACTGGTTCTGGAAGTATTAACAGCATTGGGAGTGGTGTATCAACTGTGGAGGAGAGTATATCAAGGGTGTCTATGTACTATAAGTAAAGGGTAAGTGTAGAAAAAAAATTGTGGACAAAGTTCCAGAATATTTTTTACAGACCTAGTATCAGCTATTGAAAGAAATTGGGACAGGAACTAAAGTAGCAACATTTGAATTATAACATGATAACACAACAGCACCACTACCTGATAAGTTGCAACCAAACTCAGTCTTTATGTGTGACTATGTTCCATGCAAGAAACATAATCAGATTAAAAATTATTCCCACTTTGAGAGACAGCTGTATTTCGTATTCTGAGACATTCAAAATACCTAAACAATTGATGACACGCTATAATAGTTTAGTATGTGTCAGCATGTCAACATAATAGAAATTTCTTGTCACATATCATACAAAAAAAATCATGGTTGTTAACACATGAACAGCAGACTGGAGATGAGTACCTCAAAGAAAAATTTAAACCTGTAACCGAAAGCACTGAACATGTCACTTCATAACACAACTAATCATGAGGATGGTGAAATGATCAGTCAATATAATAAACAGCATAGAGCTGCAGATTTAATTAGCACATATAGTGCAGGTGTTGAAAGGCCAGACAGACATGGCAAATGTCCAGTAAAATTAGGCAGGAAATCAATATATAACGGAGACCGAGTTTGTATCTAAACCTGGTTTACTTATCCTGATACTCTTAAAGAAGTTATCAGAACTCAATAGCTACACACTAGAATAGGTAAAAATGTTTGCCAGAATACTACACATGGAAAAAGTACATGAGAAGACAAGAATGAAATAAAAAGTAAGTGTAGCAACAAATATAAAAACGTTATTAATCCTGCATTGAACAGTATGTTGGTCTTGGTGGTGGTGGTGGTGGTGGTGGTGGTGGTGGTACAGTTATTGACACTCAGCATAAGAAACTGAATACTTTCCCTGCACAGTTCATATATTACTACAAGCCCAATAAGTTCGTACAACATTTAAGATATTTCCAAACTATGAGAACTAAACATTATTGAATAAATATGGACATTATAACTAACAAACTTCACCGACTTGCATTGAAAAACTTTTCATGAAGTCCTGTAATACAGCAATTGGACAATTTATGGCAGGCAGATCTTGTACATAGGAAACAAATTAAAAAAAAATAACTGATGTTTCAAATATATTCTTATCATTATTGAAACATACTTTAAATTTACATGGGCTGTACTTGTAAAAACAAAGACAAGAAATTTAGCTGCATGGATAATGGAACAACTACAGCACACTGGAACCAATATAGTTCCAAAGATCTTCAGAAAGATCACAGTGGAGGATTTTACAACCACTGCTTTGCAACTGTGATGAAATACTATGGAATATCCTACAATTCAATGTTTTCACACAGAAAGTATCCACCATGGAGCAATTGAATAGAACTATAAAATGCCATTATGTGGCAACAACTAAATTTACGTTGATAGTAGAAATGGACTAATATACCTCCTCACTTATCTTTACAGCTTAACCTCACCATACATCATATGGGTGTGTGAAATCATTTCACACTCATGATAATACACTTCTAAATACAGTATACAGTCGTATTATAATGGCTGATTTACGCAATCAGAGATTTAATGTCAGCAATTTCATCTGAATGTCCTCATTAAGGACACCATTTGATGAATCATATTTACCACACTCATTGACTGAGATATTTACAGTTTTGAAAGTACAGTGAAGAAACCCCCAGACTTCTAATCTGATAGATAGAAAAGGTGATGAAATAGTGGAGAAGTTTCTACATGGAGTAAACACAGGAAATAAACGAAATAGGTGTGTTTCTCATTGAAAGAGTTGTTAGGTGAGTATGAAATGGAAAACTGGTTCAGTGGTTCAGATTCCCATCATCATATGATAACTGGATTGAAATGAATGAATATGAAGAGGAAGTTCATTTTCCATTATACCTGAGCGAAGAAATATTTAATACTGTATTGAGAACTTTTGAAGCATATAACTATTCCAAATATCACATCATCAAACTGTAAACTACATTTAACAAGTGATGATGTTCAGATTCCATGTGTTATGTATGTATGTATGATGATCTAAACACATACTCAAAACAGAAAATAGAAGTCTTCAAATTATGTGCTAACACCAATACATTTAAAGCAGAGATATGAGCAGCTGTAAAAGGTACTGACTTTACAAAGGAAGGTTCAATAGGTTACACACACACACACACACACACACACACACACACACACACTCACTCACTCACTCACTCACTTTCCATCCTGCAGTAGCATAGGATAAACTTGAGCTGAATGTTGTTGATGGCCAACTGTATGATTACAGGAATAACTGTATGATTATTTCTTTCTTTTAAGAGAGAGAGAGAGAGAGAGAGAGAGAGAGAGAGAGAGAGAGAGAGAGAATGAGGGTACGACAAAGGCAGTATATGGACCCAACAGGGCAACACTTCTGTGTTGGGTGAAGGTCACGGTTAAAGCAGGCTCAGATATGGTCCCCTGGCTCAGCAGCTGTTGTGGCTGAGCACCTGAAAGATAATTTGGAAAATATTTCGAGTAGATTTCCCCACCATGTTATAGTTCTGGGTGGAGATTTTAATTTGCCGGATATAGACTGGGAGACTCAAACGTTTGTATGGCTGGCAGGGACAAAGAATCCTGTGAAATTTTTTAAAGTGCTTTATCTGAAAATTACCTTGAGCAGTTAAACATAGAACCGACTCGTGGCAATAACATATTAGACCTTCTGGTGACGAACAGACCAGAACTATCTGAAACAGCTAACGCAGAACAGGGAATCAGTGATCAAAAAGTGGTTACTGCATTGATGATTTCAGCCATAAATAGAAATATTAAAAAAGGTAGAAAGATTTTTCTATTTAGCAAAATTGACAAAAAGCAGATTACAGAGTACCTGACGGCTCAACACAAAAGTTTTGTCTCAAGTACAGATAGTGTTGAGGATCAGTGGACAAAGTTCAAAACCATTGTACAATATGCGATAGATGAGTATGTGCCAAGCAAGATCATAAGAGATGGAAAAGAGCCACCGTGGTACAACTACAGAGTTAGGAAACTGTTGCGGAAGCAAAGGGAACTTCACAGCGAACATAAACATAGCCAAAGCCTTGCAGTCAAACAAAAATTACACAAAGCGAAATGTAGTGTGAGGAGGGCTATGTGATAGGTGCTCAATGAATTTGAAAGTAAAGTTCTGTGTACTGACTTGGCAGAAAATCCTAGGAAATTTTGGTCTTATGTCAAAGTGGTAGGTGGATCAAAACAAAATGTCCAGACACTCTAACCAAAATGGTACTGAAACAGACGATGACAGACTAAAGGCCAAAATACTAAATGTCTTTTTCCAAAGCTGTTTCACAGAGGAAGACTGCACTGTAGTTCCTTTTTGAGATAGTTTCACAGAAGACAAAATGGTAGATATCGAAATAAATGACAGAGGGATAGAGAAACAATTAAAATCGCTCAAAAGAGGAAAGGCCACTGGACCTGACGGGATACTAGTTCAATTTTACTCAAAGTATGCAAAGGAACTTGCCCCCCTTCTTGCAGTGTTGTACCGTAGGTCTCTAGAAGGGCGTAGCAATCCAAAGGATTGGAAAAGGGCACAGGTCATCCCCGTTTTCAAGAAGGGACGTTGAACAGATGTGCAGAACTATAGACCTATATCTCTAACGTCGATCATTTGTAGAGTTTTGGAACACATATTATGTTCGAGTATAATGACTTTACTGGAGTCTAGAAATCTACTCTGTAGGAATCAGCATGGGTTTCGAAAAAGACGGTCGTGTGAAACCCAGCTTGCGCTATTCGTCCACGAGACTCAGAGACCCATAGACATGGGTTCACTGGTAGATGCCGTGTTTCTTGACTTCTGCAAGGCATTCGATACAGTTCCCCATAGCCATTTAATGAACAAAGTAAGAGCATATGGACTATCAGACCAATTGTGTGATTGGATTGAAGAGTTCCTAGATAACAGAATGCAGCATGACAGTCTCAATGGAGAGAAGTCTTCTGAAGTAAGAGTGATTTCAGGTGTGCCGCAGGGGAGTGTCATAGGACCGTTGCTATTCACAATATGCATAAATGACCTTGTGGATGACATTGGAAGTTCACTGAGGCTTTTTGCAGATGATGTTGTGTTATATTGAGAGGTTGTAACAATGGAAAATTGGACTGAAATGCCTGAGGATCTGCAGCGAATTGACGCATGGTGCAGAGAATGGCAATTGAATCTCAATGTAGACAAGTGTAATTTGCTGCAAATACATAGAAAGAAAGATCCTTTATCATTTAGCTACAAAATAGCAGGTCAGCAACTGGAAGCAGTTAATTCCATAGATTATCTGGGAGTACGCATTAGGAGTGATTTAAAAATGGAATGATCATATAAAGTTGACCGTTGGTAAAGCAGATGCCAGACTGAGATTCATTGGAAGAATCCTAAGGAAATGCAATCCAAAAACAAAGGAAGTAGGTTACAGTACGCCTGTTTGTCCACTGCTTGAATACTGCTCAGCAGTGTGGGATCCATACCAGATAGGGTTGATAGAAGATATAGAGAAGATCCAACAGAGAGCAGCGCGCTTCATTACAGGATCATTTAGTAATCACAAAAGCGTTACAGAGATGATAGATAAACTCCAGTGGAAGACTCTGCAGGAGAGACGCTCAGTAGCTCGGTACGGGCTTTTGTTGAAGTTTCGAGAACATACCTTCACCAAGGAGTCAAGCAGTATATTGCTCCCTCCTACATATATCTCGCAAAGAGACCATCAGAATAAAATCAGAGAGATTAGAGCCCACACAGAAGCATACCGACAATCCTCCTTTCCACGAAGAATACGAGACTGGAATAGAGGGGAGAACTGATACTCAAGGTACCCTCTGCCACACACTGTCAGGTGGCTTGCTAAGTGTGGATGTAGATGTACACAGATTATATTAGCACAGGTAAGCTACAAGTGGTACCTTAAATCATTAAGTCTGAAAAATGTATTATTTTCTATGGCACTGCCCACAGAATATGATGAATGAGTTAGTTATGTGGTACGAGTACGTTTCACACAAACCTTATACATCAAGAATGTTTAGTAATTTTGATAGGATAAGAATAAGAATCTAGCATGAATATTCTATTCTATTTATAGATCAAAAGGAAATCATACACATGGATGGATCTGATACAAAAACATCGGATCTAACACATAATACTTTTGTATTTCTTTTTGAAGGAACCAAACAGGGTGGAGATAGATCGATTTTTTATCCTGTGGTTGTGACGTCAGCTCCCAAGACCTACGTTTCAGCATCCACATATGACTTTAATGTGCTGAAATTTTAATGGGATACTTTGAAGGTATGCAGAAAGTTCCTCTTAACATGAAACAAGAATTAATTCTCACAGAAAATGCTACAGGGAGTAACTTTTACATCCAAGGCACTGATGAAACATACAATCTTGTAACTCACAAATCAATATGGAAGGTCCCACCCATTTCTGTAAATGATCAAGAATGTCTGAAATTATTAAACATTATCAACAGATAGGTTGCATTACCATTAACCTTTATATCATGGGATTTGCTCAAACATGTACCACTACTGCCTTCTTCAAATTATGTATGGACTTTAAAAGCAGTGTTGCAGTTTTAATCACCTTGATATATCATACTCATATATCACCTTGATATATCTCACAAGCCGTAAAATGAATCCCGCAAATAATTCTGGTAAATTTGATCACTGCAAGTGAATGGATGCAAAGATGTTTTCGAACAATGCTTTCTAACCATCTGTTAACCTTCAACATGATTATAGAGAGACATTTACACTCAGATATACAACATCTATGCAAAATTTCCTAATTTGTATTATGAAAGTGCCAAAGATGGTTGATGTGTGTTCTAAAACGACATTATTTTCTAACAACCTTCTTTGTATAAATAGGTGATACCAAAAGGTATTGTAAATCTTACATAGGTTACAATTATCTCAGCTGTTTCACTAAAAGAATTTCATACAATTTTTGTATGATGTATTATATTTCAGGTTAAAATGTATAAAAAGAAATTAATTGTTAGAATAAATATGTTCAGTTAAAATTACTCCTTTTAGAAATATTTGAAACTACGGAATGTCTGGCATACTTAAAATTCATATTATTCATTGCTCATTCTAACACTAATTACTAAGTTTATTTCTGGAACCATTTATAAAATAATGATTTAACTTTGTGAAATACTACTTTTGTCAAGAAATTTTGTAAATTCTTTTGCTTTGTAAACTGTCTTTAGTACTGTAAGTACCTCAGAATGAGTGAGTAGTAGTGGGCATGCCTCTGATGGAAATGCATTTATTTTTCATTTTTGTGAACAACAATGCAACCTTTGATTTTTTGAAAATGGGGATTGTGGAGTCAGTGTGACATAGAAGGATGGGGTAAAATAGTCATAGCAACAGAAATAATTTCATCAACTGTTCAGTTCAACAGGACCGCATAATGTTACAATAAAATTATAGCCTCAAGAATGTACCCCTAGATGCGAGTACTGCATCCAACAAGAAGAGAAAATGAAGGTAAGTAAAAAGTTTTTCTTTTGTATGTCTTAAACCTCTCAAAGCTTTTGAAACTAATGAAGACACTAAGAAGAATTTAATGGTGATGTGTGGGAGAGTAAGATTACAATGTCAACATTAGAGGGTTAAGGAATGCAGCACCTAGTGTTGTATTTGATTGCTCCAAACAGAACAAATCTTTAAAAACTATGTTACTGAAGTAATAATTTTGTTTGAAACTAATAAACACTTTTCTTCAAAAACATCAATATAAGCTTTAATTATACTTGAGTGTTTATTCAGTTAGCACTAGCTAAATACATTAGTACAAAGTTCAGTTAGTGAAAATGTGAGGTTTTAGCCTTAGAAGTGTTTCTTTCATGGTGCTTGGAGAGGAGAGATGTATTATACGAACATACAACACTGTCTTAACAGATGAATACCATTTAGTGTAATCAAGTGAGCAAACAGATGACACACAGCTCACTGACACGCAGACAATTTCCATAGACTTGAATGGGACACCGATGGAATTCATGTTCAAAACCTATGATCATTCACATAGTATTTTCTGTGTAAAAGGAGGCAAAAAGCATGTTGGTCATTGGCTACTATGTTTCATTGAGCTGAAGTGTGCAATATAAAAGATGAAGGATGTTTGACACTACACAGTTTGACATCTTTAAGTGAAATTTAAGAATGCATATAATAATGTACAACTACTGCTAAAATGGCCAGAAAAAAATTTTTTTTTTTTTTTGTTTAAAACTGTTTTACTCAACATGCTCATACAGGCTGTTCAAGCCTGTGAGCAAGTGACTGGAAAAATGTGACCCACTTTTCGCTCCTAGTACACTTAACAAGGCTTAAACATTTTCTGAAGCAACTGTGAATGCTTTTCCAGAACAGCAAGAAAGTTTTTAAAAAATTTAACTCTTCTGTAATATTCAGTGGAGGAATGTAGACACATTAATAACTTGAATACAGGGTACTAATGTCCCCCAATAATATTTAATAGTTTGTTATGAGCTAGCTTTCAGCTTCTCACGTCATCTCCACATTTTTAATTTAACACTAAACAGATAGTCCATGTAAGTTGTGCAAAAATTCATAGCTGTAGAAACATATGTGGTAATTTACGAGTATATTGACACAAAACACAACCATGATGCAGCACCTAGAGAGACTGAACAAATAAACCCTACATTACAGAATATTCAAATAATAATACTATGTGAATGTACAACACAGAAATGTTTGACAAGTGAGCAGTGGCACAGGCCACCATGTCATACTGACAAACTGGTGAATGTGATCAACAGAGAAAATAAAGGGACGGGGAGAAAGACATCCATGGAATGTGAGAAAGGAATAGTTGTAACAATCTTATTATCTAATTTACTACATTACCTGAAATTCCAGTCATTAATAAACACCAATCAAAGAATCTTGACCTGGTCCTTAATTACCAAAAACAGTTGCATTACTCACTCTTATCAAGGTAGCAGCCACTTGTTACTCCTCTTACCATTAGATAATAAGCCTGGTATAACTGTTCCACATCCATATACCTCAAAATTCTTTCTCCACCTCCGTTTCTTTGGTCTCTCTATCACATTCATCAGTTTGTCCATATGACAGGGTGGCTTCAGCCACTCTTCATTTCTGTGTTGTACAGTCACATTCCCCCCACCCCTCATGAACCATAGACCTTGTCATCGGTGGGGAGGCTTGCGTGCCTCAGCGATACAGATAGACGTACCGTAGGTGCAACCACAACGGATGGGTATCTGTCGAGAGGCCAGACAAACGTGTGGTTCCTGAAGAGGGGCAGCAGCCTTTTCAGTAGTTGCAGGGGCAACAGTCTGGATGATTGACTGATCTGGCCTTGTAACAATAACCAAAACGGACTTGCTGTGCTGGTACTGTGAACAGCTGAAAGCAAGGGGAAACTATGGCTGTAATTTTTCCCGAGGGCATGCAGCTTTACTGTACGAATAAATGATGGTGTCTTCTTGGGTAAAATATTCCAGAGGTAAAATAGTCCCCCATTCGGAACTCCGGGCGGGGACTACTCAGGAGGACGTCGTTATCAGGAGAAAGAAAACTGGCGTTCTATGGATCAGAGCGTGGAATGTCAGATCCCTTAATCGCGCAGATAGGTTAGAAAATTTAAAAAGGGAAATGGATAGGTTAAAGTAGGATATAGTGGGAATTAGTGATGTTCAGTGGCAGGAGAAACAAGACTTTTGGTCAGGTGAATACAGGGTTATAAATACAAAATCAAATAGGGGTATGCAGGAGTAGGTTTAATAATGAATAAAACAATAGGAATGCGGGTAAGCTACTACAAACAACACAGCGAACGCATTGTTGTGGCCAAGATAGAGATGAAGCCCACGCCTACGACAGTAGTACAAGTCTATATGCCAACTAGCTCTGCAGATGACGAAGAAATTGAAGAAATGTATGATGAGATAAAAGAAACTATTCAGATAGTGAAGGGAGACGAAAATTTAATACTCATGTGCGACTGGAGTTCGGTAGCAGGAAAAGGGAGAGAAGGAAACGTAGTAGGTGAATACGGATTGGGGCTAAGAAATGAAAGAGGAAGCCGCCTGGTAGAATTTTGCGCAGAGCATAACTTAATCATAGCTAACACTTGATTCAAGAATCATCAAAGAAGGTTGTATACATGGAAGAACCCTGGAGATACTAAAAGGTATCAGACAGATTATATAATGGTAAGACAGAGATTAAGGAACCAGGTTTTAAATTGTAAGACATTTCCAGGGGCAGAAGTGGATCCTAACCACAATCTATTGGTTATGAACTGTAGATTAAAACTGAAGAAACTGCAAAAAGGTGGGAATTTAAGGAGATGGGACCTGGATAAACTGACTAAACCAGAGGTTGTACAGAGTTTCAGGGAGGACATAAGGGAACAATTCACAAGAATGGGGGAAAGAAATACAGTAGAAGAAGAATGGGTAGCTCTGAGGGATGAAGTAGTGAAGGCAGCAGAGGATCAAGTAGGTAAAAAGACGAGGGCTAACAGAAATCCTTGGGTGACAGAAGAAATATTGAATTTAATTGACAAAAGGAGAAAATATAAAAATGCAGTAAATGAAGCAGGCAAAAAGGAATTCAAATGCCTCAAAAGTGAGATCGACAGGAAGTGCAAAATGGCTAAACAGGAATGGCTAGAGGACAAATTTAAGGTTGTAGAGGCGTATCTCACTAGAGGTAAGATAGATACTGCCTACAGGAAAATTAAAGAGACCTTTGGAGAAAAGAGAACGACTTGTATGAATATCAAGAGCTCAGATGGAAACCCAGTTCCAAGCAAAGAAGGGAAAGCAGAAAGGTGGAAAGGTGGAAAGAGTATATAGAGGGTCTATACAAGGGCGATGTACTTGAGGACAATATTATGGAAATGGAAGAGGATGTAGATGAAGATGAAATGGGAGATATGATACTGCGTGGAGAGTTTGACAGAGCACTGAAAGACCTAAGTCGAAACAAGGCCCCGGGAGTAGACAACATTCCATTAGAACTACTGACAGCCTTGGGAGAGCCAGTCCTGACAAAACTCTACTACCTGGTGAGCAAAATGTATGAGACAGGCGAAATACCCTCAGACTTCAAGAAGAATACAATAATTCCAATCCCAAAGAATGCAGGTGTTGACAGATGTGAAAATTACCGAACTATCAGTTTAATAAGTCACAGCTGCAAAATACTAACGCAAATTCTTTACAGACGAATGGAAAAACTGGTAGAAGCTGACCTTGGGGAAGATCAGTTTAGATTCCACAGAAATATGGGGACACGTGAGTCAATACTGACCCTACTACTTATTTTAGAAGCTAGATTAAGAAAAGGCAAACCTACATTTCTAGCATTTGTAGACTTAGAGAAATCTTTTGACAATGTTGACTGGAATACTCTCTTTCAAATTCTAAAGGTGGCAGAGGTAAAATACAGTGAGCAAAAGGCTATTTACAAACTGTACAGAAATCAGATGGCAGTTATAAGAGTCAAGGGGCATGAAAGGGACGCAGTGGTTGGGAAGGGAGTGAGACAGGGTTGTAGCCTATCCCTGATGCTATTAAATATGTATATTGTGCAAGCAGTAAAGGGAACAAAAGAAAAATTCGGAGTAGGTATTAAAATCCATGGAGAAGAAATAAAAACTTTGAGGTTCACCGATGACATTGTAATTGTGTGAGAGCAAAGGACTTGGAAGAGCAGTTGAATGGAATGGACATTGTCTTGAATGGAGGATATAAGATGAACATCAATAAAAGCAAAACGAGAGTAATGGAATGTAGTCGAATTAAGTCGGGTGATGCTGAGGGAATTAGATTAGGAAGTGAGACACTTAAAGCAGTAAAGGAGTTTTGCTATTCGGGGAGCAAAATAACTAATTATGGTCGAAGTGGAGAGGATATAAAATGTAGACTGGCAATGGCAAGGAAAGCATTTCTGAAGAAGAGAAATTTGTTAACATCGGGTATAGATTTAACTGTCAGGAAGTCCTTTCTGAAAGTATATGTATGGAGTGTAACCATGTATGGAAGTGAAACATGGATTATAAATAGTTTGGACAAGAAGAGAATAGAAGCTTTCGAAATGTGGTGTTACAGAAGAATGCTGAAGATTAGATGGGTAGATTACATAACTAATGAGGAACTATTGATTAGAATTGGGAAGAAGAGGAGTTTGTGCCACAGCTTGACTAGAAGGAGGGATCAGTTAGCAGGACACATTCTGATGCATCAGGAGATCACAAATTTAGCATTGGAGGGCAGCGTGGAGGGTAAAAATCATAGAGTGAGACCAAGAGATGAATACACTAAGCAGATTCAGAAGGATGTAGGTTGCAGTAGGTACTGGGAGATGAAGAAGCTTGCACAGGATAGAGTAGCATGGAGAGCTGCATCAAACCAGTCTCAGGACTGAAGACCACAACAACAACAACAACAACAACAACATTCACATTGTTTTAATATGTGAATATTCTGTAATGTAGGGTTTATTTGTTCAGTCTCTTTAGGTGTTGCATCATACTTGTCGTTCTCTATTGACACACTCATAAATTACCACATGACTTTGTACAGCTATAAATTCTTGCTGAAATTGTGTGGACTTTCCATTTAATATTAAAATATCTGACAATGGTCTA
This sequence comes from Schistocerca piceifrons, assembly GCF_021461385.2. Lineage (NCBI taxonomy): Eukaryota > Metazoa > Arthropoda > Insecta > Orthoptera > Acrididae > Schistocerca > Schistocerca piceifrons. The sequence continues at coordinate 33,000,203 of NC_060138.1, read as the reverse complement.
AGAATCTGAAAGCTGATTCCTAACAAACCAATAAATATTATTGTGGAACATTGGCACTTTGTATGCGAGTTATTCAAAGTTGAATAGCTTGTGTTAATACTCACCACTGCTGCAGCATCAAATGCTAATTGAAAAAAAATTAAAAAAATAAAAATAAAAAAAAATAAAAAAATAATTGAAAAAAAAGGACATAAACTCTGCAATGAATATAGATCACAAGTAATTCTACACACACATTAGGTTTTTTGAAGTACAGTACATATACTCAGATATCTGTACACTTCTTTTTTTTTTCCGGAACATCTTGCAAAGGATTTCCTCCCTCTCCTTAGCTGGAATTTTTTTGGCCTGCAATGATAAGTGCATAAGACTACCCAATGGCAGTGATGTTACCATTTTCCATCATGAAGTGACAATGAAGGCAAATCCCTGGACTCATTGTCATATTCGTGATCATTATTTATTTATTCATGCTCTTGATTTATAGACATGTCAAGCTACAAAGCTTAATCTACACTGAACAGCCAAAGAAACCAGTATACCTGCCCAATATTGTGTAAGTCCTCCCTCCACGAGCATGGAGAAGTGCTGCAACATGATGTGGCATGGACTCTACCAATGTCTGAAGTAGTGCTGGAGGGATTCGACACCATGAACCCTGCAGGGCTGTCCATAAATCCAAAACAGTATGAGAGGGTGGAGATTTCTTCTGATCAATGATGTCCAAGTGTTTAAAATCTGAAGAGTGTTCCTGGAACCACTCTGCACTGATTCTGGATGTTTTTTGTTTTGAATTTAGGGTGCAAAACTGCTATGGTCATTAGTACCCGGTCTGTGACTTGTGGAAAGGTAAAAAACGAAAATGGAAACTAGCAGCAATGGGAACGAAACTCAAAAAATTGGAGAAACTAAAAGCAGATGGAAAGCTTAAAAAACCACTACAGAAAGGCGTTGGTTGTCCCCAAAAAGAGCTTCAAATGACTGACGTCATCTCACTGGCACTAATAAACTCGAGAACGCGATCTGCTGAGCGGGTGTCATCTGCTGAAATGTACAGTATTTCAGGCGACAGCTGTAGACGGGCGCGTAACGGAGTAAAATTGGGGCAGTAGAGTAAAAGGTGTCTTACCGTCCACAGCTGAGAGCAGTGGGGACAAAGTGGGGGAGGATCGCCGCATAAAAGATGTCAATGGCTAAAAAGACAGTGCCCTATCCAGAGTCTAGTTAAAATTACCTCCTCCCGATGACGCGTTCGGGAGGAAGAGGTCCAAGCACATGGAATAGCTTTCACACATCGCAATTTATTATGGGGCAGTGTCAACCAATGCACGTGCCATAAAAGAACAACACTACGACATAAAACACTCTGTAAATCGGTGAAGGGAATCGTGCTAATAGCAGACCAAAGAAGAGAAACTGCAGCCTACGCCGCTATATTGGCTGCCTCATTTCCACAGAAACCAACGTGTCCTATGATGCAGAGGAATGTCACTGAGACGCCCCCCAAGTGGAGCAAGTGGAGGCAGTCCTGAATCTGGTGGACCAGAGGGTGGACAGGGTAGAGAGCTTGGAGACTGAGGAGAGAGCTGAGAGACTGAGGAGAGAGCTGAGAGAATCTGAACAGATAACATACTGTATCCGCTGATGGCGACAGATGTATTGGACAGCCTGGAAAACAGTGTAAAGCTCCGCAGTATAAACCGAACACTGGTCGGGAAGCCGAAATCGATTTGGGGTGTCGCCAACAATATAGGCACTCCCAACAACAAATGATGTTTTTGAGCCGTCAGTGTAAATAAATGTGGCTTCCTTCATTTGTGCACATAGAGCAGAAAATGCCCGACGATAAACAAGTGAAGGGATACCATCCTTGGGAAGCTGACAAAGGTCACGGAGCAGGCAGGTCCTGGGGACAGAGCCAAGGTGGTGCTGTACCCAAAGTTGTCAAGAAAGTTTTAGGAAAGTGGAAGGAAAGAGAATGGAGCAGTTGATGGAAGCGAATTCCCGGTGGTAGTAGGGAGGAAGGGTGGCCTGCATACCCTAAATCCAAGGAGGTGTCAAGAAAAATGTCATGGGCTGGATTAGCAGGCATGGAAGACAGATGGCTAGCATAACGACTCAGAAGGACTGCCCGCCGATTGGACAGCGGAGGTTCAGCAGTCTCAGCATAAAGGCTTTCCACAGGGCTGGTGTAAAAAGCTCCAGACACTAAACGTAATTCACGGTGGTGGATAGAGATGCTGAAGAATTGACGGACGAGCAGAGGAGTAGACTATGCTTCCATAGTCTAATTTCGAGCGCACTAAGGCGCAATAGAAGCGGAGAAGGACCACTTGGTCCACTCCCCAGAAGGTACCATTCAGGACATGGAGGGTGTTGAGGGATCGCAGACAGCAAGCCGAAAGGAAACGTGGGGGGACCAGCACCGTTTTCTGTCAAACATAAGACCCAAGAATTTAGCAACGTCTGAAAACAGAAGGTTGACAGGTCCTAGATGTAAGGAGGGTGGAAGAAACTCCTTTCGTCGCCAAAACTTAACACAAACGGTCTTACTGGGAGAAAAAAGGAAGCCGGTTTCGATGCTCCAAGAGTGGAGGCGATCGAGACATCCTTGAAGACGTCGTTCAAGAAGGCTGGTCCGTTGAGAGCTGTAGTAGATCGCAAAATCGTCCACAAAGAGGGAGCCCGACACATCAGGATGGAGACAATCCATAATTGGATTTATGGCGATGGCAAACAGTACACCACTCACCACGGAGCCCTGGGGTACCCCATTTTCTTGGGAGAAAGTACGGGAGAGAGTAGTGTTCACCCGCACCCTAAATGTGCGCTCTGCCATAAATTCGTGAAGAAAAAGGGGCAGCCGGCCTCGAAAGCCCCAAGAGAACAGTGTGCGGAGGATGCCTGTCCTCCAACAGCTATCGTATGCTCTGTCCACATCAAAAAATATTGCTACTGTTTGGCGTTTCCGGAGAAAATTGTTCATGATATAAGTGGAGAGAGCAACAAGATGGTCAACTGCAGAACGATGCTTTCGGAATCCGCATTGGGCAGGTGTTAAAATACTGTGGGATTCCAGCCACCAAGCTAAACGGTAATCCACCATACGCTCCAAAACCTTACAGACACTACTCGTGAGAGAAATGGGGCGATAGCTAGAGGGGAGATGTTTGTCCTATCCAGGTTTCGGAACAGGAACGATAGCGTCCCGCCATCATCTGGGAAAAGTACTGTCGGTCCAAATTCGATTATAAAGGTGAAAGAAGTAACGCAGACTATGGGTTGATAAATGCAGCAACATTTGGACGTGGATACCATCCGGTCCTGGGGTGGAGGAGCGAGAAGAAGAGAGTGCATGTTGGAGTTCCCGTATGGAAAAAACAGTATTGTAGCTTTCGCGATTTTGAGAGGAGAAAGCAAGATGTCGCACTTCCGCTGCACGTTTCTTTGGGAGAAACGCTGGCGGGTAATTTGAAGAGCTTGAAATCTCAGCAAAGTGCTGACCCAATGAGTTAGAAATTGCGACGGGGTCCACTAATGTATCATGCGCAACAGTGAGCCCAGAGATTGGGGAGAAACTAGGCGCGCCTGAGAACCGTCGAATCCGACTCCAAACTTCCGAGGAGGGAGTGAAGGTGTTAAATGCGCTAATAAAGAATTTCCAGCTTGCCTTCTTGCTATCACAGTTGATGCGACGGCATCGCGCACGGAACTGCTTATAGCGGATACAGTTGGCCAAAGTAGGATTGTGGCGGAAAATGCGAAGAGCACGTCGCCGCTCACGTATTGCATCACGGCATGCCTCGTTCCACCAAGGAACTGGGGGGCGCCAGGGCAATTCGGAGGTGCGTGGTATTGGACGTTCCGCAGTTGTAAGAATAACGTCGATAACATGTGTGACCTCATCATCAACGCTGGGAAAGCGACGGTCATCGAATGTCGCTAGAGACGAAAAAAGTGTCCAATCGGCTTGGGCAAACTTCCAGTGTCGCGGACGCATATATGGCAGTTCAGGCTGCAGTCTAAGGGCACATGGAAAGTGGTCACTCGAGTGTGTATCATCAAGGGCGAACCATTCGAAGCGCCGAGCTAGCGGAACAGTACCGACCGCAAGGTCCAAATGAGATAAAGTTGTCGTGGAGGGAGACAAAAATGTGGGGACCCCAGTGTTGAGGCAAACTAGATCCGCTTGGTGGAAGACGTCTAGCAATAGTGAGCCACGTGGACAAGGATGTGGAGATCCCCAAAGCGGGTGGTGGGCATGGAAGGCCCCAAGCTGACCAAGAAGATGAAGGAGATTAGCTCGTGCCATTGGTGTGGACGATGGAATGCATACAGTACAAAGAGAGAACGTGTATCCAGAAAGGGAAAGACGGACGGCGACAGCTTGGAAGGAAGTGTTTAAATGGATTGGGTGATAATGGAGAGTATCATGGAGAAGAATCATGAATCCTCCATGGGCTGGAGTGCCTTCAACAGAGGTGAGATCATATCAGATGGACTGAAAACGAGGGAGAACAAAGCGGACCTGGGGACGCAGCTTTGTTTCCTGAAGACAGAAGATGACCAGCGAGCAGGATCGTAAGAGGATCGACAATTCATCCCGATTGGCTCGAATGCCGCGGATATTCCAGTGGATAATGGACATAAGGTGAACAGAAAATGGAGGAATGTGACCAAAGTTTCTGTCAATGATTGCTCAGAGCTTGCGACCGACAGCATGGAGTTACATTCAGACGAAGGCTGAAGATCCTGATCCATAGGTTAGTCAGGAGCAGCTCCTGCCACCAGCGACCGGCTGGTTGATCGGGCACCAGCAGTGCGCCTCGGCGACACAGAAGACGCCAGAGGGGGATTTCCCTCAGGAGGTGCTGTAGATGGGACACGCCTTGGCGGAGAAGGAGATGAACTGTGTTTCTTTGTAGCCTTCTTGGAATTATGATGTTTAGAAGAAGGAGGAACCGATGGTTGTGAAATTGGGGTACGTAAAACATCTTCACGAGTGTGCTCTTTTTTCGAAGTCTTGGTGTTTGACTTTTGGGCTCGAGATTTAGCAGAACCCGATGAAGGGTGAGCCATAGACTGGGCAGGCGAAAGTGGTGATGTTGAACGGGCGATCTTTGCACTGGCCGATCTGACGACCGTGGTACTAAAGGTGAGGTCGCAAGTCTGCGTGGCCGCCTACTTTGGTGGCCGAGGAGAGGCAAGGACAGTGCTGTATTTTCCTTTCTGAGGCATGGTGGGCTGTCGACTGGCGAGTAACTTTCGAGCAGCAAAGGTCGACACCTTTTCCTTCACTCTGATTTCCTGGATGAGCTTTTCGTCCTTAAAAACGGGGCAATCTCGAGAGGACGCAGCGTGGTAACCCATACAGTTGATGCAGCGAGGGGATGGAGGAGGACAAGCACCCTCATGGGCATCCTTGCCACACATAACACATTTGGCCGGATTGGAACAGGACTGGCTAGTGTGTTTGAACCGCTGCCACCAATAGCAATGCGTGGGGTTCGGGACATAAGGGCGAACGGAAATTATCTCATAGCCTGCTTTGATTTTCGATTAGTGTTGAACTCTGTCGAATGTCAAGAAGACAGTGCGGGTTGGAATGAGGTTTGTGTCAACCCTTTTCATAACTCTATGGACAGCCGTTACACCCTGGTCAGACAGGTAGCGCTGAATTTCTTCGTAAGGACAATCCATTGAGAGAGCGTGTGTAAACGACTCCGCGCGAGGAATTTTAAGTGTGGTGCGCTTCAACCCGGACAGGGAAGGTGTGGAGCAGTGAAGTATGCAGCAATTTTTGTGCCTGGAGGGCACTGACTGTTTCTAACAACAAGGTGCCACTCCGTAATCTGGAACAAGTCTTTACAGGACCCGCAATTGCGTCGACACCTTTCTGAATAATGAAAGGGTTGACCGTGGAGAAGTTGTGACCTTTGTCAGACCGAGAAACAACAAGGAATTGTGGCAACGATGGAAGAACTGACTGTGGCTGAGACTCAGTGAACTTACGTTTGTGAGCAGACATAGTGGAAGGTGAGGAAACAATTGCGTAAGAATCCCCCATGATTACCGGCGTCTCCGATGGCGCGCTCCTCCCTTGTGGGGGCCCGCCTTAGGTGATTGTTCACACCTCAGGTCACACCTCCCAACAAACGGACGGAGTGACCAATTGGCATTTTTGGAAGGTATCAGCTCGGGTAATCACCCCTCCCTTGGCTGGCCGTTACCAGGGGGTACGTACGTGTCCTACCTGTCTACCCAGGGCGGGGTATTACGCGTTACCCCGTCACCGGCTACGCACAAAAAGGCGTGGGTCGGCCTTCGGACATGCACAGGGTAGAAGAAAGAGAAAGGGAAAGGAAAGAAGAGAGGTTTCAAACGCTGCAGCGAAGAAAAGGGTAAAGAGAAGAGGTAAGGAAAAGAGAAGGACAAAGGAAGGATGAGACATACAAGCAAGGAAGGCGAAGAATGCGGTACATTTACGAGCGTCCGTCTCCGGTCGTAGGCACAAACCATACTCCCAGAGGGGGAGAAAGGGATGGAAAGAGCCAGAGGGAGAGGGGGGGGGGGCAAGGAGGTGGATGGGGAAGGATGCAGAATGGGAAGGTATGCAGCCCGGAAAGGAAGGAAGGCCATATTAGCTCGGGTCATGTGCTCGCTACATACGTATCCACAAAAGATTTGTGGACCCCCTGGGGGGAATAAGGCCAGTTAGTGTGATACTCTTATATTTGTAAATGTATGTTTCGTAATGAGTGAATGAGGGAATCTTCAATAGCCCCCCATTAAATTTAAAGTAATGCTGGGCAGCAAGTTTGCAATTACAAGAATGTGTGCTGCTTGTGACCTAACTGTCATACATTTATGGAGTAGAAACAATGTAATACTTCAAACCACTTCTCTCACTTGTTGATACAAGAAATTTATTTATAACTGTTTACAGCCGAGGTTAACAGAGTTTGAGGTGAGAGAGTCAACTGAAATATTAAGTTAAATGCTGCACTTTCACATGTTCACATACGTCTCCAACCTTCGTAGTGGAGGATCTCCACATAGCAAACTCCTGAGAGGTGTTGAATTAAAACATGCCGTTATTAATGTTCAAAATGAATATAAATTTTCCTGAACAGAGTCTCTTAAATCACACAAGAATAATTTCAAGGAACAAGCAAACTGCCATGAGAAATATCACACAAACAATGTTTCAGTGTTTAAAAACACAGACACACACATATATACACACATATACATACATACATACATATTATATATTCATAACCTCTTGCTTCATCCCTATGAAATCCCCAAACCACCTTCCCTACCCTCTGGCTCTTACCCCTGTAACCGCCCCTGGTGTAAAACCTGTCCCATGCACCCTCCCACCCCCACCTACTCCAGTCCTGTAACCCGGAAGGTGTACACGATCAAAGGCAGAGCCATGTGTGAAAGCACCCACGTGATTTACCGACTGACCTGCCTACAATGTGAAGGTTTTGTTCATGTGAATGGACAGTTTGTTGCTGGTCATTCCCACATAAGACACAGGCAGACAGTGTTTGTTGGAAATGAGGATCAACCTGTGGCTAAACATGCCTTGGTGCACGGTCAGCACATCTTGGCACAATGTTACACCATCCGGGTTATCTGGATACTTCCCATTGATACCAACCTGTCAGAATTCTGGAGATGGGAACTTGCCCTTCAATATATACTCTTTTCCCGTTACCCACCAGGCCTCAACCTCCGCTAATCTCAAATTGCCACCCCTCGTACGTCACCTGTCACTCAGCAACATCTTTGCCTCTGTACTTCCGCCTCGACTGACATCTCTGCCCAAACTCTTTGCCTTTACATATGTGTGCCTGTGACTGTATATGTGCATTTGCACGTGCATGTGCGTGTGCGTGTACCTTTTTCCCCCTAAGGTAAGTCTTTCCGCTCCCGGGTCGGAATGACTCCTTACCCTCTCCCTTGAAACCAACATCCTTTCGTCTTTCCCTCTCCTTCCCTCTTTCCTGATGAAGCAACCATGGGTTGCCTGAAATTTGTGTGTGTGTTTTTTATTGTATTTCTACCAGCACTTTCTCGTTTGTTAAGTCACAGCATCTTTGTTTTTTGATGTATATAGATTTATTTATTTTGCATAGAACATGAGTGATAAAATAACTGCACGTTAAATTATAGCTCCTATTCACTTCTGCAAATTATTTGCTGATCCAAGGCATAAACATGCAGAATTACTGCTTGTCACTCGTGGTGTTAAGCAGGATTACTCTGGGTTAAAGTAGATACTTGAATACATCTTACACAGTGACATCCTTGTTACTCACTAGTGTGCCAAGTGTGGAGTGAGAGTAGAATTGTCATCACGAGGTTGCAATGTAACGTGGGTTACAAGTAACATATTTATCAAGCGTCCCCAATTATTGTGGGTCAGCAGTCGGCAAATAATAAAAACTATACTGACTAGTGGAAAAGCAAATTTTTATATAAAAAAAGGGTTAACATAATTATAAGGACTGCCAATTTTATGCATTCACTTCTAATTGCATGCCACAGTTTGCCATGTGAATCACATATTTACATGTAAAATTTATTCAAGCATCTACAACAAATGTTGCCCACCATGGTGTTTACTTAATTAGGATGAAATAGGCCAAGAAATGTACTTTATCCCAGAGTAATGCTGCTTATTGCCATGAGTGATGAGCAGTAAATCTGCATGTTTCTGCCTTGTGCCTGTAAATAATTTCAATGTGTATGACTTGTGGTGATTTACACACAAATTTATCTATATCAATGAAAACAATCAATTATTGGCAATATAATGTAAATGGATAAATAAAATATCTACTCACGAAGTGGTGGAAATGGTACAAGTACACAAAAGGGTTTAACTTTTACAAGTTTCTGGAGCCAGTGGCTCCTCCTCCTGGCAGAATATTTGAAGGGGAATGAATAAGGATTAAGGGAAATTAACTGGAGTGGTTTAGGAAAAGAGGTACAGTTCCAAGAGGTCGCCCAGAACCCTGGGCAAGGGGAAACTTAATGGATGGGATGAGAACAAATGACTGATTTTTAGTGACTGCACCAGATGAGATTTGGAAACCTAAGAGCTTCAAGGTGGAAAACAGGGCAATATGCAAAACAGAGATTATTACTAAAATATTGCATGATTTAATAAGAGTGAAAAGCTAAGTGCATTCTATACGACTGGGCATTAAAATTACTACACCATGAAGATGATTTGCTACAGATGCAAAATTTAACTGACAGGAAGAAGATGCTGTCACATGCAAATGATTAGCTTTTCGGAGTATTCAAACGAGGTTGGCGCCGGTGGCGACACCTACAACAAGCTGACATGAGGAAAGTTTCCAACCAATTTCCCATACACAAACAGCAGTTGATTGGCATTGCCTGGTGAAATGATGTCATGATGCCTCATGTAAGGAGGAGAAATGTGTACCATCAAGTTTCTGACTTTGATAATGGTCAAATTGTAGCCTATCATGATTGCAGTTTATCGTATCACGACATTGCTGCTCATGTTGATCGAGATCCAATGACTGTTAGCCGAATATGGAATTCATGGGTCCAGGAGGGTAATATGGAACACCGTGCTGGATCCCAATGGCCTTGTATTACCAGCAATTGAGATGACAGTCATCTTATCCACATGGCTGTAATGGATCGTGCAGCCACGTCTCAATCCCTAAGTCAGCAGATGGGGATGTTTGCAGGACAACAACCATCTGCACAAACAGTTCGATGACGTTTGCAGCAGCATGGACTATCAGCTCGAAGACCATGGCTGCGGTTACCATTGATGCTGCATCACAGAGAGGAGCGCCTGCGATGGTGTACCCAACGACGAACCTGGGTGCACGAATTACAAAACAACATTTTCTCGGATAAATCCAGTTTCTGTTTACAGCATCATGATGGTCGCATCCATGTTTGGCAACATCGCGGTGAACGCACATTGGAAGCGTGTGTTCATCATCGCCACACTGGCGTATCACCCGGTGTGATGGTATGGGGTGCAATTGGTTACATGTCTTGGTCACCTCTTTTTCACACTGACAGCACTTTGAACAGTTGACATTACATTTCAGATGTGTTATGACCCGTGGCTCTATCCTTCATTCCATCCCTGCAAAACCCTACATTTCAGCAGGATAATGCATGACTGCATGTTGCAGGTCCTGTACGGGCCATTCTGGATACAGAAAATGTTCGACTGCTGCCCTGGCCAGCTCATTCTCAAGATCTCTCACCAATTGAAAACATCTGCATTTGGTGGCCAAGCAACTGGCTTGTCACAATATGCCAGTCACTGCTCTTGATGAACTGTGGTATCGTGTTGAAGTTGCATGGGCAGCTGAACCTGTACACACCAGCCAAGCTCTGTTTGACTCAATGCCCAGACGTATCAAGATCATTATTATGGCCAGAGCTGGTTGTTCTGGGTACTGATTTCTCAGGATCTATGCACCCAAACTGCGTGAAAATGTAATCACATGTCAGTTCTAGTATATTATATTTGTCCAATGAATACCCGTTTGTCAACTGCATTTCTAGTTGTAGCAATTTTAATGGCCAGTTGTGTATGTAATGAAGGTGGGAGGGAGGTCAGCAAGGAATAGACAGGTCAGAAAATGAGAGAGGCAGAAAACTAAAATGGAGTGAAGAAATGCTGAGACAGAAGGAATTAACACCATGTTGGTGGCAAGAACCAAGCACATGTTGTGTACTAGTTCCCACCTGCAGAGTTCTGAGAAACTAGTGCCTGGGAGAAGAATCAATGCAGAATTTGTGGTGAAACGGGCACTGAGCTCATGACAAGTTGTACAGCATGCTCTGCAACAGGATATTGTGTGTTGCCCACACCCACCCTCTGTCGATGCCCATTCATCCTGACATAATTGAGTGCCAGTGTAAAAATACTGAACATGGGCTGAGGTAAGATCCATTCAGTCTTAAATTTTGCCCACCACACTTACAATAGCTATTCATTACACTCCTGATCTCCACAATATCCTTATCAGACTCTATGCTCATTCTGCACCCATCTGCCTGCCCTATGGCTCCTATCCCAGTGACCGTCCCTGTACTATGCACTATTCTGCCATCACCTATTCCAGCCCTGTAACTGGCAAAACGTTTACTATCAAAGGGAGAGCCATATGTGAGACAATACAAGTTATATACCGGCTCCTACTTGAACACTCTTTGGCCTTTTACATTGGCACGACTACTACCATATTATCAGTTAGGGTGAATGGACATAGCCAGAGGATGAATACAGGCAAAACACAATATCATGTTGCAGAGCAAGCTGTACAACTTGACAGTCTGAACTTGATGCCTGTTTAACCACACACATCAACTGGATTCTCCCCCAGACATCAGTTTCTCAGAACTCTGCAGGTGGGAACAAGTACTACAACATGTCCTTGTTTCTTGCCACCCTCATGGCATTTATGTGCATTAATTCCTTCTGTCTCAGCATTTCTACACAGTAACTACTACTTTCTTCACCCTGTTTAGTTTTCTACATCTTTCTTTTTCTGAGCTGTCTATTGCTATTTATTACTGTTCCCCTTCCTACCTTCGTCATATACAGTGTACTGAGCTTTCCACACTTATTAAATTGTGCATGCTCTTTTAGTAGTAAGCTCTGTCTTATTTTACCCTATCTTCCACTTTCAAGCTCTCAAGTTTTCAAATCTCATCCAGCACAGTCATTAACAGTCTTTCTTTCCTTCTCATCCTATCCGTTAAGTGTCCCCTGACCTGGGGCTCTGGGTGACTTATCTGAACTGTACCCCTTTCCGCAAACCTCTCCAGCCCTTTTCCTTCACCCCTCTTCCTTCCCCTTAAATTCTTCTGCCGGAAGAAGCAGCCACTGCCTCCAGAAGCTTGTAAAAGTTAAACCTTTCTGTGTTCGTGTTCCCCTTCTGCCACTTTCTGAGTAGATTCTTTACCTATTCATGTACATAAATAGATCTGTAAGATGAAGGGAGTGGCAGTCCTCTTATGGCATCTTTCAAAGTGACAGCAGGTAATATACTGCCTCCTATGTTGAAAATGAACTATGCTCATAACTGACCCAGAAACCTGTATTGATTATTAAAGTAAATTTCATTCACTACCAGAAGTCCTGTTGATACAACTCTGAAAAAAAATAAAACTGGTTAGCTATAACACATAGTTCACTGTCATTAAAGTCTATGTCTGCATCCATGCTCCTGAAGCCAACAAACAGTGTGTGGCAGGGGGTACCTTCTACCACAGCCAGTTTATTATTTTGTGGGCCCCATGCAAATAGAGTGAGGGGAAAGCAATGATCTATATAACTTCATACAAGGGCTTATTTCTATCTTTGTGGTCCTTAAATGATATTTATGTTGACAGCAGCAGAATTGTTCTGCAGTCAGATTCAAACTCTGCTTCTAGACTTTCTTCATAGTGTTTTATGAAATAAAAATTGTCTTCCCTCCAGGTATTCCAATTTGTGTTCATGAACGATCTCTGTATTACTTGAGTGTTGACTGAACTGCCAGGTAACAAATGCTTCAGATTGTCCTTTGATCTGACTTGATGGGGAACCCAAACACTTAATCAGTACTCAAGAATGGATCACAGTAGTGTTCTACGGGATATTCATAAAGTCTCTCCGCAGTGCCGTGTTATTGTTAGCTGCACATGCCATTTGATTGTTCACCTGCCTGGGTTACTTCCCTTCAAGTGGGGGATACTTACAAATTTTCACATTAGATGTTGAAAGTAAAAAATAATGAATATTGAATAAATTAATAACTTATATTTCACCAAGTTTCATTTCAGTATATTCACCGAGACATACGGCACGCATGGTTAACAATCATAAGGCACTGTGTGGAAGACTTTTGAACAAGCCCAAGATGTCTCTTTTAGAGATGATTCACACTTCCACAAAATTATCCCAATGAATGGAACATGTGGTGTCACCGCCAGACACCACCATGGCTTATTAAACTGATAGTTCGCTAATTTTCATATCTGTCAGCACCTGCTTTCTTTGGGATTGGAATTATTATATTCTTGAAGTCTGAGGGAATTTCGCCCATCTCATACATCTTGCTCACCAGGTGGTAGAGTTTTGTCAGGACTGGCTCTCCCAAGGCTATCAGTAATTCTAATGGAATGTTGTCTACTCCCGGGGCCTTGTTTCGACTTAGGTCCTTCAGTGCTCTGTCAAACTGTTCATGCAGTATCATATCTCCTATTTCATCTTCATCTACCTCTCAAAAATGAGCTTGACAAGAAGTGCAAAATGGCTAAGCAGGGATGGCTAGAGGAGAAATGTCAGGATGTAGGGGCTTATCTCATGAGGGGTAAGACAGATACTGCCTACAGGAAAATTAAAGAGACATTTGGAGAAAAGAGAACCACTTGCATGAATATCAAGAGCTCAGATGGAAACCCAGTTCTAAGCAAAGAAGGGAAGGCAGAAAGGTGGAAGGAGTATATAGAGCGACTATACAAGGGCAACGTACTTCAAGGCAATATTGTGGAAATGGAAGGAATGTAGATGAAGATGAAATAGGAGAAATGATACTGCGGGAAGAGTTTGACAGAGCACTGAAAGACCTAAGTCGAAGCAAGGCCCCAGGAGTAGACAACATTCCATTAGAACTACTGATAGCCTTGTGAGAGCCAGTCCTGACAAAACTCTACCACCTGGTGAGCAAGATGTATGAGATGGGCGAAATTCCCTCAGACTTCAAGAATATAATAATTCCAATCCCAAAGAAAGCAGGTGCTGACAGATATGAAAATTACTGAACTATCAGTTTCATAAGTCACAGCTACCAAAATACTAATGCAAATTCTTTACAGACGAATGGAAAACTGGTAGAAGCTGACCTCGGGGAAGATCAGTTTGGATTCCGTAGAAATACTGGAACACATGAGGAAATACTGACCCTACGACTTATCTTAGAAGAAAGATTAAGGAAAGGCAAACCTACATTTTTAGCATTTGTAAACTTAGAGAAAGCTTTTGACAATGTTGACTGGAATATTCTCTTTCAAATTCTAAAGGTGGCAGAGGTAAAATACAGAGAGCAAAAGGCTATTTACAATTTGTAAAGAAATCAGATGGCAGTTATAAGAGTCAAGGGGCACGAAAGGTACGCAGTGGTTGGGAAACGAGTGAGACAGGATTGTAGCCTCTCCCCGATGTTACTCAATCTGTATATTAAGCAAGCAGTAAAAGAAACAAAAGAAAAGTTCCGAGTAGGTATTGAAATCCATGGAGAAGAAATTAAAACTTTGAGGTTTGCCGATGCCATTGTAATTCTATCAGAGACAGGAAAGGACTTGGAAGAGCAGTTGAACAGAATGGACAGTGTCTTGAAAGGAGAGTATAAGATGAACATCAACAAAAGCAAAACGAGGATAATGGAATGTAGTCGAATTAAGTCGGGTGATGCTGAGGGAATTAGATTAGGAAATGAGACACTTAAAGTAGTAAAGGAGGTTTGGTATTTGGGGAGCAAAATAACCGATGATGGTCGACGTAGAGAGGATATAAAGGAAAGTGTTTCTGAAGAAGAGAAATTTGTTAACATCGAGTATAGATTTAAGTGTCAGGAAGTCGTTTCTGAAAGTATTTGTGTGGAGTGTAGCCATGTATGCAAGTGAAACATGGACTATAAATAGTTTGGACAAGAAGAGAATAGAAGCTTTAGAAAGGTGGTGCTACAGAAGAATGCTGAATATTAGATGGGTAGATCACATAACTAATCATGAGGTATTGAACAGAATTGGGTAGAAGAGGAGTTCATGGTAGAACATGACTAGATGACGGGACTCGTTGGTAGGACATGTTCTGAGCCATCAAGGGATCACCAATTTAGTACTGGATGGCAGCGTGGAGGGTAAGAAATCGTAGAGGGAGACCCTGATACGAATACACTAAGCAGATTCAGAAGGATGTAGGCTGCAGTAAGTACTGGGAGATGAAGAATCTTGCACAGGATAGAGTAGCATGGAGAGCTGTATCAAACCAGTCTCAGGACTGAAGTCAACAACAACAACAACAACAACAACTCCTGCATTACCCCTATTTGATTTTGTACTTACAACCCGGTACTCACCTGACCAAAAGTCTTGTTCCTCCTGCCACTGAATTTCACTAATTCCCACTATATCTAACTTTAACCTACCCATTTCCCTTTCTAAATTTTCTAACTGACCTGCTTGATTAAGGGCTCTGACATTCCACACTCCGATCCGTAGAACGCCAGTTTTCTTTCTCCTGATAACGTCGTCCTCTTGACTAGTCCCCGCCCAGAGATCCGATTGGGGACTATTTTACCTTCAAAATACACTCCTGGAAATTGAAATAAGAACACCGTGAATTCATTGTCCCAGGAAGGGGAAACTTTATTGACACATTCCTGGGGTCAGATACATCACATGATCACACTGACAGAACCACAGGCACATAGACACAGGCAACAGAGCATGCACAATGTCGCCACTAGTACAGTGTATATCCACCTTTCGCAGCAATGCAGGCTGCTATTCTCCCATGGAGACGATCGTAGAGATGCTGGATGTAGTCCTGTGGAACGGCTTGCCATGCCATTTCCACCTGGCGCCTCAGTTGGACCAGCGTTCGTGCTGGACGTGCAGACCACGTGAGACGACGCTTCATCCAGTCCCAAACATGCTCAATGGGGGACAGATCCGGAGATCTTGCTGGCCAGGGTAGTTGACTTACACCTTCTAGAGCACGTTGGGTGGCACGGGATACATGCGGACATGCATTGTCCTGTTGGAATAGCAAGTTCCCTTGCCGGTCTAGGAATGGTAGAACGATGGGTTCGATGACGGTTTGGATGTACCGTGCACTATTCAGTGTCCCCTCGACGATCACCAGTGGTGTACGGCCAGTGTAGGAGATCGCTCCCCACACCATGATGCCGGGTGTTGGCCCTGTGTGCCTCGGTCGTATGCAGTCCTGATTGTGGCGCTCACCTGCACGGCGCCAAACACGCATACGACCATCATTGGCACCAAGGCAGAAGCGACTCTCATCGCTGAAGACGACACGTCTCCATTCGTCCCTCCATTCACGCCTGTCGCGACACCACTGGAGGCGGGCTGCACGATGTTGGGGCATGAGCGGAAGACGGCCTAACGGTGTGCGGGACCGTAGCCCAGCTTCATGGAGACGGTTGCGAATGGTCCTCGCCGATACCCCAGGAGCAACAGTGTCCCTAATTTGCTGGGAAGTGGTGGTGAGGTCCCCTACGGCACTGCGTAGGATCCTACGGTCTTGGCGTGCATCCGTGCGTCGCTGCAGTCCGGTCCAGGTCGACGGGCACGTGCACCTTCCGCCGACCACTGGCGACAACATCGATGTACTGTGGAGACCTCACGCCCCACGTGTTGAACAATTTGGCGGTACGTCCACCCGGCCTCCCGCATGCCCACTATACGCCCTCGCTCGAAGCCCGTCAACTGCACATACGGTTCACGTCCACGCTGTCGTGGCATGCTACCAGTGTTAAAGACTGCGATGGAGCTCCGTATGCCACGGCAAACTGGCTGACACTGACGGCGGCGGTGCACAAATACTGCGCAGCTAGCGCCATTCGACGGCCAACACCGCGGTTCCTGGTGTGTCCGCTGTGCCGTGCGTGTTATCATTGCTTGTACAGCCCTCTCGCAGTGTCCGGAGCAAGTATGGTGGGTTTGACACACTGGTGTCAATGTGTTCTTTTTTCCATTTCCAGGAGTGTATTTTACCCAAGAGGACGCCATCATCACTTACCCACACAGTAAAGCTGCACGCCCTTGGGAAATAATTATGGCTGCAGTTTCCCCTTGCTTTCAGCCGTTCGCAGTACCAGCACAGCAAGACCGTTTTGGTTTTATGTTACAAAGCCAGATCAGTCAATCATCCAGACTGTTGCCCCCTGCAACTTCTGAAAAGGCTGCTGCCCCTTTTCAGGAACCACATGTTTGTCTGGCCTCTCAACAGATACCCCTCCATTGTGGTTGCACCTTCGGTATGCCCATCTGTATCGCTGAGGCACGCAAGCCTCCACACCAACGGCAAGGTCCATGGTTCATGGGGGCAGGACCTTACTGGTATCATACAGATATAATATTATGTATCTACATTGAAGCAGTGAATGGAAATTTTTACCGATGGCAAGAATCGCACCCTGATTTCCTGCTTATAGTGAACTTGTCTTATATAGAAATTAAAAATGTTGAGTGTACAGAATGAATTTTCCTAGAACATAAAAGTAAATTTAAAATTTAATTTCATGTGAAAGATGTAAAAGAATTTGTTTTTTAGTAGTAACTACATATAGAATAAATAGTAGTGTAGACAGTGAAGTAATATAGAAGTGTAGCATGAACTGAAACACAAAAATAGTAGCGCCTCACATGATTTATCACACAACTGCACTACCTTTGTCACAGATTAGTTTATAACATCATTTTTGTTATCTTTTATGTATTTATGTACTGACAAGTAACATTTTAATGTACTGAGGCAGTACATTGTAGAGCTTAATACCCATATAGCTTACATGCTTCCAAGTTCATGCTCTGTTTATTTGTTTTATGTAGAGATCATTCCTTTTCCTAGTGTTATAGTTGGGCAGTGAGCATTTGTGTGGAAATTGTTTATATATTTAAATGTGTACTCTTAACTAAAGCAAATCTAAAGCTTTGGCAGGTTAAGTATTCCTAATTCCTGGAAAAAGAAGTCTGCGCGAGCTTGTTTAGGGCTGTGGGTAATTATTTGAATAGCCTGTATTTCTACCTTTTTTTTTTTATTTGATTTTGAGCTGTTCCACAATGTCATTCCACATGAGGCAACAGAACAAAAATATCCAAATCATGCCATTCTCATATCTTTTAAAGCACAAACAGTTGTGGTAAATCTTAAGCACAAAGCAGGCTGAGCTAACGGTGTGTAAGGAATCTGACATGACATTTCCAGTTCATAGCTTTATCTATACACATACACATTTGTAACAGTTTTGCCAACTTATATATATCATCTAGTTCTAGATTAATTTCTCCGTCTTGAAACATTTTAGGAAACACTATGAAATTTGTTTTCCTTGAATTCAGTAAAAGTTTATTTACAATTTTGATTGTATTATATTATATTATAGCAGCAAATCATACACATGTAAGGGAAAGAGTAGTGGTCGTAAGATGATGGACTGGGATACTCCTAAGAGAACTACTTTTGTTTTTGAAGCAGACATTCGTTTTATTTGGATTGTCAATGGTGAGACCTACAACCTGAAATCTGTTTCTTTAGATATTGCAAACCACATTTTAGCTCTTCCTCTCGTACCTAATTGATTCCTGCTAATCAAGGAAGAAGATGGAATCAAAAGCTTCAGACAGATCTAAACTGATGCCTACTACATTTTTGTTTGTCTTGAAAATTTTAAATATTTCTTGGGCATAGTGTAAGACTGCAATTTCTGTGCAGTGTTTTTTTTTTTACAAAAACCTTGCTGACTGGAATTTCTAATTTCACTATTGTCTAGCTAAACAGTGACTAAATTTCATTAGTTTTGCTTGTATTTTGGAGAAAGGAGAAAGAAGTGTTATGCTACAGTTTTTGTTTATTTTATGTGTGCCCCCATTTCTAAATAGTGGTCTGACTTTTGAGACCTTTAGCTGCTGATGAAGCACATCTTTACTAATGGGTGGCATTGCAATGTCTGCTAAAGGCTTTGCGATCTTCACTGTAGTCTTCATGATGACTAAAATGGGACTTCATCTACCCCTGATGACAGTTTTGGTTGTAAGCTCCTAGTCACCCTAATTACTTCCTATCCATTTTTTGAAGTAATGTTTATGTTACAGGCAACCCTTTGAGATAAATTTTATGTTTAGTGAATGCCATTCATTCAAAAGTAGTTATTACTGTAGAAACATTTCCTTCTTTTTAGTATTATGATTTTCACTATTTTGAGTGTTATTTCATCCTTTATCAAATTAAAGCAGTTTCAGTTCATGTAATTTCCCATATGGTTGTTGATTTGTTATCAGAGTTGATTTGGTCTTCTCAGGGTTACACTGGAAATCCCAATACCTGTAGTTACCCAGTGTTTATGTATTTTTTGTTCTTAAAACTTAGACATTACTAATTTCTTAGGGAAACATTTCAGATTGTGACATGTATGTAGAAGAACAGATATTACACTCATTATTTGCAATTGGTTCTGACTGCACATCTGCCTAGCATTCATGGTTTAGACAGTTAGCAAAATGTGTGCAGAATGAGATTTTCACTCTTCAGCAGAGTGTGCACTGATATGAAACTTACTGGCATATTAAAACTGTGTGCCAGACCGATACTCAAACTTTGGACCTTTGCCTTTCCCGGGCAAGTGCTCTACTGACTGAGCTACCCAAGCATGACTCCCAACCTGTTTGCTGGGAAATGATGAACCGTAAGAGGTTGAGGGCAATGAGCACATAATGGCGGGAGAGCACCACTTAACAAATGGTGATTGCTAAAAAGAAAATGCCCAATATGCAACCTAGCAAAAATGATCTCCTCACATGGAGAGGGCCAAGAGGAGGTCATTCAAGCCAATGGGAGAGGCTTGATTACCTGGAGCTTATCCCTATGAAGAAAGGACCAGTGGTTATAGCAATGTGATGCCGCCTGCTGACAGACAGCAACACAGAGATCATCAGAGGTAGTGGAATAACTAGTGGGCCAAGGTATGAGGACTGCAGCCTTGGCAGCAGCGTCTTCAGAATTGGTTCCCCATCAGACTGAGGTGAGAAGAAACCCTCATAAATACCACAGTAACTCCATGAAGAGTGAGCAAGTGACATCCTTCCTGTACCCACAGCACCAGTGGATGGACAGTGTGAAGCACACTGAGCTTCCAAAGGGCACAGAGTGTTGGAGCAGATGACCTAATTGAAAAGCCTGTGTCACTGGATGTACTCTGAAGCCTGATACAGAGCAAAGATCTCTGCCATAAATAATGAGCAGTGTTCTGGAAGCTGATACCAAAAATCATCAGTGCCAATGATACAGGCACATTGACATCACAGTCAGACACAAAAGACATTGCACACAAAAGTATTAAGAAGTTCCTGTGGAGTTTGTGACTTATGGTGACAGAGTGAAGCTGGAGTAGTATCTTTAGGAAGTGAAATAAAGCCGAGGTGAACTCTGGCTGCCACATGAAGCCAAGGTGGTGAAGGGTTCACGCCCGTCAGTGAAGTAGTAGGTAACCTCGAGCTGCTGGAGCAAGACCCAGAAGTTGAATCCAGGAAGTAACAAAGAGGAGGGATGTGTCCCATACTGGCTATCAAAAAGAGTCATCAAAGAAGGAGGCTTAGGATGGGTGGCCAGGCATGGCAGACAAGTGGCATGCATATCAGCCGAGGATAAAGTTGTGGTAGTATGACAGTGCATACAGACTCAACAAGGCTAGTGTGAACGTTGCCGCTGACCAGATAGATGCCATGATGGTGGACCCTATTCAGACAGTATAAGAGGGGCAAACATGCAGATCCATAAACGAAACACACAGGCTAGTTTTAATTGGACAAGGGACTGATACAAATTTAGTAGGGTGGTCTGGTCCACTTCCCAGGAAGTACCTTTGAGAACATGTATGACACTGGAACGTCCTGGCAGATTAAAACTGTGTGCCCGACTGAGACTCGAACTTGGGACCTTTGCCTTTCACAGGCAAGTGCTCTACCAGGCTGTGGCTAAGCCATGTCTCCGCAGTATCCTTTCTTTCAGGAGTGCTTGTTCTGCATGGTTCGCAGGAGAGCTTCTGTAAAGTTTGGAAGGTAGGAGATGAGATACTGGCACAAGTGAAGCTGCGAGGACCGGACATGAGTCTTGCTTCGGTAGCTCAGATGGTAGAGCACTTGCCCGTGAAAGGGAAAGGTCCTGAGTTAGAGTCTCTGTCGGGCACACAGTTTTAATCTGCCAGGAAGTTTCATGTCAGCATACACTCCGCTGCAGAGTGAAAATCTCATTCTGGTATGTATGACACTGACGGTGGACAGCCAGGTCAGACATGTGGGAGTGCCAAGAAAGTTTCCCATCATGCATGAGCACCAGGAATTTTGCATTTTCAAATGAACAGAAGAGCAACAGGCCCAAGATGTAAAGACGGTGTAAGAAACCCATAGAGCCACCAGAAAGTCTTACAACAGTTTTGTCAGTGGAAAAGCGAAAGCTATTGTCAATGA
Source organism: Schistocerca piceifrons (assembly GCF_021461385.2). Taxonomy (NCBI): domain Eukaryota; kingdom Metazoa; phylum Arthropoda; class Insecta; order Orthoptera; family Acrididae; genus Schistocerca; species Schistocerca piceifrons. Next base: position 32,978,921 of record NC_060138.1, on the reverse strand, counting down.
TACATGAGTAAATAAGATCAAGACATCATCTAAGATGCCACTCAAGGAGACAAGTTCATGGAAAACTGCAATAGATGGTAAAATTGTCAACGAATATAGAGCTGTAGATGGCCGGTGAGAGGCAGGCTATAATAGGGTTAATGGTGATAGCAAAGGGGATGACACTCAGAATGGGATCCTCAGGCAGACCATTTTCCTGAACAAAGCTGTCTGCAAGGCAGAACCCACACATACCTTGAAAACTACATATTTACAAAACTCCTGAAGGAAATGGGACAGGTGGCCACAGAAGCCGCATGCGTAGAGAGTACGGAGGATACCTGACCTCCAGTACGTAGCGTAGGTTTTCTCCAAATCTAAGAACATGGCACAGCCAGGTATTTCCACAGGCAACCATTCATGTCATGCATGGACAAAGTGATGAGGTGGTCAACTTCAGAACAGTGCACTCAAAATCAACACTGTGCAGTTGTTAGTAGATTGTGAGACTCAAGCAACCGTACCAGCTGGGCATGAAGCATATGTTTCATCAACTTGCAAACACAGCTGGTGAGAGAAATGGGGCAGTAGTTATAAGGAATGAGTTTGTCCCTACTGGGCCTAGGTATGTGTATGACACTGTCAGCACCTCAGTGACTGGGAAACGTGCCCTCTGCCCAGATGCGACTGTACCTATGAAGGTGATAGTGCTTGCTCACAAGAGAAAGGTTCTGCAACATCTGAATGTGAAAAACATCTGGCCCCATGTCAGAGGATCAGGATGAAGTGAGAGCATGATCTAGCTCCTTCACAGTAAAGGCAGTTAGTAGCTTTCATGATTCTATGAAGAGAATGGTATTGCCTGAACCTCCTCCATGCGCTTCCAATGTAGGAAGGCAGGTAGATAATGGGTGGAGCTCAAAATCTTCAACAAATAGAGGTCCAAGGTGTTTGAGATAGCAGTATGGTCCACAATGACAAATTCTGCTACTGTCAAGCCAGAAAGTCAGGAATGGACCTTGGTCCCAGAGAGGCATCAGAGCTTGCCCCACACAACTGAAGATGGCATGAAAGTGTTGAAAGAACTAGTAAAGCACGTGCAGCTACCTTTTTTGCTATCTCAAAGAACACGACAACAATGTACAAGCAACTGTTTGTAATGAATGCAGTTGGCCATTGTAGGATGATTCAAAACGCGGGAAGCATGTCTTCACATGCAAATTACATCGTGGCACATCTCAGACTACCAAGGGACCGGAAAACAGCACAGTAAAGATTAAGCACGAGGAATGGAACGTTCTGTGGTGATAAGGGTAACATGTTTAAGATATTCTTTCTGGTCAGCAAAACTGGTGAAATGTTTGTCTACAGTTGCCTGGGAGGAGAGAAGCCTCCAGTCAGCCTTAGAGAGCTAAAATTTTGGTGTGCACATAGGTGTGATAGGACTTAGCAATCTAATAGCACATAGGAAATTGTTGCTCAAGTATGTGTTAGAGAGAATGGACCCCTCAAGATGATGGGAAAGCTGGGCAGTGCAGAATGAGAGATCCAAATGGGAGTAGGTGTGAGTGGTGGCTGAAAGTGGTATGGTTGCTCCCATGGTGAGGTGGATGAGGTTCAGTTGATTGAGAAGGTCAGCAAACAGGGCACCTTTCTGATAGGTTCTGAGCAAGCCACAAAGTAGATGGTGCCACTAAAGTCATCAGGCAGCTGAAATGGGTGAGAGAGTTGCCCAGTAAGCTTGGGGAAGTGTGCACTGGTGACACTGAGTGATGGAGGGATGTAAACAGTGCAAAGGGAAAAGAACAAAAGGCGAAAGGTAAAGTGAGGAAGGAAAATGTGGAGTGCAACAGCTTTAAGCTGGGTAGTCAGGAGATGTGTTGACTATGGACATCATCCCAGAGGACTACTTCATGAGATGGAATGCTGTCCTCTGGGAGAAGGTCAAGGCAGACTGGGAAGAAATGCAAAGCCTGAAAGCGGTCATGAATACACAGTACTTTTGGATTTCAATGACACCCTGACGAGAGGTACCTTTGTGTTTATTCCTCAGTCAGACCATCTAGCAGCTTAATGTAAATAACACCACAGGAAGAATTCAGCATTCTATGGGCCATGACAGGAACAGGACAACTGTGGAGGAGTGAAGCTGCAAGTGGTAGTTGTGGTCAAGAATCAGGAGTAGCCTCCAAAAGCAAAGTGCCATTATGTAAACAAGTGCAGGATTTCACAAGCTGAGAGATTGCATGAACACCTTTCTGAAGAACAAATGGATTTAACATAGTGAAGGTCTGACCATCTTCATACATGAAACCGTGAACAGCTGGGAGGGTCTTTGTATCATTAGTCTCATTCCATTCACATTTGGTACACATTCGTGTGAATATTATGATTGTCTAACTGTATGCTTAGACCGAATTATGTTAGATCATGTAGTGCTTCCATTGAAGATCAAAGCAGGCTATCAAGTCTTCATGGTTTGACCATACATTCCGAACAAGATGCTTTGCTACCAGCATCAGCGTTACAACCACACCCTCACGTCCTATCAAAACATGGTCAAATATGTTACTTGCAGTAGGAATTATCACGAGGACAACTGTCTGCCCCCACCTCCACACCATTTTAACTTTCATATGTAAGAAATTGTTCATGCTTAAGTAAGAAATTGTTCATGCTTAAGTATTGTTTAAACATACCAGCAACTTTGTTTGGCCTTCGCACAGACTCCCACAATGACACACAGTAATAAGCATCCTGGCATAGAGAAACAAGGGAAAGCATTTAAAATGAATATGTCACCAGAACTGCCTCGAATCTCTGTTTCATTTTACAAGAAGTACTCTATGACATTGGTCCCTTACTGAGCTTGCATTTATAGCAAATCTCTTGCCCACCACAAAACTCCCAACCAACAGAAAAAATGCACTGTTGGCACTTGTATATAAGGATGGTAGAAGAACAGAGCTGCAAAGTTAGAGTCAATATCCATAACATTGCTTTGGTACAAAGTTCTTGAATATATTTTCAAGTCGAATATAATAAGTTTCTTTGAACAATGGAAAATCAAGGATGGAATAATGACAATATAATGAAAAGGATGGTTGGTACTAGCCATGTAGTGGAGATTCAGAACTGCAGATAGGCACAACAAAAAGTTTCTTTCTTGTGCCTATCTGCAACTCCGTATCTCCAGTATACGGTGAGTAGCAACTGTCCTTTTCATAATATTAACACAAATTTCTTCAAGATGGAAAAAGTTCTGTTCACAAATCAGTACTGTATTATAAAGCTTCACTCATGTGAAACAAAGCTTGCCCTTTTCTCACACGATATCCTGTAGACAGTGGATGAAGGGTTATAGATTTCTTATTCCCAGATTTCTGGAAAGTATTTGACACTGTGGCCAACTGCAGACTGTTAAAGATAGGAGTATACAGAGTAGGTTTCCATATATGTGCGCGGCTAGAAGACTTCTTGAATAACAGAACCCAGTTAACTGTCCTCAATGGTGAGTGTTCGTTAGAGACAACAGTGTAGCGAAGTGTGGCCCGGGGAAGTGGTGCTCACCGTGTCCAAAAGGTCATTTACGTATATAGAAAATTATAATGGTCCTATCAAATCTGAGGCTGTTCGCTGATTATGCTGTGGGGTATGGGAAAGTGTCATCACTGGGTGACTGTAGGATTGGTTGGTTGGTTGTTTGAGGTTAAAGGGACCAAACAGCAAGGTCATCAGTCCCTTGTTTCAAATAGACTCCATTCTGCTAACGGGACATCTCAGTATAGTCAGAAAAATAAAACGGATAAAGGGGAAACGTAAAAGGGCAGTCACGTTGTCATTAGTAAAAACAAATGAGGGAAGTTGGCAAGAGAACGAACCCAACACTATGCTGAAACAGCATAGGCAAGACCACCTGTGACTTAAAAGGTACAACTGCTATAATGCAGAAGGTACGTATGGGAATAGAAAAACTAACCAAGCCTTAAAAAGAAGGGGTAAAAACAGAGTAAAAGGGAAAGAAAAGAGGATTCCAGTCAGGGAGGTGAATCGGGAATCTCTGAACACTGCCTACAGTGGGAGACACCCAAACACTCACCGCCCTGCCCCAACACCAGAGGGAGATTAAAAACTTTAAAACTGAGAATAAAAACCACTCTCCCGGAGGAAACCTAGAACCAGAGAGACCATCCGGGAATCGTCAGCCAACATCAAAGGTAAAGTGTGGGGGAGTCTGTACTTAGCACGCAGAGCCAAAAGAAGGGGGCATTCAACCAAAATGTGGGCCACTGACTGGAAGGCTCCACAACCACATAGCGGGGGTGGCTCATCACGCAAAAGGAAACCATGGGTCAGCCTGGTATGGCCAATGCGGAGACGACACAGTGTGGTCGAGTCCTTGCGGGAGAGGCTAAAGGAAGAACGCCATGGGCCTGTATTCACCTTAATGGCACGAAGTTTATTAGACAGTGGAGTAGCCTCCCAAGAATTGGCCCATGACTGTGCAAAGTGGGATTTGATGTGAAGCCGTAAATCCGCTGCAGGAGGGGTTACGGAAAATGGGGGGTAAGTAACTGCTCCCCCAGCCAAACGATCGGCGAGCTCATTACCCGGGATACCCACATGGCCCGGGACCCATAAGAAGTCAATGGAACAAGCAGCACGGTGAAGATCAGCGAGATGGTCATGGATGGCTGAGACCAAGGGATGGCGCGAAAAACACCGGTCAATAGCAAGAAGGCCACTCATCGAGTCCGTACATAACAAAACGCGGTTGTGTTGGGATTGTTTAATAAAGGTAAGGGCCCGGGAAATTGCCATCAATTCCGCAGTAAACACCCCACATGTAGGTGGCAGCAGATGATTTTCCGTTCCAACAGAGGACGTGAAGGCATACCCAACATGATCAGCAGATTTAGAGCCATCAGTGTAAAAAATAACAGCATCCCGAAACTCCCATAAAATTTGGCGGAAAAAGGTACGGAACACCACCGGGGGGATGGAATCTTTCGGTCCGCGGCGGAGATCCATCCGAAGTCGAGGCCGAGGAACTAACCAAGGAGGGGTGGAGGGGAGGGAGCGAGGAAGACAGGACAAAGAAGGAAGCCGAAAATCACGGGTAAGAGACGCAAGGCGCAGCCCAACCGGTAAACCCGCCCGAGGGCGGGAGTCAGGCGGGCGACGTCCATGGTCTGGGAATAGGATAGAATAGGAAGGATGAGCGGGAGAAGAACGGATAGTAAGGGCATAAGACACCAGAAGCTGGGACCGCCGAACAGGAAGGGGGGGGATCCCAGCTTCAACCAGGAGACTATCAACAGGGCTAGTAGGGAAGGCACCGGTGGCCAAACGGATACCACGATGGTGGACTGGATCCAGCACGTGCAGCGTGGAAGGAGCAGCTGAACCATAAACTTGACAACCATAGTCCAAACGTGACAGAACTAGAGCACGATAAAGACGGAGGAGGAGGGAACGGTCCGCACCCCAGGAGGAGTGGGCAAGGAAGCGAAGGACATTGAGTTTACGGAAACATCCTACCTTCAGGAGTCTGATATGGGGCAGCCAAGTGAGCTTGTTGTCGAAAAGAAGACCTAGGAAACGAAACTGTGGAACCACAGGCAATCTTTGTGCAGCGAGATAGAGCTCTGGATCAGGGTGGACCGTAGTACGGCGACAGAAGTGGCACACCCGCGATTTTAAAGGAGAGAATTGAAACCCGTGTGAGAGGGTCCATGCAGAGGCACGCTGTATAGCCACCTGGAGCTGCCGTTCTGCAGATGCCATCGAGGAGGAACTAACCCAAACGCAGAAATCATCCACATTCAGGGCAGGGGCGACCAAGGGACCGACAGAGGCCAGAAGTCCATCGATAGCAATGAGGAAAAGAAGGACACTCAAGACAGAACCCTGTGGGATGCCCGTCTCCTGGGTCCGTGGAGAACTAAAAGCAGTACCAACTCGAACTCTGAATGACCGATGGATCAGGAACTGGCGGATAAAAATCGGGAGTGGGCCCCAAAGACCCCACTGATGAAGGGAAGTAAGATGTGATAGCGCCAGGCCGTGTCATAGGCCTTGCGAAGGTCAAAAAACACTGCAACCAAATGGCGGCGCAGGGAAAAAGCCTGCTGAACTGCGGATTCCAAGCGAAGCAAATGATCGATTGGAGATCGTCCCTCTCGAAAGCCACACTGGTAAGGGGACAATAGATCCCGAGATTCGAGGACCCAAGTGAGCCGACGGGCTACCAGCCGTTCAAGTAACTTACAACCAACATTGGTCAAACTAATCGGCCGATAGCTGTCAACAGATAGGGGGTTCTGACCAGGCTTAAGGACAGGAACCACAATGCTATCCCTCCACTGAGAAGGGAAGTCACCCTGGAGCCAGATACGGTTAAACACCCGAAGAAGATGGTGCCGTTGTGGAGCACTGAGATGTTGAAGCAGCTGGTTATGAATGGAATCTGGGCCAGGGGCCGTATCATGAGAAGAAGATAGAGCAGAAAGAAATTCCCATTCAGTGAAAGGTTCGTTGTAAGATTCTGACTCACAAGTGGTGAAACATAAGGTGACAGCTTCAGCCTGCTGTTTTTGATGAAGGAAAGCAGCTGGATAGGAGGCCGACGCTGATGCCACTGCAAAATGGGTCGCAAGATGTTCTGCGAGAACTAATGGGTCCGTACAAATGCCATCTGGGAGGTGAAGGCCTGGGACGGTGGACTGCCGATGGCAACCTTGGAGAGAGCGAAGTGTAGCCCATACCCGTGACAGAGGGACAGTGGAACCAAGGGAAGAAACGAATCGTTCCCAACATATCCGCTTGCTCTGTTTGATTAAATAACGGGCTTTAGCGCGAAGGCGCTTAAAGGTAGAAAGGCTGGCTACAGATGGGTGCCTCTTAAAGTGTTGCAAAGCTCGACGGCGATCACGGATGGCAATGGCAATGGCCGTACTCCACCACGGGACTTGCCGACGACGAAATTGTCCAGATGAGCGCGGGACAGCAAGGTTAGCAGCGCGAACAATCGCGTCAGACACGTCACGTAGGACGTCATCAATACAACCCGACAAAGAGGGAGAAAACTCGACCTGTGCAGTATATAGAGGCCAATCGGCGCGGTGGAAAGACCAACGAGGTAACCTCTCCATCGGGGAGCGGGAAGGGAGCGTGATAATCAACGGGAAATGGTCACTATCACAAAGGTCGTCGTGTGGCGACCAGTGTAATGAAGGGAGGAGAGAGGGAGAAGAAAGAGAAAGATCAATGGCAGAAAAGGTACCATGACCAGCACTGAAATGAGTAGGGGAGCCATCATTAAGAAAGCACAGGTCGTGGTCTGCAATAAATTGGTCAATAAGAAGACCTCGTCTAGATGGAAAGGCACTGCCCCACAAAGGATGATGAGCATTAAAATCCCCAAGGAGGAGGAAGGGAGGAGGAAGTTGCTGAAGAAGGGTGGTTAAGGCAGCAGGTGTAAGAGTTCTGTCAGGAGGGAGATAAAGATTGCATACTGTGACTGCAGAGTCTAAGTGGACCCTAACAGCAACTGCTTCCAATGTAGTTTGGAGAGGAATCCACGTGCTAGCAATGTCTGTACAGACCAACGTACAAACGCCACCAGAAGCTCACAGGGGTCCAACCCGATTTCGACAGAAAACACAGAACACACGGAGGGTCGGTGAGCGAGCATCAGTAAAATGAGATTCCTGGAGAACCACACAAGCTGCTGAGTAGGACGAAAGAAGGGATTTCAATTCCGGAAGGTGACGATAGTAGCCATTACAATTCCATTGGAGAACCACAGAACGATGGTTTAAATGAGGGCTGAACATGCTAAATCCAGTCATACCGCCGGGTCCCCACCCGTCACCGACAAGGAGGGGGCGACATCCATAAACAACCAGTCAGAATCCGGTTGTGAAGCCGGGGAAGGGACCTCCAGTGACACCAGAGGCTCTTTGTCCCGGGACTTATGTTTCTTCTTCTTTTCAGGCTGAGATCGAGGAGGGCTGTGTGGCATAATGGAGCCAGCTGCAGCAAGATCAGGAACAGAAAGAGACCGGGCGACCTGGGGGCCGATAGACCGCTGCTCTCGCGGTCGCCGCGCTGCAGCAGACCTTTGACCTGGAAGGTGCCGGGAAGGGGCATCCCGGGAGAGGCGCCCTTGACCGGCAGACGCCGAAGGAGTGGGACACTTCTCCCGCTGGGGAGGGGGAGCGGCGCCCAGAGGAGAAGGTGTGGGAGCCGCAGGGGAGGGGGGAAGGAGAGGGGTCCGGGACGGGGGTAAGGAAGGGGGAGGAAGGGATGAAGATGTAACCAAGGCGTAACTAGATGTCATGGACACAGGGTGCAATCGTGCATATTTCTTACGGGCCTCTGTGTAGCTTAAACGATCAAGAGACTTATACTCCTGTATCTTTTTTTCTTTCTTATAGACTGGGCAATCTGCTGAACGTGGAGAATGACTACCATGACAATTTACACATACAGGAGGGGGAACACAGGGACTCCCCTCATGGAGTGGACGTCCACAGTCACCACAGAGAGGGTCCTGGGTACAGCGAGAAGACATGTGGCCAAAACGCAAGCACTTAAAACACCGCATAGGAGGTGGGATGTACGGCTTCACATCACAGCGATAGACCATAATCTTAACTTTCTCAGGAAGGGTATCCCCTTCAAAGGCCAGGATAAAGGCACCAGTATCAATACGATTATCTTTAGGACCCTTCTGTACACGCCGAACAAAGTGAACACCCCGCCGTCCGAGATTGTCCCGAAGTTCCTCATCAGTTTGAAGGATGAGGTCTCTGTGAAAAATCACACCTTGTACCATATTTAGAGACTCGTGAGGGGTAATGGACACGGGAATTGTGCCAAGATGGGTACAGGCACGAAGGGCCGCAGATTGGGCAGCCGAAGCAGTTTTTATCAGTAACGAACCCGACCGCATCTTGCTCAGGGAGTCCACTTCGCCGAACTTGTCTTCAATGTGTTCCACAAAGAATAAAGGTTTGACACTGGTGAAAGTATCTCCATCAGTCCTGGTGCAAACTAGGTAACGGGGGAAAGGTTTTGCCCCTAGACGACGGGCCTGACCCTCCTCCCAGGGGGTAGCCACGGAAGGGAAGGCCGAAGGGGCAAGAGAAGCAGCACTTGAGGAATCAGTACCACGCAGAGAGACGGCCGCAGAAGAGCGGCCAGAGGTTTGGACCCTTATGCGTTTCATCTGCATAGCGTCCGCCCTGATACCACCCACTCCGATCAGGGGCTCTCCTCACGGGCGCCACCCAGCCACAGCAAGGGCCGTCTGGCACGGCGGCCATTGCCGGGAGTTCCGATGCTCCAGGATGACGAGCAACCACTCCAAGGCATGCATGAGGAGGTCACAGCTCAGGTATCAGAAGTGTGATCCCTGTGTGTTCAGGGGGCTCAACCAAAAGGGTACATAGCGACCCCACCACACGGGCTGGCTACCGTGCTGGCTATGCACCCTAGCATCAGACAACGACGTAGAAGAAAAGGTGGAATATACTAGGAGGGCACACGTCGGAGACACTAGGTAAGGTGCTCTTCCCCAAATGGCTCACACTACGGAAGAGAAATTTTGGAATGGAGGTCAAACCCCAGAGGGGGACCAAGGAATGCCAAAAGGAGGAGATGATTACGCAACAAAGCCAGAGTGTAAAACCAACAGAACCAGGAGGATAGCGGGGGCCAACATAAGCAAGGACACCAATAGAGGGAGAGGAGAGGGCGAGGGGAAAGGGGTATGGAGGGGAAAGGAGGGGAAGGGAAAGGAAATGCAGCCCGGGAGAGAAAGAAGGCTGCAATGGCTCGGGGCCCCGTGCTCGCCACGCACGTATCCACGAAAGAGTTGTGGACCCCCTGGGGGAGTGACTGTAGGAGAATACAAGATGAAGTGCTGGTGTGATTAATGTCAGCTGGCTCTAAAAGTAGAAAATGTAAGTTAATGCAGATGAGTATGAAGAAGTCCCTCGTAATATTCAAATACAATATTAATAGTGTGCTATTTGACACAGTCAAGTTGATTAATTATTTGGGTGTAATGTTACAAAGTTATATGAAGTGGAATGAGAATGGAAAGATTGTAAAAGGGAAACTGAATGACTGACTTTAGTTTACTGGGCGAATTTTAGGAAAATGTGATTCAGTTATAAATGAAAGGCCTAAAGGACACCAGTGCAAACTGCTTTTGAGACTGCTTATGTGTTTGGGATTTGCTGGAGTTCAGATTCAAGAACAACATCAAAGCAATTTAGAGGTGTACTGCTAGATTTGTTACCATCACATCCAAACAGCACACAAGTATTACAGAGATGCTTTGGGAACTCAAATGGGGATTCCTGGAGAGAAGGGACATGCTTTTCAAGGAATAGTACTGAAAAAATTTAGGGAATCAGCATTTGAAGCTGACTATAGAGAGATTCTATGCCACCAATGTACATTTTGTGTAAGGACTGTGAAGGTATGTGAAGTAAGGGGTCATACACAGGTATCCAGTTGGTCATTTTTTCTTCACAATTTGTTAGTGGAACAGGGGCACAAGTAAGACCTTTGCCACATACCATATGGTGGCTTGCGGAGTACATATGTAAATACAGATGTAGAATAAATACTCATTCAAAAAACTGGAAACAACACTACACGAACATAAGCTCAGTGATGTTGCTTTGTCTACTCAGATAAGAGAACCGAACAGGAACTTCTGGGGAGATGTAGTTTGTGAACTGCCAGTTGAACACCCCCTTGTAGTGGTGGAAGTTGCCTTCCTGGAGAAAACACTGAGCTGCCATAACGGATGGCTGAAACTCTATTTCTGATCTAGCACTATAGAACATTGTGCAGATATTTACACAGATTGGATCTGTGTGTGTTTCTTATGTTAGTATTACTAGGAACTGATAGCTCCCTATCAATGTAGTATTAACACATTTTTTGAGCAATAGACATTCCCTAGACATGTTTGTGCACTGTGATGATAGAGACTCATAAGGTGCATTGGGAGGGTCGGTATAACTTTATGGAATGCCCCATAGTTGCTTCTTGTGACATAGTGGGGTAGATCGAGTGGGAATCACTGGCTCCATCTTCAGTTTGCCGAGTAAGTGCACAAACACAATCCAGTGACCTACCTTCCCTGATGTTTCTACGTCAATGCAGATGATGTCTTTTGGCTGTTATCTGCAGAGAGCAGCCAAGGATATTTGAGTATTTCCTGGCACGTTATGATGGAGGTGAAAGTGATTATTAATGTCAGAACCACACATATTCAAGCTAAATATTATAAGGATTAACAACAAACAAGGTGCATCCAGAAAGTATGTTCCGATTATGTCCACACATGGTGCAAACAGTCTGATAGGAATGCACATGCACAGGAGTAGAGGGGAAGTATGGGGGAATAATGCAGTGCATTTTCAGCCTTGTGACAGCAGTGTTTACTGCACAGCCCTAGGATAAAATGACTGCTCGACATACCTCCTGCCAGCTGTGATGTTTGTGTAGTTATCCAATATTTGCATGCTCAGAAGAAGCCTCTGGCAGAAATCCATTACTGACTGTGCCACATTTATGGACATTATGAGTGACAGTACAGTCAGATGGTGGTATGGGCAGTTCACTGGAGGGTGAACTGATATTCATGGTAGAGACTGTAGTGGTCAGCCATCCACAGTGACACAAGAACAGGTAGAAAGCGTGATAGGAAATTTTGTGGAACTGATGCTTCACTGTTTCAGGACTCTCGCCAATTCCCAAAATGTCTCACTCATCGTCATGTGAAATTGTCTCCTGGAGGCTTGGTTTTCTTACAGTGAGTGCAGGATTGGTGCCGAGGCAATGTAGTGGTATGCAGAAAGAGATGACAAATTTCTTGACCGTATTGTCACTACAGATGAAATGTGTGTCAAATGGCACACCACAAACAATACAACAATCCACACATTGGCAGCTTAGTGGTTCACATGTAAAACCCAATTTTAAGCAGACAGAGTGTCAAAAACAGGTGTTCAATGCCTTTTGGGATTGACATGGTTCCCTCCTGTAGGAGTTTTTACCATGAGGGGAGACTGTAAATGCTGACTTGTATTGTCAAATGTACAAAATTCTGAAGATGGTGATCCAGAGCGAAACACATGGGATGTTGACGAGAGGCATTACACTCTTGCATGACAATGTTTGTTTTGTTTGTTTTAGGACACAAAACAAACTAATGTCACATGCACCCATGATATAACCTTAGATCACTGAGAACTGAAAGAACCTTAAAATGAGTAAGTTAAGCCCAATTGAAAGAAGGAAAGTGAGCTACTAATGGGGACTGCTTCATGGAGAGAAGTCCATAAAATATGCAGCACAGACAGCAAAGGTCCCAAAAAAAAAAAAAAAAAAAAAAAAAAAAAAAAAAAAAAAAAAAAAAAAAAAAAAAAATTAAATGTCCTTCTCCATAATGCTATGATGGATAAAAAGGAAAACACAGTCAACAGACCATGCACTGTTCACTAAAATGACTGATAGCTCTGAAGGCAAAACTACATGTAACTTAAGCGTTTAAAAAAAAAAAAAAAAAGGGGGCCTTCAGTCCCGAAATGGCAAACTGTTGGAGGTTGTCAACAATGACATATCAAAAGGCAATGGGTAAAGGATTGTTCTGTGTCGAGTGGTCTAGGGCTCCCTGCTCAACCATCTCTGATTTTGCTGAAACTTTGTATGTAGAGTACCACATGTTTCAAACTGACTTTGATTAAGTTTTTGATTCACCAGTGGAATACTTGCCAAGATACAGCTGTTTGTTTGACCCTGTACCCTGACCACATACAGTATGACACAGATTTCACCAACATTGAGACCTAATATCTCTTTTTTTTTTAACTTAGTTGGTTCATACAACTTCTGTGCTCTATTTAATGGTAATAATAGTAATCATTATTTCAATGTTCACCAGAAGTAGATAAATTGTATCAAGGTCGTCCATAAAATTGTCACTCTAAAATTTTGAAAATTCAAAGTTGCATGTAACTAATTAAATAATTAAGTAATAGATGTCAAATTTTATGCACAGTATCTCAGGAAGTTATTCTTACATAATTTATTGTTACTTTAAGAATTTAGAGTAACATTTACAATTATTGTAAAAAGGCTAAAAATAGGTTTTTTCCAATCCCATGTTGCGAAACGTATCTTCTAGAAACATTTTAGAACCACTCTCATGAGGTAGAGCACTTCTGAATCTCCTACAAGAGATGATTTGATTGAAGAACACTGGCATCCCGTGCCCTACTGAAAGATCAAAGTAAGGAGCATTTCAGTATAACAGCTTTTATTTTAATCTTCAAATTCTGTCTTTTTTTGCTTCATACTTCTTTTAAAGCTTTTTATTGAGAAATTATCAGTATTCTATTGTGTTGTTCCATAGTGACATCGTTGCTACCAGTTCAAGAAATTTAACTGTCAACCCCTAGGCCAATAGCCGTGTAATACCAGCCACAGGTGGATTTCTTAGTCCAGGTTCCCAAGCCCGTAATTAGGTTTCTTACTGGAGATTCCAAGGCCTTCAGTGAGTGTCTACCTGTTTCCAAAGCCAATGATTAAACATCATCTCCTACATTGTCAATACTAAACTTTATATCTCTCATGGTTCCTGCGCTGATGTCCATAGCCCGATTTTATTCGACAGTAATATATCTTCCCATTTTGTTACATTTACAAGCTACTTCCTTCAGTACAGTTTTTGGAAACTGAAATTGCTGGCCAGACAATGTGGCAAAGAGCTGGGAGTTTGCAAACCAGGTGTTGCTCCAGAATCCAACGTATGTATTACATTTCTGGCCAATAAATAAATGAACAGGACCTGGTGGATGGATAAATTTTATCAGTGCATCATTTTCTTCAACTGGAACTTCAGTAACACTGCGAATCCACCATTCATCGACACAAATACAGGCAATGTATCAACCGAGGGGAAGCTCAGGTAGTTTCAAATACGTAATAGTGGTATCAGAAATTCTGTCAAGTAGATATATTGTATCAGAAATTTTGCAGACACAAATTGAGTTTGCGTTTACTGGCACAAGTTGGTTATGCTCTCTCATATCAGCTACTGTGTTGCTTTCTCACCATCTTTCTTCTTGAAACTTTCTGCTCTCTTCAATTTCAGTTTTTGTGGCAAAATTATATTTCATTCCATTTATATTTTGATCAAAAAAGTCAAAGAGATCCTGTGGGGTTAATATTTGGTTACCGTATTTACTCGAATCTAAATCGCACTCAAATCTAAGCCACATCTGAAAAATGAGGCTCGTAATTAAGGGAAAAAAAATTTCCCGAATCTAAGCTGCACCTGAAATTTGAGACATGAAATTCAAGGGAAGATAAAAGTTTTTGGCCGCATCTCCAAATCGAAACAAAGTTGGTCCATTGTAATATGAGACACAATTTAGATCAAATGAATGCCGATACAGCTACAGTAGTTTGGTTCGAGTCGTAAGCTTAGCAGTTAAGCTTTACCAGGTAGCCCTTGCTATGCGTCAGGCACTCGGTCCGTATTTATATGAGTACCCTTCCTTTTTCACGTGCTTTGTCTGGTTTGAATTGATTGCTTATTTTTCTTTGATCTGATAAGCGCCGTTTTCTTTGTTATAGGTGTTTACGTCACTCTAAGTAAAAACTGCATTACTGTACTGTGTCATGCATTGTTTGTCACATTCTGATAGTGCATGTTTACGACCTGTCACCGCTAGCGGCATGGCTTGCTTTTGTGCGTGCTACCACCGCTTACAATTAAAAAAAAAAAAAAGAGAGAGAGAGAGAGGAATCGTCTCATTAGCGAAACAATGGCAAGAGACTGCTATTTGTTGTTACTTACACTGCTGCTTTCTTTGATAATGATCAACAAGAGCCAAATAATAGACTGCGTATGATAGAAGATGTTCTGAACGAGAGTTTGGCGAAAATTTTTCTCCACTGAAAATCTTTGCAGGCCCCTCTTTAGTACATTACATTCTGCACAGAATTTAGAGTAATCTTAGATTTAAAAATCTAGTCAATTTCCGTGCTTCATTCCTGACTGTATCACTATTAGGCATAAGAATAATATGAATATAAACATGACACGATATGTATATTCTTCCACGTTTGCTGTTGTCTCACTCTAGTTTCATAGTTTATTAGGCAGACATGATTTAAATGAGATAGCAGCAAACACGAAACAAAACAATGCAAATTGTTGATACTCATATTATTCTTATGGTGAAGAGAATACTGCATGTGATTCACAATTCATAAAAGTTCCTATTAGCAACCATCTCTTCTCACAGGTTGGAAAAAATTCAGATCGTAGAGTTGGCCATATTGACAAACATCCCAAACAGTCTTGCCAGTCGGATTTTCATAGTACATTGAAATGCTGCTACATTCAAAGAAGAACAATACGGAATCTTGTATTTACTTCGTTGGATAATGTATGAAAATGCAGTGGTAGAAACTCGGGGTGGAGAAAAAAGCTCGTCTTTCACCTTGTTTTAAATTTATTTACTGACGTAGAGGTTTTGGCGCCAGTATTTATCTTTGTGCCTACAAAGCATGCCTGTGTAGCGATACATATATTCGATGCAGAAGTTAGTTGTGGCGGCATTCATCAACATTTTTCAGAACTTCTGCTTGCTTTGCACTTGATTCTAAGCAGCAGGCGGTTTTTTAGATTACAAAAACCGGAAAAAAAGTGCGGCTTAAATTCGAGTAAATACGGTAGATGAAGGTCTTTGGAAGTTTTCCCATGCAGTCAACCATTTAGTTGTACCACCAACTCCATCACAGGGAGATTTTCTGTTTCCAAATTCCAGATTTCCAAAGAAGTTCCATTCAGCCTCAATATTGAAATTAGTTTTATGGTTGCATAGATTCACAAAATTCTTGTAGCTTTTATATTGTGCTGCTGAGCCACCACTGAAATTTGGTAACATATGTTCGAGTCACCAAAAATTCAATATTCAACACATTTATTCAACACATGTAGTACACTATCGTGATACAGTTTATCATAAACCATGCAACAGTTAACAACTTGCAAGGTGCCAATGTTATTGACATCATAACCAACAAATGTATGTACTGTGCCTGTGAATTATCCAAATAGTAGCCCCGGGCAGCATCTTTGGCTACAAATGAGTTGTTTTTGGCAAAGTCCATCAGAACAATCAAATCTGTTTCTTTTAAGTCATCTTCAGTGGCCTCAAGTACACATTCTGGTGTTTTCCAGCAAAATGCTGGCCTGTCAGCTTATAAAACGTGCCTGTGAGTCTTTCAATAAAGTTCTCCCTGCTGAGACTTTAGTTTCTAGTGCTTCATAGTCACTGTGACTCCACTGTTTGAACTCAGTTAATTCCTTTGCATCCCAGTAAGTAAAGTTTAACTACATGTTCACCAGGGTAGCTTTTATAATGATGCAGAATACAGTCCTTGGCACACAGATCAAACACTGCATTTCTATGAGCATCTTATAGTCATCCTCCATATTAGCACTTTGCGGTACGAGCTTAACATTTTGATGTATGGTGAACGCACAAATGCAATGTATGCCTGAAACACCAACAGTTACACCCCACTTTGGCTTGAGATCTAAGAATTTGGAGAAACTAATTTCAGCTCCATATTTTTTGTAATATGCAACAAAAAGCTCTTCAAGTTTGCACAGCAGGTATGTTTTTGTAGTTTAATACCACCAAACTGAACGGAAACTGTCTTTTTGCCAGGACATATCACATTGTATTTGTCAGCTTCACATAAATTGTTGAATCTATCAGAGACTTTGTTTGGCAATGGTTTGACAACCTTTGCATCAAGTAATGCACCAATACCTTTTTCTGCCGTAACTTCCCATGCTGTTTTGACCCTGCATTAAGAAATGCCAAATGTGCATTTCCTTTCCTTATTTCAAGGCCATAGTAATTGAACTTCTGTTGATCTACTGGATATTTCAATTGTTGCTCTCATTCCTTTAATAAGATCACTGTAATCATTACACGGACTGCATTCAGCTCAGTGATTCATTGTGCACTGTTTTCAGTCATTCCAGAGAGAGACTTTTTTCTGCTCTTCTATTATGCACACATTCAACTTTCGTTTCAAGTAACCAGCTTTGTCTGTGCTGCTTACTCTTTGAATTATCAATGGATAAGTGTCTAAAACACCCAAGCTTTCATCCAAACTAACTAAAGTATTTGGATCAAAATCATCTGAAGATGAAGTTGATGGGGCCTCAGCCATAGAAATGTATTTTGCTTTGCACTTTATTTAAATTTTCTGACCTGGCTTTACATTCATTTGGTCACCTTATTCAATTACTTGGATATGGGTAAAGTAACTTTTAACAAACCAACTTCAACAATGGGATTCTGCTTTTCAAATGGAATGCAACATGACTTTTGGCTCATTTTAAATTTTTGGCAGTGATTTCCTTGGTGATGCAAGCAGATCTGGTCATTGTCCAGAAACTAAACTTCTGATCAACAAATAGTAAGTAATATTTCATTTTCTGATAAGCTGTTTACAGAAATGAGCCCAATTTTGTTCGAAAAAATTGAGACATGGTGGCATCTTGACAACAGTTTGTGAACAACACTGCATTTGACTATAGAATAATCATTATCAATTGTTTCACTTACATCCAATTTGATTTAAGTGAATCAAAAAATTAATACCAATGTGAATCTGAAAATCTGTGTACTAGGTGTACATTCAGAATTTGTGATAGATTCAGGAAATGTTGTCAACCACCACCACAGAATGCACCAAATACAACAATAGACTCCACAGAACACCCGAAGTCAAAATAATATGCATCTGAACAAACATGGCGGCACAATGCCAAGAAAACTGGTACTGCACATTGGAAACTTCTGCAACTTATTCAAATTTGTCCACTGGAGAATCGGAAACTTCACCAGCATTAGTATGGGACATGTGGTACTCTACATATAAATTTCAGCAAAATCTAAGATGGTTGAAAAGGCACTTTGCATGTCAAGTAGCCTATTTTTTTTTTCCAATTCCCTAAAACAACAATGCTCAGTCCACAATCTAGCGAAAGTGATCTCCTCATGATGAGATGGCCAAGATAAAGTCAGCCTAGCTGCTGGGTGGAGTTTGATTCCTGGAGCTAGTTTTCATGAAGGGAAGACCAGTGGTGGTGCCAAAGTGTACCACCTGCTAGCAGATGGCAACAACCGAGGTAGGAGGACAGTAGACCTGGCAGCTCTGTCACCAGCATCCTTTTCCCATCAGACCGACTTGACGAGGAACCCACAAACATCAGAGTGGCGAAGGAATCTTTCCTGGACCTGTTGCACTAAGGGATGAACTGTGTACAGTGCACAGAGGCACTGAAAGAATATAAGCATATGACAATTAGAAAGCCTGTCTCGTCAGATGTGCCGGGTGGACTGATAGAGGGCAAAGAGCTATGCTATAAATTTTGAGCAATGTTCTGGAGTCCAATACCAAAAATTGGTGGCAATTATGATGGGACATCCAGCACCATTGTCCGTCTTAGAGCCATCAGAACACATGAAGGTACTATCACTAAGTTCTGTGTGAAGGTTGAGAAACTTACAATAGATCAAATGCAGAGTAGTTTCCTTAGAAAGTGAACCAATTTCAAGATGTACATAGGCTGCTGCATGAAGCCAAGCTGGTGAAGGGTTCACTTCATTGGGAAAGTGGCAGGTAGTACGAAGTTAAGCTGCCAGAGCAATAGCCAAAACCAATCACCGAGAGGTAACAGGAGGAAGACGCACCCCCATACTGGTGGTCAGGGTAATCATTTAAGAACAAGGTATAGGATGGGTGGCCAAGCATGGCAGGTAAATGGCACACACACCTGCAGAGGATGTCGTCACACCAGTACAACAGCAGGAGTTCAGCAGTTTCTGCATGGAGACTCAACTAGGCTAGTTTAAAAGGTGACAATGGCCAAAAAGATTCCATGATGGTGGACTACATTAAGACAGCATAAGATGGAGGGATGTGCAGAATCAACCATAGTCCAGTTCTGAACGGACAATGGATAAGTCCAAATGGAGGAGGGT
Source organism: Schistocerca piceifrons (assembly GCF_021461385.2). Classification (NCBI taxonomy): domain Eukaryota; kingdom Metazoa; phylum Arthropoda; class Insecta; order Orthoptera; family Acrididae; genus Schistocerca; species Schistocerca piceifrons. The sequence goes on along the minus strand of NC_060138.1, from coordinate 32,959,830 downwards.
AGTCCAATCCACTCCCCAGGAAGTACCACTTAGGACACGTACATTATGAAAAGCTCTATGCGCGTAGATTGTAGATTGTTTGTAGATTGTATTTACAATCCACGTACATTATGAAAAGCTCTATGCACGTAGATTGTAGATTGTTTGTAGATTGTATTTACAAACAATCTACAATCTACGCGCATAGAGCTTTTCATAATGTACGTGTCCTAAGTGGTACTTCCTGGGGAGTGGATTGGACTACCCTCCTCCTTTTCGACTTATCCATTGTCCGTTCAGAACTGTACTATGGTTGATTCTGCACATCGCTCCATCTTATGCTGTCTTAATGTAGTCCACCATCATGGAATCCTTTTGGCCATTGTTACCTTTTAAACTAGCTTAGTTGAGTCTCCATGCAGAAACTGCTGAACTCCTGCTGTTGTACTGGTGTGACGACATCCTCTGCAGGCGTAGTGTATCACCATCATACCTTGGCTAAAGATCTGGTGGGGAACAAATTCTGCTCATACGTAAAATCTCTAAGTGGATGCTTCCATTCAGTCACTTGTTAACCAGTTTGGTTTGACACTAGAAGACAGAAAAAGGAAGCCAAAAGTTTTAAATGCCACATTTAAGAAATCTTTCACACAGTATAATATTAACAGATGTACTATTGTTTGACCACTGCACATAATCCTGTATGGATGACAGTAGTAAGCATCCCTGGCATAGAGAAACAACAAAAAGCATTGGAAACAAATAATTCACCAGGTCAAGATGGAATCCCTCTTCGTTTTTATCAAGAGTACTCCGTGTCATTGGCCCCTTAGTCTACATTTATCACCAATCTCTTGACTAGAGGAAAGTCCCAAGTGATAGCAAAGAAGCACAGTTGACTCCTGTATATAAGAAGGGTAAAATAACAGATCCCCAAAATTATAGAACAATAACCTTAACATCAGTTACTGCAAAATTCTAGAGCACATTCTGTGTTCAAAAATAATAAATTTCCTGGAGACTGGAAAGTTCATATTTGCAAATCAGCTTGGGTTTAGAAAGCATTGCGCATGCAGAACTGAGCTTGCTCTTTCCTTGCATGATATTCTGCAAATAATGGATGAAGACCAACAGGCAGACTCTGTATTTCTGCATTTCCAAAGAGCATTCGACATGTACCCCACTGCAGACTTAACAAAGGTACCTGAATATGGAATAGGCTTCCAGATATATGAGTAGCTCAAAGGTTTCTTAAGTACCAGCACCGAGTAAGATTTTCTCAATGGCAAGTCCTGATCGGAGACTGTGGTAACATAGGAGTGATGCAGGGAACAGTGACAGAACTGTTGCTATTTTCTATATACATCAATGATCCAGCAGACAGGGTTGGAAGCAATCTGTGATTTTTCACTGATGATGCTGTGATGTATGGGAAGGTGTCAAAGATAAATGACTGTAGCTTCATACAAGACGACCTATACAAAATTTCTAGCTGGTGTGATGAATAGCAGCTGGCTCCCAATGTTGAACAATATAAGTTAATGCAGATGAGAAGGAAAAACAAGCCCATAATGTTCATATATGACTTTAATAGTGTTGTTCTGACTTGCCAAGCGAAAGCCCTGGCAGGTCGATAAACACACAAACAAACACAAACATACACACAAAATTCAAGCTTTTGCAACCAATGGTTGCTTCATCGAGAAAGAGGGAAGGAGAGGGAAAGATGAAAGGATGTGGGTTTTAAGGGAGAGAGTAAGGAGTCATTCCAATCCTGGGAGTGGAAAGACTTACCTTAGGGGGAAAAAAGGACAGGTATACACTCTAACACACTCGCATATCCATCCACACATACACAGACAAAGGCCTTTACAAATGTCTGCTTGTGTCCGTGTGTGCGTGTGCGTGTGCGTGTGCGCGTGTGTACCTGTCCTTTTTTCCCCCTAAGGTAAGTCTTTCCGCTCCCGGGATTGGAATGACTCCTTACCCTCTCCCTTAAAACCCACATCCTTTTGGCTTTCCCTCTCCTTCCCTCTTTCCTGATGAAGCAACCATTGGTTGTGAAAGCTTGAATTTTGTGTATGTTTGTGTTTGTGTTTGTTTGTGTGTCTATCGACCTGCCAGCGCTTTCGTTTGCTAAGTCAGATCATCTTTGTTTTTAGATATATTTTTCCCACATGGAATGTTTCCCTCTATTATATTTAATAGTGTTGTGTTTGACATAGTCACATCATCTGAATATCTGGGCACAATGTTGTGAACCAGTATGAAATGGAATGAGCATGAGAGAGAGAGGTATATGGTAGGGGAGACGAATGGTCAACTTCAGTTTACTGGGAGGATTTTAGAAAAGCATGGTTCATCTGTAAAGGAGACTGCATATAGGATGCTTGTGTGTCCTATTCTTGAGTATTGCTTGAGTGTTTGGGATCTGCACCAGGCTGGATTGGAAGGTGAAGCAATTCAGATGGGCACTGCTAGATTTGTTACTGATAGGTTCAATCAGCATGCAAGTGTTATGGATCTGCTTTTAGAGCTCAAGTGAGAATACCTGTAGGGAAGAAGCCATTCATTTCAAAGAACACTACTCTGAAAGTTTCCAGAACCAGCATCTGAAGCTGACTCCAGAACGATCCCACTGCTGCCAACATTTATTTCACGTCAGGACTACAAAGGTAAGGTACAAGAAACCACATTGCATATGGAGACACATAGACAGTCAAAGTGGTCACAAGGATACAATTTTGTATCTTGGAGGTAAAGAACAGGTGGACACTGCGATTCCAAGGGCAGTCTTAATTCCTCCTTTTTGGATTTAATGCTGCGTACATTCCTGCGTCGAAACAAGGCCCCGGGAGTAGACAACATTCCATTAGAACTCCTGACGGCCTTTAGAGAGGGGGTCCTGACAAAACTCTACCATCTGGTGAGCAAGATGTATGAGACAGGCAAAATACCCTCAGACTTCAAGAATATAATAATTCCAATCCCAAAGAAAGCAGGTGTTGACAGATGTGAAAATTACCGAACTGTCAGTTTCATAAGTCACAGCTGTAAAATACTAACGCGAATTATTTACAGACGAATGGAAAAGCTGGTAGAAGCCAACCTTAGGGAAGATCAGTTTGGATTCCATAGAAATGTTGGAACACGTGAGGCAATACTGACCTTACGACTTATCTTAGAAGAAAGATTAAGGAAAGGCAAACCTACATTTCTAGCATTTGTAGACTTAGAGAAATCTTTTGACAATGTTGACTGGAATATTCTCTTTCAAATTCTAAAGGTGGCAGAGGTAAAATACAGTGAGCAAAAGGCTATTTACAATTTGTACAGAAACCAGAAGGCAGCTATAAGAGTCGAGGGGGGCATGAAAGGGAAGCAGTGGTTGGGAAGGGAGTGAGACAGGGTTGTAGGCTCTCCCCAGTGTTGTTCAATCTGTATATTGAGCAAGCAGGAAAGGAAACGAAAGAAAAATTCGGAGTAGGTATTAAAATCCATGGAGAAGAAATAAAAACTTTGAAGTTTGCCGATGACATTGTAATTCCGTCAGAGACAGGAAAGGATTTGGAACAGCAGTTGAACGGAATGGACAGTGTCTTGAAAGGAGGATATAAGATGAACATCAACAAAAGCAAAACAAGGATAATGGAATGTAGTCAAATTAAGTCGGGTGATGCTGAGGGAATTAGATTAGGAAATGAGACACTTAAAGTAGTAAAGGAGGTTTGGTATTTGGGGAGCAAAATAACCGATGATGGTCGACGTAGAGAGGATATAAAATGTAGACTGGCAATGGCAAGGAAAGTGTTTCTGAAGAAGAGAAATTTGTTAACATTGAGTATAGATTTAAGTGTCAGGAAGTCGTTTCTGAAAGTATTTGTATGGAGTGTAGCCATGTATGGAAGTGAAACATGGACAATAAATAGTTTGGACAAGAAGAGAATAGAAGCTTTAGAAATGTGGTGCTACAGAAGAATGCTGAAGATTAGATGGGTAGATCACATAACTAATGAGAAGGTATTGAACAGAATTGGGGAGAAGAGGAGTTTGTGGGACAAATTGACAAGAAGAAGGAACTGGTTGGTTGGACATGTTCTGAGGCATCAAGGGATGACAAATTTAACATTGGAGGGCAGCGTGGAGGGTAAAAATCATAAAGGGAGACCAAGAGATAAATACACTAAGCAGATTCAGAAGGATGTAGGTTGCAGTAGGTACTGGGAGATGAAGGATCTTGCACAGGAGAGATTAGCATGGAGAGCTGCATCAAACCAGTCTCAGGACTGAAGACCACCACCACAACAACAACAACAACAACAACATCGTTCCATTTTACAAGAATCATAATGGGGAGTGGGGAGAGGGAACAAAGGAAAGCTAGTCACCTTGACAGCTGCCTTAAAGACTTATTGCTACTGGGAGATCCTGTTCCATGAGATCTACAGAGGTGCCAGTATTCTCATTGGCCCAGTCTGAGGATTTGAGGACAGAACTGGTAGGCGATGCACACAGCAAAATTGAGCTTGGCTGGATGAGGGTATCATGTGACAAAACTGAGGTTGTCCATGCGAAGGTGTCATGTGGCAATACAGTTGAAGAGGATCTCCAAGTTGGGGAAGGTGAGGACCGTTTGTTTGATTTCTTGGAGCCTTTGTAGGTGTTTGTTGGCTCGAGCAACAAACAAGTCTTCGTAGGGGGTATTCCTTCTGTCTTCTCTGGCTGTTCAGTTGTATATCAGGTCATTTTACCGCTTGAGTGAGGATTTGGTGGCTTGTTGCACAGCAGGTGTAGGAGTAGGAGTAGGAGTAGGAGTAGGAGGAGGAGGAAGAAAAGGAGACGGGGATGGTACTTCGATACAATACAATTTTACAACTGTGGTGCTGAATTTGAGGTCACAAGTTTGCATGGCCATGTCCTTCAGGGAGAGCAGAAAGAATGGTAAGGTGGTTAGCCCCAGGTGGTAAAACATATGGTTTTTGACTAACCAACAATTCACGAATGATGAGGTAAGGCACTTTCCCCCTTCACCCAGATCTCTTGCATGGCCTGTTCATTGAGGTACATCAGACATTCTCAGAATGAGACTGCCTGGTCACCATTTCAACAGATACAACAGGGAAAAAGGAAAATGTTTCCATCTCAGTCTACGTCTTGTAAAAGTAAACAGAATAAGGCTAAGATTCTTGGAATCTCCCAGATGCACCTCATTTGCTAATGGATCACATACTGGAGGAGGTCAGTCCTATGCCACAGTTAATCCATTTATTATTCAGAAATGTGTTGATGCAATTGCAGGCACTGTAAAATCCTGCTCTTGTTTGTGTGATGGCACTTTGCTTATGGAGACCAATTGTGATTTTCAAACCCAATAGCTAATTGCAACTTTGCTCCTAAAGGGCTATCCTATTCACTTTGAGGCCTGTTGAACACTGACTTTGTGACCTTATTCAACAGTCAAATTCCTGTTATTACTAATAGCTTCAAGTCATGTGCCTTGCACTTGTCCAGGCCACTTCCTCTCCACCCTGTCACCTCCCTCAGTGCCACCCGCACCACACGGTGGCTACCATCACCCACATTTCCCCTCATGTGAAACTTCATTCTCTTAATGCCAGCTGTATTCCCATTCCACTAGCCTTGTAGGAGTCACTATTACACTTCTAGCAACATTACATGCCTCATATGGCCAGCATACACCCACATCTGTTTATCTGTTTTGTGTGCATTCATGTTGCCTGAAGTCACACTCTGGACATGACATTCCTATATTTGATGCATTCTCTCATGTCCTCAGTATGATGGCATTAATTATAACAAAGCAATGTCTGACCATGTCATTGAAGTAATACTGGGGTGGGAGTGGGACTGCCGACGGGGGTGGGGCGTGCCAGTGGGGGGAGGGGGGGGGGGGACAAGTGGGGGGTGGGGTTGAAGGGAGAAGTAGTGCATGGGTGAGGAGAGAAGAGCACTGTCTGGCAGAGTGTGCAGGTACCAGGCACAGCGTTGGGAGCTTTTAGCTTGTGGGGCAGGGAGGGAGGGGGCAGAAATGAGCAAGAATGGAGTGGAGCAGGGAAGCAGAAAGACAGCAGGTGCACTGGCAGACGGTAGCACATGAGAGGGCGGGAGATAATAGCGAGGAAATAATATGATAGAGGAGATGGAAACTGTTGGATGGAAGGTTTGAGTACAGTAGATTATCACACATTGAGGCCACAAACTTTCAGAAGCTGATAGCCTTTGGAGAGCCATCTACGACTTAACTACTCCATCGGGTGTGCAGGATTTATGGTACTCATGAAATACCCTCAGACTTCAAGAAAAATGCAATACTTTCAATCCCAATGAAAGCAGGTGCTGACAGTTGTGAGTATTCCTGAACTGTCAGTTTAGTTACTAAATACTAAACTAACAATTTATGAAATAATGGAAAACTTGGTAGAAGCCATCCATGGACAACATCAGTTTGGATTCCAGATGAATACACTGACATGCAAGGCTATACTGACACTACAAATTCTCTTTGTGTGAAATACACACCTACATTTACAGCATTTGTAGACTTGGAAAAAGTTTTTTTTTTTTTTTTTTCTTCACAATGTTGACTGGAATACTTTGAAATTCTGAAGGTAGTAGGGGGTAAAACACAAAGAGCAAAAAGCTTATTTAAAATCTGTGCAGAATCAAAATGGCAGTTACAAAATCAATGGTTGAGCTGGGAGTGAGACAGGTTCTACATTTACATCCACATCATCAAACATACTCCATAAGCCACCATACTGTGCATGGAAGAGAGTACCCTGTGTCACTACTAGTTTTGATTCCTGTTCCACTCACAGACAGTTAGAGGGGGGTAAGAATTACTCTACTCTATATGCCTTCATATGATGCCTAGTTTCTCATATGTTATGTTATCTTCGTGGTCCATCCCTCCAGGAATTCTCATTTGGGTTACCAAACCATGTCTGTAACATGTACACTTGCATGTGTGAGTCTACTGGTAAGATATCTGGCAGCCTGCCTCTAATCTTCTTTGATGTTACTTCCTATAGTTTGACCTGGTGCAGATCCTGAACACCAGCAGCACTTTATAACCAGTCGCATTAGCACCCTACGTGCTGTATCCTTGCGTTGCAGATGTTGTATGCTTTGCCAGAACATCATACCTGTCCTGCAGGAGAGACATACTGAAATCAACAGTTTTAATACAAGATGTGGCCCCACTGCACATGCCTCATGAAGTTCATCTGCTTCTACAAAATGCATTTGAAATGATCAAATTATCACCAATTGTTTCCAAATGTTTTGTCGGCATGATCAGCTGCTCTCACTCCCTGTGATTTGTGGTTGTGGGACTACCTGAAGGACAGGGTTTACACATGTGCTGATCTGAAACACAGCACATTGAGACAGGTAGCGAGTATACCTAAGAACCTGCTTTGTTCTGCTGTGCAGAATACAATCCCGTGCTTTCTGACTCTTCTGGACACTGAGGGGTGCCATACTGAGCCCCCTTTCATAGCAGTAATGGTGCTGATCTGTAATGGTAGGATGTACCATAGCAGCACATGAAATCTGTTTCAGTTGAATTGATTCTACATTATTTCTCTTCCCCATGTGCGCGTGCGCGCGCACACACACACACACACACACACACACACACACACACACACACACACACACACACACAAAAAAAAAGCGCGCGCACGCACACGCGCGCACAAGCTCTTTAATAATGGAAGTTGCCACACCACTATGGAAAATACAGCAGGAAAAATACAGAAGTCACTAGAGGTCTGTTGCAATCTACAAAAATTGTGCCCCAGTGGTGGGTTTAAAAAGCAGAAAAAACTGCCCATATGTGGAATGTCATTTACTAGGAGCAGCTACTCCTGTCAAGTTTGAAATAAAATATCACTGACAAGGCACGATACACACCTCAAGTTTCTGCTGGTTAGGTATTTTTAGAGTCATTGTTCATATGCTGTACTACAAGGCTGTAAATGGTCAGCATACTGTGGACACATTAGAGGGGACAGACTCCTTTTAACTACTTTGATTTACAGAAAACTATTTGGTTATTACTTCTCTTTATCTTCTATCAAATATATTTCATAACTATGTATTGATTACTGGACTTGCTCAAATCTGTTTTCATATTTGTCTTAATCCTTCACATCCAATGAAGCAAAGGTATACTACTTGTTTATGTACAACTTGCCACTACTCGAGTCAAATCATTGATTCACATGGAAAATACATTACGCAGAAGTGCTCAGCCCAAGTTCTTTTTGAAGACTGATGACTTTGAACAATAATATACAGTGCTTTTCAATGACATTTAAGTAGGGCATAGGGTTAGCTGTAATTTTAACATGTGTTCATTTATGAGTGCACTAAAGGTTGTGTTCTAAGCCACAATAGATTCTCATTTTTGGTGATGTTTAATTTCATACTCACCAATCATATGTATAGATTTTTGTGTGGTTCCAAACTGGACAATGTTTATTACTTTTAATCATATATCTCATCACCTTCTTTACAAAAATTGTATATCAGCTGCAAGCTGACTACATTATGGTTCCAGCACTATGTCTCCCCCAAAACAGTTTGCCTACCCTCACCCCAAAGGCATCTCTCCACCAGTAAATACTTATAAATACCTCAAAGGCATCGTATGTTGTGGACTTAATACAGTACAAACAGTTTGTTGATATGCTAGTAGATACAGGCGCGGCATGGCGGCACCGGTCAGGTTTCCGAGTAGCACAGGCTTCAGGAAACGGGTGGCACTGCTATTGAGGAAGCACACTCCTTCTGCATGTGACTTTGTAATGTACATACTTCCATCTGATGGATACTTAAGGTGAAGTGCAAGCTCCTGTGACAGTGTTCAGTTGTTTCCTCAGTGCCAGGCCATGAACAGGCTATGCCTCATAACCATCAATCTCAACTGCCAGGGACCAGCCCGGATGCTCCATTTTACACTGCACCACCACCACACTACTTCACAGTAAACCACACAGTGTGCTCTAGCACCCCTGCCCCCTGCCCCACCCCGTGGACACCTCACCTAACAGTGACTCAGGATGAGGCTTCCCTCAGGATTCATATTACTCTCAAGTGATCATGAATGATCTTTCACTGGCTATCCAAACAAAATTTCATTGTGAAATTGTGCCATGAACAAATCATTCTTAAATTAAACCTGGAAATTCTCATTCACTACCACATCTATTACCCACAACCAGTCTTTGTGATTATCCAATGTAATAAGCTTTTCACAAAAAAATAAGATTGAGTAAAATATAACATAAAAGTTACCTGCTGGTTCATTTAGGAACTATACCATTCAAGTGAATCTAACATAGCTAAATTTTTACATTATTGTTTGCTATGATATGATATATGTTGACAAATTATCAATTATATACCATCATATCTGTACAGTGAATTCAACACATATTGCAAGAACAGCATCCAGAAGCAGTATGTAATGGTGAAATGTTTTTGCTGCAGTGGTTTCTTTTTGTTCCTGATTATAGTCTTTTTACCCTTATTTGCCAATTTCTCATGTAGGTCTTAATAGAAACAAGAACTAATACTGATCATGCTCACTCCTTTCTCTATCCCAAAAATATTATCACATGGCTGTTGATAAAGGAAGACTGCTGCTACAAGAGCGTGTTCTTCAGTAATCAAAGGACTACCGAGTTAGCTTCCAAAATGGAGAGTGCCTCATATGTATGCACTATACTAATAGGCAAAGATATTACACACAAAGAAGGTAGATTTGAAAAGTTCCAGATGCAAGAGATCCAATGTGTACCTTAACACTTGCATACACACCATCGGTCTCCTTCTTCTGTTTCAGTGATGAACAAATGATAAAATTTCCCTTTGTAGTCAAGTACTGGCAGTTATTGTAAAATCTAAGATATTGCCAAACACTGTAAAATCACACCTGTATTTTTATTATCAGTTTGGATGTAAACAGACAAATGGGTACAGTGGAATTCCATATCAACAGACTCTTCTCCTTGCTGTAAGTAAGTGTTAGAAAAGTCACAATATTCCAGAAAATTAGAAATATTTTTCCTTTTTTTCCCATGTTTTGACCTGAATATCCATAACTAATTATTCAAACATATTCATTTTGGTATGCGAATTACTTTTTTAATAGGTGGCATCAGTATTCATCATGGAACCCCAACAACATGTGAGGCTCCTTTTGAAGAGAGATTAAAATTGTGATCAACTCAATTTTATTTTTGTCCACACAGCATCACAGTTATTTGTGGTTATTTGTGATCTTTTTGAACATTGAAGCTAATCAGCAAAATGGACTGGAGGTAAGAAGAAAAACAGCAAGCATTTCTAAATACACATCTGTATCTAAGGGGAAATGCAAATTTAAAAAAAATAATAAATGAAGAATGGTCATTATCAGATGTAGTGTCCTTTAACTATACCTGATTCCTTCCAAATGGAGTTGTCCCTCTATTAATACTGGGCACCAATCCTGGAGGAGGATTTCGTATCTCTGAAACAAATTGGTTCTATATAAGTTATATGAAAAAAATAAGAAAACTTACAAAAATTACTTAGTATTATACAATATCACATTCAAAACAATTTGCCAATCATTGCATCACTTCAAAAGTTTACCAACTCCTGACAATGTTTATGCAGTACACCACAGATAACTCATCAGTGAAAAGACAATGTCTATTAATTTTGTTTCTCTACTCATTACCAAAAGTTGAGGATCCTAACACATACCCTTCGTGCAAGCCAGAACTTATTTCCTTAAAAATGGTTCAAATGGCTCTGACCACTATGGGACTTAATATCTGAGGTCATCAGTCCCCAAGACATGGAACAACATAAACCTAACTGTTGTGAATTGTGATTTATTAGTCTCATAACATACACTTACAAATCATGTGATTATGGTACAGGAAACATGTCAAAAATAACAAACTAGAATCTAATATTAATTTTTAAAACTATATTTAGTCTATGTAGCAGTATCTATGTTTTCTTATTTTCCAGCTTGGGTAAATATCTTTCTTGATAATGGACAATTTTTTTCCCCACTATATAATGCTAATTTGTGATTGGATTCTCCTCATATTATCAGTTCATCTTCCATGAATTCTTCTAATGAGTAATATCATTCGTGTAAAAGAATTTCATGTAACTTCTTTTTTAGTATTCCTAGTTCCATGTTTAGATTGTTTTTGCCTTTAAGTTCGTTGTAGACTTTCATGCCCCTATATCGTGGGGTCTGAGCATATAATTTCAATCTATGGGCAGGAAGCATAAAATATCTTTATTACTTGTACTGTATGGATGATCAAATTGGTTTTTAATGAACAATTCTGGTTTGTTGTGTAAAAATATCATTAGCTGGTATATGCATAGGGAAGGGACAGTCAAAATTTTTACTTTCTGTTATAATGGACAACATGACCCTCTTTGCTGTGCAGTGCACATATTTCTGATAATTTTCTTCTGGAGCTTCAGTACATGAGATATATTATTGGAGCTCCCCCAGATAATAATGCCATATCTTATCACTGATTCAAAGTAACTTAGATATACTACTTTGTGAGTGGACATGTTAGTAGCACTTGATAATACATGCATGGCACATGCAAAGCTACCCAGTTTGCTGCACAGGTACTCAATATGTGTGTTCCAGTTTAAATTCTTATTGAGGTGTAGACCTAGAAATTTGGTGGAATGCACTTCTATTAACTCTTCACTTTTATGATTTATACTGATTTCCTGGTATTTTAACTGTTTGGTTCTGAATTGAATCAAGTTTGTTTTTGATATGTTAAGCTTCAGACCATTTAAATGGAACCATGACTCTAGCCTATCTAATGTACCAGTGACTATCAGGAATTGTTTCTGTTTCCTCACTTTCTATCAAGACAGTTGGTTTTTCTTTTTGTGGTTTTAGGGCGCACAACTTCAATGGTCATTAGCGCCCAGACTATGTTAGGAATGCATCGGGAGGCACAAGTTTAAAACAGCAACTAAAAGGGAAAACACGATAAATGATCAACAGGCATACGATTTTTTAAAAAAAAAAAAAAAAAAAAAAAAAACATAATTAAATGTCCTTAGACAGGTTGGTCAATTTGATAAAATGAAGAACGCGAGCAGCTGCTCCTGGGTCATCAGCTAAAATGGCATCGAGAGTACATGGCAGGCCAAGATCAAGACGCAGTGTAGTAAAATCCGGACAGGACGTTAAAATGTGGCAGACCGTCAGCAAGTGCCCACATGGGCAGAACGGCGCCGGCGCCGGCGCAGCTGTCAGCAGATGGCGATGGCTGAACCAGCAGTGTCCAATTTGTAACCGGGCCAAAACTACCTCCTCCCGTCGAGAGGGGCGTGAGGAGGACGTCCAAGCCGCGGGAAGAGGTTTCAAGGCCCGAAGCTTGTTGTCCGTAAGTGCAGCCCAATCGGCATGCCACGGTGATAAAATGCGCCAACAAATGACCCTGCTACAATCTGATGAAGGGACACAACAAAAAGATGTCTGAGGCTGGAGGACCGCAGCCTTGGCTGCGGCATCTGCAGCTTCGTTCCCAGGGATACCAGCATGGTCAGGAACCCACAAAAAACTAACCGGAGAACCGTCGTCCACCAGCTGCTGAAGAGAGTGTTGGATCCAGTGCACGAAAGGGTGAACTGGATACGGATCACTGAGGCTCTGGATGGCGCTCAGGGAATCAGAGCAGATGACATAAGCAGAATGTCGGTGGCGGCAGATGTAAAGAACAGCCTGGTAGAGGGCAAAGAGCTCAGCTGTGAAGACCGAACAATGGCCATGGAGCCGGTATTTGAAACTTTGTGCCCCGACAATAAAAGAACAACCGACCCCATCATTGGTCTTGGAGCCATCTGTATAAATGAAGGTCATATTAATGAACTTCGAACGAAGTTCGACAAAATGGGAGCGGTATACTGAACTGGGGGTAACCTCCTTTGGGAGCGAGCTGAGGTGAACGCGAACCTGAGCCTGGAGCAAAGGTGGCGTGTGGCTCTCTCCCATTCTAAGGGTTGCAGGGAGTGAAAAATCAAGGTGTTGAAGGAGGCGACAAAAGCGAACTCCAGGGGGTAGCAGGGCAGAGACATACAACCCGTATTGATGATCGAGGGAGTCGTCAAAAAAGGAACGATAAGACGGGTGGTCGGGCATTGACAGTAGCAGACAGGCATACCGACAAAGCAGTATATCGCGCCGGTAGGGCAGTGGCAATTCACCGGCTTCAGCATGAAGACTCTCGATGGGACTAGTATAAAATGTTCTGATCGCAAGACGTAAACCCCGATGTTGTATAGATTTGAGGCGGTGTAAGATGGACGGCCGTGCAGAGGAGTATACGAAGCTCCCATAATCCAGCTTTGAGCGGACGATCGACCGATATAGGCGAAGTAGGACGGTTCGATCTGCTCCCACGACATACCACTGAGAACACTGAGGACATTTAGTGAACGGGTACAACGGGCAGCCAAATATGACACATATGGAGACCAGCTAAGTTTCCTGTCAAATGTAAGACCTAAAAATTTTGTTGTCTCCATGAATGGGAGAGCAATGGGACCGAGTCGTAAGGATGGTGGGAGAAACTCTTTGTAGTGCCAGAAGTTAATACAGACCATCTTCTCGGCAGAATGACGGAAGCCATTGGCGACACTCCAGGAGTGAAGATGGTCAAGAGAACGCTGAAAACAGCACTCCAGGAAACATGTACGCTGTGCGCTGCAATAGATGATTAAATCATCCATGAAAAAGGAGCCTGATACATCAGCTGGGAGGCAATCCATTATTGGATTGATCGCTATGGTGAAGAGAGCGACACTCAAAACTGAGCCCTGTGGCACCCCATACTCCTGGCGAAAAGTGTCCGACAGGATAGAACCCACCCATACCCTGTACTGTCGATCCATTAAAAAGGAACAAATAAAAAGAGGGAGGCGACCGCGAAGGCCCCCATGTATGCATGGTGAGGAGAATGCCCGCCCTCCAACAGGTCTCGTAAGCCTTCTCCAAATCAAAGAACACAGCCGCGGTCGGGCGCTTCTGCAAGAAGTTATTCATAATTAAGGTTGACAAGGTAACCAGATGGTCAACAGCAGAGCGGCGCCTACGAAATCCACATTGTACATTGGTAAGTAGGCGCCGAGATTCGAGCAGCCAAACCAAACGAGAGTTAACCATTCGCTCCATCACCTTACAGACACAGCTGGTAAGTGAGATGGGTCGATAACTGGAAGGCAAGTGCTTGTCCTTCCTCGGCTTAGGAATCGATACAACAACAGACTCGCGCCAGCATGCGGGAACATGTCCCTCAAACCAGATGCAATTATAAGTACGAAGAAGGAAACCTTTACCCGCAGGAGAAAGGTTCTTCAGCATCTGAATATGAATAGAATCAGGCCCTGGAGTGGAGGACCGTGACCGGGCAAGTGCATTTTCGAGTTCCCACATGGTGAAAGGGACATTATAACTTTCACGATTCGAGGAGCGGAAGTTAGGTGGCCTAGCCTCCTCTGCCTGTTTGCGGGGGAGGAAGGCAGGGTGGTAATGAGCGGAGCTCGAAACCTCGGCGAAAAATCGGCCGAAGGCATTGGGGACATCCTCAGGGGCCACAAGGACGTCATTCACAACCGTCAAGCCAGAAACTGGTGAGTGGGCCTTAGTGCCAGATAGACGGCTCAGGCTACCCCAGATAACAGAAGAAGGAGTAAAACTGTTGAAGGTGCTTGTGAAAGCAGCCCAGCTGGCTTTCTTGCTTTCTTTAATAATACGACGGCACTGCGCACGTAATCGTTTATAAGTGATACAATGCGCCACTGTAGGGTGGCATTTAAAGGTTCGTAAAGCACGTCGATGGGCACGTAAAGCGCCTCTACATGCTGCGGTCCACCAGGGGACCAGTATGCGACGTGGAGAAGAAGTGGTGTGAGGGATGGAATATTCAGCAGCAGTGAGAATGACTTCCATGAGGTGTGCGACCAGACTATCGCAGCTTGTGAAGGTTTGATCCTGAAAGGTCACCCCGGAAGAGAAGAGCCCCCAGTCGGCTTTGGAGATGTTCCAACTAGCTGAGCACGGAGAAGGGGTATGATGCAGGAGATGGATAACACACGGGAAGTGGTTGCTCGAATATGTATCAGAAAGGACATACCACTCAAACTGGCGTGCAAGTTGGGTAGTACATATAGAGAGGTCTAAATGGGAATAGGTGTGAGATGTGTCCGAAAGAAAAGTAGGGGCGCCAGTATTGAGGCAGACAAGATTGAGCTGGTTGAAAAGGTCTGCTAACAGGGAGCCCCTCGGGCAAGATGCTGGAGACCCCCAAAGGGGATGGTGGGCACTGAAGTCTCCAGTTAACAAAAATGGTGCAGGTAGCTGAGCAATAAGTTGAATCATGTCTGCCCTGGTAACAGCAGACGACGATGGAGTGTAAACGGTACAAATAGAAAATGTAAAAGTGGGGAGAGTAATTCTGACGGCAACTGCCTGCAGGCCGGTGTGCAATGTGATGGGATTGTAGTAAATATCATCCCGGAACAGCAACATAACCCCTCCATGAGCCAGAATACCTACCACAGGGGGTAGGTCAAAATCCACAGAGGTGTAGTGTGCCAAGGCAATGTGATCGCATGGGCGGAGCTTCGTTTCCTGGAGGGCTACAACGAGCGAACAGTGCAAGCAGAGCAGCAACTTCAAATCCACTCGGTTGGAGTGAATGCTGCGAATATTCCAGTGAATAAGTGCCATCGTGAGAAGAAAAGGTAGATGAAAAAAGTGGTCACCTCGAAGGCCGCTGAGGGCCTGGCTTCGAACGAGTACTGCCGCCGCTATCAGTAGGCGGACAGTCATCGTCCATTGGTTCTATAGGTTCATCGGCCATCTCGTTAAGATGGCCGAGAGGAGAAGCTTCCTCCGCCGGTGGACGGCCAGATGTTCGGCTACCAGTGGTGCGGCCAGGCGAAACGGATGACGGCAACCGCTGGGTGACGCAGGAGAAGAAATGCGCCGTGGAGGAGAAGGAGAACTGTGCTTCCTATGAGCCTTCTTGGAAGGTCTTTTAGTGGAAGTACTGGTCGACGGCTGGGAGGGTTTTTTTTTTTTTTTTTTGTTAGGGTTTAAGGGCGCTCAACTGCTGAGGTCATTAGCGCCCAGTCACTGTTATTAGAGCACATGGAATCTAGTAAATCTCAAGGGGATGGGGGCGACACCAGAAGGACCTGACAAAGATGCAGATAAAATAAGTAAAAAGGTTAGATGTCTTGGGACAAACCAGTTAAAGTTATAAAACGCAGAATACGAGCAGCTGCTCGAGCGTCATCAGCTAAAACATCCGTTAAAGTAGATGGCAGGGACAGGACAACACGAAATTGACTAAAACGGGGACACGACAATAAAACATGGCGCACTGTTAATGCTTGACCACAAGGGCACTGCGGGGCTGGGTCACCGGAGGGCAGGTAGCGGTGGCTAAACCGGCAATGCCCAATCCGCAACCTGGTCAGAAGGACCTCCTCTCGCCGAGATGGTCGGGAGGAGGTTGCCCAAGCAGTTGGGAGTGGTTTAACTGCCCGGAGCTTGTTTCGTTGGAGGGATGACCAAGCATCCCACCACAACGACACAAGCCTCTTACATACATCCCCACGAACGTCAGATGACGGGACGGGACACAATGGGAGGCTGGGCGAGGCAGGACGACTGCAGCCTTGGCTGCAGCATCCGCAGCCTCATTCCCAGGCACTCCTACATGTCCAGGAACCCACAGAAAGCTGACAGAACCACCACTATCAGCGAAAGAATGGAGGGACTGCTGTATCCGTTGAATCAAGGGATGGACCGGATGGGGAGCTCCAAGGCTCTGAAGAGCACTGAGTGAGTCAGAGCAAAGTACATACAATGAATGGCGGTGGCGGCGGGCATACTGAACGGCCTGATGGAGAGCAAGAAGCTCGACCGTAAAGCTCGAACATTGGTCGAGGAACCGGTATTTAAAGGTGGCGGCCCCAACGAAAAACGCACAGCCGACACCATCGTCAGTTTTGGAGCCATCGGTGTAAATAAAGGTGTGACCGGCAAGTCGAGCACGAAGTTCGACAAACCGTGAGCAATACACTGCAGCCGGAGTACCCTCCTCCGGGAGTGAGCTGAGGTCAAGATAAATATGAACCGGCGCCTGGAGCCAAGGTGGTCTCGGGCTCTCACCCTCTATGAAGGTGGTAAAGAGGGCAAAATCCAATTGTCGAAGCAGGCGACGGAAGGGGACTCCAGGGGGCAGCAGGGCAGACACATACAACCCGTACTGACGGTCGAGAGAATCGGCAAAGAAGGACTGGTAAGAGGGGTGGTCGGGTGTTGACAACAGCCGGCAGGCATACTGACACAGCAGTACGTCACGCCGGTAGGTCAATGGTAATTCGGCAGCTTCAGCATAAAGACTCTGCACAGGACTAGTGTAGAAGGCTCCGGTCGCAAGACGTATCCCCTGATGGTGGATGGAGTTGAGCCGGCGTAAGAGGGATGGCCGAGCGGACGAGTAGACGAAGCTCCCATAATCCAGCTTCGATCGGACAATGGACCGATACAAATGAAGCAGGACAGTGCGATCCGCTCCCCAAGATGAACCGCTAAGAACTCTGAGGACATTAAGGGAACAAGTACAACGGGCCACCAAATAAGAGACATGTGGAGACCAACACAGTTTCCTGTCCAACGTGAGCCCTAGAAACTTAGTTGTTTCCACGAATGGGAGAACAACGGTAGCGAGATGTAAGGATGGCGGAAGGAACGCTTTATATCGCCAGAAGTTGATACAAACCATCTTCTCTTCAGAGAACAGGAAGCCATTTGCCACGCTCCATGAGTAGAGGCTGTCTAGACAACGCTGAAGGCAGCGCTCCAGGAGGCATGTTCTCTGGGCACTGCAGTAGATCGCGAAGTCATTGACAAAGAGAGAGCCTGAGACGTTAGGTGGAATACAATCCATAATTGGATTGATCGCGATGGCAAAAAGGGCTACGCTCAAGACGGAGCCCTGAGGCACTCCGTTCTCCTGGAGGAAGGCGTCTGACAATATGGAACCCACACGTACCCTAAACTTTCGATCCGTTAAAAAGGAATCAATAAAAAAGGGCAGGCGACCGCGTAGGCCCCACCTGTGCATAGTGCGGAGGATACCTCCTCTCCAACAGGTATAATAAGCCTTCTCCAAATCGAAGAACACGGCTACTGTTTGGCGTCTTCGCAAAAAAGTTGTTCATGATGAATGTCGACAAGGTCACAAGGTGGTCATCAGCGGAGCGGCGGCGACGAAAGCCGCATTGGACATTAGTAAGTAGTCATCGAGATTCAAGAATCCAAACTAACCGAGCATTAACCATGTGCTCCATCACCTTACAGATACAGCTTGTAAGAGAAATGGGGCGGTAACTAGAAGGAAGGTGTCTATCCTTCCCAGGTTTGGGTATAGGAACAACGACGGCGTCACGCCAACGCATGGGGACCTGACCTTCGGTCCAGACGCGATTGTAGGTACGAAGAAGGAAGCTTTTGCCCGCCAGAGAAAGGTGTGCCAGCATCTGAACGTGAATGGCATCTGGCCCCCGAGCAGAGGACCGGGACAGTGCAAGCGCACGTTCGAGTTCCCGCATAGTAAAGGGGGCATTATAAGTTTCCAGATTCAGCGAGTGGAAGGAAGGTCGCAGAGCCACTTCAGCCTCTTTCCTGGGAAGGAAGGCAGGGTGGTAATGGGCGGAGCTTGAAACCTCCGCGAAAAAGCGGCCAAAGGCGTTGGAGACAGCCACAGGATCAACAACGATCTCATTACCTGAGGTCAGGCCAGGTACCGAGGAGTGGGCCTTAATGCCCGTAACCGGCGCAGGCCACCCCATACGACAGAAGAGGGAGTAAAATTGTTAAAGGAGCTGGTGAAAGAGGCCCAACAAGCTTTTTTGCTGTCTTTGATGACTCTACGGCATTGCGCTCAGAGTCGTTTGTATCCAATACAATTCGCCAACGTAGGATGGCGGCGAAAGGTGCGTAAAGCACGTCGTCGAGCACGGATAGCATCCCTACAAGCCTCGTTCCACCAGGGGACGGTAACGTGACGTGAAGAAGAGGTAGTACGAGGAATGGAACATTCGGCAGCATTGATGATAACAGCCGTAAGGTATTTGACGTGACTGTCACAACTGAGAAAATCGTGGTCCGAAAGAGTCGCCAGGGAGGAGTAAAGTCCCCAGTCAGCTTTCGGTATGTTCCAGCGCAAAGGACGTGGGGATGGGGTGTTGTGCAGGAGACGAACGACACAGGAGAAGTGGTCGCTCAAATAGGTGTCAGAAAGGACATACCACTCGAACCGATGGGCAAGAGTGGTAGAACAGATCGAGAGGTCCAAGTGGGAGTAGGTATGAGTAGAGTCCGAGAGGAAAGTCGGGGCGCCGGTATTGAGGCAGACAAGATTGAGATGGTTGAAGACATCCGCCAAGAGTGAGCCTCTTTGACAGGATGCAGGAGAGCCCCAAAGGGGATGATGGGCATTGAAGTCGCCAAACAATAAAAATGGCGGGGGAAGCTGAACGATCAGGAGCATCATGTCAGCCCGACTAACAGCAGATGATGGTGGAGTGTAGATGGTACAAACTGAAAAAGTAAAAGCAGAAAGAGTAATGCGGACAGCTATTGCTTGGAGTGGGGTGGTCAATTGGATGGGACGGTAATAGACATCGTCCCGAACGAGCAACATGACCCCACCATGAGCTGGGGTACCGTCCACAGGGGTGAGGTCATACCGCTTCAAGGTATAGTGGGTAAAGGCAATACGGTCAGTCGGGCGCAACTTGGTTTCCTGGAGACCAAGGACGAGCGGACAGTGCAGGCGGAGGAGCAGTTGTAATTCCTCCCGATTAGATCGAATACCTCTTATGTTCCAATGAAACAACGCCATCGCTAGTCAAAAAGTTGGGGTAATGAGACGGGGGAAGAGTTGGTCACCTCAACGGCCGCGGAGGGCCAGGTTGTGAGGGAACAACGCTACAACCGACGGGAGGTGGATCCGGTTCCATTGACTCGTCGCCAGCTGCGGCCGCTGTCCCTGGTTGTGTAGGAGGGGCAGCATCATTTGTCGACGAGAGGCCAGCTGAGCGCCTGGCAGCAGAGCGTCCCAGCAAAACTGAGGACGGCTAGGAGCAGCGACTCACGGATGGAGCGTCAGACGAAACGCGCCGGGGTGGAGAGGGGGATAGGGACTTCTTGGAGGCCTTCTTGGAAGTCCGAGGAGGCACAGGGATGGTGGGCTGGACCCGAAGAAGGTCCTCACGTGCGGGTTCATCTACATCTACATCTACATTGATACTCCGCAAGCCACCCAACGGTGTGTGGCGGAGGGCACTTTACGTGTCACTGTCATTACCTCCCTTTCCTGTTCCAGTCGCGTATGGTTCGCGGGAAGAACGACTGTCTGAAAGCCTCCGTGCGCGCTCTAATCTCTCTAATTTTACATTCGTGATCTCCTCGGGAAGTATAAGTAGGGGGAAGCAATATATTCGATACCTCATCCAGAAACGCACCCTCTCGAAACCTGGCGAGCAAGCTACACCGCGATGCAGAGCGCCTCTCTTGCAGAGTCTGCCACTTGAGTTTATTAAACATCTCCGTAACGCTATCACGGTTACCAAATAACCCAGTGACGAAACGCGCCGCTCTTCTTTGGATCTTCTCTATCTCCTCCGTCAACCCGACCTGGTACGGATCCCACACTGATGAGCAATACTCAAGTATAGGTCGAACGAGTGTTTTGTAAGCCACCTCCTTTGTTGATGGACTACATTTTCTAAGCACTCTCCCAATGAATCTCAACCTGGTACCCGCCTTACCAACAATTAGTTTTATATGATCATTCCACTTCAAATCGTTCCGTACGCATACTCCCAGATATTTTACAGAAGTAACTGCTACCAGTGTTTGTTCCGCTATCACATAATCATACAATAAAGGATCCTTCTTTCTATGTATTCGCAATACATTACATTTGTCTATGTTAAGGGTCAGTTGCCACTCCCTGCACCAAGTGCCTATCCGCTGCAGATCTTCCTGTATTTCGCTACAATTTTCTAATGCAGCAACTTCTCTGTATACTACAGCATCATCCGCGAAAAGCCGCATGGAACTTCCGACACTATCTACTAAGTCATTTATATATATTGTGAAAAGCAATGGTCCCATAACACTCCCCTGTGGCACGCCAGAGGTTACTTTAACGTCTGTAGACGTCTCTCCATTGATAACAACATGCTGTGTTCTGTTTGCTAAAAACTCTTCAATCCAGCCACACAGCTGGTCTGATATTCCGTAGGCCGTTTTGGAACGCTGGACCTCTGAAGCTGGGGTCCTGAACATTTCCCCGATAGACGCCTGAGAAGAGGATCGCTTCTCAGGTGGTGGGGGGAGAGGAGGAGGAGGAAGGGTGGCCCCTGGGGCAGAGGGGCGGGGGCCACGGTGGAGGAGGATTTGGAAGGGAGGGATTTGGGAGGCGGAGGCAGAGCCCCCTGATGGGCGGAGCAGGCGGAGGGGGGACAGGACAGGGGTGAAGATACCGCGGAAGGAGTGGACACAACTGAGGCAAATGAAGTGGTTAACGGCACGGGATGGAGGCAGTCATACTTCTGCCTGGCCTCAGAATAAGAGAGCCGATCCGAAGTTTTGAGTTCTTGTATCTTCTTCTCCTTCTGATATGCGGGGCAGTCTGAGGATCTAGGCGAGTGGAGGCCAGGGCAATTAATGCACCAAGGTGGTGGGGTGCATGTATGTTCCTCACGAACAGGACGTCCGCAATCGCCACAAAGGGGCTCAGCCTCACACCGTGACGAGATGTGCTCAAAGCGCAAACACCGAAAACAGCGCATAGGACGCGGGACGTAAGGTCGCACGTCGCACCGGTAGCACATCACCTTTACCTTCTCTGGGAGAACGTCCCCCTCGAAGGCGAAGATAAAGGCCCCGGTGTCGATGCGACGGTCTTTGGGGCTGCGCTGGACTCGCCGGACGAAATGCACGCCTCGGCGCTCCAGGTTGGCCCTGAGCTCCTCATCAGATTGTAGCAGGAGGTCACGATGAAAAATAACCCCCTGCATCCTATTTAGTGCCAGATGCGGGGCAATGGACACTGGGATGTCCCCCAGGTGGTCGCACGCCTGGAGCGCTGCTGACTGTGTGGTGGAGGTGGTCTTGATAAGAACGGACCCTGAACGCATCTTGCTGAGAGCCTCAATTTCCCCGAAGATGTCCTCAATGTGCTGAACAAAGAACATGGGCTTGGAGGTGGCGAACGTCCCCCCATCTGTTCGAGAACAGACCAAATAGCGGGGGAAGTACTTCGCCCCAAGCCGGCGGGCCTGTCCCTCCTCCCAGGGAGTGGCCAAGGAGGAAAGGGCAGGAGAACCAGAACTAGAAACGGTACCTTTTCTTTCGAAAGACTCGGCCGCAGAGCGACCTGATATGTGTTGACGTTTCATCTGCAAAACGTCCGCCCCGATACCACCCACTCCGACCAGGGGCTCTCCCCACGGGCGCCACCCAGCCTCAGCAAGGGCCATCTGGCAGGATGACCGTTGCCGGGAGTCCTGATGCCCCAAGGAGACGGGCATCTACTCCTCGGCCGACGTGGGGAGGGTGCAGCTCAGGTATCGCCAGTATGATCCCTGTGTTGTCAGGGGGCTACAACCTAGAGGGTACATGACGACCCCACCACAACGGGCTGGCTACCGTGCTGGATTTCTGGTGCCATGGAAAGTCCATCATGATCGCTGGTGCAGATGGAGACGCCCTATGGGCGTAACTAGGACAACCCATCAGGCGTTTAGGCCCAATTTGAGGAATAGTGGGTATGGTTACAACGCCAGTACAATGCTGAGTGCCAAAGTCTTAGTGCACTTAGGACCAGTGGTACACCACGTAAGGTGTCCTTCCCCAAAAAGCTCGTACTTCTGTAGAATTTTGAAAAATGGAGGTCAAACCCCAAGGGGGACCATCACATGGAAGGCCAAAACGGTTGAAACTCCTTTTAGTCGCCTCTTACAACAGGCAGGAATACCTTGGGCCTATTCTTACCCTGGACCCGCAGGGGGTACGGCTGGGAGTGCAAGGTACGTAGGAAGTCTGCATGGGGCGGTTCCTTCTTGAAGGCCCGTGCATCTGATTTCTGGATCTTCGTCTTAGCAGAAGCTGATGAAGGTGCTTGTGTTGGAGGGGTGACGGGAGGAAGAGGAGACATTGACCGCGCGATCTTAGCACTGGCCGAACGGACGACCGTGGTGCCGAAGGTCAGACCGCATGTCTGCGTCGCCACCTCCCTGGTAGTCCGAGGAGAGGTGAGGACAGTACTGTCCTTTCCCGCTGGGAGCAGCAAATAGCTTGCGAGCAGCCGAGGTGGACACTTTCTCTTTGACCCGAATTTCTTGGATACAGTGTTCTTCCTTGTAGATGGGACAGTCGCAGGAGGACGCTGCATGGTCACCCCGACAGTTCACACAATGAGGAGACGGAGGTGGACAGTCACCGTCATGGGTATCCCTGCCACAAGTGACACACTTAGCCGCATTGGAACAAGACTGGTGAGTGTGATTAAAACGCTGACACTGGTAGCAACGCGTAGGTGTCGGGACGTAGGGGCGAACAGAAATAACCTCGTAGCCCACTTTGATATGCGATGGCAGCTGAACATTGTCAAAGGTCAAGAAAAGTGTCCGGGTCAGTACAAGGTCATTGTTGACCTTTTTCATGACCCTATGGACAGCCGTCACGCCCTGCTATGCGAGGAATGACTGAATCTCCTCGTCAGTCAATCCGTCAAGTGATCGAGTATAGACCACACCACGAGATGAATTCAAAGTGCGGTGAGCCTCCATCCGGACAGGAAACGTGTACAGGAGTGTGGCCCAAAGCAGTTTTTGTGCCTGAAAGGCGCTCTAAGTTTCTAGTAACAAGGTACCATTACGCAACCTGGTACACGACTTGACGGATCCGGCTATGGCATCTACGCCCTTCTGGATAACAAAAGGGTTGACAGAGGAGAAATCCTTTCAGTCCTCAGATCGAGAAACGACAAGGAACTGTGGGGCAGGCGGTAGTACTTTTGTCACTGGTGGCTGGTCAAGTTTCCGTTTTTGGGCAGAAGTCGAGAGAGATGGAGAGAAATCCATTGCTGAGGAATCCCCCACGACTGCCAGCGTCTCCGATGGCGCGCTCCTTCCTTATGGGGACCCTCTCAGAGGGCACTCCCGTGTTAGGTGAATGTTTACACCTCAGGTCACAACTCCCGAGAAACAGACGAAGGGACCAATCAGCATGTTCAGAAGGTATCAGCTCAGGCAATCACCCCTCCCTGGGCCTGGCCTTTACCAGGGGGTACATGCGTGTTTTACTTGTCTACCCAGGGCAGGGAATTACGCATTACCCCATCACCGGCTACACGTGCCAACATGTGGGTTGGCCTTGAGGCACGCACAGGGAGGAAAAAAGAAGAGGAAAAACGAAGGGAGAGAGGGAGAGAAAGGACGGACTGTCTCAAACGCCGAGGTGGAGACCAGAGGGTGGATAAGAAGGCAAGGAGAAGAAGGCAAGTAGAAGAAGGCAAGGAGAAGATGGCAAGGGAAAAATTAAGGAAGACCGTGAGAGGGAGAAGGACAAAGAAAGGAACCAAACAAAGGAAGGAAGAAACCGGAATAAGTGAAAAACCAAAATGACCACAAATATAAGTCGTGGAACCGTCCATCTCCAGACGCAGGCGCAAACTACCCCCTTGAGTTGGAGGGACTCCTTTTAGTCACCTCTTACGACAGGCAGGAATACCTCGGGCCTATTCTAACCCCCCCCCCCCGACCTGCAGGGCGGGGCAGAAACGATGCCGGTGGTGACCGAGTGAACCACCCCATTAATGGCATCATCGGAAAGAGGCTCAATAGTGGCAATGGATGTGAACAAGTCCCAGTCAGCCTTTTTCATAGTCCATCTGCAGGGGTGCCCAGAAGAGTGATGCTGTGGCAGTGACAGAAGGATAGGAAAGTGGTCACTACCACACAAGTCATCATGCACACCCCATAGGACAGACAGTAATAGGCTAGGGCTGCAGATCGGAAGTTCGATGGCTGAGGACGTGCCATGCACCACACTGATATGTGTGACAGCACCATTATTTGAGAGAGAAAGGTCTAGCTGTACCAATACTTGGTTAGCAATGCTGCCTTGGCCTGTTGCCACTGACCCACCCTACAGAGGGTTATGGGCGTTGAAGTTGCCCAGTAACTGAAAAGGTGGTGACAATTGTGCTATCAGTGCATCTAGGACATGTTGTGGGACATCACCTTCTGGTGGAAGATAGAGACTGCAGACACTAACAGCCTGAGTCATCCACACTCAAACACCGACAGCCTCTAAAGGTGGTTGTAGAGGGGCAGACTTGCTGTGAAGGGAGTGATGAAAACAGATGCAGACGCCACCAGATACCCTCTCATAAGTTGCCCCATTCCTGTAATAATCCCGATAGCTACGGAGGGCAGTGGTTCACGTCACCAGAAACCAAGTTTCCTGAAGAGCAATGCTGAGGAAAGGGTGAAGGCTGAGAAGTTGTCGGAGCTCAGCAAAATGGCGGAAAAAATTGCTGCAGTTCCACGGGAGAATGACATTGTCCATGGCCGAGAAAGGCATGAAGGACCGAGGAGCAGATTACGCCGCTGGGTCACCTGCTGCCACTGTTTGAGTATCTGTGTGAGTGACAGCCATTGCGTCTGAGATTCCAGCGAATCCTAGGTCCACAGCAGACGCCAGACTCTCTACCACGCCCTCAGATGCAGAGCTTTTAGGTTGCAGTGGAGTGGGTGCCTCTGAAAATTCCTTTCTTAGAGGTCTTATTCTTGGTCTTTTCTCACTGCTCCTTGGGTTTCATTGGCTTGGAGGACTTCACCGATACTGTCTCTGAGACAGAGGAGGATCGTGAAGCCCCACGACCAGCTGCTTGTGGGCTCTTATGCCACTGCCGGGCATCATCCTACCCACTTGTGGAACTTGGCAAGGGAGGGACCCAAGGGTCCCCTCCTTAACCTTAGCATTGGTCAGTCGGTCCAGGGTCTTATATTCCATGATTTTTTGCTCTTTCTGTAAGATCCTGCAGTCTGGTGAGCAAGGTGAATGAGGCTCTCTGCAGTTGACACAGATGGGAGGCAGGGCACATGGAGTATTGGGATATGATGGGCATCCGCAATCTCGACATGTGAGGCTGGAATTACAGCAGGAAGACATATGGCAGAAGTTCCAGCACTTCAAGCACTACATCAGGGGAGAGATATAGGGCTTGACATCACAGTGGCAGACTACCACCTTTACCTTCTCTGGTAATGTATCACCCTTAAATGCCAAGCTGAAGGCACTGGTAGCAATCTGATTATCCTTTGGACCCCAAGGAAATCGTCAGACGAAAGGAACACCCTGATGCTCTAAATTGTCTCTTATCTCGTAATCAGACTGCAAAAGAAAGTCCCTATGGAAAATAATACCCTGCACCATATTTAAACTCTTATGGGTTGTGATGGTAACTGAAACATCCCCAACTTGTCACAACTAAGTAACCTTCATGACTGGGCAGAGGATGCTGTTTTTATCAATACTGATCCAGAGCGCATTTTGGACAAGCCCTCCACCTCCCCAAACTTGTCCTCTAAATGCTCTATGAAGAATTTAAGCTTTGTTGACATGAAAGGCTCCCCATCAGCTCTTGTACAAACTAGGAGCCTGGGCAAATAAGTGTCACTGCAATCCTGAGCCTTACGCTCCTCCCACGGTGTGGTCAGAGAAGGCAACGATTTGGGATCATATTTCTGAACATTGAATTGAGCTCGAGGATGCTTAGAGACTGCTGGTAGCTGACCACAAGCAAGAGATGATATACCACCCTTCATTGCAGTTCATCCACCGTGATGCAACCCACTCTGAACAAGGGCCCTCCCCATGGGTGCCACCCAGCCTGAGCAAGGGCCACCTGGAAGGATGGCCATTGCCAAGTGTTCGGATGCCCCAAGGAGATAGGCATCTACTCCTTGGCATATGTCGGGAGTTAACAGCACAAGCATCAGCAGATTAATCCCTGTGTTGTCAGTGGGCTACAACCAACAGGGCACATTGTGGTCCCACCACAACTGACTGGCTATCATGCTGGATATTAGGCGCAAGGGAGTCCATGATCGTCATCTCTGCAAGCAACACTGCACAGTGCATGGTGAAAATCGCATCCAGGAACGCATCCTTGCCCAAGAGATGGTGAATGAGCGGGACTACAATGAGATGAGAAAGCTGGCTAAAGGTCTCAATGCACGATGGACACAATGCATCATGAAAGGTGCCCCTCGCCAATTGGCTCGCTCTTTGGAAATATTTGGAAAAATGGGGGTCAAACCCAAGAGCGGACCATCACATATAGCCCAAAACATTTGAGACTCCTTTTAGTCACCTCTTACAACAGGCAGGAATACTGCTGGCCTATTCTAACCCTGAACCTGCAGGGGGGCGTTCCAGTTCTCGGTGGTACTGAGACATGAGGGGAATGCTCCTCTGTGGCTGTACAGTGGAAGTTTGGGAACTGGTGAGCAACTGGAGACATCTTCTTTACTACATCTCTTCAGTCACCCACCACCTCTTTGAGTCTCAGGAGCATTCCCCTTGTTACTCAGTACCACACAGGACCAAAACAACTGAGTCACATCCTCCAACATGACCTCTCACCATGGCTTGAAATGAGCTATGTCCTACCCACTATTCTTCCCAGGCCTCTAACAGTGGTATTCTGACGCCCACCACACCTACAAAATACCTCCATCCATCCCTATGCAACCCCTGCTCCCAAACCCTTGTCTAATGGCCCATATACCTATAATGTAACTGGATGCTAGACGTGTGCCATACATCTTCCCACCACCACCTATTCCAGTCCTGTCAGAAGCATCACAGGCAAGGCTACCTGTGAACCAAGTACTGTGATATACAAGCTAAACTGCAAGAAATGTGCTGTGTTCTACTTGAGCATGACAACCAACAAGCTGTCTGACGGATGACCAACTGTGCCAAAAAACAACTGGATCACACAGTTGTTGAGCATGCTGCCCAACAATGTGTTATTTATTTTAAGGACTGCATCATAGCATTTGACATGTGCTTCCTACCAACTCTAGGAATGGCGATCATATCAGAAGCCACAGGCTGACTGGCCAAGGGTGCAGACAGTGAGGGCCACAAACCCATATTAAGATAGATATGGATGACAACCAGGACAATGACAGCAACCACAGACAGAAATGGCAAATGATAACAACAACCACCATGAATGCACATGGCAGTAGACAAGTCTATAGAGAAAACCAGATCGAGAACCGAAACATGGTGTGGTTTGAGAACAAACAACAGTGCGTAAGGTATACAAGACAAGAGCTCAGTCAGAACTCAACTGACAGAGCCACTGCATTGCCAGCATTAGAGAGCCGCTGCAAGTACCAATAGGCCGGCATGGAAGCCATGGCTTGCACACAGCATTGTGGCGGTGACAGAAGCACTCACTGGTTATGAAGGTGGCCCCTAGTGGCTATCATTTATGTCCTTGCCTTCTGACAGACTGTCCAAATTGTCTAAACAGGACACCATAGGGCCCCCTCTCAAAATGGGTGCATAGGGCCCAAAGGGCCCCAGTGAATACTTTTGGAGGCCAACAGTTGGTCTCCCATCAGTGGAAGTCACCAGCTGGGAGAAGGAACACTAGACATTAAGCACTGAGCTGGGGTATTGCAGTGTGGTTGGTGACCAAGGTGCAGAGTGATGCAGTGGTGATGTTTCAACCTCCATACTCATGCCTACGGGAGCTGCTAACACTGTTCTGGAGTGCAAATAGTACTCATGAGGAGAAGGGACATGTGAGGGCAGGGAGACCAACTCAGATTGGTTGTTTCGGGGAAGGAGACCAGACAGCAAGGTCATCGGTCTCATCAGATTAGGGCAGGACGGGGAAGGAAGTCGGCCGTGCCTTTTGAAAGGAACCATCCCGGCATTTGCCTGGAGCGATTTAGGGAAATCACGGAAAACCTAAATCAGGATGGCCGGACGCGGGATTGAATCGTCGTCCTCCCGAATGCGAGTCCAGTGTCGAACCACTGCGCCACCTCGCTCGGTCGAGACCGACTCAAAATTATCCTCTGTTGAAGGTGTAGGCTGGAGGCAGGGCAAAGATGGTCCATGTGACGACTCACCAAACCTCTCAGGTTATCAATCATTTCATGGCACTGCACGTGAGTCACCACCACAGTAGCTGGCATCCATGAGATATTTGTCCCATACGAACATGCCTTAGCAGATGAACGAGGAGGATGTCATCCAGTATGTCAGGTTTGGGGTTCCTTGATTTGGAGTGCTACGAGATGGAGGAGTGTACACATCTGTCAACTGTGAAGGAGTTCTGCTGCGCTGTCGTGATGGATGGAGTGGACCTGTAGGTGGCTTGGGAACATTGTGAGAGCTGCTGCCTTGTTATATGCACCCATGGCCTTCAACATTTGTTGCATAAGTGTGTGCGTCAGCCACTCTGCTTTGCCATTCGAGAAGGGGTGAAATGGAGGGCTACACAGATGTTTGATGCGATTAGCAGTGCAGAACTCTTCCCATGCTGTAGATGTAAAACTGGGGCCCATTGTCTGTGACGATGGTGCAGGGAAGCCCTTCAATGGTGAGAATCTGTGGAACGGCATTGAGTGTGGCCGCAGTGGTGGTGGCCACCGTGCTGACCATGCAGGGTGGTTTCAATAAGCATCTACAACAATAAGTCAGATCTCGCCAAGGAAGAGGCCAGCAAAATTTAAATTAATACAATCCCAAGGGCCACTGGGAGTCAGCCAGAGGCTAAAGACTGGAGTGGAGCAGCCTATGCTTAGCACAGACAGAACAGTAGCTCACCATAGCCTCCACATCCTTTGTCAGACTAGGACAGTGGTCATGTCACCTGGCACAGGCTTTCATCTGGGACATACCCCAGTGTCCATGATGGAGGAGGTCCAAGACGTGAGTATGTAAGGTAGTCAGAATCACAGCATGAGGGATACCTGTCCCTGCATCCAGCAGGAGGACATCGGAGAAGATGGGAAAGCTGTGAGAGAGGCGAGCCCTCCCCAGAGCTAGTGAGCAGCAGACTTTGAAAAATAAGTTGGCTACCCATGCAGGACATAGTGTACGAAAAACTGCAAGATAGGGTTGTGGCGTGTATTTGCCACCACATGAGTAGTGGCAATGGGAAACTCTCCCAAGTTATGTTGTTGATCCATGTTGATGTGAAAACAGGAGAGTACCAGTTGGTCAAATGCCGGGTCTCATCCTGAGGGCAATTGTAGAGGGCATCTGCATTTGCAAGTTGTTCTGTGTGCTTGTAGCTGATAATGTAGTTGTAGGAGGCAAGGAAAAAAGCCCAACACTGAAGCCTCTGGGCCATCCACTTGGGAAGCCAAGAGCAAGGCTCAGAGAGCGCTAAGAGTGGATTATGGTCTGCAATGAGTGTAACCATGGACCCAAATACACACACATGGAATTTCTTCACAGTTAAGTTGATTGGCAGTGCCTCTTTCTCAATCTGGCAATTATTGTGTTACACAAGCATCAGTGTTTAGGATACATAGGTGATGGATTGCTCCATACAATCATCATTATGGCACTGCACCAATGCCATAGTGAGGAACATACAAAGAAAAAACAAGGGGGCACGACAGAGAAAAAGGCAGGATGTGGAACTTAACATATGGTTCAGCTGTGTGAAGGCCTGCTCACAGGGTGCTGACAGTGAAACAGAATGCCTTTCTTCCACAACTGGTCGAGAGTGTGCCTCATATGTGCTGCTTGTAGAAGGAACTTTGAATAATAATTCACTTTCCTCAAAAAAGCCTGCAACTGCTGGAGGTTTTTTGGATGCAGGAGATAATTAGCAGCAGAAAAATTACCATCAGTGGGCTGAACCCTTTCTTTGGTGAGAAAATGTCCCACGTAGTCCTGGAAAAACTGTAATTTGTGCAAATGTTACTTTAGCCCTTCATTACGCAGTGTAGTAAAGAGGGTATGGAGGCTATGGAGCTGGTCTTGGTGCATAGCACCCATAACAGTTAAGTCATCCAAGTATTTTTAACAAGCTGGGATGGACATAGTTAACTGTACCAGGTATCTCTGAAAGAGCACTCAAGCAGAAGAGATTCCAATAGGTGAACACTTGTAACTGTATAAGTCAAAAGGCTCATTGATGACAATGTATTGCAATTCCTCATCGAGTTGAATATGTAAGCAAGGATCAGTGAGGTTTATTGTAGAAAAACATTCACCTCCAACAAGCTGAGAGAAGATGTTCTGTTGACGGAGTATGGTGTAGGTTTCCACGAGAGCTTGCGCATTGATTGCCAACGTAAAATCTCCACAAAGCCAGAGGGAGCCATTTGGTTGCTGGACTACAGCCAGATGTGTGGGCAAAGCACTGGTTTTGACCAATTATATGACCCCAGCATCTTTAGGGCAATGAAGCTCTAGCTTAACGGCCGTCCATAAGGAGACAAAGAGGATGGACATGACAGGATGAGGGCACTGCATCTGGATGTAAAGAAATGTGTGGCGCACCCAAAGCCAGGCTCAAACATGTGCGAAAGCAACACAGAAGTCACTAAGTTCCTGGAAGGGAACAATGTCAAAGATGATGTGTACTTTATCTGTGATGGAGAACCTGTACACTGAAAAAGCATCCAGGCTAAAAATGTTGCCATTGGAATGAACTTTGACAACTTACAGCATTGGCAGCCATGTAACCATCTTATTTGTGGCTGTAGTGATGAATTGACCATCTGAGGGGCATACAACTGTCACCATACACAACCAACTTGCAAAAGTGTAGGGCCAAAGCCTGGTAGCCCAGATGAGTACATTGTAAGATTGATCATATAAATACCCATGTAGACTTTGAAATCAATGCCCTGAAAGGCAATCCTGAGATCAATAAGAAACTTGGGGATGCAAGGAAATCCCTGGTGAACCATGGCCCAAAGCTCATGCACTGTAATGTGTTGCAAGTTAGGAGTAGGGTTAGTCTGATCTGAAGGCCAATGGCAAACAGTTCAGTGATGTCCATCCTTGCCATAAGGTGTTCTGTGTGCAGAATGATCAGGGTAGCTTGCCCATTGGTGCTACACAAAACAGGAAGTGCAAGAAGGCAGACCTGCTGGTTGCACTGACGTGGCAAGACTGGCTGCTCAGGTGTCACTGATGCACCTGAAAGTGACCAATCACAACACCGTCATCAAGAAGAAGGCTGAAGAGTTTGACTCAACAGTGGTGGTTGAACAGCATCGATCAGTGGAAAGTGCAGACAGGCTGGTGCAGGAGGTACAGCCAGCACACAGTGCTTTGGTGGTTACAGCCAAGCTTGCACTTTGTAAGGGCACTGCCTTGCAACTGTCGTCTGGAAGGCTGTCCAAACTTTCAGACCAGGACACCAGACCGACACCAGTTTTTTGAATTTTACATGTGGGAACCCTCCCTCCACTATAGCCTATGTTTCCATAACTCTCCTGCAATCAACCTTCATTCATTGGTCATTGTCCTTCACACACTTAACTGCTCCCCTGTTCCCACTCCATCTCCACACAACCTTCTATTTCTCAAGAGCACCCAAAGTATCTTGCCTTCTCCCCTTCCCCGCACCCCCTCCCACCCGCCAGCTAAACATCCTACTGCACCTAACTGCTCTACCCCCTCATCACCTTATTTTTGTATGCTCCTACAAATAGCACTTTACCATCCAACACCTGTACTCTGCTCTCTCCCTCATGCCCTACCTGCCCCAGCCTCCTCCTCATGCCCACCCCCCAGACTGATTCACCCATCACGAGCAGTTACTCGCAGTATGGTTCAGCAGCCAGAGACATGTGTGACCAGCATTTGCAGAAACAGATACATGCATGCTTATGCATGTGGTCTACTTCACAAGAAGGCCTTCTGGTGGAAGCTTGTGTGTTTAGTAGTCTTTTTCTTGTGCATATATGTGATTCAGCACCTCAATTGCATGGTGAGTAGCAACCCATCCTTTTCATAACGTAGTTGTTACCCAGTCCTGGATTACCATTGTCTGAAAAAAGTTTTCTACGTATTTTTGTTGCCCTTTGTAGTTTGCTGACCATTTTTTGTACTACTGCCTTGTAATTGCAGAGACCAGTTTCAATGTAGGTACTGTACAAAGTGTCAATAGTAGAAGACAATATCACTGTAGTAATAGTGAATAAAAAATAATTTTCAAACTTGTCACTGTATCTGTATAACTCAAACCATTGTTACAATGCTTACAACACTTTGGCAAATATTTATTATTGACCAACTTCATAAGCTCTCTTCAAGATATCTCGCTCTTTAGCAAAATGAAATGTTAGTATTATATGACACATTCTCTTTCTGTTAGAATAGGTTCCTTTGCATCAGTGTCTCCCAAAGAGCGGTTTTGATAACATTGAACTGTTTTAGTCAAATTATACCATAAGTTTCATTTCCTCAATGCAATTCAGTGCTTCATTTGTTATTCGATCTATCCATCTAATTTTTAGCATGCTTTTGTAGCACCACATTTAACAACCTTCTGTTCACTTCTTGTCTTAACTGCCTATCATCCTCAAATGGTTCAAATGGCTCTAAGCACTATGGGACTCAACTGCTGAGGTCATTAGTCCCCTAGAACTTAGAAATAGTTAAACCTAACTAACCTAAGGACATCACAAACATCCATGCCCGAGGCAGGATTCGAACCTGCGACCGGAGCGGTCTTGCGGTTCCAGACTGCAGCGCCTTTAACCACACGGCCACTTCGGCCGGCCCTATCATCCTCATTTCCATTTACTCCAGAATAATATCTGCATGGAAGTCCCTAACAGTGAAGCTCACATCAGATGTGAATAAATTCCTCTTTTTCACAAATGCTTATCTTGCTATTGCCAGTCTGCATCTTATATCCTCTCTATTGTGGTCATTTATTTTTCTGTCAAAATAGCAAAACAAATTCATACGTTTAGGAAAAATCCACTAATCTCACTCACTCAACATCACCTTATTTCCCTTGTTTAACTTTTGTGGATGTTCAACTTTCAATCTCTTTTCAAGGACCTTAATATTCTATTCAACATCATCTCTAAATTCTTTGCTATCTCTGACACAATGACCGCGTCATATGCAAACCTCCAAATTTTTATTCCACACACACACCCACACACACACACACACACACACACACACACACACACACACACTTGTCTGCAGAAAAGGTAAAACCCATCTTCACAGTCCATGCCTCTAATCGCTTTATCGTAAGCTGCAACTGCTGACTAGCAGCGACAAGACTGGAGGAAGAACAGAAAACAGCAAAATCGTCCACAAACAAGGAGCATTGGGCAGGACTCCGGATAGTGGACGTGATACTGTTAAGGGCGACAGCAAAGAGGGTGACACTTAAAACACTTCCTTGAGGAACACCATTCTCCTGCACGTACAAATCAGATAGCACATTACCAACCTGATATCGAAAGAGGCAGTGGGAAAGAAAGGACCGAATGAAGATGGGGAGATGGCCACGAAAGCCCCACTGATGACATTGATTGAAGATAAGGCAGCGTCAGGTAGTGTCATACACCTTATTAATGTTAAAGAATACACCTAGACAATGCTGGTTACACAGGAAGGCCTGCTGGATGGCCGCCTCAAGCAGGGTCAAGTTGTCTATAGTGGAACGACATCTCCAAAAGCCACACTGAGAGGGGCTAAGGAGCTGCCTGGTCTTGAGCAGCCAAACCAGGCGACGATTGACCATGTGTTCCAACGTCTTCCCGACACAGCTCGTCAAAGCAATACTTCGATAATTACTGGGATGCATTCGGTCCTTCCCCGGTTTGAGGAGGGGATTCAAAATCGCCTCCCTCCATGAGTCAGGGTATGTGCCGGATAACCATATCATATTAAAACAATTCAGGAGAACTTCCTTGGATGGCAGCAACAAGTGCTGCAGCATGCTGTACCAAATTTGATCATGACCAGGCGCAGTATCATGAGCCAAGTCCAAGTGACCCCTCTTGATGGCAGTGCAGTAGCGGCAGAAATCTGGATCACAGTTAATAGATTCCGCAAAACGCATGGCCAGTGTCTGGGGAATGTCTCTTGGCGCCGTGAGGAGACATCCTTGATGCAGTGATGCCATGACAGGTAGCTGGCCGAGTTTCCCGGAAATCCTCCTGATGGATTCCCATACTTTCGTAGAACTAGTGGAGCGGGAGATGGAGTTCAAGAACGATTGCCATGACCATCGTTTGCTCTCTTTAATCACTTGCCCGCTTTGGCCCTTGCCACCCGAAAGGTCACAAGATTGTCAGCTGAGGGACGGCACTTGAAGCGGCGCAGAGTGGCACGGCGGGCTCGGATGGCTGAGCGGCACTCAGTGGTCCACCAAGGGACAGGACGCATCTTGGGATGACCGGATGAGCGTGGGATTGACAATTCAGCAGCATGGGAGATCACAGCTGTAACATGATCTACCCATTCGTGGACACTGGCATGGTGTTCCAAAACAGCCAGTTGGCTGAAAAGTGTCCAGTCAGCTCTGCAGAGGTGCCAGTGGTAATGCCACAGCCTCATCCAGGAGGCGAATCCAAAGGGGCAAGTGGTCACTAGAATGGAGGTCAGCAGCAACCTCCCACAGAGCAGAATCCACGAGTGCTGGAGAGCAAAAGGAAAGGCCAATAGCTGATGACGATCTGGAAGCAGTAAAGAAAAGAGTGGGAGCACCAGAGTTGAGGATGCACATTTCTTCAGACATCATGAGGCTTTCCAGAATGCGACCCCTGGGGCAAGTAGTCGAAGATCCCCATAAGACATTATGAGCATTGAAGTCCCCCAGAAGAAGAAGAAGAAGAAGAAGAAGAAATGGGCGGGGGAGTTGGCTAATAAAGTCTGTGAGAGCCACAGAGTCTATCGCATCCTGAGGCGGTAAATAAACTGAACAGACTGTGAGCCTCTGACCCACAAGAAGGTCAAGTGCAACTGTTTGCAAGTCTGTAACGAGAGGGAGCTCAGATGAGTGGTGCATGTCACGGACAAAAACCACACCACCACCCTTTGCCCTTTGTTCCGTCAGAGCATCTTTTCGATATACGGTATAGCCCCGTAAAAAAGGAGCAGCAGTGGCCCAAAAATGTGTCTCTTGGAGACATAAGCACAAAGGGCACTCTCGTACAAGGAGTTTTAATTCGGCCACATGTGTCCTGAACCCATTCAGGTTCCACTGTAATATGGGAGCCAGTGATCAGGGTCACTGAACTTTCACCCTGCCTCTGTGCTTTGGAGGAGAGCCTGTACTGGCCAGAGATTTATTCCTGGGGCGAGAAGATCACCCCCGGTTGACATCAATGTCCATCAGCTCCGATGACGACCCATGGGAGATGTCAGTCAGTATGATGGCCTCGTCGTCGGACATACCCTGACTAGTCTCCTCAGGTGACAAAACCTTCACCTTCGGCATCTTTGTCTTGGGGGGCTTAGAATGCAGAGCCTTGTCAACAGTTGGAGCTGTACTCACCTGGGCAGAGGGCACCACATGGGGAGAGGCAGGAAGTACCCCAATGTCAGCAACCACGGCCTTGTCCGACGTTGCGGGGAGAGCCACAGGTTTCAAAACAACCGCAGCAGCACAAGTGCACTGGCAAATGCACATATTAGTGCTAACACTAGCAACCTCCATTTGCATAGCAACAGTGGCCATTTGTACCGGTTTTTTCAGAGCGGAAGCGAAAGATGTTGTAAACACAGGAGGTTGCATGGCCTTAAAGAGCTTCTTGGCCTCACCATAGAGGATGCGCTTAGATGTTTTAATCTCCTGTATCTTCTGTTCTTCAAGATAGATGGGGCAGATCCAGCTCCAGACAGGGTGACTCCCAGAGCAATTCACGCACTTCACAGGTGATGAACAATCGGCTCCTTCATGGGCAGGCTGACCACATTTACCACAAGTGGCTATCCCATTGCACCCCAACGTAGTATGCCCAAAGCACTGACATTTAAAACAGCGCATTGGGTTGGGGAAATATGGTCGTATTGGCAAATGTAAGAACCCCGCTTTAACATGCTCTGGGAGTCTCGAGCAACTGAACGTGAGAATAAACAAGTTGGATTTGACGAGGTCCCCATCAACTCTTTTCATAATATGCTGCACGTCAACAATCCCGTCGTCAGCCCACTCAGATTTTAACTCGTCTGTGGGAATATCCACAAAGTCCCTGCATGTCACAACACCCTTACTATAATTCAAAGTGGAGTGGAGCTCGGTCTCAATAGCATACTCTCCGAGACCAGTTGCTTTCCGAAGAGAAATGACTTGACAGAAACTAGAAGTCTCAACTAACAGAGTCCCACTGCACAGTCGCTTCACAGATTTCAGTGTTCCTGCAATTCCCTCAAGACCCTTGTGGATGTAAAAGAGAGAAACCCTCTCAAAGCTACCCTCCTTCCGTTTAATAATCAAAAACACATTCTGATTATCATCATGTGCTCTGTTACGACAGTCTGATGAATCTCTAGCAACACCAGGCGCTGGAGGACTCATAGCACGAAGTCGCTTTTTTGATGGGATGTGTTTTCCTACCAGTGGCCCACCCAATCCACTGGTAGGGGGAAATGTAGAGGTCGAGGGGGTCCATTGCGGTCCCACGAGCAGCTAGGGAACTAAAGGTCCACTCAGACAGAGCCCCGCGTGCCTGAGTAAGCCTTATACAACTGGGGTGCAGCAGGTGCCCCAGACGTTGCCCGCTTACTACTGTTCCAGCCCAACAGCCATGCATCTTATAGGTGCGGAGCACACCATAAGATTGAGGGTTTTTTATAGAGGTTGGCCTTCCTCGCAATCCAGTTGGTCAAGCCAGGATTACCATTCCCCGCAGCACACAACATTCCACCGCTGCACCATACGGTGGTCGCTGAAGCATGTCCGGGGGTTACGGTGACAGAGGACTGGCGGTGCTGACCAGTCCCCCACAGTCCCCAGCTCAGGACCCTGGGCTTGCCAAGCCCGTACTCAGCAGATGAATGCTGAGCCCCTGGGGGCCACAAATTATGTAAAACATCGATTTCCAGCAACTATAAATACACATTTTATGTCCCGAAAAGAGGAGACACCATTCAGTAATACGCCAACAGTTTTTCTCCGATTTATGTTTTACACAAAAAACTGCAACTGAAGATACTGAAAAAAATCAGATGCATAATCCACAAACAAGGCTAAAATAAGGAAAGACCAAACAAAGGCAAATGGAAGATAAGAGCTGGATAAAAATTTGGGAAAAGGAATTGAAGTGAAACAGGAGGCAATTAATTTCAATTGATAAAACCAGACTCTGGCTGAAAATTTTGAGAATGATGAAATTACACACTTTATTGCACATGCTACCAAACAACATTTCACAGTATCTCTATCTACTACAGTATCACTACTAACATAGATCAACAATTTTTGTTATCAGCAAGACATGTCAGTATATTCATAAGCAAATATTTGAACAATGGAAAATCCAGGATGGAATAATGATGATATTATGAAAACAGTAGATTGCTATTCACTAGAGAGTGGAGATGAATCAGACAGGCACCACACAGACTGATAAACATGTGAACTTCCTACAACTTTACTCAGCCCCGAGATCATACTGCAAGCAGCTGTGCAGGATAGGAGAAGCAGTCTCGGTGGTAAAGGTACAGAGGAGGCTGAGCTCGGGAGCGGGAGGGATAGCAGGGTAGAGGTGGGTGACTGAAGTGCTGGTTGTGAGAGCATACAGAGATGTGCTGGGGACAGGGTAGGGCAGTTGGGGGGGGGGGGGGGGGGGGGGGGGAGGAAACTATGGGTGCACTGGTGGAATAGAAAGTTGTGTAGTGCTGGATTGGGAGCAAACAAAGAGGTAGGTGGATGAAAAATTTTGGGATCTGGGGGTAACACAAACACAGGATATATTGCTGACAACAATGAAGTCTTTGAAAATGTGATTTTTGATGTTTTGGAGAAAAACATAGCAATGAAGATCAATCATACCAATGCATGTGACAAGGTTTCATTCGATGGTGGATCTGACTGGAGTACTTCAGAAGTACCATCAAGTTGCCCATCACTTAATTGCCACAATTTTATGATGATGTAATGCAGTTCAGCCATTTGTACAGCATTTTTGTGTCTTGTGGTAAATAATGTGGAGTTACAGGACATTGCTAAGTATTATCACTCGCTTACATACGTATCACGTGCAGCTCACAACATAACTGCTCATCTTCTAGTGACTAGCAATTATTTTAATGTGGCCTTTAATATGGTTTGCAACAGATACAATAAGCCTCAATTTCCTGCATCAACACATGGGAGGAAACTTAGCACTCCCATCAATGACAAGGGCATGTGCAAGTGAACATCATGCACTGCTTAACAAGGCTCCAAGCAACTGTGCATGCACTGGTGGCATAACAACTAGATGCATCCATGCAAGACATGATTATGTTACAGCCCCTGAAAGAAAAAGTTGACCAGTCTGTAAGAACAAAATCTGAAGCTGGTTTGATCCCAATAGCTCCCTGTCATCTGAAGAGAGAGTGCTTTCCTCAAAAATAAATGTGAATCATTGCAAATCACAAGACTACAGTACCACCATGGCACAGCACACCTGGGAACAAACAGCAGTCTCCCTCCAATGCCAAGCACTTAGGTCCTTGGAGACAAATCTAAGTTGCTATTAGAAGGCAAGGATTGTCTCCATAGGAAGTGATCATCCTGTGCTTCAGAATATTTCAGGGCAGTATCAAATGGTAGAGCACATTTCATCAGGGTATTCAGTCATGTTATGCTATGCAAAAACTTACACTGATGCTCAGACTTCCTTGAACAGATTCTTGGAGACAGAAGACCTAAATCATGCTGTAATGATGAGAAGAGCAGCAATGCAAAAGCACACTTTGTTAAACACACAAATACAGATTCCACAGGTCGGTTCATTGTTTGTCTTCTGTTTTGGGAAGAGATGAGTCAGTACTCAATTCTTTTCACACTGCAGCAAGATGCTTCTCTCAAACTGAATAGAAACTAGTGAGACAACTAAAGTTTAAAGAAAGCTATGCCGAGTTTATGAGGGAGTACAAAGACTTAGCAACCAGTAGTCATTACAGATGCCATTTTGTGTTACATGGTGCATAGTACTGTCTCTGAGGAAGGCAGATCGACTACTGACTGAGAGTAGTGTTTGATTTTTCTACCATATTGAACATGGATTAGTAACTAAACAGTTTGCTAATGACAGGACCAATCATTCAACAGGAATTGTAATCCATAATATTGTGTTTCTGAATGCACTGCATTGCCTTCACAGCATATATAGAGAAGACATATTGACAAGTTTTGGTAGCAGGTGAAGATCATGCTTACCAACAAATATTGTGGAATAGTGATATGTGCAACACATCAGCAATACCAATTGAAGACAGTCACATATTAAATGGCTTGTGCAGCATTTCTTGCAGAATGGTGTCTGTTACAAGCAGCTCACAAAGAGAGTGACCACAGTGAAGCAGCAAACATTATCACTAATTGTTTCTCTGTGGACAATCTTTCGTTGTGATACAGTAGGGGCAGCAATCAAGCTCCAGCAATATCTCACAAGGATATTAATCAAAGGTGGATCCTCACTATGGAAATGGCACAGCAACAATGTGACTACTCGAAAATATCCCCTCAGTGGTGCAAGGAACACAATTACCTCTACTGCTTGATAACAATGAGGATGTTAAAACTTTAGGCTTCTCTAGTATCCAGCATCTTATGAACAGTGTCAAACCAGCCCCTTATGTCTATAGCTTCACAAAATGCACTGTATTGTCTGTCACATCATCCAATTTTTATTCATTTGGATTAATAAGGGCCATTGTGACCACATACAAGATATTTTGCAATGACTATGGCAATGGAAGTTAATGTGGAAAGAGCCCTTGCCTTTAGAATTGCACTCCTTGTGGCGGACACTATAGAGTGAAATTTGTATGACAGACAGCAGTTGTGTTGGTCATAGAGTCATTGCTGGAGGGACACCTGTCAGCATGAAGAAGTCAGTACAAGAACTGGCGGATTGTCAGAAGAATCGTCATTTGATTCTGTTTCATGTACCAGAGACCTATCTGAATATTACATAGCCACAAAGTTACTTTTACATTAAACTGCACAAGTTGTGATACATGAGCTTAAAAACATGAAGTCAGTTTTATTGAATTACTAAGCAACATATGTGTCAAACTGTTGATACCCAGAGACAATAAGACCTGTCTATGAAGTGTGTGTGACATTGATTTAAAAACCAGTTAAGTATTTTAAGAAGATATTAGGAAGTTCATCTGACACAATTGTAACAACAGAAGTGGCTCTTCTATCATTTTAGAATGGTACTTGGATGTGTAATGGCAATACATAGGCAATTTTTCGGAAGCAGACAATGATTGACGTGAGCTGTAGAGTGAAACCTGTGCTGCTTATAGGAACAATGGTAGTGAGTATGAAGAAGCTAATGGACAAGTGTCTATTAATCATGTTTGACATTTGGTACAACCGCCTGCCCTTGACAATAAATGGTGTGATTTTGATGCCCTTCCTGAATTACCTCCAGTTGAAGAAGTGACGGATTCCTGCATAAAATAAGACCTGTTTGGGACTTTTTCACAGAAAGATGCATAAAATTCTTACCATCTCAAAATCTGACTGTGGATGAAGCAGTATGTCCTTTTTGAGGAAGAATTGGGTGCCATATTTATATGAAAGACAAACCAGAAAAATAGGGGATAAATCTGTATCTTTTAAGTGATGCTCAAACAGGTTACATGTGCAATGTTGAAGTTTAAATGGAGGAAAAGGAACTGTTGATGATTCTGTCAAATCCCTGCTGCAGAGGATATGTTCCTCTTACTTGGGAAAAGGACATGTGGTTTACATGGACAGATTTTGTAAAAGTCAAGCAGTTCTTGAACTATGAGAAAGAAATACATTGGGAGACAGAACTGTGGCGATGAACAGGATGGGCTTGCCTAGATATGAAATAAATCAAAAACTAAAGAAAGGAGAAATGACATTTTGTTGCAGAGGACACCTTTTCTGCTTGAACTGGAAGAAAGATGTGATGTACAGATGTCGTCAACACAGCATAAAATGACTGCTTTGCATGTCAGCGTAATATCCAAGATAGGATATGTTACGGTATTAAAGCCAGACATTGTACTATACTACAACTTGTCTGAAACACATGTTGACAGAAGACCAGCTGATGAGTTACTATCCCTTTGAGTGAAAGACAAAAATGTGGAAGAAAATCTTTTTCCACCATTTTAAAGAGGGCAGTAGTGGATGCCAACATTATTCACAATATCAAAACATCAAAAATTTTCAGATTTTGTCTGTAAATTAGCAATGCAATTGGTCCAATAAGGAGGGGGGAAACAGAGACACACATTCAGCATCTGGAGTTGCAATGGCAAATAAGCTCACAACATGACATTTTCATGAGATACTGCCACCAACAGAAAAGAAAACAAACCCAGATAGAAGATGCAATGTCTGTTGGGAACAAGGGAAAGCTGCAGGAAAGGTAGTGACTAAAGAGACCAGATACTACTATAGTCCATGTAAAAGAGGCATTTGTATTATAGTGTGGGTGGAAAACTTTTATATCTGAGTGAAGTTCTCTCTACTTCATAAAAATGAGAGAAGTACTTCACAACAAAAAACTTTACATATAACTGAATTACTTAGTATTTCCTGCTGACAAATGATTTTAAATCATTAGCCTATTATTTCCTATGAATTATGAAAATTTTGTCCACCTCTCAGAAAAATAAAAATACTGAAAATTTGGTATATTTAGACTAATATCTACAAATCCCTGTGTCATTTATTTGTGCTAACCATAGGCCTATACATATCCATAAAGAGGATGGATGGTAGGTTAAGCTGATATACTGCCTAAAGAGGTAAATGGATTAGTAAATTTGAAAAAAAAAAGTATAGCAAATTTCCTCACGATATGGGTATAAATTGCCTTGCCAACACATTAGTCTCCAATGTGTTAAGGGAAGCCTCTCTTCTAAATGAAGAGTCAGTTTGTGGGTATTCTTTGAGAAACATTTTGGATTGTTCATAGAGAATTAAGACATTAGGTAACATTTCAGTTACCAGTGCAGAAGAAGTTGCAAAGGTTGTGGGGTCAGGAAACCAACTGGAGTGCAGGACATAATGATAAAGACATCGTGGTAAATAGGATGCGTAGGAAGGCGTTTACTTCATTAAGTAAGTTGGAAGTGTGCAGGGCAGCACACAAAATGAGGAAGTATTGTAATTGCTGAGACCCCTGGGCTGATGAAATTTGTGAGCACCCTGGAAAGAGGCCAGGAAGGAATTGAGGTGAATTAAGTGCTACAAAATCTAACTTTCTTTCTCCTGGTGAAACTCACATGTGCTCTGCCAGGCTCAGGGGTGCTGCTTGAACTTCCCCTCTCCTCCAGTATTGGGGCCAGCTCCTCTTGAAGAGGTCCTGATTGACAGAAAAAGAAATTTTGAGTTATGTAACGAACATTTTATCTGCAAAAGTAAAACAACCAAATAAAATAAGATTGTTTCAACATGAAATGAAAGAGAATGTAATAAATTATTTCAGTATTTTCAAATCCCTACTGATAAGTGAATAATGAGCATATAATTACTCAATTATGCACAAGAATCAACATTACTAACAAACTTCCAGAAAGCCAGAACTTTACTCCAGTTGGAGACTGGCTATCTGAAGACCTTCAGTGGCAAACAAACATTTACCGTCAACATTTCAAAACATTACTGAACAAATTTTAAAATTTTAAATCCTGTAGTCATCTGCCTATTAAAACATACAACCTTATGTTACAGTGTTAACTCACTGTGGCATGTTCTAAAGTTACAAACTGCGAGGAGGACTGTATATGCAGCCTCACTCACTGCAGGCATATACCCTCACTATATTAATCCAGTCTCTTGCAAAGAGAGCACATAGCAAGTACCAAAAGGCTTCACCCACAATTTCAAACTATCATGAATTTTTCTCAGGAACACCTGACACAAAGTTATAGGAAAAATGTTTATCGCTTACAACATTTTTGCTGTTCACGCAGTAAAATTGCCACAGCAAACACATACAATGTAACTCTCCTTTCTTTACTTACAGATAAGTACATGCAGCCAGGAGAATGAGTAGCAAATGGGTGGGGTATATCTCAGCTGGATTGTTTGTAGATGTGGGGCAGGAAGAAAAGCGGATGGTTATGGCAACATGATGGAATAGGAGACACAATAGGATTGAGGTGCAAGTGGGTGATGTACCATCTGACTGCTGCCTTAATATCCATCCTTACACCACACAACAGATGGCTGTCTGTTGCTGCCATGTTAAGAAGCCTGAAACCCAAACTCAGTGCATATCATCTTGCCTGTGACAGCCACGGCATAGT
The DNA here is from genome assembly GCF_021461385.2 of Schistocerca piceifrons. Lineage (NCBI taxonomy): Eukaryota > Metazoa > Arthropoda > Insecta > Orthoptera > Acrididae > Schistocerca > Schistocerca piceifrons. Next base: position 32,915,183 of record NC_060138.1, on the reverse strand, counting down.
TCCCATCCATGAGCCATGTGACACGGGACAACTTTCAAGCATTCCTCCAATGGTCAGTCTTTATAGGTCACTGCAGAGTGGAGCACCACCCAATCCAAGTTCCAGACATTACACCAATTATCTACTCTGGAGTGTCATGACTATATTCCTAGGAGTGCTTAACACAATATTGGTATTTCAAGTCCAACCTATAATGATGGTGCCTACAGCAGTGATTGTCAGTTGTTAGATGACAGAGTGTGGGACTGTAAGCTTCAGCAATAGTTCTCATATTAGTGCCAATCTTTTAGTGGATCAGGATAATGTCTACCTTGCCTTCACTAGAAAGCTGTTTCATTTGCTGCACTTTACCATGTACAATGTGTGTTGCAATGAAGCTCTATTCTTCTTGGCTACTCAGCAACATCTCTTTTCTTGTGCATTTTTCTTTACTTTTCCATCTCTGAAAATTTATTACCAGTGTCTTGTATTCCATCAGGTAACCTACTTATCTGTGTTCATGTGCTTCCACACCAAGTTTACATGGTTTTGCTCCATGTTTAAATAACATTGCTTCTGTTTCCTTTGGGTTGCAGATGACTATACACATTTGTTTTCTCATGTTCTGTGATTCTTTGCCTCATTCTCACCTGTTTTATCTTGTGTCTGTCTTGTACCACTTCATCCCTTCATTCTGGTATCTTTCTGCCAGTGTCAATCCACCACATAATCCCTCCTTCAAGATGTCCTGGCCTGATTGCTGTCTTTCTCTTCCAGGTCTGTACCTCCTTGATGTCACTGCCATCTCCTCCATGGGGATAACAGTTTTCAAAGTTTTTGCTGCTGTTATAGTCACAACTTTTCCTCTGAGTACAGCACACAACATTGGAATATAGGACACAACCAGTGCACATTGCAGTGCTCAACTTGCACCTTCAAGAATGATTCTCATTAGTGACAACCTCACAGCCTGTCTGGAGTATTCATATATTGCTTTCATTAGGAAGCTGTTTCACTTGCTGAGTATTATCATTTACCTTCCATCATTCCTTGTAGGCTTTCACGGCCGGCGTCTTCATCAGTAAACACTTCCGGGATAAGTTGCCGTAGTCGATCTGTAGAACTTCTTCTCCCTGACGTTTCGTTCTCAACTACGGTGAACATCTTCCAAGGTGAGTCGACTCGCCTCAGAAGATGTTCTCTGTAGCTGAGAACGAAACGTAGGGGGAAGAAGTTCTATAGATCGACCATGGCAACTTAGCCCGGAAGTGTTTACTGATTTACCTTCCATATTACAATAAAGTTCTGATGTTCATGGCTACCTGAGCACATTTCTCTTCTTGTGCATGGATCATCCACAATTGGTGGTACATAGGACCATGAGTGTAGGTGACAGGTTGGGCAAGGGAGTTCCCTGTTGGACTCCCTATAGGAAGGTGAGGCAGGATGACAAATACATTGGTCTGGTAACAGACTGTAGTGAAAGGCTGCTGCCGTTGGATAAGCAGCTGCCAGCAGCAACTCTTATACTCTTAGCTCACTAATTTGATACATAGTTCAATTCTTAATTTCTTTGTGCGTTTTTTGGGTACTTGCATTATTTAATTCATAAATTTCAGGTGTATTATATTATTTGAGAGTTGTAGCATCACGTTGTTGTACCTGAATAGTGTAAAATTGCAAAGTCTCCTCCTGCCACCAAGCAATGTGTCAGCAGTGCGCAAGTAGCAGCATTACTGCATTCACTAGGCAATCTTGCATTTTGATAACCGTTTAAATTTTGTGTCGAATTGTTTGTGCTCTCTGTAGATTAGTTCAGATGTTCTTAGCATGAATAGGGACTGTGACTGCTGTGTTCGGATGCGGGCTGATTTGGCATTCCTTCGCTCCCAGCTTCAGGAAGTGTTGGCTTTGGTCTCACAGCTTGAAGCTGTTGCCAATGGGCATCACTGTAGGGGTCCAGATGGGGATTTGTCTGGGATGGCCAGCTCGTCCCACGCATCCCTCAATTTGACTATTGCTGTAGCTCAAAATGGCTCTGAGCACTATGGGACTTAACATCTGTGGTCATCAGTCCCATATAACTTAGAACTACTTAAACCTAACTAACGTAAGGACATCACACACATCCATGCCCGAGGCAGGATTCGAACCTGCGACCGTAGGACCGTAGTAGTCACGTGGTTCCGGACTGAGCGCCTAGAACCGCGAGACCACCGCGGCCAGCAACTATGGCTGTAGCTGCCTGGGATACTGCCCACATTGAGGTTGACCCCTCACCCATGGTAGAGTGGGAGGTCGTCTCGAGGTGTGGCAGGGGGGTGAAAGACATCCCGGAGGGCTGAACGGAAGGCCTCTCCAGTTTGTCTGGCGAACTGGTTTCAGGCTCTGTCTCCAGCTGATACTGATCTTCAGCCGGACATAGCTGCTTGTCCTGTTCCAGAGGTTGCCCCTCAGTCTGCAAGATCTGGGCGGTCACATAGGTTGGGCTTACTGGTAGTTGGGAGCTCCAACATCAGGTGCATAATTGGGCCCCTTAGGGATATGGCAGCAAGAGAGGGGAAGAAGACAAATGTGCACTCCCTGTGCATACCAGGAGGAGTCATTCCAGATGTGGAAAGGGTCCTACCAGGTACCATGAAGGGTACAGGGTGCACCCATCTTCAGGTGGTCGCTCATGTCGGCACCAATAATGTGTGTCGCTATGGATTGGAGGAAATCCTCTCTGACTTCCGGTGGCTATCTGATTTGGTGAAGACTGCCAGTCTCGCTAGCAGGATGAAAGCAGAGCTCAACATCTGCAGCATCGTCGACAGAACTGACTGCGTACCTTTCGTACAGAGCCGAGTGGACGGTCTGAATCAGAGGCCGAGACAGTTCTGTGACCTCCGTGTGGGCTGCAGATTCCTCGACTTGCCCCATAGGGTGGTGGGGTTTCAGGTTCTGCTGGATAGGTCAGGAGTCCACTACACACAGCACGCAGCTACATAGCTAGCAGGGGTTGTTTGGTGTGGATTGGGCAGTTTTTTAGGTTACATGGCCTCGGGCAAGTATAGAAAGGGCAACAGCATCAAAGGGTGCGGGGCAAAGTCAGGACATGCGGGGACCAAGCAGAAATCGGTATTTTAATTGTAAACTGTTGAAGTTGCATTGGTGAAGTACCAGAACTTCAAGCATTGATAGAAAGCACCGAAGCTGAAATCGTTATAGGTACGGAAAGCTAGCTGAAGTCAGAGATGAATTTTGCCAAAATTTTTACAAAGGCACAGACGGTGTTTAGAAGGATAGATTGCATGCAACCAATGGTGGTGTGTTTGTCACTGTCAGTAGTAGTTTATCCTGTAGTGAAGTAGAAGTCGATAGTTTGTCACAACAATGACGCTGTACTATTGTGCATATAAATAATTATTTTTCTTCTGATTTTTCGACAAACTTGTGTAATTGATGTTCTGATTTCATTTCTTTTTTTGTTTCATGTCATTATGTTAAGAAAACTGTAAATAAGTTTCAATGTGAATATTAATGTTTATTTCAAATGTCAAGCAATATTGTAATAGAATTGAAATGTTACAAATGTTGAGACTGTTGTAAGATGTTTAAAATTGTAACTGTGCATCTGGTCCATACATAGGCAATGTGTTAGGATATGTAGAATGCAAAACCTTGGGTGAATACCCTGTCTGTAAGGGAGCTGTAAAAGGTGGATGGCAGGCGAGCGCTGGTAAATGCACGCGGGCCCTGCACGGCACAACAGGCTTAGTTGGAGTTTAGCACCGGTTTCAGCAACTCCTCCTGGAGTGAGGCAGCTCTCCTGGAAGATCTAGTAACTCGGAGCCTCGGGTATGCCATTCCAATGCTCACACAGCATGGCCAAATTTCATAGGTCCTAAATGGAAAAGTATTGCGACGCTATAAAGAATTAAAGTGCCGATATGTCAAGAGTCATAGCTGTGGTTGTATGTGTGTTCCATGCCTTGCCATTTCACTGTCTGTCAACTGCTGCATCGATACAAGCAGGTTGAAACTTTTAGTACTGTATTCGTATGGACCAGAGAGTGAACGGTTCAATAATAACCTAAATTTTACCAGAACTTTCCCATCATTTAATTATCCTCACAACTAACCTAGACAGGGTCCTTTCCAAATGTTGTGCAATCCGAGTGTCCCAAAATGAAAAATTGAATTTTGTGTTAATAATAATTAGTTTGAGACTTAGCTATGTTAGAATGGTGTTTAAAAAACTGTTTTGTTAATGAACCAGTAAATGAATAACGAAGATCTATGGAAATTGAAAGATAACTTTAATATTGATATAGTAATGAAGTTTAATTATTTTGAGACAGATATAAAGGTATTTAGATAGACAGTAAATAAGAAAGAAGAAAAAAAAAAAAAAAAAAAAAAAAAAAAAAAGAGTAGTAAATCATATACTGGAAATCTTGAACGCATAATACTTTCAGTAATCAATTTTTTAAAATACAGTTTCAGGTCCCCCCCTTTTTATTCATTTGAATACTGAAGTGTTCTAAATTGGTTTGACCAGCAAAAGTTAAAGTCAATATAAAAGTCAAAATTTATCAGTGTTTTATCTTTATCAAAATTGAGATTTTGTGTGTGGCATGAAAGCTCAATTCTAGGATAACCTATGCCCGATTTTAATGAGATCAATAGACAGTACGAAGTTTTGTAGTGTACATTATAGTGTAGTGTTATGTATTCATGGTTTTTCCATATCAGTACAGAATGTGAAACTATCAGTTCAATAGATTTTATGGTTCTAAAATTCTACAATTATGCAAGTGTTACTACTTGTTGTTTTGCATGAATATTTACCAACTTGTACAGGGAAGAAACTCAGTTATTGCCTAATTAGGCTGTTGACCATATTATTATCTAATTGGTAGCATCTTCTGGGTTGCTTTTGGTCCATCCTGATGTGTAATTGCATTTCGAACTCACTTGACAGATCACTGTTATTACAAAGTGGCTGTAAGTCTGATTTGCCACCATTCAGGTACACGTGGTCAATATCTATGCAAAATTTCTTTCTCATAAAGTGAACCCCGCTCACTTACCATAATACAGGCTTTAAAGAGAATTGTGTGCCCCATGCCTACGTTACAAGTTCCGGTGAATTATTATGGGTGGAGGTTACACTCAACAACCGAGCTAGGCTAATAATTGGCTCCTTTTACCGACCTCTGACTCAGCAGCATTAGTGGCAGAACAACTGAGAGAAAATCTGGAATACATTTCACATAAATTTCCTCAGCATGTTATAGTCTTAAGTGGAGATTTCAATTTACCAGATATAGACTGGGACACTCAGATGTTTAGAACGGCTGGTAGGGACAGAGCATCGAGTGACATTATACTGAGTGCACTATCCGAAAATTACCTCGAGCAATTGAACAGAGAACCGACTCATGAAGATAACAGTTTGGACCCACTGATAACAAACAGACCTGAACTTTTTGACTCTGCAAGCGCAGAACAGGGAATCAGTGATCATAAGGCCATTGCAGCATCCCTGAATATGGAAGTAAATAGGAATATAAAAAAAATGGAGGAAGGTTTATTTGTGTAGCAAGAGTAATAGAAGGCAGATTTCAGATTACCTAACAGATCAAAACAAAAATCTCTGTTCCGACACTGACAATGTTGAGTGTTTATGGAAAAAGTTCAATGCAATCATAAAATGCGTTTCAGACAGGTACATGCAGAGTAAAACTCTGAGGGACAGGAAAAACCCACCGTGGTTCAACAACAAAGTTAGGAAACTATGGCGAAAGGAAAGAGCTTCACTGCAAGTTTAAACGAACCAAAACCTCTCAGACAAACAGAAGCTAAATGATGTCAAAGTTGGCGTAAGGAGGGTTATACGTGAAGCGTTCAGTGAATTCGAAAGTAAAATTCTATGTACCAACTTTAACAGAAAACCCTAGGAAGTTTTGGTCTTATGTTAAATCAGTAAGTGGCTTGAAACAGCATATCCAGACACTCTGGGATGGTGATGGCATTGAAACAGATGATGACACACGTAAAGCTGAAATATTAAACACCGTTTTACAAAGCTGTTTCACAGAGGCAGACTGCACTGCAGTTCCTTCTCTAAATTCTTCCATGTATGAAAATATGGCTGACATCGAAATAAGTGGCCAAGGAATAGAAAAGCAACTGAAATCACTCAACAGAGTAAAGTCCACTGGACATGAAGGAATACCAATTCGATTCTGCACAGAGTACACGAAAGAACCTGCCTACCTTCTAACATCCATGTACTGCAAGTCTCTAGAGGAATGGAAGGTTCCAAATGATTGGAAAAGAGCACAGGTAGTCCCAGATTTCAAGAAGGGTTGTCGAGCAGAAGTGCAAAACTGTAGACCTATATCTCTGACATCGGTCTGTTGAAGAATTTTAGAACACGTTTCTTGCTCGTGTATCATGTCACTTCTGGAAACCCAGAAACTGCACTGTAGGAATCAACATGGGTTCCAGAAGCAGCGATCATGTGAGACCCAACTCGCTTTACTTGTTCACGAGACCCAGAAAATATTAGATACAGGCTCCCAGGTAGATGCCATTTTCCTTGACTTCCGGAAGGTGTTCGATACACTTCCACACTGTCGCCTGATAAAGTAAGAGCCTATGGAATCTCAGACCAGCTGTATGGCTGGATCGAAAAAGTTTTTAGCAAACAGTACACAGCATGTTGTTCTCAATGGAGAGACGTCTACAGACATTAAAGAAACCTCTCGCCACCACACGGCAGGTCTAGAGAGACATCCTAGCACTCGCCCCAGTTGTACAGCCAACTTTGCTAGTGACGGTTAACTGACAAATTACGCTCTCATTTGCCGAGACGATAGCTAGCATAGCCTTCAGCTACGTCATTTGCTATGACCTAGCAAGGCGCCATTATCAATAGATATTTAACTTGTGATGCCTGTACCGTCAGACTGATGTTCACCAATTGTGGATTAAAGTTAAGTATTATACCAGTTATCTCCTGTTTTGCTAGTCTTATTTCTCTGACCTGTTCCAAACCACACGCCAGTCTGCGTGTAATTAAACGCGTGAATTTCGGCCTCCTCTAGCAACACGGTGTTGGCTCTTCTTCCAACACATCAAGATATGCAGTGGATAGGCACTTGGTGCAGGGAGTGGCAACTGACCCTTAACATAGACAAATGTAATGTATTGTGAATGCATAGAAAGAAGGATCCTTTATTGTACGATTATATTACAGTGGAAAAATATCTTTGAGTATGCGTGCAGAATGATTTGAAGCAGAATGATCATATAAAATTAATTGTTGGTAAGGTGGGTGCCAGGTTGGGATTCATTGGGAGAGTCCTTAGAAAATGTAGTCCATCAACAAAGGAGGTGGCTTACAAAACACTCGTTTGGCCTATACTTGATTAGTGCTCATCAGTGTGGGATCCGTATCAGGTCGGGTTGACAGAGGAGATAGAGAAGATCAAAGAAGAGTGGTGCATTTCATCACAGGGTTATTTGGCAAGCATGATTGCATTACGGAGATGTTTAGAAAATGCAAGTGGCAGACTCTTCAATTGAGGCGCTCTGTATCACGGTGTAGCTTGCTGTCCATGTTTCGAGAGGGTGTGTTTCTGGATGAGGTATCTAATATATTGCTTCCCCCTACTTATACCTCCCAAGGAGATCATGAATGTAAAATTAGAGAGATTTGTGGGTGCACGGATGCTTTCCGGCAGTCATACATCCCGCGAAACATATGTGAGTGGAAGAGGAAAGGGAGGTAATGTCAGTGGCATGCAAAGTGCCCTCTGCCACACACCGTCGGGTGGCTTGTGGAATATAAATGTAAATGTAGATGTATATGAAAGGCATAATTGGAAAAATTTTATGAGCAAATCCAGTGGCATCCCAGATAAATCAAGATGGCAAGAAGTGTTACTTTATGTACATTATCTTTGGATACTTCTTATCAGCCATTCTCTTCTCATGTGTGAACACTTTTATCCTATGTGTGTCAGTTGTTACTACTATACTACTTACTCCCAACGTCTTCATTTCAGAGGTGATGAGCTCTCATGAATCATAAGGTAGATCATAGATATCTTATTTCTTGTGATTGGATTCTTCATAATCCCTACCCATTATTCAAAAGACTGCTCCATAAAGGACTGTCAAGACTGATGCAATTCCAAGAAACTACCATGACATCCAAGACAAAATAATGGAAAAATACAATTGTCTCCACTACACCATCTCATAAGAAGAAAGAAAAATAGTACATTGGAGTACAGTATCTGTACATTTGTGAGGGCTAATCTAAAACTACAGTCAGGATTTTCACATGGTTTTCATTAATAGACACACGGGTTAATTAGCAAGGTTGGTTTCTATAACCTATTACTGCAATGCCAGACATGTCCAGCCATTGTTACTTAGTGTTAGCTGTGGTAGCTATGAGAAATGTAGAAACAGTTTTGGATGTAAAGAAATGGTCAGAATGTTAATTTTTGTGAACAGTCTACTTACAAGACACAGACATAAGTTCTCTTCCATAATAAGTCATCAGTGAAGATATACATCCCAGACTAGAAGTGTAGCAAATATTGTAGTATAATACCTTCACTGACTTTGCCACCCACAAAGAAGGGAAAGATTAGAAGCTCCTTCCACAAAACACACAGTGTTCAGTTTTGTAGAAATACAGCAGAAATATACATTTCTAACACCAGCTGTCAGCCTCTGTAGTCAAATAGTATTAAGACTCAACACATCACAATACCACACAGAAATTCGACATTCCTTCAGATGTAGGGACTGTGAAACAAACATTCTGGCAGGTCCCTTAAGTCCAATGTTTCACAGAAGGTTTAAGGGAGCCTCTGAAAATCTTAGTAGCAAATAGTTCATAGGGTAGTGCTGAAATTATCAGCTACAGCTTGTGATAAACTAGATTCACACCCCAATATTTCATTTCAGTTTCTACTCTAATAGGCCGTACAAAGGTATTCAGTTTTGAAATTCTAATCATCCTCAATCAATGAAAAACAAGTACATAGAATATATTTTTCATTCAAGAGCAAACATAACATCGAATACCTGCATTTGTAAATGCTTTTCACGGAAGAATCATGAAAGTGAAGGTATGAAATGACATGAAAGAGTGCTTGGTAATGGAGAGGTAATGCTTTCTGTTCATCTGTAGAATAGCCAACTTGCATTGGAGCTCTCATGTTACTTGATGCGATATTATTTCTTGGTTGAAGAGGCTTGGCATGCAAAGGTTCAGCTCAGAAAATTGAAGATACAAACAATAATCCAATACATAAGCATGGTCAGATACCAACAAGTGCGAGGAAAGTGTTTACATGTGCATTATCTGATATGTGATGCTCACAATGAACTTATTTCTAGTTATGTCACTGGTGCCATATTGGAACAGAGAGAAAATAAAACATATTTCTCAATTACTGTTGCTGCCATTCCTGATTCAAATCACACTGGAAAACAATATTCACCCTGAATTACCTTTTCTGTGATAAGGAGAGTGATAAAAGTCAAACACTTGACTGATTTTTGGAATTTGTAGATTGTAATCAGAAAACAAGAATTACTATTCCACACATATTTCAATCAACGCATGTGGAACATTCAATTCCTACTAATGAATTCCACAGACATGATTGTTTTGTTTTGTTTTAGGAAACTTAAAACACCTGAGGTCATAAGCACCCACGCTGAAACTATGAAACACAAAAACAGATAAGCTGCACCACTGAACATCAATCCCAAATGATATAGAACAAGACAGCTAAAAGCATGGGCATGGAGAATGGGCTACAGAAGACACCTTACAGAAACAGAGGACCTTCACCATATTGCTTTGATGGATAAAAAGTGAAACTCTGTTGATAGCCTGCACCTCATTTGCTAAAACGTCTTGGATGGGAAACCCAAACGGGAACATAAATTGTTCAAAAAATGAACATCCCGTCAGTAAGTAGGAGACAGCTGTACGTAGTGGTGGGGCAGCAGCCCTTATCATATGACTATGATTAAAAAGGCAGTGCCCAATATGAAAAGCAGGAAAGCTAGAGAATGCAAAACAGGAGATGAGAGCAACAGATTAGATGCCCTTGGTTTGTGTGAAATGAGATGGGGAAAGAATGGGGAGTTTGGAAGTGGAGATTATAAGCTCTTTTACTCAGGGGAAATCAAGAGTGATGAAAACTAAATAGAAATATTGATAGGACAAAAGGTGAAAAACGTAATGAAGGTACAATATATTGATGGAAGACTGATGATGATATGACTGAAGGGTAGTTCAAAAGATTTGGGGTTAATACAGATATATATTTCACCCAGCCAGCATTAGATAAAGTTTAAGAATGTTGTTGTTGTTGTTGTTGTTGTTGTTGTTGTTGTAGACTTCAGTCCTGAGACTGGTTTGATGCAGCTCTCCATGCTGCTCTATCCTGTACAAGCCTCTTCATTCCCCAGTACCTACCTCAACCTACATCCTTCTGAATCTGTTTAGTGTATTCATCTCTTGGTCTCCCTCTACGATTTTTACCCTCCATGCTGCCCTCCAATGCTAAATTTGTGATCCCTTGATGCCTCAGAACATGTCCTACTAACCGGTCCCTTCTTTTTGTCAAGTTGTGCCACATATTCCTCTTCTCCCCAATTCTATTCAATACTTCATCATTAGTTATGTGATCTACCCATCTAATCTTCAGCATTCTTCTGTAGCACCACATTTCAAGAGCTTCTATTCTCTTCTTGTCCAAACTATTTATCGTCTATGTTTCACTTCCATACATGGCTACACTCCATACAAATACTTTCAGAAACGACTTCCTGACAAATCTATACTCGATGTTAACAAATTTTTCTTCTTCAGAAACACTTTCCTTGCCATTGCCAGTCTACATTTTATATCCTCTCTACTTTGACCATCATCAGTAATTTTGCTCCCCAAATAGCAGATCTCCTTTACTGCTTTAAATGTCTGATTTCCTAATCTAAATCCCTCAGCATCACCCAATTTAATTTGACTACATTCCATTATCCTCGTTTTGCTTTTGCTGATGTTCATCTTATATCCTCCTTTGAGGACACTGTCCGTTCCATTCAATTGCTCCTCCAAGTCCTTTCCTGTCTCTGACAGAATTACAATGTCATCGGCGAATCTGAAAGTTTTTATTTCTTCTCCATGGATTTTAATACCTACTCCAAATTTTTCTGTTGTTTCCTTCACTGCTTGCTCAATATACAGATTGAATAACATCGGGGACAGGCTACAACTCTGTCTCACTCCCTTCTCAACCACGGCCTTCCCTTTCATGTCCATCAACTCTTATTACTGATATCTGGTTTCTGTACAAATTGTAAATAGAATTTTGCTCCCTGTATTTTACCCCTGCCACCTTCAGAATTTGAAAGATAGTATTCCATTCAACATTGTCAAAAGCCTTCTCCAAGTCCACAAGTGCTAGAAACGTAGGTTTGCCCTTCCTTAATCTAGCTTCTAAGACGAGTCGTAGGGTCAGTATTGCCTCACGTGATCCATCATTTCTACGGAATCCAAAGTGATCTTCCCCGGGGTTGGCTTCTACTCGTTTTTCCGTTCTTCTGTAAAGAATGTGTGTTAGTATTTTGCAGCTGTGACGTATTAAACTGATAGCTCAGTAATTTTCAGATCTGTCAGCACCTGCTTTCTTTGGGATTGGAATTATTATATTCTTCTTGAAGTCTGAGGGTATTTCACCTTTTTCATACATCCTGCTCACCAGATGGTAGAGTTTTGTCAGGACTCTCTCTCCCAAGGCCGCCAGTAGTTCTAATGGAATGTTGTCTACTCCCGGGACCTTGTTTCGACTCAGGTCTTTCAGTGCTCTGTCAAACTCTTCACGCAGTATCTTATCTCCATTTTATCTTCATCGACATCCTCTTCCATTTCCATAATATTGTCCTCAAGCACATCGCCCTTGTATAGACCTTCTATATACTCCTTCCACCTTTCTGCTTTCCCTTCTTTGCTTAGAACTGGGTTTCCATCTGAGCTCTTTATGTTCATGCAAGTGGTTCTCTTATCTCCAAGTCTCTTTAAATTTCCTGTAGGCAGTATCTATCTTATCCCTAGTGAGATAAGCCTCTACATCCTTACATTTGTCCTTAGCCATTTTGAACTTCCTGTTGATCTCATTTTTGAGACTTTTGTATTCCTTTTTGCTTGCTTCATTTACTGCATTTTTATATTTTCTTCTTTCATCAATTACATTCAATATATCTTCTGTTACCTGAGGATTTCTACTAGCCCTCGTCTTTTTACCTACTTGATCCTCTGCTGCCTTCAGTACTTCATCCCTCAAAGCTACCCATTCTTCTTCTACTGTATTTCTTTCCCCCATTCCTGTCAATTGTTCCCTTATGCTTTCCCTGAAACTCTCTACAATCTCTGGTTCTTTTAGTTTATCCAGGTCCCATCTCCTTAAATTCCCACCTTTTTGCAGTGTCTTCAGTTTTAATCTACAGGTCATAACCAATAGTTTGTGGTCAGAGTCCACATCTGCCCCTGGAAAGTCTTACAGTTTAAAACCTGGTTCCTAAATTTCTGTCTTGCCATTATATAATCTATCTGATACTTGTTAGTATCTCCAGGGTTCTTCCATGTATACAACCTTCTTTCATGATTCTTGAACCAAGTGTTAGCTATGATTAAATTATGTTCTTCGCAAAATTCTACCAGGTGGTTTCCTCTTTCATTTCTTAGCCCCAATCCATATTCACCTACTATGTTTACTTCTGTTCCTTTTCCTACTGTGTAATTCCAGTCACCCAAGACTATTAAATTTTCGTCACCCTTCACTATCCGAATAATTTCTTTTATTTCATCATACATTTCTTCAATTTCTTCATCATCTGCAGAGCTAGTTGGCAAATAAACTTTTACTACTCTAGTAGGTGTGGGCTTTGTATCTATCTTGGCCACAATGATGCATTCACTATGCTGTTTGTAGTAACTTACTTGCATTCCTGTTTTCCTATTCATTATTAAACCTACTCCTGCATTACCCCTATTTGATTTTGTGCTTATAACCCTGTAGTCACCTGACCAAAAGTCTTGTTCCTCCTGCCACCGAACTTCACTAATTCCCACTATATCTAACTTTAACCTATCCATTTCCCTTTCTAAATTTTCTAACCTACCTGCCTGATTAAGGGATCTGACATTCCACGCTCCGATCCGTAGAATGCCAGTTTTCTTTCTCCTGATAACGACGTCCTCTTGAGTAGTCCCCGCCCGGAGATCCTAATGGGGACTATTTTACCTTCGGAATGTTTTACCCAAGAGGACACCATCATCATTTAACCATACAGTACAGCTTCATGCCCTTGGGAAAAATTACGGCCGTAGTTTCCCCTTGCTTTCAGCCGTTCGCAGTACCAGCACAGTAAGGCCGTTTTGATTAGTGTCACAAGGCTGGATCAGTAAATCATCCAGACTGTCGCCCTTGCAACTACTGAAAAGGCTGCTGCCCGTCTTCAGGAACCACATGTTTGTGAAGAATATTATGAGGAAACACAAGAACTCATCAATAAAGAAAATAGAAATGCCTGCTTCATCATCAAGGATGGACTGGAATGCAGTGGTAGGTAGAGGAAGAGATGAATATCCAGTAGGAAAATTTGAATTAGCAATGTGAAATTAGAGGTGAGTGACTTATGAGTTTCTGTAAAGATAATTCATTAGTAGTGGACTAACACATTATTTGAACACCACAAAAGGAGATCTTACACATGGCTATCAAATTTGAATAGGGAAAGATATCAGTTGGACTACGTGCTGACACAAAAGAGTTTAGGAACTGTTTGAAGAATGCCAAAGCTTATCCAGGAGCGGATATAAATTCAGACCACAACCTAGTAGTGGGAGAAATGCAAATGAAGTTGATAAATGTCTAGAGAGGTAAAGCAAAAGGTAAAATAAACATAGAAAGATTCAAGGAGGTAGGAAAGGCATCAGATTTAGAAAACAGATTGATGGAAAAATATGAAAGAGGTAGTGTTGATGAAAGTGTTAATGACAAATGAATAAAAATGAGGGAAGGACTCATGGACTCTGCCTAAGAAGTACTAGGATTAGAGCATCCCAAAGTACCTGGAAAGAATGGGTAACAGAGGTCATGTTGAAAAAAGATAGAAGAATGGAGAATGTGGAAAAATGTAGGAACTGAAATAGGTACAGGAAACTGAAGAAGCAAGGGAAAAATGGATAACACAGAAATGCAACAAAATAGAGAAAATGGAGAAAGAGGGAAGTATAAAACGACGTATAGACTGGCTAGTGAGAGAGGTTTTGAACATAAGAGAAAGAGGAAAAAGATGGAAATAGAAAGAGCAGATGGTACTCTAGCAGAAGAGACTCAGGAGGCTTTGAACAGATGGCAAGTTTATATTGAATGTCTGTATAAGGGGCATGAAAAACAAAATGAAATTAAGTTAAAGAGGAGCAATATATGCCAGAAGATTGAAAGGGATTCACAGTCTTAGAAGTGAAAGTAGCAAAGGCACTGAAGGAGATGAAGAATAGGAAGGCATGTGGAATTGATGATTTGCCAGCAGAACTGCTTAAGATTTTGGGAAACAAGGCAAGAAAAGAAAAGGTCTACGTCTGTAATGAGATATATGAGCAAGGGGAATGGCCTGAGGACTACCTTGCAACAGTTATGATACTAATAGAGAAAAAGAGAAACAGTAAAAAATGCAAAGAGCATAGGACAATCAGTCTAATTTCTCATGCAGCTAATGTGTTGCTGAGAGTGTTTAACAGAAGGGTATACGGCTAGCTGGATAGAGGGACAGCAGAGAAGCAATTCAGATTTAGAATAGGAAAAGTAACAAGAGATGCTATTGGTTTGTTAAGAACTATAGCGGAAAGATATATGGAGAACGGTAGAGAAATCTTTGCTGTTTTTATAGAGTTAGACAACAACTTTTGACAGAGTTCAGTGGAACAAGTTGTTGGACATCTTCAAGAAAGAAGGAGCAGATTGGACAGACAGACAGACAACTGATAAAGAATCTGTATTTACACAAGAGAGTAAGAATAAGGATTGGAAATGAAATGTCAGAAGGAAGCAGCATTGGACAAGGTATTAGACAAGGTTGTTGCCTTTCCCCACTGCTGTTTAATGCATACCTTTAAGAGATTTTTGCATAAGTCTTAAATATGAAAGAAGAATATGTATTGGTGGAAAGAGAATAGAATGTGTAAGATTTGCTGATGTCATGGAATTAGTGGTAGACAGCAAGTGGACAGTGAATAATATGCTGAAAGATCTGTATGAAACTTGTGTGGAATATGGGATGCAAATGAACAGAGAAAAAGCAAAGAGTATGGTCATCAGTGCAAGACACAGACTGTCAAATATTAAAATAGGACACTACCATTAGCCAAGTAAGTGCATTTAAATATCTCTGAAGCACAATAACTGAAGACTTCAGATGTCACCAGGAGATGAAAACTAATTGCCACAGTGAAGGATGCATTCAAAAGAGAATGGAGGATTATGTGGCAAATTAGGTACAGGTCTAAGGAAAATGCTTGGCAAATGTTTTGTCTGGAGTAGAGGGCAAAAACAGGGACACTGAGATGGGAGGATGAAAAAAGGTTATAAGCACTTGAGATGTTGGCGTGGAGTAGAATGGAGAGAAAAAATTGGATGAAAGTGTGAGTAATCAAAGAGTATTGGAGAGGGTTAGTGAGAGAGGATGTCTGCTGAAGGTTATAAGAGAAAGGAAAAAGAACTTGTTGGGACTTCACGCAGAAGGGAGCACTTTCTAGCAGATGCTTTAGAAGGACTAGTTTGTGGGAGAAGACAGTGGAAGGAGGAGATAGAAGATGATACATGACGAACGGGAGAGGAAATAATGCGGACTTGAAGAGGAACACAGAAGACTGGACAGCCTGGAGAACTACAATGTGAAAACCTTCCTTTTGGCACAACACTAATGATGAATATGAAACCTAGTTAAAATGACCTCCTCCTGTAGGAGGGCTGGGAGGTGGTTGTCCAAGCTCCTGGGAGAGGCTTACTAATATTGAGCTTATTCCCATGAAGGGAGGACCAATGGAAAAATCACCGACTGATTGGCAGCAACACAGATATCATTGGAAAGAATATAGGACCTAGTGGGCTGAGGCATGAGGACTGCAGCATTGGCAGCAGTGTCAGCAGCTGCATTTCCTGGCAGACTAAGATGACCAGGAAACCACATAAACATTACAGTGGCTCCACAAGGAGTGAGGAAGTGACAGTTACCCTGGACCCATTGCACTAAGGGATGGTTGGTGTACAGGGCACATTATGTGCTGGAAGATCGGAAGGGATTCACAGTCTTGGAAGCAGAAGTAGAAAAGGTGCTGAAGGAGATGATGAATAGGAAGGCATATGGAATTGATGATTTGCCAGCAGAACTGTTGAAGCGCCTGGGAAAAATTGAAAGAAAAGAAAAAGGGAACTGAGATTGTCTGAGCAGAGAACAACTGAAAGCCTGTGTCACTGGATGTACTCCGTCACCTGATACAGGGCAAAGAGCTCTGCTATAAATACTGAGAAGTGTGCCAGAAGCTGATATCTAAAGATGTGGGTGCCAATAATGAAGGCACACCCAACACCATGGTCTGACAGAGCCATCAGTGTACGCAAAGGAACTATTGCAAAATTCCATGCATAGGTCATAACACTGAAGCTGATAGAACGAGGCTGGAGTAGTGACCTTTGGAAGTGAATGAATGCCAAGGTTAACATGGGCCACTTCATGAAGCTGTGGTGGCGAAGGGTTCACTCCAACTGGGAAAGTTACTGGTAGTGTCAAATTTAGCTGACTAAGCAAGTGCCAAAATTGGACTCCGGGATAGGGACCCAACCAATACTGGCGATCGAAGATGTCATCTAAGAAGGAGGCATAGGATGGGTGGCCACACATAACAAATAAATGGCACGCATACCTGCTGAGGAGAAAGTAACGGCGGTAGAACAGTGGTACTTCAGCTGCTTCAGCATACAGATACAATTGCGCTAGTGTAAAAGGCACCACTGGCCAAATGAATGTCATGGTGGTGGATAGTGCTGTGAAGGCATAAGACAGATGGATGTGCAGATGCATAAATAAAACACACAGCCGAATTTTGAATGGATAATGGACCGGAATAAGTGGAGGAGGGTGGTTCGATCAGAACCCCAGGAAGTACCATAGAGGACTTTTAGGATATTGAGGAACCACACACAGCAGGCTGCCAGGTAAGACAAATGGGAGGACCAAGAGTGTTTCCTATTGAGCATGAGCCCCAGGAATTTCACAGTTTCAATGAATGAAAGGACAAGAGGCCCAAGATATAAAAATGGATGGAGAAACCATTTGTTTCGCCAGAAATTCGTGCAGACAGTTTTGTCAGTTAAAACTTAAAGCCATTAGCAATACTCCAGGAGTAAAGATGATCAAGACATCACTGAAGACACTGATCAGTGACCCAGCTGAGTGGAGAACTTAAACAGATGGCAAAATCGTCAACAAAAAGTGAGCTGGAGATGCCCAGTGGGAGGCAGGCGATTATAGAGTTAATGGCAATAGCAAAGTGGACGACACAAAGAATGGAAGACTGTCCTGGATAAAGGTGTCCAACAAGGCAGGACCCACACTCACCTTGAAAACACTGTCTTTAAAAACTTACTAGAGGAAACAGGGCAGGTGGCCATGGAAGCCCAACCTATAAAGTGTGTGGAGCTGTCTTAGGCCATCTCAAAATCTAAATACATGGTCACAGTCCGGGATTTCTGCAGAAAACCATTCATGACATGGGTGGACTAAGTAATGAGATGGTCAATGACAGAATACCATGCTCAAAATCCACACTGGGCAATCATAAGTAAATTGTGAGACTCGAGCCACCATACCAGCCATGTATGAATCCTATGTTCCATCACCTTGAAAATGCAGCTGGTAAGAGAGATGGGGTGGTGGCTAGAAGCGAAGTGTTTGTCCTTACTGTGCTTAGGCATGGGTATGACAGTGGCTTCACACCAGTATCCGGGAAATGTGCCCTATGCCCAGATGCAATTGTATGTGTTAAGCAGAAAGGGCTTGTCCATAAGAGTAAGGTGCTGCAACATCTGAATGTGGACAACTATTAAAATATCTAGTGAATTAAATCATAAAGCTTATTTTGCTATCCTAAAGAATGTGACAACAGTCTGCACACATTTGTTTACAATGAACAGTTAGCCATCGTAGGATTACTTTCAAAAAGGCAGAGGGTACGACTCCGTGTGCAAATTGCATTGCAGCTTGCATCAGTTCACCAAGGCACTAGGACACGACGAGATAAAGACGAAGTGTGAGGAATGGGACATTCTGCAGCAGTAAGGTTAATGTTTGTATGTCCTTATGGTCATCACACCTGGGAATTCCTGTTCTTCATAGGTCGGCAGGTAGGAGTGAAGACTCCAGTTGGCCTTTGCAAGCTGCAATTTGGGTTTGCACGCAAGTGGGGTAGGATTCAGCAAATTGATAGCACATGGGAAATTGGGCTTGAGTAGGTGTCAGAAAGAATGTACCACTCAAGATGATGGGCAAACTGGGCAGTGCAGAAGGATAGGTCCAAATGGGAATAGATGTGTGAAGAGTCAAAGGAATATGGGTGCCCCATTTCTAAGGCAGAAGAGGTTGACTTTATTAAGATGATCAGCCAAGAGGGCACCCCTCTGATGGGTTCTGTGAGAACCTCAAAGATGATGATGCACATTTATGTCACCAAGTAGCAGAAATGGGTGAGGTACCTGCCCAACAAGCTGAAGGAAGCCTGCCCTGATGACATTAAATGACGGAGGGACATAAATGCTAGAATGGAAAAAGTCAGGTGAGGAAGGAAAAGGTGAACTGCAACAGCTTGAAGATGGGTAATCAGTTAAATAGGTTGACTATGAACATCATCCAGTATGACCAGCATGACACCCAGGGAAACGTCAAAAGGAACTGGGAAGAAATGTGAAAGCTCAAAGCAGTCGTGAGGACACAATTGTGTTTCCTGAAGGCAGAGTACAAGGGGATGCTGTGTTGCTAAGAGTAGCCACAAGTCCTCTTTGTGGGACAAAAGGTCACAAACTTTTCATTGGAGGAGAGTCATGATAAAGGAGAGATGAAAGGGCATAACCTCAGAGACTACTGAGTGACAGCCTGCAAATAGTCGCTGCCACAGGGCAGAAAAGCAGGAGGATCCTGCTCCATGGGGTCCACCAAAGCATCAGTATGCTTGTGATGTCAGTATGTAGAGTGCAACACAGGAAAGCATTTGGCAGTGCGCACCAGCAACACAGAGACCATCTGGACAAAGACATCATGTGGCAACACTGTCAAAGAGGATCTTTGAGTCTGAGAAGGATAAGGCCATTTGCCTTTGGTAGACTTCAAGCCTTTCCAATTAGCAGAAGAAGAACAGTTGTTGTCTGGCTGGAGGGACGGAGGAAGTTTTCACGGGAGAGTACTCATCCCATCCCTCCGAGCCTACTGGTTGTGTAGAAGGTGAGTTTGATGGCTTGATGCACAGCTGGACAGCAGATGGGGATGCTACCTTTGAACTGGGCGATTTCACAACCCGATAGCTGAACTTGACATCTCATGTCTGCATGGCCATGTCCTTCATGGATCGAGGGGTAAAAAGAAAAATCTGTAGGTACCAGATGGGAGACTGTACAGTTTCTGATTAGCCAAGAACTTACAAACAACTGAGTAAGACACTTTTTCCTTTACCCAGATCTCCCAGATAGCCCACTCTTCAAGATACATGGGACAATCTAGAGAGGAGGTGGCATGGCCACCATTGCAGTTTATACAGTGGGGAGAAGGGGGCAGACAATTGCCCTCATGCACATCCCTGCCACAGGTTACACATTTTGCTGGGTGATGGACAGCTATGATACCATGATCAGAGAGGTAAGATTGGATTTCAGCCTCAATCAGACCACAGAGCAGCCTAGTGTAAATAGCACCAATGGAAGTATTCAGTTCTATGGACCTGGACATGAACAGGATAGGTGTGGAGAAGTGAGGCGGAAGCAATTGTTGTGCTTCAAAATCAGAATTAGTCTCTAAAAGCAAAGAGCCATTCCATAAATGAGAGCAGGATTCACAGGGTTAACAACTGCATAAATACCCTTATGAATAATGAACAGATCTACCATGGCAAAGGGCTGATTGTCTTCAGTATGCGAGACCACGAGGTACCGTGGTGCAGCTGGCAAGGTCATTGAATCATTAGCCTCATTCTGTCTAGGCTTTTGTATACACTTACTGTGAAAATGACTGGCTCATTGTGACAAAATCCTGAATGACTGATAGCGTCTCCAATGGCACGCTCCTTCGAACTGGGGGGCCCACCTTCACAAGGTAGCACACCCGCCTTAGGTGATTGGTTGCATCTCAGGTCACACCTCCTGAACACCTTACAGATGGCCCAATCAGCAATTTGGGAAGGTTGCGGCGCAGGCAATCACCCCTCCCTGGGCCTGGCCTGTACCAGGGTTTATGTGCGACCCCTTCCTGTCGACCTGGGAATTATGCAGTACCCAGTCACATGTTACATGTCGGATGCATGCGCTAGCGATCAGGAGCACACAGAGGAGGAGGAGGAGGAGGAGGAGGAGGAGGAGATTAACCTCAAAAGCCAAATCAGAGGAATGAGAGGGGGGGGGGGGGGGGAGGGAAATGAAGAAATGGAAAGGAAATGAAAAACAGTGGTGAGACGGTTCTTATGTCAGCGACAAGCAATGAGGAACATTCCCAGTAACACGAAATAAATGTTCCCCAAGGGAGAGTGCAAAGAATAACAAGACAACAGACATGCAGAACAGAAGGGAAAAAGACATTGATAATGCTGGGGCCCCGTGGTAGCGAAGCACAAACCCGCCAAAGAGTGGCGAGCCCCCTGGGCGGAAGACATGGTTGTGGCAAGGGAAGTAATATTAGAGGATCGTATGAAGTTGCTCTGACATTTTCTTCAGTGAAATCCTCTTGTGAAATTTTCTTTATGTGCTTTTCTTAACCTTATGTGACTGAGTGTTGCCATTACCGTATACTTCATTTGGAGAGATCTGACATTTAAAACAAGTTCAGTAGCAGTTCACATTATTAGGGAATTCTGAAACACTATATGCCACATCTGACACCCACTGGAATGCTCAGTTTGACACTGCAATACCAATTGATGCTCACTTTGGTACACTTGCCATTGCTGTTTAAACTCTCAGTAAGCTAAATTTGTCAGCTGAAACATCTTGTGGTATGGGGAGTTCTATGTGAGATCTTTCAGGTGTTTGATCATGCCATCTGTTTAGCTAAAGTTTTTGGCATCAACTGAGTGGAGAAGCTAATTACTAGAAGCTCAAAACATTACCACTGATGTTGAGGTGAGACACTCAGCTCTTATTAATTGAATTTCAGTATCTTTGTGGAAACTTGGGCACCATTCCCCCTGATCTAAAGTTGTTGCGAGTGCAATTCCTATCAATCTTGAATTACATTACGTGTGCATTAAAGAAAGGAAATTATTTCTTGGTAAATCCAGAAACTTATTTATTCAAGTTAAATATATTTTATGTCACTATTGACAATCTTCCCTGAACCCAATATGAGACAGTGTAAACTTTAGATTAAACATTTCCTGAAAACTTATCACCACTACTTTTCACATACATGTATTATTATTCTTTCTGACTCCTGCTACATGAAGGTATCATGGTGCTAGTATTCTTTGTCACCATATTTAACCTTTGCACATTCCACAATTTATCCAGTGTGTGTTTTTGTCTCTCTCTCTCTCTCTCTCTCTCTCTCTCTCTCTCTCTCTCTCTCTCTCTCTCTCTGTCTGTCTGTCTGTCTGTCTGTCTGTCTGTCTGTCTGTGTGTGTGTGTGTGTGTGTGTGCTTTCCAAACCACTGGGGGAAACTGGAGATATGGTTTATGATTTTTTTTTGTTTTACTAAATTCCAAATATTTTTGATTGTAGTAACACATTAGACAAGACATATCACAATAGCTCTTACTAGTTTTCTCAAATGATGGGGGCATAAAATTAAACATTTTGTCTAATAACACAATGTTAAATAGTAGCAACTATTTGTTCACAACTGATATGAAAGAGTTGCGTGTTTGCACCTGACCTAAGTAGTCGCCAGCATCGTGTATCATCTGTTGCCAGCTATGCGGAAGGCATAGTATACTGTTGGAAGAGCCTGTTCTGTTGATGGCGTGAATGGAGTGGTCTACTGCCTGTCTAATCGCTGTAACAGTTCTGAAGTGAAAGCCACAAAGTGGTTCCTTCATCTTCAGAATCAAATCGAAGTCACAAGGACTTGTGACTGGGGAGTATGGTGGATGGCACAGTAGGTCCGAGTTCCACCGACTGAACAGAGCAGCCACAACTTGCACCCTATGTGCCTGTGCATTGTTGTGCAAAATTATGGTTGGGTTGTGTAGAAAGTGTCGCTCCTTCTTTAGCAATGCTGGTTGCAGGCTATGCTCCAAAAATGAACAGTAATACTGTTCATTGATGGTCTACTTTAGGTGAATGTAATGCATTAGTGTCTCCACAGTAGTGTTGCCACTGTAAGTTCCAACCCTTGCACTTACACTGGGATGTGATGAAAGGGCCTTAAGTACTTCACTGCAAAACAAATTTGAAATTTAGAGTGTGTCCTTAGCAAGAGCTCATCACAGATATGCTAGTTTTTTGTTGTTTTTTTTTTTCAGTGAATTAATTATAATTAAATACAAGGAAAATTGCAAATATACTTATAAATGTTATTTAAATTTATAGATAGCACAGTGTACTCAAATTCTGACTGAAAATGTGTGTGGAGTACCACAAATATGATTTCAGAAAATCTGCTTGGGGAATATAATATTATGAGGCAGCAAATTTAACTTGCAGTGTCAGTTCTGTAATTTGGAATCCTGTATTTCCTTACTTTCACAGAAGAACATTGTTCTGTATTTTAATGCCTGAAATGAAGTAAACAAATTTCATGGAAGAGACTAATATCAGTAATCCTTTTTTCTGTGGGACGAAATGCAGTTGAAGCAAAAGCATCTAAAATGAGGGTGGAGAGCACTGGATTTAGCACAGAAAACGAAGCATTAGGAGAAACTGTATTATTGGTAAGTAATGTATTCATTCCTGTCCTCTATTCAATGTGGTAAGTGACAAACTTCAATGTTCACATGTTCTGCAATACAGGAGAGCATTGCACGTAACACACAACACAAGTTAGTACTGTTAAGAGTGGGTTGATGATACACATTTGTATACTACCACATTCTCTGAATCAACCAACTGCAACACAAACTGTTAATGCTGGCAAAATTAGAGCAAATTATCTCATGCAAAAAATACTGTCTCTCTCTACCACTTTCTGATTTTTTTCACACTGATTTACAGTTTATCTCACTGTTACTATCACTATCAACTCTCTCAATTACACTGTCTCCTTTTGTCTTTCTTTGATACTCCCACACTCTCCACAACACATTAACAGTTCAAAAATTCTGGGGCATCCAAGTTATTTTTCCTCTTAAGCACTAGTGTGTGAAGTTTCAGCCGAAAATATGCTCTCCGACAACGGTGTGTTCAAGCCCCCTGATCTTAGAGGGTCCCGAATCTGCCCCTCCATCATCCACACAGCCTGTATATTGTGTCCACACACATCTTTTGTTTTGTCTACACTGTCTCGTATCTCTCTTTCTCCCACTGACTGTCTTCATTTACCTCTCCTCCGTGTTTACTGCCACTGTCACACTGACCACTAATATCTCCTTTTCCACTTCTCTAAAGAAATTTCCATCACTTGAATGTTAATTGCTCATTTGTTTTACACAGTCATGATTTCAGCTTCATAACCTTTTCCAAGATCATGTTGAAATGTTAAAATATCTGTGACCTGTCTGTGACTTATCGAAAAAATATTTTTTGTCTTAAAAGATGAGTTTTATTGCAGGATGTGAGTACTGGTCTAAGATATGAGATCTGGATGACATTGTGCACAGTTGAAAACCACAACTGGCCTATGGAGCTAGAAATATGTTTTTTCAGTGATGACATGTCACAGCAGGACAGACATTTTTTAACATTTCAACATACACATAAGAACAGCTATAAACCCAACATCATTATTGTGCAAAATAAAAGCACACTCAGGAGTCAAATGAAGGACATTTGTTACAAAACATTTTATCATTTGTTTTACTTTTTCCGATATTTTGCTCATCAATTGTGATTCATTGAAAATATCTGGCTTGGATTTGTACCACAAAAGAGTAAAACTGTTAGAAATATTTTACAGAATTTCCAGTCTTTCCAGTTTTACAAGATTTTTGCCATCTTTTTCTTTCCAGATATATTAAGATCCTAGTTACCCTACTTTTTACTGCAATACCACTTTGGTCATATCTGTATAGGTATCAAGTGACCATTTTTTAGAGCGAGTGATCATAAAGCTTCGTGGTGAAAAAAGTCTGAATAAAATCATAATTTTGTGACCTGAGAAATCATTAATTGGCCCTAGAACCCTTGCCACATGCAATGGCATGAGAAAAAACTACATTTATGCATAAGACCAGTAATTACATGCACATTTTGCAGCAAAAGTAAGACAACTTTGAACCAGTGGTTCTTAGTAACAGGTCATGTTATAAATAAATGTTTTGATGTTCCCGGCTGGCTAACATTTACTTTTTTACCCTGTACTGTAGGATAGTTGCAGTATCACAATTTTTCCTACAGGTATAGGAAATGTCACTAGAGTGATGTCTGTCCAAAACACAGGACCATTAGTTCATTGATCAACATAACCTGAGATACGACCCACAAAAATTGCATTTTTACACACAGCTTTTTCGAACATACGGGTGCAGCACACAGTCATGCATTAACCAATTACAATTTTAAAGATGTGGTTAGTGTTTAATAAGAAACTACATTTACTCTATATTTTATCCCAATGAGCACATTTTTTTTTATCTCCAATATTGTAGTTGGGGATGTTTTGGTGAAGGAGACCAGACAGCGAGGTCATTGGTCTCATCGGATTAGGGAAGGACAGGGAAGTAATCGGCCATGCCCTTTGAAAGGAACCATCCCAGAATATGCCTGGAGCGATTTAGGGAAATCACGGAAAACCTAAATCAGGATGGCCGGATGTGGGGTTGAACCATCGTCCTCCCGAATTCGAGTCCAGTGTCTAACCACTGCGCCACCTCGCTCGGTAATATTCTAGTGTTTTGGAGTGAAGTGACAAATTATTCTCTCCTCCATGGCAATCTGATGGCTGGATTCAGTTTGCGAAACCCTATGTTTACTTTACCTGCCATCATCTTAGTGCCATCAATGACATGCACAGGAGGCATGTCATACAATATGCCAGTCCTCCTCGTTAACTTGTTCTCCCCTTATTGCACTTTCAAAAATGCTAAATGCAGAAGGAAAAGCATATATTTGACAGTACTGTGTACTGTCTACAGCAGAGGAAGATTGCAGAGACAATGACCATTTGAATCAGTTCAACAATGCCACCTGTCATGAAGCGGAATTGCGAGGAAATTATTTATGGACAGAGACATTCCTGAAGTGTGCCTGTCTGCTCAAGTTCCAGCCTGAAAGCAATGGTTGATCTTAGGGATGAGATATAAAGGTGGCTCCACTCCAAACCCAATGTCCACTATTTCCATCTTCTCCAGTATCAACTATCGAGGAAGAATGGATGAAAGTTTCCCCACATGAGTTCAATCATTTAAAGGAGAAGTGTGGACACACCCCATCTTGAAGTTTATTAATAGGTGCCCATATACATTAGATTCCAGAGTAGGAGTAGGAGTAGTAGAGTAGAGTAGGAACACCAACCTCCAACTGTGGGCTCTTACTCACCTGGTGAGTCTGCAGCTGGAGACCTGGTACTGGGGCCGGCCTCCGGTTCCCGATCACGATGACTGGTCTTACCCCCAGTACCTCCAGCTGTGAATACACAGAGAGGAATACTTCTTTTAAAAATCTTTATCTACTGCTTTAATGCTGTGTTCCTATTATAACTGCAATGACTGGCATATAAGGGTATTTTAACATACACAGAGCTGTACTGAACCCACAACAGATTTCAGCAGCCATTATTAAGAAACAGAAACCCATGTTCATTGCATGTTTGTACAACAGAAAGAAAGGAAGAAAGAAAGAAAGAAAGAAAGAAAGAAAGCTTCCAGCATTGTCCTTGCAACAGAAATTTTATGAACTGTGCTTATACATGACACTCCAGAGGAGTGATGCACAGACCTATGCCCTCTTAAAAATAAATTAATTTTTTTAATATTATGATTACAGTATGAAAATAGTGATATTAAATAATATATCATACATAAATGTACATATATTGGTCATTAGATTTATTTCTATTTTGTATGTGGTGATGTATGTCAGGGAATAATGTGCACATTCTGCACTGGACAGCTATCGCAGCATTTTTGTGTGAGAAAGAGTGTGTGTGTGTGTGTGTGTGTGTGTGTGTGTGTGTGTGTGTGTGTGTGCGTGTGTGCGTGTGTGTGTGTCTTTTTTTTTAGGGAAAGTATTATTTGTTAAATCAAAAGTAATATAGTAAGTTATTTTTAAAAATGTGGTGTAGCAAAGACATTAATTATGAATTTTAAAGTAATTATAGAAGAGTTTCAGAAAAGTATAGAAGATAAGGTATAGAAGATAATTTGTCATTTGATTAAATAGCTACACTGCAACATCTGGCTGTAGTGTTAGGAGAAAGAAAGACATGAAACAGAAGCTGTGGTTGACAGGTGTTGAAGTCTTCCACAACTCAACAAGGAAGCACAAAATGTGAGATCAAGTGACCAGAGGCTAAATTTATAGTCTGCCCACACCACTTGTCATAGCCAAGCACAGAAAATGTGACGAACCTAGAAAATTTGTAGATATAGTGCCTGTTCTTTTGGTCCAACATCCACAACAACAGACACCATACCTTCATAAATACAGATGCCTAATGGCATATTTGCCTTTCAGTCCTGATGCATTATGTTGTGTGCTATTCCGCAGAAATACAGTAGACCTGCAAGCAAAGAAGAAAACATACTGGGTACGTAATACGGAGATTTGGGCTAGATAAGAAACATGCTCCCGCACCAACAGCGATTAAGGTGACCACTCATGTAAAGTGAGAAATCTCTATCCAAATCCCAGTACAGAAGAAATTTTCACTGCCACTATTGAATAGTATCAATGCCATATTCACATAGAAGTCAAATTTCTTTTGTCAGTCCTGGATAATGGTTCATTCTGAACATGTTGAATGTATCTACAGTCCTTAACCATCACCATCCCTATCTTCACATTTGTGTGCAAATAATCCTGCAGCATGAGAAAAAAATGCTGTGAAAAGACTGGTATCAAGACATACACACTGATGAATTATATTGGGAGGATATGAACAGTGAAGTTTGGAATCCATTATGATTGGTTCTGGATGAAAGCAGAAAGTCAACTATGTGCATATACTGTTTTGCATTATTCTGTTTCCAGTCAGGAACTACTCACTCAAAGCAATGCATTTGTAAGAAAACCCAAACTGACACAGCTATTTCAGTGATACTGAACATATTAAACAACAGTATAACAACAAAGTTTGTAGCCATGTGTGCTGAAGGTACAGGTCCTTCTAATGCTGTTTCTGGTGAAGGTTTCAAAGAACTAGGCCAATGATTAATAGATCTAGATGCATATTCAGCACTTCATATGTACTGAATACATCAGCACAACATGGTAAGTATCAATGGTGTCTACCATGTCTTGTGTTTGGAAACAAATCTGTTCCATTCATTAACAGTAGTATCTGTTAGCAACATAATGCATATCTTACTCTTCATCTTTGAGCTTGCATTCAGTACTGCTCAGTTCTGTCTCAGGATTGTTCTTCCACCCCTATTAGTTGTACATGAACAGTGACACACACAACTATGGATAACATAGCTCACTTAGAATTGGCCAATATGTAGTTTTGGTATGGGTTCATTGAATGCTGTGGAATGATTACACTGTGCTGAACTATTCCTGCAGCAAAGGCTGCCACACCACAGTTTCATCAATGTGTAGTGGCATTAATCTGCATTTTGTGTTTTGATGTTTAAATACGCAAACTGTGCCATTTTTGCAGAAGTTTTTCATAGAAACCATTGTAATATGGGTAACAGACTAAATCAATTAAACTTACTGTGTGACAAGCTGCTGTAGACAGTGTGTTCCTTATACCAAAATACTTAGGGACCCCTGAACAATGTCTAGACATTTGTCTGTGGAGTTCTGGTTCGCTATTTATACTTTCTTCAACCCTGCATATTTTGTGACATTGTTTTCCAGTTTTGTTAATTAGTTCATCCCAGATGTTGTTGTTGTAGTCTTCAGTCCTGAGACTGGTTTGATGCAGCTCTCCATGCTACTCTATCCTGTGCAAGCTTCCTCATCTCCCAGTACTTACTGCAACCTACATCCTTCTGAATCTGCTTAGTGTATTCATCTCTTGGTCTCCCTTTACGATTTTTGCCTTCCATGCTGTCCTCCAATGATAAATTTGTGATCCCTTGATACCTCAGAACATGCCCTACCAACCGGTCCCTTCTTATAGTCAAGTTGTGCCACAAACTCCTCTTCTCCCCAATTTTATTCAATACTTCATTAGTTATGTGAACTACCCACCTAATCTTCAGCATTCTTCTGTAGCACCACATTTCAAGAGCTTCTATTCTCTTCTTGTCCAAACTATTTATCGGCCATGTTTCACTTCCATACATGGCTACACTCCATACATATACTTTCAGAAATGACTTCCTGACACTTAAATCTATACTTAATGTTAACAAATTACTCTTCTTCAGAAATGCTTTCCTTGCCATTGCCAGTCTACATTTTATATCCTCTCTACTTTGACCATCATCAGTTATTTTGCTCCCCAAACAGCAAAACTCCTTTACTACTTTAAGTGTCCCATTACCTAATCTAATTCCCTCAGAATCACCCCGACTTAATTCAACTACATTCCATTATCCTCATTTTGCTTTTGTTGATGTTCATCTTATACTCTCCTTTCAAGACACTGTCCATTCCATTCAACTGCTCATCCAAGTCCTTTTCTGTCTCTGACAGAATTACAGTGTCATCGGCAAACCTTGAAGTTTTTATTTCTTGTCCATGGATTTCAATACCTACTCGGAATTTTTCTTTTGTTTCCTTTACTGCATGCTCAATATACAGATTGAATAACATCGGGGACGGGCTACAACCCTGTCTCACTCGCTTCTCAACCACTGCTTCCCTTTCATGTCCATCGACTCTTATTACTGCCATCTGGTTTCTATACAAATTGTAAATTGACTGTTGCTCCCCGGATTTTAGCCCTGCCACCTTTAGAATTTATAAGGGAATATTCCAGTCAACATTGTCAAAAGCTTTCTCTAAGTCTACAAATGCTAGAAACGAAGGTTTGCCTTTCCTTAATCTTTCTTCTAAGATAAGTCGTAAGGTCATTATTGCCTCATGTGTTCCAACATTTCTACGGAATCAAAACTGATCTTCCCCGAGGTCGATTTCTACCAATTAGTATTTTGTAGCCATGACTTACTAAACTGATAGTTTGGTTATTTTCACATCTGTCAACACCTGCTTTCTTTGGGATTGGAATTATTATATTATTCTTGAAGTCTGGGGGTATTACACCTGTCTCTTACATCTTGCTCACCAGATGGTACAGTTTTGTCAGGACTGATTCTCCCAAGGCCGCCAGTAGTTATAATGGAATGTTGTCTACTCCCGGGGCCTTGTTTCGACTCAGGTCTTTCAGTGCTCTGTCAAACTCTTCACACAGTATTACATCTCCCATTTCATTTTCATCTACATCCTCTTCCATTTCCATAATATTGTCCTCAAGAACATCGCTATGTATAGACACTCTATATAATCCTTCCATCTTTCAGCTTTCCCTTCTTTGCTTAGAACTGCGCTCTTGATATTCATACAAGTTGCTCTCTTTTCTCCAAAGGTCTCTTTAATTTTCCTGTAGGCAGTATCTATCTTACCCCTACTGAGATAACCCTCTACATCCTCACATTTGTCCTCTAGCCATCCCTGCTTAGCACTATTGCATTTCCTGTCGATCTCATTTTTGAGACATTTGTATTCCTCTTTGCCTGCTTCATTTACTTCATTTTTAAATTTTCTCCTTCCATCAATTAAATTCAATGTATCTTCTGTTACCCAAGGATTTCTACCAGCCCTCGTCCTTTTACCTACTTGATCCTCTGCTGCCTTCACTACTTCATCCCTCAAAGCTACCCATTCTTCTTCTACTGTATTTCTTTCCCGCATTCCTGTCAATTGTTCCCTTACGCTCTCCCTGAAACTCTCAACAACCTCTGGTTTAGTCCATTTATCCAGTTCCCATCTCATTAAATTCCCACCTTTTTGCAGTTTCATCATCTAAGATACAATTTCAGTATACTGTACATTCATTAATAAGTAAAAATACACGTGTCGCAATTTAAACTTACGGAACAAAAAGCTAGTCAGCTTTGTAGACCAGTTGTTCCAGACACTGAATAAGTAATTATTTATACATTATTTATGTAGTTCAAAATCATTAATTACTTAAGATACTATTTCGTGACACCACTTATTCCTGTACACTGTCACTTTTCTAAAATTCTCATAACTGACAGTCTGAAATTTGTTGTACATGGTGCCATTCTTAACTTCGCTAAATAATTTAGCTCAAAGGAATTATTGAAAATTAAAATTTTTAGTTACTTGAAAACAGTGACTGTTGGAAAGCAGGGATATTTTGTTGAATATCGACAAAGAAGCGCCTTGTGGCGTAAACCAAGAATACAAACCATTTGGTACATGAAAGAGTTAGTTCTCAAACTCATCTGTTTGCCACTATAATCAATAACAACAACAACAACAAGGATAGCAGGAAGAATGTGTCAGAGCAACCTTCTTAGTCTTTCAAATTCAAGTTCAAAAGGAAACTCTTCACAGACACCTTGAATGTCAACTCATTATTAAAATTTGGTAAACAAGAAGAACTTTAAATTCTCTTAGACAAGTATGACATACAAATTTTAGCAGTACAAGAAAATTTTTGGAGAAAAATGATACAGAATCGAAAACAAACACTAAACTTTTTGAGGAGAAACCAGCAATAAAAATTATAAAAGGAATGCCAATACTTGCTACTGCCCTCTAAATTCATAAAATGTTTGAATATAATGTGACAATTTCAATCTCATTCAGAAAGACAGACTTCTGACAGTGAAATTGCAAAAATAAACAGTATACCCTTTAATTGCCACATTCCTTTTAATGATGACGATAAGAAAAATACGAGTGCAGTAGCAGTATCTGATAACTTTTGGAAGACAAAATATCAAAAGCTACAAAAGCCAATTTTGTGATGCTACTAGAGTATTTTAAGAGAATATCCATCGCATAAAAGAATGAACAAAAATGGCTCAGGACTTACTCATCTTCATAAAACAATTCAGTTGAAGTTTATGTCAACTTCTTTCATAAAATGCCAAGGAAAGCAAAATGGTGGATATCTCCAAATATAATACTAGATGCACTGCAATGAGATCAAGTGGCTATTTCTCAAAACAATACTAAAGATATCACGAATGTGGATGTAACAATGAGGGAATTTGTCTCTGATCATTACATGACAAATTAAACTGTAGCTTCTCCCTAATAAAAACCACAAGAGACAGCAAAAATTGATTAAATATAACACAGGGAGGCTCAACATCAAAAGAGAGACAATATAACATTTTCAAAAAGAAATTAAAATAGAAAAATGAGGAAAATGGGAAGAATTATCCAAAGCAATCAAGAAGGAAGTGAAGAATGTATTTGAACAACACAAATGAAGATAGTCTGGTGGAACAAAACGTGTGAAAAAGCAGTTTCAGAAAGAACAAAAGAAAGGAAAAAAGGTATTGTTCTCGGAAGACTAAGCACTTTGATGAATTTGAAGTGCAAAGGAACGAAACTGAAAGAATAATAAAGGGTGCTAAATGGTCTTTTGGGAAATGTAAACTTCTTGACATACAAAACAACTTTGTTAGAAATCACATCCAGAATTTCTGTAGGATTTTTAAAAATCACCTAAAGGGCTACCAAGCTTCAAGTATTTACACTACTGGCCTTTAAAATTGCTACATCACAAAGAGGACATCTTACAGATGTGAAATTTAACCGACAGGAAACTGATGCTGTGATATGGAAATTATTAGCTTTTCAGAGTATTCACACAATGTTAGCACCGGTGCCGACACCTATAACGTGCTGACGTGAGTAAAGTTTCCAACTGATTTCTCATACACAAACAGCAGTTGACTGGCATTGCCTGGTGAAATGCTGATGTGATGCCTTGTGTAAGGAGGAGAAATACGTACCATCATGTTTCTGACTTTGATAACGTTCGGTTTGTTGCCTATCGGGACTGCGGTTTATCGCATTGCGACATTGCTGCTCGCGTTGGTCGAGATCAAATGACTGTTAGCCGAATATGGAATCAGTGGGTTCAGGAGGGTAATATGGAATGCTGTGCTGAATCCCAACAGACTCGTATCACTAGCAGTCGAGACGACAGGCATCTTATCCACATGGCTGTAACGGATCTTGCATCAATGTCTCGAAACCTGAGTCAGCAAGACAACAACCATCTGCACAAACAGTTTCACAACATTTGCAGCAGCATGTACTATCAGCCCGGAGACCATGGCTGAAATTACCCTTGATGCTGCATAACAGACATGTGCACCAGTGATGGAGTACTCAATGATGATCCTGGGTACACGAATGGTAAAATGTCATTTATCGGATGAGTTCAGGTTCTGTTTATAGCATCATGATGATCACATCCATGTTTGGTGACACCGCAGTGAATGCACATTGGAAGCATGTATTTATTAGCACCATACTGGCTTATCATCCGTCATGTTGGCATGGGGTGCCATTGGTTACACATCTCAGTCACCTCTTGTTCGCATTGACAGCACTTTGAACAGTGGACGTTACATTTCAGATGCGTTACAGCCCATGGCTCTACCCTTCATTCGATCCCTGCAAAACCCAACATTTCAGCAGGATAATGCACGACCACATGTTGCAGGTCCTGTACGGGCCTTTCTGGATACAGAAAATGTTCGACTGCTTCCCTGGCCAGCAAATTCTCCAGATCTCTCACCAATAGAGAACATCTGGTCAATGGTGGCCGAGCAACTGGCTCATCACAATACGCCAGTCACTACTCTTGATTAACTGTGATATCGTGTTGAAGCTGCATGGACAGCTGTACCTGTACATGCCACCCAAGCTCTGTATGACTCAATGCCCAGGCATAGTTATAACGGCCACAGGTGATTGTTCTGGGTACTGATTTCTCAGGATTTATGCACCCAAATTGCGTGAAAATGTAATCACATGTCAGTTCTAGTATAATATAGTTATCCAATGAATACCCATTTATCATCTGCATTTCTTCTTGGTGTAGCAATTTTAATGGCCAGTAGTGTACTTCAGAGATGAAAATGGTAAATAAGCAAATAACCAGACCTGTAAATTAATAAGAAAGTTTGGTACTTTCAACAACTCTGCAACTGTGGACAAATGAACTATTAGCTAGGATTTCCAGATCTTCATGGAAACACAGAAGCAAATCTACCTCCCACAGCTAAGGAAATTTTAAAAAACTTAATAAATACTGTGGAAAACAACAAAGCCAGTGGACAAAGTTATAAAATGTCCCAACCAAAAATAACAACTTCAGACCATATTTTAAGAAATATGGGAAACTGGAAAGTGACTCTTATCCATCCTGTGCACAAAAATGGCGATGAGCATGATGCAAACAGTTGCAGAGATATATCTCTACTGTCAGTGAGCAGTTAGAAGCAACACTTGATAGCTACTTGTGAGAATATCAGAGTGGATTTAGAAAGGGCAGAACTCGCTCAGATTGGAATTTCAACATCAAGTCCATAATCTGCCACATACATACAAACTCGGAAGACATAGTTTTAACATTTATATATTTTAAAAAGGCAATCGATTCGATTGACAGGGAATCACTAGACAAAGTGACTCAAGAATTTGGCATTAAAGCTAAACTACCTTATTCATGAAACACTCACAGACAATGAAGCAAAAGTACAGTTTTGGTGTGAAGTATTGAAGGCACTCTAAATAAAAACAGGTGTAATCCAAGGTAAAGCCTGTCTCCGCTCCTCTTTAACTTCATCCTAGAGAAAATAGTAAGATAATGCAAACAAAAACTGACAGAACACAACGTATTACCAGTAAGACTAGATGCTAAGAAAATAAATAGTGAAATTCACTGTTGAGCATTTGTAAATGATTATGCCATTGTACATAAAAATCCAACAAATGTAGAAATACAAATCAGACTCTCAAGAGAAACAGGCAACAAAGCAGCATTAAGAGTTTCTGTAGAAAAAAAAAATTCTGACAAACATGAGAAATGCCCCTGAAACCCTAGAAACAAATGGAGAGATAAGGAGGGTTAATGAATTTAAATACTTGGGAGAGATGATAAATGGAAGGAGCATGTGGTATAACCACAAATGTTTACAACACAAGGTCTCTGTCTAACAATTTGAAAATATAGCACTACAACCCAGTAGGAAAGCCATGTGAACGTTTAGTGTTGAATTACAAATTACACAAATTGTAAATCCTAGAAAGAAGAATCATTTGAAACAGTCACCGTGCTAAGAAACATGGAGGTGTAGATATTAGGAAACTTAGTTACAATGCTACAGAAGAGATGACTGCTATTTTGTTGCCATTTGTAT
Organism: Schistocerca piceifrons; assembly: GCF_021461385.2. NCBI lineage: Eukaryota > Metazoa > Arthropoda > Insecta > Orthoptera > Acrididae > Schistocerca > Schistocerca piceifrons. The sequence continues at coordinate 32,880,231 of NC_060138.1, read as the reverse complement.
TGAATAAACAGCAACAAGTAAACCAAATAGATTTTTAAATATATTTGTAACAAGAAAGCAACAACAGCGTGGATTCAAGAAGTTGGCAAAGATTTGCAAAGACGCATAAGTAAAGAGATGAAACAAAGACAGTCTTAAGAAGAAAATATTGCAAATGGAAGGATTCAAGGCAGGAGGGAGAAGAGAACAGGGTCGTAACTGCCTGAGGAGATGAAAGGATACATAGCGATACGATGAATGAAACCAGGAGGAAGAAGAAAGAAGAAGAACAAAGGTGGAAGCATTAAGACTGCATGTGGTCACTGGCGGACCCAAATGGAAAAAGAAAAGTGGGAGAATAATGTCTGCCAAATCATTAATATACATCCACAGCAAGGGCCACACACTTCCCTAGAGCACATCTAAAGTTACTTCTACTACGTTCTGTGAAGCTCTAGGCTGTGTCCTATCTACCAATATATCCTCAGTCTGGTCACAAATTTTATTTCCTTTGTACATATCTTAGTGGAAAAAAACATCAATATTTTATGATGCTGGTACACCATTAGATTGACAAGTTTTGGAACACAGAAGAGATACATCTTTAGTGCATCCTATTAACCCTGTTATTGGTATTTATGCAGCCTGATACCAATAATGGTGAGCAAATTATTCTTGCCTGAAGTCAGCCTTTCCATTCTTTGTGCTTTTATTGTTCGGGGCATTACACATGATGTAACACAAGTTCATATGCCTACAGTCCAAAGGTTACAGTGTGCTTTTCCACTATTTTTATAAATTACATTACCTTGTTCTCACATAATGTGGGCAAACACTCTTCAGCAAATAGTCAACCTATGGATGTTATGTTGACACAAGGCACTGCTAGATTTTAACTGAAAATGGCTGAATGGGTAAAACAACTTTAAAATGTTAATTGCCTTTGAGTTACAGCCACAAAAAAATTAACAATATTAGGTTGGTACATAAGTTCATAGAGTTTCTGTTTTGCATGCTGGTGTTCTGGTTGCTATGGGTGGCTGAATGTGACCTATCCACTTGCTTGTTATTGATTAGAATGTGAATAGCACTGACCATTCCTATCCTCTACCATTAATGGTGACTAAACATTTTGTCTTTATGCTTAATGTAAGTGGAAGAATGGAAAGGACTGCTTGAGTCTGAGCAAAGGAGAAACTCCCCATACAAAAACGGGTGTGCATCCACAAAAGATAATGTTATGCATCTGGTGGAAAAAAGATAATGTTCTTTTCTACAAATTCCTTCCCTGAGGTGTAATCTTCACTGCTGACATTTATTGTTTACAACAGACCTCCTGCAGATGCAATCAAGAACAACAACCAGGAAGACTATTTGCTAGTCCACAATAACACCTACCAGCATTCTACTAGACTGACAAGAAACACTATACCAGAGTTGGGTTCAGAAGTCATTCTGTACCCACCTTTTTCACCTGATTTTTTCACCTTTTCTGCTCCGTCAAATGACCTTCACCAAACATCCTTTTTAAGTGAAAATACACTGTGAACATCATTGTATGAGTTCTCCACTACAAAATCACATTACTTCTAGAGTTGCTAATTCAGAATGTTACCCCAGTATTTATAGACTGTAGTAAACAGTGAAGCAGATTATGTTACTGATGATGACAGAAGCCTCCATTATGCATAACCTTCATGTTTATTGAACTTTAAGACAACACTATATTCTTGTGCATCAACTTAGTATGTTCCATTGGTCATGAAAGGGTTAATCTGGAAACAAGCAGTAAAAGGCTAAGCCTGGAATAACATTTGCCACTGTGTGTCCATCTGCAAATCAGATATATTGTCTTAGACCTTCAGGCCAACTGGGTGAGGAGCTGTGTTGAGCAGATCAGGTGAGAAGGTCAGGATGGAGCTATGTACAGGAAAGGTCAGGATAGGTGCTAGTGAGTACTGAGGCAAGGAGGATTGTGTAACTTAAGGATGAGTTAAGGGGAATTCCCATATGTTTAAATAAGGAAAGCTGGTATGGGAGTGGAGTCTCCAGGCCACAAGTTGTGAAGCTGCCAACAAGTCAGGCATCTTGTGCACAACAGCATGTTGTCACGGCGTAGTCAATTGCATGCTTGCAGCATGCAGATTGAGAGCAATTGTGGTTCCCAAATGGACCAGGCTATTTCAGACATCAGTCATGTGGAAAAATACTGGTTTGGGGGAGAGGAGAAGGATTAAAGGGACACTATTCTTCATTTCAATACATGACAATGAGGCTTCAAATCACTGGCTATGAATGTGATTGACTTTTTCCAGTCCCCAATAATATTGGAAATTTTACTCTTCAAGAATCTCAGCTATGTTGAGTGACAGTTGTATGCTTAAATATATTTATCTCAAGATGATGAGCTGAATATGTGCCATGACTACAGAATAAAGTGTGTGGGGTCTAAACATTGCTGCTTATCGTAGTGTGCCAATTGGCAATCATTACTTACCTTCATTGTGAGCTATTTTTAAATGTCAGTTTGATACTTAACAATTTGTCTTCTTTATCTTTGATCACATTTACCCTCGCAGTCTACCACAGTATACATTTTGAACACAACTATCTGTTGTAGTTATGATGACACTGCCAATTATACACTATGAATTATGCGCTAGATAATTAATATCCAGTGTCAAGTTTAAGTATAAAATTTTGAACAACTGTTTCACTAAACTAATTTAGCACACCACAAATAAAGGATTAAAGTCAAAGAAGAAGACTAAAAAGAAAGTACCACAGAAGAAAACATTTACATGCAATCATTAATGTATAATTAAGCTACTGAAGAAAGCAAAAATCTCACCTGCCAACAGCTCCTCGAGCCGTATCTTTTTAGGAAGCTGAAAAAAAATAAAATAAAATAAAATAATAATAATTATTATAATTATAATTATAATAATAATAATAATAATAATAATAATAATAATAATAATAATAACAATAACAATAATATACATGAACTGAATTTAAGTGTAAATCAAACGCCTTTGAACATGGCAGTAGTATGTCATGTCACTGCAATGCTCATCTCTGTATTAGTAAGATGGTAAATTAAAATAGTATTGGAGATAACAAATCAGGTGCAGATACAAGTAGATAGATGTGAAAGTTTATTGAAGTGACATTTATGAAAACTGCATAATGATCCAAGTGAATAATCACAAAATATTTGAGTTTCAAGTGAGCTCAATTATGTGAATTCACTAGAGCTGCCAGCTGCCACGTACAGCCACTGTCACAGAGCAGACAAAGGCGGCCAGGAAATGCAAGTCAGCATGGTGGGAATGCAGACCTCAGCTGCCAGATGTTTGAAGGTTGGTGTAAGCATACTCCCAGTGACAAATACAGTATAGTTTGCAAAAATGAACACTACCTCAGCTATGACCTGGTGAAATAGTCCAAGAGATCATGAAAAGGGAAAGGAGTAACAGACCATTATAAAATTACAGGTTGTCAGTCAGGAAGTAGGAGGTAGGAGATGATATGGCACATAATTGTCCCCATTGTATTCCAGGTTACTGATCACCAACAGATCCCTAACTTTTGAGGCTTGGTGGTTCTAGTCCAATTTAGCAGACATCACAAGACATACGCCACACAGTGTAGTAGAGTTGTGGTAGCTTAGAACTGTAACTTCATATATGAATCCCTTTCTTTTTTATTGGCAGTGTGATGCTGAGAAGAAGCACTAAAGGTCACATGATCACTGTGAATCACGATCATAGCAATGTTATCTTTTTGCAAATAATGTAATGACTGCATACCTATGCAACTGGAGGACACTGACCTCAACTGTACATTATTATTTTATAAGATTTGTCTATTTATGGACAGATTGACCTGTCCCAGAGAATTGCGTCTTAGAATAATTCATCATCAGGGTTCATATGTTTGAATCTAACATGCTATTACCTGTCCTGGAGCATGTTGATGATGTCACAAATACTTAAGGTAGAGGGCCATGCAACCCTTTCAGGTTGCTTCTTACTGATACACATAGACAGTTCAAGTACAGTGTTGGTTCGGATCCAGAAAGTTATTTTCCCACTATGTGAAAATATGTATTTTTGTGTGTGTGTGTGTGTGTGTGTGTGTGTGTGTGTGTGTGTGTGTGTGTGTGTGTTAGCACACAGTCTGTTAGTCACCATACTACAGTCGTGAATTACTGCAGTTCAAGTAGCTACAGCAGACTGCAAATGTGACAAACATAGCACTGTGGGCATCAAATAGCTGTTGATGGCATTCATCTGTGGCCACTGGCATCAGTGAACCAGCCTCACTGCATTGTAGCTGTACACGCAGAGAAGTGAGACTTACGTGTTACATAGCGAACACTTAATACTGTGGATGGCGTTAAGGTGCTATGCAGAAATGTATGTCTAATTTACAAAGAAGATAGTGTACATGTCTTTGAGTTGACTATGTGACAGTGGGATCGATGATATCACAATGCAGAAGTATTGTGACAGCTTAACATGTATTCATATTGACACTGCAGAGAGGAACAGTGGGAGTGAGGAAACAGCATACCGGTATTGGAGTTCCAACATCTCGAAAATTTTATATCCTGCAACGAAATGAACCACATGTCCATGTGGATACACAGCTTGTTGTTGTTGTTGTTGTTGTTGTTGTTGTTGTGGTCTTCAGTCCTGAGACTGGTGTGATGCAGCTCTCCATGCTACTCTATCCTGTGCAAGCTTCTTCATCTCCCAGTACCTACTGCAACCTACATCCTTCTGAATCTGCTTAGTGTATTCATCTCTTGGTCTCCCTCTACGATTTTTACCCTCCACACTGCCCTCCAATGCTAAATTTGTGATCCCTTGATGCCTCAAAACATGTCCTACCAACCGATCCCTTCTTCTAGTCAAGTTGTGCCACAAACTTCTCTTCTCCCCAATCCTATTCAATACCTCCTCATTAGTTACGTGATCTACCCACCTTATCTCCAGCATTCTTCTGTAGCATCACATTTCGAAAGCTTCTATTCTCTTCTTGTCCAAACTGGTTATCGTCCATGTTTCACTTCCATACATGGCTACACTCCATACAAATACTTTCAGAGACGACTTCCTGACACTTAAATCTATACTCGATGTTAACAAATTCCTCTTCTTGAGAAACGCTTTCCTTGCCATCACCTGTCTACATTTTATATCCTCTCTACTTCGACCATCATCAGTTATTTTACTTCCTAAATAGCAAAACTCCTTTACTACTTTAAGTGTCTCATTTCCTAGTCTAATCCCCTCAGCATCACCTGATTTAATTTGACTACATTCCATTATCCTCATTTTGCTTTTGTTGCTTATCCAGCAAATTACCATGAACAAGTGTGGTACTCAGTAGTCATGATTTAACATTAGGCAGTCCTTATAGGTAGTTAGAACTATTACAAGTAGCTAATTAAACATTTATACAAAATCCAACTGCAATGTAATTTTGGATTCTGTGATGTGCAAAAGGGAAATCTTACATCACCTGGAGGAGATACAAAGTGTCAAAATGGAAGGCTTTAAAATAGTCTGTAAGATCACTGTTCGATAGAGCTACAGACAATGCATCCATATTCCAGTTTTTATACACTGTAGCATTTGATCAGGAAGATGCTAGAGCAGTTGATGTGGGCAATTTCGAAGCTTCTTTGTATTTTGGCCTGGTGTATCCTCTGTGATCATGACTAATACAGATGGAGGGTGATGTGACAGCAGCAGCACAATGGGACCAATGTGAACATGTACAATAAACACAAAACTGCAAGTAAGAAATGCTTGTGGAGTAGTGGCATGAGCAGGGGCATAATTTGACTGGGGCAGGCAAAGGGCTAGGGGTCTGAATGACATACACAATAAATAAAATAAAAAAAAATTAAAATGGGAACAAAAAGTGGAGAAATAGATAAAAGCAACATATCTTAATCAGGTCCATGAATGTCCACAGTTTGCCGTGGGGTTGCAGCAGTGGTGAGTTATTAATCCTCTGAATGGGAAGCATATCCATTTTGGTTGTAGCAGCCTGTTTTGTTATGGTTTTAGGATGCAAGACTGCTACGGTCGTTAGTGCCCAATCTGTGGCTTAGGAAAAGGTAAAGAACCAAACTGGAAATCAGGAGCAATGAGAGTGGAAACTCAAAAAAAAAGAAAAATGGGTAAACTAAGAAACAGAAGAGAAGCTTAGGAAACCACTATACAAGGGGGGTTGTTTGTCCCCAAAAAGAGCTTCAAATGGCTGATGTCATCTCACTGAAACTAATAAACTCGAGATTGCAATCAGCTGAGCTCGTGTCATCTGCTAAAATGGAAGACATATCAGGTGACAGCTGTAGATGGGTGCATAAAAGAGTAAAATAGGGGCACTCAAGTAAAAGGTGTCTCACCGTCCACAGTTGAGAGCAGTGGGGACAATGCACGGGAGAACCACGACTTAACAGATGTCTATGGCTAAAAAGACAGTGCCCTACCCAGAGTCTAGTTAAAATTACCTTCTCCTGATGATGAGGTCTGGGGGAAGAGGTCCAAGCACAAGGAAGAGCTTACACATCCCACAATTTATTATCGGGAACTGCAGACCAATGTGAGTGCCATAAAAGAGCAACACGATGACATAAAACCTTCTGTAGATCGGTTAAGTGGACCATGCGAACAGCAGGCTGAAGAAGAGAGACTGCAGCCTTGGCTGCTATATGAGCCACCTCATTTCCATGGATACCAACGTGTCCTGGCATTCAGAGGAACACCACAGAGATGGCCCCCATGTGGAACAAGTGGAAATAGTCCTGAAACCAGTGGACCTGAGGGTGGACAGGGTAGAGGGCTTGGAGACTGAGGAGAGAGCCAAGTGAATCTGAGCATATAATATACTTTATCTGCTGATGGTGACAGATGTATTGGACAGCCTGAAGAACAGCGTAAAATTCTGCAGTTAAAACTGAACACTGGTCGGGAAGCCGAAATTTATTAGGGGTGTCACCAACAATATTAGCACTCCCTACGCCAAATGATGTTTTGGAGCAGTCAGTGTAAATAAATGTGGCATCCTTCATTTGTACACATAGAGCAGCAAATGCCCGATGATAAACAAGAGAGGGAGGGGTACCTTCCTTGGGAAACTGACAAAGGTCACTGAGCAGGCAGGTCCGGGGCGAAGCCAAGGTGGTGCTCTAAACCTAATCGTCAACAAAGTTTTAGGAAAATGGAAAGGAAGAGAACATGGTAATTGACAGAAGCGGACTCCTGGTGGTAGTAGAGAGTAAGGGTGGCCTGCATACCCTAAATCCAAGAAGCTGCCAAAGACAAATGTCATGGGCCAGATTAGCAGTCATGGAAGGCAGATGGCTAGCATAATGACTCATTGTCAGAAGGACAGCTCACCGATTGGACAGCAGAGGTTCAGCAGTCTCAGCATAAAGGCTTTCCACAGGGCTGGAGTAAAAAGCTCCAGATGCTAAACGCAATCCACAGTGGTGGACAGAGTAGAGACGCCGAACAATAGACGTCCAAGCAGAGGAGTAAACTATGCTTCCACAGACCAATTTCAAGTGTACTAGAGTGTACTAAGGTGCGATAGGGGCAGAGGAGGACCACTCAGTCCGCTCCCCAGGAGGTACCATTCAGGACACAGTGGATGTTGAGAGATCACAGACTGCGAGCCGTAAGATAGGATATGTGGGAGGACCAGCTCAGTTTCCTGTCAAACGTAAGACCCAAGAATTAGCGACCTCCGCAAATGGATTGTTGACAGGACCTAGATGTAGGGACGGCCAGACAACCTCTGTACAATGTCAGAAATTGACAAATGGTCATACTGGGAGTAAAGCGGAAGCCGGTTTCAATGCTCGAAGAGTGGAGGCGATTGAGACATCCTTGAAGACTTCGTTCAAGAAGGCTGGTCCATTGAGAGCTGTAGTAGATCGCAAAATGGTCCACAAAGAAGGAGCCCGCAACATAGGGAAGTAGACAATCCATAATTGGATTTATGGGAATGGCAAACAGTACAACACTTAGCATGGAGCCCTGGGGTACCCTGTTTTCTTGGGAGAAAGTACGGGAGAGCTTAGTCTTCAATCGCACTTTAAATATGCGCCCTACCATAAATTCGTGAATAAAAAGGGGCAACTGACCTTGAAAACCCGAAGAGAACAGTGTGCGGAGGATGCCTGTCCTCAAACAGGTATCTTATGCTCTCTTTAGATCAAAAAATATTGCCACTGTTTGGAGTTAAAAGACTTCAGGGCTCCAGCCACCAGGCTGAACGGCAATCCACAATACGCTCTGAAACCTTATTTACACTAGTCGTGAGAGGAATGGTGGATAGCTAGAGGGGAGATGTTTGTCCTTTCCAGGTTTCAGAACAATAATGACAATAGCTTCCTGCCCTCTTCTGGGAAAAGTACTCTCGATCCAAATTCGATTATAAAGGCGAAGGAGGTAGCACAGATTTTGGTATGGTAAATGCAGCAACATATGGATGTCGATACCATTTGGTCCCGGGGTGGAAGAGAGAGAGGAAGAGAGTGCGTGCTGGAGTTCCCACATGGAGAAAACAGTATTCTAGCTTTCGCCATTTTGAGAGGCGATAGCAAGGGGTCGAACTTGTGCTGCACATTTCTTCAGGGGAAAGGCTGGCGGGTAATTTGAAGAGCTTGAAATCTCAGCAAAGTGTTGATCCAATGAGTTAGAAATAGCGACTGGGTCCACTAAGGTATCATGCATGACAGTGAGCCCAGATCGGGGAGAAACTAGGTGCACCAGATAACTGTCGAATTTGACTCCAAACTTCAGAAGAGGGAGTGATGGTGTCAAAAGAGCTAGTAAAGAAGTCCTAGCTTGCCTTCTTGCTATTGCGGATGATGCGACAGAATCACACACATAACTGCTTATAGTGGATACAGTTGGCCAAAGTAGGATGGTGGCGGAAAACCCTAAGAGCATGTTGCCACTCACGCCTCGTTCAACCAAGGAATTGCCAAGGGGGGCAGATAAATCGGACGTCTGAGGTCTGAGTTATTGAACATTCCATGGCTGTAAGAATAACTTCTTTAATATGAGTGATCTGATCGTCAACGCTATGAAAGTGACGGTCATCGAATGTCACTAGAGTGAGCAGGTGATAATGGGGAGGTTGAACGGACGATATTTGCGCTGGCCGATCTGATGGCTGTGGCATCAAAGGTGAGATCACAAGTCTGCGGGGCTGCCTCCTTACTAGGCTGAGGAGATGCAAGGACAGTGCTATATTTACCTGTGGGAGGCACAGTGGGCTTGTGACTTGTGAGTAACTTACGAGCAGCAAGTGTCAACACCTTTTCCTTCCCTCTGATGTCCTGAATAAGATGTACATCTTTGAAAATGGGGCAATCTCGAGAGGAAGCACCATGGGCATCCTTGCCTCATGAAAAGCATCTGCCCGGATTTGAACACGGCTGGTTGGTATGATTAAACCACTGACACTGTTAGCAATGCCTAGGTTTGGGATGTAAGGGTGAAATGAAATTATCTTGTAGCCCAGTTTAATGTTTGATTGAAGTTGAACTCTGTCAAATATCAAGAAGATAGTACAGGTTGGTACCAAGTCCTTGTCAACCCTTTTCATGACTATGTACAGTTGCTACAAAACTACCAGTCTGACAAGGTCATATTTCCTCATTGGACAATCCATTGAGTGAGTGTGTATAAACCACACTGCATGATGAATTTAAAGTGCATTGCACTTCCACCCAGACAGGGAAGGTGCGTAGCAGTGAAGTTCACAGCAATTTTTGTGCCTGGATGGCACTGACTGCTTCTAACAACAAGGTGCCATTTCGTCATCGGGAACAAGACTTTACAGGAACTGCAATCATGTCGACACCTTTCTGAATAATGAAAGGGTTGACTTTCGAGGAGTCTTGAGCTTCGTCCAAATGAGAAACAACAAGGAACTGTGGCACTGATGGAAGAATTGTCTGTGGCTGTAACTCATTCAATGTTCGCTTGTGAGCAGACATAGTAGATGATGATGAACCCTTGCAGAAGTATGTCCCATAGTTACTAGCATATCCAATGGTGTGCTCCTTCCTTGTGGGAGCCATCTCTGTGTGCTGTGATGTGATCATACTATGCCTCCTGCCAGATTTACATATATGATAATCAATTTAACAATGTTTGTGGAGAGATGAGGGTATGAATTGTCAGAGACAAGTGGCATTATGGTTACTCCCCACTCCTCATATCATTTGCTCCTATTGAAAGGTGCAGGAATGTAAGACAGATTGCCACTTAGCAAGGTAATTTAGTGCCTGCTCTTGTATTGTTATGAAGCACTAACTAGGCAAAATGATCCATTGTTGAGATCAGATGGCCTCTTAATATTGCTGTGCTTTATCAGGCTATGGAGCAAGCTAGATGGAAATTACATGATGCAGTGTCAATAGTTTCATTTGTTCTCCATTTACAGGAAGAACAATTTCAATGCTGTAGTCCACCCTTCAGAAAAAATTTGTCCAATGCAAACAAATATGACATTCTTTATTATCCTATGCCCACCATAGGAAGAAAAGTACACTCCGTCAATTAACTACAGCACACAGGCCAGTTTCAATATTTGAACACTATTTAGAAACTACAAGCCATTCTCATAGCCTGGTTCCTGAGAGAGAGAGAGAGAGAGAGAGAGAGAGAGAGAGAGAGAGAGAGAGAGAGACAGGGAGATAATGTTAGAATAAATGTTTTGATTATTTTTGGGCAAGTCCAGAGGATAGCAATAGAGTGGAAGGCGGGCAAATCAAAAATAACAATAAATAGCCTTAAAACAGTGCTCTCTTGATTTATATCTATTCATGTATGTCAGCACAGATTAAGTAAACAGACTGTAATAATCAAAACATAACTGGAAGTAGTTTATTTGAGTTACAAGAATGAAGTGAACTAGAACTAGCTCAAATTTTCTCATCTCATGTTTGATGTTTTCCCATCACCAAGGGATTTTCCACTGGCTCTCAGACAGAAAAGTAAGCAGCAGAAGATGAAAAATCATTAGATACCTTATGTGTGAAAAATACATCTTCCCATGCTGCATTCAGACAGAACTCTGCAACTGCCAGCCAATGTAGCACATTTTCCTCACTGAGTCCTTGTTTTACAGTTGATCTTTGGGCAAGCAGTACAGCTTTCCTCAGCCTTCAGTTAACTGTGTCATTCGAACTGAAGTTGGTCACTCACTTGAACTGCTTCATATTTAGGAAATGAGAGGACAGCTCTTACACACAAGCTCCATATGGCCCTGCTTTGCATTCAGTCTCTTCCTGCTCGAGCAAGGAATTCTGCTGGTAGTGCCTGTTTCAACATAATTCTTCCAATATCTCTACAGTAGTCAGTGGCGTGCCATATCTCCCACATGCATCTGAAACCAAAAACTTGTATTCTCGAATCAGAGCGTCAACTGTCTCCAACTGAATGCTACCTGTGAGCCATTGCAACTACTTGCTCGCAATGTTATTTCTTCTTGTCACTTTCATGCTGATACCTGGGGAAGAAGTAAATATGCTGTCATGAAAATGTGTGACTGTGGTGACAGGCTGATCACTGTCTGGGCATAACCGCTGTGGTGCCTGCCTGTGGAGGCTGTGTCGGGCAAGATAGATGCTTTCCCAGGGGTTGTAGGTCTTGATCAGACCTCTGACAGTGTTGATGCTTCCTTGGGTTTTTGCGCATCTATTCGTATCTGTGTCCCTAAATAAAAATTTATGAACCAGTTCTTAAGAAACTTATCTTACCTTGAACAATTACTTGATAACCATACTGATGAGTCTCTGAATGCCAGTGACTATAGCAGATGTGTCAGAGTCTGATGCTTCAGAAGATATATAGATAAAGGGAAAAAGTTTGTCTGGTTGACTTGTTGCAAATGGAACTAAGTTGAGAAGACATAGGCAGTTAGTTTGAATTTGATCCAAGGATGAACCATTTTAACATACATGTGTCCAATTTTGAATTCTTAAGCAAAAGGGAGAACGGAAGCAGCTACAGCAGATACACATGTAATGTAACCCATGTAATGTATGTTAGCTGCTGATGGCTTGTCCTTAATACCATCCATTTATAGGGTCATGAGTCTGACATTCCAAAGATTCATCCATCACACAAGTTGATATTAATCTACAGTTCCCAATACTCCAGCAACTTCCATTACTATTGTCATCCTTGAGATGATTGGTTGGTTTGAGAGATTGAAGGGACCAGACTACTAGGGCCATATGTCCCTTTTTCCATGAACTTGAAACCACCACAAGGAATAAAAACAAACAATGGAGATGACAAGAGACAACAACACAGGACAAGAAAGACACAGACAGATACCTGACAAAAGGATTTAGAATCACACGGAGTGTGACAGTGGTTGGCCGACCATAAAAACAAATAAAAAAAACAAAAAAAAAAGGAAAAGGAAAAGCCAACCACCAAGAAACCCACTAAAAACCCCAGTCTAAAATCGTTGACCAAATTCCAGACTCTACACAAAAGAAAATGACACACACTTAGATCAAGCGATAAAAACCCCCTGCATCAATTAAACTCAAAACTAAATCTGCCATCGCAACATCATCTGATAAAAGTTTAGGAAGTGTATCAGGAAGTGCAAACATCTGCCTGAGCAGCGTTAAAAGCGAGCAGTCCAACAAGATGTGGACCACAGTCAAAGGTGACCCACAGCGACAAAGGTGGGTCCTCATGCTGCAATAAATAGCTGTGCGTTATCCAGGTGTGACCAATACTCAGCCAGTAGAGGACAACAGAGTCCATGTGAGAGACCCACAAGGAGGAGTGCCACGCACCGGTAGCCTCCTTGATGGCCTGAAGTTTGTTGGGTGAAGGAAGGGCGCGCCATTCTTCACCCCAGGTGCGAAGTACCTTCTGCTGCAAAACTGACCAGAGGTCACACTCCAAAAGACCAATCTCCATGGCTGGTGCACCGACAGCCTGTTTGGTCACTGTGTCAACACATTCATTTCCCAGCATGCATATAGGACCCAGGGTCCACACAAAGACCACAGAGCACCAGTGGTGAGTCAGACCCCGCTGTGAAATATTGGGCCCAGCAACCACTATGCGGAAGGTGTTACCAAACCATAAGCCTGGCTTCCATAATCTAGGCAGGACTGAATTAACGCCTGGTACAGCCATAGAAGGGTAGACCAATTGGCACCTCAGTTGGTGTGACTCAAGCAATGAAGAGCATTAAGATGCCAACAGCACATTTGTTTAAGCTGCCAAATATGAGGCAGCCAAGTCAACCAGGTATCGAAAACCGATCCCAAAAACTGATGCGTCTCCACAACACAAGAGGTTTGGTGTCAAGATAAAGCCATGGCTCACGTTGAACAGCGTGTTACTGACAAATGCATAACGCAGGTCTTGGCAGCCGAAAACTGGAAGACATGTGCTACAGCCCAAGACTGCTCATTTTGGGTAGCACCCTGCAGCTGCTGTTCAGCAGCTGCAATGCCAGTGGAGCTAAAGTACAGGCAGAAGTCGTCAGCCTACAAGGAAGATGAGACAGGCATTCCAACGCCACAGCAAGCCCATTAATTGCTATCAAAAAGAGGCAGCCTCTTAATACAGATCCTTGTGGGACCCCATTCTCCTGAACTCAGGAGGAACTATAGGAGGCCACAACTTGCACACGGAAGGAACCAAGCGACAGAAAATTTTGTATTAAAATTGGGAGGGGACCCCAAAGATCGTAACCATGAAGCGTAGAGAGGATGTGATGTTGCAATGTCATATCGTATGCCTTCCACATGTCAAAAAAGATGGCGACCAGATGCTGGTGGTGGGCAGAGGTTGTACAGACGGCAGGCAACAGGCATACCAGATTATTGGTGGCAGAGCGGCCCTTACGGAACCCACCCTGAGATGGAGCCCGAAGCCCCTGAGACTCAACTAGCCAACTCAACCTCTGGCTCATCATGGGTTTGAGCAACTTGCAAAGAAAGTAGGTGAGGTTAATGGGGCGGTAGCTGTCCAACTCCAGTGGGTTCTTGCCAGGGGATTATGATGCTTTCTCACCATTGTGACAGGAACTAACCCTCAATGCAGATATGATTGAAAAGGGCTAGGAGGTATCGCCGGAAGTCCACTGAGAGGTGTTTGAGCATCTGACAGTGGATGCCATTTGGCCCGGGAGCCGTATCAGGGCAAGTGGCTAAGGCACTTTGGAATTTCCTTTCACTGAACGGAGCATTGTATGATTCAGGGTGGTGCGTGTGAAATGAAAGGCTCCGAAGTTCCAACGACTCCTTCAGGGAGTAAAAGGACAGTGGGTAATTCACAGTAGTGGAACTCTGAGCAAAATGCTCTGCTAAGTGGTTTGCAATTGTGTCTGAGTCAGTGGAGACTGTTCCAATCAGTGGAAGTGCAGGTACACTGACGAGGGTATGATAGCCACAGAGTCTCCTAATCTTGGCCCAAACCCACAATGGAGAGGTACGGAGGCCAATGGTGGAGACATACCTTTCCCAGCACTCCTGCTTGCATCGGCGAATCAGGCAGTGAGCTTGCACACAAAGCCGTTTAAAAGCGATGAGGTGTTCCAATGAGAGATGCCACTTGTGATGCTGGAGTGCCCACCTGAGATCTTTAATCCCCTCAGCCATCTCGGGCGACCACCAAGGCACAGTCCTCCACCAAGGGGCCCCAGAAGAACACAGAATGGCACATTCTGTGGCAGTAATGATGCCGGTGGTGACCAAGTGAACCACGGCATCAATGGCATCATTGGAATGAGTCTCAATAGTGGCAATGGAGGTGAACAGGTCCCAGTCAGCCTTATTCATAGTCCATCTGCAGCGGCGCCCAGAAGAGTGATGCTGTGGCTGTGACAGAAATATTGGAAAGTGGTCACTACTACACAAGTTGTCAAGCGCACTCCATGGGACAGATGGCAATAGACTAGGGCTGCAGCAGGTAAGGTCGTTTGCTGACTATGTGCCATGTGCCACACTGAAATGTGTGAAGGTACCACTATTTAAAAGAGAAAGGTCGAGCTGTACCAATACTCACTCATCGATGGTGCCTAAGCCTGTTGCCACTGATCCACCCCACAGAGGTTTATGGGCATTGAAGTCGCCGAGTAACAGAAAGATGGCAGCAATTGGACTATCAGCGCAGCTAGGACATGCTGCAGGTCATCACCATCTGGTGGAAGAGAGAGACTGCAGATACTAACAGCCGGAGGCATCCACACCCAAACAGTGACAACCTCTAAAGGCATTTGTAGAGGGACAGACTCACTGTAAACGGAGTGATGGAAATAGATGCAGACACCACCAGGTACCCTCTCATAAGCTACCCTGTTCCTATAATAATCCCTGTAGCTATGGAGGGCAGGGGTACGCGTCACCAGAAATCAAGATTCCTGAAGAACAATGTAGAGGAAAGGGTCAAGGCTGAGAAGTTGACTGAGCTCAGCAAGATGGTGGAAAAAACCACTGCAGTTCCAATGGAGGCTGACATTGCCCCTGGCTGAGAAAGGTGTGAAGGGACCGAAGAGGCAGATTACGCCACTGGGTCACCTGCTGCCACCGATTGAGCACCTGTGTGAGTGACATCCATTGTGTCAGAGTCAGGCCAGATCTTGGTCCGCAGCGTACGCCAGTCTCTCTACCTCGCCCTCAGATGCAGAGCTTGTAGCTTGCGGTGGGATAGATGCCATCACAAGTTCCATCATCTTAGAGGTCTCCTTCTTGGATTTTTCTCTCTGCCCCTTGGGTTTCACTGGCTGGGAGGGCTTCACCAATTCAGTCTCCGGCATGGAGTAGGATCACAAAGCGCTACAACTAGCTGCTTGTGGGCACTTATGCCATTGCCGGGCGTCATCTTTCCCACTTGTGGAAACCTGGGAAGGGAGGGACCCAAGGGACCCCTTGCAAGAGAGAGCAGCTGAACAAGTTGGACATTTCTCTAGCTTAGAAGTGGGGACAGACATCCCCAATACCCAATAGGTGTGTGGGGAGGGGATGGTTGCTCCCAAAGTAGGTGGAGCAGGAGCAGCAGGGTGGGTAGTGCCCCCATGGTCAAGGGGATGTTTGGACTTGATCGACTTTGTGAGCCGACTGAAATTCCCTGAGCTGATAGGGCCATCATGGTGGTGGTTGTGGTGGCATATGAGGATGCCATACACACAGGATGGAGTCATTCATATTTCCTCTTAGCCCCAGTATAAGTCAGTCGGTCCAGTGTCTTATGTCCATGATTTCCTGCTCCTTCTGTAAGATCCGGCAGTCCGGCGAGCAAGGTGAATGAGGCTCTCTGCAGTTGACACAGATGGGAGGTGGGGCACATGGAGTATTGGGATATGATGGGTATCCACAATCTCGACATGTGAGGCTGGAAGTACAGCAGGAAGACATATGGCCAACATTGCAGCACGTAAAGCACTTTGTCAGGGGAGGGATATACGGCTTGATGTCACAGTGGTAGACTATCACCTTGACCTTCTCCAGTCATGTATCACCCTTGAAGGCTAAGAGGAAGGCACCAGTAGCAATCTGATTATCCTTCAGACCCCAATGTATGTGCCAGATGAAATGAACACCTTGATGTTCTTAATTGGCGCGCAGCTAGTCATTAGACTAAAAAGGTGGTCCCTACGGAAAATAATATCCTGGACCATATTTAAACTCTTATGGTGTGTTATGGTAACTGAAACATCCCCCAACCTGTCACAAGCAAGTAATCTCCAGGACTGGGCATAGAATTCTGTTTTTGTCAATACTGACCAAGAGCGCATTTTGGACAAGCCCTCCACCTCCCCAAACATGTCCTCTAAATGCTCTATGAAGAATTTAGACTTTTTTTGACATGAAAGACTTCAGCTCTTGTACAAACTAGGAACCAGAGCAAATAAGTGTCACGGCCATCCTGAGATACTCCTCCCACAGTGTGGCCAGGGAGGGGAATGATTTGGGATTGTATTTCTGAGCATTGAACTGAGCCCAAGAATGCTTAGAGACTGCTGGTAGATGGCCACCAGCAAGAGATGATGTACCACGCTTCATTGTGGGTCATCTGCACTGATGCCACCCACTCCGACCAAGGGCCCTCCCCACGGGCACCACCCAGCCTCTACAAGGGCCACCTGGCAGGATGGCCATTGCTGGGAGTCCCAATACACCAGGGAGATAGGCCTCTACTCCTTGGCATACGTGGGGAGTTGGCGCAGGCATCAGCAGAGTGATCCCTGTGTTGTAAGGGGGCTACAACCAACAGGGTACATGGCAGCTCCACCACAATTGACTGGCTACTATGCTGGATATTAGGTGCAAGGAAGTCCTTGGTCATCAGTTCCGCAAAAAGCAACAATGCACAGTGCATGGTGGAAATTGCACCTAGGAATGTAACCTCACCCAAGAGATGGGGAACGAACAGAATGGCAGTGCGACGATGAGAAGGCTGGCTAGAGGTTTCTATGCACAATGGGCACAATGTACCATGTAAGGTGCCCTTCCCCAATTGGTTCGCTCTTCAGAAGAATTGGAAATATGGAGGTCAAACCCGAGAGGGGACCATCACATATAGGTTGAAGCATTTGAGACTCCTTTTAGTCACCTCTTATGACAGGCAGGAATACTGTGGGCCTATTCTAACCCCCGTACCTGCAGGGGGACCTTGAGATGAATTTGTATAGCTTTAACATTAGCTGTCCCCACCAAATAATAGTATTTGTGTGAATGGAGGATACCTAGAAATTCATTAATGTGCCAGATACATGACCTGCATTGATCAAAAGTCAATTCATCTGCATACTTCAGATGTTTGCCAAATCCTTAACAGCTTACACTAGAGGTCAGGCCATTCTGGGCAAGAAAATTTCTTTAATTGTTTTCAACATTATTAGCATGATATGAGCAAAATCAAAACTTGATCAATATGCTATTTGTTGTATGTAAGTCAACCACCTTTGACAATACCTCAGTTACAATCATCCATTCACCATCAGCACCAAAAGGATATCGCAGTGAAGCAGACATCAGCAGTTTGATTTGTACCCAAGTCATGAGTGATGACAGCCAATGGTGTATTTGTTCATCTATGTTTATTTGTTATGTTTGTCACTAGTAATTAGGGCCTTGCAGGTGTTCAAAGCCCTCCCATGACATCTTCACTCCTCTGTGCCCCAAACTACTGTTGCGATGATGGTCCATTGCAAGACTGCTCCCCTCACCATCATCTTCCTGATCTTCCCTTTCTCATTGTTTCTTTTTGGAGCAATTAGTCTGTTGTTAATTTGCTTGTAAATAATTGCACATGCATGAACATGATATACAGTATGCTAGAACTCTCGTTCAGTACAAACCATGTGTGACCTGAATTATATTGTAAATCCTGTGAAGAAATTGGACATTTTTTGCCATAAAATTGTCTGTGGATCTGCACTTCATAATGTCTATATTGCAATGGATCATACACAAGCATGGTAATGGAAAGTAAACTAATAGTTTGGCACTTGTGACAGATGAGACCTGTTGGAATATAATCAAGTATTTTGTTGCATCATTTTGCTTAATTAGGCCTGCAACTGAATGATACTGTGAATTATTGGTTTTAGTGTTTCTATTCTTTACCATGATGTTTGGTTTGTGTTCAACAAGTTATATAAAAGTGAAAATCCACTGTATGTCTACATCAGTAATTGCACTTCAAACCTTGGTCTTGGACTTGACTGGAAACTTGTTGCCTTGTTGGATGAGTCATCTCAAGCTGTATCAAGTGGATGAAAGTGTATGGATATGGAGACAACCTCACAGATCCATAGACCCCACAAGATAGGAGGTGGAGGCTCTGTAATGGTGTGGGGCATGTGCAATTTGAGTGATATTGAACCCCTGATATGGAAATGCCACGTAGCTAGTGCCTCCCATCAAGTAGACAGTTAGCCTGGTGCAAGTCTTGCGAGTTGACACCACTTTGGTGACTTGTGTGTTGATGGGGATGAATTTATGAATGTAAGGACAACCCAACATCCAGTTCCTGAGCAAAGAAAATCCCCAACGCAGCCAGGAATCGAACCTGGGCCGTTAAGTATGATATTCTGTCGAACTGACCACTCAAATACCAGGGATGGACACCCCTAATATGTCTAGATGTGATAGACAGGTGACATGTACTTAAGAATCCTGGCTGATCACTTGCATCCATTCATGTCCATTGTGCATTCCAACAGACTTCAGCAATTCCAGCAGGTAAATGCGACACTCCACATATCCAGAATTGCTGCCGAGTGACTCCGGAAACACTCCTTTGAGTTTTAACACTTACTCTGGTCCCCTCGTGTGTGCGAATCTCATGGGTGCCCAACAATGAGGTCATCATGATAGAAAGTGTTACTGGTACCATTTTGCGAGGACACAGTTTCCCAAAAATACAGAATATATAATGACTAAAAATAAATTGGGTTTAATGGGTTAAGTCACACAAAAGAGCTACACAGCAACAAGAAAAGAATGGCTGTAGTTTCTCCACAATTTCAGCTGTTCATGGTACCAGCACATCAAGTCCATATTCAGAGATGTTACAAGAACAAACTTGTGTTACAGGCAGTTGCCACTACAACTACTGAAAAAGAAGCTACACCACTACCACCACCACCACCACCACCACCACCACCACCACCACACCATATCTCTAGCTGCTAAGGCCAGACCAATATATTTAACAGAACTAACAATCCATAGTGGAGCAGAGCAGGTAGAAGGACATCCCACACAGGTTGAAGAGGAGGAAACAGTGCAACTTAGCAGAGTGTGCAGGGCTAGAGGTGACAGATGAGGCTATCTGGTTTAGAATCAGGAGGGAGTTTGGGTGGGAGGGAGGGAGGGAGGGAGGGATGGAGGGAGGGAGGGATGGATGGAGGGAGGGAGGGAGGAAAGGAAGGGAAAAAACTGAGCAGAAAGGAAAGGAGCACACAAAAAGAGAAGGGACTGGTTGGTGCACTTGCAGAGAGCCGTGCACAGTGGGGATGTGAATTGGGAGATGATAGAACAGTGGGGTGAGGGTGGGAGGGAGCATTTTGGCAGAAGAAGAGAGACAGTAGGTTACTGTAGGTTGAGGCAGAGATGTTTTCAGGAGCAGAGTATGTGCTTTAAGGGTAACTCCAGTCTCCAGAGTTCAGAAAAGCTGGTGGTGTATGCGACAACACAGATTGCCTGGGTTGTCAAGCAGCCATTGAAATTGGGCATGTTATGTTTATCTCCATGTTGTGTAGGGTGTTCCACTTTCCTGTAGTAGGTCATGTGTCACATTTACAATGAGCAGCAATCTATCCCTTCTGTAACTCTCGACATTATACAGCAAGGAAATTGGAGGCCAGTACATTCTGACTCTTTAATTTAGAAATTCATGGCAGTCCTCCTACGGTACTATCCAGTCAATTTCTCTCTCTCTCTTTGATGGGTAAAGAAGGTGAATTATGAACTTCATAGTTGTTCCGGTACAAACAACAGAGTTATTCATCACATGGCCCTTACTTAAAGAATACTAATTTCAGTTAGAATTTACAGAGGAAAATAATTATGCAAGCAGAAAAATGAAAGTTCCAGGTTAAGTTGATAACGCAATGTGCAACTTTATTTTATAGGTCATTCTCATTATCAGGAGAAGTGAAGTTAGCTGTCATCCTTTGGTAGGCCTGGGAGATTACTTGGGCCGATCACTGCTACAACCTTGTGACTCTGGCTAAAAATGGGGGTGGGATGCAAAGACAAGAACGCAACAAGAGAGTTCTCTTAGCCTCTCTCATCTTAATTCTCCACAATCCTACCTACACATCATGGTCCTGTTAAGCTGAGCAACCCAGTGGACGGTTGGGTAACCAACCCCAGTGGTGAACTGGGTCAGCAAGCTGACAGGATATGGAGGACAGTGGAAGGAAATGGGAAACAACTACTGGAATTACTTCCCTAGATGTTCATGGGCTTGATCTCTTTGTAAAATATTCCAGAGGTAAAGCTTCTCATCAATCGGTTCTCCAGGAGGCGAATACAATGAGGAGTCCAGAGATTTGGGAAAATGGAAAAGGAAGGAAGGAGAAGAAGGAAGACTTATTGAGGATTGGTAGTTGGAATGTTTTAACCCTTCTCCAGGAAGGGAAATCAGAAAATGCCAAACATGAAGTGACAAGAAACGAATTGGGTATACTCTGTATGTGTGAGGTGAGATGGGGTGGTTGTGGAAAACTAGAAAGTGATGACTTCTGAATGTACTATTCAGGTGAAGATAAAAATGGAATGAATAAGGTTGAAATTTTGACAGGTGGAGGACAAGGTAATCAAGGTTAAATATGTTGGTGGAAGAATATTGATGATGAGACAGAGAGAAAAAGAAAGACTTACTTATCATCCAGGTCTATATGCCAACAAGTAATCATTCAGATGAAGAGGTATAAGAATGTTGTGAGATGATAGAAAACTTAGCAGAGAGAGAAAAGAAATGCATGTATTGTTATAATGGGTGATTGGAATGTGGTAGTTGGTGAAGGACCAGAAGGACAAGCTCTGGGAAAATATGGACTGGGTGAAAGAAATGAGAAAAGGCAAATGCTTTTGGAATACTGCAATGAAAACTTCATGGTAGTTGGAAATACTCTATATGGTAACCACAAAAGATGACAGTGTACTTGGATACCTCGATTTCACAACAAAAGATATCAAATTGATTACATAATGATACAACAAAGACACCAAAATTGCCTAAAGACTCTCAAAAGCTATCCAGGGGCAGATACTTATTCAGATCATATATTAGTAATAGCTGATGTTCTAGTTTAATTGAAAGGAACCTGGGAAGGACAGAAGAGAGAGCACATTAACTTTGAGAAACAAAGACAAAGGCAATTGTTAAAAATTGGAGAATGCATATTGTGAAATCATAATGAAAAGTCAGGAAATGGAATGCACAGAAGGAAGGCAGGATCCTTTTAAAAATAGGATCAAAAATGCAGCTAAGGAAACACTGAGTCAAGGAGAGGAAAATAATAAAAAAAGAACGGGTAACACCAGTTATGATAACCAAGATCGGTGATTGCAGGAAATGGAAAACTGTAGACACAGAAGAAGGGAAGCATAACTACAGAAGTTTAAATAATGAATTAAGAAGGGAGACAGAAGAAGCAAAGGACAAATGGCTGACAGGAGAGTGTGACAAGACAGTGAAATTAGAGAAAGAAGGAAAATATGATTTCATGTACAAAGAAGCAATGGATTTGACATTCAGGGGAAAAGAGAAACGACAATGGACTGAAGGAAGTAGAGGCAGCAGATGGTAAAATGGTGAGTGAACCCCAAGAAATTATGATAAGATGGGAGAATATATAAAAAGGCTATATGCTGTAAATAGCTGACCAAGTGAAGAAGACATTGGGATAGAAGAAGAAGATGAAGTTGCAGATGATGACAAAGGAAATGCAATACTAACTAGTGAGATTTAAGAGTCTATAAAGTCATTGGAGAAAGAAGGGAAAAGGGAGTTGATTGAATTGTGTAATCAAATATTCATGACAGGAAAATAGCCAATGGACTTTACAGAAAGAATCTTAATACCTGTAGAAAAGAAAAAGAACAGCAAAAAGTGTGAGAAACATAGAACAGTGTGCCTGATACACATGCAGCGGAAGTCTTGCTGAGGATGCTCAGCACAAAGCTATGTGGACAGTTGAGTTGCATACTAGGAGATGAACAATTTGGTTTTAGGTGAGGAGTGGGGACTACAGGTGCCATTGGGCTACTAAAGGTGATAGGGAAAACGTACATGGAGAGGAAAAGGAAGATGTATATTGCATTCATTGATCTTGAGAAGCCTATTGACACTGTCAGATGGGACAAACTGATGGAAATCTTAAGGAAACATGGAGCTGACTGAATGGATAGATAGCTAATTAAAATCTATATTGAACCAGAGAGCAAGAGTAAAAGTAGGAGGTGTGATGAATGAAGAAATTGAACTCTGAAGAGGTGTAAGAGTAGGTGGTTGCTTATCACAAACACTGTTCAGCATATACCTCAAGGAAATTATTAATTAAAGTTTTGATGGAAGGGGAGGAGTTTATATAGGGGGTCAGAGAGTGGAGTGTATAAGATTTGCAGATGACATGGTTGTGATGGCAGAGAGTACAAGAGAGGTGGAACAAATGTTATATAATCTAAACACAAAATTAGAAGAATATCAAATGAAAATTAACTAGAAGAAAACAAGAAGCATGGTAATTGGAGAAAAGGGGACAAAACTCTGTATGAAAATAGGGGGAGAGGAAATAGAGCTAGTGAATAACTTCAATTACTTGTAAGCTGTAATAATGGATGATATGTATTGCTCAACAGAAATTAGGAAAAGAATTGCAATGGGAAAAGTAGGATTCAAGAGGAAACAAATTACTTTATGGACCACTAAAAAAAAATCCGAGGAAAAGACTTGCCAAATGTCACATCTGGAGCATTGCACTATATGGTGCAAAGACCTGGACATTGAGGAAGGAAGATGAAAGAAGATTGGAGGCACTATAGATCTGGATATGGAGAAGAAAGGAAAAAGTGAACTGGGAAGACCGAGTAAGGAATGAAGAAGTATTAAGGTGAGTTGGAGAAGAAAGAAACATGCTCAAAGTCAGCTGAAGGAGAAAATGGAACTGGATTGGACATTGTTTAAGGAGGGACTGTTTATTGAAGGAAGGAATAGAAGGAATAGTGGAGGGAACAAGGGGAAGAGGAAAAAGAAGATATCAAATGTTGGACAATATGAAAGGAGGCAAATATTCAGAAATGAAAAGACTGGCTATGGACAGACAAAAGTGGAAGAGGCTTAATCCACGATAAGAGCTGCTGTAAGGCAGAATACCACACTACTAAATACTGCTACTACTACTACTACTTTGGTAGTATTCCCTGCGTGATTCTATTGAGTACCCCCTACATTAGATCAATAGCTTAGGGAGAACTGTCAACTGCTGAATCATCACATGATAAGTTTGATGCATCAAGGCTGAAATTTGTTTCAATAGAATGCTCAGCAAAAACTGAAGGTGCAAATCTAGACTTGTGAATCACTTAGAGATTGGAAGGAAAGATTTCTGTTTCTTCGAAACAGCAGTCAGGCTCATTTGTGTCATTTCTCTCAGTCAGGCACTTACAAATATCACATCTATAACTCTTGACTTTTCCAGATGTCCAGGAATTAGGTCAGCAACATCCCAGAATATTCACATGTTTAGAAAACACATTTATCAATTGGCATACATTCACATTTAATTCCTTTATAGGCAATAGAATATTTTGTTTTCTTAAGCAGCAGCAACAATACTAGGCATCCTGATGTGATTTAGCTCCATTAAGAAGTAGGAAGGTTTTGCAAGGATATTGGCAGTCATTGAGCTTTTTCTGTTATTTTGAAACAGGTGTCATCACAGAACTTTTAATGCTTTTCATCTTTACACAGCATTCCTCTGAACAGAATTATAGGTGGGATACTTGCAATTACAGCATCTCCACATTCACCTATTGTTACATTCTCACCATGATCACCAGCAATAATCTGAACTCTTTTTGTCTCTGAAAAAGGGTCAAGTGGCAATCCACCTTGTCCACACTAAATATATTTTAGTGTTTACCAATAAATCCTTTATTTAATTTGCAACTTGTGCCAACTTTTTGGCAATATCAGTGAAATAAATATTGTCAGCCATGTCCTGCAAGCTAGTAATTTATCGTTTTGAATGTTATTTAAATATTATTCATTTATCAAAAGCTAAACAATCTGCCAAAAGATATGTTCTGGTTCCAGGGTTTATATTGTGGATCTACCCATATGAACCTGCTAATGAGCTGTTCACAGGTGTCAGCTGTCTCAAAAGCAATAATTGATTATGGCAGAGCACAATACGAAGAAATCCTCACTAAAAGAAACATAATTCTTCTTATTACAATGAACCATCAGGGTCTTATTAGAGATCTACATTCAAACAATGAAAATCCAGGGTAGGATGTAATGGTATGAGAGTGCTCTCAGTTGCCCGAGACTGCAGTGAGTGTATTGTGCCAATGCATGTGACAAGGTTCCGTTACATGGTGGATCTAACTTGAGTACATCAAAAGTACCATCAAGTTGCCCATCACTTAACTGCCACCATTTAATGATGATGTAATGCAGTTCAGGCATTTTTATGACTTTTTGAGTCTTGTGGTAAATAATGAGGAATTACAGGGCACTGCTAAGCATTATCATTTGCTGAGTTAAGTAATGTGAAGCTCACAATGCCACTGCTCATATTCTAGTGACTAGCACTTACTTTAATGTGGCCTTTAATATGGTTTGCAACAGATACAATAACACTCAGTTTCTTGCATCAACACGTGGGAAGAAACTCAGCACTCCCATCAATGACAAGGGCATGTGCAAGTGCATTTCATGCACTGCTTAACAAGGCAATTGTGCATGCACTGGTGGCATTACAACTAGATGCATCCCTGCAAGACATGATTATGTTTCAGCCCCTGAAAGAAAAAGTTGACCAGTCAGTAAGAACAAAATCTGATGCCAGTCTGAGTCCCAATAGCTCCCGGTCTTCTGAAGAGAGAGAGCTTTCCTCAAAAATAAATGTGAATCATTGCAGATCACAAGACTACAGTACCACCATGGCACAGCACACCTGGGAACAAACAGCAGTCTCCCTCCAATGCCAAGCACTTAGGTCACTGGAGACAAATCTAAGTTGCTATTAGAAGGCAAGGATTGTCTCCATAGGAAGTGATCGTACTGTGCTTCAGTATATGTCAGGGCAGTATCAAATGGTAGAGCACATTTCATCAAGGTGTTCAGTCATGTTATGCTTTGCAAAAACTTACACTGATGCTCAAACTTCCTTGAACAGATTCTTGGAGACAGAAGAACTAAATCATGTTGTAATGATGAGAAGAGCAGCAATGCAAAAACACACAAATATAGATTCCACAGGCAGGTTCATTGTTTGTCTTCTGTTTTGGGAAGAGATGAGTCAGTACTCAATTCTTTTCACACTGCAGCAAAATGCTTCTCTCAGACTGAATAGAAACTTGTGAGACAACCAAAGTTTAAAGAAAGCTATGCCGAGTTTATGAGGGAGTACAAAGACTTAGCAACCAGTAGTCATTACAGATGCCATTTTGTGTTACATGGTGCATAGTACTGTCTCTGAGGAAGGCAGATCGACTACTGACTGAGAGTAGTGTTTGATTTTTCTACCATATTGAACATGGATTAGTAACTAAACAGTTTGCTAATGACAGGACCAATCATTCAACAGGAATTGTAATCCATAATATTGTGTTTCTGAATGCACTGCATTGCCTTCACAGCATATATAGAGAAGACATATTGACAAGTTCTGGTAGCAAGTTAAGATCATGCTTACCAACAAATATTGTGGAATAGTGGTATGTGCAACACCTCAGGAATACCAACTGAAGACAGTCACATGACAAACAGCTTGTGCAACCTTTCTTGCAAAATGGTGTCTGTTACAACCAGCTCACAAAGAGAGTGACCACATTGAAGCAGCAAAAATCATCACTAATTGTTTCTCTGTGGGCAATCTTTCGTTGTGATTCAGTAGGGCCAGCAATCAAGCTCCAGCAAGATCTCACAAGGATATTTATGAAAGGTGGATCCTCACTATAGAAATGGTGTAGCAACAGTGTGACTACTCGAAAATATCCCCTCAGTGGTGCAAGAAACACAATTACCTCTACTGCTTGACAACAATGAGGATGTTAAAACTTTAGGTTCACTCTAGCATCCAGCATCTTGTGAACAGTGTCAAACCAGCCCCTGATGTCTACAGCTTCATAAAATGCTCTGTATTGTTTGTCACTTCATCACATTTTTATTCATTTGGATTAATTAGGCCCATTGTGAGCACATGCAAGATATTTGACATTGACTATGGCAATGTAAGTTAATGTGGAATGAGCCCTTGCCTTTAGAATTGCACTCCTTGTGGCAGACACTATACAGTGTAATTTTTATGACAGACAGCAGCTGTGTTGATCATAGAGTCATTGCTGGAGGGACACCTGTCAGCATAAAGAAGTCAGTACAAGAACTGGCAGATTGTCAAAAGAATCACCATTTGATTCTGTTTCATGTACCAGAGACCTATCTGAATATTACATAGCCACAAAGTTACTTTTACATTACACTGCACAAGCTGTGATACATGAGCTTAAAAACATGAAGTCAGTTTTATTGAATTACTAAGCAACATGTGTGTGAAACTCTTGATACCCAGAGACAATAAGACCTGTTTATGAAGTGTGTGCGATATTGTTTTAAAAACCAGTGAAGTATTTTAAGAAGATTTTAGGAAGTTTGTCCGGCCACAAATGTATCAAGAGGAGTGGCTCTTCTGTCATTTTAGAAAAGTACTTGGATGTGTAATTGCAATACATATAAATATTTTTGTAAACTGTAAGTGGCAATCGGCATGTTTAATGAATACTAACTGTCGTGACGTGCGCAGGCACACAAACACAACAGTTAGCTACCGCAGCACAGTTAAGTGGCGCCTGCAACTTACTGCCGGCACCTTCCGCCAGCCAGCACTACAGGCGTTCCCACCAAACATTCAATCAGCCGCCAACTAAGCATGTGCACGAGCCTTTTTCCGGCGCGGATGGTCACACTAGGATATGACCATCTGCCAGTCAGGGATCACCAACAGCTGCCAATCATCACTCTGGAATCAGCGGAGGAAGACTGGAGCTGCTGGGTTAAATAGCCGCAAGAAAGGGAAACCGGCGTCCTTCAACTTGCCGCAGACTGCCACCTGGAATATACTTCAATGCAGCCAGAACATCCAGGTGCCATGTCTTCACTATGCCAGCCACCGACCCCAGACACTGCACCCCTGTACTTCCTTGTCATCTGCCAGAAAACATTGTGAGAAAACCCCAACAAAAGAATGTAAATTCAGTTCATTTGCTAATATTTCGATTCAATAAGGTGGCATATTCTTTGGCTTGTTATGAAATTTTGGTAGGAGAAGAAACCTTTTGGTTTTGAAGAAAGTTTATCTTTCTGTAAAATTAAGTGGTGGCCTAGTTCCACCTAATAAAATTTTTTGTTCGCTCATGGGTTGTAATCTGTGTATATATAACACAAACTGTCATATAACCTATTACTTTTGGTAACGTTATGTATTTCACAATGTGTATAGTATGTATGAATGACAGTGGCTACCATAAAGTTATTTTTAAGTTCAAATAAAGGATTTACACTTTTATATGCTTTCGGAGTTCTCTCTCTCTTGTGCATGAAATCTGGTGCAGGTGAATGAAGCATTTCTGCAAGGTGGGACAATAGCTGCTTTATCGCGTTTCACTGTATCTGCTGATTTGAGTTGTTTATTCCATGCCGTCTCAATCTGGTTCAGTTTGTACCATGCCCTTAGACCTGTGAGCACTGTGAGTACTGCCATTACATCAATAGAATGAAAATGAAGTTGATTGTCATTAAGATTCCATATACTATGTACAGCCTTTAATTATTAAGGAGAGATTCTCTTCTAGATGAAGATGCAGTATGTCAGTATTCTTTGATAAACATTTTGGATTGTTCATAGAGAATTTAGACTTTAGCTAACATTTCAGTTACCAGTGCAGAAGAAGTTGCTAAGGTTCTGGGGTCAGGAAACCAACTGGAGTGCTGGACATAATGTTACTGAAGTTGTGGTAAATAGGATGAGCAGAAAGGAGTTTACTTCATTAAGTAAGTTGGAAGTGTGCAGGGCAGCACACAAAATCAGGAAGTACTGTAATGGCTGAAACCTCTGGGCTGATTAAATTTGTGGAAAGAGGTCAGGAAGCAATGTGATGTGAATTATATGCTACAAAATCTAACTTTCTTGCTCCTGGTGAAACTCACATGTGCTCTGCCAGGCTCATGGGTGCTGCCTGACTGTCCCCTCTTCCCCAGTATCGGGGACAGCTCCTCTTGAAGAGGTCCTGATTGACAGAAAAAGAAATTTGCAGTTAATGCAACGAACATTTTACCTGCAAACCTAAAGCAACCAAATAAAATAAGATTGTTTCAACACAAAATGAAAGAGAATTGAATCATTTATGTCAGTCTTTTCAAATCCCTACTGATAAGTGAATGATCACCATCTAATCTATTCAATTATGCGCAAGAATCAACATTACTAACAAACTTCCAGAAAGCCAGAACTTTACTCCAGTTGGAGGCTGGCTATCTAAAGACCTTCAAGGCAAACAAACGTTTACCATCAACATTTCAAAACATTACTGAACAAATTTTAAAATTTTAAATCCTGTAGTCATCTGCCTATTAAAACACACAACCTTATGTTACAGAGTTAACTCACTGTGCCAAGTTCTACAGTTACAAACAGTGAATAAGACTGTATAAGCAGCCTCACTCACTGCAGGCATATACTCACACTATATTAATCCAGTCTTCTGCAAAGAGAGAACATAGTGACTAGCAAAAAGCTTCACCCACAATTTCAAACTATCATGAATTTTTCTCAGGTATACCCAACACAAAGTTATAGGAAAAATGTTTATCGTTTACAAGATTTTTGCTGTTCACACAGTAAAATTGCCACACCAAACACATGCAATGTAACTTTCCTTTCTTTACTTACTGATGAGTAGATGCAGCCAGGAGAATGAGTGGCAAATGGGTGGGGTATTTCTCAGCTGGATTTTTTGTAGAAGTGGGGCAGGAAGAAAAGCGGATGGTTATGACAACATGACGGAATAGGAGACACAATAGGATTGAGGTGCAAATGGGTGATGTACCATCTGACTGCTGCCTTACAATCCATCCTTACACCACACAACAGACAGCTGTCTGTTGCTGCCATGTTAAAAAGCCTGAAATCCAAACTCAATGCCTATGATCTTGCCTGTGACAGCCACGGTATAGTTCCCATCCATGAGCCATGTGACACTGGACAACTTTCAAGCATTCCTCCAATGGTCAGCCTTTATAGGTCACTGCAGAGTGGAGCACCACCCAATCCAAGTTCCAGGCACAACTCCAATTATCTACTTTGGAGTGCTGTGACTATATTCCTAGCAGTGCAGCACACAATATTGGTATTTCAAGTGCAGCCTATACTGATGGTGCCTACAGCAGTGTTTGTCAGTTGTTACAAGACAGAGTGCAGGAATGTAAGATTCAACAATAGTTTTCATATTAGTGCCAATCTTTTAGTGGATCAGGACAATGTCTACCTTGCCTTCACTGGAAAGCTGTTTCATTTTCTGCATGTTATCGTGTACAATGTGTGTGTTGCAATGAAGCTCTATTCTTCTCGCCTATTCAGGAACATCTCTCTTCTTGTGCACTTTTCCTTACTTTTCCATCTCTGAAAATTTATTTCCATTGTCTTGTGTTCCATAAGGTAGCATTCCAATCTGTGTTCATGTGCTTCCACACCAAGCTTGATGGTTCTGCTCCATGTTTAAAAAACATTGCTTTTGTTTCCTTTGGGTTGCTGATGACTATACACTTTTGTTTTCTCATGTTCCGTGATTCTTTGCCTCATTGTTACCTGTTTTATCTTGTGCCTGTCTTGTGCCACTTCATCCCTTCATTCTGGTATCTTCCTGCCAGTGTCATTACACCACACAATCCCTCCTTCAAGATGTCCTGGCCTGATTGCTGTCTTTCTCTTCCAGGTCTGCACCTCCTTGATGGCACTGCCATCTCCTCCATGGGAATAACAGTTTTCATATTTTTTGCTGCTGTTACAGTGACAACTTTACCCATGAGTACAGCACACAACATTGGAATCTAGGACTTCACCAGTGCACCTTGCAGTGCCCTACTTGCACCTTCATGAATGATTCTCTTTAGTGACAACACTACAGCCTGTCAGGACTATTTACACATTGCTTTCGCTAGGAAGCTGTTCAACTTGCCGAGTATTATGTTGTTCCTTCCGTGTTGCAATGATATTCTAATGTTCATGGCTACCTGAGCACATTTCTTTCTTGTGCATGGATCATCCAGAATTGGTGGTACATCGGACCATGAGTGTGGGTGGCAGGTTGGGCAAGGGAGTTCCTTGTTGAACTCCCTATAGAAGATGAGGCAGAATGACAAACACATTGGTCTGGGAACAGACTGTAGAGAAAGGCTTAGTGGGAAAAATTTTATGAGCAAAGGCAATGGCATCCCACATAAATCAAGAGGACAAGATGTGTTATTGTATGTACATTATCTTTGGATACAGTATCTGTACATTTGTGAAGGCTAATCTAAAACTACAGTCAGGATTTTCACAAGGTTTTGCATTAATACACACACGGGTTAGTTAGCAAGGTTGGTTTTTATAGCCTATTACTGCAATGCCAGAATGTCCAG
Organism: Schistocerca piceifrons; assembly: GCF_021461385.2. Taxonomy (NCBI): domain Eukaryota; kingdom Metazoa; phylum Arthropoda; class Insecta; order Orthoptera; family Acrididae; genus Schistocerca; species Schistocerca piceifrons. The sequence goes on along the minus strand of NC_060138.1, from coordinate 32,848,807 downwards.
CCATTGATACTTAGTGTTAGCTGTGGTAGCTATGAGAAATGTAGAAACAGTTTTTGATGTAAAGAAATGGTCAGAATGTTAATTTTTCTGAACAGTCTACTTACAAGACACAGACATAAGTTCTCTTTCATAATAAGTCATCAGTGAACATATACATCCATGACTAGAAGTGTAGCAAATATTGTAGTATAATACCTTCACTGACTTTGCCACCCACAAAGAAGGGAAAGATAAGAAGCTCCTTCCACAAAACATACAGTGCTCGGTTCTGCAGAAATACAGCAGAAATATACATTTCTAACACCAACTGTCAGCCTGTGTGGTCAGATAGTACGCAAACTCAACAACACATCACAGTACCACACAGAAATTGGACATTCCTACAGATGTGTGGACTCAGAAACAAACATTCTGGCAGGTCCCTTAAGTCCAATGGTTCACAGAAGAGTTAAGGGAGCCTCTGAAAATGTTGGTACCAAATACTTCATAGGGTAGTGCTGAATTTATCAACTACAGCCTGTCAAACTAGATTCACACCCCAATATTTAATTTCATTTTCTCCCCTAAGAGGCTGTACAAAAATATTCTGTTTTGAAATTTAAATCATCCTCAATGAATGAAAAATGAGTGCATAGAAAATATTTTTCATCCAAGAGCAGACTTCAAATGGAATACTCCCATTTCTAAATATTTTTGATGGGAGAATCGTGAAAGTGAAGGAGTGAAATGACGTGGAAGAGTGCTTGGTAGTGGAGACGTAATGTTTTCTGTTCATCTGTAGAATAGCCAACTTGCATTGGAGCTCTCATGTTACTTGATGTGATATTATTTCTTGGTCAAAGAGGCTTGGCAGTCAGAGGTTCCGCTCAGGAAATTGCAGATACAAACAAAGAAAATCTCTTGTGAATATTAGTACCCTTATTTCTACAATGATCCAATACATAAGCAAGGTCAGATACCAACAAGTGTCTGGAAAGAGTTTACATGTGCATTATCTGATATGCGATGCTCACAATGAACACATTTCTAGTTGTCATGTCACTGGTGTCATATTGGAACAGAGAGAAAATAAAACATTTTTCTCAATTACTGTTGCTGCAACTCCAGATTCAAATCACACTGAACAAACAACATTCACCCTGCATTATATTTACTGTGATAAGGATACTGATAAATGTCAAACACTTGACTGGTTTTTGGAATTTGTAGATTGTAATCAGGAAACAAGAGTAAAACTGTTAGAAATATTTTACTGAATTTCCAGTCTTCCCAGTTTTTACAAGATTTTTACCATCTTTCTCTTCCCAGGTATATTAAGATCCTTGTTACCCTATGTTTTGTTACCGCAATACCACTCTAGCCATATCTGTATAAGTATCAAGTGCCTATTGTTTACAGCGACTGATAATGAAGCATCACTGGTGAAAAATGTATGACTAAAAAAATATGACTAAAAAAATAATTTTGTGACCTGAGAAATCATTCATGACCCTACAACCCTTGCCACACGTCCACGGCATCAGACTAAACTATATTTATGCATCAGACCAGTAATTACATGCATAAACAAGTAATGTTATAAATAAATGTTTTGATGTTCCCTGAGAATATCATCTTTAGAACCAACAGTAAAATTTTCCCTTATTTCCAATCAAAAGAAACTGCAAAAGTGGACATCCCCACAGTTTTTCTCTTTTCGTACAGAAGAAACTGGGGATTTTGCAGCTTCTCAGGAATCCCACATGGAAAAGATGGCATATTAAAGCAACGAAAGTCCTGTCTATACCACACCTAAGACAAAAGAACCAACCAATTTGATCTCCTGGTTTTGAGGAAGTGCATAACGTTTACATTTTTACCCTGTACTGTAGGATAGTTGCACTATCACAATTCTTCCTACAGGGATACAAATCTTCATGCATAAACCGATTGCAATTGTAAAGATGTGGTTAATGTTTTAATAAGAAATTACATATACTCTTTATTTTATCCCAATGAGCACATTTTGTTGATCTTCAATATTCCTCAAACTGTCATGTTTCATGTCAAACCACCTTTAAAATAACAATAAAATTGGGTTAGTATAACAATACCATGAAAATCAATTTTTAACTTATGCAAGCTTCCAGAGCCACACCAAGTATGTTACATTGTCAATAAAATTGGGTTGCTATATTTCTAGATAGCGGCCAGCCCTGTATCATGCTCCATGGCAATCTGATGGCTGGGTTCAGTTTGAAAAACCTGATGTTTACTTTACCTGCCATTATCTTAGTGCAAACAATGACATTCACAGGAGGCATGTCTTACAATATGCCAGTCCTCCTCATTAACTTGTTCTCCCCTTACTGCACTTTCAAAAATGCTAAATGCAGAAGGATAAGCATATATTTGACAGTTCTGTGTAATGTGTACAGCAGAGGAAGATTGCAGAGACAATGACCATTTGAATCAGTTCAACAATGCCACCTGATATGAAGCAGAATTGTGAGAAAATTATTTATGGACAGTGATATTCCTGAAGTGCACCTTTCTGCCCATGTTCCAGCATGAAAGCAATGGTTCATCTTAGGGATGAGATATGAAGGTGGCTTCACTCCAAACCCAATGTCCACTATTTCCATCTTCTCCAGTATCGACTATCGAGGAAGAATGGATGAAAGTTTCCCCAAATGAGTTCAATCATTTAAAGGAGAAGTGTGGACACACCCCGTCTTGAAGTCCACTAATAGGTGCCCAAACACATTTGATTCCAGAGTAGGAGTAGTAGAGTAGGAGTAGGAGTAGTAGAGTAGGAGTAGGAGTAGTAGAGTAGGAGTAGGAGTAGTAGAGTAGGAGTAGGAGTAGTAGAGTAGGAGTAGTAGAGTAGGAGTAGTAGGAGTAGGAGTAGTAGAGTAGTAGGAGTAGTAGAGTAGTAGGAGTAGTAGAGTAGTAGAGTAGTAGAGTAGTAGGAGTAGTAGAGTAGTAGGAGTAGTAGAGTAGTAGGAGTAGTAGAGTAGTAGGAGTAGTAGAGTAGTAGGAGTAGTAGAGTAGTAGGAGTAGTAGAGTAGTAGGAGTAGGAGTAGGAGTAGGAGTAGTAGAGTAGGAGTAGGAGTAGGAGTAGGAGTAGGAGTAGGAGTAGGAGTAGGAGTAGGAGTAGTAGAGTAGGAGTAGGAGTAGGAGTAGGAGTAGGAGTAGGAGTAGGAGTAGGAGTAGGAGTAGGAGTAGGAGTAGGAGTAGGAGTAGGAGTAGGAGTAGGAGTAGGAGTAGGAGTAGGAGTAGGAGTAGGAGTAGGAGTAGGAGTAGGAGTAGGAGTAGGAGTAGGAGTAGGAGTAGGAGTAGAGTAGAGTAGAGTAGAGTAGAGTAGAGTAGAGTAGAGTCACCAACCTCCAACTGTGGGCTCTTATTGTTACTCACCTGGTGTGTGTGCAGCTGGAGACCTGGAACTGGGGCCAGGCTCCGGCTCCAGATGACGCTGCCTGGTCTTACCCCCAGCACCTCCAGCTGTAAACCCACAGAGGAAAACTTCTTTTAAAATCTTTATCTACTGCTTTAATGATGTGTTCCTATTATACCTCCAATGATGCGTATAAGCATATTTTATCATACACAGAAGTGTAGTGAGCCTACAACTCATATCAGCAGCCATTATTAAGAAAAAGAGACCCATGACCATTGCATGTTTGTAAAACAGAAAGAAAGAAAGAAAGCTTTTGGCATTGTTCTCCGGGACACACATTTTATGAACTGTGCTTGTACATGATACTCCCGAGGAATGATGCACAGAACTATGCCCTATTAACAATATACTTAAAAAAGTAATATTATTAATACAGTATGAAAATAGTGACCTCAAACAACATATCATACATAAATGTACAGATATTGTTCATTAGATTTATTTGTATTTTGTATGTGGTGACATATGTCGGGGGACAGTATGCACATTCAGCAGTGGACGCCTATTGCAGCGGCTTCAAGTGAGAAAGAGTGTGTGTGTGTGTGTGTGTGTGTGTGTGTGTGTGTGTGTGTGTGTGTGTGTGTGTCTTTTTGAGGGAAAGTATAATTTGTTAAATCAAAAGTAATACAGTAAGTTATTTATAAAAATGTGACGTAGCAAAGACATTAATTATGTATTTTAAAGTAATTATTAAAAGGGTTTCAGGAAAGTATAGAAGATAAAGAAGATAGTTTGTCGTTTGACTAAATAGTTACACCACAACACATCTGACTGTAGTGTTAGGAGAAAAAAGACATGAAACGGAAGCTGTGGTTGACAGAGGAGTGAGACAGGTGCTGGCGTCTTGCACAACTAAGCAAGTCAGCACAAAATGTGATATTAAGTGACCACAGGCTAAATTTATAGTAGTAGGCAAAACACAACGGGGGAACAGCACTATTAATGTGCTAATAGTAAACTGCAGGAGCGTCTATAGAAAGGTCCCAGAACGGCTCTCATTAATAAATGGTCATAACGCCCACATAGTACTGGGGACAGAAAGTTGGCTAAACCAAATGTAAACAGGAATGAAATTTTAAACTCAGATTGGAATGTATAATGCAGAGACAGGCTCGACACTGAAGGGGGAGGTGTGTTTATAGTGATAAAAAGTACAAAAGTATTGAAGGAAATAGACGGAGATCCGAAATGTGAAATAATTTGGGTGAAGTTAACGGTTAAAGTGGGCTCAAACATGATAATTGGATGTCTCTACAGGCCCCCTGGCTCAGCAGCTGTTGTGGCAGAGCACCTGTAGGAAAATTTGGAAATATTTTGAGTAGATTTCCTGACCATGTTGTAGTTCTGGGTAGAGATTTTAATTTGCTGGCTATAGACTGTGAGACTCAAACATTTGTAACGGGTGGCAGGGACAATGAATCCAGTGAAATGTCTTTACGTGCATTATGTGAAAACTACCTTGAGCAGTTAAACAGAGAACGTAATCGTGGCACTAACATATTAGACCTTCTGGTGACAAACAGCCCCGAACAATTTGAAACAGTTAATACAGAACAGGGAATCAGTGATCATAAAGTGATTACTGCATCGATGATTTCAGCCATTAATAGAAATATTAAAAAAGGTAGGAGGATTTTTCTGTTTAGCAAAAGTGAGAAAAAGCAGATTTCAGAGTACTTGACAGCTCAATGCAGAAGTTTTGTCTCGAGTAGCGATAGTGTTGAGGATCAGTGGACAAAGTTCAAAACCATTGTACAGTATGCATTAGATGAGTATGTGCCCAGCGAGTCATAAGAGATGGAAAAGAACCACCATGGTACAACAACTGAGTTAGAAAACTGCTGCGGAAGCAAAGGGAACTTCACAGCGAACATAAACATAGCCAAAGCCTTGCAGGCAAACAAAAATTACGCGAAGCGAAATGTAGTGTGAGGTGGGCTATGCGAGAGGCGTTCAATGAATTCGAAAGTAAAGTTCTGTGTACTGACTTGGCAGAAAATCCTAAGAAATTTTGGTCTTATGTCAAAGCGGTAGGTGGATCAAAACAAAATGTCCAGACACTCTGTAACCAAAATGGTACTGAAACAGAGGATGACAGACAAAAGGCCGAAATACTAAATGTCTTTTTCCAAAGCTGTTTCACAGAGGAAGACTGCACTGTAGTTCCCTCTAGATTGTTGCACAGATGACAAAATGGTAGATATCAAAATAGTTGACAGAGGGATAGAGAAACAATTAAAATCGCTCAAAAGAGGAAAGGCTGCTGGACCTGATGGAAAACCAGTTTGATTCTACACAAAGTATGCAAAGGAACTTGGCCCCCTTCTTGCAGCAGTGTACCGTAGGTCTCTAGAAGAGCATAGCATTCCAAAGGAGTGGAGAAGGGCACAGATCACCCCCGTTTTCATGAAAGGACATCGAACGGATGTGCAGAACTATAGACCTATATCTCTAACGTCTGTCAGTTCTAGAAGTTTGGAACACGTACTACGTTCGAGTATAATGACTTTTCTGGATACAAGAAATTTACTCTGTAGGAATCAGCATGGGTTTTGAAAAAGACCATCGTATGAAACCCAGCTCACGCTATACATCCATGAGCCTCGGAGGGCCATAGACACGGGTTCCCAGGTAGATGCCGTGTTTCTTGACTTCTGCAAGGTGTTCAACACAGTTCCCCACAGTCGTTTAATGAACAAAGAGCATATGCACTATCAGCCCAATTGTGTGATTGGATTGAAGAGTTCCTACATAACAGAATGCAGCATGTCATTCTCAATGGAGAGAGGTCTTCCAAAGTACGAGTGATTTCAGGTGTGCCGCAGGGGAGTGTTGTAGGAACACTGCTATTCACAATATACATAAATGACCTTGTGGATAACATCGGAAGTTCACTGATACTTTTTGCAGATGATGCTGTAGTATATTGAGAGGTTGTAACAATGGAAAATTGTACTGAAATGCAGGAGGATCTGCAATGAATCGATGCATGGTGAAGGGAGTGGCAATTGAATCTCAATGTTGACAAGTGTAATGTGCTGCGAGTACATAGAAAGAAAGATCCTTTCTCATTTAGCTACAATATAGCAGGTCAGCAACTGCAAGCAGTTAATTCCATCAATTATCTGGGAGTAGGCATTAGGAGTGATTTAAAATGGAATGATCATTTGATGCTGTTCGTTGGTAAAGCAGATGCCAGACAGATTCATTGGAAGAATCCTAAGGAAATGCAATCTGAAAACAAAGGAAGTAGGTTACAGTACACTTGTTCGCCCACTGCTTGAATACTGCTCAGCAGTGTGGGATCCATACCACATAGGGTTGATAGAAGAAATAGAGAAGATCCAATGGAGAGAAGTGCACTTTGTTACAGGTTCATTTAGTAATCACAAAAGCGTTATGGAGGTGATAGATAAACTCCAGTGGAAGACTTTGCAGGAGAGACTCTCAGTAGCTCGGTACGGGCTTTTGTTGAAGTTTGGAGAACTTACCTTCACCGAGGACTCTAGCAGTATATTGCTCCCTCCTACATATATCTCACAAAGAGACCATGAGGATAAAATCAGAGAGATTAGAGCCCACACAGATGCATACTGATGATCTTTCTTTTCACAAACAATACGAGACTGCAATAGAAGGGAGAACCGATAGAGGTACTAGAGGTACCCTCCACCACACGCTGTCAGGTGGCTTGTGGAGTATGGATGTAGATGTAGATCTAGTCTGCCCACACCACCTCTCATAGCCAAGCACAGAAAATGTGGCAAACCTAGATAATTTAAAGACATATTGTCTGTTCTTTTGGTCACACATCCATAGCAACAGACACCATACCTTTATAAATACATGTGCCTAATGGCATATTTGCCTTTCAGTCCAGATTCACGATGTTGTCTTATTTCACAGAAACACAATAGACCTGCAAGCAAAGTAGAACAACATACTGGTAAAAACGTGCTGTAGTGTCCATCATATGGAGATTTGGGTTAGATAGGAAATATGCTCTGACAGCCAGAGCAATTAAGGTGACCACTCATGTAAAGTGAGAAAACAGGAAGTCAACTATGTACATATACTGCTTTGCATTATTGTGTCTCCAGTCAGGAACTACACATTTAAGGCAATGCATTTGTAAGAAAACCCACATTGACACAGCACCGTAAGTGATACTGAACATATTAAACAATAGGTTAACAACAAAGGGTGTAGCCATGTGTGCTAAAGGTACAAGTCCTTCTAATGCTGTTTCTGGTGAAGGTTTTAAAGAACTAGGCCAATGATTAATAGATCTAGGTGCACATTCAGCACTTCGTATGTACTGAATACATCAGCACAACACCACATACCAATGGTGTCTGCCATGTCTTGTGTTTGGAAACAAATCTGTTCCATTCATTAACAGTAGTTACTGTTAGCAACATAATGCATATCTTACTCTTCATCTTTGAGCTTGCATTCAGTACTGCTCAGTTCTGTCTCAGGATTGTTCTTCCACCCCTATTAGTTCTACATGAACAGTGACACACACAACTATGGATAACGTAGCTCACTTAGAATTGGCTGACATGTAGGTTTTGTATGGGTTCATTGAATGCTGTGGAATGATTACACTGTGCTGAACCATTCCCACAGCAAAGGCCACCACACCACAGTTTCATCAATGTGTAGTGGCATTAACCTGCGTTTTGTGTTTTGACGTTTGAATACGCAAACTCTTCCATTTTTGCAAAAGTTTTTCATAGAAACCATTGTAATATGGGTAACAGACTAAATCAATTAAACTTACTGTGTGACAAGCTGCTGTAGACAGTGTGTTCCTTATACCAAAATACTTAGGGACCCCTGAACAATGTCTAGGCATTTGTCTGTGGAGTTCTGGTTGACTATTTGTACTTTCTTCAAGCCTTAATATTTTGTGACAATTGTTTTCCAGTTTTGTTAATTATTTCATAAAAGATACAATTTCAATATACTGTATATTTGTTACCAAGCAAAACACATGTGTCACAATTTAACCTTGAGAAACAACAACCTAGTCAGCTTTGTAGGTCAGGTGTTCCTGACACTGAAGTAGTAATTATGTATACATTACTTATGTAGTTCAAAAGTCGTTAATTACTTAAGATACTATTTCAAGTCACCACCTATCCCTGTACACTGTCACACTTTCCTAAAATTCTGATAACTTGCAGTCTGCAATTTTCTGCACATGGTGGCATCCTTAAGTTTCCAAAATAATTTGGCTCTGAGCTAAAATTATTAATGCTAAAGCTAAAGATAAAGCTAAATCTTTGAGCTAAAATTATTAAAAATTTTAATTTTTTAGTTACTTAAAAATAGCAACTGTTGGAAATCAGGGATATCTTGTTGAATATCAAGAAAGAAGCGTCTTATGGTGTAAACCAAAGATATAAATCATTTAGTACATGAAAGAATAAGTCCTAAAACTCATCTGTTTACCACAACAACATCATTAACAACAATAACAACAACAAAAACATCAAAGACAGCATGAAGGATGAGTCAGAGCATCCTTGGTGTTCTTCCAATCTTAAGTTCAGAAGGAAATTCTTCACAGGCACCTTGAATGTGAACTCATTACTAATATTTGGTAAACAGGAATAACTTTGAATTCTCTTAGACAAGCATGACATACAAATTTTAGCAGTACAAGAAACAGAATTTTTTGACAAAAATGTTACATAATCAAAGAAAACAACAAAATTTTTTGAGGAGAAACCAGCAATAAAAATTATAAAAGGTATGCCAATAATTGGTACTGCATTCTATATTCATAAAAAGTTTGAATATAATGTGGCAATTTCAATCCCATTCAGAAAGACACACTTCTCACCGTGAAATGCAAAAATGAACAGTATAGTTTTTAATTGACACATTCCAATTAATGACGATAAGAGAAATATGAGAGAAGTAGCAGCATTTGATAACTTTTTAAAGACAAAATATCAAAATTTACATAGGCTCAAAAGAGACAATACAACATTTTAAGAAGAATAGGAAAATCAGGAAAATGGGAAGAATTATCCAAAGCAATCAATAGGGCAGTGAAGAATCTATTGGTACAACAAAAAAGAAGAAAGTCTGGTGGAATGAAACGTGTGAAAAAACAGTTGCAGAAAGAACAAAAGAAAGGAAAAAAGGTATTGTTCTTGGAAGACTAAGCACTTTGATGAATTTGAAGTGCAAAGGAAAGAAACTGAAAGAATAATAAAGGGTGCTAAATGGTCTTTTGGGAAGTGTAAACTTCTTGACATACAAAACAGCTTTGATAAAAATCACACCCAGAATTTCTATAGGTTGTTTAAAAATCACCTAAAGGGCTGCCAAGCTTTAAGTATTTACTTCAGAGAATAAAATGGTGAAATAAGCAAAATAAGCAAATAACCTGTGAATTAATGAGGAAGCATGGTACTTTCAACAAATCTTGAACTCTGGAGAACTGAACTGTCAGCTATAATTTCCGCATCTTCATGGAAAAACAGAAGCAAATCCACCACCTACATCCAAGGAAATCTAAAAAAAGGCAATAAATACCTTGAAAAACAACAAAGCCAGCGGAGAAAATTATAAAATGGTCTCAACCAAAAAAAGATGAATTCAGACCGTATTTTAAGAAATATGGGAAACTGCAAAGATGCCAAAAGGCTCTAAAGTGGCTCTTAACCATCCTGTGCACAAAAAAGGCAATAAGCATAATGTAAATAGCTCCAGAGATGTATCTCTGCTGTCAGTGAGCAGGTAGAAGCAACACTTGATAGCTACTTGTGAAAATATCAGAGTGGATTTAGAAAGGGCAGATCTTCCTCAGAACAGAATTTCAACATCAAGTCCATAATCTGCCAGACACTTACTAACTCTAAGGGCATAGCTTTAACATTTATATATTTTAAAAAGGCAATTAAATTTTTGGGACAAATGATAAATTTGTCTTCTTTATCTTTGATCACATTTCCCTCGCAGTCTACCACAGTATACATTTTGAACACAACTATCTGTTGTAGTTATGATGACACTGCCAATTATACACTATGAATTAGGCACTACATAATTAATATTCAGTGTCAAGTTTAAGTATAAAATTTTGAACAACTGTTTCACTAAACTAATTTAGCACACCACAAATAAAGGATTAAAGTCAAAGAAGAAGACTAAAAAGAAAGTACCACACAAGAAAACATTTACATGCAATCATTAATGTATAATTAAGCTACTGAAGAAGGCAAAAATCTCACCTGCCAACAGCTCCTCGAGCCGTATCTTTTTAGGAAGCTGAAAAAAAATAAAATAAAATAATAATAATTATTATTATAATAATTATAATAATAATAATAATAATAATAATAATAATAATAATAATATTAATAATAACAATAACAATAATATATATGAACTGAATTTAAGTGTAAATCAAACGCCTTTGAACATGGCAGTAGTATGTCGTGTCACTGCAATGCTCATCTCTGTATTAGTAAGATGGTAAATTAAAATAGTATTGGAGATAACAAATCAGGTGCAGATACAAGTAGATAGATGTGAAAGTTTATTGAAGTGACATTTATGAAAACTGCATAATGATCCAAGTGAATAATCACAAAATATTTGAGTTTCAAGTGAGCTCAATTATGTGAATTCACTAGAGCTGCCAGCTGCCACGTACAGCCACTGTCACAGAGCAGACAAAGGTGGCCAGGAAATGCAAGTCAGCATGGTGGGAATGCTGACCTCAGCTGCCAGATGTTTGAAGGTTGGTGTAAGCATACTCCCAGTGACAGATACAGTATAGTTAGCTAAAATGAACACTACCTCAGCTATGACCTGGTGAAATAGTCCAAGAGATCATGAAAAGGGAAAGGAGTAACAGACCATTATAAAATTACAGGTTGTCATTCAGGAGGTAGGAGGTAGGAGATGATATGGCACATAATTGTCCCCATTGTATTCCAGGTTACTGATCACCAACAGATCCCTAACTTTTGAGGCTTGGTGGTTCTAGTCCCATTTAGCAGACATCACAAGACGTACGCCACACAGTGTAGCAGAGTTGTGGTAGCTTAGAACTGTAACTTCATATATGAATCCCTTTCTTTTTTATTGGCAGTGTGATGCTGAGAAGAAGCACTAAAGGTCACATGATCACTGTGAATCCCGATCATAGCAATGTTATCTTTTTGAAAATAATGTAATGACTGTATACCTATGCAACTGGAGGACACTGACCTCAACTGTACATTATTATTTTATAAGATTTGTCTATTTATGGACAGATTGACCTGTCGCAGAGAATTGCATCTTAGAATAATTCATCATCAGGGTTCATATGTTTGAATCTAACATGCTATTACCTGTCCTGGAGCATGTTGATGATGTCACAAATACTTAAGATAGAGGGCCATGCAACCCTTTCAGGTTGTTTCTTACTGATACACATAGACAGTTCAAGTACAGTGTTGGTTCGGATCCAGAAAGTTATTTTCCCACTATGTGAAAATATGTATTTTTTTGTGTGTGTGTGTGTGTGTGTGTGTGTGTGTGTGTGTGTGTGTGTGTGTGTGTTAGCACACAGTCTGTTAGTCACCATACTACAGTCGTGAATTACTGCAGTTCAAGTGGCTACAGCAGACTGCAAATGTGACAAACATAGCACTGTGGGCATCCAAATAGCTGTTGATGGCATTCATCTGTGGCCACTGGCATCAGTGAACCAGCCTCACTGCATTGTAGCTGTACACACAGAGAAGTGAGACTTACGTGTTTCATAGCGAACACTTAATACTGTGGATGGCGTTAAGGTGCTATGCAGAAATGTATGTCTAAATTACAAAGAAGATAGTGTACATGTCTTTGAGTTGACTATGTGACAGTGGGATCGATGATATCACAATGCAGAAGTATTGTGACAGCTTAACATGTATTCATATTGACACTGCAGAGAGGAACAGTGGGAGTGAGGAAACAGCATACTGGTATTGGAGTTCCAACATCTCGAAAATTTTATATCCTGCAACGAAATGAACCACATGTCCATGTGGATACACAGCTTGTTGTTGTTGTTGTTGTGGTCGTCAGTCCTGAGACTGGTGTGATGCAGTTCTCCATGCTACTCTATCCTGTGCAAGCTTCTTCATCTCCCAGTACCTACTGCAACCTACATCCTTCTGAATCTGCTTAGTGTATTGATCTCTTGGTCTCCCTCTACGATTTTTACCCTCCACGCTGCCCTCCAATGCTAAATTTGTGATCCCTTGATGCCTCAAAACATGTCCTACCAACCGATCCCTTCTTCTAGTTAAGTTGTGCCACAAACTTCTCTTCTCCCCAATCCTATTCAATACCTCCTCATTAGTTACGTGATCTACCCACCTTATCTCCAGCATTCTTCTGTAGCATCACATTTTGAAAGCTTCTATTCTCTTCTTGTCCAAACTGGTTATCATCCATGTTTCACTTCCACACATGGCTACACTCCATACAAATACTTTCAGAAACGACTTCCTGACACTTAAATCTATACTCTATGTTAACAAATTTCTCTTCTTCAGAATCGATTTCCTTGCCATTGCCAGTCTACATTTTATATCCTCTCTACTTCGACCATCATCAGTTATTTTACTCCCTAAATAGCAAAACTCCTTTACTACTTTAAGTGTCTCATTTCCTAGTCTAATCCCCTCAGCATCACCCGATTTAATTTGACTACATTCCATTATCCTCGTTTTGCTTTTGTTGCTTATCCAGCAAATTACCACGAACAAGTGTGGTACTCAGTAGTCATGATTTAACATTAGGCAGTCCTTATATGTAGTTAGAACTATTACAAGTAGCTAATTAAACATTTATACAAAATCCAACTGCAATGTAATTTTGGATTCTGTGATGTGCAAAAGGGAAATCTTACATCACCTGGAGGAGATACAAAGTGTCAAAATGGAAGGCTTTAAAATAGTCTGTAAGATCACTGTTCGATAGAGCTACAGACAATGCATCCATATTCCAGTTTTTATACACTGTAGCATTTGATCAGGAAGATGCTAGAGCAGTTGATGTGGGCAATTTCGAAGCTTCTTTGTATTTTGGCCTGGTGTATCCTCTGTGATCATGACTAATACAGATGGAGGGTGGTGTGACAGCAGCAGCACAATGTGACCAATGTGAACATGTCCAATAAACACAAAGCTGCAAGTAAGAAATGCTTGTGGAGTAGTGGCATGAGCAGGGGCATAATTTGACTGGGGCAGGCAAAGGGCTAGGGGTCTGAATGACATACACAATAAATAAAATAGGAAAAATTAAAATGGGAACAAAAAGTGGAGAAATAGATAAAAGCAACATATCTTAATCAGGTCCATGAATGTCCACAGTTTGCCGTGGGGTTGCAGCAGTGGTGAGTTATTAATCCTCTGAATGGGAAGCATATCCATTTTGGTTGTAGCAGCCTGTTTTGTTATGGTTTTAGGATGCAAGACTGCTACGGTCGTTAGTGCCCAATCTGTGGCTTAGGAAAAGGTAAAGAACCAAACTGGAAATCAGGAGCAATGAGAGTGGAAACTCAAAAAAAAAAAAAAAAAAAAAAAAAATGGGTAAACTAAGAAACAGAAGAGAAGCTTAGGAAACCACTATACAAGGGGGGTTGTTTGTCCCCAAAAAGAGCTTCAAATGGCTGATGTCATCTCACTGAAACTAATAAACTCGAGATTGCAATCAGCTGAGCTCGTGTCATCTGCTAAAATGGAAGACATATCAGGTGACAGCTGTAGATGGGTGCATAAAAGAGTAAAATAGGGGCACTCAAGTAAAAGGTGTCTCACCATCCACACTTGAGAGCAGTGGGGACAAAGCACGGGAGAACCACCACTTAACAGATGTCTATGGCTAAAAAGACAGTGCCCTATCCAGAGTCTAGTTAAAATTACCTTCTCCTGATGATGAGGTCTGGGGGAAGATGTCCAAGCACAAGGAAGAGCTTACACATCCCACAATTTATTATCGGGAACTGCAGACCAATGTGAGTGCCATAAAAGATCAACACGATGACATAAAACCTTCTGTAGATCGGTTAAGTGGACCATGCGAACAGCAGGCTGAAGAAGAGAGACTGCAGCCTTGGCTGCTATATGAGCCACCTCATTTCCATGGATACCAACGTGTCCTGGCATTCAGAGGAACACCACAGAGATGGCCCCCATGTGGAACAAGTGGAAATAGTCCTGAAACTGGTGGACCAGAGGGTGGACAGGGTAGAGGGCTTGGAGACTGAGGAGAGAGCCAAGTGAATCTGAGCATATAATATACTTTATCTGCTGATGGTGACAGATGTATTGGACAGCCTGAAGAACAGCGTAAAATTCTGCAGTTAAAGCTGAACACTGGTCGGGAAGCCGAAATTTATTAGGGGTGTCACCAACAATATTAGCACTCCATATGCCAAATGATGTTTTGGAGCTGTCAGTGTAAATAAATGTGGCATCCTTCATTTGTACACATAGAGCAGCAAATGCCCGATGATAAACAAGAGAGGGAGGGGTACCTTCCTTGGGAAACTGACAAAGGTCACTGAGCAGGCAGGTCCGGGGCGAAGCCAAGGTGGTGCTCTAAACCTAATCGTCAACAAAGTTTTAGGAAAGTGGAAAGGAAGAGAACATGTTAATTGACAGAAGTGGACTCCTGGTGGTAGTAGAGAGTAAGGGTGGCTTGCATACCCTAAATCCAAGACGCGGCCAAAGACAAATGTCATGGGCCAGATTAGCAGTCATGGAAGGCAGATGGCTAGCATAATGACTCATTGTCAGAAGGACAGCTCACCGATTGGACAGCAGAGGTTCAGCAGTCTCAGCATAAAGGGTTTCCACAGGGCTGGAGTAAAAAGCTCCAGATGCTAAACGCAATCCACAGTGGTGGACAGAGTAGAGACGCCGAACAATAGACGTCCAAGCAGAGGAGTAAACTATGCTTCCACAGACCAATTTCAAGTGTACTAGAGTGTACTAAGGTGCGATAGGGGCAGAGAAGGACCACTCAGTCCGCTCCCCAGGAGGTACCATTCAGGACACAGTGGATGTTGAGAGATCACAGACTGCGAGCCGTAAGATAGGATATGTGGGAGGACCAGCTCAGTTTCCTGTCAAACGTAAGACCCAAGAATTAGCGACCTCCGCAAATGGATTGTTGACAGGACCTAGATGTAGGGAAGGCCAGAGAACCTCTGTACAATGTCAGAAATTGACAAATGGTCATACTGGGAGTAAAGCGGAAGCCGGTTTCAATGCTTGAAGAGTGGAGGCGATTGAGACATCCTTGAAGACTTCGTTCAAGAAGGCTGGTCCATTGAGAGCTGTAGTAGATCGCAAAATGGTCCACAAAGAAGGAGCCCACGACATCGGGAAGTAGACAATCCATAATTGGATTTATGGGAATGGCAAACAGTACAACACTTAGCATGGAGCCCTGGGGTACCCCGTTTTCTTGGGAGAAAGTACGGGAGAGCTTAGTCTTCAATCGCACTTTAAATATGCGCCCTGCCATAAATTCGTGAATAAAAAGGGGCAGCCGACCTTGAAAACCCCAAGAGAACAGTGTGCGGAGGATGCCTGTCCTCAAACAGGTATCTTATGCTCTCTCCAGATCAAAAAATGTTGCCACTGTTTGGAGTTAAAAGACTTCAGGGCTCCAGCCACCAGGCTGAACGGTAATCCACCATACGCTCTGAAACCTTATTTACACTACTCGTGAGAGGAATGGTGGATAGCTAGAGAGGAGATGTTTGTCCTTTCCAGGTTTCAGAACAATAACGACAATAGCTTCCTGCCATCTTCTGGGAAAAGTACTCTCGGTCCAAATTCGATTATAAAGGCGAAGGAGGTAGCACAGATTTTGGTATGGTAAATGCAGCAACATTTGGATGTCGATACCATTTGGTCCTGGGGTGGAAGAGAGAGAGGAAGAGAGTGTGTGCTGGAGTTCCCACATGGAGAAAACAGTATTCTAGCTTTCGCCATTTTGAGAGGAGATAGCAAGGGGTCGAACTTGTGCTGTACATTTCTTCAGGGGAAAGGCTGGCAGGTAATTTGAAGAGCTTGAAATCTCAGCAAAGTGTTGACCCAATGAGTTAGAAATAGCGACTGGGTCCACTAAGGTATCATGCATGACAGTGAGCCCAGATCGGGGAGAAACTAGGTGCACCAGATAACTGTCGAATTTGACTCCAAACTTCAGAGGAGGGAGTGATGGTGTCAAAAGAGCTAGTAAAGAAGTCCTAGCTTGCCTTCTTGCTATTGCGGATGATGCGACAGAATCACACACATAACTGCTTATAGTGGATACAGTTGGCCAAAGTAGGATGGTGGCGGAAAACCCAAAGAGCATGTTGCCACTCACGTCTCGTTCAACCAAGGAATTGCCAAGGGGGGCAGATAAATCGGACGTCTGAGGTCTGAGTTATTGAACATTCCATGGCTGTAAGAATAACTTCTTTAATATGAGTGATCTGATCGTCAACGCTATGAAAGTGACGGTCATCGAATGTCACTAGAGTGAGCAGGTGATAATGGGGAGGTTGAACGGACGATATTTGCGCTGGCCGATCTGATGACTGTGGCATCAAAGGTGAGATCACAAGTCTGCGGGGCTGCCTCCTTACTAGGCTGAGGAGATGCAAGGACAGTGCTATATTTACCTGTGGGAGGCACAGTGGGCTTGTGACTTGTGAGTAACTTACGAGCAGCAAGTGTCTACACCTTTTCCTTCCCTCTGATTTCCTGAATAAGATGTTCATCTTTGAAAATGGGGCAATCTCGAGAGGAAGCAGCATGGGCATCCTTGCCTCATGAAAACCATTTGTCCGGATTTGAACACGACTGGCTGGTATGATTAAACCACTTACACTGTTAGCAATGCCTAGGTTTGGGATGTAAGGGTGAAATGAAATTATCTTGTAGCCCAGTTTAATGTTTGATTGAAGTTGAACTCTGTCAAATATCAAGAAGATAGTACAGGTTGGTACCAAGTCCTTGTCAACCCTTTTCATGACTATGTACAGTTGCTACAAAACTACCAGTCTGACAAGGTCATATTTCCTCATTGGACAATCCATTGAGTGAGTGTGTATAAACCACACTGCATGATGAATTTAAAGTGCATTGCACTTCCACCCAGACAGGGAAGGTGCGTAGCAGTGAAGTTCACAGCAATTTTTGTGCCTGGATGGCACTGACTGCTTCTAACAACAAGGTGCCATTTCGTCATCGGGAACAAGACTTTACAGGAACTGCAATCATGTCGACACCTTTCTGAATAATGAAAGGGTTGACTTTCGAGGAGTCTTGAGCTTCGTCCAAATGAGAAACAACAAGGAACTGTGGCACTGATGGAAGAATTGTCTGTGCCTGTAACTCATTCAATGTTCGCTTGTGAGCAGACATAGTAGATGATGATGAAACCCTTGCAGAAGTATGTCCCATGGTTACTAGCATCTCCAATGGTGTGCTCCTTCCTTGTGGGAGCCATCTCTGTGTGCTGTGATGTGATCATACTATGCCTCCTGCCAGATTTACATATATGATAATCAATTTAACAATGTTTGTGGAGAGATGAGGGTATGAAGTGTCAGAGACAAGTGGCATTATGGTTACTCCCCACTCCTATCATTTGCACCTATTGAAAGGTGCAGGAATGTAAGACAGATTGCCACTTAGCAAGGTAATTTAGTGCCTGCTCTTGTATTGTTATGAAGCACTAACTAGGCAAAATGATCCATTGTTGAGATCAGATGGCCTCTTAATATTGCTGTGCTTTATCAGGCTATGGAGCAAGCTAGATGGAAATTACATGATGCAGTGTCAATAGTTTCATTTGTTCTCCATTTACAGGAAGAACAATTTCAATGCTGTAGTCCACCCTTCAGAAAAGATTTGTCCAATGCAAACAAATATGACATTCTTTATTATCCTATGTCCACCATAGGAAGAAGAGCACACTCCGTCAATTAACTACAGCACACAGGCCAGTTTCAATATTTGAACACTATTTAGAAACTACAAGCCATTCTCATAGCCTGGTTCCTGAGAGAGAGAGAGAGAGAGAGAGAGAGAGAGAAAGAGAGAGAGAGAGAGAGAGAGAGAGAGAGAGAGAGAGAGAGAGACAGGGAGATAATGTTAGAATAAATGTTTTGATTATTTTTGGGTAAGTCCAGAGGATAGCAATAGAGTGGAAGGCGGGCAAATCAAAAATAACAAAAAATAGCCTTAAAACAGTGCTCTCTTGATTTATATCTATTCATGTATGTCAGCACAGATTAAGTAAACAGACTGTAATAATCAAAACATAACTGGAAGTAGTTTATTTGAGTTACAAGAATGAAGTGAACTAGAACTAGCTCAAATTTTCTCATCTCATATTTGATGTTTTCCCATCACCAAGGGATTTTCCACTGGCTCTCAGACAGAAAAGTAAGCAGCAGAAGATGAAACATCATTAGATACCTTATGTGTGAAAAATACATCTTCCCATGCTGCATTCAGACAGAACTCTGCAACTGCCAGCCAATGTAGCACATTTTCCTCACTGAGTCCTTGTTTTACAGTTGATCTTTGGGCAAGCAGTACAGCTTTCCTCAGCCTTCAGTTAACTGTGTCATTCGAACTGAAGTTGGTCACTCACTTGAACTGCTTCATATTTAGGAAATGAGAGGACAGCTCTTACACACAAGCTCCATATGGCCCTGCTTTGCATTCAGTCTCTTCCTGCTCGAGCAAGGAATTCTGCTGGTAGTGCCTGTTTCAACATAATTCTTCCAATATCTCTACAGTAGTCAGTGGCGTGCCATATCTCCCACATGCATCTGAAACCAAAAACTTGTATTCTCGAATCAGAGCGTCAACTGTCTCCAACTGAATGCTACCTGTGAGCCATTGCAACTACTTGCTCGCAATGTTATTTCTTCTTGTCACTTTCA